>NW_023600993.1:52942364-54346260 GCF_014898055.3 Talpa occidentalis
TATTTTATCAAGGGGAAAAGTTGATCATTTGGGGGAAGGAGTTAAATGCAACCTTATATTACACTAGTGCTAATTTATATTTACTGGAATAAAGGGGAGGGGAATAAGCAAAGAAGACTCATTCTTTGCCCCCTCCCCAATTTTAGTCATTCTCCCAGGTTCTCACAGACAGGTAGCCAGAATCATTTGTACATTATCAGGGAGTGCTCAGATCTTTCACTCTGATTAATTACTGGTAAGTGTGCTTCTAATACAGCCGGTCTTTCAAATATCAGAACTTTTGATTTAAAAAACAGCCTAATCATTAACACAGAAATCACTCTGCTTACTAGTATTATTTTACACTCACCTGTTTCTGACCTCATTACAAAAGCAGATAAAATGACTGTCATAAACAGGGAAAAAAAGGTAAAAATTCCCCAATGAAACATAATTCAGAAAATCTTGGCTTCACCTAGAGCTTGAAGGGTCACCCTATAGTGTGTGCTCATGAATGCAAAGTATAGCTTCAGAATCATTACTTGCTTAGATATACACTTAATGCTGAACACTGTCAGGAAAAAAAAAAGGCTCTCAAAAATCCATGTATTTATTCAGATTTAATCCTATGGGCTCCATGACATCCTTGTAGAACATGCAAATTGGCCACATCCTGCTCTCTCTTACTGTTTTCTAGTCAACAGGGCTTTGATTGAAAAAAAAAAAGAAGCCAGAAGCCGGATCAGCTGTCCGGGGTCCCTGTACCACTACATTGCCTAGTAAATAACAACAGCAAGATGGAATCCAATCCATTGTGTGGCCTGTTCTTTTCAGTTCTGGCATGCTCCATGACCACTCAAGTATCCTCCTTAAAGGTCTGCTTCATCAAGGGCTTCTGGATAATTGCGTACTTCTGTTAAGCTCACATCAGCTCAGAGGCACTGCAATCTTTAGGACTCCCTGAAAACTTCCTGCTGAAAATTAGGGCTCTGAAGGCAGCCTAGAGTTCCAGAGGGTGTACCAAACAGCAGGGCTGTATGAAAAGACAGCTGGAGGCAAAGCCGACACCATGGGGCAGGGCTGAGGGGAGGAAGGAAGGGCAAGGCAAGACACACCTTGCAGACTCACTTTTGGATGCCAGGTGTTCAGAGACACCAAGAAAATGCACAGCTTTTTAATGGATCCATTTTGTACTGTTGTTCTTCAGACCATTTTTTTCAGAGAACAGATGCAGAGAAGTGGCCAGTGAAATCATAAGGGCATGTGGTGCTTCTAACTTGTTCTGGTGCCAAGAAACATGCCAGGAGCAAGCACAATTGTCCTCAGAGGAAGCACTGTGCATCCAGTACAGGTAAATGGCTTAAGTCTTTAAAATCCTCCTCCCTCCAAACAATGAAACAGAAGAGAGGAGAGGTGAGAAAAACTCCTTTACCTGTGACGGTGGACAGATAATATTTTAAAGTGCTAAGTGCAAAGAAAAGCTCTCCAAAATTAAACACCAATATATTAAGAGTCAATTCTGAACTAAAAACCAATATATAAAACCCACTAAGCCAAACCGTGGGTAGAGTAATAACTCAGGGGGAGGAAAAAGGGTTGCTACATAAACTCAAGGGTGGGTAGCTGACAGTCTGCTCTCAAAACTGGGAAGAGCCAAGAGAAAACTCTACACATGTTTTATTTTAAAATCACTATTTGATACTGATTCCAAACGAAAGTGTTTTGTAAAATATTTTCACAGTAGGTGGCATCACTTATCAACTGTAGGAGGGGTGTGGTGGTTTGAAGCATTTCCCTTTATTAAATCATCAAATAGTCATTTAAATGGCTTTCACACATTCTGTTCCATTGGAGATACACCTACAAGCATGGCAGACTTGCCAGAGGGAGGAAAAAACTCCGGTAGATGCTGATTATCCAGATAGTTGGTTTTTTGCTCTCCTCTTTAATCAGATGAGAAATAAAGCAAGTTTGCAAATCCACCTTTGTTCATTAACAGATTAGGGTGGTAAAAAACCATATTTCTGCAGCTGATGGCAAAAGTCTCCTTTTTCTTTCAATGGGGTAATTTGGTTTAAAACAGCTTCTTATTTAAATGAACCATGAATCAATTTTACTCATCCTGACATAGCAAAATGAAGATGTAGGTTTTAAAATTTAAAAAATAACTAAACATAAGCACAGTAATGTTTAGGCATAATAGCACCTGCAAACACACTCCCTTCTTTTTTTTATATTCAAGAGGAAATTAAATGAATTGCTTCTCCTTGTTACATTATAAATGCAGTGAATCAAAAGCAAGACTTCTGATGCTACAAATACTGAAGGAAGAAAAAACCAATCCACCTACAGCTACACTGAAAGAAAAACTAGAAGAGCTTTTCTAATAATTCAAGAGAGAGGATAAATTCATTCAATATGTAAGGTGTGGGGAGGTGACTAGGCCAGGCCAACTCAAAGACTTAGTGGCTTATTTTGGAGAAAGTATAAGCTTTGGACACTACAAATTTTTCCTCATGCATTAGGAAAATAATAATGAATGATGCATCCATTTTATCAAACAAAGTTTTTAAAATTTGGAGTTGAGGGCAGTTAAAAATAAAATCCAGGAAAAGGGAATCAAATAATTAAAATAATGACAAAAGATAGGTAGACAGAAAAATCTCTATTTTTAATCATTCTAGTACATAAATAATTTTGGTGGGCTCTTCTGCATTGTGGTCTATGGAGATATCAAAGAGGGAGGGGTGCAAGGACCCGAAACCCTAAACATTTAGAATGAGAGGAACAAGCGATTTGACAAAGCACAAAGGTTTCCTGCTTCAATGTTATCTCTTGTCTGAAGGCCACATCCATTTCCTGGGCCGTCCTTCACCTGCATGTGGAAAGAACTCTACCTGTGGAAAGAAACCTAAGAGTTCACAGCTCAAAGGGGGATTGGTATTTGGCCTGTTTTTGAATCATTACCTTGATAGGAATTCCTGGAGGTTGTCTAGTCCATCCTAGGTCACATCTGAAAGACCATGTTTAAAAAGTGAGCTCAGGAGGGACAAGGTGGTTTATCAAATGGAGAAAACATAAAAGGTATCTGATAGCATTAAGATTAAAAATGTGAGTCTACAAAAGCACTATAATATTAATAGTACTATTAATAGTATTTAGCCAGCCAAATTCACATATAGTAGATCAAAACAGATAGGGCAGGGAGGGCTAATAGACTGCATGCCAAGTGCTATAAATTATCAGAGACCGGCACTCTTTAAGATTCCTCAGCACTGTGTGCTGTGATCAATTAATATTGCCTGCTGTGGGAACTAGCAGAGGGGAGAAGCAGGAAGTGATTCCACCCATCTGCTGGCTGTCACTATGTAGGACCTTTCCACTGATGCCCCCTAGCAGTAAAAAAAAAAAAAAAACAAAAACAAAAAAACACCTAAAACAAAGAAATATGCCTTCTTGAAGGCAGGGAGCTTCAAGTCACTGTATCAGTCTCTATATTAACCATGATTTTTTTTCAAAAAGTGAAAATGGAGAATCAAATTCCAAACAGAAAAATTACTTCAAATTCATATGAAAAACAGGAATGTGTGATAGGACTTGAAGGAGTGGGACAAAAGGATATGGCAGTCCATAGCTGCCAAGATGGAAAAAGAGGCTAGAACGCTGGTGTCGTTTAGATTATACTACCTTGCCAGTCCCTACAGATGTCATGAAGGAAAAAAGAGGATAAGAACTTGTTAGAATACAATAACGGGGCTTCCTTGCTGC
This sequence comes from Talpa occidentalis, assembly GCF_014898055.3. Classification (NCBI taxonomy): domain Eukaryota; kingdom Metazoa; phylum Chordata; class Mammalia; order Eulipotyphla; family Talpidae; genus Talpa; species Talpa occidentalis. The sequence continues at coordinate 52,946,112 of NW_023600993.1, forward strand.
AAGGGGTTAAGTTCCAGGACTATCAAGCTACCGCCAGCCACTGCAACATGAGTTTGATCCCTGGACAGGGAGGTCATCCACATGGCACAGCAGACCTCTCCTGACTCACCTCAGCAGTGTTATTTCAGTCAATCCACCTGTTCTACTCCCCACTCTGTCTCTGGTGAATCCTCTCACCCTCCCCTTCCCCGCACCTCTGGCCTACATCCCAGTGCTTGTATGCATAAATAAATACAAATAAATATTTTAAAAAAGAATACAATAAGGAGGGCTGTTGGGGAAATGTTTAGAAGACATAAAATGAGATCAGAAAGACAACTTAAGGCCTCAGTATGTCAAAGTTCCTTTTACCGCAAATCAAACATTGTGACTGAAAAATGTCCTTTTTTCAAGGTTTGTGTTCTTAACATTCTCTAGGATTGCTTTTATAGAACCATCACTGACCTTTGGTGGTATAAATCCGCCTATTCTGCTTCCCACTCTGTCTCTGTTGGGCCCTCTCACCCCTTGCATTTCTGGCCTACACCCCAGTTCTTCTATGCAAAAAATAAATAAATCTTCCAAATAAATAAATCTTCTGAATAAATAAATCTTTCAAATAAATAAATCTTCCAAAAAATAAATAAATCTTCCAAAAATATATTTTTGGAAACTCTGTGTTTTTGCCACACATCAGTTAGGGACATATACCTCAAAGCGAAACAAAGTAAAAAGAGACTAACGATTTGTATTGCAACTCCAAATTTGCCCATTCAGAACATTTTGCCTCCTGCATGAGACCACTAGAAAAAAAGTGACATCTCAGGAAAAACAAAGGTTGCCCTTCCAGAATCTGTACTCTGTCTCCTCCCCTGTGAAAGAACTGACAGCAAGGAGTAAGGAGGTGGCACCACAACGAGGAACTCTTCAAAACCTGAGAGATGCAAGCTACACTTGTTACACTTCCCACAAAAAGTTTTGCAGCCCCAAGGACATCCTTCAGAACAGCAGTTCACTTCTGTTCAGAAGAGGATTTCTGGGGGGCAGGGTGAAACAGGGGTGGAAGCCCTCCTCTCTGGGGTGTCTGCAAAGAAATGTTTAATGCTGATGAGATGGAGGCATTTTCTTCCTCACTTATGTATAGGACAGAATCTAGAATCTACCAGTAAACATGATTCCCCAGTGGAGTTCAGAGTCGATGTTAGGCCAACTAGGGGTAAGAGGACTGAAAATGGAAGCAGTGTGTGGAAAATTTCAAGCTATAATCATAGCTGGGAGCCGAGTGACCCAGGGATATAAACACCCTGAAAAACAATTGATACTAATAAGGCACAGCTTCAAGGCAGACTAGGGCAGAGGGAAGGTGAACATTTTCAGCACTTAACAAGTGGACACATTTCACACTGGTACTGATCTTTGCCAGGACCCAGTTTTCTATGGTCATCTCACATCGAATACCCTGTCCCTTGACTTCTTAAGGACCAAAAAGTAAAGTGGGATAATATCCCACTTGAATGCCTGTTTTTAATGGATGAGGTGAAATGACAGCTATAATTTCCATGTGTTCATGCCACTGAAGGCCTCCATCTATTCTGAGAGAGGAAAAAAACAGCTTTAGAAAATACTGCAGATCAGCCTTACCCAGGATTTTAAGGACTGGCATGGATATATAGGAAAATAAACTTTTAGGGGTGTAACCCTGTTCACAAGGGCCGAGGTTACAGAAAATTTACAATTAAAATCATTTTCCACTAAATCTTCTATACAATAAACAGAATGTGGGAAATGTGCAAATCTTTAATGGACACTGATTATGAGTCCTCTTGAAAAATAAAAGAATCTTTTTATTAGGCAAACAACATAATCTCAACTCAGTAACCACTTAATTTTCCTGTCTATGACATTTCTTACTGGTCGAGACAGTGAATTAGCTTTCCCAAGGCTGGGAGCCCATCAGACTAATCAATACGTGTGGAATGATATACATTCATATAGTGTTATCTGTTTAAAAAAAAAACATTATATCTACACATAAAAATGCTAGCTGGTAGCATCTTTACCTAGACTGGGTAAAGAGTATGTATCATAGAGGTGAGTATCATAGAGACAACAGTATCTATTTACCTAACAGAAATGCCTCAATAGGAAACTGTGGCACCAGAGTTCCACGTACCAATTCTTGCAGGTTATCACAACCCAAGTATATAGAGTCATCTGGAATCCCATTTTTCTCTTTAATGTCTTATGTTCATGGAATCAGTATCTAAATGAGCCAAAATGTACTGGCATCAAGGGCACAGAAGACCTGGCAAGTCTCAGTTCTTTGAACAGTGGGTGCTAATTCACCAGTCTGATCAGGAAGGTCAAGATGTTGAAACAACCCCTGGGATTATTCCCTGAGCATCTCTCTGCTAGGAATATTTGTTAGCTGGGGCCTTATCCCCAAATACTTCCTGAACCTCTGCAGCAGACCAGGTCCTCTGTGAAATACCTCCACTGCTCTCTCTCCTTTTGGGGAAAAAAAAAATCTCTGGATGACCCAAACCTGGCCTGCTGGCATCATGTGTAGAGAAGGGGCCAGTAAATTCTAGAGCTATGATGAGAGAGAAAATGAGAACCATGATGCAGTCACATACAAAATTTAAAAATTTCTGGCAGCCACCTTAAAGAGGGTAAAAAGAAACAGGTAAAATTACTTTTAATTACATATCTTATTCAACCTAAAAAAGGTAAAATATTTCTATATGCAACCTGTAAAGAACATATAGAAGTTGTTAATAAGATAGTTTACATTCTTTTTTCTCATGTCCTTGAATGCCAGTATATATTTTGTAAATATGACACCCCTCGATCCCAGGGAGTCACTGCATGGACTCAGAAGCACATCTGACCAGTGGGTCCCATGATCAGACAAGGTAATCCTAAAAGCATTTTGTGGTTCTGGATGGAGGGGTTGCTGAATTTAAGGAGAAGGGATGTCTTTTATTTCATATGGATGGAATGGGACTACTAAGATCTGGGAAAGAGAGACAGTGCTGGGACAGGACTATTAGGAAAAGGAAGCTCAGTTTCCTTGAAATGTTCCCACTGCTTTCTCTGCAATTCATATAAAGCAGAGGATGGGCCACTGGTCTGTCCCATTGGCCTGTCCCATGGGACACATGTAAAATCTCTAGCGAGCTAGATACCTCTACATTCTACAACCCGTATTCATTGTGTCACCTGTCAAGATGCAAGTAAAAAAAGACTTCAATCAAAGGCGGAGAAACCTTTCCAACCGCAGAGAAAAAGAAGAATTTAAGAAGAATCTAGGCTGTTGTTTGGGGGTGGGGGTAGGGAGGGAAAAGAAAGTGGCTTCCTGCCAGGAATTTATATCACACTAAAAGACTGGGAAATTAGATGTCTCAGTTATTTAGGGCACACCTTTAAAGTCTAAATTCCCTAAATATAAGATAAATATGAAAGGCCTTAAATACCACAGGCACTGAAATAATAAGGTAACTATCTCAGGAGGACAAAAGTCTCTCAAGTTACATTCAGCTGAATTGGGAGCATATAGTGGTGACAAAATGAGCTGGGCATTGCAGGCAGACAGTTTGGGTTTGATGCCCCCTTTGGTCACTTTCTACCTGTGTAAACAAGTTATTTAATCTGAGCGAATGCCAGTTGCGTGGATGGTAAGCAGGGACAAATAATAGCTACTTCCTGGGGTTCCACGAAAATGAGATATGTACAATGCTTAAGGGCTGCTATGCAGTAAATGTTCCTAGAAGACGTACAAAAGATAGAGCTGTCTAGTACGTGCATCCACACACTACTTATATGGTGTGCCTGTGTGTCCGCAGTAACAGCTAGGATTGGAGGGCAGCAGCCAGGAGTGAGGACGCCAGAGTTTCCCTGAGGAGTCTTGCTTCTGTCGTAACAGCTATGTGACAGGGGCTGCATCACAGCTGCCGCACCTAAAAGATGACAATAACAGCATCTCTTTGGGAAAGCAGGCTGTAGGGAGGACTCCATCACATCACCTGTAACATGCATTTAGCATTCCTGCCCCATAGCTGCAGCACAATAACTATTATCATCCTTCTAAGACATTAAATCAATCATCTGGACGGAGAGGCTTCCCATCTAGTATTGCTCCTGGCTAACTCAAACTCAACACTTGTGAGTGGCTCCCACACAAGGGAGGGACCAGAAAAAGAATACACTGTAATCTAATTATGCATCATGCATATTTAAAGGCTTTATACTTCTGAAATAATTTTCTCCCTCATTTTCTCATTGATGCTTACAACCCACATGAGTGAACCGGCTCCTTTCAAACAGGAAATGTTTCTTGAACACTTACTTTGTACAGGGCATGATTCCAAGTGTTTGGAATTCAGATTAATAATCCTTGCCTTCAGGGAGTTTCTAATCTAGTGGTATTTCGTCCATTTGTGTACTTCATCACATTCCTAGAAGTGGGAACTTTCACAGTGGGAATGTTTGCTTGATTAGAGGCTTGGTACAAACTGAGATAGTCTAGGATATGCGATTTAATAAAAGTGAAAATGCTTTTTCAATTTTCCTACTACACAAAATCATTTTTCCCTTCCCCATCTTTCTCAATTATATACATTCTAAAGTTTCTGCATTTTTGAAAACATAATATTGGATAAAGAGTTAAAGTATTTCTACAAACTTTTTTGCACAGCTTTGCATCCTGTGGTACTTTTGAAATTATATAAGGAAGAGATTCCGCAAACACTCACACTTTTCATTAAGTTTAATTGCTTTAAAACAAACAGTGTGGCAGCATTTGCTTAATTCAGAAACAACTGGGAGAAGAGCTGTTCACCTCCATTAAGATTCCAAAGTCAGACAAAAATCCCCTATCCCGCTGTCACTGCTACCCGGCTGAGTAAGCCCCATATGCATTTTGCCATGGCAATGCCAGAAAACGCCTGCCAGTCAAGTCTCCTCATAAAATTGCTGGGGAAAGGGACGGAAATCAAGTGGCCAAACTTTGAGTCAAGGGATATAGAATTGAGTAACTCAGAAAGGATGGATGAGGTTTTTAGTTCCAAGAGAGGAAGATGGACACAGCTGATTACTATTTTTCTAATGTTCTCCTATTTGCCGAGGAAGTAGCCTGCAGGAGAGTCAAGCAGCGTAAACTATTTTTAGGCCTATGACCCTTTTACAAACACAGAGCTAAATTCAGTCCTCAGCTACACCCACTCAACTCCCACTGGCTTCAGCTTGAGCCACAGGGACAAGCTGCTCACGATGGCGTAGAGCTTAGTTATGCCTTGTGCATTCTCTGGTTCAAATGGGATGAAGCTCACTGGCCATGGTTAGGAAAGCCCCACGGTGGGTTCTCCTGACTCCAGGGAGCCAGCAGCCCAGACTGACATTCCAGGGTCAACCGCCATACACAGTATTAGGATTCTCACACAACTGGATAAAACTTGTGATCTTCTTGACAATCCAGGCAGAGGGAAATAAGATTGTTTTGAAAATGGCAGTCGATCTCAGAACTGCTTAAAGTGATAACCTCACCTATTAAAAAAAACTAGATTTGAAGAAATTATTATGTGGGCTAAATTAGTATTGCCTTCAACTACCGTGGGGTTATTATAATAAAGTTTACTGCTGTTGGATACAACGCAATACGTGACTGTAAACTACGGTACGGTGGGAAAAAAAAAACAAAAAACATCATTATAAATAATAGGTCTGGAATCTGACTTGGGGGTGAGAGGAGAGCATTTGGCATCTCAAATTACTCCAACTGGGGGCTTTCATATCCCATGGAAAGGACACTCTGTCTCCCCTCCACCCGCTCTAATCCTTCTTTCTTAAAGGAACACTCAGCAAGATAATGAATCCTTTAAATGTTACATCTTCTGTCGTGCATTATTGTGGTGCAGAAACTCTTCACATCAAACAGTCATCAGGACTATTACAAAGTGGGCTTATAAGAGAGGGGCTGAAAAGGAGCTGTGTGAAAAGAAGTGGAAAATTAAAGCTGAAGCAGTCGAAGAAAGGGCTTAATTTACTGGCATGTACAGTATGCAAATGAGATTACTCTCAGCTTAACTGCATCATTTATGTCCATAATAACGGCATCATCATTACAGGGCTCAAATTAAATTACACCATAATTAGCATATCAAAGTGATTGGTTAAAGTTTAAAACAAATACCCAATTTTGTTAATGAACAGCTGTAATTGTCATGTACACTTCAGTGAAAACTCTCTAAACAAATATATGTTTTAGAAGAGAGGAAGATTTTTTTTTTAAGCAGACAGGTCTGTAGCAGAGGTAAATTACCTAAAAAAGAATGACATGGACTATTCTATTAATGTTAATATATGCTGATCATTTTCAGGTAATAAAGCATTCTATCAAAACAAGGCTTCGTGTATATTTAGACACCTTCCCTGCTCCTGAATGTGACAAACCACCAGAAACCTGTTTCCACTTGCAGTGATGATAACATTGCAGGGGTGACCTGTCTCTAACAAGCAAAGGACATGTTCAATAACATGCTCTCACTAAACCCCTACACTTATTGAAAAGACAGCCATGTTCAAATCCTGCCCAGTCAAAGTTGATTTTCTCTGCATTCCAACCCGAAGAGGGAAGAGCGACAGGACCAAAAACTTGCTGAATTTATGGGGCAGACTGGAAAGCTCCTAAGTTGATGACCTGATAACATGTCATATAGTCTCTGACTCAATTCTCCTTGTGGAATGGTGGCTGTGAGGTTTCAAACAAGCAGCCGCACCAGGGAAGTTGTTGCTCTTCCATCATTAAAACAGATCAAGAGGTGCAAAGAGCTATTTTGTCAATGTTGGCTGGAGCCAGCAACAGCACATATTTTAGATATGCAAAACCACATAAAAATAATAAGCTTGTTTTCAAACCTTTCTGTTAAAATCATTTCATGTCAGAAGAGTTTCTACATAAAAAATCAATAATCTCAAAGCTCACATGCAGAAAGTTCTCAGTCTAATATTCTTCCCATTTTGTAACAATGTACCCCATATGTTCTCTAATATATTTGTAAGGGGAACCATCCACCATGACATACAGCAAAGCAAGCCAAAATATATTTTTTCCAAAAAAGAATAGAAAGCACTTTCAAATATACTTAACAAGCAAATTGAATGTCTTATTAAAATCGTATTATCTAAACAGTGTTCAAAAATTTAAAGAAAGTAGCTTTTCATTTTATTCATCGAGGAATCCATTAAAGCTTAGGCTCTGAAGTAGTATGTAAATTATGTGCCTTTCAAGGTAGAGCTAGGGCAAATTCACTCCATCAACTAATGATGAACCTCATTATGTACAGGGAGGATTCATAATGAGGAAAGAGCCACCCGCCATTCCATGTTCTAACATAAATCCCTGTAAAATTTGAATATCTCCCCGTCTAATTAAAGGCTACTAATTCCAATCACCCCCTCCATGGCCCCAAAGTAAAAATAAACCTCTTTAAAAGAACAGACTACAGTTATATTTCTAAAGCAGCACTCGATTCTGTTTGGACTCAGAACCTTCCACTCAGATATGTTTTACGACAAGCATAATTAGCAGCTTTCTAAGATACAAACTTTAAGGCTTGTTCATGCTCATTTTGGTTAAATACACTGGATTTCTATTTTTCAAACAGCTTCACCTTGACGGGGCTACAGTGCGTGCACAGAGATGATCCAGAGAGCCAAGGAACATGTGAGAATCGTAATAACGTAAAATACAATTCTTAGCCCTGGAGTTCCGTGCCGAAGCTGAGATGCTCAGAAAAAGCCACGCACTGTGGCATGAACCCGAGATTGCATTTGGATGGGGGCACATTCAAATCTTCTCAGGAATGACACACTTGATTCTGGAACACACTGCTCACTTTTAATGTGGTTTGAACTAATGAACAAGTACACCCCAGCATCTCACAAGCCAAAGAACTATTCCTTCTCCTAATCACTGACACTAGTTTTTTTTTTTCCCTTAACTGAAAACAACAGAATACAAACACAATATTGCCAAACATATTTATCATGATTAATAGCCTGTAATATCCCTCACTAAGACTTCATCTGCTGTTGTTTTCAATTATGTACCTGCACTACTATATTTCAGTCTCTTTTTCAAATGCCGATGAATTTCTCATGGTCCTGACCCTTTCTATTGTGTCGCCACCCAGCGAGGTACAATTAGCTAAAAACAGCAAAGCTCCACTGTGACTCTAACCGAGCCCCAGATTAAGCAAAATTAGAGAATAAAATCACTGAAAAATAAGATGCTCAGGGAACTAAAGCAATTAGACTAAAGGAAAAGAAAAAGTACATATGCCAGTTACCCAAACACTTCTATCTTTATATTAAAATTTAAAAGGCACAGAAAAAAAATCCCTGAAGCTTTATTTCAATTTTGAGAAATAAATGTAGAATCCAATCAGGAATGCCTATCTGCTGTCAGTCATAAATTCAAGCGTCCTCAAATGTCTGCACCCCAGTTTGGTAATGCAGTGTACACACCCGTGTTACAAGTGTAGAATTTCCAGAGCTAGCGACTCTATTCTACTTAAGGTGCTGCCGCTTCTTTAAGTTGCATAAAAATAAACTCCACTACATAAAAGCTGCCACAGTGCGTGCTCTCTCATCCCTCGGCTCCAAGCATGATCTCCCCCCCCCCCTCTTTTAGGTCAGCCATTCATGCATTAGGAAGACATCCCTCCCAAAATAACTTGGCCCTCCCTCAAAGCCTAGAGTTGAGTAACCTACCTTTGTCTGGAGTTACAGATAATAACAGGCAAGCCTCAAGACCATGAGGATTTGGAAAAGATCACGAGAGTTGAAGAAAAAAAGGAAGAAAAAGAAAAAGAAAACCACAGGTAGAGAAGAATTGGAAGAAACAACAGGGAAAGCCTCCTAATGAAACTGTTGTAGCTGTCACAGGATCGGGGTGTTGCACCAGTGTTTACACCCGTGAGTACACCTCTCTCCCTCTCCTCCACAACTGGTGGCATTTTTTTTTCTGAATCCATGCATGACAATTAAAAGCAACTGCACCTCTCCGTTTGGGAGGGGGACCACAAAAGACCTCTGCAATATTTCTTTACAATGTCTCTATCACTGATAAGCATTAGTTTGAGTGACAAAGGTCCCGGGCTAAATCAACATTCTTACCTTAATGTTCCTAGTAAAAGGCTCCAGGAAACATAACTCATGAGACATGTATGCAAAGATATGTCTCAAGGAATTAATCCAGAGCCCTCAGATGAAGTGAGAGAGGAAAAAAAAAAAAAAAAAAAAAGGAAAAAGAAAATGCAGTGGCTTATTTCCAAACAAACGCAGTTCAGCCTGGGCAGCGATGGCATAAAAACAGGTTTGCATATATAGAGCTTAGTGGCAGAAGCGAGAGTTCTGTAGGATTTATTTGACACTAATTTTCCGGGAAGCCTTTTGTGGAGTTGGACCGTTTGTTTCTTATTGTCTGAGAGGCAGTTAGGAGGTTTCTCCCGGAGGGGGCCTCTCAACCCCTGGGCTTGGCTGCCTCTGACAGGGAGGTAACCATATTAGGATGTGTATGGTAAAGTAAACAATAACATAGTTGCAATGAAATGGAATTTTTTTTCCCCAGCTAATGGTGTTGGGGTCAGTCCTGTCTTTTTAGCCATTCCCACTAATTTTATTCCCTAGTTCAAACAGGCCCTCCTCCTCCTTTTTTGTTTTAAGTGTTAGCTGTTTCCAAATATCTGACTGTAAATTTGCTGAGAATGTTTGCAATGTAAGAAAAAGCTTTTAACATCCAAATAAAGATCCTGCCAGTTTAATCATTAAAGGGAATGTGAATTTTCAAACCCTTGCAGAGATCCAAGCCTTCTTTACTCACCTCCCCCCTTCCAATCTCTCCCTGAAGGTTAAAATTACTTGGTCATTTAAAAGTACCTTCTAAATAAATCAGATTTTTAAAGAAAGAGACCGTTACCTTCATAAAAATTCCACATTCACATACAGTGTCACTGAGTGAAGAGTCTTAACCATTCATGCGCCTAAAAATTTATTACCTGAAATTTCCAGGATGGTTACTTTTACATGATAAAGCTCTTTCCCACCTCCTCCAACCCCCTCCTAAAAGAAAAAAGCAAGCATAAAATACTGTGTCAAGTCAACCTTTAGAAATTAGCTAATCAAACAAAAAAAAATTAAGAATGAGTTCCCGAGATGTTACACATTTAAGAAAAGTTCTGCAGGTCCAGAGACAACAATAAAAAAGTAGGTCTGCAGCTTTCTGGACATAGTCACTCTGTATGAGATTTCTCCCCCTTGCAGCGAGTGCCACCTCCCCCTCCAAGGTCAGGGTCAGCTGTGGAGGACAGCAGCACTGGTGAAGACCACAGAGAGCTGATCTGGAGAGCGCAGAGCAGCCAGGAGCCAGCCAGGAGCCCCTAGCGAGCTTCCTTGTCTTCATTCCCTAGGTGAGAGCCGGCTGCTCTTGAAAGCAGTTTCCCTGAGAGATCTGCCAAAACGAGGGTGTTTAAACAGCGGCCAGCCCTCTGTGTGCAAGGAGGGAGGAGAGGCACGGCAGGGCTCTCTGGGAGAACCCCAGAAACCATCCCTGCACCAAGCACAGAGGCAGACCGTGCGGGCTTGAATGGAGAGGGCACAGGCAGGGGAATAAGTGATACATGCAACTAAGAAGGAAGCCGAGCTGATTTAGCAAATAAAATGCATGGGGCCCTGGTGGAACTTCCAGAGCTCAGTAAAAGAGTGCCTCCCAGCCAGGAACCTCTCAGCTGGCCTCTAAACTGCCTTGGTTCTTATCAGATCCATATCACACAGAAACCTAAAACCCCTGCAACTCATGTTTTATTAAAACATGTTTAGCATTCTTCTTAAAGATAGGTTTTAACCCCAAATACCCATGAAATTAAATCTCCTATGCCACTTATCTGCACTGCTGGGCAAAAACTAAAGTTGAGCTAAACAGAGAGATAGCAAAATCAATAAATCACAACGAAACAAGTAGCAGTTCAAAAGTTCAAAGATATGATGGCCAGTTCAGTGCGTCTTAGCACTCACCCAATAATAACTTGTCTCCGTCACTTCTCATAGTATAGACAATTTCATGGCATCATTTTCATTAGCCTGTCTCATGGAAAATTGCTAGCTATTTATGTATACGCTAAAATAAATTAGCCATTTCATCGAGCAGTGTGATTCTTATAAAATACATTAACACAATACTCAATTTTCCAGTTGGAGTAAATAAATAAATCAATAAATTCAATACAGAGTGATTCTTTCATTGTGGTGCTACAGCTCTCAGCATAAGTGTTTTTATTGGGTTTATTTGTTTCAATAAAAATTGAAATGGGCCAGTGATCTCAGCACTAGCATCTTTAAAAAAATCTCTCCAATATTTGGGGAAGTACTGTGTGGAGCACTCTAACTTATAATTTTATTCCGAAATCATTTTCATTATAATGATTATTCTGCAACCCAATTCTGATGGGAAATTTCTCAAAGGGAAAGGGGGAATTCTGCCAGGTGTCTGACTCTCGTGGCATTTCTGTGCTACAGACTGAGTCTGGGTGAAGCTTTTGAGAGACAGCAGCGCTTCGCTGAGCTGCGACCTTCTGCCTCCAATGCGCCTCTTCCCAGGACAGGGAGGAAGGACGTGGGACGAGTGCCAGATGGCCACTTCTGTCACACCTTACGGAATGCCATTGATTGTGGCTCGGAAAAGGCCATTTACTCCAACCTCTGGGGGAAAGACTGGGGTATCATGACTGCAAGAGAGAAGAGAGGTGTGCTGATGCTGTAAATAAAATCAAGCTGAGGGTCGGCAAGCACCTCTGGAGGAGAAATGGAGACACCAGCAGGCATGAACCGAGTCACCAGTATAGTTAAAATTAAAGGGGAACAGGGTAGTGGGTAACCATTGTCTTTTGTCTGCCAAGCTTCCACACTCTTCTTTTTCTGATAACACTGGCTGATTTTCCTTTGGGAAAATGCCCCGTTCTCCCCTCTCTGTGCCTCTGGTTCATTGGAGGGTGAGGCATCTCCCAGCTCCAGAGGGTGGAGCCATGAACCAGGTCTGGCCAATCAGTGCATCCTGCTCTGTTGGCCACACTGATTGGCAGATGGATGGACATGTCCCCAAAAGAGTGATGCTCATCTACTGCCATCCTATAAAAACTACTGGGGAGGAGGGGTGTGGTGGTGTTGGGGCTGTCCTTGTGTTGGGCTTGCAAAGGTTTTTAAGACTTGGATTGGGCTTGGCCCCACAAACAGAAAGCTGGCTGAAAAAACCCAGGGCATAGCAACACAGAGGTGAGTACAAGAGCATGTCAGATTCCTAACAATGCCCAAAGATGATCATCTGACTCCTACATTTTTCAGTGACTTGAGCCAATGAAATGTCTTTTTTTTCTTAGCCAGCTGGAGTTGACTTTGGATCATTTGGAGCCAAATGATAAAATACAGGAACTCAACACAGATAGATGGTCTATGTACCAACTCTACAGTACATGTTAGCCCTACAGAAAAGCAAACCAACTAAGAACACTAAACTCCCACAGCTGATTCTCAAAATCTATAGCCCTTATGTGTCCTCCATAACCTGGTCATCAGCCATGTTCTCTTTTCTGCTAACAGTGGAAAGAATTAGAAGAATAAATTACGACTCAGCATCAGAGAGAACTCAAGATAATCTCAAAGCAAACTAAACCATGGGCCTGAAACCAATTCAGTGGCAACTCTAACACAGACTTTCTCTCAGCTGCTGGTGGCATGATTAAGGCACGAAATGCCAGAGTAGGTTAAAAGCCAGTGGCTCAGATCTCCTGACCTGACTCGCATTCAAGGATGCAAATCTGGGTCTTTCATCCTCTGTTAGGAAGCTGTGTTGGGGGTAAGAAGGCAGAGTAGAGCAGTACTTAGTTAGTGAGCACAAATAACCAGCAGGGAAGTTAAGCAAGAGAAAGTGTTGACTGAGTCTTTGGATATAGGCCAACACAAACTTGTGGCCTCAGTATTTTCTGAAGCTCTTTTGCAGACCCATTGACAATTGCATCGAAGTTTCTATCAAATATCCTTATCGACCAAATATCCTCATCTTTGGCCTACCAAGGTCTTAATCCACTGGCCAAATTGTAAAGTTACTCTTGGATATACAAATATTCTAACACGGCATGTGGTATAGCTGAAGTTCTTTGTATAATATTGACAGAAGGGAAGGAAATTCACAAGTTGTCCATTTGTTTTACTCCTTTGTTGGTCCTGTAATCTTTGTAAAAAAACTAACATTTATTGAATATCCAACATGCATTGGTCATGTAATTCTTACAATATTTTTCCCATTTCATAGATATGGCAAACTGAGACTCATATTAAATGATTTACCTAAGGTCACCAAGGAATTAACACGCATAGTGAAGTTTCTATTCAGGGTAGTCAGCATGTGCAATTCAAGGCCCCCTCAATCCCCATGCTCCTCTTTTCCTTTCTTCATTCTCATGAGTTCAATTAGTCATTATAATATGCCATTAATTCGCTAATTCCTATTGCCTAGCACAACTCCAAGTCTAGAGGAAGAGATAACCATAAAAACACACAAACACATTCACAAAACTCACCACCTTCCAAGGAGGAAACAGACATGAGTCAAGGATGATAAAATAATGACAGGGTCTGGGAAAACTTATTTAAATAGCATGAACAGAAGAGTCCTTGGAGTAAGTGACATTTAAGCTGTGGTGGAGTGAGTGGATCAGGTCCTGTTTGCCTGGCTGGCTTTTAGCCCAGACTCCAACCCAGCCAACCTGGCAAATCAGTCCCCTATTTTCTTCCAAGGGCAGAACTAGACCCCAGATTAATACAGCCACTTTTCTTGGGACCAGTAACCATAGTGACCCAAACAATAACAAGCACAACAATAATGGAAGCTACCAGTGACTGTATTTTTAAAATGCCAGAGACTGTACTAATCACTTTACATGCTTTTTTTTCATTTCTTCTTTAACACACCCCTGTACAATACACAGAGCTACTATTCCTAATTAAAAAGTAAGGAAACTGAGGCTCAGAGAACTTAAGCATCCTGTCCTTAGACACACAACAGTGACGTGATAGAGTGTACACTGAACCCAGCTCGGGCTGGGCCACCTGACTCTTGACACATCACAGTGGGATCCACCTGCTACCAAGAAGGACTCTCAGTAAGAGCCCTGGTTGCACACACTGCTGTCCTAGCAACTGATATTGGATGGAGTAGGATACCAACCCACCTCGCCCACCCCGCCCTCCCATGAAGTTATGATTTAGATGGCTGGCTGCACCCAGTTGAAGGGAGGGGACAGTCAGGAGGGGAGAAGACAGAGGGAGAAAGGGAAACAAGACTGTGGTCCCCTTATTTGTCAGCCTCAGTTGCACTGTCAACGGAACGCCCTAGGTAATCATGGATTCTCTCATGCCTCTTGGTTAGGCTGCAGGATGAAAAGTCTTTTTCAGACCTCACCTAATAATTAAACTGATTTAGCACAAAGATTATACAAAACACAGGCCACCTGAAATCTTGAGAGTGGGAATTGCTTTAAAAGTCCAGTTGAGGAACTAGGGTCATCATGTTCCACACTCCCCGCCTCCCCCTGAGGAAGAATTTCTTATCCTCTGCACTACTGATATTTTGGGCTGTGAAACTTCATCATGGGAGCTGTTCTTTGCATTATAGGATGTTTAAGACCACAGCTCAATGCCAGTTGCACCGCCACCACCCCAGCTGTAACCACCAAAAATGTCTCCAGACATTGTCAAATTTTCCCTGGTGGGGAATATCACTCCTGGTTGAGAACCACTCATCTGGACAAACAATGCCTAACCAGACTTTCTGTGATGGGCGGAATGTTCTAGACCTATACTTTCCAATAAAGGCTACGTAACACTCAAAACATGGCAAGTGCCACTGAGGAACTGAATTCTTAGCTTTACATAATTTTAATGAATTTAGGTTTAGTAACAATGTATGGCGGCTACTGTAGTTTGGACTTAGGAGTTCTAAAAGCATCACAAATTTTCCATATTCCTGAGAATTTGTTCCTCAACAGATAGATATTTGGCTCCCAGTCCAAGAGTCTATATATTAATTAAAACTTTTATTTTCTTCTCAAACGAAGTCAATAAACTCTCTAAAATCAATGTTTCAGATCAAGGCTTTTTAAAAATCACCATTGTCTTCTGAAGTTTTACTTTAAACTTTTATCAAAAATTTCATCTAATTCTTACCGAAATTCTAATCACAGTTTTGATTAGAATTGTAGATTCATTTAATTGGATAACTAGGTTGAGAGATTTGTGTTTGTGGCTTACAACCAAATACACTCTTTAGGAAGCCAGCTGCAAAATAAATTTTTTCACTATTGGAAAAATGAACGTGTTATTCTCCCTGGGACACATCACACATAAACCAGATCTCCTGAGACATCAGCCACCCTGGAGAAAGCAGTTGCTCAAGTAACTCACACCGTATGGAATGAGACTGACATTAGTAAGGGTTCTTAAAGTCACATTCCTTTCTCTGGTCCTCCCCTGAAAACTTGACTACATACACCCAGGTCAGGCTTCTTCCAGTGGTTCAAAGTGTGATGATTTTTTCAGCTCAAGGAGAAAGATTAGCACTGTTGTAACAAAGTGACTCTAAAACCAGCTGCACAACATTATAAATATATCACTGCTGTCAGGATGTTTCTTTCACAATAGGTAAATAGAGCACCAAGGAACAAATGGAGGGGCAGAGAAGTCAGAGCAAACACTGTGTCTAGGGTGTGAAACATCCAGAACTACAACTCTGAGCAGGAAGCTGAACCCACAACAAAGTATTTCCTGGGTGAGACAGAGAGTCTGAGATGGGAAAAATCCTGATGATAAAGAAAGAATGAGTTACTCGCCCCCATTGATACCAAAATATTTCCAGCTTTCACAATAATGTGTGAAAAAATAAATAATAATGTGGGAATAGAAAAATGCACTGTCATCCTAACGAATACTGAAAACACACAGCCTCTACTAGGCACCCCGGAGATTAAAGGTTGACCTTAGTTGTTCCAGTGTGAAGTGGACTGCCTGGTCAACAGTATTGCCAACTCCTCCTTCCCCTCTTCAGACTCTTCAAGCTGGAAAAACAGGAGATCCCTTATTCTCAATTTGCTCTGCAATTACAGGCAGACAACTAGCTTAGCTCTGGCCAAAAGATATGAAGAGGATATGCTTGAAACTATTTTTCTTTTTTTTTCCTTGATTGAGCAAAGGAAAGGAACATTCTCACATTCCTATTCATTGTCATTCTCTCTCTCTCTCATTACCCCTCTTACCCCCCTTTTTATCCCATACCCCCATTTTGTGAGTATTTTTTAAAGATTTATTTATGCATGCATGTAAGAACTGAGGTACAGGCCAGAGGTGTAGGGGGTGAGAGGATTCACCAGAGGCAGAGCGGAGAACAGAACAGGCAGATGGACTGAAATACACTGCTGAGGGGAGCAGCAGGAGAGACAGGAGAGGTCTGCTGTGCCATGTGAGTAGCTCCCTGGCTGGGGATCTAACTCATGCTGCAGAGGCTGCAGACAGCTTCACAGTGCTGTGCTTAACCCCTTGCGCCACTGGGGAGGCCCCCATTTTGTGACTTAAAATGAAACTGTGTTAGAAGGTGATGCCTTTGGCAATCATCTTGTATGTACAGGGGAAAGCTAGAAGAATCTGAGATGTGCCACTCGCAATCAGGAATTACCGAGGTGCTTGCTGCTGGATCAATCTTGGGACTGTCTACCTTCAGACTTCAATTAAATGATAAGTTTTCTTAGTTTTCAGCCACTGTTAGTGAGGTTCATGGTTTCTAATAGATGAACACATGTTTATTGATATATCCTAAATCCCAAGAATGACTAGAGAAAAATCACCTCCTTGAGGGAACTCAACCAACAACAGTGTAACTAGCCAATACCCCTGGTCCGCATGATGGTTCCCTGAGGGTTTGTCACTGAAGATGATGATTCTTAGCCTTTGGAGGGGGGCCCTCTGAAAGAAAAAAAAAATCACCACCACCTCATAGCTACTGCCCACCAACCCTACACAAAGCTTTTATGTAAGTGACTTACTTACACCACCTCACCCAGTGTTCCAACTCCACCATGTAGGCACGATGATTATCCCAGTTTTTGAGGAGAAGAAACTCAGAAGCAGAGAGAAATGAAATGAAATGTCCTTGGGCAACAGTCACTATGAAAACTTGGTCACACAGTAAGGAAATGGCAACATGTGTGGCTCCAACTACAAAATGCGAACAAGGCCAACCAAGTGATAAACAGTTCTTGTTCTAAGACTCAACAGCAGGAGCCAAGGCCTCACAGAGCTGTGCCTTGGTGTGCAGACTCAGTAGGGTAACTAAAGAAAGGATGTTTCAGCTCATCGTGCAGGCTGTGGAAGGTCCCTATGAGGAGACTTCAGCACTTGTGCAGAATCACCCTCAAGCACAGAAAAGGGTATCCTTACAGGGCTGGCTCCCTGGATGGAATAGGACAGTGCACACAGCACATAGTGCTTACCAGTTCCCTCAAAGTTTTAATACCAAAGCATGGAGAAAAGACAACTTCCTGAGAAGTTGTCAAAAGGAGGCACAGATTAGGAAAATAACAGCTTCGAGGTAGTGAGAGGCAAGTTTTCATGGAGGGTACAGGCAGCAAATACATTAGTGTGGGGAGTGGGCTTTGGCAAGATGGCAGCAGCTTAAGGAAGGTAAGTTAACAGCCAGCCTGTCTTCATAATTCCTGACTGTGAGACCTTGAGTAACCAGCTAAACCTTTCTGAGACTCAGGTTACCCATCTATAAGATGGAAATAATAGAAGTATCAATTCTTATTAGGTTATTATGAGAATTAAATGAAATGGTATATGTGCAAGTTCTTACCTGATACACAGTAAGTGCTCAATAATTGCTTACTATCACCATCATCTGTATTGAATGATAATAAATTGTATTATCATGGTAAAATGCATAGCACAATACTTAGCATGCATAAGGTACTCAGTAAGCGCTCCTTGGTTGTTTTTCACATCTCTCTTCCCTCTGTGAATAAGTCACAGATTTAATTCTGTCATGATGCATGTGCTGCAATTTTTAAAAAATATCAATTAATTTGATCTCTTCCTGCAAATTGCCTTAGGTGATCTCTGAAATGGTTCTCAGCTCACTTGACCCTGAAAACCCTACATCATGCAAATCAAGACATTCATAGCCTCATGTCCATTTTAAAAGCACTTGTGGAACTACCCAGGCCATCAAGGGCATATGTATCCAAAAAGTCACCAAGTATCTGAGGATGTCACTCTGTAGAAGTAACGCAAGCCATCCATCATTGGGAGGTGTGCCCAGTCACACAGTGGGACTGGACGCAGAGTTAGTGGCACATAAAGAATGCTGAGTTTTGACTGCGCAGGTGTAAAAATGAAGAGAAATGTTGAACTTAAGGGTATACCTTTAGATTCTCTGGTCATCAAGAACATCCAAGTGAACCAAGTCCCCACTGGGTGTCGCAGAATTTACAGAGCTCATGGTTTGATTAACCCATGCAGGAGCGCTCCCTGTCACACTGAGATGATCCTTAACTAAACCAGGAAGACTGTTCTAGACTAGAAGAGAAGGTTGCACAAAAGAAAAATATATCCCAGAAGAGCCTGAAAAAAACAAAAATTTACAACCCAGGAATAAGTTTAGCATAAAATAATTGCAAATAAAAGTAAACAAAGGAATGATATTGATGAATCTGTCCCACTAAAATGGTACTGGGCGTGATGTTACAGTAGATACAAAGATAAAGTAGCAGATACAAAGATAAAGTATCACTCAATAAATATAATTGAACATAGATAACATTAATTAATATTTTTTCATGCATTGTACATGTATGGGCACCCTGTCCACTTACTAAGTCTCTCTATTTTTAAAATATTTTATTTATTACTCAAGGTTTTTTGGCAATAAATATGTACTACTTACATAACTTGGAAGAAAAGGCATTATTTTCAAAAGATAAGAATGATATGGTTTCTCCAACATGAAATGGTTTTCTAACAGTTGATAATTTGCAGCCATATAAATGGCAACAGATCTATAAGAAATAAAATATTTTCTAAATATTGAGCAAACCTAACCTCTATGCCCTTAATCAGTTACTGTTTGCTATTTTTCCTCCTCTCTAGCTTCCTCTGTTCACCAGGAATAAATTCCTTCCCCTTGTTTCAACCCTACCTTTCATTTCCCCATATCTCAGGGGGCCATCTCAAAGACCTCCACAGTGTGACTACCCTCTACTTATGGGGTGGGAACACAAAAACAACCAATTAGAAGTCATGACCACTGGGCCTACCTCATTCTCAACGGTTTTGCGGACTGGCGTTTGCTAAAAAGTTTTCCCTTTTTGGTTGACTGGCCTCATAGAGCCCCATGAATGCCAGGACTTATGATAAGCAATGACATACTTAACTGTTACATATTAATGTTCATGATAATGCAATCTTTCATTTGGGTGATTTAAAAGTCCCTCTAGTCTGACTTGCAGTTAGATATACACTGAATGCTTCATCAATCATAACCATTTTTATTCTCAATCTTGTACAAAAATACTAGAGAAGGTGAATTTCAACTACACACTGAAGAGGGCTTTACTATTAGCCCTGAAAAATTTCTCTCTTGTCATTTATACATTGGATACCCACAGTTTCTGCCTAAGCAATCTATTCACCTGCATTTTTCACTATAGCAGATCTTATCTTCAGAGTAAAAGCAAATCCACATTCATATCTCTTCTATAGGGTCAAATCTGCCATATCTTATAGAAAGCAGAAAGCATTTCTCAGTTATGATCTAGACAAAATGCCCAGCATCTCAACATTTGAAATACTTGTGAGCAAGCAATTGGAGAAGGTCATAGCAACTTGGACTGAACTTAAAAGGATTTAAAACTAACTCATATGGAGAACCAATGAGCCTACTACTGTCTAGCAGTGACTCAGGGATGACACCTACCCCTAATAAATGCACTTGAAAGAAACTACACCCCTTTCCATTCACGTAAGGGCTTGTCATCATTTCATGGCCAAAATCTTCCCATAATTAACCCTGGACCTACAGATCATGAGACAAATCAAAACAGAGGCAGCGATCAAACCAGCTACCTGGTCTGGTCCTGCCTACTGACAATTACCTTCTCAGTTAGAAACACAAGGCTTTTGAGGTAAGCATCTAATAGCCCTTACCCATCTTGCATGGTCTTCATGTAAGTGTAACTACAAACACATTAAAATCTGTTCCCAAAAGTGCTTTGTTTGGGGTAGGGGAGAGTTAAGCCTATCCTGCTAAAGTGTTTTGTTTTTTACTATAACATGGTCAATATTTATATTTTGATTTTCTGACTCTTCCGTGCTCTCATTTTCTCCCACTTGAAATTTTTTGTTTGTTTTCCTAGGTCGTTTACATTTTGATCTCTTGAGGCGAGGAAAAACTGAATTATTGGAATTCAGTGTGGAGTTACTTCCAGAGTAAAGGTTCTCTATTTATTAGCAGAAGAAATGCATTCAACTAATTTGCCTTGTAAGTCTGATAAAATCTCCCTGGAAAAACGGGTTCTATAATAATGAATAGTCCTTTGAGGTTAAAAATGAGAAATATACACATTGGGTTTTATTATATATTAATTCTAATAGGGTCTGAAACAAAACTCAAGTATGCAATCTTCTAGATGTGGGAAAATGGCAGACTTCCCTGCAAACTACATGCAAGAAGTAATTAAAGTAAATTAACATGAAATTAAATAGCACCCCCATAAAGCAGGAATATAAAAGTAAAGATTACTAGGAAAAAAAAGATTATCTTCCTGCTTCATATTAATCTCATGAATTGTGCATTTATTCTATTTCTCTTTTATTATTTGATGATAGGTTTTTAGAGCTTGGATTTTATTAGGACTTGCCGGAGGAAGGTCTTCAATAGTAGGCTAGCTGCAGGTTTGGGTATGTTAACACATCTTTCCTAGCAACTCAATTACTAAATGAAGAAGTACAAGGTAAAGACAGGCCCATCGAACCTGCTATGATACAAAGCTGGAAAGTTTCCTGATGCCACCAACTACAGAGTCTCAATGACAGTCAGCAAGGATGTCTAAAGCTACAGAAGGTAGAACTTTATACACTGAAAACTCTGGACTTCTCTTCAGCAAACTCAATTATTCATTTAGAAATCAGGGACATTGGGTACAAGTTGAATTTGGGGGGCTCCCCAGAATCCATTCACCCTTTGGTTTTCTCTTGAAGAATTGCCCCTCTCTGCAATATTACAAACAGAGTAGAACTCCTTAATCAAGGTTCCCTGTCCTGTCACAGGGGTAGGTAGAAGACATGAACTAGGCCCATCTGATTCATCGAAGATGGAGGGGAGACTAGAAAATTGTTTGTGGGGGTACTGATTTTTAGCAGTGGTGTTGAACTTCCATACACTGGAATTGTCTTGCTGCCTATCCTTTCCCCAATCTACTATTTTTATATTTATTATTATTGTTCCTTTGCATGGAAGAACTGGGATGCAGGCCAGAGGTGCAGGGGGTAAGAGGATTCACCAGAGACAGAGTAGGGAGAAGAATAGGTAGATTTATTGAAATACACTGCCAAGGGGAGCAGCGAGTGAGACAGCAAAGGTCTGCTATGCCATGAGTGGGTTAGCTCCCTGACTGGGGTGTCGAACTCAGGCCATGGCAGTGATAGGGCTGAGACTTAACCCTTAGGTCACCAGGGAGAATGCCCAATCTTCTACTCTGTGAGCTACTAACTATCCTTCCAATAAACCCTGTCCCTTTAAGTTGATCAAAGTTCAACTGATAGGTATGACGAGGCAGGACACCGGTTTACAGAGGAAGCTGAGCTAATTGAACCCATGCTCAGTATGATTAAGAATATGTCATACTATATATCTGGCTGCACCTAAATTCAACATAAACATCTGGCTAAGGGCCATTTAAAAAGACCAGGGCCCAAAATCTAAAACCAGAAATTTTCTTTCTTTTTTTTTTTCTTGGTAGCAAAGTATGAGATATTCAAAAAAATAGAGAATTGATAAAAAGAGAGAGTCTCCAAGATATGGGGAAAAAAAGAAAATAAGCCATATGGGTTCTCACTGAAGGGAAATATTGATAGATTCAAAATATGGACTTCTAGGGGCCACAGCAACCACCATTAAGTATTTCTCAGGTACGACTGTGTTAATAAGCACATGGACTTTAGAATCAGGCATCCCTTCCCTAAGTTGCTCTTTGCTTAGCAGCTATGTGACTCCCGGAAGTAACATTCTCTTTCTGGACCTCAGTCTCCCATCTGTAAAATGGGAAGTAGTATCATAACTATAATTTATAAGCTAGTTGACAAGAGTACTCTCAACAATAAATAAAATATCTGGCAGTCTTGTTGCACAGTAGGCCCTCAACAAAATGAAAATTATTATGCTATTAACCATATTCATGGAGTGCATACTATTTACCTACAGTACTCTGGGGCAGACAAAAATTACATAGGTTCTTACCTTCAGGCAAGAATTTGTGGCTTTCGAATCTGAAAAGGACTAAATACAGAGCAGACTTGAACAAAGATTATAATGAAATACAAACACACACTTGTAGGAGCCCAGACAGAGCAGTGAGTCACACTGGCTGGGTTAAATTGAGAAGGTTTCATAGAGGTGATATCTCAGCCAAGCCTTGAAGGATGAGTAGGACTTTCAAAGGTGCGGGAGGGGGGATAAAGACAATTGGCATCCAAAGATGAAGGCAGCAATAACATGAGCTGTACAAGTTCAAGGGCAGGGCAAAAAAAAAAAAAAAAAGGCAGAATAAGTGGTCTGATGTAAGCTTTGAAAACAGCCAAGGACCATGTGGGAGTCTATCATTTGGTCTATATCCTTAACTCATAGAAGAGGAAGTTCCATTTGGTAAAAGACTAAGTTAGAGAAACAGAGAGAACAGGACCAGGATACAGACAGCCTTGAGAATCACGCAAAGGAGTCAAGTCTTCATTGTACAGTTGGGAAGGAAAAGACAAGAACAGAAAACAGGAGAGAGACTTATGAATTTAAATGAACAAGGCTTGGCAACGGGAAGAGTGTAGAAGGTTTGGAGAGAAGAGCGGAGCTTTGAGTCACCTTTAAATCTAGGAACTTCTTTGGGCCTCCCCTGTTGGCACAGGCGGTTAAGCACCGCGCAGTGAAGCTGTCCACAGACTCTGCAGTGCCGGTTCAATCCTGGCCAGCTGCTGAGGGTCCCACATGGTGAAGCAGACCTCTCCTGCCTCCCCCGCTGCTCCCCTCAGCAGTGTATTTCGTCAGTCTGCCTGTTCTGTTCCCCCACGCTGTCTCTGGTAAATCCTCTCACCCTCCCACACATCTGGCCTGTACCCCGGTTCTAGTATAAATAAATAAATAAATAAATTCTTCAAAAAAATAAATCTAGGAACTTCTTTTTTGAATTGAACTGATTCTGTGTCTAGAACTATCATTGATAATAGCCACAAAGTGGGCCTCCCCGGCGGCGCAAGGGGTTAAGATGCAACCTATGAAGCTATCCACTGCAGCATGAGTTTGATCTCCCGCAGGCCAGGGAGCAACCCACATGGCACGGCAGACCTCTCCTGCCTCACCTGCTGCTCCCCTCAGCAGTGTATTTCGGTCGATCTGCCTGTTCTGTTCACCACTCTGTCTCTGGTGAATCCTCTCACCCCCACACTTCTGGCCTGTACCCCAGTTCTTGTATGCGTAAGTAAATAAATCTTAAAAAAAAAAAAAAGATAATAGCCACAAAGTAGATTTGGATGCTAAAGAAACTTTTCCAACAAAAACCTTGTTTAAGAATGGAACAAATGGTCCCATGAGAGAGTGAGCATGCCATTCAAGTCCAGGCAAAGAGCCCAGATACATGGCTATGTGACCTCGTGTTGGTACTTCACCTCTCTGTGTCTTTAGTTTATTATCTATAAAATGGATCAAGAGTAGTACATCTTCATAAGGCTGTTATGAGGATTAAAAGAGCAGATACACGTAAAGGATTCAGAACAGCTCCTGGCACATGCAAAGTGTTCTAGAAATGTTACCTGCTAGTTTTCCTTTGGTGAAAAATGACTCCCAAGGACCCAAATAACTAAGTTCCCAATCAATGATCCTATGTTGGCAGAAAACTGAGCTGCATGTCACCTGGCAAAAAGAGCAGACTACAGTCAACTGCCAACTTCCTACAGGCAGACTAGATGGTTTGTGTATGAACAAAGGTAAGAAGAAAAACTAATAGGTTTGTGATAAAAACAAAAATGCCCACAAATCAATGAAATGTCTATATATGAGAAGGCCTCTATCACTCAGAACTAAATATTAACCAACAGACACCACACAACATGCTTAGTGTTGCAGACTCGGTCTGTCCGTTACAGGCAAAGTTCCTTAGGACAAGGGATCCTAGATCACCCCAACAGGTAACCAACCGGGAGGCGGAAAGTATGCTGAAGGCTCAAGATGCTACCTTATGAGATAATTTCCAATATTTAGAAAAAGAGGAAGCAATGCAGAAAAATGATCTGCTATTGGTGATTTAAGCAGAGTGCTCTCTGGCCATGCTTTGTTGAAGAATTTATGCTGTGGTTCATTTTTGCCAGCTACTATACATGTTTGTGTTTTACACTTTTGGACAGCACTGCTAAGCAGTCATATATTACCAAAAACTATACGTAATGTTAACAAATTTAATTATTTCTGCATCAGATTTGGAACAATTCTTCTAATCCACTATTGGGGTAAAAATAAGGCAGAAACACAAAAGAAAATGAATGGTAAGAGAGCAGAAACACCAGGCAAAGGTAATTAAAAGATGACAAAAGAGTTGGTCATGCTTTAGAAGTATGTCCACCATGAATAGTTAAAAGGATTTAAAAAAAATAAAAGAAACAAAATATATGATTCAAGTGAATCATATATTTTATTTCCACGTTCAAAATATAAGTAAGAATGTCTCTCAAGTAGAAACCTGACACTGAATAGCTTCTTAGGGTGACCTTAAATTTAAATACACCCCTCACAGATCAGAAATGTATCATAGAGAAGAGTAGACATTTGCATGGACGGACTCAAGAAATCCGCTGCAGGGAGGTGACATTATGAGCCCATTTCCGGGGTCCATAGTGCTGCTAGAGATAAGGAAGGACTTTTAAGAGGATCTAGTATCTTCACTTTTCCTTCTACCAATAAAGGAGACTGGAAGTCAGGGGCAGAACTTGGATTTGAATGTGGGTACCTCAACTCAGTCATGTGAGCATTCCGCCATATACCATTTGCCCTCTCCTAAGAGCAAATTGTTAATAAAGTCTTAAATTTGTTAAGCCATTAATTGCATTTCCTTCTTTGGGGTGTCCTTTTAAGCTAAGCAGGAGTTCCCTAGGTACATTAAGGCAAAACAGAAAGAGCCCCTGAAAATATATTTCAAGATAAGAAGGTAGGGTATTACACAGCCTATCATTTATACCTTTTAAAGTAATATAGACCCCTTGCAAAGCGACCACATAGTCAAAGTAATTCTCTTCCAGCCCATTAAGTTTTAGACTGCATTCTATATTTAATAAATCTACATAAATCATGCCACTTTTCGTAAATTATCACTAGGTTTTCAATATAATAGAAAACACATTAATAAAAAATCTTAGTTTTTTGGTCCATTTTAAACTTTAGTTTTCAATTCTGCAATCCAGAACGCAAACCAATTCTTGTACTTTGACATATTTAAATAGGAAAACATCAAAATGAGCAAAAGAGTAAATCACAGGAAAAAAAGACTTTTATTTCTGAAGGAACTGGACCAAAGTGTTATAACACTTTTGCTAAGATCTGATGCAATGCTGTGATGAACATATTTTCACATCTTAGTTATCGACATCTATATACTCACAATAAAAGAAGCACAAAATAGCAAGACTGTTCCCAAGGTCTGCAGATTAAAGCAGTGTTACGAAGAAGTAATCAGGATGACTGTAAAAGTATTCACAGATTTTATGGCTTTGTCTCTTGGTGGTCTGAGTCCCTGCCCAGGCAAGAAACACAGATGTTACTATCAGGGGGTACCTTGAGAGAGAAATCTTCCATGTGAACTACCTTGCTTTGGATCATCAAAGCTTCAAAACAAAGCCCAGCCTCCCAGCCTACAGAAAGTTCACTATTTCTCAATAAACACACACACACACACACCCCTGAAATGCACTTTTGGAATTGCCCTCCACACAAGTGCCTATTATTAAACTTTTTTTTTAATTCTTTCCTATACTTCATCAAATATTTATCAAATCTCTAATACACTGAATACTAAGATTACAAAAAATTATTTATATAAACAAACCCAGCCCACACCATGACTATCTTCCCCTTGTGTTGGGGAAGAGAGGGTTAGTATATGCTGAACACACCCAGAAATAAATAAGCAATATAATTTTTATACTCATGGTTTACTTCCAACATCAAATTTATGTAGAAAAGAAAGAGGCTGCCCTTTAAAAGAAAAAAAAGTCAGCGGATCAAAAGCATCATTAATCACTGTCTCTTTTAAATTAAAAGGTTCGCAAAAAGGTGGGCACAGAACCAACGTGGGAAACAAATCACTCCCCTTGCTGAGTGAGGGTCAGAGTCTAAATGGGAGAGTCCTCGGTATTTACCCAGCTCATCTCCTGCGTAATGGATTTGGAGAAGAGATTTCCGCTGGGGCTCTGCTAATTTGAGGCTTGGCTTTTACTTTTTAAAAATGACACTTGGGTGGTTACTCTAGTGTTGTGACTGGTTTCAGAAATAAACCTTCTGAGTTCTCGATTTCATGCCATGACCTGGTAGATCTTGAACTACTGCAAAGATGCTGGCTTCAGGAGCCATAGGCCAAATTCTTTAGGTGGCCTCAGGTCTCCCCTTGCAAAATGGCCAGTTCTTGTAAAGTGATGAATAACATGTCCAAGGCCCATTGAGAAAGGACTTTTCATACAGTCGTTGCTAAGGAATTGCTAAGAAAACTCCAAAAGAAACTCATGTAAAATCAAGAATACCTCACCGCCTGCCAGAACACCTCTCCCTACACCTATACTGAGGATAGCAAGTAAGAGGCGGGAGACAAAGCATCCAGTTTTCTGCTGTGGACACAGCATGAGGGAACCAGCCTCTGACAGTCAGACTTCCTGTCCCAAGTCCAGTGGAATACCAGTGCAGAGGGATTTAAATATATTTAAAAATGAAAATGAAAATAGCAAATTCTACGCAATACATTGAAAGCTAGGACTTTCAATATTGCTGAGAGGGTATAACCATAGTGAGGGCTTGGGGTATTGAAGTTTTTGTTCTATTATTACCCACTGCAAACTTTGACAGCTAATTGGGCATGTTTTTAAAAGCTCCCAAACTTCTGGAATGCCTGTACCTCAGAAAAAATGTCCTCAATGTCCCCAACCCTTTATATTGGTTGAAAAATTGTATTGAATATTCATTCTTGCTTTTACTTTCTTAAATAATACCGTGATGGAAAGAGCAAGTGGAGTTAAAAACATAGGCTGTCCTTTCATAGTACTGGTAAGGATGACATGCACTCCTTATAGAACATTTACTACATACTGGTACAGCACTAAACACTTCATACACCTTCTCAAACTTACCCTCTCAGCTCCTGAGTAGGTGCTACTCTTGTCTTGCATTTTAAATTTCAGAAAACTGAGGCCAAGATCATGGAGATAACAAGTAGAACAGCTGAGATTTGACCTTAACAAATGGGTGCTTTAACCAGTGCCTTTTGTGCATAAGATATAACTAACCCTGAATAGAAAGTAGTTGGGGTGGGGAAAGTAGGAGGACCAGGGAGAATAAGGACAATGGTGTCAAACCTACAGTGCAGAGTAGACATTGCTAGCTTCTGACCCCGCCAGCCTTCCTCTGTATCAGAATCCCAATTTTGTTTGGGCAGCAATGTCCTTAATTAAAATACCTGCATTTTCAGGATCTCTTGTCATTGGAAGAAGCTCTGATATACAGACCTGGTTGGTGAGATAGAGAAAGACATCCAAAGCAGAGAATTCCTTCGAAGGAAGAAGGCTAGTGCAGGGAGATAGTTTGTCTTACAGAGAAGCAAAATTAGGAGAGAAATAAACACTTTGTTTTTTTTATCTTTCACCTCCTTCCTGCCTGGGGATATAACTTTGATGTCTAAAGGCACAGGGGCCACCTTGAGACCATCAGAACAAAAGCCGTAAACTAAAGATGGTGAATTCATAGGCAGGAAGAAATTCTGTTTTAAAAGGACTCTCTTGGCCAAATGCACCAGCCCCAGAGGAACAATCTTTAGACTTCTTGTTTCATTAAATAGTTGCCTAAACCCTGAACCCCTCGATTAAGCCAGGTGACTACAAACTGTGACCACAGTCCAAACCTGGAGACTGTTTGCCCAAAGTCTTACTAGAACACAGCCAAGTCCATGGTCTATGGCCATGGTCGCTTTCATGCTGTGACAGCATAGTTGGGTAGTTGTGACAGGGACTGTAGAGTCTGCAAAAGTCTAAAATAGTTACTGTAAGATGCTATACAAAAAAGTTTGCCAGTCTCTGCTTTAAGTAACTATGCTCAGTTTCTGACAAGTGCACTGAAATACCAGCCTAATTGAAACATAGCCAGTGAAGGCAAATTCCCAGTAAGTGAAGGAAAAAAAAAAATGTTTGCTCTTGCTATCCAATCAATGTTCAATAGGGCCTCCCCGGTGGCGCAGCGGTTGAGCGCTGGGTTGCGAAGCTGCCCTCAGCCTCTGCAGTGCCGGTTCGATCCCCGGCTGCTCCCCGGCCACCGGAGGAGGGTCCCACATGGCACGCAGACCTCTCCTGCCGCCCGCTGCTCCCCTCAGCAGTGTACTTCGGTTCTTCTGCCTGCTCTGCTCCCTGTTCTGGCTCTGGTGAATTCTCTCACCCTCCCGCGCTTCTGACTGTACCCAGTGCATGTGTAAACAGAACAAACAAACAAACAAATAAATAAATAAATAAACATGCCTCTATTAAAAAAAAAAAAAAAAATCAATGTTCAATAAATATGTATAATGAGTCCTACTATGTGCCAGATCCTCTGTGATTAGATATATTGAGTGAATACCATTCCTGATCCTTTGGGAACTTTCAAACTTTATAGATAATCACATGCTAAAAGAATAGTTTCAGCAAGAATCAGTTACAACTGAATGCTGGGGAAAGACATAGGATTCAGTAGAAACATTTAAGAGGGCCTGACTCATTCTGGAGAAGTTAGAGAAGTCACTTCCAAAAGAGTGACAGTTACCTATATTCTACACAAACTTGCTCCATCTACCCAGCATCTAACCACACAAGTTACTATTACTTGGTAGAGATATAGTCCTTTTTTAAAGGTTCAATAAAAAGCTATTTAATAATAACCACCCTGAACACACCCAAAGGAAATCCAGATTCGAAGAAGCCATCTATCCAGAAAAACCTCATTCAGTGACTGTAACACTTCCATATGGCTTCAAGATGTAAGTCCAGGGAAAGTTTTAAGGGGAAAAATATTTGGCCATTTACACTCAATGGATAATTTAATCCTCAATGAAATTTTTGTATTGATGCCCCCAAAGACCAAGCCACCCATGTATCACCTCATCACAGACATCAGCAGTTCTGGAGACCAGCCCTAGAGAACTTCTAGAAAGATGAGAATAGTGTGCTCTGACAGGAAAGCAAATAAAGTGATGTTTTCCAAAGCTCATCAGTTTGGAAGACGCATGAAGTATTTATGGTAGACTGTGAACAAATATAAAATCTATGACTTCAGAATGCAGTCAAATTAGAATGAGAAATGCAAGAAACATAAAATCTTGGCATCAGGAGAGCCATAAATAACCATTAGTTCAATTCATAAGTCTTTGTTCAGTTGTTAAGACGTGAGAATGTCCCTCATTCCTCTTTAGCTCGTTTGTTGAACACAGTGTTAGAGGGACAAGGAGGCTCCCTAGCTCCTTGTCAGCAGCCTTCCAGTCAGGACGTCTGAGCACAGAACTGCCAGTTAAACAGGGACCACTGCAGTCCCCTGCTGTACAGACTTCTGTGGCTGCTACCAGGCTTTCATTCAGCGGACAGTGACCCCAACATTCACCAAGTGTGCCCTCTGTGCCAGGCTCTGCTCTTTGGCTTCATATCCATTATTGTATTTGATTCTCATAGAGACCAGTTAAAATGGGCACAATGCCCCCTATTACACAGTGAAGGGAAGAGAAGCTGAGAGTGGTTAGGCAGCATGTACAAGGTCACAGAACGAGAAAGTTGCTGAGCTGGGGAGCAGAAGCAGATCATCAGATTCTGGACTGCAAAGCAGTACCATCGATGAGCTTTCCTGAGAACTGTGTTAGTGTTATTCTAGGTGCTTGCCACAAATAACCTAATAAAAAAGCAGCTGGGACACAAAGCACGGGCTATAAGAATGAAAAGAGAAGAGACAATTCCGCCTACCTGGTCTCTAAGAAGACTTAAGGACCGAACAGAAGGACGGCGATGAGTTCCAGGAATCCCTTGGTAACAATTAGGTGAGGCAAATCCATGATCGGATCTGCACTACCCACTGCTACATCTACTCATCCATCAGTTTACCTCTAGTCCTCCAGAATTAAGCAGAAAAATTTTCTCTGGGAGGAAACAGATGTGAGACAAACACCTAAGCAAGCAACTACCTGACTTGACAACCTTCCCCCTCCCTCCCTCTCACTATTTTTCTCTAAAGGGCATGGGACAGAAACGAGCCAATTCAGTTTCCCCAGGTTAGCAGTATTCAGTGACCTGTGAGCTCTTAATGGCACCAAGGTGATTTACATGAGGGGGTCTACTCCAAGGATGAAGGAAACCAAGGACCAAGTGGCTAACACATGAAGATAAAACTTATCAGAATCATGTAGAAGAAAGGGAGTGGAAAGACAGGTTGTATCCCAGGCATCAAAAGGTAAGAGCTCACTTGGCACCTCAGGAAACATGTGACGGCACCTAAGTGGAGAACAAGGCTTCAAGTACAAGAGGTCGTGGAGCTGGAACAGCCCGGATACCATCGTGACCAAAAGAGGACAGCACTGCTGGGGGACAATGACTTATGGAAACAGCAGATTCCATTTAAACCAGAGGGAAATATCTGTTCAGGCCGTATGGATAGACACATAGGTGGAAGTTCAAGTGAGGAAAAGCACGTGGATGGCGCCTGTGTACAACCTGTGACAACAGGAAGAAAGCCCTGGACTGTCACTCATACCCATGGAAGGTCATAAATTTAGATGCTCAGTGCTCTCTTCAAATCAAACTGAACGTCCAGTTAAACAATGACAGGATTGAATATATTCCTTTATCAAAGAACTTCAAACTTAAGCTCCTTTATTGGGTCATAGCACCAAAATACATGAGCAGTAGCATTTTGGCTAAAACTATGAGTTACACATCCTATTGCATCACATGTTGTGTATGTGTGTGGAAACATAACTTATTTAAGGTAAACTTTGAGAAGATGCCATTAAGTTTCATAAATCTGTTTTACATATCAGTTACATCGTATGCCTTGAAGTAATGGAAGTGGCTCAGGCCTCTCTTGAGTTCTGAGAGGTGCGCCTTTCCTAAATGTATGTGAAAAAGAAATTAAAATTAAAAAAAAAAATAAAAGAGTGTACAGTGGTTCCAGATGGGAGAAAGTCTAAAAGGGAAACTAAGGGAAAAGACCAATGTCTGGATGCTCTGGAAGCACTGAAGTGAGGCCACAGAAAGACCCCGAGTCCTGCCCACGAGGCCTGCAAGATGAGCGAGCACAGAACTGCCCACGGCGTGGGAATGTCAGTGGGACTGGGAGCGCCACTTTGGGGACGTGAAAAACTGGAAGCAACAACTATTATGTGAGGAAGGAGGACAAGGTCGTGGGGCTCAAAGCAAGAGGAGAGATACAATTTGCAAAGAAGACACTAGATGAGGATGGCGGTGGCAGGGGAGAGGGGTGAGGGAGATAACTACGTATGACAAAGAAGTTGAACCAGGCAAATACTACCTGTGACAGACAGGATGAAAAGACTGCCTACAAAACAAGTGTGTTTCAGAAATTCTGAAACCGTGTCAGCTTTCAAATTGTCATCAGCAAATGAAGGAGGCAGAAAATAATTCTAAAAGTCACATCTCAAGGACTTAAGACTAAGTACCCAAGGTGCTTGAGAACTAACAAATGTGATTTCGGAGATTCCAAGGGACATGAAAAGCCCCAAAAGACTGGGAAAGGGGGAAGGGTATCAAAGCACCCCTTAAAAAATGATGAGCCAAGTAATTAAAACCGATCTTCCCTCCAAACTGAGGGAAATGAGAGGAAACAATCTTTACCATCACTATGAGCAGAGCAAGTTACCAGGCAACTTCCAAGATGGGTTTCTGCAGAGATGCTGCGCCAGCCCCTCTGACCGAGTGACAAGCTAGGTAGATAAAGGGGAAATAAGAGATGTAATCTCATAGACTTCTGGGAGTCTCCCAGCTGTCCTTTGTGACATTTTCATTCTCTCTACAGAAGATTCGAGTAGGCACGCCACACCCATCGGGCGGTTATCACTGTGCCCTGTCAACCTGGAGACTCTAACAAGTGATGTTCCACAGGTGTCCACCTTCCCACTAGGATTATTTAATATCTCTATGGATGAGAACCTTACAGCTTCCTGTGCCCACAGAACCAGCCTGCAATCAAATCTCAGAGTCGCCCTATCTCCAGTCCATATCACTACTTCTCTTATTACCTAAGACGGTGTCCCGTGTTTCATCTCTGCACAGCAGACAAAAATCTGGGGAGGGACCCGAACACAGTGACAGAAACTACTCTGCAGCAGCACTATCCATGCGGACCCCTCCTGGGCTCACAGCAACTCACGGTACTTTCTGTTCTTCATTCAATGGCACATGACCATGCATTCAAACTTCAAGAAAGATGACACAAAACAGTCCCCGGAGGTCACCAACTCAGAGCAGCCTCCAGGAAGGCTAAGAAACCACCAGGCTGGAATCAGCCTGTAGGTCTAAAGCTGCAATGGCCATCACAGAAAGAGCAACTTACAGACCCTGTTCTGGAAGTCTCTCTTCTTAGCCTGTGACTTCTAAAAAAGCAGCTGACCCCAATCCAAAAGTGCCCAGTAACAAATTATCACTCAGAGGCCCTAGAAAAGGAACTATGAAAGATTACTCCAATAGGTAGAAAATGAAGAAACTGAACGTTACAGTTAATGTGTCTTGATCTAGACCAGAATTAAAAATAAAATCCCACTGTAAGGATTTTTCAGGATGTTAGGTCCAAGAATATGGCCACACTGTTCCATTCTGAGAAACCCAGTTAACTACCTTTTATTACTGGACTGCCCCCTCTTCTAAATCCCTCACTATAAACATTTACAAAT
The DNA here is from genome assembly GCF_014898055.3 of Talpa occidentalis. NCBI lineage: Eukaryota > Metazoa > Chordata > Mammalia > Eulipotyphla > Talpidae > Talpa > Talpa occidentalis. Next base: position 52,979,615 of record NW_023600993.1, read on the forward strand.
TTCATCTCAGCATTAGTACTAAACAATATTCATTAAGAATCCCACCAAAGTGCAACATGTAAGTAAATCAAACCTTTGATGGTCTATTTTGCAAATTTCATGGGCCACTAGGGATAATTAAAAGGGCAATTATATAAAGTTGGTACAGTTTTGAGAAACAAATGACATTTTCTGCTTTAAAGCACTTGATAATTTGATATTTTGCTATTAGGGCCATCATGTGTACTTTTATAGACAGGCAGCCAAATAAACAATAAATGTTCCTTAACAGCCTCTAATGATTGTTTTTGCCCATTGACATCACTTACCATTCCAGTCCATAAATCATATACTAAGAGATTAAGGTAAAGATAATGAAAAAGTATTAGAGGCCATTAAATTAGAGGAGGAAAAACTAAGGCTAAAAGCGCTGATTTCTTCTGTGCTTTTTGTAAAGATACCCAGCAAAGTCTGGGCTTCTGAGTAGAGGAGTGGGCTCAGCTTGTCCCTGTGTTTAACCACTGCTCGGAAGCCGGCAAAGTACATTACAGCTCATGAAAAATACAGCAAAGAAACTGCTAGTGGCAGAAGCATTTAACTTCCTTGTTAGCAGCCTCCCCCAAGTGGCACTTTTTCACCAGCAAGTTGTTTATTATGTTCCGTGCCAGGCAAAACTGATTAAATGGGGCTCTTAAGAATCAAAGCGTTATAAATTCATGGAAATACAGCAAGCAATAAATTCCATGGAATTAAAAGCTTACTAGTGCTATTAGCATTTCAGGGTGTTTGAATTGTTAATACTGATGTGCAAAAATGATGGGCCTCTAAGACAAGGCAGACCTCAGCAACATACACCAGCAGCTCTGATTTTTTTTTTTTTTTTAAACAACGTGGCCCTGGGTCTTGGCAGTTGTGGCAGCCACAAGAATAGAGAAGGGGAGTAATTATCTCCAAAATTCTCACCTGCCCTAAAAAATCAATGCCATCACAGAAGAGAGAAGGCACCAAATATATATATATATCTCCAGGAGAAAAACAAGCATAAAAAAATATGCAAAGGATTTCTGCTTTAAATGAGTGAAAATTCTACCCTAACAAGTAAGAGGAATGGAATCCTGCTGTGAATGGGTTGGTTTAGGTTTTCCTTCAGGGCAGATAATACTAGATCAGGCCCCAAAAAAGTTATCCAGTGAGGCTTGGTGCATTGGTGAAATGGTCAATAAATCTCCCTGGATTGTCATGTTTCATCTTGGACTCTTTCTAAAGTGACAAGGGGTGAAAAATCAATTATTATGCCATTAGGCAAGTGATATCCTCCCAAGTGCAAGATATGAAGCAATAATTCGATTGCACCCATCTATTTAAAGAATACTCTTTCCAACAGAAATGCATCTGAGAATCTTTGTTGTGAAAATACACTGGGGTGGAGACAAGGAAGGGAAAAGCAGGGAGGGGGAGAAAAGAAAGGGAGGGGGGGAGAAAGCAGGGAAGAGAGAAATGAGTGCTTCCTAAAGACTTAGGTTTTTTGAAATCAAAAAAAAAAAAAAAGATGAGGCAATAGCTCACTTCTTTTTTAAAAGAAAGAATTACTGTCCACAAATACAGTGTGTTCACTTGAAAACTCAATTTAAGAGAAAATGCACTCCTAAATCTGAAATCACCAAAATACAGGGGGGTGGGGGGGAAGCACAATCTGAAACCATCCGTCTAGATAGATAACGAAAGCATCTATTCATTCATTCCAGAGTTGATCAAAAAAAGTACTATATTTTCTAACACATCAAGAAAACTTAATTCCTTTGATAAAAGAACCTCATGTGTAATAGAATCTATTGACGGATCGCTGGTACATATGATTATCTCTGGGGCTATGTTCCACTTGTGGATATAACATTTGTACTCACGAAGCTGTCTGCTGCTTCCCTACAGAGACAGCGCCTGCTCATGTACCAAAAAATAGAAAGGAGACAAGGAGGAAAAACCTTATAAAGAGAAACTCATATCCATTAAAGTGCTTTCACCCAGCTTAAGTCCAAAGCCATGCACTGTTATAAGGACAACATTTTATATGTTGTCTGAATCATTAAAACTGCCATGCAGAAACAGTTCTGCCTCTAAGACAAGACCTACTATGTGTAAAACATTGGCCACAGCGATGAATGTATATGGCTTTGTTCTTGTACTCAAGAAAGCTGAAGAGTCTCACTAGGGAAATAATCAATTTTAAAGCACCTATTATATATTCTAAACCAGGAATCAAAAGATTCTTAAAAGACAAGTTCTCTACCCATTGGGATTTTAGAGTGACTTTAAGATAAGTCATACACCCAAAAAATAACCCCTAAACAAGGCAGTATTCCATCAACATTCTATACATGGACTAATAGGTTTATTGTGTATGCACCACAGTCTCCAATTAGAGAGAATGAAGAATAAAACTTTGATAAATAGATCATTGGGGAAAGTTTATGTAACAGTCAAAATGAAAAATAACATGCATAATTTGCTCTTGGCAGTGCCCTCTGCATTGTGGCTTGTATGGACAATCTATATGTCCAGGCTTCATGTAGGTCTACATCCAAAAGCGGCGAGTGAAACCAAAGTGTCCTTGCCTTCAAGCTATGGATGGAAGAGTAGCAGAAGTTGGCCTCAGTTACAGCAGAGGAGAACTGGAAGTTTCCAAGCCTGTGTCTGTTAATACCCTTCTCTTTTCACACAAGTCTCCAGGGTCTTATTTCCCTAGAAATTCCCCTCTCAGTCCATCATTTTTTCAGTAAAAATGTCAATGGCACTTTTAATTTTTAATGTCAATGAACTGCACTTGTGTATTATGCTAGAGAGAAAATGTGTATTGGCAGTTTTTGATAACTAGCTAGGGTGAAGAGCTCTACCCCTGATGAGAAGTGGCCCGGTGCACTTTTTGACTGGAGCTTGGAATCCATGGAGAGTTCTGAATGCTTTCAGGGATAACATTTTCCAGAACTGCTAAGAGCTCAGATCTGAGACAACTGTATCATAGTCATGGTCTTCCTCAGTCTAGTAGAAACGGCAACCAGAGAAGGGAAACTGCTCTGTACCTCTCCCTAGTAGAGTCCTACCTTCTGCCTAAGTACAAAATCAGAACAAATTAGAGGATCGCTACCCACAGGTGGAGAGTCATCTCCCCTTTGGTTATCAATTCTCTGCTCTACAACGGGCAGTGCTGATATGTTGTACATCCTTCTGGTCTCATGAGGCCCATGTGGCCCACCTAAGAGGTCAGACTCAGGTTTGCATGGAGGGTAAGACAGGAGATAGTAAGACCCATGAGTAGGCTCAGTTTTCCTAGAATTACCTGCAACCGGGAGTGAAGAAGGGGCAAATCCAAACAGGAACTGAAAATAGATGATTTGATTTTCATTTGTCACTGGTCTCCTTCAGACATACTGGCTTAAGTGAAGTAGTGTCCCCCAAACCTAATACAGCTGTAACAAAACCCAGCTCCAACCTCTCATGACTACCCAGGGCACCTCTCCCACTCTTTATTATCTAGGCCATAAATCAAGCTCTTTTCCTCCCTTCTCTCATCTCCTTGTCTTTGTTTATTTTAGGACTAGTTAACTGTATTTTCCAGCACAAAGGTTGCCTGGTATTTTCATGCTGTACCCATGTACCCATCCCCTCAGTCTTCCCTGAATGCAGTCCTCCATTATTTCAGTACTGGGGAACAAAGTTTCTGATGGCAAAGTCTGTCCTTGGAAAATAACCCTTTGCTAATGGTGGGGGGACTATTTATTGCATATAATATAATAGGACACTAATTGTGCAGCCCACATACACAATGAGAAAAAAAAATGAACTGGGGAAGGAAGAAAAGTAAATAATAATACAAAGTAATAAATGTCCTTGCCAAATAAGTGGTAAAGAAAAAGTGCTGCCATGCTGTCATGTTCCAGGACTGAGTGATCTGGCTAGGGGGGGTGGCCAGATGATAAGAGGGTGGTGTACCTGCTGACTGTGAAGCCAGATAAACAGAACTCAAGGGAAATTCAAACTGCTCATGCGCTTCTCACACTGGAAGCCTTCACCCTACTCCTTGGAACTGTCTGCTTGAAGAAGTTCTACTCCTCACAGAAGGCTTAATGCCAGTGGCACTCCTCTCACAGATCACCCACTGATATTCCCAAGCAGAGATGAGGCCTCTCTAGAATTTCTCAGAATCTAATAATTCACATCCAAAAAGATGGCAATCCCCAAGGTCTGCAGACATATTGTGTGTGTGTGTTTCCAGGCATATAGAACCTGGAGCAGAATAAGAGTTTGGGTTTATCAATTTCAACTGAACTACAACAGGAAACTGTAGAGATAAAAAAAGCCTGCCCCCGAAGTTCCCCAGGAAACATGTGACACGTGGCAAATGCCCAAGGGCCTGGACATAAAGCCAGTACCTTCCTGTTGCTCTGGGAGCCACTTCTCACACAGGAGGGACTCCCTTGAGAAATGGGTCAACACAGAAGAGGGGAGATACATGGTCAAATGAGATACATGGTCAAATAAAGTCTCTTTGGACACCAATGTGGACTGGGTCTTCCAGGCCACACAACTAAAGAAAAGTTCTAGATGATATAAACAATGGAAGTAGACATAAATAATTTAGCATTATCTAGGAAACAAGCCATACAGAGTTAGAAGAAGGGATGTGGTTGATTTCGTGGAAATCAACTTTTTCTCCTCACTGGATTTTGAAGTCAATAAGCAATCCCACCTGATTTTCACAGTTTCTAGAAGCAAGGATTTAAAAGAGATCATCAAAACCCAGTATCTGATCTTTTTCATTAGGGATTACTATCTTTGGGTATTAACACTGTGCTCCTTGGTATTCTAGAACAACAGTGGTCAAATGGGTATTACATGCAGACATGGAATCAAAGAGCACAAAATGGGGAAAAGAGGGAAAATAAATTTGATTTCCCTGTAGCCACCAGCTTCTCTTCCCAAATACAACCATTGTTACCAGTGTCTGGTCTCCCTGGCCTCACATATCCTTGGGGCTCCCTAGGGTAGGGTACACACAAGTCCACGTGCCTGCTAGTTGGAGGGGTCCCCATCCCCTCACATTTATACATTATCCATTTTCCCCTGTCCTTTCTCTCCTTTCACATATCCTGGAGCATTCTTTCAACCTGTTTTCCTCCAGTCTAATTATTCTTTAATTTTAAATAATATAATAACTTTGACATTTTCATTTATAGTTAAACCTTGCTAATTTGCACAAATGACGGGTAGACACAGCACAAATTAACAAGCTTGAGAAATCAGCAAACATAAAAAAAGCCAATGATTAAAAAGAAGTCAAATCACTGCATTATGAAATGCACATTTATTCTTATAAGCAAATTCCACACACATTGGAGAAAGTATGGAGCAGTAACACTTGACTGCTTTCTAATATTCTCTCTTTTCTAACCTCTAGGGTTACTTCATGGTTTCCAGTGATGACATTTTTTTTTTAACAAAACTATAAGTTAAGACTAAGGCTTCCTAAGTAACTAGGAGGCTTAAAGACAGTCCATGAGATCAGTTTTGCTGCTATACAAATTCACAGGATCTCTGGTTATAGGGGAGAAAAAGCATATTGTCTTAGTCCATTCATGCTGGGTGGGTGGCAAATAAACAACAGAAATTGATTACATACAGTTCTGGAGCCTGGGGAGTCCAAGATCAAAGGCCAGCAGATTCGACGTCTGGTGAGGATTTGTTTTCTGGTTCAGACATGGTCAACTTTTGGTAGAAGAGGGTGAGGGAGCTTTCTGGAGTCTATTCTAAAGAACACTAATCCCATTCAAGAGGGACCACCCTCATGGCCTAATCACATCCAAAGACATTACCCATAACATTGGATTTAACATGAATTTAGGATGGGGGGGGGTAGGCACAACTTCTTAGTTTATAGTATATATACAAGTGATTCTACCCTGAAAAGCCCAGTATGTGCCCAATCTTCCCACTGCAGTATCTTCCAGTGAGCCCAGTATCTTCCCACTGCACACTAGGGCTCTCCCAACATTCCATTAACCCAGTCAACAGCTCCTTGTCCGAAGATGCTCACGTGGAAAACTGTTTTGTTGTCTTCAATAAACCCCTCTCTCTCACATCATTTACTCAACCCATCAATGACTGCTGCCAAATTTTCATCCTTAATTATCTTAGATATCTCTTCCCCTTCCTTTCCCCATCAGAGTGCATGACAGTCTCCTTTAACTTGGTCTTCTGCAGTAGCTTCCTGGTCTTGTCACAGTTTCTACTATCTTGTTTCTACCATCACACAACAAGCTTCACCTGTGCATCCACATTTCTTTAAGCATGCCACACTCACTCTTACGTGTGGACTTCACACTAGATCATCCTTTTCATAGAATGCACTTTCCCTACTCCATGTGTGGCTTTTTATTATTTCAACTTAAATGTTCCCCTGTCAGGGCACTGTCCCTGACAATCCAAGAGTCTAAAGTGGCTACAACCCTATGAAGTCACTATCCCAGCACTGTATCAGTTTGCAATCTAGCAAATTCTACCTGTCACTGCTCTTGTTTATTTGTGTTGCATCTTCCTCTGTAAGGTGTTAAGAGTGAGACAACATTCTGTATCATACAGAGCTCTATTCTCAGTGCCCTGAATTGTGTCTGTGCCATAAGTTGTCTGTGCCAAGTGATGGGAGCAATAAATAAATAAGTGAAGTGGAGATGCTTGTTATTTCTTAAGGTTCAATGACTGCCTTCTTTTGTAGTTTTTGTCCTACTCCCCACTGCTTCCAAGCATTCTTAACACATCACAAAGTGATCTTCCCAAGATGCAAATCTGATCATGTTCTTCCACTGCATCCCACACAGGGTTCACTACAAAAACAAACAAACAAATCTGTTTGGAAGCAGAGATCCAAATCCATACCTGCCTATATTCTTGGCCTCATTCTTGATCTGGCACCTTATGCAGACATGTTGGTTTGTCAACACCCCATAGCTCATCTCCACAATGGGGATATGTTCCTTTTCTTTTCTTTATCTCCCTATTTAACTTCCACTCCTCTCTCTTTCTCCAGAGCTCATTTACCATTCCCCTAAGAGCATTCCCTGACCTCTTTGAGCAGGGTGTATACCCCAATTATCGGCTCTCAAAGCATCCATCATGCATCTCTGTTTCTTAGTCCTGATTATATCAGAACTTTTCCAGGCAGCATAAGTCCATGAGCAGGGCTTGAGACCCCAATCATGTCAGTTTTGATCATGAATATACACCCAAAAATTATACCTTGGCTGGCACAAAAGAGAGGTTCAAATATTATTTGTTGGAGGACTGAATAAATGAATAGTATGGTCACTTGAAGTGCCCACTTCAAATCCTTTCCACACTATGTACTAATGAGGTGCCCCTGGGCATGCTGGAGGAATGGCTGGCCTCTTACCTGCGCTATCTTCTTTCTTCTGGGCAAAATAGTAACACCTACGTAACAGGCAGGGTTTTCTGAAGTTTAAATGCATAACAGGGGCCTCCCTGGTGGTGCAAGTGGTTAATCACAGCACTATGAAGCTATCTGTAGCCTCTGCAGCATGAGTTCAATCCCCAGCGGGACAGAGAACTACCCACATGGTGCAGCAGACCTCTCCTGACTCATCCACTGCTCTCCTCAGCAATGTATTTCAGTCAGTCTGCCTGTTCTGTTCCCCACTCTGTCTCTGGTGAATCCTCTCACTCCCCACACCTATGGCCTGTACCCCAGTTCTTGCATGCATAAATAAATAAATCTTTAAAAGAAAATACAAAACAGTACTTAGCCCAGTGCCTGACATACAACAGACATTCATTAACTATCACCATCATCATTTACTATTATTCTTGTTTCTCACTGTAAGAAGTGTCCTAAGTTAAATTACAAAATAGGAGATTTTTTTCTCTGGTGTTTCTCAATCTTTCTTTCCTTCTCAAGCATAGAATCTCTGTACAAGATGCTACACTGAGGGCCCAAAGTATCTCTTCACCATGCTGGTTTCTCAAAGAATATATTAGACTTTTATAAGAATTGATCTGAGGAAAGCAATCATATTAGACAAATGCCCCATAAGTACAATAACAATAAAGCACCCAGCCCTCCCTGCTTAAGTCTCTTAGAAAGATTTAATGAGGATCTGTTACACTTGATAGGAATTTGAATGGGTACCATTCTTCTAGAGCATAGTTTGAGAATATATACAAGATGTTCAATAAACATCAAATATGTATTCATCTCTAGCTATTTAAATTTCAAGTGCATATACTAATTTGCCCTAGATCAGTGCTTCTCAAGTGGGGAGAATGTGACCCCCAGGGAACACTTGTCAATGCCTTGGGATGTTTTTGATTGGCATGGATAAGGGGGAAAGGAACATTCTACTGGCATCTAGTGGGTAGAGGCTAGGGGTGCTGCTAACTAGGGTACCATGCATAGCAAAGTCTCCCACAACAAAAAAATTATGTGCTCAAAATATCAATAGTGTTGGAGTTGAGAAACCTTGCCCTAAGGAAATAATCAGTCAGACTTGTAAGATGAATACACGAGCTTATTCACCAGCAGTGCTGTGTATAACGCTGTATATCCAGCAAAGTGGGACTGCTTAAATTAACTGTGATAGATGTATACACATCTATACGACATAATAATGTTGCCATAGATAGAGCAAAGAAAATGGCAAATATTTTTAAATTTCAGAAAAGTAGGAAAAATGTAGAACGATCCATTTAAACTGTGATGTTTATACCTAACTGCCAAATAAAAGATAATGTGAGCCATAAATGTAATTTAAAATTTTCTAGTAGATACATTTCAATAACTAGAACAGAGCAAATGAAATTAATTTTAATAGTATTTTGTATTTAATCCAATCTATCTAAAATAAAATCACTTCAACCTGTAATCAATATTGCAACTTTCATCATATAGCCTCTTTTTTCAAAATCTGGTGTGGACGCCTATCCATTCAAACTAGCCCCATTTCAGCTGCTTGTGGCACCTCTTAATGTCCTGAATAGCTCAGATGGATACAGTAACAGATGGGCAGAGAGAAAAATTTAGAAGGACGGTCTCCAAAATAATCCAAGTAATGATCCTGGGGCTTAAGTTTGCAGTAATGTTTACTTTCCTATTTATATTTGTCTTACTGATTGTTTTTTATATTAAAAAGCAGTTAATAAATTATCATGTGTAAGTAAAGAAAAATCAAACTATGCATTTTGAGGCATAGAAGAGAGGAAAATATTTGTCGGGCTCTGTGAACTTGTAGAAAGCAGCTCTCTTGATGACATCCACGTGGTTGAAAATGACAGATTCTAGAGTTTTCAGAAAAAGAGCATGTGCTGCTTCTTGGGTGTACCCACGCGCTCGCTGGCATAACACCAGCGTCAAGGTCACTGCTGCCATGTACACACCAAAGAACCAAACTCTGGATCACTCAAAATATATCCGAGTTAAGAAAAGAGCCTTCTTCACTTTGAACCCTGCTCCCTGCCCTGTGCACCCTCTGTCTTCTGCCTCTCTGGCCTTGACAGAGTGAAGTGCTGGAGACTTGCCCCTTTTGTGTAATCTTTATGTAAGATCTCTGCTAGCATCACCTTAGAGCCAATGAATCTCAGGCATGGTCCTGGAAAACCTCACACTATTTCCATCACATGGTTGATGTTTTGAAAAGCTCTGGAGACCCAGATCCCTCTATCTGAACTCAGGAGTATATGCATGTCAATGGCCTGGCCTTTTACAATTTCACACTCAGATCTAAGCTGTAAAGAGGCTAATTAAATTCATGAAAAACAGTCAGCTGCAGCCCTCTGAGAGGCCCCGCCCCATGCCCTTGGATGGCAGGTGGGAGATTTAAAAATCCTTAAATAGTATCCTTAAAAACTCAGAAATCATTCCTTTCTATTTAGGATTTTAAAGTTCGGTTTTGTTTTGTTTTTTCTATGTTGGGCCAGAGGAAGGTATCATGAAGCCTCTTTCCTTTCTATACTCACTAGGTTCTGCCTAATAAAAATTGCATGTAAAAACACTGTAATTATCTTTAAAATGTTTAATTAATAGAAAAAATGATTAATGTCCTTGAGAACTTACTATATTCCACGCACTGTGCTAAAAATAAAAATAGCTGACTTTATTGGGCCAACGTAACTGAGTGTGTATATGCAGCATTGGTCTAAACACTTTTTACTTGGAGTAACAGTCCACCAACTACTTCAAAGAGGAGGTCCTAGGTTAGCCTCTGTTTGTTTTTTATACTGAAGGGGGAAAAGTGGCCTCAAGAAAACTGGTTACTTCTTCAAGATCACAAAGCTGCAAAGTAGCAGGACTTGCCTCCAGGGCAGAACTCTAAGGAACTGTTCTTCAAAACCTTCATAGGAAACCTGAGTCTGGTCCTCCTCCCACTCTCTCCATTTCACAGATGGGGGCCTCAGGCTGAGAGAGTGGGGACCAGGCCCAAGAGCTGACACCTCCAAAGGCAGCAGATCTGACCCATCCTTGCCCAGGGAACACGGGGCTGGAAACAATGCTTATTTTTGAATTAAAAATCAGCCATGTTTTGAAACGGTGGTGGTGACAGGAAACAGGCAAGTCACAGACAGGAGCGTGGATTGCAAGTGCCTGCCTGGGAGTGGGGATGCCCAGCCCTGGGCCTGGCCTCATCTGTGGAATTCTTGTGAGGACCAAGAGAGCAAGGAAGTGTGCTTTCCTTTTACATATACCTCAAAAATCTTTTGGTTCAGGGCCTCCCTGGTAAATGCAACCTAGGAAGTTCCTGCAGCCACTGCAGGACGTGTTCGATCCCTGTCCAGGGAGCTTCCCACATGGCACAGCAGACCTCTCCTGACTCGCCCGCTGCTCCTCTCAGCAGTGTAGTTCCTCAGTCTGCCTGTTCTGTTCCCCACTATGTCTCTGGTGAATTCTCTCACCCCCTACACCTCTGACCTGTACCCCAGTGCTTGCATGCATAAATAAATAAATCTCAATAAATCTCAAAAAAAAAAAAATAATCTTTTAGTTCAGGGGTTCGAGACTCCTGGTGAGGCAATGTAGCTCCTAGGGCCCTGTGCTCCCTGCAAGACCTTTAGGGCAGCCATACTGATGAAATGGGAGGAGCTGCCTGAGTCCAGGCATCTGTCCCCAGATCTCCCTGCTTCGCGGAAAAATACCAATGTGTCCAGAGGCTTCTGGACCAGGTGGTCAGAAAACACTAGTTCACTGGGTAAAGGGGATCAAAGGAAAATGGAGGGAGCATCTTGGTGGTTCGAAGCACAAGGGCCTCGTTCCTTTCCCATGTGGAAACTATGATGGGGCCTGGCTGAACATTGTTCCTGAGAGCTGCTGATGAAGAGCAGAATGAGAACAGCAGGACGGTGACAGCGCTAAGTGCTTTCCACAGATGTGTCCATTACTACAAAGCAATGAGGCAGACCTACTTATTTACAAGAGAGCCTTTCTTTTCTGTTCACTAATGTATCCCTGGTGCCTAAAAGCGTGCTGGAACAAGGAAGCACACATAACAATCTGGTGAATAAAGGAAATAATTCAAATATCAAAGTTTTTGTAAAGGTTTTAAGCCCCCAGATCTCCCCCATCTGATTCCAGGAGTATGGAGTGCCAATGGCTTGGTCTTTTACAATTTTTGCAGTCATATCTAATCTGAGCTGCAAAACGGTACTCCTCCTATCCACTCTGAGCTCCAGCATAACAGCCACTGGTCTAGTAACCTTCCCAGGACAGGATCCCTTCCTACCCTCTGGGAGCCCTGGTGTACTCCAGCCCCACCCCTTCAAACACTTGCTGCTGCAAAAATTTAGAATAATTCAAAGAAGGAATACAAAGAGTTAAATAAGCAAATTAAACTTCTAAACACTTGTAATAAAAAAAGCTAAACAAGAAAAAACATGAAATACATTTTTTTCTCCTATGATGTAAGTGATGATAACAAAAAAAATGTGGAAAGTCACAGTTAGCAAAGTTATAATGAAATAAGCACTCTCATCTGGTATCAGTAAGAGTGTGAACTGGTGTGTTTTGAAACATACAATGGCAAGTTGTATAGAAATCAAGAATTCCCTAACTTTTCTGTTAGTAATCCCCTCCCTAGAATATGTCTAAAGAAATGGAACTTAGGGCCTCCCCGGTGGCGCAGCAGTTGAGCGCTGGGTTGCGAAGCTGCCCACAGCCTCTGCAGTGCCGGTTCAATCCCCATCTGCTCCCCGGCCACCGGAGGAGGGTCCCACATGGCGCGCAGACCTCTCCTGCCACCCGCTGCTCCCCTCAGCAGTGTACTTCGGCCCTTCTGCCTGCTCTGCTCCCCGCTCTGGCTCTGGTGAATTCTCTCACCCTCCGCCCTTCTGACTGTACCCAGTGCTCGTATAAGTAAATAAATAAATAAATAAATAAATAAATAAATAAATAAATAAATAAATAAATCTTAAAAAAAAATAGAACTTAACAAACATTTATGCAACATATTAAGGAAAGCCTAGGAATAACCTCTATACTCAACATTAAAGAACAGTTAATTAAATTTTACTACATCCAAGGGATGATGTAATATGCAACCATTCAAGTTGTCTTTACAATATTTCATGACACGGGAAGAAAATGAAACTTCTAAACCACTTGTAATCCAAAAATGGATGCTCACCATGTCATTTTAAATTTAAAAACTGGATATACAATTCTATATGTTCTATGAATACAATTTTGTTAAACACAAGTGCATCCAATGAAAATGAATGAAATATACACACACACATTGTTATTCTCAGGATCAGAATTCTAGATTATATTTACTTTTGTATTTGGTCTACATTTCCATAATTTCAAATTTTCTATAGTTTGGTCTACATTTTTATAATTTCAAATTTTCCATAGTTTTATATTTGTTTCAGAAGAAAATGAAGTTCATGAGAACTGTCTACTCTGTGTTCTATTACCAATAACATAATGTGAACGTAACTACTGAAATTATATGACCCTTGTGATGACAATCCAAATGAAAGCAGAATGTCAAACCCCATTCCAGAACTAGAAGGAGCAGAACTTCAGAGCAAAACCAACTGAATCAGACTGTGGGTCCCTCAAAAACCAGGAGCGATACATGCCATTCATTATCCTTCGATTTAACGTGGGAGGTGGTTATTTGTATGAATGAGTCAAATAGGGACAGAGAGAGACCACCTAAATCCTCATGCTACACAAAACCACTCAACTGTATAAAATACTCAGTAGTTGTTAACCAATAGGGGTTCTAGCTTTATATACACCTTCATTGAATGCCCTCATTAAAATAAGTCAGGTTTCAGAGAAAGGAGAGAGAGAAAAGGAAGGAGAGGGAAGAAGAGAAGAAGAAAAAGCAGCAGCAGCATTAGAAGCTTGAGGAAGGAGGGAGGGAGGGAGGGAGGAGGTAGAAAAATGGGCATTTTCTGAGATGCACATTTTTAGATGATGCTTTCATATTTAAAATTTTGAAACACTGGGCCTCCCTGGTGGTGCAAAGGGTTAAGTACCGCACTATGAAGCAATCCATAGCCTCTGCAGCAATCCCCAGCCAGCCAGGGAGCAACCCACATGGCACAGCAGACCTCTCCTGTCTCGCCTGCTGCTCCCCTCAGCAGTGTATTTCAGTCAGTCTGCCTGTTCTGCTCCTCACTCTGTCTCTGGTGAATCCTCTCATCCTCCTGCCTCACACACACACTTCTGGCCTGTGCCCCATTTCTTGTATAAATAAATAAATCTTTAAAAAATATTACATAAAATTTCGAAACACTTAGAAATGGGCCAATCTTCCCCAACATAGCTAGAAAAAAGAGTGCACTGGAAATGAAATCCAAAAAAGGGCCACGGACATAAACAAAAAAACATTTTGGGTTTCATCGGGTCTATGCTTGCAATAGACAAATTTTAATATTGCCACTTGTTTTTGATATTGTAAGAGGAAGAAAAGGGTACAGTGGAAGAGACCCAGCACTGACGGGTATAATTACATAGTAGCTTGGGGTGTGGCATTTTTCTTTTCTGGATCTCAGTTTCCTCTTCTGTAAATTACAAGGAATGGGCCAGAGAAGTCTGATGTCCCTTGGTCCTCTCTGAAGCTAAAAACTTCATAACAGCCAGGCTTCAGTGAGTGGCCACTTGGAGATTGTAGGAATAAATGGGATTATGGTCCACAAAGGAGAACGTTCTTTTCCTCCCAGGTACATAGCACATTTTTAAACATAGTGAACCTCACAGGAGCCTGACAAATATCCGTTAGTCAACTAAGGATGATACCACCAAGGCAGAGCAAGCAACATAACTTGAATTTTATACTCTAAAATCTGCAAAAACATTTTAATTTTCAGGGAAGAATGGCTGAAACCCAAGTAAAGAAAATTTCAAAGATTCAAAAGCAAACAAATGCAATTTTGGCTTACCGTGAAAAAAGATGGCTGATGTTGAGACAGTGAAACAATAAAAGGAGGGAAGACTGTCTCTTGGAAGGAATAAAGTTTCCATCCCACATGTTGAAAATCAAATGGGCAAGTAGGAAAATATCAAGATACAGTTCAGAGGAAAAAAGAAAAATGTTTGACAACTAAAATTCCAAAAATGCTGAAATCACAGTTAATGCAAGTTGTACCTCATGTCACAAGCAGTCAATCCCAAGGCTGTGCCTCAGATCAATTTAATATTACTTTAAAGTTTAAGGAGAAACTGAGTAATATTCTAAAATAGTACCTGAGTTATAAAACTAATTCAAGAGATTTGAGCTATGCTGAGATGTCCACCCTGCACACAAGCAATCACAAGCAAAGGAAGGAATCTGATGTCTCCTCATTGCAGGGACAGGTAACAACAGAACCCACCAAGGTATCTTGAAAAATGATGCTTTATTACCTGTAACAACTTCAAGAAATAATTAATAATGTTTTAAGGGTAAAGGCAAGAAACAATTATATGTACTACACGAGTAGACAAAAACACATCTCTGCATAAAAAATACTGGCAGGATACAGATAAAATTTTCACGTGTTTTAGGTGAGGCCATCAGAGAAACTTTTCTTTCCACCTTTCTATATTTTCATGTTTTCCTATTTTCCTTTAATGTCAATTTACAATGAAAAAAATCAAGAAGCACCTTTATTTCACAGAGGGGGAGGTACTCTTAGTCTCTTCCAATACCACCTGAATAGTATTTAATATAATTTTCATCATTTTACTTTCAATTTCCTAGATGTTTGAAGATTTCAGACTAGAAATCTGGAAATTTTCCAATTCTGTTTAAAACTTGTAAATTAACCAGAATCTTTAATGTTCTTAGTTCATTTGAAAGGTGAGTGAGCTCATCAAAGACTACCTAGATTAGTGTAAGGTAAAGTGAGAGACCAAGTGTGGCAAAGGTGCAAACTAATACTTTACTAATCTAGAGCCTATGCTAAGTACACCAAGCTGTGATGTGACTTTAAGTGATTAAGAACAGCATATTCTAAGTTAGGGCTATAAATCCACTCCCCTCCCCTCAGCCTTTTATTTAAAGTTAACATCTAAACCATCAGATTAGAAACTGATTCAAAAAGGGCAAAATGTACAAGATTCATTTATGTAGCACTACATTTTTCTCTCAAACTTTCCACAGACGGTCCTGTGACCCAAGTGTCACATGTCTTACATGAGGGAATGCATGAGGTGGGGGAACATGTCATGACTTTAACAAATGAGAGTGTTCAACAGGCACAATACCTGCAAAAAATCATTTCAAATTATTAGTTTCCACTCTACAACCTTAGTTTGTAGCTGCATGAAGTCAGTGCACACTCTGGGAGTAAGATGCAAGTTTTGTTGACCCTCCTTAAGGTCCATGACTACCAAATGAACAAACTCAATGGCTGGTCCTTTGACATTGCTTTTGACCTCTAAGAGCACCACTAGATACAGCTCTCCTCCTTTAAACAACGTCTTCCACCAGCTTCTGGTTCACTACTATGGTCCCTGAGTTTTCCTTCCATCTTTGATGTTCTAATCAGTACCTGTTCATGATGCTGGTTTCAGAATCTACATCTTGGAGTTCTTCTTTATCTATAGCATTACTTTCTTGGTGAGTTCACCTCATTTCATACTTTCATATCACTCACAAGCTTATAAATCCTCACTCTATAACCTTAGTTGGGACAATTCTAGACCTTCATATTCAAATGCCTGTGACATTTCAATCCGGATGAATAAATAAACTCAAAATGTCTCCTGTCTACAGCTTTATTTTTGGTATCCTCACCCATCTTCTGCTTCCCTCATACTCCTTTAGCAAAGATTTTTTACTTCATTCAACTTTAATCAGATTCCTGGACTCATTTGTGCACTTCCTGTAAAATCCAGTTTTAGCAAGAACCCTGCTAAGTCAGGTTAACCAGAGCTCACATTGGTCAGATATCATCATTGATATCTGATTGGGCTCCTCACCTCCACCAACCCACAGGTGATGTTTGATCACCCTGATCTATAATCAGCAAGAATCCTAATATGTTCAGCCATCAACCCCAGCCACATTCTGATGCTTCTTCTTAGCAGTTTTCTATCCACTACCCCACCTCTCCTCCTTGGCTATAAAATTTCCATCTGTTCATGCTGTATTCAGAGTTAGCTCGGTCTCTCAACCACATATAAAACCTCACTTCATTGCTCCATAAAACTATCATGATGGTCCTGAATAAAGGAATTAATAAGTGAAACTGATTTTTCCCCTAAACACTCTTGAACCTGTGCACCCTATAGACTTTCCTACTTCAGTCAATGGCAACCCATTCCTTCCAACAGTTGCTCAAATCAAAATACCTCAGTCTTCAATATGACCCCCCAAGCGATCTATCAGTTGCTACTATGCCATCATTTAGGACAAAAATCTTGGCAGCCATTTACGTACAATTCTTTCGAATTGCACATCTACTTCATTGGGAAGTCCTTTGGTGCTACCTTGAAATGAATTCCAAATTTAACTATTTCTCATCACTTTTCCTGCCACCATCATATCAGCCATGGTCATATCTCACTGAGATTATGAACAGTGATCTCCCAACAGGTATGCCTGGCTATCTTCTCCCCCACCCACCATGTCCATGTATCTTCAAAACAACTTCCAGAATGATGCCTTCAAAGCCTGAGTCAGATCTTGTTCATCGAAAACCCACTAACAGCTCCCTATTTCACCCAGGAAACGAAGAGTATACAAGCTTTGCTGCCCTACTCAATCTGGCCATATTATTCTTGACTTTGTCTCTGATACTCAACCTTAATGACTTTTGTTTCAGTCCTGGTAACCAAATTGTTCTCATGAGAACAAGCCAAATCTTTGTTCATCTGTGTTTCATAGTTAGACTTAATCTGATCACTCTAGCCCTAGTTGCAACCCCTTCCATCTGAGGCCATCTGACCTCCTTATTTTCCACATTACCTATCATCACCATGTATTTATTTATTACCTTACCCTGCTGCCCCTACCCCCGAGACCCAGAGACCCATGAGCAGAGGAGTTCCTGCTATGCCATTCTCTGTTTTATTCCTCATTATCTTAAGCAAAGTACCTATTAGAAATACAATCATAGTTCATATGAACTTTTGGTCACGCATGGATAGCATATACAACAGTGGCATATACAATATGCTATACCAGTATATAGGGTTACTATCCTGAACACACCCTATCTTGTGTGATCTTCAAAGCTAAGCAGGGTTGGGACTGGTGAATACAAAGATGGGAGACCAACAGGCTATATGATAAGGCTTAGGTGTGGAGTAGACTACACTCTCCAGGTGTGTGTTATTACTCACCCTGACAAAATCAGCTAGGATGCATTTCACAGAACTTATCCCTGTACAGTTAAAACAACATGTTTTAACAATGCCTGCCACATATGTAATTGCAACTACCCTGAAAAAAATGAAAAAGAAAGTTAATATTAATTTTAATAATTTATAGATTGTTCCTGACTAGTGATGGTACGACTTAGAATTTTTTACTTTACAGTGATATGAAAGCAATATGCATTCAACAGAAACCAACTGTACTTTGAATTTTGATCTTTTCCATCTTTTCCAGGGCTCCCAGTATGTCTCTCATGATGCGCTATCTCTCAAGAACTTGCACGTTACAGCTCCCAGTCAGCCACATGATCACAAAACTAAGACTCTATGCAGCAAACTGTGTTGCCAGGGTTTTGATTAACATATTTTCAGGACATAACCCCTCATAAGTCAAGGGAAGTCTGTATTTTATTTAACCTAACATAGCCAAAATAGGAACATTTGAATGTGAAACTAATAAAGAATAATGATTCAAATATGTCACCTACTTTTTTCTATATAAAGTCTTCAAAACCTTTGTGAACTTTACACTTAAAACACATATAAGTTTGGGCTGACTTCATGCCACTCGTGGCTCATGATTTCCATACTGGACAGCATCGGTCTACTCTATCCTACACTGTTGTATGCATATCACATTGAAAAAAAAAATCCTGGGCATATCCCACTAGGTTGACTTTTGAGTCTGCAAGTAATTCCCTTATGTCCACTTTTAAAATCACTGGTCTAAGTAAATTTTAAATTATGCAATCAAGAATGAAAGGATTGCAGCACTTTTCCT
The DNA here is from genome assembly GCF_014898055.3 of Talpa occidentalis. Taxonomy (NCBI): domain Eukaryota; kingdom Metazoa; phylum Chordata; class Mammalia; order Eulipotyphla; family Talpidae; genus Talpa; species Talpa occidentalis. The sequence continues at coordinate 52,998,241 of NW_023600993.1, forward strand.
CTGGTGTCCAAGGACTGCTCAGGACTCTTTGAAAGGGAAATGGATTCCAGAAAGAAAGAGGCCTAGAGTAAAGTGAGAAGAATTAAAGCGCCAGGTCAATTCATGAATCGGAAATCATCACAGTCCATCCAATGATGCAAGAATTTCTTTAATTAAAAGGTCAATTTTAAATAACTCATTACACTGATAATTAGCAAAACATCTAATTACTTTTAATTATATACTACATACATGCTCCTATACAAAAACTCAAGGGGCAATATGCATGATTTCACACTTCAAAAAGAGTGGATTTAAACAGAACAGAAAGACTTCTAATTTTACATTTTTCTCCCTGTTCTACCTCCATGTAAAGGTCATGGAAGAGTGACAGTTCAGATTAAGGGCTAAAAGGGAAAAATTTAAACAATGAATCTTACTTATCAATAGTCTTTTTTCAAAGACACCCAAAACTTCAAATCCAAACTCAGTAGTGGGCACAGAGTGTCACTATAGTCATCAATGTTTAAAGTAAACTCAAAATGACAATTCTACTATCTACTCACCATTTACTCCATTGAGGTACCAGATGTTACTAGCTGTGTGTGTGTGCAGTGAAGGTTAGCAAAGGTATTATCTCTGCAGTTTTGTGGTGCTGTTGTGGGTGCTGTTTTGATTTTTTTTTTTTTTCTTTTTTGTACAGTTAAGCTTCACATTTCTTCCTGATGTTTTTTTTTAATTGCCGAAGAAAGCCAGTAAGTGTGTCCTACAGCTCTGTTCTCCCTAAGGGGAGAAATTTTTAGTAAGATGTTCAAGGTGAGGGCCTCCCTGGTGGCACAGCGGTTGAGCGCTGGGTTGCGAAGCTGCCCGCAGCCTCTGCAGTGCCGGTTCGATCCCCGATTGCTCCCCGGCCACCAGAGGAGGGTCCCACATGGCGCGCAGACCTCTCCTGCCGCCCGGTGCTCCCCTCAGCAGTGTACTTCAGTCCGTCTGCCTGTTCTGCTCCCCACTCTGGCTCTGGTGAATTCTCTCACCCTCCCGCGCTTCTGACTGTACCCAGTGCTTGTATAAATACATAAATATTAAAAAAAAAAAAAAGTCATCATTCAAAAAAAAAAAAAAAAAAAGATGCTCAAGGTGAGCAATAGGCATATTTGTGCCTGTTGGTAGATGGAACAGCAGAAACATAATTTCGAAAGCAGAAAAAGCCATCAGTTACTTGGTTTTGTATTTTTTTTATTGTACTGTATTTTTATTTGTATTGTGTAAAATATGACTGCTTGATAATTGTTGCAAATAATGTCTTTACTACTAAATATGCCTTCATGTACATTTTAATAAGTAACTTTAGCTTGAAAAGGAACACTATTGAGCATATTTTTCTGGAAATCAATATTTAAAAAAAATTTTTCTTTGAAACTAACATTCGAGAGAGACAGCTCTTGTTTACAGAGTAACTTAGTTTAGCATTATGGTTAACAATGTTTAAAAACAGCTAACTTAAAATGCAAACATTTAAATTCTGAAGTTTATCTTTTGGGAGGCCAAATCAGTTCTATGGAAATGAAAACAATAATTTTCCCCCAATTCTATCCCTTCAAAGAATATTCCAGGCTACCATTTTGTTGGATTTAGGAGGAAGAACTCATACAACTCTGAAGTTGGAAGACAGCTAAAAATTTCAATGCTCATTATGAAGCTTGAAAACACGCTAAGTTAAAGCAGTCAGTCAAAAAAGTCTACAAATTGGGGCCTCCCCTGGTGGCGCAGTGGTTGAGTGCTGGGCTACAAAGCTGCCAGCAGCCTCTGCAGCGCAGGTTCGATCCCCGGCCACCGGGCGAGGGTCCCACATGGCACGCAGACCTATCCTGCTGCCCGCTGCTCCCCTCAGCAGTGTACTTCATCAGTCTGCCTGCTCTGGCTCTGGTGAATTCTCTCACCCTCCCACGCTTCTGACCGTATCCAGAGTTTGTATAAATGAATAAATAAATCTTTAAAAAAAAAAGGTCTACAAATTGTATGATTCCATTTATGCAAAATATCCAGAATGGGTAAATATATACAAATTATTACTTGGAGCTAGGGATGGCTTAAGGGTTATAAGTGGGTATATAGTTTTTCTCTTAAGTAATTAAAGTCTTCTAAAACTAGATTGTGATGTTGATTGCAAAGTCTCGGAATAGATGAAAAACAATTGAACCAAGTTCACTTTACATGGGTAGATTTCATTCATGTGAATTATATCTCAATAAAGCTATCAATAAAAATTAACATGGGGGCCTCCCTGGCTATGCACAGCCTCTGCAGCACTAGTTTGATCCCCGACCAGCCAGGGAGCTACCCACATGGTGCAGCAGACCTCTCCTGGCTCACCAGCTGCTCCCCTCAGCAGTGTATTTCACTCAGTCTGCCTGTTCTGTTTCCCACTCTGTCTCTGGTGAGTCCTCTCACCCCCCACATGTCTGGCCTGTACCAATTCTTGTAAGCATAAATAAGTAAGTCTTTAAAAAAAATTAACATGCAAGATAATACAACAGCACTGCCATGCAAAATACAAGAAAAAACAAGTTAATCTAACACAGCCTTACTTGTAAAGCTAACTATATATAAATCCTGTACACCCTATTCTCCCATATATAGCAACCAATATTTGCCCTACCTAATATTCATCCTCATGATAATTCATGTCTAGAATTGCCCCTCATTCCCATCTGGAATATACACTATATGAGGACAGAGACCTCACTAAATCACCCCTCTGAGTATCTTCAGTACATTTATATATATATATATATATATATATATATATATATATATGCATGAATGCAAGTCTATATGTTGATGAGTGAATACAATTATTAGAAAAATATATTTACCAATTATTATTACCAACCATGTTGTGTTCTAATTATTTCCTTAAATCTATTTCTCGATTCTTCCAGTCTCGTGGCCACCCAGCGAGACATTTCCAGCAGCCATTGCAGCTTCTTGTGACCGTATAACCACAATTTTATCAATTAAATGTCAATGAATATGATGCACACAACTTTTAACCCATTTGCTTCAAAGAAAATTGCTTGCCTTGGACTTCTCCCTTGTGCATTAACCATGCACAAGGAATGAAATCCAAAAGCCGGCCAGGACAAGAGTGAAAGAATCTGAACAAGTTAGACTCCCCAGATTGTTGTAAGACAGAGAAGTAAACTTCTATTTCAAGTAAGCCATTGTATATTGGGGTTTCTATGTTACATCAGCTTAGTCTTTATTACAGCCCATAAGCATTAACTATTTGATGGTTACTACTATTTGATGACCCCAGGTATGGGTCAGGGGAGGGGAGGAGATGGGAGGAAAGGGTTTCAATGCTTAACTGAACTGATTAGTCATTTTGGCCAATGTGGTCATCTGGTACCACATGAAGACACTCTCTTCCTGTATCTGCATAAAAACTTCATGAATTAACAGTCACATAATTTAAATGCTGAAGACTATCAAGCAGTCATTCTGAATAGATTTAATTCTGAATATTATCATTAAGTAAATATTTAAGTCATAAATATGCACTTCCAAAAGAGTCAGTGAATATATTTTAAGTGGTTGCATAGCCATTTTTACCCGATTTATAAGAAAGCAATTTGTAATATGTAAGACATAATGAGTAGAATCTATAAGGATGCATTATAATTCCTTGATTTAATATAAAATAGCTCAAATTGGAGATGGGGGTAGGGGAAAATAGCAATGATTACATTTTCCTTTAGATCATGTTTTAACTTTCTCATAAATAGATTATTAAAAAAAAAAGCTGAACCAACACATAAAATATGAAGCCTAAAGATATCTAATGGTTAAAGATAATCATTTAATTGTAACCTTATGGGCTCAATGATTATCATCAACTGCCAATGTCACTCAGAATTGAATGCAAGATGGGGAAAAGAACATGTGGATGAATTGTTTGTGGAGGGAAGAAGGGAGAAAATGTCACATAAACCAAGAAATGACCAACCAAGGCAGTCATGATACAATGACATCAATATGACACTATGGCCAGAGCATGTTCTCCTCTTAGCTCCAGTCTTAACATTCTAGATGACCTTGGGTAAGTTACTAAGCAGCTATGGCATGACCTTCCCAGTTTGTAAAGTGGAGATTATAAAAATTGCTGGCTACCTCTCAGGAACGCCAACAACCAGATCCATTTTGTAAAGTACTGAGACTTAATTTGAGAAAAAAAGTTGTATCACTAGCAAGTATGATGACTATGATTTATGATTCTTCAGACCTTAGAATCTAAATTTGAAAAATGGCTTCATCTAGTTTTCTGACTTTGGCCACTTTCACACACACAAGTTGTTCCCAAAGTGCCAGTGTAAGCCATATTTATTTACATCTACACTGACTGTTAATGATTTCCAGATTTCAACTTAAGGGTATGGCATATGAAATCTATATCCTTGTTATAGTGAGGGAGATGGTGCTGTTTCCTTGACCATTGATGGACTATGTGATCTACTTTTTAAGACTTCTTCATTGGAAAGAAACACTAACCATTCTATCTATTTTATAAATCTTTTTAAATTTTTATATTGAACAAATTTTTCCTTTATCTACAGGAGACCAAAATATAGAATAATATCTTTGCAGGCATTCTTAAACTTGTTAAGGGTAAAAAAAAATTACATGTAAATTATATTGAGTCTACATAGTTATTTCTTTAAAAAATTGAAATATATAAAAAATTGAAATATATATCAAAACAGAATTGATAATGAGAATTGATAGTGATTTCTTAATAAAGTGTTTGGTAATATAACAAAAAGGGAAGATTTAGAATTATATCAACAACAAAAAGCTGAAGTTTAAAAAAGTACAGAGACTGAGCAAAAACTCTTGGAGTTTCCAAGCAGTCTAGTAAAAAAAAAAAAATTACATGGATTTGTTATTCATTTCCCTTTGAAATATGAAAGGGGGAATCAGGAAGACAAATTTCTTCTATGTTCCTGAAATTGTACAAGTGGTACCTGATTTGCAGGATATTATATAAAATAGTAGAACATGTCCTTAACAGTGATTATACAGAAAGCATTTCCCTGAGGCTGCCTGTCTCAGCCAACGCTAATGACAAATTCTGGGAAACTTTTTTTTCAAATTTACCCTTTGATTCATAATATTTTTAGCTTCAAACAATATTACAGAATTAGAAAAAAGTCACATCATACCAATTCAAACTTGTCCATGTTCAGGTCATGGGTTTGAGCATGGACATTACAAAGACACCAACTCTGAAGAAGACTAGTTGACCCTTAGGGTGATTCCAATGAAGATGTTAGAAGAAACCTACTGATGAGCCCGTATTTGGAACTGCAGCGATAATGCAATTCTGAAGCTGAATATTTTCTCCTTTAAACCATTTCTTCAGCTTTCTTTAATCATAATTTCTAGCTTCACCATAAACCTTCGCTAATAGCACAAGATGAGTTAAACACCTGGCACAGCTTTGAATATCCTGGATTGATATCTCACTGAGGGATTAGAGGCCAAAGGATTAAAGACAACTTACAGCTGAGCTGAGTAGCTGGCAGAGACTGAATGGCTCACAAAACAGAAAATATTTATTGCATGACCCTTTGTAGAAAACATTTGTAGATCCATGAAAAGGACTAAGCCTTCATTTTTAAGGCTGGAAAGCTGACTCTCGGCAAAGGGAAGTTATTTGTCAAAAATCTTGCTCCGATTTATATTCCCATTTATAGACGAGATTAATTCCTTCCATGCGGGAAGGAGGCTGTCCTCAATAGGAGACAGTAAGGTGCTTCCACAGAGGTTTAAATATCATAGATGGTGAAAGGAGGCAAGTTGGATCTTTTGGCCAAAGTGTGCTACAATGCAGCTGGAAAAGCAAACCCATACCTTTATAGTGCATTCTAGAACCCCAAACCCTGAGTGAATTGAAAAACAAAGCTGATCTAAGTCACTGCTTTATGAAAGTTTCACAAAAAAAGCTTATTCAATTAATGAGTAAGAAGTTGGTAGCATATTTAAACCTTAATTTAGTAAGATCTGAGCTACAGCTTTGTGAAACCAGGTAAGCAATTTTAAAGTAGACACAAATCTACTAAGTCAGTGGAAGCATTATCGGTCAAAATTCAGAAGTAAAATGAAGACAGTACTTGACAAATATGAAACGTTAAAATTATCTGTTCGATGAACTTCTGTAAGATGACCAAAGTTCTGATGGTGTGATCTTACTTGATTGCACAATCAAGTAAATAGGTAGCATTCACAGCGATCTCATCTATAATGGTTTTTTGTCCCCCTCCCAAAAGCGAATTTGAGAAAATTAAATGTCAGCTGAATTCATAGAGCTGCATTCATCTCTCTGAAAACTTCTAAATTTAAAATAAATTACTCATTTGATTGCCAAGCAAGGTCAAGAGAACGAGGCAGCCTGGAGCTGACATCACGGGGATCTGCCCCACGCCACTCGGCAGTTATATCAACGTGGCACGTTGCTATGGTGCCTGACTATTAATTTCTGAAGGAAGGTGATTATGAAGCCGCCAGATGAACATCAATCGGATGACACCACTTCAGCACAGAACACTGACATGCGTTACTCTTGTTTGCAGCAAGTTAATTTATGAATCACCACTTTTGTGATATGAATATTCCTCTCTAACTTAAAACCTACCAAGTCAATAATCAAAAAAAAGAAAAAGTTCACCCAACTTCAACACAGAAAAGTTTGATAATATTGGGGGGGGGGCTTTAATGTGACTCTGGACCATTTTTGAGAGGCAACTTTTTCTTTGGAGAGTGCCCCAAAATGTTGCATACATACTTACACACAAATACAAGCACACATATTTGGTAAATATGTAGATTGGAAAAGAACTGAATGAAATGCCAAGCCGGTGATAGATACGGCCCTAGATTGAATTCCACTAATCATGATTTCATTTACCTTTTTTGGCTTCTGTAAAGCAATCTTCAGTTATAGTCACCTCAAAAGGTCACTTCTTACCCTAAAAACAAATAAAAAAAAAAACAACATAAAAATCTGAATGTCAAGAGAACTTAGCAACCACCTATTGTCTGGGATACATGCAAGCAAAGCAACAAAAGAACTCAATTATATTTAATGGCAAATGGCTTTTGGAGTTAACAAAAACAAGTCCCAAGACCTCCACTTATCTGGACCACATACCTGGATCTCTTTAAGACAACAAAAATCAACTTGGATGGAAAAAGTAAAGGTGAAACTTTTCAAATTTTGCATATGAACTTTTTCTCATCCTGTCGTCTATCGATTTATTTTCATGTGGAATAATACATGACTCATAGGCCTTTTGTTTTTGGAAACCAGACTGCTACTTGAATGTATCTCTGTTTTGTTAACATCCACATCTCTAATTTCATTAAGGCAGAAGCTTATTTTTTCCCCTTCAGAAGAGGGTCAGTTCTTGTAGACAAGATGCTTTCTGCCACTCTATACTATACCAAATGAATAAAAGCACAACGTTTTCAGATTGGGACAGGGTGGGGGGTTAATCACTGGCGAAAGCTATTTACAGAATGTTTTTCACTTAGTGTCTATCTATCAGATCTACTAAGTTAAATAGAAATGGTTTGTGTCAGATGAAATAAACAATTGCGATCAAGCCTCCTAAATCACAAAGAACCCGGGGAACATGTTTCATCCCACATCCACTCCTGCATCTGCATACTCCCTTATGCAAAGCAGTGTGTAATCCTTTAAGAAACATTACAAGCTGCCTCTTTCTGCCAAGATCCCCATAACTGGGATCAACATATGGCACAAGTGAAAAGAAAAACATTTGTTTATTAATTTAGATCAAGTTACTAACAGGGTACAGGATTCATTCCACATCAGTTGATCAAATGCTCATATAATTTTTTCAATAGGGTGTAATCATATCGTCATTTTACTAAAATGTTAATATCCTTTCACTCACTCTTCAGAACAATATGTAATGAAGCGGTTTTAATTTTATACAGAATATAGCCCTGTTCATCCCTTTGCTGTCGGCCCTAAATGCAGAAAGGCAAACCTTATTGAGAAGAGTTAAATCTTATTTCACTAGGGCTAAAAATTTGAAAGTGGCACTTGGGTGTGTACTCTCTTTGAGGAATTGATCCGAGGCCAATTTATGACATTTCCACAAGCAAGTGTATGCAGATTCTTGCCATTAAGATTGGAAAAAAATGCAGGCTCTGAGTGAAATCATAATTTTCATATTTACTGTAAGAGGAAATTGGAGGTTTTCACCATAAATGTTCATCATTTGGGTGGGGGAAAACCCTGGCTCTGGAATCTAAAATTACTATTTTGCAACCTGCCCAAAACCTTTTTGTTTTGACACAAAACAATTCAAATTGAAAATGAAAATCGTGTGCTTTACTGCTGATGTGTGTCCCCAGGATTGGTTTCTCCAGTGGTGAGAACTCTGTTACAGGGCAAATGGTGATAAGAAAAGAAAACAGAGAGCAATGATGGTCGGGTCCTCAAGGTAATGCAGAGATCTGCAGGGAGAGCTCATTAAGTACAAAGCACAGCAATATCTTACACACCAGAAATTCCCATCTCCACCATGCAGCCAATCTTTAAATGGAAAGTAAGTGAACTTTGGCAGACCATACTCAATTCAAGACAAGAATGCCCTTTCTCCCTCCTTTTTACTTGAGCTGATCTCCAATGTCTGCATTCTCAAGTAATTTTCATGTTTATCTATTGCGTTGTGTCTAATTTTGCATGTTTGGCAGTTGGATCTATAGAATTAGACTTTGCAATGCAGATGACATTGCTATCAGACAGACCTGGCAAACAACTGGATCTTACTAAATTTTAAAACTGGACCTTACTAAATTTTACTTTTTTAAAAAAATTCTGAAAAGGTCTACTTTGAATAAAGTTATCTCTAGAACTGTATTTGAATCTGCAAGATATTTTAAGGTAAGTACTGGGCTTGTTTTTCTTTGCTCCCCTATTTATATGGTACAGTATGCAATGCATGCAGAGCAAAAACATAAGCTGGTTCACCCTCACAGATTTTCAAGTGCAATATTTCCCTGGGGAAAAATAATTAATAATTACAAAATTATACAATTGACCCTCCAACTTATAATTATGAAAGCAATACAAAATTGGCTATATTCAATTCTTATATGTAAAAAATTGTCAGTGGGATGCAAACCACATTTTCTTTCATTTTGAAGTTCCATAAATTTCAATGCATATGCACATTTGACCACTCATTAATTTACTTTTGTGGAGTTTAGTTTTTAGTATACATAGGTAATCTAAAATATATTTTTCTAGCTTTGCTGAGAAAAGATTAATAGTTCAACAGCTGTTTGCCATCATGCTAAATTAAATGAAATGTGTCAATATAATAGACAAGAAAATTAGGGAGTAATACCTAGGCCTGAGTCTGCATTGTTACTAGTCTAGAAGAATCGGAAAGCAACAACCAGAGGAAAAATCTGTATTTCATTTTTAGCCAAAGCGTGAAGCTTCGGTTTCCAAAGCTGTAGTTGCGATTTTTTAAAACAATCACTTTTGCTTATCAAATATATCAACTATTTACCTGAATGCTTACTGGCAGCAAAAGTGTCAAAACTAAAATTAAAAGATTATGGAAAGCTTTTAAGTTAAAAAAAAATAGATAAGAGAAAAATATTCCCCGTCAGCCCACTTCTTTAAAAAAAAAAATGCTGTCACTATAAGAATTGCATTTTTTTTCTTTTTCTAGATTTCTTTCTTAAGTTTCCTATTGGTTTCATTTAGGTTTTAAAAGTGAGCCAGGGATACAGTATATAGAAGTTACTAATTTTCATTTATGTCATTCTCTATCAGTTAAGATCTTGTGAACACAAGCATTACAGATCCCCGCGGTCTTTTCGCTATTGCTTGCAATGGTGCTGCGTTCCTGAAGCTACTGATGACCACAGACACCCTGACACCCAAACTGCAGGCATGACCCTGAGTTAGGCATCAGTGCCTTCATCTCCCTGTCATCACGATTACTGCACCTCCCACGCCCCATTAGGAATTTCACTCTATAGGCCACTGCTTATGTTGCCAGTATGCTTCAAGATTACCCTTTCTGTGGGTATATTTTGCTCCTAATTTAATCTGTGTGGTAAATAATTCACAGTGCCAATTGTATGGCCCCGTTAGAACAGAGTTTCAGGTAAATGTGGAGGTGTGATTTCGTTTCACAAGGCTGAAAATGAACAACATTACACTCTATTTTTCTCAGTAGTAGTATTTCTCCTCTTTTCTTTCCTGACATTGGGATTTCCACATTATCTATCATTCGACACACTTCCTCACACCGGGGCCAACAAATGCTGGCTGAGAACTTGCTGTGTGCCTCAGTGTCCCTGGAGACACAAAGATGAGCCAAGTCCACTCCTGGCCCATGATGAAGGCCGCTGGCTAGCATCAGTTCATCTCCAGCAAGAGGATGTCTCTCCAAGTGGAGAAACATGGTTCAAACTTCCCAGACCCCCAAATATTCCAATCAAATGGCATGCACTTCATCTGAGAAAACAGGTCTAAATGAGCCAATTTCCAAGATACTGCTGTCTCTTTACCTAGTGAATTTTTACTCATGTGGGCTCACTTGTCTGGTTTTTTCAAAGATTTCTTAGAAGAACAGAAGCATACCAACTAAATTTGACTACTTAGAACATTGGAACAGAAAGGTCCCTTCATTTTCTGCATTCCACAAAATCCACTCAGAAATCAATCCCAACATCTTTATACAACTAACAACTGCAAAGATGGAGTCAAGTTCTTGAAAAGAAATAGGAAAAAGGCAGGGGAGGAAAGAAGGAAGGAAAGAAGGAAGAGAGAAAGAAGGAACAAAAGAGGAAGAGCAAAAGAGAGGGGAGTAAATAGTGAAAGAAGCGAGGAAAGAAAGAGGGAATGAGAGAAAGAAAAAGAAACGCAGGAAGAAGCCTGAACATCACCCTGGCTTGCAGGTTTACAAATACCACATTCCTTTTCCATCGATCAACTACATGTCTACTACTTCAGATCTATCATTCCCCAATGTCCAGTCCTCTCTGCTACAAGGAACATTTTCCTTCCTGCCTTCCCAACCTCTGGGACACTCACCAAATCATAGTCCCTAAATTCGGGGTTCATTCTAGTAAGAAAAAATCTCAAATACTTAAATAAAGTAAATCACGTGGTGCAGGCAACCCCAGCTTGCCCGTGAAATTACTTCAGGCTGGCAGCCCCCAGCAACTCCACATTGGCTCATCGCGTTTGGAAAAACCACTCTCTCTTACTTTACAGAAAAGTAAAACCCTGGTCATGGTCATGTGAAAATATTTTATAGCTATCCTTTAGCTGACTTTAAATGTTGAAACATAAAAACAATATTTGCTGTTTTCTCTTTGAAGCTCTAACAAAGCCTTTGTTTTAGATTTACCTTTAGTGTGCAATAAGAGTTAATAATCAAATCCATCCCAACCCCCACAAATGTTAAACAAAAAGATAAAAGAAATGCAAATAGCTATTGTCATGGAAAGTTAAAGTACCTGTCTGTATTTTTAAGTGAAAACTATTATCTCTATCAATCAAAATTTAAGAATACAATAGCGCTAATCACAGAAGGTGCTCTGATGGAGTTACTTTTCCTCATAAAAAAAAAGTATTTTTTCCCTTAAAAACTGAGTATAAAAGTCACATACTTACAATTAGATAGGGTATTTGTAATTTTATTATTAAAAACCTTCAGCAGTCTCACTGTTAATAAATGCTTCTAAGTCTCTAGACTGATTTGTACCCAAGAAGACCCAAGTCCCTACTTATTTTAATAAGGTTGATGAAATTTTATTTAAATTCTCACAGTTTTCAACCTGCGGGGGAACAGCACACTCTTCTGTTGAAAAGAGTTACTCAAACAGAGGCAACAGTTAAACTGGCAAGAAAAACTCCTTTTAGACACTGGATACAATTTCCAGTCCCTGGAAAATCTTTACATAGGGCCTGTCTTCCTTCCTTCGATGGGTAGTCCTTCTCAATTGTGGAAATTGAGCTTTGAATTAGTAAGATTCTAAAGCAGAGCAGGATTCTACCCCATCATAACCCAGAATGATCTAAGTGCACCGTGCCATCAATTTCTCTGAATCTTTTATTTTTATTCACTTTTCTTAAAAGACTGGATTAGCCCCTGAATATGGTGCTTTCTAAAGACAGTACGGAACGAAAAAAAATAGCAAGACCCCAGATAGTAAAACAAACAGCTCAAGATTAAAATTCCTAGAGCAAACAGTTAAGCCAGGATGCCATTATGCAGGCTGAGCCTGGATGGATGTCTCCTCCACCGTGGGGCCAAGAGGCTGTCATCTCCCCCCAGCAAGATCAGATTTCCTTCCCTCCCGACCGCCTCTCTGAGCATCATGGCCAACATCTCTAGTGTGCTATTAATATCAATGAAGAGACGATTCCATTTCCACTGAAGAAAACCTTCCTATTCCAGCACAGACCTTCGGGGAGGACCCTGGCCAGGGTGTAGACAATACAGCAGCAGAGTTTCGCTGCTTTTTTACAGTTCCTTCTTGCACACTGTTTGAAGGCTTTCAGCAAACAATGGCAGCATTATCTCCAGGATAGTTACAAAACAGGATTTGTTAGGACAAAGAATAATAAAGCTGTTCTCTCTCTCTCTCTCTCTCTCTCTCTCTCTCTCTCTCTCTCTCTCTCTCTCTCTCTCACTCTTTCTCGTATTTTCTTTTTCCTTCCCTCCACCTTCCTCTCCGTTCCCAAGAGCCTCCCTCTGTCAGTCCAAAATTCAGCCACATTTCCTAAGAGGCACCTGCACTTGTCTTTCAAGCCAGCCAGTAACTGTCAACCGCCCAGGAACCAGGACCGCTGTCAGGAGGGCCCAGAAGGGCAGCAAAGTCTCTCTTCAACATTTGTAAAATGAAACAAAAGTATCAGCCTTGGCTTAGCACACACTTACCCCTTCATGGTGAGGAAGGAAAGCTTTGGGGCCAGAGAGGCAATTTTCACACAACGGAAGAAAGTTGAGAGTTTGTAAGGGAGAAACTACAGGCGCTTTGAAGCCTGCGGGCTCCCGGGGCTCCCAGGCTGGCGGCAGCGTGAGGAAGGACTGAAGGTATGTGGGCTAAACACAACAAAAGCCACTGCCTTACTCTAGATTAAATATGCAGGAAGAGGCCCCTTTGCATAAACACAAACACTCAGCAAATGAATAACTGGCTCAATCAGACGCCCGCTGTGCCTTCTACCTGTCCTCTCTCTGACAGGAGACACCTCCTGTTCCAGGGGACAAGGACTAAACAGGAGACAGTTAAATGTTATGTTGCTATAATAACAATTAAAATGAATTGCATTCATTAGTAATTAAGAACTCACTCCTGGGGGAAGAGGTGTGCATTGGGGGCGGGAGGGAGATGTAGTGCTATCAGATCTACAACTACTCCAAAATGAACTTGCCATAAAACACATCAGTGGAGTTTGATCATAGTTTGCATTGAAATTTCTCACATTCAATGACAGCTTTTAACAGTCACATTTTTCAGCTACAATTTAAGGTCAGACTTTAGAGCTCTTGTTTCTCTGTTTTTCCACATTATAAATCGATCCTTGTGAGTGTACCTACAGAAAAATCTATTGTGTAGATATATATAAACTGGCATAGATAAATATATATACATGTATATGTAGATACATGTATATATACTCACAAATATAACATGCATATCTAATTCAAGAGAATAAATCCCCCAAATAATACTTAACTACACTCATTATTAGTTTGCTAATCATTTAAGGAAAATAACTGGTGTCATCCCAAAATATATCTCAAGTGCCTTCCTTTCAAATGCCACCAATCCATGACCACTAGTTCAAAAACATTATCCATATATTAAAAAGGATGCTTTTAAATGAGTGGCCTCAACCACTTAAAATTTAATTAAATAACATAATTACAGTCAACAATTTTCTCCATTTTGGCAGAAAATATCCTGAGAACAGAGGAATTTAAACCAGAGAAAAAAGATGCAGGCATGAGGAATTCACTAGCTCCTTTTCTTAGCTTCTGACCTCCTACTGTATGTCCCCGCTACATGTTAGTCTTAGTAACTTTATTATTTTTAAATAACTTTTGTAGTATTAAACATTTGCGATTAAAGCACAAATAAAATTATGTTCATCTACCCCCCTCTAATACCACATAGAGTCCTATGCTACATTTGATGGAGGAGGCTTAAAAGGAGTAGGTCACACACCCTTCATTGCCTCAGAGAATACACCACAATTGTGCCAGCTAAGGGAAAGAAGGCAGCATTCTTTCTCAAAAGCAAGTTTTCCTTTAACTTGCTTAACTCAACACTGTTTCCCAGCTATGTCATTTTTCCACAAAAGCCAAAAAAAAAAAAAAAATTACTAAAGTTTAAATTTTTTTACAAACAAAAATAGCCCATCTCAGACACTTTTAGGACATAACATGGAGAAAAGAGAAACAAAATTAAAAGGTTGCCAAAGCCACAAAGAACAGAACAGTTCCTCTAAGAGGGGTTCCAAAGAAATTAAAGAAGTCCATTCTATTCACTGTTTTGTCTTGAAATGACCTTCCAAATAAGGTGTTATTAGATAACCCACTTCCACAGATAATAGTGATCTAACCTTAATGCAAATAAACCATAGAACAAAATTTAATCAGTATATCACTGTGAAAAAGCCTTTGTCTATCCCAATGGAGCTTCTAATGACTGTTTTGGCAGTTCTGGCGGGTAGTTATGCTTCCCACTCATCTATATCTCATACTGGTTGAGCAAGCTAATGGAAGCGCTGTTAGTGGAATCCAATATTAATGCTCTGGGTCGTGCAAACCTGGATGCAACTGAATATATTATACAATTATAGGTAGTATCTAATTCCATAGGTATTAGATACTGTACTCTAAATTAATATTTTAATGAGGACAGTGAAATAAAGACGACACTCCAGGTAAGGGATCCACGGGTCCTGGCCCAGCTAAGCTCCTTGCTGCAAGAGTGCCGGATCCTACAGCGCACGGCACAGACACAGGGATTGTGACAAAAATCCATGTGCAAGCTTTAGATGCTGAGTGACACATACTGATGGACAAAGTCAAAGATGTCATCCTCACACAAGCGCCACTTGCTGTAAGCTTGAGAGAAAAGGAAGGGGGTGTGGGGGGAGTGGTTGCAGTGAGACCTCCAGAAAATAAACAGGGTGTACAGTTTCAAAGGCTGCAGACACAGACATTTCATTGTTCAAGCCAATTATCAGTGGAAAATAATAACAACAGATGGATTCAGAGTCACTGACTTTTCATATGCACTTCATCTCGGCGGAACAGATGATGAAACGCGAGAGCTATCTCAAAAAGGCAAAACATCTTTCAGTAAAAGAACTCTACAGTCCAGATGGGGACCTTCTAAGACTGCTGATTATCTTCTTATAATGTTGTAAGATAGACTTACTAAAACATTTCAAGAACTGATCAGATAGGATGCGTACAATGGCTTCATTATTGGAAGGAGTTGCCTCAGACTTGTGACTAAACCGGGCAGAGATTTCAATAAGGTTAGGGCTGTAAGCTTCCTGTTTTCTCATCAGGGACTGCAGGTTCCAACGAAAACTGGAAATCTATGTGCAACAGGACGAATAAACCGTCACCCAAGGATCCTCGTTTGTGCTCTTCTCCCGACTGAGCAAAGCAAAAAGAGATAAACTGGGACAGTGAAAAGGACATTAAATTATTCTGAAGCATTCCATCATGTCGGGGGGAAAAAGAGCTCTGAAGCAGTTCTTTATTAAAAGCATTCAGTGATAAAATATCACCCCTTATATGCAGTTGGAATATCTTATATATCTCTTGCCACTGGTGATCACAAACACAATTTGCCTTCAGTAGGAAAAAATACAAATTTCAATGGTGGTGAGATAAACATTCCGAATAAATGCCAACCAAATGCGCAGGCAAAACCCTCAACTTACCCTAAAGTGCTCTCACTTAACTTAAATACCACTAAGTTGCTGATAAAACACAATAAGTAAACCACAAGCTGAGAAAACCTGCTACAACTCAAGAAAAAAGTTCAATCAGATAAGTCTTATTACTATTGGAATAACAATGTATCTGTTCTAACTTCCTAACTCCATCTATCCAGCCATCAGCCCATCCATCCATCCATCCATCCACCATCAATCCCACATTCATAATTTCACAAAAAAATTTTCTCAAATTGCCATTAAATATGGTTGGAAACACTATGTTAAGAAAAAAGAAAAGCTGATCTTCCCGCTATTTACTAACATACTTAACATTTAAAAAATATTTTTATGAACACACTGTTGACTTCACAAGTTTATAACGTAAGTTAAAAAAAAACTTTTTTTAGAGCAAGGCTTTTCTTTCAAAGCATTCTGAAAAAAGTAAATTCGTAGCAGAACATACAAGCATGAAGAAAATATCGCCAAGGGCAAAATTCTGCAACTGCTTTAAGAAGCAAACAAGAACACAAAAGATGTGTAATGCAACCATCTGGCTCTCCTCATACTATATCAATGCCTCAACTTTATCCCCCACCCCCTTAGCCAGCCCACACCAATGCCACAAAACCAAATGGCTTCACTTATGTTTCCTGCACAGCAAATTTACACAATGCAGTTAGGATGCAAAAGCTGATATTTTTACACATGAACTAGCGTCTTTAAATTTTTCCCCACTTCAACAACTTCATTGTTGTTTTTACTTATTCAGTCTGGGACATCTTTTAAAAACCATTTAAGAATCTTGTCATGATAAAGAGGTCCTCACACATAGGTACATGTATTCAGGCTCAAGAGGCGCCCCCTTCAAACTTGAACCTTTACCACCTTGTCTTTCCTGTTACAATCAGTAGATGTGGCCATCTGAAAAAAATCCTAGAAAGTAATCCAATCACACCTTCGCTTTTTTTTTTTCTTTTTGTACTGAATTGTGGGTTGTTTCTCCCATGTATTTGAAATAACTGCACTCACATTTGATGACCACCCTTGAAAATCAGAATGTCCACTGTAATACTTCTCCAGCTCATCTACAAACATTTACTGAAGAATAACTGCAGTGTCAGGAGTATACAGGGTGAAGCAATCTATTTATTTACATATTTATTTTGGTAGGCAGGCAGATATAAAAGATATGTGAGGCTAGCACATCCATGGGTAGCCAACTGCTTTCAAAGGTGGAAATTATGACTTTTTAGTGGAAATCTCTGAGTAAAATCAATACAGATCATCATAAATGGTTCTCACAAGTGGGCAACAATTAAAGATAATAACAACGAGGAAAAGAGATCCTTATAAGCATCTCAACTTCACTTTTCTGAAAGGGGCATGTTACAGGCAGGTAGTACTGTATCAGTCCCTGGACCTTACTTAGAATCAGGATTTGCATGGCAGGGCCACATCTGCTTTACTTTGGTTTTCTTGCTGTCAATGGTTTTCCACCTCTCCTGCATTCCTCTCCATGTTCCAGGGAAAAAAGACCTATTTCCAAGGGGCTGATTTTTGGTTCTCTTCTAGGTATTTCGCCCGTGACCACGGAGCCTCCTCGTCTGGGCAGAGGCAGTGATCTGAGAACACACGCAGAGAATACAGCCACTGAGTGAGGGATTCCACTAATTGTTTAAGCCTGTACTAGTGTCTGGACACCAGTTGGCAGACAGGGTGCATGGCTGCCTAGCAGGCCTAGGTTAGCACAGCTGGAACCAGCTGACAAACTCTCAAAGATATGCTTCCCATGGCCACATCTGGCTCCTGGCAGTTCCAATCTGCAGCTAAACTGATTTTGTTTGGTTTTGCTGGGAAAGTTTAGGTAATAAATCGGAACGTTCGTATTAATCTTGACCATGTCTGATTTGTGACACAATATCAGAATATAAACTCCATGAAGGCGAGTAGTTCGATGTGTCTCGCTGACTGTACCCCAGTGTAGAAGAGCAGCTACACCTGGAAGTTCAATAAATAAACATGGAATGTGTAGCACTAGCCAGCATGTGAGCTGAATACAAATATTCCTATGTATCATTCCAGCTCTTGTATTCCTAAGGGCTAACACTCTGGATGCACATAGAGAAGACCCTGAGTGGCTTCACAGTTAAAGTGGGCAGGCTGACCTAGGGAGAGAGACACTCAACAGTGGATGTTGTGACAGGAACTTTGTTGACGCTTTGTGGTGGGAAAGTGATGAGGAACACAGCAGTCATGGAGCAGACTTGAAAGGCAAGACTCTGATACTGAAGCGGAAGTTTGTGTGCCATTCATCGAAAGCATACAGGCTAGTGAAAGCTGATCATGTGGCAATGGTATGAGGAATAAAGTCCAGAGGGTGGGATAAAGATGGGGGGGCAAATTTTTACGAGGGACAGGGAAGGGGACGCCATGGCAATACATCAAGAGACATTTGTGTCAGCAAAGTATGATGTTATCACAGGCAGAGTTATCCCGAGACCACAGTGAAGAGTGGCTGAGGTGTCCCCGGGCCTGCCTTGGGTAGTCAAGGAATCCTCAGCAGTGATTTGTAGACAGCAAATAGGTCACAGTTGCCCATGAGTGGTCAGCTTGTAGCCAGCCCATAGGAACCCACAGGTGGTCAGACCTCCCAACCTTCCTTCCCTAAAAATAATGGTCTCCCAGCATTATCTACATGCTGACTCTATTTGTCCATAAACTGCAAAATTTGGCAGCTATAATCCCACAGTACTTGCAAGTGACCTGAAAGTAGAAACTTACCTTTGGGCATCAGAGAAACACCAAATGCTGAGGCAACTTTTCCTGGCACCTTTTCGCCCCATTTCCTTTCCCATGCCTCTCTTCCTGAATTTCCTGACATTTGCTGAGCCCAGCTCTGTTCTATACTCAACTTCAACTCATCTCTAGGTATTTACAAAGCTCAGCATCTCTCCAGCTCTCACTGGAAATGCCAATAGAATCTAAAATCAGGCTGGGGCCACCCTCTTGGCTCCTTAGCTAGAAAGGCTTCTAGTACTTATAAGTTGCCCTGTTAATTACAGATGCTAGGGAACCTTTAATCCTTATGGCAACAAAACTCTGCTGAATACCCCCAGAACTTGATAAAGGAGGAGGGACATTTGGTAGAAGTCTGGCATGGCTGTTCACATATGATGCTGCTTCCCCAATACAGCAAGTTAACGTTCCTAAAACAAGAATGGTTGAAACGGGCAGATGACTTTGACAAGCTCAGCATATGGTCTTCAGTGAAGCAAAGCTCCTCAAAAGTACAGGAGATGAAGCTGCTGCCTGAACTCACTCCCTTTTCTGTCATGTAAAGCAGCCAGGGAAGGGGCGGGGTAATTCTGAAAAGAGCACTGTGTCTAAGATGGAGAATTTGGGCTTTGCCTTCTTCTTGGCAGGAACAGCTGACCTCTAACATACCTCTCTTCCTTTGTTACCGCTATTTGCACTTGCTTTAAATATGGGGAAAATGCCTTTCCACAATTCCAGTGAAAGTTTAAGACAATCAAAGAAGCATACAAATAGGATACAAATGACTGATACCTATTCCTTAGTTGGCAATGGGTTAGAATGTAAAAACAACAAAAGAAAAAAATATTTTTCATTAGAATAAAAAGTGAAGGATAAAATGGCAAGCTGAGGGAATACAGGGCAAATATTGTGATTTTTCTTTTGAAATGCTTCCTTGGATTGCCTCAATTTAAACTATTACTGACATAGAACCACACAGTGTAGCTTAGTTGGGACAGCTCAGACTTTTCAAGCAGAGACTCAAGTGCCCGAGTTCAAAACTCACCACTGCTCTGCTTATAGACTTTGTGAACCCCAGCAAGCTACTCAAGTTCCCCATCTCTCAGAGTGCTAATCCATAAAATGGGTTTAATTAAAGCACATAATGTGCTTCTGAGGAGTGCTTAGGAAAGTGACTGACATACAGTGCTAAAGAAATTATGTTACAACCAGGGATATTATAACGTAAGTAATTCTAAAACTTCCTATGACTTGTTTCTGTCATCTCTGTAAATTGTTAATAATATCTGGTTGTCTGCCATGATATACACTAGGAAAAAAGAGAGAAAGAATATCAGATTTTGGACTTCTTAAGAACACAGAGCTAAAATAAAATTAATGTATTTATCCCCCCCACACTATTATTTGGAGAATTACAGATTTAACATTGTGGCCTCACCTATCTCAGTGGAAGGTAAGTCATAGCACACAAAAGAGCTCCAGGCCAAGCTTAGTGTAGGCTGCTTGTCCCTCCATGACCAAAAGGACTTTGGGGAGATCCTCCAGGAAGGCAAGGGAAGAATCTGGCCTGAAACTCAAAGGTACTGAAACACATTTTCCTGTACTTTTCAAGTCTGTGCATATAGATTCTGTTACTGATTTAGGATCTTAAACAGTTTGTTTATTTTTTAAATGCCTTTCAGCTCACCTTTAATAACATATTTCTTTGACTTGGCTGAAATATGTCTCCAAAGAATTACAAGTGGGAATATGGCTGGGTGAAAGGTTCAGTGAACTAATCTACACCTGGTCCATGTTAAAAAAAAAAAAACCCTCATATTTTCCATAAAGAAACAAGTGTCTTTATATGAACCAGACTTTCATTTAATTGCTAAAGCACCTTCCACACCTACAATCTCTCATGAGCATCTTCGATGGGTGGTGGAAAGGCAACAGCACAACATCCAGTCAAACCACAGAGTTTTAACAGCAGTAGCAGCAGCAGTGGCAGCAGCACTACTATTACTACTAATAATAATGGAAAAGCTAAAACTCCACTCAGAGTAGGAAGCAGTAGACTCATTTTGCCAGAAGTTCCTTGACCAAGCTTTACCAAAGACAAAAGGATGTCCCCCCCACTATGGATTGGGAATCAAAAGAAATGTTTTGTGTCTTCTAAAACCCAAATTTGTATTTCTTCTGGACCAATTGTGTGACCCAGGCTAAGTCTTATTTGGGAAAAATCTCAGATTAGAGAGAACAGAACTCAGCTTTAAACTAACAGGCAGCGTGGAGAGTTATAGTCAGGCCACGGCTGCCAGGGTAGATCCAGCATGTGGCTGAGGTGGTGTGGACAAAATCAGAGACAAGGAGCTTTGGCTCCCACAAATGTAGAAATGTATCAGCCAGAGAAGGGGCTGCTGAGAACATCAAACATGTAAAAAGAAGATTTTTCAGCAGGGTCCCTTGAACAGAAAAGAGGCAGGAATGGAAGCAAGAGTCACAAAAGTCCCATAAATTGTGCCTGCCCTTTGGAGGCTAGAGCCTATATAAGCTAGTGTTCTTCATCAAGTCGTTCACTAAATGTTTCTGGCATCTTGCTTTTTCCTCCCAGTTTTACTCCTAAGAAAATTTCTTTTAATGATCTCTGGTCGAAAGAAGTGGAGAAGATATGTCTACACCTACACCTTAGTTAAGAGGGAGCAAAGGGAAGTGGAAAGACCACTCAACTAGAAGGCAAGGGAGTGTGCTTTTAACTCTGGGATCCACTGGGGATCTAGCTAGCATTTGCTAAGCCCCTTCCCTACTCCAAGTTCACTTTCACCATTGGGAAATTGGGGTATACAGGGTGTGATATTCAGCTGGTACACATTGGTTGTCTGAATGACTTGTTGAAATACTGAAATGCTTATATTTGGGTTGGGAAATAGTCATTGTACCAAAGGCTTCTGAGCATACCTGTAGCCAGCACTTTGAACTTCCCAGGATCCTAAAAGGCATGATGGGGATCCTCCAGCTTAGCCTCCAGTGCTTCCCAGGCTAGTGTCCCTCCTGGGGCTCCAAAGCCCGCACCATATCAGTTGATTCTTTTAAGCATCACCCAGATGCTCTGAAAGGTTCTTTCCAACACCAGATACAAGGAAAGTGACTGACATATAGTGCTAAAGAAATTATGACCACCAGGGCTCATGCCCTGGAGGAATTTATTACTTGGGGCTCAGCAAGAGAAAGGGGACAAGGGCAAGCAGACCAGCAGACCCATGAGGATCTACCTTCCTCCCCAGGTTACTTTCCCATGAGGGCACCTGGCTGTGGGCCTGTAATCATGAGGCAAGTCAGTGGAATCTTAGGGCTGAGTGTGTTTCCAAAAGCTGGAAAGAAATATATCATTGTGAAACAAGTCCCAAAGTGAAATTCTGAGTTCTGAGGGAAATCACCAACACATGTAATCAAATTATATTTACCAAGGAAATTTCTAATAGCTCATACTTTCTACTCTGCTTTTACAGCTCTTTAGGAAAAGGAATACTTCTCTATCTAATGTTCCAAATTTCCACAACAGAGTTGAGGCATTATACATGCTGAAATATATAGGAAAGGAAAAAAAAAATTTCCAATATCGTTGTTTCTTTCAATCCTCTGTACCTTCTATACAACCATTACTCAAAAGTCACTCAAACATTTTGCTGGCTAACATGACGCCATGCCGTCATTTGATCAGGTGTGGGGTACCACATGGTATGAATAAATGCTTCTCCACAACCGCATATTAAATAGGAATTCGCAAAGGCAGGCTCCAGAGACAAAGACGTTTCTATATAGGAATATTAACTAAGAATTTAAGTAAATGGCCCCATTGGAAAAAAAAAAAGTTCTGAAGTAGCAATATAAACTATATTTAATAGCAACAAAAAATATTTTCCTTTTGGGAGAGCAATTGGGCTTCTAAAAGTTACTACCTTTCACGTGACTTAGTACAGTATGCCCGAATTCTTTCGTTTTCTAAAACACAGATGCTAGGCCCCAGAATTCTACTTTGTGAGAGATCTTTTTTTTAAAATTAATCTTCTCCCAAATATAATACTCAAATAAACTATTTTGCTATCTCCCCTCCCCCTTCCCCTCCCCCTCCCGCAATTGTTATTTTCTTAAGTACTTGGGTATCTCACGCCCCAAAGAACATATGTTCCCAAGGAAGGAAAAAACCCGGGCTCTAGAACTAATACACAATGAAAAATAAATTTAAAGCAGCCTTCTGGTCTGACATAAGAATATAAAAATGATATGAGCAAGAACAGCTTAGTTTACATACTTTTCAGTCACAGCTGCTGCTCCGAAACCACAATACCTTTAAAATGACATTTTGAGGAAACAGATACGGCGTGGCTTTAGCCTGAGCTAGAGGTAACTAGAGTTGAGCTGAAAGGTTTCTCTTTCTATGCACACGCTTGATATAATCTTGTACATTGACACAATTAAGACAGAAGAGAGGTTCATTTTTAAATAATAAAGTGATAAACAGCAAATTATAAATATTTCTATCCAACAAGGTGTTTTTTTTTTTTCCTTTTCCTCTAAAATCACCAGACTCAAACATCAAAACAGAGATTCAGGGACAGAAGGAACAAGTCCCCTCTCCTTGGTTAATATTTAATTGGGCGCTAAAGATTTCTTGGAGAGACCTCTGTACCTTCACAGACAGGCACATAAGAGGTTTCTATCTCTGCAAAAGATGCAGGCACGTTCCTGAATAAACTAAAATAACATACAATTAAATCAGACTATTCAATTAATAAATTACTTTGGTGGACCTTGCCGGCCAAGTCCTATTTAATTACATAATTTAAAAAATATTTGCACATTGCAATCACCGAAATTGGCTTTGAGGTTTCGTAATACACACTTAACACGGGTTAAAGAACAAATTTATTTAATAAATGTAGGCCTAAATACTAGAAGGCCATACTACTCAAACTGCAAAATCACTTAGCACATCTTCAGAAAAAGCAAATAAACTTTTTGACTATTTAGACGGAGGCTGCTGTTGAATGTCAGGAGAGGCTGGCTGATTTTTGTGTTTTCTCTGCCATATGTTGCCTGTAAACTCAACTACTCTGAGAGGTAATTAGAATAGTGCTAGTGGACAAAATGGTTCCAGTTAAAGATAAACTAAGGTGGAAGATGTCAGGAGCCCAGCAGTAAAAACCTTTTCAGAGTAAAACTAAGAAAAGTCATTTCCACCTTTCAATTTTCCACTTCTTAGAATACCAAAACCTGCCATAAATTAACATGGCCCCTGAGTGTAAAGATGTGTTCCATTAGTAAAGCACACACAAATCTAGGGTGGAGGAGGACATTTATAAAAAGGATAGAGTTACATGGTGTCTAAAAGAGGGCAGAGCATTTTAAGAGAACTGTATTTCGTATGGTTGTAATGGGGCCTTGATGTTGCCATTAAGTGAATTTTCTAGAAAACAAGTTGACCACTTTGGCACCATGACATGTTTTTGCCTTTACATTTTGATGGTAATCTTTGTCAAACACAAACACATCCAATAACCACCACATGCTTCATGCCTATGACAGCCTCATGCCTGTGACAGCCTCAAGAGATTGGGAGCTGTGTGGTACCAACTCTACCCAAAAAGTCCCTAGCCCATCATGACAAGGTCATGGTTGTTCATGGAATGGCTCTTCTTAAAGATTTCTGTCACATGCAGTCCAGCCTTCCACTTGCCTGCTTCTGGAAGGTTCTATACTTGTCTCCAAAAATTCTCTAACTTGCCAGTTAAAAAGGCATCTAAAGTTCTGAAATTTAAAAATTTTAAATAATTTTTAAGTAAAAGATTCCGTTAAGATCTGGAAATCTCTGTTATGAAACAAAATAAGCAGACTTTTCTCTCAGTCCCACATGCCCTTTTCTTTCTTCCCTTTTATAAACGTCTGGAAAGAGTTAGCTACACTTTCAGTCCCCATTTATTCACTTCCCATACCTCCATCAGTCCTCAGCACACCATTGAAATGCCTGTTGCCAATGTCATGTAGTTTTCAGTCTCTTCTGATTTGGTTCCTTCGCTCCATCTGACAGAGCTGACCCTCTCCTTCGCAAATTCTCCTCCTCTCGAAGTGTTCTGGGTTCTTCACTATCTCCTAATTTCTTCAGCAGACTCTTTCCTACAATGGGTTCTCTTCCCATACTCCTTCCATCAGTGAACATGACTTCCCTCCACCTGGTAAATGAGGCCAAACTTTGGGAAGGCACCTAAGATGGCTCCTTCATCACATCCAACAACCATATTTGTGCTTCTTTCTCTTTTCTTCACCTCAATTGACATTCACTAGGCCACATAAGATGGCCTCACATGAACTCCTGCATTTGCCTCCTCAAGACTCTCTCCCACCTTTGGACTTACTCTCTTTAAGGACAACCATGTGGAAGACAAACTAATCTCGTGAAGTGCAAGTCTACAAAATTTCTTCAATTTCCAGATAGTTTACCTCACCACATCTTAATATTTCTGACATTGTGATGCATCTCAAAATTGATGTAGATACTTAATGTTCCATGCTTCCATATGCAAGTCCTACCCCTGCCTTAAAAGTCCTTAGCTTCCTAAGGCCCAGAAAGTCAACTTGAAATCTCCAAACTTTCTTAGAAGATCTTCTTATGGTGCCTGGTTGCATCTCCTGCTACCCCCTGACTTCCAATCTAACATCAAGAGACATTAATGCACACCCTATAATCTCAACTTCACACATTTGCACAGACCTGACCTACCACTGATCACTCTGATCCTTCCATTCTAGAGAAGTCTTACCCATCGCACATAACTCAGGCACAAGTGCCACTTCCTCCAGGAAAGCCTCTCTAATCTGCTTGGATTCTGCCACTGTTATTTGTTCCATACCGTGCTTGTCCTAATCCATCAGTGATACCATCTTATTATAATGCTTTCTCGAGTCACCATTTTCTCCTGGTATGCAATATACTCACTCTACTCAAGGTACTTAATATATCTCCCAAATGTATAAAGTTGATGAATTTCAGTGAACAAAGTTAATGACAATAATTTTTTGGTTCCTTCATAAAGTCAACTCTTCTCAGCCTCAGATCCTCTTCCCCACTGCAATCATCAGCAAGGTTACTAAGGCCTAGCAGATCACATTTGCATAGTATTTGTTCACAACTCTGAAATTAGAATAAATGTTATCACAGCCAATATTTATGTGAATGACTGAGATATAATTTGAACAAAACATCTTACGTTCCCTTGAAGCAAAATCACCTTATTGTTCATCATACAGTACAAAGGAAATAGAATGAACAAGGAAGCTATAAGGATTTAATCAAATAGACTTCTTATAAATAAGAATTGAGATTCACTATCCTCCAAAAATGCAATTACCCTCCCCCTACTAACAGTGCCATAATTTAGACTCTGCACAAAAAAAGCTTTCAGGTTATAAGACAATTTTACATTAAGGTCTTAGATGAACCTTAATGCCATTCCCTCTCCTGGACCTGTGCTCTGCTAAACTTCAGCTTTAATAATATCACTGTGCATCCCATCACAAACAACTCCAACTTTGCAGTTAATATGTACAATAATTTGAAAGAAAGAGCTGTCATAGGTCAAACCATGACCTCCAATCTTTGGCAGATTTAGTTATAGTGTTAAAACAAGGAACCTGGTACCAGTCAACAGAAGTCTCAGAGCTCAAGAAATGGTACCACTTAAGAGCTCAAAGGATAAAAGTCAACCTCTGGAAATACAAAATGACCAGATGGCTTGCACATGACAAATAAGGTCACAGAACATCCTTTCTGGATTCATATTTTCAGAGATCCAAAACTAAAAGTAACAAAAGAAATGTGTCATCTACACATCATGAAAGGTAATGGGGAGACATTATCAGATCTTATTTGTCATACTTATATAACTTGGCTGAATCACTTAATGTCTCTGATCCTCGATTCCTTCATCTGAAAAGTGGGGTAATGAGATCTGTGGGACAGTGAAATGTGATCACATGTGCCATTCTCACAAGCAAGACTTTTACATGTGTGTATGCACGGCAGAGGTGTGCGAATGAGAGAAGACAGCAGTTTTTCCAAGTTTATGTCATTCATTCAGTCATTTAGTAAATATTAATGAATACCAGTCTATGCCACATAGAATGTAAATAATTTAAAAAAAAAACTTGACTTCTGCTTTCAAGGAACTGATAAATGAGATTGGTAGTGTGTAAAATAGCAGTCATAATCACATGTGGTATTTTATTTTTTTTAATTTTATTCATTTATTTATTTATTTTAATAGAGGCATGTTTTATTTATTTATTTATTTATTTGGGTTTTTTTTTGTTTGTTTGTTTGTTTATACATGCACTGGGTACAGTCAGAAGTGTGGGAGGGTGAGAGAATCCACCAGAGCCAGAGCGGGGAGCAGAGCAGGCAGAAGGACCGAAGTACACTGCTGAGGTGAGCAGCGGGCGGCAGGAGAGGTCTGCGCGCCATGTGGGAACCTCCGCTGGTGGCTGGGGAGCAGCCGGGGATCGAACCGGTGCCGCAGAAGCCGCGGGGGCAGCTTCGCAACTCAGAGCTCAACCACTGCACCACCGGGGAGGCCCACATGTGGTATTTTAGTTAAAAGTAAATGGAACAGAAAACTCAGTGCCTAAGTTGCACAAGTCACATTGAAGGTGCTCAAGAGCAACATATGGCTACTAGCTACATATTGACTACCATACTGTATAGTGTGGAACATTGTCATCATGATAGAAAGTTTTACTGGAAGGTATGTACTAAAAAGACGAGACAGTCCAGTGCATATGTACATTTTTACATCTTGTAATAAGTGATAATTTGGTAACAGAAAATATTTTATAATGGAGGTGATATCCTTAAGGATAGATATGTTTTGTTTTTCTGGAGCAAACTTGTGGTTTGCAAGTAGAGAAACCACACACACAAGAGCACAGAGTCATCAAGGGAATTCTGAATTCCAGGAAGGAGGGATAAGCTGCTCTTGGTGACAGGCAATGTAAGTGCCTGGGAAGCAGTGGCCAGAGATAAGCCTGGAGGCTACGATCAAACTATGGAGGCCTCACAAACCAAAGAATGAGTCAAGACTTAATTCAAATAAGAGATCGAAGCTGTAGAGTGACCCATCAATTACATTTTATAGGAAACTATATTGACAAAGTAGATCTGTGGTTGTCATTCTGGAAATGTACATGAGAACTTCTCTGGAAAGTTTTTGAAAATGCTGATTCCAGAGCCCTTACCCCAAATGAATTAAATCCATTTCTGAACACAACTACCAGATCTAAGTAAGTCTTAAAATTCCCAAGTGACTAAAAGGCAGCCAGGGTTGAAAACCTATGAAGACAAAAAAGAAAAAAACAAAAAACAAAAAAACAAAAAACTGGGTTTGTGGTTAAACTAAAATGAAGAAGTACAGGGAAAGTCTACTGCAACAGTCCTACCACGAGGTGATAGGGACCTCCCCTAACACAGGAAACCAGAGGAAAGGCTGATGTTATTACACACTGAATTAATATGATCTGGAAACCAGTATTTTGAACAATGAGAGATTAAAAAAAAAATGACCATATAACTTCTATCCCATGGCAATAATGACCAAGATTAAGCATACATAGGAAATTCAGCAGTTCTTGGAGGGGAGGAGGGGAAGAGAAACAATTAGCCCGACTGTAGATGCATTGTGTGCTAAGTTCCTCAGAACATCTGGTAGAAAGGCCCAAGAAGCTGGAGGAAATACTGATCTGGATTCT
Source organism: Talpa occidentalis (assembly GCF_014898055.3). NCBI lineage: Eukaryota > Metazoa > Chordata > Mammalia > Eulipotyphla > Talpidae > Talpa > Talpa occidentalis. The sequence continues at coordinate 53,026,805 of NW_023600993.1, forward strand.
GCTAGCAAAATGGGCCAGAAAGTACGGCACTGACCATTTGTGAAGAGTGCTTGCAGGATCCTTACAAACTTCATCCTATCAGAATAGAAAAAACATTCACTTTTAAAGTTCTGCTCTATCCCCTTCTAGTCCACACTGTACACCAATGCCCATACCTGCCCACATCACCACCAGGCCGCAGGTATCCTGTCCTAACACTACTTCTAATTGGTTGCATGGCCTTGAAAGAATCATTTGACTCTCTGGGTCTGGGCTTTAATGTCATCAAAAGAAACGGCTGAACTAGAATTTGATGCTCTAAAGGGTCCCTCCAGTTTGTAAGGTTTTATGATACGTCACAGAGTAGACACTGTAGATATGATTTATAATTGCTAACATTTACATACTCATAAAATTATACTTATCTATATTCCTGAGATTGTAAACATATATTTGATAAGTTATACAGAAATCCCCCCCCCAAATTATACACCTGCATTTAGTTTTGTCTTAAAGTTAGGCATCAAAAAACCACACTCAACATGTTATTCAGCCCTGAATACCATTTTTTTTTTCCCCATGCAATGGTAAAGTAAGGAGCTGCACACTCCAACATCTACAGGGACCGAGGGTCATGTTAAGGAGTAAAGCAGCCCAGAGGAGAAAGACAAACTCCAGGCCACACCCTAGCAACAGGGGCAGGGCCAGTGCAGCTCCAGGCCACAGCTCCCACTCGGGAATGTGGACCCAATGTTATTGCACTTTCTTTGACAAAAGCCGGAAAACTAGAATTGTTTTAAGGTGTAATCTCTTAATATTTCATTATTGGCAACCAACTCAACTTACTTTAAAATGCTGTGCAGACCAAACACAACAGGCTTGAGGCTGCCAGCTTGTGCCCTGCCTTAAAATATAGCACCCTTCTGTGACTGTGACGTTTAAACCTTCAGAACAGAAGATATGCATAAAACAAGACAGCAGCTCTTGTAAGTTCTCATGACTGCTGGTTTGAGTTGAGACGAGTCTGACCAGCAGCTCCAGCCTAGGACCTGCGGCTACCTTTACAGTGCCGATCAAACAATTTCCTACAAAACGCATTCATTTTTATAAAACATCCCTGTGCGGTTTGAATGGAGAAGAGAATACTTGATATACTTGATAAATGAATTCTCTGTGTACCAAATATCAGGTGAACTTTAACATTTAGAGATAAAAATGCGATGATTTATATTCTGTTGATAGCAGTCATCTATCACTAACTGTATTCAAAATAGAAAACTGCTTTATTTACCAGCAATATCACCCTATTTCTTGCTTTTAAACAGGGACCTCTTCTATTACACCATTTTTTATGTGAGGCACTAAGCAATCTGGCACACATTAGCAGGAAGAGGCCAACCATACATGGAATATGCCATTACCCTCTTCTTCAAGCACCATGAAACGTGATCTTCTGCTACTAGATCACCTCAAGACCAACACTACACTCAAAGGAGTAGCTCTACTAATAAAAGGGGTTTGTATTCAGGAGGGATCTCCCATTCATAACCATGGGGTGCAATGGGTGAGAAATCCAGGAGAAGAGCATGAAAAGGAGCCTGGATGAAAAACAGACACTCCAGTAATTATTATACTAAAGCTCCCGATAATGCCAGAAATCACCTGGTAGCAACCTGGGTTTTGTGCTCAGGCAGATGATAGCGAGAGCAGAGCTGAAGGTCTCCTGGCTCTCAGCACAGAGCCGATGCTAGGTCTTTGAGAGAAGAGAATGTGTTTTTTAAAGGATGGATGAAAGTGACGGAGAGTTTGGAGCCAGTTATTTATTCTGGCACGTGATTTCAGTTTGTCTAAGTAAAATGCAACAAAATCTTCATTATCTGCCTAGAGAAAGGCTGTCTTGCCAGCCTCACTTGTTGTAATATCTTAGGTGGATGAATAATAGGAAAAATTATCAGCCCCATAAGTATCTGGGAAGAAGGGAGAAAACAAAGACTACAGGAGTTGGAATGACGAGTGGTACTAATCTATATGGTACGGGATCGTCCTCATGAGCTCTAAATCTGACGACACCTACAGAAAAGGGAGTGAAAAGAAACGGTAAATCACAGTAGTAATAGCAGCAATAGCAAGAGGAAGGGTGGTGAGAAACCAACAACTGATGTGTATCAGGCATGGTACTATGTTGTGCTTATTCCTATTTAACAGAGGAAATCAAGGCCCAGAAAGACAATTCATAGAGCTGATAAATCTCATAGTGTGGGTTTGAATCTCACTGTCCCTTCTAGGATCCAGTGTCACAACCACCACACTATGCTGTCTCCCATAATTGGAGACTGCAGGATACTACTGCATGAAAGAAGGCAAAGAGAAAAATGGGAGTTGAGAAGAGAAATGGAGCCTTCCTTGTAAATGCTTTTAAAAGAACCACCTGAAGCTGACTTTGAATGATAGGTGGGGGAATTGTTGTGAGGGAGGAAGGGACAGTTTTGCTGTCACTCAGAGACAATTGACATAGACCCACTACACTCAAATAGGTTTCCTGGCTGCAGCCTAAAGGTCACTTGTTTTTTTCAATTCGCTAGCTCCAACAGAATTGAACTGTGTTTAAATATGCACCCACAAATCAAGAAATCTGACCACCAATCAATTTCTCAGGCAAAGTTATAAACAGACCAAATGATCTCCTGTAGAACGTAGTTCTATCCTATTATATGTGTGTGCGCATGCATATGCGTGTTTACTGATGACAAATTATATATATCTGAACCACAGAGTATCTCTAATCTAACTCTCACTCTTTTGCTAATTATAATTAGCTCTTTCAAAAGCAGGTGCACGTTTATGTCTACAATTTTATTACCCAGATGCAGAAACATTTTTCTGAATTATAAATGTCCTGGAAGGACAATTACCCAACCTTCTATACACGAGAGACACCATAGAAGCACCTCAAATATTGTTATCTAAAAATGACATCAGAAAGTGTTCAGTAGCATCGGAGATCTTTGAAATTATTTTCCACTGGTGAAATAAGTAGTGTTCAAGACATACGCTTAGCTTAAAAGATTGAGAGTGGCCACACCAAGGACCCAAATACTCTGCTGCACTCAGGGTGAAGATCCTATTTGGTACTATGAGAAAACCCTGTCAAGCTTTTAGCTAGCATGTTGACTCATTACTTGCTCCTTTCATATGAGATGTCTGCTGGAGTATGTGAAGGCAGTAAAAACAGACCTCAAGCTTCAAAGGAATAAGTTGCATGACTTTTCTGGGCCTATTTCCTAACACATCCTTGCCTATTTGTCAGAATTCTGGCTGAGACTTGCCTTCAACGAAACAGGCCACAGAGTAGAGAGAATGTAAAAGGAGGAACTGCATCAGCCTGCTTCCTGCTAATCACGGCAGCTGGAACACTGACCAAAAGACTCTGGCAGTTTTGTGATGGCCAGTCAGGTCATTTGGTTCTCAATATCCTCCACCTGTGATTGACTGAGTTTCTCCCACCTGAGCATCAGCCTGGTGTCTGATCAGTTGGAACGTGACCTGATCATTCTGCTTTGCTGCTGTGGTTGAAACAATTGAAGAGGATGATTTAGTCAAGCACTAACATCACCAATTGAAGAGGATGATTTAGTCAAGCACTGACATCACCTTTTACAAAGTCTAGACCTATTAAATGTCACAACACAGGGCTGTCTCTGGGTACCAGAAACAAGTATGTTAAAAAAAAAAAAGGTTACCTACCCACCCAGAGTCCTGAAAAACACTGTAATAAATACATTTGTAGGTGGGTAACATAAGGTTAAAAATTATGAGAATTTCAAAATAGTTTGAGTTAGTATTTAATCCACATGTTATGGCACTGAGGTTACAGGGAAATGTTTAAGTATAATTATAATACTACATATCACTGAAAGAGGTGTCAGAATATAAATTCCAAAGCAGAATACATAGCCTAACAAACATTTTAATATTTGATATTGAAATGAGATGATTTTTATGAACATGGAAGTGTTGGTTTGACAAAGGGATATCCCTTTCAACAAAGTAACATGAGGTGATACGCACTTCATAACAGAAAAAAAATCTTCCCTCCTTCCTGCTCTGTTTCTGAGTTAAAGCTCAGGTTATCATTTGATAATCTGTGAACTAAAACCAGCATTAATTGTCATGTGCCCTGTGCTTAAGCATCCTTCATGGCTTCTACTTTTTCTCTGCGCAAAGCTTATTAGCCACAAAGACACTACAATTCCATATTTTTTCCAAAGCAATTACATTTTCTTGTGATTTTAATTTTGTCAATACAATTCATTAAATATAAATTACTATGAAGTAACTTTTGTGTTTCATAAACCTTCATATATTTAAGTCTCAAATCAGGAAAAATATCCTTTGAGAAACCCACATGGTGCAGCAGACCTCTCCTGTTTTTCCTGCTGCTCCCCTCAGCAGTGTATTTCAGTCAGTCTGCCTGTTCTGCTCCCTGCTCTGTCTCTGGTGAATCCTCTCACCTTCCTGTGCCTCTGGCCTGTACCCCACTTCTTGTATAAAAATAAATAAATTAAAAAAAAATCACTTTCCATAACTTTTCGGGTCAGAAGGCATTAATATTGACTACTGAAAGCCGAAAAACAGAAGGCAACGTGATAGGTTCAACAAAAGCCCTATTTTGTTGTTTATTTGAATCTGTAAGACTTAAGAAGGGAAGGAAAAATGGTTAAAAATATCTTTAGCGTGGGCCTCCCCTGGTGGTGCAGCGGTTGAACACTGGGCTGCGAAGCTGCCCGCAGCCTCAGCAGCGCCATTTCCATCCCCGGCCACCAGCAAGGATTCCACAGGGCACGCAGACCTCTCCTGCCGCACCCGCTGCTCCCCTTAGCGGTGTACTTCGGTCCTTCTGCCTGTTCTGTTCCCTGCTCTGGCTCTGGTGAATTCTCTCACCCCTCGTGCTTCTGACTGTACCCAGTGCTGTATGAATAAATAAATAAATCTTAAAAAAAAATACAAATGTCTCTTAAAAAAATCTTTAGAGAGATAACTAAAAGAAACTTGCATTAAAGGATGGAAAGAGAACATTAATTGCTAAGAAATTAAATGTGAATGCCTAGTAACAGTGCAGTAGCTTAATAAATCATAACTCTTATTGCAATATACATATTTTACAAAGTGTAAAATATTATGCAGGCATTACAAATAAGCATATGGGAAATATTTTGTTGTATGGTAAAAAGTTTTTATTAAAGCATCAGGCAAAACACATTACCAAAAAAATAGAAGCACAGGTAGAAACATAGTTTTTAAATCATACGAAATCCATACATAAAAACAGAGCTACCTGAGAACAAAACCAAAAACCCATGGACAAAACAGACGTAAGAAAGCCAACATTTAACCACAAGAAGCAGAAAACAAAAGAACAATTGAAGGAGCAGAAAAAGAGAACCCCCACCCCAAATTGCAATGAGCACTAACTGAAAAGTGTAAGGAGCCATTTTAAAACAGAAGAGGAACCATGATTGATTTATCGCATTATAATGAAGTTCAGAGGATCCACACTGAGGTGATGGTGCACGGGTGCACTGGGGAAGGAAATTCCATGGGGACTACACCTGTGGGGGTAGGGGGAAGCAAACATTGTTTAAAAATGAACAATGATGTAAAAAAATGATAAATAAATTAAAAAAATAAAAAATTCCAAAGTGATCTAGAATTTTTCTATACTAAAAAAAAAAAAAAAGTCTGCAGTCTACGGGGATCTAGTTTATCTGACCTCTCAAAACTGAGCTGCTGTCCCAGAACAGAAGCTCACACTGAGAAAAACTGCCAGAAATAGAACCCAAATGGAAAAGGACAGACAAGAAACAGGAAAGGAGGAAGAGAAGGTCCCAAAAATTTGGGCAAGAGGCAGCACTTGAATTTATCTGCAGCTGTTGCAGCATGAGTTCGATCCCTGGCCAAGGAGCTGACCCACATGGTGCAGCAGACCTCTCCTGTCTCACCTGCTGCTCCCATCAGCAGTGTATTTCAGTAGATCTGCCTGTTCTGCTCCCCTCTCTGTTTCTGGTGAATCCTCTAACCCCGTGCCCCTCCCTTCGCCCCACACCTCTGGCCTGCACCCCAGCTCTTATATGAATAAGTAAATAAATCTTTTTAAAAAATTGGGCAAGGGGAATGAATTCAAGTAATTTGAAAAAGCAGGCAAGTAGCCAGTCACTGAAAGTAGACCAGAAGCTGGAAGAGCTCTCTCAATCAAGCCTGCCTGTTAAAGGTTCAGGAAAACTACTCACACTTAAAAATAAGCAATAGAAAAGTGCTAAAGTCAAATGCCAAACAAAGCTATCAGGAAAAAAATAAAAGGGACGGAATGCCATCCTGCAGAACTGAAAGTACACAGGAGAAAGACATACCTTTTCAAAACTGTAACCTATTGTTTTAAAATGAGCTAAAAGACATTAGGACATGACATGCAGCATGAAAAAGTTACATAAATCAATTAGAAAAGTTGAGATATGAGGGAAGAATGAGTTTGCAAAAAAAAAAAAATCATTGTATAATGAGGAATACACTACAAGGACACAAAAGTGAATCAACACAGCAGATAATTCCTTAAAACTGCTGGCTGATTAAAAAAAAGAGAAGAGTTTACAAAAGCAAAAAAGAAATAAAGAGAAACATAAAAAGAATTTGAGGGAAAGTGTCATGGATTGAAGATTCAACATGTGGGAACTAGGAATCCCTGAAAGGAAATCAAAGGGGGACAGGGACTCTCCAAACACTCAAACCTACAATTCAAAAAAACTTTCATAAAACTGAAAAAAAAACAAAAACAAAAACAAAAAAAAACCCTGAAACAATATCTTTAAAGAGGATACTGGATACTTGAGCATACTGATTTAAAATAACCAACACCCAGACATATTGTAGAGTATAATTAGAATTAATGGATTTAAGACTTAATCCAGAAGAAAATGGAGTAAAACAGTCACTATCTCTAAGAAAAAAATGTGAAACAAATATTTTATATACAGCAAAAATTTCCTTTTAAGTATAAAGGACACAGCAAGTAGTCATCAAAAATGTAAGAATTCGGGCCTCCCCGGTGGCGCAGCGGTAGAACGCTGGGTTGCGAAGCTGCCCGCAGCCTCTGCAGCGCCGGTTCGATTCCCGGCTGCTCCCCGGCCACCGGAGGAGGGTCCCACATGGTGCGCAGACCTCTCCTGCCACCCGCTGCTCCCCTCAGCAGTGTACTTCGGTCCTTCTGCCTGTTCTGCTCCCCGCTCTGGCTCTGGTGAATTCTCTCACCCTCCCGCGCTTCTGACTGTGCCCAGTGCATGTATAAACAAAACAAATGAACAAACAAATAAATAAATAAATAAAACATGCCTCTATTAAAAAAAAAAAAAAAAAGTCAAGGAGGAGAGGATTAAAAAAAAAGAAAAAAAAATGTAAGAATTCACAAAATATAATTCCCATGAGCTTTTCCTGAGAAATCTGATAGAAAACATGCTTTAGACATAAAGAGGAGAGACATCAACATATATTGAGCACTGAATATAATTACCAATAGAACTAAGAATAAATATAGGACTAAAGGGGGATGGATATTATAAACAACTATATGCTGTGTAAAGAAAGATAGCAACCCATTAAAAAAAACAATGGAAAAGTACTAGGAAAATATGTAAAGGGATATTTAATTCTTCATGGTAATTATCATCGGAGGCAGTAGTATTATTATCATTATTCTGAGACTGTTGTATGTGTGAGGTGGATAAATAAACACATTACTAATTATAGCAAATTCTAATTCTATCAGAATTGGTTTGAGAACCATGGTTCTCACCCTGGAAAAAATGAGGTAAATGTGTACTAGAAAAGAAGCTTATATATGCAGTGATGTTTGTCAGTTATATCTCAGTAAACCGGGAGGAGAAAGATATAGCAAGTAAATACTAATCAAAATAAAATAAGAGATCATGCTGTATTTAGATGAAAAAGGCTTTAAGACAAAAAGTATTATTAAAGATAAATAAGGTCAATAAATGATAAAAGTTTTGAGGTTTAATTCTTCAAGAGAATGTAATTATAATATAGAAGAATTAAACCTCAAAACTTTTATAATATATTAAAATTTTTATAATATATTAACTATATTATAATTAAACTTTTATAATATATTAACTATATTATAATTAATTATGATATGATATAATTAAAATGTTATATACATATTATATATATACACACACTCAAAATCATACAACTTCAAAAAACAAGTTAACCAAAAGCCCAGTAATCCTGAATAGAGAATCCTTAAATTAGCATAAAATCATAGCAACAGTGAACATTGTTACCAATAAAATAATCATCTTGAAATATGAACTTCCGCTTTAAAAAAACAGTTTCTTAGAGAAATGATCTATTTCAATTCCTAGGCAAGAAATGCATAAGGTACGTTGGAAACATCACATCATAGTGTGAGCAAAGATGTGATCAAACACATAGGCAATTTGATCTTCAATAAAAACTGAAACAGATTGAAACCTACTAACATTTAATTCTTGGTTCAGAAAGATATTAAAATTTACTGGTTGATTTCAGAGAATGACAAGGAGCTAAAATCATTATTTTGAAAACTCAAAAACAGAAGGAAAGAACAAAGATGTACCCTGTATTTCCTATACCAACAGTACCACTGGGTAACCGGAGAGCAATAAAATTATAAAAGTATTCTAGTTAAGAAACAGTATAATTAGGATATCACCATTTACAATTTTTAGTGAAATAATGGATCTGGTCAGTGAACAGTAATGACTGTTAATATCACAAAAAGACAAAATATCATGACCTTCCTAAATGAATGAACACATCACTTAGAATATTGCCACACTAGCCTCTGGATCCTGCTGCCTTTTTGCAGGAAATAGAGAAGGCAGAGGAACATAGGGGCTGATGATGCAATCAGCAAAACCTAGATTTCGGAAATTTTACATGACAAAGTCTTGGGGTTCTTCAAAAGATAAAGTAGGGCCTCCCCGGTGGCGCAGCAGTTGAGCGCTGGGTTGCGAAGCTGCCCGCGGCCTCTGCAGCGCCGGTTCGATCTCCGGCTGCTCCCGGCCACCCCCACCCGAGGAGGGTCCCACATGGCGCACAGACCTCTCCTGCCGCCCGCTGCTCCCCTCAGCAGTGTATTTCGGTCCTTCTGACTGCTCTGCTCCCTGCTCTGGCTCTGGTGAATTCTCTCACCCTCCCGCGCTTCTGACTGTACCCAATGCATGTATAAACAAAAACAAACAAACAAATAAATAAATAAAACATGCCTCTATTAAAAGATAAAGTATAAAGAAAAGAAAGGAACCCTAGAGGGGCAACTTGTAAATTAGGACTCTTAGAAGATATGTATCAACCTTAAAAACAAGGGCCATACTAAATTATGATGTCTAAGGATACATATGGAGGTAAATAATGACCAAAGGGAATTGAACTATAAATGTACCCATTAATTTGGAAGGGGATATATGTTCAATAAGGTATATGAAGATTACTGGTTGGCTGACAAAGTTTGATTTCTTGATTTAAATAGTGGTTAGAAGGCTATCCCCCTTTAAAAAAAACTGCTATACATGTGACTCTTGTCGCATCTGGTTATTAAAGTGTAAAACAAGTAAAATTAAAAATTTAGTTTCAGTCATCCTAGTCATATTTCAAGTGGTCAATGGAAAGTGGCTACCTTTTGAAATGGTTTAGAAATACAATACTTGATGTAGAAATAGTTGGAGTAGTGCACGTGTGTGTGTGTGTGTGTGTGTGTGTGTGTGTGGTTCTCTATGATTTTTTATAATGAAAAATTAAAAGTAAAATCCATAAAATATATTAAACACCGTATCTATCTGAATTTATCCTAAACACTTCTATGTGAATATTGGCTATACTTTGAAGCAACGGCCTAGGGCATATATCTTCCAGAGGACAGGGGAATAATATGAATCCATTTACAGCATTCTGTAGCAGGAACCCAACAAGTACAATGGATCGGACTTAATATTGCTGGTATGATACAAGAAACTTTCATCTCAAAGGCAAGGTAGCTGTGCCTAGAAAAGGTTAATAAGCTCTTCTTTATGGGCCTCCCTGGTGGCGCAAGGGGGTTCAGACACAATCTATGAAGCAATCCACAGTCACTGCTGCACAAGTTCAATCCCTGGCCAGGGAGCAACTCACATGGCGCAGCAGACCTCTCCTGACTCATCCACTGCTCCCCTCAGCAGTGTATTTCAGTCAATCTGCCTGTTCTATTCCCCACTCTGTCTCTGGTGGATCCTCCCACCCCCCACGCCTCTGGCCTGTACCCCAGTTCTTGTATGCATAAATAAATAAATCTTTTTTTTTTAAATAAGCTCTTCTTTATTATGGATTGATAACTGATCATTTCAATTATCATTAAACATTTATTAGGCATTGGGAACAGATGAGGCAAAGCCAAAATAGAGCAGCAGAGTTCTTGCCAAATGGACACTCCAAACAAGGCGCGGAAGATACATAATCCAATTACACAGGAGAACAAGGAAGCACTCCTTAGGTCAAACATCATACCTCTGTACTATTGCTGAGCTCAAAGTGAGTATTAAGGAGAAGTTCCTTTGAAGAGATTCGAAGGAGGTGTATGAAAGGGGAAAGTGAAAGCTTGGCCAATGGAGGCACGTAATGTTTTCAAGCAGAGCGGATGGCCTAAGAGAAATGGGAGGCTAGACGTTCAAACAGATCAAAGTGAGATCTACAAAAATGTTATATAATAGAGCAGAGGGCCTTAAAAGAAATAATTTAGAGGTCAAAATAGAGAATCTCAGAGAAAGATTGTATAAAAAAGCAGGGATATGCACTAATCCTCTTCAGTTGTTAGCAAGTCAAGGGTCATTGCTATAGAAGGCAATTATAAAAGCAGCATTTTGAATAAACTAGAGAAAAGGGAGGGAGAAAAGAAGTATTTTAACTACAAAATACCCTTCCAATAAACTCTTTAATTGTCTAGGATGAATATCAACATTTTCTTTAACATAATGTAATGGAATGCTGTAGCATAATGAGGAAAAACAGAAGACGAAGTAACCTGTGAACCAGCACATTAAAAAGAACACAAGGGTGCATTCGCAGGTAAAGGTGTGCAAACCAGTAACTTCAAATTACACTTTGGTTATTACGCAAGAGCATGACACCAAAAAGCAGCCTAGCTTTGACTCAAGATAAAAGATGTCTAACTGGTAGAAAGGGTTAAAGGCAAACATAAAGAAGAAGAAAAACAAAAGTCAAGAAGGCCTAAACTGGCTCCCTCTCTCTGCTCCTATCTTTCAATCTCACAAAGTCCGTCATCTGTTTACTTGTATCTGGATATGATCCAGATACTCTGCACAGCTCTCTTACATTTCATTCTATCGCGAAAGATTTGGCAACTGAAATCTATTATGATGTCAAAAGGTAGCTGACAACATAAAATGTATCCCGCTGAGTTGATGCCTCACACGGCTAAATTTACAACAACAGGAGTATCATAAAAATTATAAGAACTGCAAATTAACCACTGATTTCTTGTTCACTGACATAAATAATGGTAAGGACCTGGATAACTTCCAAACATCTTTATCACTGTTTAATTTGTCAAAATCTATCAAGAGCATTTCAACCACAAACCTGTCCTCTAAGGTACATTATCATTCCCACACTTAGATTAGCATCGGTGGCAACCCAAGTAAGATTGCATAATTACTAAGACTCCATGAGAATTCTTCTCTCACATTTGTAATTCTTCAATGTGTCAGTATCTCACTCGTTCTTAAATACCATACTTACTCTCAATTAGTTATTTAAGATCATTTAAAAATTTGGCTCTAATTTTGTGAGATATGTCTGTCTGCTTTCAAAATTAGTCCCTCATTACAATGTTAAGGTTCCTACTGGGCTCAAATTAGCAAGATATTCTGTTTACTTCATATTGTGAACGAGGAATGCTGGTAGCAGTATGGTGCTACAGCACTTAGCTGACAGCTGTTGGGAAACCCAGCAGGTAGGGAGGTCACACATTGAAACAAAAATGACAAAGACAATAATTCCTTTCTTGAGAAAGTTAAGATACAAAACCACATGGCTTCTTCCACCAACAACCAACTCTCTGGATTATTCACAGAGACAACAAGAAAAGAAAAGGGCTTTAACAAATATGTAAAAGCTCTTCTGGAAAATAATATTTTTCACTGTGAGTTTAAAATCATGGCTAAAACTATTCCATAATTCATTGATAAACACCAAAATGTGGCTAAGGATTTTAAAAAGGGTTAAAGAAATTTAAAAAAGACAAATGCCTTTTTAAAAAGTTGTTCAGTGAGCAATGATCTTTTTATGTAGGAGTGTGTGTGCATGTGTGTGTTACCCCACTCTGCTTTCCCACTGACATATGTCTAGAATGAATTTTCAATACTATTGGAAAGAAAAAAATTAAATGCTTGGCCATAACATGGTTAGCAAAAACAATCAGACAATAGTATCACTATCTAAGTAGAAGTTGCATATGCATTTGTGCAGAAACTAGGCAGTTCTAACTCTTTGATTAGTCCTAATACAATGAGTGTAGGGAGATGCTCGAGAGATACTAAGTAAATCTAGCATACACTACTTGTGCCCAAATTGGTTTATTTCACATTTCTGTATTTGGGGGGAAAAGCAATTTCTGTATGACAGATGCACCTGGAGTTAGCCACGTGGTCTACACACAGAAAAGCCTGTAGAGTCACAGATTTAAAAACAATGAGAAAATTGCATTTTATTCTTATTTGCTAAAAAAAAAACAAAAAGCATATTTTCCCATGGAACATATTTATATGGAGTTAGTCTGTGTCTACACAGAGTAAGTGAAGAGTGCAGATGAAATACTGACTTACATCTGGGTAAGCAGAGCCCCCAGTCACCTGCTACAGAAGACAATGCTAATTTGGCCTCTATTGAACCCTACTGGCAGCCTACAATACTAAAATGCATGGGACAAATAAGCCATCAATCCTCCTTCCTCTTTGCCTATGTAAATATGGACTAAATGCCTCCATCAATGTCAGAGATCTGTCACATTTTAAAACTAACCTTTTTCATCAGTGTGGTATAATTTTTAAAATCTAAAACTGAATGAAGTCCTAAAAGCAGGTGACATAACCAGAATGTTCTTTTTTTTCTCCTCAACAAAATCTTCACCTAAAAAGAGAGCCCCCAAATACATGAAGCAACATTTAACAGTACTGAAGGGAGAAAGACAATTCCTGACAAGTAATAGAAAAGTCAACAATAACAATAGGCAGAAGATCAAAAACAAAACAAGAGACATGAACAACTCTAAGAACCAATTAAACTCAGCAGACAGGGCCTCCCTGGTGGCACAAGGGGTGAGGCACCGCACTATGAAGCGATCCATAGCCTCTGCAGCACCAGTTCGATCCCCGGCTGGCCAGAGAGAAACCCACATGGGGAAGCAGACCTCTCCTGTCTCGCCGGCTGCTTCCCCCCTCAGCACTGTATTTCAGTCAGACTGCCTATTCTGTTCCCCGTTTTGTCTCTGGTGAATCCTCTCACCTCCCTGCATCTCTGGCCTGTACCCCAGTTCTTAAAAAAATTAAAAATAAAAAAAATAAACTCAGCAGACATCTATAGAAAACCCCACCACCAACAGCACAATATACATACAGGACATTCTCTAGGAGAGACTATAAGCTCAGAAAACACACCTTAGTAAACATAAAAGAATCTAAAGATTACAATATTCTACAATCACAATAGCATAGAATAGAATTAAAGAGTTTGGGAAATCCATAAACACGTGGAAATTAAACCACATACTAGTAAATCACCTGAGTCAAAAAAGAGTCACAAGGAAAATTAGAAAATATTTTGAGATGCATGAAAATAAAAAGATAAAATACCAAAACTTATGAAATACAGGTAAAGCAATGTTCACAGAGAAATTTATAGTTGTAAAGATCTAAGGAAGAAGAATGATGTCAATGAATGAGATAATTAAGTAATGAATCTACCAATATATGCTAGAGCTTGATTCTCCAGTCTTAAAACTGAGCAATTTGTACAGCAATCATTTTCATTCATTGAAGAAACAGGTTCGAAGCTGTTTTTCCCAGACATCACATTTACTTATCCACAAAAGCTATTTGGTTGGACATAATTTTGTTCTCAATAATTTCCTAAATGAGGAAATTGAGATAAAATGACAAGTTAGCAGAAGATACAACTAACATAGGCTTTCTGAATTTAAATCTAGTAGTTTTTCTGCTACACAAATAACTAGCATTGTGAATAAAAGTTTTTCACGGCTTATCATATTTATATGCTGCAAGCAGGTAAATCTGTCAAATAACTGTTGCTGTTCTCTCCCCTTTCTAGATGTCCACATGCACCTCAATGTACACATTAGGAATTCATAACGAAACTCATCAAAAAGGACAAAGTGCAAGAAGTGAGCATGAATTTTGGTGTTGAAAACTACACTGAAGGACAGAAGACCAAGATGATCTATTCTGGGTGCCTGAAACTCTGACCCAAGAAAGATCGTGGAGCAGACCACCTACTGCTATTCAAGAGACCTACAAAGACAAAGCAATGGATGGTCTTGATTTCAAAATCAAAATGACATTAATTTAAGTAACATCTGCCTTTTCAAAAATTTTAACTTGGAAATAATTATATACATAGACGTTCCAAACATAGTACAGCATTCCAAACACTGTTCACTCAGCTCCCCCAGCGGCAATCTCTCATTCAGTTGCAGCACAACATCAGGACCTGGAAACTGGCATTGGTAATTATTTGTTAAGTACAGATCTTGTTCTTTTTTATTTATTTTTCCTGGAAGCCTGAGTAATTTCATGTATCTAATTTCTATGATTCTCAGTTTACTTATGAAACAAGTGTAACTACTTTGTACTATATTTAAGGATTCAATAAAATGGAACTAGCATATTGCTCACATTGGCTGACACATAAGAGCTTGAAAAATGATCATAATTACTAAATGTGATTTTTGGAAATTCTACTTCTGCTCTGCCACTTTCTTTGAGGTCCTTACTACACCCCCTAATATAGACATGGCATTTGCCACCATTTTTAGTTTGACCAAATCCAAAGGACAAACTCACTCAAAAAAACAACAAAAGGCAGCCAATGTTAATGATTGAAAGGAAATCTAAATCAAAATTGCTTTTTTTCATGCATTCTCATACCCCATTTTTTTAACTTCATTTTTTGAAAGATAAAATGACATGGGTAGTACAGAAACTGCATTTTGAGGCCTTGGGGAGGAAAGGAGTGGACCAGTTAAAACAGCTGAACCTTAAACCAACATCTAAGAATAATATTATACCTTAAAATGGCTGTGCTTTCCCTTCATTTGGGGGGAAGGGTAGGTTTTGGGGATTTTTTTTCTAATGTAAGTTTTAAAGCTTAATTAGATTCTTTTTAATCAAACAGACTGAACACAGGCTGGATCCACCCTGCCAGTGTCCAAACCCACTTGTGTCAACACTCAAGGAAAGCAGGGCACATTAAGAGGTAAATCTTAATAGGTCTTAAGTAGGTCTCTTTGGGTGTACATTTTGTGCATATGAGAAAGAACTCCACACACACATACAACCAGTCCCCACTCTCCATCCCACCAGCCCATCTGGGACTAGTACATGCTCCAGTTAGTCCTGTCCCAAGTGATGATGGGAGCCCGCCCAAGAAGCTCAGGCTTGGGCACTGCAGACAGATGCCACTATGCAAAATGCTCATTCTCCCTGTTACATTTTAGGACAAAGTGTTTTGTTTTAATAGTAAAGGAAGAATTTTGCTGGATTTCCCCCAGTTTTGAAATGTTCATACCTTGAGAATAAATGAATAAGTTTCTATAAGAATATTTTTGTTCATTCTTTTTTTTTTTCTGCAAGTTAATTGCATTTTCAAAACCTGCCACCTACAAACAGTCTGAAACAATAAAGTATCTACTTTGTTTCTATCAACAGATGTTATTTGAAATCAGTAAAAAGGACAAAAAATATGTCCACAATCAGAAAATGGTGCTCTCTTCTCTTCTATTCTTTTAAAGTCAGACCAAATAAGAATCAGATTTGGTTAGTTTCAGTTTCCACTACAAATTAGGACAAGCATCTCAAATCAAGTGATCTCCAAGGAAATCACTTACTGTTAACTATAATTTTTTTCATATGAAAATAATTTAACAAATCTAGAACTGGGTCCATCTCAAATATCCCATATATCAATTAACTAGTTTATAAGTTTTGATCTGCCGATCTTGAGATTTATTTTTAATTGGATCAAAGAAAATACTTGGGGGTGTGGGGAAGCACCTTATTTTTGTTTTATAAAATATACCAAAATAATCAAAACCTGGTTTCCTACCTGAATTAAAAAGATGTCTTTCACTTTGGGCCACTGTGCCCTGTCCAGTTCTAACTCCCTTTTTCTCAACATGAACATACGTTTCCCTTAAAATTACTTCTTTTTTCCTAGGCTGGTGTTATGCAAGATCCCTGCTTATTTTGGCGATGGAAACAAAATAAGAAGAGCCACCCAGAGTTCTCCATTCCAAAGGGAGGAGCTCCCCAAGAAAAGCAAAGTTTTGCTGCTGTACTTCCTTTCTGCACTGCCTACAAGCAAGCAGCATTCTGCACTGTGTAAATTCAGTACAGATGAGGGCTGCTCTGAAATGCCCACAAGAACTGAATGGCAGGTGTGGGCAAGGACTACCAAAAGCCTGACACTCACTTGGTATTTATGTAACACAGGAATTAGTGAGCAAATATGAGGAGTGAGGGGGTTAAGTAGGCCCAACACTCAGTAAGAAAAGGTGCTTTTCAAAGACAAAATATGAGGAAGGGCCTTTCATTGCAGAGAAAGTTCAAGACCCAAATTCTCAGATTGAGAAGGTCAACTTTGACTTTTTTTCTGTGACCTGAATTCTCATTACAATGGCCATCAGGCTTAGGTGAAAGCTTCAAAACTGAAAGACTCCCATGCTTAAACAAGAAAAGGGAAGCAAAGTTTGGATATAGGATGTTGGCTTCAATGAGAAAGGAAGAATGCCAAGAACAGTATGAGAATTAAGAACTCACATAATAGATCACTGTGAGCAGAGCGCTCCTGCAGATGTTGGAGTCGGTGATCTAAACCTCACACTTGGAAAGATCGTGTGACTGGAGCCATGATATATAAAGTAAGACTCAAGCGCCAACGTTTTGATTTAGCCAAGCAAACGTGGCTGTTTTTGTTGGGTGGAAGAGGCATTTTTTTCACCGAGCAAAGAATTACGGTAAACATCTGCTAACCATGACCACAGAAGGGGTGGTTGTTTTCATCCAGGGTCATTTTAAAGGAATAAATGTAATTAATGAAACCACACAGTCATAGTATCCAACCTTCCAATAAGTCTGCTTGCTTCTATCCACAGACGTATTTATTAAAGAAGCACTTAATCAAGAAGACTTCCCAACACTACCATTAAGACTTCTTGGGGACCAATGATGTGGAGTAAAATTTTCTGTCTCAAGAGATACTTGAAAATACAAGTGGACTTTACCTCTTAACTCATTCCTTAGGCGGTTGTTTTCTAGAGGGTTCTCTTGCTCTCTTAGCAACAGTTTATTATAGTGCATGTATCATCTAGGTAACTAAAGTTCCATTAAAAAACAAATTAATGTTTTAATGGGTTTACCTCACCTATAAAAGTAGCAGATATATCTCTCTGTCATTGTAGCTCTTGAAAATGACTATAAGAATTAATTTAATCCAAATGGTTTGGGTTTTTTTAAAGATTTATTTTTATTTATTTATGCATACAAGAACCTCTGGTTTAAGCCAGAGGTGCGGAGGTGAGAGGCTTCACCAGACAGAGTGGGGAGCAGAATAGGCGAATCTATTGACACACACTTCCTAGGGGAGCAGCAGGTGAGACAGGAGAGGTCTGCTGCGCCATGTGGGTTAGCTCCCTGGCCCAGGATCGAACTCATGGCACAGTGGCTGGTGATAGTTTAATAGTGCTGAGACTTTAACCCCTGTGCCACCAGGGAGGCCCAAAAATGGTTTGGGTTTTTAAAAATTCCTTATTTGGTTCGTTCTTTTGGAAGGAATGGGGAGGTAAGGAAACTAGTGGGAAACAGAATTATTCAGGCTGATTGTCATTCAAATCTGTCAAATTAGAGCTCAAAACATCACTTTACCTTTGAACAACCAGCCATAAGCCCCTCTAAAATGAGAGTCACCTATGAGTATTATTAAATGTTCCCAATTAAGAAAAAATAAATTCATAAACCCCCACTTCCATTCCAAGTTAAACTCCTGCTCTATAACATCAGAAAGGCCTTCCAGTTTTAGAAAACTCAGTTTTGCACAAACTAGATGCTACCACTGAATAAAACTAGAGAATTAACTAAAGTTTCCTGTTTCCAATCCATGGTGGTGATAACATTAATCAACAAAAAAGTTGGTAAAAATTAAAAATTATTTTGTTTCACTTCTCTATTTCCCATGGAACTAGGACACAGAAATTCATAAAGGTCAGACTTCAGTAAGCTTATTAAATAAATAAGTATTACATTTATCAACTCCATTTATTTCAGTGACTTCAACATTGGGTAGTGCCCTCGCCTGGGAACCTGGGGATGGGAGGTTGTTGGTATCTCAACTTTTTCCATGAATCAGGCTTCAACAAATACCTATTACACATCTTGTAGGTACCAGTTACTGAGTTGAGTGTGTGTATACATGTAAATGGGTATGTACCCAGGAGGGACGGAGAGAAGGGTAAAGTGCTATCCTTTGAATACCACTGATTCCTGATACCAGCCTCAGGGGAAATGAACACAAATTTCAGGGTAATTATTCTGGAAAAATTATTCTTATGTTTACTTCCAAGAGACTAGAGGGTATGTGATAAGAAAAGAAGGAAGGGAGGCAGAGATAGAGATGGAGTAAACCAGCAAGGTTTTGATATTCCAGCTGTCCTAAGTGATAATGATAAACCATTAGACAAGAGAGAGAAAGAATGACAGAGGCCCGATCTTATTTAATAACTGTCAATGCCTTCAGCTGTGAAAGACAGTGAGCCTTAATGTAAATCACTAATTTCCCCCAATATAGTCAAGATTCATTTCTACAAGTAAGTCCCGTATCAGAGGCCACTATGGTCAGAATTGGAACATAACTATGTTCCACTACACTAAATTATGCTTAAGTAAAAATGCAATGCATCCATCATATGTGTATAATAGAGGGATTAAATCAGCTATAATTTTCAAGCTTTAAAAGAAAATTCCAAGCTTTTAAGTATATTCCTAGTGAAAGATAATGTGACGAATGTCATAATAAAAAACAACTTAGTAGAAGGAAATAATTCTTTATCCTCTTAAAATTTTCCTTATGAAACACATCATTTTAACCTAATGCATTTCAACATACTTATCCATAAATGTAAATTTGTTTTGATAAAATGAAGAGCCTTTTAATCCAAATTGCACAATGATGCTTCTACACTGATCTGTTATAACTTAGTAATCAGAGTTAACAGACTGCCTAATTAACCAAGTCATCATTTGCCAAGATCCAAATATGGGATGAATTGTGGGCCAAGGAGAAAATATGATGGACATGAAAATTATTAATTCAGGGAAGCATTAAAAGCATGTGGAGTAAAAGTTCTTTGTTAAATGTTATCAGCTTTAATATTCTTAAATTTTATAATAAAAGTAACATGTGAAAAAAAATTTTTAAACACTACATTCAGGACATACAGAAAAACACTGTAAAATCAACCAGTTAGTAGTTACTAGTGTAACTAAAATTTTCAGGCTCCGACAACCTATGAGGTAAAGAGGATGCTTTCTGATAATGAGGGGCCTCTACTGAGCACTTGCTGGGTGGGTGCCAGGAGCACATTCAGAGTTCCAGAATGATCAAGATGTTTCTTCTGGGGCCTCCCTGGTGGCGCAAGTGGTTAAGACACAGCCTATGAGGCTATCCGCAGCCACTGCAGCTTGAGTTGGATCCCTGGCCAGGGAGCTTCCCCCATGGTGCAGCAGACCCCTCCTGACTCGCCCGCTGCTCCCCTCCACAGTGTATTTCAGTCAATCTGCCTGTTCTGTTCCCCACTCTGTCTCTGATGAATCCTCTCACCCCCATACCTCTGGCCTGTACCCCAGTTCTTGTATGCATAAATAAACAAACCTTAAAAAAAAAGATGTTTTTTCTGCACATGCACGCCAACCCTTTATACAGTGCTATTTTTATTTTCAGGTATGAGATGTGAAAACAGAAATTCAATTTTTTTTTGCCACAAAAATGTATGAAAAAACTATTAGTATCTAATCCTTCCAAAATTCTCAGGGAAGTGTTATTTAAAAAAAAAAAAATATATATATATACATATGCATACAAGAATGGGGGCACAGGCCAGAGGTGTGAGAGGTGAGAGGATTCACCAGAGACAGATGGGAACAGAACAGGCAGACTGACTGAAATACACTGCTGAGGGGAGCAGCAGGCGAGTCAGGAGAGGTCTGCTGCGCCATGTGGGTTGCTCCCTGGCCAGCCAGGGATCGAACTCATGCTGCAGCGGCTGTGGTAAACTTCATAGGTTGTGTCTGAACCCCTTGCACAACCAGGGAGGCCCCTCAGGAAAGCGTTATTAAGAATGCTACCATTTAGGGCCTCCCCTAGTGGTGCAGGCGGTTGAGCACAGAGCTGTGAAGCTGTCCACAGTCTCTGCGGCACCGTTTAAATCCCAGCCAGTGGCGAGGGTCCCACATGGTGTGGCAGACTTCTCCTGTCATGCCAGTGCTCCCCTCAGCAGTCTATTTCATCAGTGTGCCTGTTCTGTTCCCTGCTCTGTCTCTGGTGAATCCTATCATCCTCCCATGCCTCTGACCTGTACCCCGGTTCTTGTATAAATAAAATAAAATAAAATAAATCTTTAAAAAAAAAGAATTCTACCATTTAACTTGCCAAAATTTTACCCATGGAAGCTATACCCATTCATTTGTTATGTACTTAGTAGGAGATAGGAGACTGGAATAATTTGAAAGATGCCATATGTCCAACCTGTATAAAAATCTTCAATCATCAGTTTACTAATCCCAATGCTAACATCAATGATATGTTCTCAGAGATGTGAATTTTAAGTGGATTGAGATATTTTATAGGTTGATTTTCTTGGGTAACTCAAATGCATGTTTGAATATAGGGTCTAATCCTAGAAGAGATGGTAAATTCATGCATCTGACCATTTTCCCCGTGGCTACTTTGTGACTCCTGTTCATCTCAAGACCCCAGTCAGATCTCATTGCTTCTATGAGGCTTCTGATGTCCCTCACTCCTACTCTTTCCCCAACCATGTACACACAATCCATTAGTATTCGTGTAGTTTCCCTATCATTGTATTATAATTGACTTGTTTATCTTGCCAATAATAAAATATTGAAATGAAGAATCTTGCCTTACAACCTCCAAGACTGACAGATGATAAATGGATGACTGGGCAAAAGGAAAGGCAACACAGCCAATGAATGAACTCCAGGAGGCCTGAGGACAGAGGCTTGGGTCTATTCCTGAGGCACAGCCAAGATCAAAGTAGTGAGTCTGATGGGAGATATACAAGTAGTAGGCAGATAATTTCATGGGGGAAAATTTCAGATGACACTCAATCGTGGGTAGCTGGGCTATGTGACATTTAAAGGTGCCTTCCAATCCTGTAATCCTATCTATTTACTGTACAACAAGTGTAGTGCCTTACCAGACATAAGGTCTACTTTTCCAGGTTTTTGCCATCTTCTTGAAACCAGTACTCCTTTTACACATTTCCAATGGTCTTGTGCAGGTCAAATGCCATCCAGGATTCTGAGTTGGGCATTTGACTCAGTCCTGATCAAATATGCCTTCATACTCCCACCCTCACCCATTCCCAATCCAGCCACAGACTGAGCAACAGGCACACGGCACTCTGGGCCAAACACAGAAGCAGGAAAAAACAAATTTTATAAATACTGCTAGAACGCTTAAGAAAAGATTCTACTAGAGTTTCCGCAAAAACAGATTCATAAATGCTTAACATGCCACAACCTGGTAAATGCCTACAAGAATGAATCCAATACAGGGCATAGCACTGCCCAGGGACTGAGACCAAGATTTATTAGCATGCTCTGAACCCCTCACTCCAGAGGTCCCTGATGCTCGGCCCACCTCCTGACTCCTTGGTATCATGAGCTAATTAATTCTTTATGACTAAGCTGGTTACAAGTAACCAAAGAGACCTAGCAAACAGGTGGGCTCAGTATTTCAAGGAACAGACACAACAGAAGTGGTCTGCTTTTTGTGTTAACAAGGAGATTTTGCCACATTCATCTGTCAATTGAAAATTATTTATTTGTGATCTCTTGCAGCTGACTTTCACATGTGTTCTAAACCTAATATTTTATTATACATATTTTTAGACGCCTAATGATTAACTTTGTAGCATATGGGTAATGAATCTGTAACTCTACCAGCAAGTAACCAAAGGCTTTCTAATTCAGTTAGTGTTATCTCCAAGTACCCCAAATCTTTACCCTGGTAAACAAAAAAACTTTTCAGGGTAACATATTCTCCAAACAGAGGGACCCTGAACCTGTCTGCTAGGAAAATGCCCAGGTACAAGACTGCTGCTTTGGGAAGGAGACCCTCTGCCTTGCCACACTTTTCACACAGGTGATTGAGTGGAACAAATCAATTGTTAGGTGGTCAGAGGCTAATATGAAATAAAATGAGGACTACAGTGATGAGGTTAATTAGAATAATGTACCAGAGCAAAATGACTCAAAGATCTAGAGAAAATGTCTTAACAGGCACATCCAACTGGAGATAGAAGAATGCCAATTAAGTGGTTGTCCTTGTTCCTAATCATATTGGGACATACTTTTATTTCCCACAGCTCTTGTACTAGCAAAAAGAATTAAAGCATTTGAAAAAGTCTAGTAAGATCAAACAGGGCCTGTTAGATGGTGTTGAAATATAAAGGCTCCACATGCAGAGCACATGCAGTTCCAGAGTGAAAAGCGTATGCTAAAACAAACCAATGGCTACAAATCAGCACCCAAGAAAGTGTCTGCAAGATAATGACCACATGGCATGTGATTAGGAACCATGGGAAACCTGGGTTCAAATCCCCACTCTACTTCTGATAAGCAGAGAAGTGCAGGTGAGTCATTTAACCTCACTAGGCCTCCGTTTCCTCATCGGTAAAATAGGTTTTAAGGATATCTCATAGAGTGTTCGTGAGCTAATACATATCATTAGCATCATGTCTGGAACAAAGTAAGGTACCTTAATATAGGGTAGACTAGTCACAAACTACAGTTTCTCTTTAGTGCTATTTATTGGTGTTTCTAAGGACTAGGTTTTTCATGAGTTTTGAAGATTCTACTTTTATCTCATTACTTTTTAAGGGAGAAGGAAAACTATGCATGCAGGAATTGGTGACAGCGTGAATTGCAAACTCTTCTAGGCATATACATCTATATAAAGCCTAAGCATGAATTATTCTAGGAGAACTTAAAGAAATTATCATGTTTAGGAAGTGGGCCAGGAGTGGGAAAATGGGTTTGTGTCATCGTTGATGATCTGGGAACGATATGGGGAAAGAGACAGATACATAATGTCTCTGGATGTAAACACCTAGGGCAAAAGGTTCAGGGCTGGTCAGTTAAGAGATGGCACTAAGACTGTCACCACCAGCATAGCCCAACCAGAGTCACATGGCACCCACAAACTGCAGCACAAACGGAACCCAGACAAGGCAGCAAAATGTCAAAACACTGAAGAAAAGTCCCCAGTCCTTCCTGCTGATCTTGGGCCACTAAGGTACAGAGGGGGCAGCACAGGGGCTGACTGGTGGCCAAGTCTCTCAAGTCAGTGGCATGAAGCAAGGCTGCCATTCCATGGGTCTGTTTCTGCTTTTGTGATGATTGTTTTAGTTTCTGAAATGATATTTGGAGATGGGGAGATGTAAAAAAGCTGCTTATCTGCCACTCTGAAGGCTGGTCTGAGTGTACCCAACACTATTTTTCTTTGCTTTATTGACTGAAACTCACTGAATTTTATTTTTTTCTTTACTCAAAGGGGTACTAGTAATCAAATCAGATGTCTTATTTTTATTACGCCATATTTTAATACAGCTCTTTTATTTTTCTAAATTGAGAGGATCTAAACTATAAAGTAATAAACTAGTTTTTTTTTTCCAATTTATTCACTTTCTGTAAATTAGAGTATGTTGACTTGGCTTAGTTCATCTTCTATCACCAAGAAGTTATGGGATGCAGAAAGAGACCAGTCCATCTCTGTGCTTCTGGGGTCATGTAACACACACAGTGACCAGCACAGGTCAAGATGTACGCACTGACGCGGACATGGGGACCAAGCCGCAGCAATCAAACACCACCTTCTCCAAGCAGATGAAAGAAATCATAACAAACAATGCAAGATGTTTTTGTCTAACTCCTCTCAATCTATATTGACTTGCACTTTCTTTCAAAAGAGAAGTCTATGAATTTTCAGGAAAGACACATCACGTGTACATTTTTTAAAAAAAAATTAGCATTTACAGGAAATTTAAGACATGCTGTGTTGTGAGGCAGGCTCCCTTAAGGAGCAGACAGATACCTAAGCAAACAGCTTCGTGACAGTGCTGCGCCCTGGACTCTGCATTGTGGCTATGGATCAGGCACCTAATACTGAAGCATCCTAGAGTTTGAGGTTTTAACTTGCATTATCTGAGGCAGGTTAAAAACATCCAAAAGTCAACATATTGATGACAAATGTAAATCAGATCGCCCCACTGCTTGCTCACTCTGTACATTTTCATTCTAAAGTTAACTTGGTGCATGAAACATGAATAAATATAATAGGGACTCAAGGCTCTTTGCCATCTTTACCATCTTTAAAGGGAAGAAAATGCTACATGAGTTTTGTCAGTACAGCTCCCGATAACATTTGCTGATCTTTCTAAGTGCCCAGCATTGCTACTCTGTTCCAGACCCTGTGCAAAGTGCTGTACATGCATAGCCACATTTAATGCAATAACTCTTCGTGTTATGTAGTGCTATTACCCTTGCCTTGGATAAGTAAACTGAGGCTCAGAGAGATAAAGTAATTTGTCCAAGGACAAAGAGGCAGTGAATGAGAGCACTGGGATTTGAGCTTGGAATCTGAAGTCCTTAATTAACCTGTACCACCCACAATATGCTTTAGGCCCAAATGGCAAATGATTCTGTCTTCATGGGGAAGATGATATATAACCCTTTCTGGATGGGACACACAGAGTAGCAAAGACCTGTGCAATGCATAGTGGAAACTTTCCAGACAACACCCAAGGGCAGTATTTCAGTCCTATAATAAAGGTGAGGTGTGTGCTTTTATTTCTTCTCTTACTCTCTCATCCAGATGCAGTCCTCTTAGGTGCCATGAAAATATAGAAATTCACAGGGAAATCCCCAAATGCACTCCGACTGATTCAACAAATACTGACTGCCTACCATATGCTAGGCTCTGTCAGGGGGCCACGAGGAAGACACACTGACTAACGCAGACCTGCCCCTTGCTTACCGCCTGGCAAACACGGTTATTCATAGAGTGACCAAAGCTGTAATTAATGGAACAAACAAATGACTTGGCTGGAGAAGAGAGAGAAGGGGAAAGGGGGAGAAGTCGTCCTTAAAGCGTGTGGTCAGGGAGGGCATCTCAAGAAGGTGATGTTTGAACTGAGCCCTAAGGAATGAGAAGGAATGAACCCCGAGAAGCATAGAAATCATCCCAGGCAGAGAATAGCATGGTCCAGAGGCAAGGAATATTTTATAGCATCTGAACACCATAACACTGTCTAAATAAAATATTTGAAGCTGTGTAACAAAAGCTGAAAGCTTCCAAGAGTCTTCTGAATAGGCAAGATCTTCAAGCCACTATCACCACAGAGTTAACTACCTCATGAAAACAAAGCTTATGTGATATGGACATTTTATTTACATTCACCTATTTAAAACATTTTTAATTGTGAGGACCTCCCTGGTGGTGCAGGGGTTAAGTCTCAGTGCTATCATGCTATCGCCAGCCACTGTGGCATGAGTTCGATCCCTGGCCAGGGAGCTGACCCACATGCGGAGCAGACCTCTCCTGTCTCACCCCTCAGCCATGTATTTCAGTCAATCCACTCCCCAGTCTGTCTCTGGTGAATCCTCTCACCCCCCGCATCTCTGGCCTACACCCCAACTCTTTTATGCATAAATAAATATAAAAAATTCTTAAAACATTTTTAATTGTGGTAAAATACACATAACATACCATTTTTAATTGTGGCATCCAGCAGTGCTGAGTACATTTAAATTACAGTGCAGCCAATCACCATGACTCAACTCATCTTGCTAAACTTAAGCAAATGCTTGACAGGAATTAATAAAGCCTAGAGGTCAGTCCCCCCAAGACCATCAGCTCTGTAATATGGGGTTACAACTAATGAAATTACCAAAGGTTCCTATAAATTAGGCAGCATGACTATACCTGGCTCACCCAACAGTGCTCACTAACTCAACACCTGGTCAATGGTCACGTGGTGGTTGCCACTTCTCAGTCTTTGGGACCCACTGCCACTGGGCCATCCAGAAACACTGCTGACCCTCTCTCCGGCACAGCCATACAGCAGCTCCCATGTGCAGATGACACTACTCTTAGATGACACTGCTCTTTGAGGGCCATTTTCAAGAAGATCTGTGGGGGCCCAGTATCTGCCTTGCAGACTCAGCACAGAGGCAGGGATCAGGATGAGACAGGGTGAGATCACATCACGTAGCATCAGCCTACACGAGTGAAATCCTACAGTGTTTCAGATTATCATCAGCAATACCAACTTGAAAGCAGTTAGTGAATTCTGCTTGCTAGGCAGGCCCATTGTCTGAGTAAGTAAAAAAAAAAAAAAAAAAAAAAACACAGAATAAAAAAAGAACTGCATGGCTCTCTCAGGGGAAATTGTCAAACCAGGACCCAGAGAACTAAGGCCTGTTAGCAGGCTGTCCAGTTGCAGTTGTATCCACAGCTGCAGTCCCCTTGAAGACTGGCACCAAGGCCGCCTCCCAGGGATCTACTCAAATGACAGGGGAATGCCTGGTGAGAAGCAGTGGACTGTGAAGCACACGCTGCCTTCCAGTGAAACACCAACCAACTAAGCAACCAGAGAGGGTACACACTCCTCGAAGACGGAGATTTCTGCCCCATCCCTTGGAGGTATTAGCATCTATTACCCACCAGGATCTGTGCTGAGCCCTTTATAAGCATCATCTCACTAACTCTTCATCAGGAACTCACTCCTATTTTTATTCCCACTTCCCACATAAGAAGGCTGTAGCCCAGAAAGGTTAAGTAACTTGCCAAGGGTCATTCAGTCAGTAAGTGGAAAAGGTATAATTTGAATCTAAGCTGATCTAATTTCAAAGCAGACACTGAGAACCATGCTGCTGGTTTTATATCCAGAACAGGTTTTCCATAAATGTCTGTGAATGCATCAACTACCAAGATTCATGTGCACATACCACGGCCTGGTGTAGGTAGAAATATATCATACAGCATAGGGAAGTCTCTCTTTACTCATTGAATGGAGTGGAAATTTTCACAAGAATAACATAGTGCCCAATCTGGGATAAAGAAATTAGGAGGGGTGACAAACATCTCCCTTATTCCCCAAGAAAAGCTTCAGGCAGAGATAAGGGGAGCAGCAAATCACAGAACTACAGGATGAGTAGCAATATCCAGAGTTTGAGGAAGGGTATAATCAGCAATAGACATATTGGGAAGAACACCACTGGCTGTGAGCCAGTCCAGCACTAGGATCTCACAGATAGTCAAGCCTGAACAAAAGATCCTATCCAGAAGAGAGAGCGAATCCATTAGAAAACTGGGGAGTTTAAATTTGTTTGATAGCTCTCTTGAGAAATAAATTCATTTCTCAGATTTGCCATGGCACTTTGAATAAGAAAATTATAATCCTGATAATAAATAATAATAAAATATCTCCTGAGATATGTATCTGTGGGAAATTAAAAAAACTAAAATTCTAACACTTAAAATTCAAATAAGATATTATAAACAAAAGTCAATAGAAGACAAAGTCATTCATTAAACATAAAAATTTAGAATGTAAGAAAAATTGATTGTGTGTAAGTAAAACCATTCACCTTTCCTTCTTTATCCGTAGGACCTGCAGTTTATCTGGGATATCAAATTTTTCAAGTCTAAATATACATTTCCCAGAAGTCCTTATGTTAGGAGCTAAGAGGATATAAGTAGAATCATTGGGTAAGATATTAGGGAAAGTCTTCTAAAGAGGCCTGTATCAGCTGGGAGAATTCCTCTTTGTGTCCCTTACAAATCTGCCTCTTCCTTTCGGGATGCAGAGGCAGTGGCTGGAGACCTAGCAGCCATGATGTGACCTTGAAAATAAAACAACACTTGAATATGCAGACAGAGCAGAAAGGTAGGAGGCACAAACTTCCCTCCCCCAGATGTCTTTTAGGGGAAAGAATACACAACTAAATTTTATAAGTTATGAGGTCGCATCCATCACTAGAAAACAATTCTTAAATGATACAGTGACATGAAAACATGTCTAATGACCATTTTTCAATGAAGAAAAAAATTGAGAAAATTCATGAATTGAAATTCTGAGTATCCCTCTCTTCACCAAGCCATTTGTTTAAGTATGACTTTCTTTCTTAATTATTACCGCTACTCTAAGGAAGCATATTTGCGGAGCCTGTCTTTATGTTTTGACATGCAAGACTTGTGAAATTCAAACATACTTGTAGACATCCAAAGCATTATTATTTATTAAGGCCTATATTAAAGGTGGAAGATCTAAAAAACACTCTCAGAATCTGATGATTAAAGGAAATTTAATCATTCTTCATTGGCATTTGATCTTTGGCCTGCCATAATCTACCCGTATATCCCTTCATCCATATTTGATACTAAAAAGACATTTCAACAGCTTGTCCATCAACTGTAAAATAGAAGGAATGTACAGACAAACCACATTACTCAGAAAATAAAAGAGCTTTCTCCCACACTCATTTAGCTCATGAAAGCTCAATGTGATTAAAAAGATGAAGAAGACATGCTCCACTAGGTGAACTAGAATGGCTCTGTAGAGCCATCCATTACACTGGTAAGGAGTTCTGAAATTTTCAAAGTGCTTTCACATACATTATTTCTCATTTTATCCTTACAACTATACTCTGCAAGGTAGCACAGAGAGAAATTTTTATTCCTGCTTCTTCTAGATAAATGGTCTGTTCAAGAGCAGAGGTACTGGTGCCCAGCCAGATACCATGTTTATAGGCCACGTGTCCCCTCTTTGATGCTTCAGACCAAGGACTGGCAAACTATGGCCTTCAGATCAAATATGGCCCATTGCTATTTTTGTAAATACAGTTTTACTGGAACACAATCAGGCCCATTTTATTTACCTATCATCTATAGCTACTTTTGTGCTATTATCTATAGCTACTTTTGTGCTACATCAGCAGAGCTGAATAGCTGCAACAGTGACTGTGGTCTAAGAGGTTGAAAATATTTATTATCGGGTTCTTTGCAAAGAAAGTTTGCCAAAGATGCATTTGATCACCTGTTCACAAATATGATCTCAGTTATGGATCCTACTCTTGAAAGCCATAAAACTATGATGGAGGCTGACAAATCTATTTCTGCTAGCTTTGGAATTCATGCTTCATAGCAGGGCGCTCCATTATCTTCCAAGAGATCCACTTCCGTGTTACCCGAAACGATGGATGGCAATTTTTGATACATAGTACTAGTGTTGTTTTTTACTTACACTGAACTTTTAACGTGTCTCACAGCCATATAAAGCCTGGCGTCAGCAGCAGGGGGCATGCATAATGCCACAGAACAGCAACACACAGAGGGACACTAGAAGTAAAAAGAAGTGTAAAGGTAAATTGTGATGCTTCAAGCAATAAACATGGAGCCTTAGATATTCCTGGTTGACATCCTATTTTTACATTCAAAATATAATCACATATCTAAGCATCTATCTTCCCCTTTCTAGAATCAGCATTCCACTAGCTCTCAATATGAGCTATTATAGAATTATAGTAGAAAGATAAAATGTTACCCAGCCAAGTGTAACTGCCACTCTCGAAGGTACTGACATTGAGTCAGGAAATTTGGTTTTTTTTGTTTTGTTTTTAAAGATTTATTTATTTATGCATACAAGAACTTGGGTACAGGCTAGAGATATGTGGGGGGAGGGAGAGAATTCAGAGACAGAGTGGGGAACAGAACAGGCAGATAGACTGAAATACACTGTTGAGGGGAGCAGCGGGCTAGTCAGGAGAGGTCTGCTGCGCCATGTGGGTAGCTCCCTAGCCGGGGATCAAACCCACGCTGCAGTGGCTGCGATAGCTTCATAGGCTGCGTCTTAACCCCTTGCACCACCAGGCAGGCCCAATTTGGTTCTTTTAACTTCCATCATTTCTGAGTTTTTAGGATAAATTCTCATAACTACAATGCTATCTTATCCTAGACATTAAGGATAGGATGATCAATGTGTCCAAATGATGATTTTGCTTTGGATTTTGGTCTTTTAGTCTCTCTTATTGTATCTAGTAGAAGCAACAGGAAGAAATAAATAACACACCACACAGACACACCATTTAAAAAAGGGGGAACAAAAAAGAAGACAAGCTCTCTCGTGTCAGCCAAACACAAACTTTTTACTTCCATAGTTTACAGCTCTTTTTCCAGTTGCATTTAAAATGCAGGAGCTTGTGACATAGCCTTCTCATGGAAACAGTCATGTGCTGAAGCTGCAAGCTTTCAAGGCTTAGTTGGGTTATTAGTAGAATATTTACCAAATCCAATTCTGAGTAAGTCGAAGTTGCTGACAGCTAAGTCAACTCATCCTCAAGCAGTTTTAGAGAGCTTTTTTGAATAGCACTCAAGGGGAAGGTTTTGCATGCCAAGTATTTTCTGCATAGATCCCTGACATGATAATGCCTTCAGACTGAGGAAGAGACTCTTTGTAATATGGAAAAATGAACTACAAAATGAGTAGAAAGCATGAACTCTGTGTTGTGTGTGTGTTGCTCTTTCAACAGTAAGCTCAGACAAAACTCTGCGAATGTACCTGTGTTCTAATCTAATCAGACAAGAAGTTGAAACTGAAAAGAAGATATATGAAATTTTATGATTTGAATAGTCACGTATCTCCGGAAACTATGTGGGTTGTCTGCCTACCAGAGCTCAGAAGAGAGTTAAGAGGTGATGCTCCCTCTTATGATAATCCCTTCATGATAAGAGATAAAGTCAAGGTCAGATTGGCCCACATTGTTTTCTAGGTATAAGTTGTCTATGTGAGTGTTAACTGACCAATTTATTAAGGCTTACAAATATTTTTTTTCTCCTATGAGCTTAACATGCTGTGTTAGCATTATTCCACTTCTTCAGCAAGGCAGCTTAAGAATATGATAAGGATGCACCAGAAATATTTTTAAGATAATTTCAGTTGGCGAAGGCTGTGATTGTTTAAACTTAATTGGTGAACTCATTAATGAGCAACTGCCACCACAAGAAAGAGGACCATTGTCATCGACTTATCGAAGCAATGAGATAGCGAAGTTAATTATGCTGTTTTCAATGGATTTACACTTGCTTCTACATTTTCCAAACATTTGTTCTGACACTCCATGAGTTAGCTACTCTTAACAAACAGCTATCAGCTGGGAGCTCCTCCAGGAAAAGTCCGCCGATCACAGCCCCAACATCAGGGCAAAGCAATTGGTAAACTTTTCTACCCTTTATTATCTACTTGTAAAATGTTATAAGCCTGTAAACTAGTTAATTTATGAGCCATGTTAATAATTTGCTCACACTTGATCGCCGGTTTCACAAATATAGTTTCCAGGGATGTGGGAGCATAATTTGTAGGTCCGGCTTCTCTCCTAAGGGGACGCTAACTAATTTGACACAGTAACATGACATTGATGGGGGGCACACTAATGACCAGACTCCGAGACATGGCTGTCAGCCTGTCGTTTCAGTGAGAAGTCAGCTTGCTCTCGCTGCTGCTCAGTACACAATCCTCAACTAATTATTCAGACATCAGCATTAATGAGAACTTGCGTGTTTATTTTCAATATACTAACCAGCACTTAGCTTCCATTTGTCTGATATGGTCACTGATTAAAATGTGTTTCATGAATAGTAAATTTGAACTCTAATATAACAAAGAAGTACCAGAGCAAAATAAGCAACAGCTGATTGGAAAACCAACCTCGTCAACTAAACTTGTTTTCTGCCTCAAATATCATCAAGGACAAAGTGACAGGTAGTAAGAATGCCATGAATACCAAGAAAAGTGAAAGGAATATTTTTAATCATATATGCCCAAGTGTGATTTTGAGATTTGATCAAGGCCACCAGGACACAAAATGGTCAAGAGCAACTTCTATCTCAAATAAATCTGATTAACCAAATGGTTAAAGATTTTTTAAGTTAGTTTTTCCATGGAATAAACAAAAGGTTTGTTACAATGAGCTTTTACATCTGTACAAAAGTTTAATCTTTGAAGAGACTGTCTCAAATATCATCTTCACAAATATCTCTAAATCCAGCTGTGTTTTTTCTAAATCTATTGTAAATCTGCACTACTGAGGGTTTTTTTTTTTAAAGTACTCTTAATATGCTCGTATACATCTTGTTTCTAGTCTACTAAACCTTGCAATCAAGTACTTTCTACTTTAAATTAAATTTCTATTTCGGTATGATATATTTTGTCCTTCATTTTATGGTGATTATAAATCCTAAAATATTCATATAATCATAATTGAAAATGAATAACTTAAAAAGGTATGCTTAGATTTACTAGAGTTATTGAAAAATCATAAACTCCTGATGTGGTTCATTTTAAGATGTGCAATGCAAATTAAATAACAATGGTAGTATTTCAACAAATGTTCTCCCTGCCATCACAGTTAAAGGATTCTACTCACTACTGTGTATGGCTTCAAATTTTATAAAATAGCAAATTAAACATAAGTCCACCTACACCACTTTGGAAATGAAAGTGACACCACATGCAACAATTCTCAAGTATGTATTTCTAAACATACTCTATGACATATCTATAATTTCAGAACACCAAAATACATAAATGGCAAGTTACATGTAGGAAGCAGATTCAGACATCAGGCTAGTTTTAAAGATGTATTTAGACAAGGATCTAGATTAATTCTCCCAAACCAGCACAACTGTCTCCAATGCTGCTATTTGCATGGACACCTGGTAAGCCAAGTTCTCAGGCTATTGGCAGCTCTGTGTGCTTTATATATGGTACATATTTGTCCTACACAATAATCCAAGAAATATGGTCAGTCTGTGGTAGAAACTTTCTAGGTGCTCAAGAAATCCACTCTTCTTCTGGGCACATGGCTGAAAAGTATATCCCACCCTCCCTTACAATTAAGGAGAGGGTGTGACTGAGCTCTGGTCAAATGGATGGAAGCTTTGGACTGAAGCTTCCTGACCTATCCCTAATGACCTCTCTCTTCCCTTGAATATGGGTCAAAGGTCCATGGAGGAGTTCTCCTTCCTGAAGATGGTGGAGTCACTGATGTAATGAGTCAAGATCCCTGCAACCCCATATGGAGCAGGTCACCACCCTATTCCCCACCAGTCATTAGTCTTATACTAGTCTCACAATGTGAACCTGCTAAGAGGAACGCCACTGAGATTCAGAAATGTTCATAACAATCAGTGTTATCTCTTATCTGAATACACAGACCTTTCCCTGCCTCCAAAGTTATCTGTGAATCACTGCACCACCATATAAAAGCAGAAGCTCTATAAATTTGGAAAAATTCCTGAAGGTATTTTACAGTTAAGATTATGTGCTCCTCCAACTAAGCTAAGGGCAGAAGAAAGAAAGGAAATCAACAGTTACTGTATTCCCAAAATGTGTCAAGTCTATCTCTCCTTACTTATTCTTCACAAAGAGATGTAAGGAGAGCTGATTCCTATTTTATGGATGAGAATACTGAGACACTAACACGTGAAATATAAGCAAATGCCACAGAAAATTAATCCAGTTGACATTTTCCCAGTTGAACACCTCTCAACTTTTAATATCCAATGTTATAGAAAATTGCTACAGAAAATATGTATTTAAGAAAAAAACACGGCATCCTCAAAAATTTTTTAATAAAATATGTAAGGGGGAAATGTCAAATTACAATAGAATTGATAGAATGTCAGAAACTTCTGGGGCCTCCCTGGTGGCACAAGGGGTTAAGATGCAGCCTATGAAGCCACTGCAGCATGAGCTCAATTCTCCGCTGGCCAGGGAGCAGCAGACCCACATGGCGCAGCAGACCTCTCCTGACTCGCCTGCTGCTCCCCTCAGCAGTATATTTCAGTCTATCTGCCTGTTCTGTTCCCCACTCTGTCTCAGGTGAATCCTCTCACCCCCGGCACCTCTGGCCTGTACCCCAGTTCTTGTATGCATAAATAAATAAATATTTAAAAAAAAAGAATGTCAGAAACTTCTGTAGAGGTTTCCAAAAGCCAGCAATAAGGGGATCTGCCTCAAATATTATTATTTACCGCGTGAGTGCGCACGTGCGCGGGGGAGGGGGAGAGAGAGAGAGAGAGACAGAGACAGAGACAGAAAGATTAGTAGTAGGAAATAGGTTGTAGGTGATAGTATACAAATGTATTGGTTGTGTTATTTGCAGAAACTATCAGTGGGCTGGATTTGGCACAAGGGTTTTATTTTTTTTATTAAAGATTTATTTTTATTTATTTATTTATTTATACAAGCACTGGGTACAGTCAGCAGCGCGGGAGGGAGAGAGAATTCACCAGAGCCAGAGCGGGGAGCAGAGCAGGCAGAAGGACCGAAGTACACTGCTGAGGGGAGCAGCGGGCGGCAGGAGAGGTCTGTGCGCCATGCGGGACCCTCCTCCGGTGGCCGGGGAGCAGCGGGGGATCGAACCGGCACTGCAGAGGCCGCGGGCAGCTTCACAATCCAGCGCTCAACCGCTGCGCCACCGGGGAGGCCATGGCACAAGGGTTTCAATCTGCCAACATCTGGTTTAGAAAATTGGGGGTTTTGCATGTTGACACATAATTCATTATAATTTTTTCTGTGTAAAATAATGAGGAATAAGCTGTGGTTAGCCTTTTCATCCAGGATATCTGATTGCCGGGAATGGATTACTGATGTTCAAGAGAGTAGCCTTAATTTGTCACCAACAGTTCAAGAGATAAACAGCAGGGCTCACATTCTATGTGAGGTCTCACCCTACTGCTCTGACCTTCCTCTAAGTGATGCCATCTTTCAGAGAAGGGTTTCTTATGCCCACTGAAGCCCCGCAAGACATCCCATCTCATTTTGAACAAAGATCCATGTACTATTGAGGAAGCTGATGCTTTTTCTCTATCAACACAAGTCCCTATATGTTAAGGGAATGTAGGTAACAGTTACCTTAAAGCAACATTACAATGTGAAAAATTATTTTTTAAAAAGTAAAATAAATAATATATAGATTTAAAATGCCAGTGAGGGGAAATTGTCATGGGGGTGCAAGTAAATGGGAAATGAGATATG
Organism: Talpa occidentalis; assembly: GCF_014898055.3. Classification (NCBI taxonomy): domain Eukaryota; kingdom Metazoa; phylum Chordata; class Mammalia; order Eulipotyphla; family Talpidae; genus Talpa; species Talpa occidentalis. The sequence continues at coordinate 53,062,515 of NW_023600993.1, forward strand.
TCTACCCCTAAAAGTTTTAAATTTCAAGATGAAGTCTCCCTAAATTAGCACCAAAAAGCTTTTCTGGATTTGAAGGGTGTTCTCTGTTAACCAATTTCAAAAACGACCTATGCGTCCAGTGATGGACTATGGCAGGGTAACATATCAAATATACCCTCATTATTCTCTCAAGAATATGAATTTATAACATGATTTTGATTCATGTATTTTTTAATGGCAAGGTTCAGAAACATATATACAAAGAGTTGTTTTCTTTAAAAGATCAGTTCTATTAATGTTTTATTTTAAGTGTTTAAGATGGCTTGAGACATAAACTAATAAATTTTATGAATTTGTTTTACCTGCCATGTCAATCACTGGAGAACAAAAACAAGTAAATGATAGTCCATTCTGACAAAGGAATACAGTATAGTTACTAAGAATAATACTGGGGATGGGGAAATGTGTGGAAATGCCTGTTAATAATGTGACATGAAATAAACAAGACAGAAAAATCATCTCTAAATTCTCAACTGTATAAAAATATATGCCATAAAGAATAGAAAAAAAAATAACATGTTTACTTTGGATGAAATGTAGGATTAAGTTTTATTTTTCTTTAAAATTATCATATTTTCTAAAGCAATGAAATTTCTAAAATATCAGTTATTCAAAACAACCCTAGAAATCTTATTGCATAATTGAGGATACTAGAGGGTGAGGTAAGGTGGAGGTGGCAACAAATTGGGGGAGAGGGCCCAGTACTACCTGTACTTCGATGGTTGGGGTGGTGTGGTCACATAAATATGAAGAGGTCATAAATAGGGTTGTAAACCAATGTTACCTCAATTAACTATACATATATGTGTATGAGCATATAACTATATAATATATATTACAGAATCTGGAACGGTTATATGAACATCAAGAGGAAGAAGACATTTGTCTTAATTTTCTTCATTTATATATTTTTAATTGAGAAGGGTTGCTGGGATACCCCCTTAGGTATTTGCGCATTTATGAATGGCTTTTGATTGTCTTCATTCCAGTCGAGAAGTATCTTGAAAGCGGATTTCTTATTATGTCTCATGCCCCAAATATATAATGTTTATAGCATATTATGCACTCAATAAACATTCTATGGATCAACTGAATAGTCCACCGTAATTTTTAAAAGTTCTCTTAATGAGATTTCACAAATTAAAACTTTATACATCACGCCTTTAAAATAATTAGAGAATTTTGTTTAAAGAGCTTGATTGCTTGTGGATTATAGCTGTAAATAAACTACTTGATGCAAAATTATACTTTCTCCTCTTTCTTTTTTCCACGATGGTGCACAATAATTTGTCTTTTAATGACTTAAAACAATTCTGAGTCATTTGCTCATTAAAAACAAAATACATCTTGATCACAAAGCTTGGCATTTCATAAATATTTACCCCAAATGCACGGCCTGCTTTGAAGCTGGGATGGTAAGTTCCTGATTGACAAGTAACTTCTGTGCAGAAAGAGGGAGGAGACCTCTCATGTCAGCTGGGAGAAAGGCGCCATGCTGTCTTCACACTCACTCTCTCCTGTGGAGACTCTTTCCCAGCAGCCAGAAAACACACGACAAATGTGATCATCATTCATCACTGTTCTCTCTCTCTCATTACACATGCATGCACACTTGCCCTGCATTCACTCAATTTCACTGGCTCCTCAATACTCTTAGGGCAGAGATCAAGACACCCCCAAGGCCCTGTAATGTCTTCATGATCTTGCCAATGCAGATCTCTCAGTCTACAGCTCAATACCACACCTGCACTGGCCCGGCAAGGCTCTCAGGGAGGCTTTCTATCAGGCAGGAATCTAGACAAAGACTTGAACTCCTGTCCTGAGAATCACCCAAGTTAGCAAGACAGAAAGGAAAGAAATATATCTTTCTTTAAAAAAAAAAATAGGGCATCATAAATACTTCATTACATATTTTTCTCCACATAATATATCATGAAAAAAAGTCCCATATTATTTTCTGGATGAAAATAAACTGAGATTGGTATACAAAAAACTAAAGTCTTAAGAGCAATTGCAGTTTTCTTCTCAAGACATAGCAGATCTACAAGCCCCTGAGAAGTGGAAAAGGTCTAGTTCATCTTCAGCACCACTCTTTCCTCCAGACTTGTCAACCCCAGGAGCAGAAGAGAAAAACAGCGCTGACTGTGGACTACAAATAGGCCCCACCATATGAAAGCCAATCTTCACATAGCCAGACTCATTCACCACTCAGGCTTGAACGTTTCATCTGCTGGTGGAAGGACAGCAAGCTGCAGCTGGCTTAGTGACAAAGTCCCTGCCCCATCCCAAAGGAAAATGGGCTCCTAGTTGAAATTTAAATCAAAGACGTCCTACTCATGAATGCAAAAATCAGGGTTTCTGAGGGCCTCACTCTCCCTGATGTCTGGAAGACAAGGGTATTTATTAATGAGCATGCTTCATTTTGATCAAACCTCAGTGGATTAAACCAAGTAACATATTGTTAGGGACGATCATTTTCATTTCATTTTCTTTTTTACTGGGCACACAGTGAGATTACACTGCCAGATTTCCCTGGCATTTATATTGGGACATGTGACTGATTTCTAGTCAATGGGATGAGAGCAGAAGCAGGTGCAATACTTCCAAGTCCAAGGAAAATCAAGTGTGCTCCCTGTATCCCTTCCCCCAAGACCATGGAGACCCCATCTTCCTTTTGGCAGGTACCCTATGGAAGAGATTCAAAGAACGTGCACTGCTGTAATGTAGCATGACATATACCTGTATTTTTTTAAGCTACCAAAATCTGTGGGATGTCAGTAAGTGCAGCTAAGACAAAACACACATCCTAATACAATTTACCCCTCACTGTAGTCTCTACTGGGATCTAAAATAAATTCTTATTCTTGGCTTTGTTTCCACTCTCATCACAATCACATAGGACCATGTTTTCATATCGTGTATCCCCTTTTAGAAAAGATCTACTACTCACTTCCAATAATTGGTAATTGAAAAACAAAATGACAGATAATCAATTATGAAGGAAAGCATCAACAATTTTTTTTAATACTTAGCAGTGTGCACAAACACACCTTCTGTGTGTGAGGCTGAGTATAGCTTGGAACTGAGAAAACTGAAGACTCTGCCTTCATGAGGCCTCTAGCCTACCGGGAGACACCAGTACAAGCATGTGGGATCAACCAACACCCAGATTTAACTGAAGCACAAAAGATCAGAAAAGGGCTTGATGGAAGAAATAATCTGTAAGTCCAGGACATGAAAGGTGAGCAGGACTTAGCCATTTAAGCAGGCTGAGGAGGAGGGTATGGGATTGAGATGGGGGAGGAGAGGGTCCCATGGTTCTCCAACAGTATATTCTCCATTGGCATGTGAAAATACCAAGCCTGAAAGAATCAATTTTCTTCTTCCTACAATGACTTTAGAAACATAATTTGGGAGTATTAGGACTTGCAAACCAAAACCCAGGCCAAAAATGTTAAGCAATAGAAAAATAAAAGAACGCTATTATGTTCTGCTAAGGGTCTCAATGGAAATTTAAGACAAAATATTTGTTTTTCTACAACTGACAGGGACAGAGGCATGGGTTATTCACACTGAAATTACTTTTCTAAATTATCTAAGAAAATAGTAGCAGGAGAAACGACGCCCCTCAGTTCACAGACCACAGCACTCTTCCTTCTTAAACTCCGTCAGTCTCCTCCATTATAAATATCACAATTATCTTGCAAAAAAACAAAATGGGTTTTGTTTATACTTTAGCTCCATAAACTCCTGAGAAAAGGGCACTAGAACATGGTCAAGAGATGAAGGTTCTAAAACAAGGTCACGAGATGCCAGTGGATCACCACTTCACTGCAGTCCTTCACTGGGTCTTAACTCTAGAATAAGACCAATGAGTTAGGTGAATTCAAAAGTTCTTTCAGGCACTCATATATTATAAAGGGGTTCTCAAACTTACCTACTCATCAGAACCACCCAGAAGACTATTTGAAACACGACTGTTGGGCACCAACCCCAAAGTTCCTGATTCAAGGATGAGGAACCAAGGATGAAGTGACACCAGAAAATCTACATTTCTAAGAGCCCAGAGATGCTGCAGCTGCTGCAGGTTGAGTGACCACACTTTGAAGACCATGCTCCTAAAAGCTCTGCTTCCATGCCCCATGTAAGTGTGCAATTCCATGCCACCCTAATAAGAACATGGCTTCTCTCTGCTTCTCTCAGCTACCTGTCTGAGTGGCCTCTTCCAAGCTTTCCCGCACCAAATCAGTGGACCAGAACCTTATACTCTGTTCCAATGAAGTCTACTCTCAGGCAACTACCTGATACTCTGCAGTCCATTCCCCAGCAGCCGCCCATTGGTTTATCCTGACACAGAAGAGCCTGGCATCAGTCTCAGAACAAGACGCAGCCTTTCTGGGTCCCAGAGTCCTGCTTACATCTCTAGTGTCTCTCATACACTGCCATCCACCTTCCCCATGCCTTTTAACCTCTTCAAGCCACACTGGCCTTTGATCCCACAACACATACAGTTTTAGTCCTAACTCTGAGACTTGGCCCTCATCATTTCCTATGCCTGAAAAGTTCTTTCTCCAGCTCTCTGTATATGGGAAGCATTGATAATGTTTAGCTCATAAGTCAAAAAAACATAACTTAATGATGCATCTACTGATCTTAGACTATCTAAGTGACCACCCCAAGTATGCACTGTATACAATCTCATTCATACATCTTCATTATACATAAATATACTGCCCTTTTAATTCACTACTTACTCTTTTCTGCCTCTCTACTTGAAGGCAAACCCCATGAGCACAGGGATCTAGTCTGTTTCCTTCCTCACCATACTCCCCTACCCTTGCACAGCAAACAGCAAATGTCTGCTGAATGTAGGAATGACTAAATAAAATTATACTATGCTATCATTTAAAAGAAAAAAGAAAAACCTAATGACTATAAACTATAAGAAATAATAGAGTCCAAGGGATTTGTAATAGCACATGATGAGACTAAGGTTACAGGAATGAAGCATATATACTGAGACTGGAAGAGACCCTCCCTCCTATATCTCAAATCATCTTAAGAAGCCTACCCTGTTCTCTCTCCATAAGCCACCTCAGGTAATTCTGCCAAGTTGTATCTATAATCTTTCACATCATGAACTTCTTTCTAATGTCACCCATTCTGGCAGCCAGGTGCAAGGGAAAAAGTAGATATCAAAGTTTTTTGCAAGCTGAGCTGCTCTACCCCGGATGACTCTGAAAAACCACTTGGAAGTACTATATGTTAACCACAGTGCATAATTTTGTCACAGGTGTTTGACTAAAAAGGGGACAAAGCCTTTTAAGGTAGTCCATTTCTATGATGTCATCATGTATTTTCATTGTGTATTTTCTGCACCACACTTAAAAGCTAACGAAATCCTTTCTTTCTATCCCCTGGCAACCAGAAGAGGGAATACAGCATACTTTTGCTAAGGGCATCCTATATGCTCCAAAATGTTCACGCCTTTATAAAAACATGTTGAAGTAGAATTTTAACACCACTTGTCATAAAAGCTGACACTAGTACAATGGAGAGGGAATCAAATGATATGAGTTGTACCTAGCAGTTCAACAGAATACAGGATAAATAGTCTTTGTAAAGCAGCCAAAATATTGGTTAAAAGTTCAAATGAGAAAGATGAAGTGAATGAATATTCAAAGTATGCTAAACCAAATGACTCTTCCACGATGATTTAAAAACCATTAAAATGCACTAAGTTTTTTAGCAAGGGTGAAACAGGTGCCAATTCTGGTTTGGACCTTAATTTATTAGCTGTGTGACCTTGGAAAAGTCATTCCCTTCTCTGAAACACATTAGGAGGAGAAGGATTGATGAATTCAATTATTTCAAAGGTTCCTTCCAGTTCACACACTTTTTGATTCTACCCGTGCTCTGTATTTGCATCTTCAGTGGACATACACACAAAAAAGGGTGCTTTCACCTCCAATTTGCTCATTATAAAGCAAGCACTGTGAGGTCTGCCATCCTTTGTCAAAGGCAGAGGTGTGGGGTAGCTCTATTCCAGTTCATTCTATTTGTTCAATAAAGTTATGTTTCCATGTACTGCAGGAGGGTGAGTTGATGTAGTAATTACCTGTTACTCTTGACAAGTAAGGTAATTAATGTAGCAAAATACCACTGCAATGTGTGTAAATTTAGACCACCATAATTAAAGCACCCGTCTGTTCAACAAACTGTTCAATTAAGAAAAAATATTGACGGTGTACATTTTTTGAAATTAGAAAACGTATGGAATGAATGAATCTCCCTTGGTTGACATCCATTTCTAGAATGTTTTCTCAGCAGGAAGCATCCATAAAGGGTATCTAGTGGAGTAACTTCCACTAAAACATAGAAGTATTTTTGTACATATACTATTAAGGCAAGAATCTCTTATGAAGTATTTTATTTAGCATTCTCATTCTAAAAAGCATACGACAGTCAGAAAATGAACTCAAGGAGTATGTGCAGCCCAAAACTATAGCAAACATTAAAAGGATAAAATGTTATTATTGCACAACTATCCAAGGAACAGAGCTATCCTCAATATCAAAACCTGAAATTATCATTATCTACTTGCCAGCTTAAAGAGCTGGAGATAGGTAACATAACACAGGCAAGGAAAAATAGTGGAAATTCCCAGGCATTCCTTGATCCGAGACACAACGGCATCAAAGTGGATTCAATATTCTTTTACTTATGTTTCTTCCTGGAGCATTCACCCATTTTCAGATGGAAAAGTTAACATATTGAACAAGAAAGTTACCTGGCCCTCACTTGAAGCAAAACTTCACTCCTGGCTAGTCTGCTTTAGAAAATCTCTAGTGACATCAAGAGTCAAAAGACCTAAGAAATTAAAACAGAACAACCATAGGCTAAGAAGAGAAAGAAAAAAATCTAACAGTTAGTAACTCAGGGGAAAAGTGGTTACACTTCTAAATTCTTTCAGAGACAAAAAAGTAAAGCACTACTCAGGGTCCTCATAGCTTTCTCTGTGAAGGAAAACTCAGGAGTTATTCCTCTTAATTCTTCTTAATTCTTCTACTCTTAATTCTTCAGATAAAGTCAGAAGAAGACATATAAACTGGCCAGAGTAAAGGAAGGGCTGGAATTCAGAGACACTAAACAGTGTGATACGGGAAGGACATTATATGACTTTACGTCAGTGACTGATGCATGTGCTCTGTCTTTGTTTTTGCTTTGTTTACATTTGTGTCGTATCTCACCTTGGGAGACATAAAAATCTAAAGAAGTAACTCAAAGTTATCTTCAAATCAACGAGTTTATCACACCAAAATTAAGCTTTAAATGGCCTTATCTGAGAACCTGGATGCATCCCCAAGTAAAGAGTGAAAAGTACAAGGAGACCTTCTAGAATGAAGCAGAGTGAGGAAATGAAACAGTTTCTCCAACCAAAATACTCTGATTTCACTCTTGGAAATAATGATGTAATCAGAAGAACAAGGATGAAGAAATGTGTCTAATTATTGACAAAAATGAGAAGGTCTGAGTGGGGAAGATTTTGTAAAAGTTGCCTTGGTCTTATATTACATGTTGGCACTGGAGCATGAATGTTGGAAAATAGCTTTTTTTTTTTAACTTTTGTAGTTTGACAGGATGGTCAATCTTATTAAGATAGTGAAAGGGAGGCAGGGGACATGGACTGGAGAGTTGATGCAAGATACATGAACTACAAGCTAAAGTTTCTGATTTTCTAATGCTGAGTAAACCATCCAAGGAACAATTGAAAGTCAATCCTGGTTTTCTCACCGGAAAGATAAAATCTCCACAAGCACTTATTTCATAAAGTACACTGGATGGCATCTGATGGCTTATGTATTACAAAATATCACAAAGCAGTTTCACACCTATCCTTTCAGGTGACCTTCACAAACCACTAAGGTAAGATTAATTCCATCTTATAGACAACTAAGGCTGAGAGCACTAAAAAGGTATACTGAGTTTCCAAAACCACTACACTGAAGCTACTTGTTCTCCTTACAATGGAATAAAATGTGTTCCTGAGTCCCACTGAATCAGTCTACAGGGAACACTTGAATGATATGTTTGCCGTAGTACTTAAGAGTTCTGACTTACCTCTTAAAATTTGTACCTTAAAATTAGCAAGCATACCCAGTTAACATGTTCCAAGCCAATGGTACCATAAGTTGTTAAGTAATCAACCAAGTTAGGAAAAAAGATCCGGTTCCAGATTATGGTTTAGCCTTTGAGTACAAATACCAACCTGGAACATGTGACCACTGGAACCCAAAAATGCTTAAGGAATTAGATCTAGAATTTCTTTACCCCCAAAAGAGGGTTCAAGAAAAACAGCACCATTTTCAACTTTTAATTTCATATGTATCCAGGCCGACTTTAATTTTGTTAACCGTCCCTTCTGACCCTTTGATGGCTTGGCACTTGTGGTCCTCCTACATTCCACACACAGATTCTGGGCTGGAAGGTGACTTTTACTGTTCACATACATTCTCCAGATGTAGAAACTGATGCAAGAAACTGAAAAAAGGAAACAGGTAGAGAACTAAAGGAGAGAAAAGTCGGCTAATAATTGTCATATTTATGCACCTTTTAACTATAGAAACTTTTAAGTGAGAGAAATGCAGAATATTTTCTTCACTTTTCCTCATTCTCAAAATGAATAAAAACTGGACAAAAAACTAAATGGTGACCTGGTAAGCAGGTACAAACAAATGAATATTAAGTATTAAAACACACAGGTCAATGTTTCCTTGGTTTTAAGTGACTTTAAAAGAGTTCTTTGAGACATCTTTACAGACACATCACCCAAAGCAGTGATAGTGAAGGCAAAGATCAACAACTGGGACTACATCAAATTAAAGAGCTTCTGCACAGCAAAAGAGACAATAACCCAAACAAAGAGAAACCCCACCGACTGGGAGAGAATTTTTGCACACAACACTAACAATAAAGGACTGATCACAAAAATCTACAAAGAGCTGATGAGACTCAACAAAAACAAAGAAAATAATCCAGTCAAAAAATGGGCAGAAGAGGGCCTCCCCGGTGGCGCAGCAGTTAAGCGATGGCTTGCAAAGCTGCCCGCAGCCTCTGCAGCGCCGGTTCGTTTCCCGGCCACCGGCGAGGGTCCCACATGGCGCGCAGACCTCTCCTGCCGCCCGCTGCTCCCCTCAGCAGTGTCCTTCGGTCCTTCTGCCTGCTCTGCTCCCCGCTCTGGCTCTGGTGAATCGTCTCACCCTCCCGCGCTTCTGACTGTACCCAGTGCTTGTAGAAATAAATAAATAAATCTTTAAAAAAAAATTAAAAAAAAAAAATGGGCAGAAGAGCTAAAAAGAAACTTCTCTGAAGAAGAAATGCAAATGGCCAACAGGCATATGAAAAAATGTTCAACATCACTTGTAATCAGGGAAACGCAAATCAAAACTACAATGAGATACCATCTCACACCAGTGAGAATGGCACATATTAATAAAACTAGCAACAACAAATGTTGGCGAGGTTGTGGAGAAAAAGGAACTCTCTTGCACTGTTGGTGGGCGTGCAAACTGGTCTAACCACTATGGAGAGCTGTGTGGAGATTTCTTGAACTACTAAACATAGAGCTTCCATATGATCCAGCAATTCCACTCCTAGGTATTTACCCAAATGACACAGAAACAGTAATTCCAAAGGGCACCTGCACCCCTATGTTTATAGCAGCACTATTTACAACAGCTAAGCTACTGAAGCAACCCAAATGCCCAAAAATAGATGACTGGATCAAGAAGATGTGGAACATATACACAATGGAATATTACTCAGCAATCAAAAAAGATAAACGCATGCAGTTTGCAGCAACATGGATGGAGCTAGAAGGGATCATGCTCAGGGAATAAGTCAGAAAGAAAAAGAAAAATACCGGATGGTCTCACTTATAGCAGGAATTTAGAAAACCTAAATAAGAGACCCGGAAAAAGACTAATCAAAACAAAGTAAAAATCAAAATCAACAAGCAACTATAAACCAGAGACACACTACGGGGGGGGGGGGGGAGGGCGGGCCTTGGGGGGGGGGGAGGCAGGGAAAGGAAGGACTAGAGTCAAAATAAGGGGGGGGTGCAATTGTATGGGGAATATAACCAAAATGAAAATGCATACATTGTGCAAAGATGAAAAAAGATGTAAGAATTATATAAAATAAAATATTTAAATAATAAAAAGAGAGTTCTTTGAGCCACAAGGCTCAGTAGTGAAGTTTCCTAAATTCTGATCTTATGTGATTTTCATGCAAACTGTCTTTTTACATAAGAGTAGACTTTTAAAGTCAGACATCAAGAACATGGAAAGGTTAGGTGGATATATAAGTACTATCAACTCTGAGAGTTAAATGTCCTCTACTGTTTAACTCCAGTTTGGCTATCCAGCAAAACAACAATCATTTGGAACACTTTTTATGTAATTTGACATAACGGAAATATTATTCATGTTATCATGCACTGAGCTCAAAACTACTTTTGTTTAATCCCATTTAACACAAAGGCATCTGCTAACTTCTAATGCTTTCAGTTACTACAGTGAAGTAGGTACATTTTTATCCCCATCTTCAAATGAGAAAACTGAGGCTTAAAAAGATTAAATCTCTTTCCCAAGGTCACAAAGTTACTGAACAGCCTATCCAAAAATTGAAACCAGATCCTTTTTTCCCAACTTGGGTAATTACTTAACAAATATACTACCACACTTTTGAACATAACAGCTAACACTCCTGGTGTAAGGTTTCCTAGTTCATGTTGATACTGGAAAGTAAAGCAACTTAAGAAAACAACTTTATTTTAAGAAGTTTGTTTGGAAATAAAAATCATTTTTTGTGTGTGCTGGGAACATGAAGACTGATTTTTTTTCAAGTTATAGTAATAATTATACATATATGCTTTATATATGTGCTTTATATATATGCTTTATATATGTATATGCTTTATATATATATATGTGCTCTCTCTCTTCATTCATATATATATATATATATGTGTGTGTGTGTATATATATATATATATATATATATATATATATATAAATCCTTCCCTGTAAGAAAAGAATGCATTCCCTTCAGAATTTGGTATTTTTGTCTATCATCCACAAAGCAAAATATTTGCATATTGTTAACATCTAAATTTTTGTATCCTCCAGACTTCTATTTCAAGTTAGGAGATGAAGCCACAATGGTCCTGGATTTTTAATATAAAATTTTGTCAAGAAATAACTGAAGGATCCTTGTCCAAAATGTACACAAGACAGAAGTACTTAAGGCCAAGAAAAAAATCCTGTATTTGAGGTTTAACATTAGATGAATCACCACAGAGAAAAAGTGGTTGGATAAAGAGCTGCCATCCTAGGTCACTAATATCAGAAACTTCTAGAATAGAATGATGTGATGCGTAAAAATCAAGGAAACAATGGGAAAAGAGATATAATATGCAAGGCCATATATTATAAAACTATCAGATAAAGAATAGGGCAATGGATTTATTGACAAACTATTCAAGTTCTGACAACCTTCATTCTCAGAAGTTCAGTTTTTCTTCTTTCAAATATTTGTTCCCTTATCACACCAGCCATTCTTTCACTCCCCACATCCCCCATCACAGCTCTTGGCTGTTTCTAGCAATTATATCGAAATCTCTCCCCTTCCCTGCATCTCATTTCATATGATTTGTACCTCTATTTCACGTATTTGTGTGGTAATTAAAACAAAAACTGGGTAGAACAAATAGACAAAGGCAATATTTCCTATAATTGTAGCTTTAAACCAAGATTTCAGGTGGTACAGAAATGGCAACAAGTTACATTGAACTGAACACTCGAAAGAGTCTTCTCTTTCCAGCTCAATGTCAATCTTTCTAATTAAATCAAGGGCAAAAACTCATTTGAGGGTCGATCTGACATCTAATACATGCTAAAGTCCATTTTTTAGCAGAGCAACATCTCCAGCTCAATAACTAGGTAGAAGTAGGCAACAGTATACAGTGAGAAGTTTTCATAGGAGATCAGTAAATTATGGTCCATGGGCCAAAAGTGGACTGGTGCCCATATTGGTAGCACCCATGACCTAAGAATGGATAATACATGATTAAGTGGTTGAGGGAGAAGTCAGAAGAGTAATATTTGATGACATGGAAATTTTCCATGACCATAAATAAAGTTTTAGTAGAACATAACCAAGCCCATTCATTTATGGTTTTTTTTTTTTTGTTTTTTTTGTTTTTTTGTTTTTTTTTTTTTTGCCAACCTGGGGTTACAATGGAGAAGCAGGATAGCTGCATCAGAAACCATATGGCTTTTGAAGCTGAAAATATTTACTACTAGACCCTTTAGAGAAAAAGTTTGCCAACTTCCATGTACACCATGGTTCTGCTTTCTTAGTATTTGCTTTAGGTAATCCCCTAGCTGTGGCAAATGATACTACTTTTTCTTTTAAGGAATAATGTAAAACCTCCTTTCAAATAGACTGGTATATAGTCTAACAAGTGAGGAGATGTAAGGGAAAATAGAAGCAAATAAAGCACAGGTGGTATTTAGATCAATACAATGGAAAATATAAGCAAAATGCAAAGGATGCCTAAGAAAGGCAAAGTATGAAAAAATAGTAAAGCAAGAAGCTGGGGCGGGGGGGGGGTGAGGGAGCACTGAGGGGTTGGGATATAAAACTAAAGACTATATAAACAAGACAATCAGATGTAGCAATCTGTCTCCTAAGGTCAGAGTGGAGCCTAAAATGTGAACCCCTAATGGACAAAGGGTCAGGCAGGCTACCCAAGAATATCAGGTTGACCAGCCTCATCATGGGGAGCAGCAGATTCTTATTTTACATCCACAAGACCCTGAAGCACTGGCCAAAAATTCCTAGTCTGGCCATGAGTGAGACAGTCAAAACAACCAATGCTGTGTAAGTCAGGTAAAACAACAGCAAAAGGCCAAGAGGCTCAGCATGTGTCTAGGCCAAATGCTTCTTAGCAAATATCCCTTTGCACTGATGATGTATTCAGTACAGTGTAAGAAGGGCCCCTTAGCTTTCTTTACTCTGATGGAAATGTTTCCAAATGCCTGGAAGACTTTCTGCATCCTAGAGTAAGTTCCTATTACCATTGACAACATTTTACACTCTTCAATGTTTGATATGTACAATGTTTATTCTTTAACAATGAAATTTCCTCAACAGTTTGACTGTTCTTTTTAGAAATTTCTTTTTGTAAAACAATCTTAACATTATTGTGTTTGCCTCTCATTACTCTTTCTGAATATGCATCTTTCCACAGCCTTTCAACTAAACATTTTTTTCCCCAAGACAGAATTGTTTTTCGGTGGTTCCACTAACAACAATTTCTACTGTTGAGTCATAGACACTATCATAGCTGTGTTAAAATTCATCATTTTTTTCTTTCCATATGATTAATGTTTTTAAAACTTAAAACTTACCATATATGAATAAAATAACCTGAAATGCTGAATTTTAAATTTTGGAAATAAGACTAGTAAAACTGGAAATCATTTTTTCCACATCTGCATAGTATTTCAACTGGTCATCACTTCTTAGGTAAATTACAATTAGTTTTCTCTGCTACTAACTCAGAAACCTGAGATAAGAGGTTCCAATTCTTTAAACCACAATGAATTACCTTTATTAAATTCCAAGCACTCCCACCAATACAGACACTAAGTTTCAGAACATACCTATCTGTTAAGTATTAATTAATTCATACAGGAAATCTACCAAATTGCCAATCAGGGCTTATATATTGAAATATTTATGGCCAAAAGCCAAGGAACTTGACAGTTTGGTTAATCCCAAAAGTCTTATCTCATGCAAATGACTGAATTAACTTTAGGTCTTTTGAAACATAAAAAACTGTTCACTGCAGTGTACATCTGAAGATGTGTCTTCGGCATCCTTTCCACCAAACCCCTTCCAAACAGGGCCAATGGACAGTTGAAGAGTCAGGGGGTCCATGGGAAGGTAATACCACCCCAGCCCCGGGGTGGAAACATATCACCTAGGATATGCCAATTAACACATTCAAACTCCATGACCAGGAGAATATGGAATGTGCTGGAAACCAATCCAATTAGAGTCTCAAGGATTTTTCCAAAAATATTAAGAGTTGCTTTTCCTCTCTCCTGTTTGGTATGTTCAAGAAGACCTATAGTCCGGCAGTTAGTAGGCGTCATCTTAGGACTGGAAATAGCACCAGTCTAAAGATCAGCCAACACTCTGGAACACAGAGCTTAGAGGGAGGTGGATCAAGTCTCTCCTGCAGTCTCTCCACCTGCCAGTTACACAGCTAAAGCCTCCCTACACTGCACTGGCTGTTGCTTACAACCGAATTCATCCTAACTTAAATACTGGAAAAATCTCATGATTATATTTCCTAAAGTCCTGGGATTCTGAGACCCCAAGGCACTGGAAGCCAGTGCTTAGTTAATAAATTGATTTTTATAAATTTAGGTGTGGATATCAGAATGTGTAAAATAACCAGTAAATGTGCATTTCAAGCTGGGTGTATATTTTTCAGAGTTTTTGTAACCCCAGGTCAGGCGCATCACTGTGAAAACTATGAAAGATAACAACATCAGAAAATTGCCTGATGTTCCTCATCTAATTATAAGATAGCCATGCTGGCTGACACTATTATGGTAAAGTGACATGAGGAGATGAGCTGGCTCCAGGTGGCTCACTAACCGCAAATGCTTTCAGCTAGCTCTGCATCAAACAGCATCACTTAACCATTTCATTAACATCCTTAATTTCCAGGGGAACAGAGAATTCATTATCATTGGATACTTGCTTTAAGAATGATATATGAAGCAGTAAGATTTAGAAGGAAGATTAGATGATCAAAGGAACAAATAGAATGCTACTAAATAGTCCTATAAACAAGGTGTTTGTGAGAGCAAATTTTGCTTTCATGCCCCAGAATTTAAAGAAAATAGCTTGGTGGCCTAGTATAAGAAAGTATCAATGAGAAAATGGTGGTATTTAGAGCCCAAATGTTTCAACTCCGCTAGGCAACTCAAGACACAGCCTATCTGGTTAATGAAAAGAGAACTGGTTGAAAAGAATGGAGTTTGATGGGTACAGCCAATGTTGGAATAAAACCAAAGCAGTGTTAGGTCTGCTATTTTGGACGCAGAGTACAGGGAGAAAGAAATTGGTGTCCGGCTAAAAAAGATCATCATTTTATCAGTCAGTCAGCTGTTCCTTCTTCACATGCTGCTTGAAATGTGGAAGACAAGGCCCCCAGGAAGCTGGCTTGGAAGGAGATGGTGAACAGAAAAGAGAAGTTAGATTGCTGTTTTTAATAAATAAAAGTAGGTAATAGAAAGCAAGAAAGGAGGAGAAAAAGAAAGAAAAAAGGAGAAGTTAAGCAAGGCAATTTGGAGATCATGATATATGGAAAAGCTAGGTAAGGTCAAATTGAGATGAGCAAATACACATTCAAACTCTCTGAAGTTCTGTATCTGTTATGAGTTTTAGGGAAGGGAAATAAAAAAAAAGCTAGTTACCAACCCTGAGAGGAGGAAAGAGACTAGCAATAGGAAGAGAGAGAGAGAGTATCAGAGGTTCTTTAACCAAAATCAATCATGAAAATGAAGTCTCCAGGAATTCTCATTGGAATTCCCACAGGGAATAAGATAAAGGCTCAAGCCAATTTCATTAGAATCTCAAAATTCAGGGTGACCTCAGTTGACAAATGACTTCTCAAACTTTTATGACAAAGGCCTCAGTAATATAGTCACCTGGAGAATCCCAGGAGAACACAAAGGATACCTCAAGTTGGCCGCTGGTGTGATGGGCCAACAATATTTTGCTGAATCTATTTTCTTAAAATGAGAATCACCACCTAAAGGTGAATTTCACCTGACTGCTAGTGTAGAGAGGGTAGCACTGAAGCATTTTAAGGCATTCCAAGCCATTCAAATCCTTTCGAGAATGGCCACATATGGAACGAAGGAAGAGAAGACTGTCTACTAGCAGGGGAGGGCAACTTTTGTCACAGTGACATTTTACTGAACTCTGGAAGTAAATCACGGAGTGGAGCTCTGAAAAGAACAGAATGATTGTATCATTCACTAATCAATAATAGAAAAGACTCAAGCAATAACAAAGCATTTCTTTGGCTATAGGAAAAAAATTAAAGATCTGGAAGTTTTAATTGTTAAGCTTATTAGTGATTAAGAAGAGGTGGGGGAAGTTAAAAAAAATCCTTAATCACAATCCTTGCCTAACACTGGCAAGAGCAATAAAACCAGGGCCTCCCCTGGTGGTGCAGTGGTTGAGCGCTGGGTTGCGAGGCTGCCCGCAGCCTCTGCTGCGCTGGTTCGATCCCCAGCCACCGACAAGGGTCCCACCAAAAAAAAAAAAAAAAAAAAAAAAGAGCAATAAAACCAGTGAGCTTCCCATATGCATTTCAGCAGATGAACAGAGTTTCAAATGAGAAAAATATCACCCCAAATTAAAAGTTAACAAATTTATTGACCATGCTCTTAGCCCACAGTTCACAAAATAATGGTAATCTTGCTAAAATTGGTAAAATCCTATTATAGATCATTTAGCATTTACTATAGCATTTAAAGCACCAGACTTCTGTGTTGGAATGCATTTGGAAGGAGGGAGGGGGTATAAAATTCTATGTTGATCTGAACCTCTCATACTCTGGAAGTAAAATCCATCTTCCTTCTATTGCACTCAAAGTGGAAAGAGGCAGAGTTCTCCCAAGTTGGCTGCTCATAGGCGAACCTGATACCTACCTCGCTCCCCTACCTATCCTTCTTCTCCCCACTGGCTAAATGAGGTGGGAAAGTCTCCCAAGGGTACATATGTGTACTTTAGGGAACAGTGCATGCTCATGAATAAGATATATATACAGATACATACAGTAATACATATGAATGTATATAGGAATACATATATGAATATGTACATGAATATGTATACAAAGATGAATATGTATAGGTATGTGTCTGAAGCATGGCCTACAAATCTGTCATCTTCAATGTGCAGAAAAATTTTATCTCCTAAGCCTGATCTATTTCCTGGTCTCCTCCAGCCACTCTTTTTTTGCCCCTCACTAAATTACATCAATCTCTTCCTCTATACTTATTTCCTTGGCCTGCTCTACTAGCTTCCAACTTTTTGTTCCTGGTATATTTTATCCTCTTTCATAAAAATGCTACCTGAAATTGAGGCCTGTAACTAAAATGAGACATAAACCTCAGCTCAGAGCTTCCCACCACTCTCCTCTTCCGGGACACATACTGAGAACCCAAATCTATTCTCCCAGTTGTCTTTTTTGTTTCTGGTGCATCTATGAAACTTAAAGGACTTTTTTACCCTTCTCTATCACCTTCTAATCCCTTCCACTACCCTACTGAAGACTCAGTTGCAGTTCTTCAGAAACATTCCACTTTGCTGGAATTTGGGCGTACCATTGTATATGATAATGGAGCCCAGCTCTGACTATGTGAATCCTGTGCTCAGAAAACTTGGGTGGTGTCTACTGCTGTGTAGTGAGAGCCTTCCAAAGGCTGGTCCTTGAGCTATGGAGTGAATTTCGAATCCTGGCTCCAACTCACTACTCTGTGCCCATGTTAAGAGCACATCCCCTTTCCAAGACTGTCCTCATCGTTATTGTTATTATAGATAATATCAGTACCCCCCCCCTTAGAAGCTTTCACTTAGAGGAAACACAAAGAACTGTAAATCACTAAACTTGATGCCTTGCCCACAGCAAAGGCTATCAGCTATTATTAACATTAATTAATGTTATGAAATAGATTATTTGCTTCTTAAGCTGAATGTGAAGTCCTCTATAGTTGTATGTCACCAGTTTTCCAACTCATTTTTACTCTTTCTCTGTATGAACTTTAAGTCAGCCAAAGGGAATTACTCGCTTTCCTTCTCAAGCCCCAGGTTTTGGGGACTTTGTTGCTTACTCACTCTGTTCCCATGAGCCAGAAAACCATCTCCCTCTAACCCAAATATCTGAAGTTTACATTTTAGTGAGGGATGGCTGAAATTCTTCATAAGAGTAAAGGAATATTTCATTTCTCTTAACACTTTACTATTAAGGACGAATTTGAGTATGAAGTTAAAATTGCCTATAGCCATTGTAAGCACATACTGAGCAATCAGCTCCCTAATAGGTCAAGGAGGCAACACGTGGAGGAAGCAGTGAGTGGCTCAAGCATGCTTTGGAACTTTGCACATCCCTGGTCACACTAAAGTAAAAAGACTAGTTTAATAACTTTATCATCTTGGACTCCTATACTTCTGTTAATAAACATATCACCTTTTCTTGGTCAATTTAATATTGATCTAACTAGAACAATGAATGATTTTCTTTCTCAAATTATATTTCTTTTTCCATTATTTTTTTTTTTTTTATAGAGGCATTATTTATTTATTTATTTATTTATTATATTTGTTTGTTTTCGTTTATACAAGCACTGGGTACAGTCAGAAGAGCGGGAGGGTGAGAGAATTCACCAGAGGCAGAGCGGGGAGCAGAGCAGGCAGAAGGACCGAAGTACACTGCTGAGGGGAGCAGCGGGTGGCAGGAGAGGTCTGCGCGCCATGTGGGATCCTCCTCCTGGGCCGGGGAGCAGCCGGGGATCGAACCGGCACCACGGAGGCTGTGGGCAGCTTCGCAACCCAGCGCTCAACCGCTGCGCCACCGGGGAGGCCCTCTTTTTCCATTATTAGCAAAGGTTTTACATGTGTTAATCAGCCATCATAAGGAGTTTTAACTGTGAGTGAAACCACTTCATACCAAACTGACCCAATACTGCCTGTAGTTTGTCTCTTTGAATTCACATTGTTTTATCGAGAGGTGGATAAACTTCTAGGAGTAGAGTATGAACAAATGTATACCAGTTCTCAAAAGTGATATATGTATCCATGATTATTACACATTATAAGCTCAATAACCACATCTGTGTCATCTTCAAATGGTATTTATTAAGGACCCATATGCTCATGCTGCACGACAAAAACAAAGCTGCTATTCAATCCAGCATCTATTTATTTCAATGAATAATGCTCTTAAGAGAATGAATGGTTCTATATTATTGAATAAGTTTGTAACTGTCAAAACAAGAAACTGTCTTGGTTATAGTCAGAAACTTGCAATGCCAATACCAAACCAATGCCAGAACATACAGTGAAAAGAAAAATTCTGTCAATTTTTCCGCCTGCAAGTCTGTTTCTATGCATTGCCTATATATCCAGCCAATTCAAGAGGGATAAAAAGTAAAAATCCTTTTCTGTAATGTCGCCAATATAGCCAGTGGATTTCCTTTTCTAACTATTTTTTGAATGTCCTGTAGGCTCATCGTAAATCATTTCCAATCTAATTCTCCAGCTTCCCAATTTTAACTGTTGGCCTTATTTAAAGAATTGCCTCTATATTTAACAGATTCCATATCCATTCTGAGAGCCAGTACGCTAAAAAAGACTACGATATTCCAAAATGTATCATTCAACTGCCTGACTTTTCAAGCAGCTTAAATGTTAACCATCCCAATTGTTTTACAATGCAGTAATTTAAAAAACTACATATATGACTGTCCAGTGATGGAGAAAATTACAGTCTGATGCATGTTCCATGGCTCTCCCTGTTAGGGTTCAGGTGAAATGTGACCAATGTGTATTCTCTCTATTCACCCCCAAAAATGCAGCGGTTCATCTACAGAAAATATTCAGTATTAAATAGAAAGCAACTTCAAATTTTCTTATTTGAAATAAATTATACATTGTGTCATTGTAACACTGGTATTTTTTTTAACTTGTAGACTACTGTAGCTATTACTAAATTAAAAATTAAATAAGTTCCCTAAAGCACAAGGTAACAGTTGACACTTAGTTACTTTCAAGAGTCCTCGGGAGAAAAGGGAAGAAGAAAAAAAATGCCCTGGCAGTTACAACAAATTAACAACATATAATAAAAATGCCATAAACATGCAGTATACATAATAAATCTAATCAAGTCTACAAGGCGGGCAGATAAAAATGATTAACTGCCACTCTCCTTGAGAAGAAAAATTTTGTCCCCTGTTATTCATCACAGCTAATGTTCTGACCCTAAATCTAACATGTAGATCGAATGATCTTTATAGCAACACACTGTACCCAGTAAAAGAGCCTTTTCACTTCCTTTTTTATTTTCTGAGAAATCAGGAAAATAAACATGCTAGCGTTACTTTTTAATTAAAGTTGCGGCTTTTGAGGGGTGTTAATAAAGGTTCTGAGAATCTCTGTCTCTATCCATAGAAAAAGAAATAAAAGAAAACCTCGCTAGTCTCTGTTTATTATAGGGCAAAAATACAAAACTACTAGCTATCTTGGGGCAACATTCAGTTACTCTTTTATTGGCTGACTGCTTTAGTTTCCTGACTGATACGTTTCACATTTAGAGAGGTCTCCAGCCAATGAAGACTAATGCTAAATCCGTAAAGTGTAAATTTCACCTACAAGGAAATGTAGGAAAATGGCTGTTTGCCTAAAAGGTAGGTTCCATGGCATAACAAAGCTCCAGGTGACTTTGAATGGTACACTGGTGCCTGTTGACAAAAACCATCAGCTGACGGGTAGCAGGTCTGAGACAGCTTTGCTCTTACAGTTTAGATTCTCCAGACAGAGCCCCTGTGACAAGTAGGGTCACCCAAAGGGGGGATTAACATGCTGACAAGTAAAAAAAAAATGAAAAATAAGATTAAAAAAAATACTGAAGAGGTTCAAATGAACAAACTCCTACTTGTTCCTCAAAGGAAAAACAAAGAGCTTTCAGAAACATCTCTGAGAGATGTAATAGAATATGAGTAAATTATAACAATTAAAAACCATTAAAGATAGAATAATTGAGAATACCTGTTTGGGTAACAATGACTTTCTTGAATTCCTCATAACAGAGGGTCTATTTTTAATCACTCTTTTTGCAAAAACTTGCATAATTTAACAATAATTGCAGATTTTTAATTCTTATACATCCACAAGAACATAAAGTGAAAACCATAAATTATATACTAACTCCAGCTGTTAAATGTTGGCATTTTGTCTTTAAAAAAAAAAAGTTCAAAAATCTGTTTCCTTAAACCAAGGAAATGTGGGAAAAGGCCATCCTGCCAGTGGAAACCTTCAGCAGCAGAAAGCTCATGCTGCGGTTTCTTGCCGAGGCAGCAAACTCCACTGAAAGAGAAGTCGCTGCCAACTCAAATACTGTTTGCTTTCACACCCAAGAACAAACTGTGTGCATGGCGAAGGCATTCGAAGGGCTGGGAGCAGCTGGAGAGGACTGAAGAAAGGTAACAGTAGTGTCAGAGCTACTGTAAACTGGTTCTCACTTTTCTATCAGCAAGTTAGCATCCCAGAAAACAAGGCGATGCCTGCTCCTTGAGTCCCAGCAGCCCAGTCAGTACCTGCTGTAATTCAAAACCTCTTCTTCCCAACTCAACCAGCAAAGGAACTTTTCAGAAAAAGGGGGAGAAAAAAATCCCCCCAACAAAAGAAACACATACTGCTTGGGTGTGATTGTAAGAGCAGGTGAGGCTCAGGTTTAAATGGAGTCTTGAGAAATTTCCATATCTCAGTGCCACATGCAACCCACTTTCTCTGCAAGCAGGAAATGCAAAGGAAGTGTTTGCTGCAGCCTTGTAAACCAAAGGCAGAGACCTCTGCCAAAGCAAATATCATTATTGCAAGTGTTCGGTGGCTCAAAAGCCCCTCCAAGCAACCTTTGCGCCCCCAAGGAGGGGTGTCACTAAGGAAGTGCCAAGGTATCCAAGAACCCTATAGGGAGGAAAACCACCCAATTCTCTAAAAAGCCAAAGCCTTCTTCCATGATGACTGTCTTCTGGGAAGTCATTTAGTCTCAAATTAAAAATGGTCAAATATGAATTTTTTTCTTTCCTTGGCCTATGCTAATTTGACATAATAGTTTAAATTATTATATAGTAATTGGTTGAAATGGTCAATTATAGTTATGTCTATTTTACCACAGTAAAATAAAATCCTTGTGCAGTGCCAGGGATGTAGGAGGAAAAAAGCCCCCCATCGGAGATAAGACACGTGTTGTGAAGTTCTGCCTCCTCCCGCCTGGCCTGCCACACTCTCAGAATCGAACACAGTTCATCATTTAAGGAAGAATCCTTATCCAAGTAGAAAATCACATCTTGTCTCTTATAAAATCCTTACTCCATCAAGTTCCCCCTCGCCCCAGGCACTCTTAAAACAGCTCACAAATATGTCAAGGTCTCAAAACATATATAGGAAGGAAATGGTGAATCTGTATGAATGGAAGATCTAAATATTCTCTGCTTATAATAAACAAGTTTACCCAGGGCAAATATATCACATATTTCCTATTCCAGATTGGACCTAGGAAGGTTTCAATATTAAGAGTCAATTTTATTGCCTTGCTCTGGTTTAAAATCAGAAAGCTTTTCTCACTGTCTTAACTACTGCCCCACACATAAAACACAAAAAGTTTTATGGTTTAGACACAGGTTGAAAAAATCTGCCCAACTAAACAAAGACTGCCTTTCTTCCCCAATAAAAAAGAATGTAAGAATTTGCCAACTGTTCCCCCGAGACACAATCCTATAGTGAATTCTCCTAGCCTCCAAAATGATTGATGTGATGTCATTCCATTCTTTCATCACTCCCTACCTTGTCTGGTTGCTGGTGAAAACCAGGAAGCCACAGACACTCACTTCGGTCTTTTGCTTGTGCGGGCCTCAATTCTCCAATGCCAGGTTGCTGCCAATGTCCTTGCAGCCAATGGTAAACAGGCCACAGGGTTCAAGTTAACTGTGGAGCGTTACCACGCTGAACATCTGGTCATGAATGAACGGATTGCCCACTAACTCTCAGCATTGGGCAGCTGATGAAAAATTCAACATTTTCCTTGTTGGCACAGTTGTTTTGGAGAATTCTCTAGAGCTTCCTGAATTATATTAAGAAAATTTCACTGCAGCAATCTATATCTGTGAGAACAGCTGGTGTTGAAAGGGATCTGCTGCTCTCTCTCCGTGCTGGGGGACCTCGTGTTGGATCAGGACACTTTTACTACATTTGTCCTTGAAAACTTAGCCTTCGCTGGGTAAAGCAAATGGCAGGAGAGGCGGCTCCCAGTGGCTGGATTCTACACAAACAAATCTCTTCATTTAGAGTGAACAATCTATTACCCAGCTAAGAGGGCATCAAGACCAAAATAGTCATTAGCAAGACCTCTCAGAATTTCTCTTACAAAATATATCCAAACAGTAAACAAAACTATTTTGGGGCTCTGAAATCAGATTGGTCCTATCACCACTGTACATTTTCTGAAGATCTTCAGTATAAAATAATAGTTCCTTTATAAAACTCAACTCAATGCAATGTGTCCAAATATTCCTTTTTCACCACATGACTGATTTTAAACTTAGCAAAGTCTTTCATTAAAACTAAGGGTGACACAATTAGAACAAATCAAATGTAGTATGTAATATTATGCTCAGCATTGGAAGAAGTCACATCGACAGAGTGTCCATTGATGCTTAAGAATAATTCTCTAAAAATAAAACAGTCGGGTTTAAAGAAATTAACTTGTTAATGGATATATGTGATATATTATTATTCTTTTTTGTTGAAGAAAAAGGAAGTGGTAAACTTAAGTCAAGCTAAATTTAGGCTATTATCTATGCAGCATAAATTTCACTTCTGTGTATAAATGCTAACTTGCATATTTCTCCATGGTAACTAAACTATGATTAAAACAACAGTGAAACCAGCCTTTAAAGCCACCTGTTTAACTAGGAACAACCTAATTTACAAAAATACTTAAACTTTGGAAATTTCATGGGCATCTATATCACGCTTTTCCCAGTAGAAAGCTCACTTTTCCATGAACATATAATTGCAATGTACTTGGCCTAGGTCGTAATCATTCTTTTTTTAACTAGTGTAATTTTTTCATGTATTGTTCACTCTAACATAAGTGGTATTTAAGATTATAAAGAATAAGACTCTAATACTCTTTCCAAAAAGGAAGTTATTTTACCGCTTGGAAGGGATTAATTTACCTAGAAAGTATCTTCACATTTTACAAAAAGAACTAATGAAAGAAGAGAGAAAATTCCAAACTGAAATGACTATTTGAGATGGCAAGCCACATTCAAACTAATTTTTTATTGAGGTAGCCTTGTAATTTACTAATGAAGAAATGGAGTATTTTATTGGAGAAATTAAAAAAATAATTATAATATGTCCAAGAATAGTAAAAATGTAGGTATAAGCAATATTTTCTTATTTAATTATAAAACATAAAAGTAGATTTGAATGTGAATCATTTTGAAACCTTAGAATTAGGCTTAGAATTTAAATACTGAAAACCCCTTGAAGTCGAAACACAATCATAATAGGTCAGGTTTGGTGTGAAAATCATGACTCATATTCATGACACATATTCAGAAATGCCTCATACTAAAACTTTATTATAAAGAATTGATCTTCAGTTTTTTGTCTCCTGGTCTTTACATGATGTAATGGCTAAGGCCACATTTCACACAGTTAAGTAATGATGACTGTATAAGACTTATGATTTAAAAAAAAAACTCATAAAATGTCACAATTTATAATTTTATGTATACTTACCTCTAATATCACATACATTTACACAGTGGTTGCTAATTAGATAACAATGTATTACCATAATGTCTATAAAACCTGCTTTTAAAACCAAATTCTGTAAAAAATAGTCTTTTCAAGCTGACATAGCCCATTTCCAGGGTCATATTTAAAATAATTAGCACCACTGCTAGTAAATGTTCTAATAAAACTCTAAAATGATTTCTAAGCAGAACGCAAAATTCTCTAAAATTTAACAATAAAGCCTTCCAGTAATTTGAGATAACTTTCCAAGGGGTGTTGAAATTAAAAAAAAAAAAAAAAAAGATTTTAAAATCCAGATTCCCTGGGGCCATTTCTGTGACTCTTGAAAACTAATCTTGGAGAACTGGACAAATGGAATCTGTTGTCTTATCTGATTCTCTGACACGTACAAATGTTCTTCTGTGTGGAGCAAGAGATTCTGTAAAGCGGATAGAGACAAAAGCCAACTCCTACATAAAAAATGTCAACTACATAGACCACATTTCCACAAGACTTACGAACTCCTAAAAAACAGCATGTAAGTTGCTCATATTCATAAGTGCACAAATTCAAGGTAATCAGCCATTATTTTTGAGGCACAAGATTTTCGTTTTATAAGAACTATTGTGAGACTTGTCTATCAAGACAGGTCTTTAAAACTCAATAGTTAAATCTTTTTCAGTTTTCTCAGCCACTCAAAGTTAGTTCTGCTAACAGAAAAGCAATCTGGGAGAGAAAATTCCATAGGTGGTGGCCATTTGTTCTTAAAAAAGGTCAGGGGCCTCCCTGGTGGTGCACAGGGTTGAGCACAGCGCTGTGAGGCTGTCTGCAGCCTTTCCAACATGAGTTCGATCCCAGGCCAGCTGGGGCGCTACCCATATGGTACAGCAGACCTCTCCTGTGGCTGCTCCCCTCAGCAGTGCATTTCGGTACATCTGCCTGTTCTGCTCCCTGCTCTCGCTGGTGAATCTTCTCGCCGCTCCCCACCCCCGGTGACTCTGGCCTGTACCCCACTTCTAAAAAAAAATGAAAACAAAAAAGGTCACACAGTTAACGATGAGTGTGAACCTTTATCTGGGAACCATAAAGGAATAACTTTATCCACCATATGTATAGCCTTCTCTGTAAGTGGTATAAAATCTCTTTTGCATAAAATGGGTAGAAAAATCAGGTATTTTCAGTTGGTAAGATAGTCAACCGAAGGATATCTATAATAATAGCGATCTTATATTTGCCTATGATTTTGCATTTATCAAGCAGTTGCCATAAACCCTAAGTCATTTCATCTTTATACTAACCTTATGTCAAAGGCATTGTCAATCTGACAGATGAAAGATTCAGAGAAACTAATGGTTTGTTCCAGGAGAGTTGGGACTTGTCTTAGGACTCTAATTCCAGTGTTCCTTTCAGTATTATGCCTATTAATTAGCAAACTGAAGTGGGTAGTCCAGGTAAAGCCATCCATTTTCCTTCTATTTAATACATTTTACTTCTGCTTTAATAATGGGATCATTCAGCTTATGACTGAACAGATTCTTGGTTACCCTTCAGCTTAAAAATGATAGCTAGAGCAATAATATTCAGGGATCAGATGACTCTGGCTTAGCATCCAGGATTAGACTCCAGTTAATTTCCCTGCCCAACTTACTTCCCTTCTGATTTTTTCTGATTTGCACACCTTATTTTGGTCACACTGGTTTTCTCCCTTTTTCTCAAACTCACCAAACTCACAGCACCTCAGAGTCTAAGCAATGATTGCTCCCTAAGTCTTGAATGTTATTTCCCAGCCAACTGGCTGCTTTCCTCTTGCTATTCAGATCTTGCTCAAATCTCTCCTCCCCTGAGAAGCCTCCTGTGGTTATCTCATCTAAAGTGGGCCAGAGGTATTCTGAGTCCACCTCCCTGTTTTAGTTCTTTGCACAGCACTTTCCTCTGATACTGCTCCTTACTGTCTGCTTCATACCTGTACCCGATGAGCGTATTGGCAATATGACAAGGAGATTCTTGGTGCTCTTGTGAACATTTATACTCCTGATACTTACAACACAGAAAATATGACACAAGGAAATCTGTAATAAATATTTGCTAAATAAACAAATGGATCCTATTCCACAGCATATCACTCTCCAACGACGTATCCTTCCTCCACAAGAATGTGCAGTCCCTTTCATATAGTTATTGTTTCACAAATTTCCCGGATGAATGGGGGAAGGGTCCTGATTATGAATGACGTGGCTACTTCAACATGTGTCTTAAATGCTCTGCCAAAGAGAGGTTGATTCTTTTAATGATATCCTCAGTAAAAGGCATTTTAGAACCACAGGCAAAGAGAAATGGGTTACAGAATGCTGAATTTGGTTAAACACAGCCTTTCCATGTTAATTAATCATTCCACATAAAGGAGGA
Organism: Talpa occidentalis; assembly: GCF_014898055.3. Classification (NCBI taxonomy): domain Eukaryota; kingdom Metazoa; phylum Chordata; class Mammalia; order Eulipotyphla; family Talpidae; genus Talpa; species Talpa occidentalis. The sequence goes on from NW_023600993.1 coordinate 53,089,641, forward strand.
ATCACAGAGAAGAGGAAACCGTGAGGACTTTGATCAAAAGGCAGAAGCAAGCAGAAAGGAGTTAAGCCTTCCCTTGGACTTGGTCAGCAGGCTACATGGAACCTTAAGCACCCACACATTAGTGTACAAGAACCCTGCTATTTGCATGGAGCAACAGCCACGAAGAACAGGACACTCAGTGTCAGGTGTAACCGGAAACGCAGTGCCCGCTCATTGGACATGCATGATTGAGTGCTCACCTGCCAAGACAGGGGAAGCTGTTCTACACACCAGCTGATTTAATCCTCCTCTCCAGCCTAGGGCACGGGTACACGATGATCATCTCTCTTTTGTTAATAAGGAAACGACCTGCAAAGGTTAAGTAACTTGCCCACTGCGGAGTCAGGATTTGAACCCAGGAGTTTGAGTCAAAACGAAAGCTCTTACGCCACAAACCAGACTTCCTACCAAGTTCTCAACACAGCCAGCAGGAACCAGAGTCAGGTACAAGCAGGCCTGAGGCCTAGCTTGCCAATTTCCAGCACCAGAAACTCTAGTCAGGTGAGGGAAGCCAGGCACTGAAAAGTCACCTATGATTATGATGACAGAAAAAACATACATTCATGGGCATGACCAGCTACATAATTTTGTAGAGCCAACTACAAAATGAAATTGTTATTAAGAATTTCAAAATGGAGACAGCATAGCCTTAAACCCAGCACCAGGCTTCTGGGAGCATAGGACTGTGTGACAACGCAAGTTTCGTGCCTGCAAAGGCAGCCCTGGTTCTAAGTGCTTTATTTCTTTGAAACTTTACTCTCTACGTTTCAGTTTTATTTGTCTCTTTATAATGTTCAACATATGAGTCATAAGGAACATTTTTTTTTAATGGCAGATACAGAGTCAAGGGGTGGAGGAAGCAAGTGGACCTCTCTGGCTTTATTCTTTAAACTGTCAATGGCTGAGTCTGAGCCGCTGAGCAACAGTCCCTGGAAATGTAAGGCTGAGTGTCTGGAAGGCAAAAAACAATTTGTAAGGGACCCGATCTGACTGGATTCTAAGGCTCCAAACATTGAATGAAGGGGATGGAAAAAGAGTCTTCTAAACTGCTCCATGAATTACATGGATCAGTTTCTATAATTTGATGAAGTTTCATCTGAGAGGATTTGCTAGTGACATCCTAACTTTAGCCTATGGTTCATGTTGCTCTTCAGATTCATCCTTCACAATGCTGTTCCCAAATATACATTCCGTTCCAGGCGACGCTACTAATCCAGAGAGACTCAATTCCTGATTCTGCAGAACTTACAGACCAGACACAAGGGAGCCAAAGTTAAGCAAGAATATTATAAACATATGGGTAAAATCACACTTACGGCAAATCTGCAAGACCTATCATGTTGGACCATGAGAGTGTACAATACAAGGACCTTATATTTCCACTGAGGGACAGAGGGACAAGGCAGGTCATAGTATCATATGTGCCCTCACCAAAGCTCTTGCTGGCCTCGTGAAGCTTATGTAAAAATCTATGTCTTCAGCTTATACTATTTAAAGTAATTTTTTTGGTCCACACTGGGAGGGTAGTAGAGTTATGCCCAGTACAGTTCCAGGTCCCATATTGTACTGACTCCAGCCTACAGTGTAGCTCTCCTTCATATAAAATATTACAGGGAAACAAAGGAAGGAGAGAACAGGGAGGGAGAATGGAGACGGAGAGAAGAAGGGGAGGAAAAGAGACAGAAAGATCACTACCTTCTGTCCACAGGATGGCTTTAAGATAAAAACCATTTTTCACATTTTATTCTTTCTTCCTCCAAAACCTTGAAAACACTCTTCAAACCACTCATAGTTTCTATCACTCCAGGGTCTTAACATTATTTTAACAGAGCTTTGCGTGTGCAAATAGTACTAAAACCAGAAACAGTGCCTCTTCCTTAGAAGCATCTGTCTAATCTGATTGTATATATGTCAAGCCTATGTGTGCAATATGTATGTCAACAGCGCTTAAGTAATATCTTGTCCCCACTTGCTTCTGATTTCTTTGAATTCTCATATTAACCTCTCTCTCTCTCTTTTAACATTGCTGGGATTTTCCCTCTGTGAAACTTGACAGAAACGTAAGATATTTCAGTTCTTGCTATGAGGCACTAAGCAAATCGAAAATATTGTCAGTGTTTTAGTCTCATTAGTTTCTTTTAAACACCTACTTTGCTGGTATAAGCTAATGTGAACCTTTCTCACCCTGTTTAAATTTCAATATAAAATTTGTACACAACAATAAAACTTGTGGCTCATTTGTCATGCTTCCACAAGCGACTGTGTCACTCACAAGAAGAGCCATGGGCTGGGTGTGCACAGCGATTTCGTTCCTATTTCACATCACTCAATTGAGCCTTCTGGAGAAAAGCTTTTAACAACCACATCTGGCCTTTAATAAATCACTGCACTTTGTCTTCCTGCCAAAACTCCTCCTTTATCTAACTTACATCTTCATGATGAGATAGGAAATCACGCATTATGGTGGTGACAAACAATTGTAATTATGTCATTAGTAGCCATTTAGTCTACAAAGGTACTCAAAAAGGAAATATAATGCACAATAAGAAATATAGGATAATACATTGATCACAGTTCTAATCCCCTTTTACTTCACGAGTGTAAAAAGCTGGCATAATTCTTGGGCACAGCAGGCAGTAATGGCATACCACTTTATGAACTATGCAGCTATTTTATTCCCCTATCCACTTAAAAATAAAAAAGCATTTAATAGCTTGATTTAGACATAAAAGTTATTTGTGATGCCTCGATGATTATAATATTTTTCAACTTTTTGTAAAAGTGAATTTTTGTGTTAGGGAAGAAACGAGTTATTTTGGTTTTAAAAAGTTAACAACTATACAAGTGTGTGCACATTCTCACGTGAATATCCATGTTGGAATATACATGTGGGTATATATGTATATATGTGTGCCTCTGCAGAGACACACACACACACACACACACACTCCTATAGAGTCAAGCAACCTCACAATGAGATGCATTTCGTATGGGTCACAAGCAGTGGTGATCACAAGCAGGGGAAAAACTAGGAAAAGATATTTTTTAAAAATAAATCATGTCTCCAGTCTCCCACCAACTCCAAACATGTAGTTTATTTTTTTTTAAGATTTATTTATTTATTTATTTATTTATTTATTTATTTATGCAAGCACTAGGTACAGTCAGAAGCATGGGATGGTGAGAGAATTCACCAGAGCCAGAGCAGGGAACAGAACAGGCAGATTGATGAAATACACTGCTGAGGGGAGCAGCGGGCATGGTAGGAGAGGTCTGTCGCACCATGTGGGACCCTTACTGGCGGCCAGGGATCGAACCACCACTGCAGAGGCTTCTGGCAGCTTCGCAGCCCAGCGCTCAACCGCTGCACCACCAGGGGAGGCCCCAAACATATAGTTTAGTAAGAAGAAATTCCAGCAGGTTACAAAATAAGTTATCAAAAGTTTCTTAAGTTCTGAAACTCTATGTAATTCTCCAAAGTCAATAAAAATCAAATACCTGGTTCTAGACAAGCCACATTTCTAACATCCACCCAGATGAAGAACCAGTGACAACTGGTGTTGAAAGAGGTGGATAAGCTTGGATAACCTAGAGGCCATTGAGATGGAACAAGCCCTACTAATGCATCTCCATCTTTGAAATGCAACACATGAGATATGATAGTAAAATAAATCAGAAGGCAACCTGCTTAAACTTCAGCAAGAGCAAAGTCATTTCACATATAACTTCATTCACTTCAAACTTGCCATGTCTCACAAATGCCCATTTTACTGAGAGATGTCTACAAGAGATGAGTTTTGAATCAAGTCACTTAAAAATTTCCCCATCTTAAGGCATCCCTAATGGCGCAAGGGGTTAAGAATCAACCTATGAAGCTATCTGTAGCCACTGCAGTACGAGTTCAATCCCGGGCCAGGGAGCTACCCACATGGCACAGGAGACCTCTCCTGACTCACCCGCTGCTCCCCTCAGCAGTGTATTTTAGTCAACCTGCCTGTTTTGTTCCCCACATTGTCTCTGGTGAATCCTCTCACTCCCCACCCCTCTGGCCTATACCCCAGTTCTGGTATGCATAAATAAATAAATCTTTAAAAAAAAAATTCCCCCATCTTAAATTCAACAATTATCCAGCAAATACCTACATGTTCCATACTGATGTTAATTCAAAGGAAATTAAGATGTAGATACAGTGACAAAAGTTGAATTTTGAAAGCTGTATTATTTTTATTGATATAACCTTGGTTTACACACTGAATTTGACATAGGGGTGCAGATTCACTCCTCCACACATGTATATTACTACACCATACCCATCACCCAAGCACCCGTAATCCTCTACCATAAGCAGTTGGGCCTCTGCTTCCCTTTGTTTCAACCTCCCACCCTCCCCTTCTGGTAGTCTCAATTCTACAGTCAGATTTCTAGGGTTTATTTTAGTTTAGTTTTGTCTGTTCCTTTGTTTTGTTTTTCTATATTCCACTTATGAGTAAAATCATCTGGTATTTGTCTTTCTCCTTCAGACTTATTTTGTTTCATGTAATCCCCTCCAGTTTCATCCATGTTGCTGCAAATGGCAAGTTTTCATCTTTTCTTACAGCTGAATAGTATTCCACTGTGTACATATATCATATCTTAATTCAGTCATCTGTTGTTGGGCACTTCAGTTGTTTCCACAACTTGGCTATTGTAAATAGTGATGCAATGAACATAGCAGTGCATATATCCCTTCAAATAAGTGTTTTTGCATTCTTTTCATAAATACCTAGAAGTGGAATTGGTGGGTTGTATGGTAGGTTTATTGTTAATATTTTGAGAAACTGGGCCTCCTGTATGATGCAAGGGGTTTCTCAGCACTATGAAGCTATCAGTAGCCACTGCAACACAAGTTTGATACCCAGCCAGGGAGCTAACCCACATATGGTGCATCAGACCTCTCCTGTCTCACCCACTGCTCCATCAGCAGTGTATTTCAGTAGATCAGCTTGTTCTGTTCCCACTCTGTCTCTGGTGAATTTTCTCACACACACACACCCTCCTCGCACCTCTGGCCTACACCCCAGCTCTTGTATGCATAAATAAATAAAATAAATCTTTAAAAAATATATTTTGAGAAACCTCCATACTATTATCCATAAGGGCTGGATCAGTCTACACTCGAGGGATCCCTTTTCTCCACACACTTGCCAACACTTGTTGTTTCTGGACTTTTTGATATGAGACATTTTCACGGGTCTGAGGTGGTATTTCATTGTGGTTCTGATTTGCATTTCCCTGATGATTAGTGATAATGAACATTTTTTTCATGTTCCTATTGGCCATCTGCATATCTTCTTTGGAAAAGTGTTTATTTAGGTCTTCTGCCCATTTTTTGATAGGGTTATATATTTTTCTTTTTGTTGCGTTGTATGAGTTCTTTGTAGATCTTGGATATTAGCCCCTTGTCAGATGTGTGATGTACAAATTTTCTCACATTCAGTACTGTGTATTTATTTTAATAGTATATTTTGCGTAATGAAAAATTTTAGTTTAGTATAGTCCCATTCACTTATTTTTGCTTTTGTTTCCCTTGCTGGTGGACTCGAGTTCCCAAAGATATCCCTAAAGCCAATGTCATAAAGTATTTTGCCCATGGTTTCTTCTATGTATCTTACGGTTTCAGATCTTATATTCATTGATGTCTTTAACCCACTTTGAGTTAATTTTGTGTATGGTATACGGAATGGTATAATTTTTGTGTATGGTTGGTCCAGTTTTCCCAATACAATTAGTTAAAAAGACTTCCCATTCTCCATTTTTTATTTTTGAACTCTTTGTCATAAATTAACTGTCCACATAAGTATAGGTTTATTTTTGAGGTCTCAATTATTGCTCTGTGTCTATTTTTAGTCTAGTAGCATCCTATTTTTATTATTATAGTTTTGTAGTACAGTTTGAAGTCTGCAAATATGATATCCCTGTTATTTTTTTCTCAGTACTGTATTGGCTATTCAGAGACTTTTGAAGTTCCATGTAAAATGTCAGTAATGCTTATTCTATTTCTTTAAAGAATGACATTGAAACTTGATAGGGATTGCACTGAATTTGTACACTGCTTTGGGTAAGATGGCCATTGTAATAATGTTAATTTTCACAATCCATGATCAGGGAATATCTTTCCATTTTTTGTGTCTCCTTTTTCTTTCAATATGTCTTACAGGAGGTTTTTCACCTCCTTTGTTAAGTTTATTCCTAGGTATTTAAGGAAATTTAAATAGTAATCAAAAATCTCCCAAAAAACAAAGCACCAAGACTAGGCAGTTTCATTAATAAGTCCTATATACAACCTTACAAAGATGAATACCTATCCTAATCAAGCTCTTCCAAATGACTGAAGAAGAGAGAATGTTTCTGAACACATTTTGGGAGGCCAACATTACTCTGATACCAAAAGCATACAAGGACACAATGACAACATAAAACTATAGACCAATATTCCTTAAAACTATAGATACCAAAAAAAAAAAACTCACCAAAAACCTTAGCAAACCAAATTCAACAGTACATTAAAATGACATACATCATGACCAAGCAGAATTCATTCCAGGATGGTTCAACATCTGCAAATCAATGCAATTCATCACATCAACAAAAGGAAAGAAAAAAACCACATGATCATATCAATAGCTGTAGAAAAAGCATTTGACAAGATTCAGAGTCCATGTATGATAGACACTATAAAAAAAATGTGGAGGTATGGAACATACCTCAACATAATACAGGTTGTATATAACAAACCAACAGCTAACACACTCAGTGGTGGAAAACTAAAGCTTTCCCTCTAAGATCAAGTATAAGACAAGGATGTCTACTCTGCTACTACTATTCAACACAGTCCAAGCTAGAGCAATTAGGCAAGGGAAAGATATTTTTAAAAAACCCAAATTGAGAGAGAAGAAGTAAAGCTATCATCATTTGCAAATGATCAAACACGTAGAAAACTAATTAAAAGAAACATAATCAATAAGGATAATATGCCAGTACAGTGAAATGGCATGCTACAAAATGAATATATAATTTGTTTCATTCCTATATACATAAACAATGAAAATCAAGAAAACAATCTCATTTACAATACCATCAAAAAAATTGAAATTTGTAACACTGATGCCAAATCTCAACAATGATGTCAACAATTATAATCATTAGTTACAAAATGGGACAAAAATTATATGACAAGTTTTCAGTTTTCACCTTGTATTTGACAATGTATGTTTCCCTGAGAAGGTATAAGAATGAACTCATTTGGAAAAGTTTTTTGACAAACAAGTGAAATATGCTTATAGCACCAATATTGAAGTTATCTTATTGATATTGTAATCTGGTTGATTCAACTCAGGATTATTATGAATGCAATGAAACCATTTATTTCTAAAATATTAATAAATTTAATCTAAAACCCAGGGACTTAACTGGATTGAGTGTTCATAAAAGACAAGTCTTTTTTGTTTTGTTAATTTTTGTATAATTATTGCTTCATATTTACTTTTATCTGAATACAAAAACCTCAGGTTTCCAAAAGATACTTGGAAGAAAAAAGAGCTAAATTGTTTCTCTCAGAAATCTTGTTAAAAATAAGAAGAAACACCCATATCATGATACATGCTGCATAAAATGTAGACACCCTCATTTTTCAATACAGTGAGAGAAGAATTAGAAAGTGACCGTTATCAACAGAAAAAGAAAGTAAAATTACAATAATAAACAGAGGCTTTAAGGGAAAGCATGGGGGGTGGGGGATGAAGTCTAAATTTCACGAAAACAGAAGGGCCTTCAGCCAAATTTACCTACGTACTGTTTGATTTCTCTTAATCAGCATGAGGTCTAAGGATGTCTTTTATACTGGGGTCCTTGCTACCCCCACTTTGACATTTAGAATTTTATTTTTTCTAAGAAAGGCTTATCTGGAACTCGCATGCTTCTCTAGTTACATATGAAAGAAATTGTACTCACATCAACATTATCTTTATTTATCAACTCCCTTGCACATTGCCCCCTGGGTACTAGCAGTTCAAAAGTTCAAAAAGATTTTTGAAAGTAAACCGAGATAGAAAACAGGCACCAATTCCTATTTGGAACTTACATTCTCGTGCCTTCTAGCATTCTCTAGATGATGGATCAAGAGGAATGATAAAAGAGAGTGAGGCAGCTGCCAGGGAGGGTATCAGTTGGTGTGGATGGCATTTCTCATACTGACTGAAAAATTCATCTTGTCCCCACAAGCTGTCATGCCTAAGCACAGGACAGATCTACATATCACACCTCAGAATGAGAAGGAGCTGTGGAAAGCCTGATGCACTCAGAAATTCCTTCTCCCTTTTATTCTTATATTTTCCTTTTCTTTTATTCTATTTTCATTTGCTGTTGCTTCAAATACTCCTCTCTAGCATTCTGTTCGCCTCTTGAAAGTGATGGCTCAGAGACTCTAAACAGGTCTCAGTGCAGACCAGCCATCCTGGGCATCTGTCAGTATCTTCTTTCTTGCTGGATTAATTGCTTGATGCTTCCTTCTCTAACCCATGTTACTACCTATAACAGAGGATGAGGGTCCTGCTGTTAAATCAGTGTGGTAGGCTCTCTTTTTTCAAATGGAGGAAATGAAGTAACACAACACAACCTGAATGATCCAAGACAACAGGGACCTAAACAGCCCATCTGAAAGACCCAGTTCTTCTGCAGACAGAATTATTCACCTCCATCTGCTTACCAGACTATAGACTCCTTGAGTGAAGGAATGAAACATCAGCATCTTCCTCAACTAGCCTGTGGCAAACTCTGAACTGTGGATCACTTAAGCATAGAGAGTGGAATTAATCTCCTTATTAATTAGAAGGTTATTAGTTAAGAAGCATTTCTACTTCTTGGTATTTACTCTGAAGAAAGTCTCCAGCATGCTGAAGATGTTTACTACAGTAAAAGAAAAATTACAAATGTTCACTAACATTGGAATAAACAATCACAATTCATGGTCAAACAACAGACTACTGTTAGCAGGGTTTAAGTTAGATCTATACACAGTAACACTGTATCTCAAAATAAAGGCTGAATAAAAAAGCATGAAATAATTAGAATATAGCACAGTTTGAGGCTACACTTGTAAACTAAATATAAACTCTCAAAATAGGTTACCTGTGGAAGCAAATATTTGAAAGTCGATTGGAGTGAGGTAGCCCCAACACCTATTGCAATTTGTTTCTGATGAATGGGACCATGAGAGGGCATCTTGGCCATGGCTGAAATGTTTTACTACTTTTAAACACATATACAAGCAAATAGAAGAAAATGTTCACAACTGGTATTCAAAGTGGAGGGAACACAGAGGACTGCTAGTCTTTGTAATTTCCTTCAACTTTTACATGTCTTGGGCTTTTTCCCCTATCCTCTCTGTCAACTTAATTCTGAAGATGTTTCAATATCTGTCAGTTACATTGTCTTAAAAAAAAAAAAAGATTGATTTATTTATGCGTAGAAGAACTGGGGTGTGGGCCAGAAGTGTCATGGGGAGGGGTGAGAGGATTCACCAGAGACAGAGTAGGGAGTAGAAGAGGCGGATTACTGAAATACACTGCTGAGGGAAGCAGCAGGCGAGACAGGGGAGATCTGCTGCGCCATGTGGGTTAGCTCCCTGGCTGGGGATCAAACTCAGGCCACCACAATGATAGCACTGAGACTTAACCCCAAGGCCACCAGGGAGGATCTACATTGTCTATTTCTTACATGTGGCCAAGTACACTCCTCATTAGACAAGAGATTTTATAAGCAAAGCCAGCTTAGTATCTCACAAGAGAAAGTTTCATTTTGGGGGTTTGTGCATATGTGGAGATGATATAACCCAAATAATTTAGAAATTGGGACTGAGAGAGTCAGGACCTCTTCAAATTTGCAAAACCATCTGCACGTCTGCCAGTCTATTAAATATGCTGTTCTTCTCAGTTCCAGTTGGAACAAAGACTACTAGCTCCTAAGAAAATAGAAGCTCACCTGGACTTCCCAACCCAAGAGAACTTTCAAAAGAAATTTGCACTCATCACCAAAAACCTCCACATTGATGGCTGCTAAAGAAAGTAAGGGCAACACAAAATTATTCAGTATTTGGGCGGGTAAGAGAAATATTACTGATGTAATGCACAAATGCCCCTATCTTTATAAGAAAGAGCTTACTTTTTTTAAAGATTTATTTTATTTACACAAGAGCTGGGGTACACAAATAGAAAACCCAGAAATAAACCCACAGATTTATGGTCAACTAATCTTTGACAAACGAGCAAAGAATATGCACTGGAGCAAAGTAAGTTTGTTCAATAGATGGTGCTGGGAAAACTGGGTCACTACATGCAAAAGAATGAAACTTGACTACTACCTCACACCATGCACAAAAACCAACTCAAAATGGATTAATGAACTAGACATAAGACCTGAAACCATAAAATATATAGAAGGAAATATAGGCAAAACACTACATGACATGCACCTCAAAAGACATCTTTACAGACACATCACCCGAAGCAGTGATAGTGAAGGCAAAGATAAACAGCTGGGACTACATCAAATTAAAGAGCTTCTGCACAGCAAAAGAGACAATAACCAAAACAAAGAGAAACCCCACCGAATGGGAGAACATTTTTGCACACAACACTAATGATAAAGCACTGATCACAAAAATCTACAAAGGGCTGATGAGACTTGACAAAAACAAAGAAAATAATTCAGTCAAAAAATGGGGAGAAAAGCTAAAAAGAAACTTCTCAAAAAAGGAAATGCAAATGGCCAACAGGCATATGAAAAAATGTTCAACATCACTTGTAATCAGGGAAATGCAAATCAAAACTACAATGAGATACCATCTCACACCAGTGAGAATGGCACATATTAAAAAAACTAGCAACAGCAAATGTTGGCGAGGATGTGGAGAAAAAGGAACTCTCTTGCACTGCTGGTGGGAGTGCAAACTGGTCCAACCACTATGGAAAGCTGTATGGAGATTCCTCAACCTACTAAAGATAGAGCTTCCATATGATCCAGCAATTCCACGCCTAGGTATTTACCCAAAGGACACAGAAACATTAATTCAAAAGGGCACCTGCACCCCTATGTTTATAGCAGCACTATTTACAATAGCTAAGCTTTGGAAACAACCCAAATGCCCAAAAATATTTGACTGAATCAAGAGATGGAATATTATTCAGCAATCAAAAAAAATAAACTCATGTAATTTGCAGCAACATGGATGGAGCTAGAAGGGATCATGCTCAGTGAAATAAGCCAGAAAGAAAAAGAAAAACACCAGATGGTTTCACTCATAGCAGAAATCTAGAAAACCTAAATAAAGGACCAGGAAAAAGAATAACTATAATAAAGAAAAAAATCAAAATCAACAAACAACTATAAACCAGAGACACACTATGGGGGGGGGGAGAGGAGGGATTGGGGTCAAAATAAGGGAGGTGTGATTATATGAGGAATATTAAAAAAAAATAAATCTTAAACAAATAAATTGTTCTTAGCAGAAAAAAAAAAAGAGCTGTGGTACAGGCCAGAGGTATTGGAGGGTGAGAGGATTCACCAGAGACAAAGCAGGACACAGAATAGGCATACGGTCTGAAAGCACTGCGGAGGGGAACAGCAGGCGAGACAGGAGAGGTCTGACGCGCCATGTGGGTATCCCCCAGGCTGGCTGGGAATCGAACCCGCACTGCAGAGGCTGCAGACAACCCCAGAGCACTTTGATTGACCTGCTGTGCCACTGGGGAGGTCAGAAAGAGCTTACTTTCTGAAGAACCCAAGGAATGATAGAATTCCAAAAACATCAAAACTGCCTCCCCAAATTCACATGAAGCAAAAAGAATTTTAAGATGAGAAAATTCAAATTTGTCATAAGTTGCCCATAATATTGACACCAAATGACACAAAGAGACATTATGTTTTCTAAAGCAAATGAGACCTAAGCAATGGCCTATAGGAAATAATTACCTTAAAGAAAGATTACCCCACTGAGAGTGGGGGCGATATGTGTCAGGTTACTTCTTTTGGAGACAGGACTTGGTTGTTAATTCTAATATTGTTAACTTGTTTCCCAAGAATCACAAGGTCAAAGCTCAGATTTTCTTAGTGACATTTGACCAGGTTTCTAAAAATGTTGTACAAAGGCCATTAAGTGCAGAAAGGAAACATAATTGTTGACTTTAAATATGCAGGCAAAAGTCACAGTAAATAACAATAATTTGCTTGGAATATTGTTCCATATAGCATTTCACAGAAATCCAGCATGCAATTTGCGAGAAAATGCAGGCAAATTAATTGTATACTTTCACCTTTTCTTCTCAACTCACATGTGAGAAGAATAACATTTTACCCCACACAGAGAAGCCCCATACACGCGTACGGTTTTGAAAAGAACCTAATCAATAGTATCAACTGAACCTGAGATTAGATTAAACGGCAGACAGAGGCAAACAGCCTATAACTATTAGGAATCATCGTTCCCACGGCTTTCAACCTCCCTTTCCCTGATGGCAGACAACAGGGCAATATAGTTTATCGTGCAGAGACTGAATCCAGTACAAAATACCACCCCGGCCCGAGGCCTGACACTGGTAATGGCTTGTGAAATGCCTCTAAAGGCGCCTCAGTGGCACACAGTCATCAGCTTCCACATTACCATCATCTGCCTTGTAAGCCATGCATGGCCACCTCCCGGGGCAGGTGTGCATGGCCCAAACCCAGAGTGAGACCCAGGTGTGGGTCCAGGCTCCTGGGCTTATTACCTGTGTGAGCGGACCAGTTGTTTTAATTTTTCTGACCCTCCTTCCCCTCCACAAAATGGGTGTAATAATAAAAGCTACCTGAGAAAGTAGCTGTAGGGTAAGGTAAAAGATATCAGGATTTTCTGCCCTCCCGCCATTAGGATGGATGACGGAACCCTGGGGTCCTGAATGCATGCCTGATGGCGGGCACCTAGAGTAGGGTGTGGGCATAGGTAGATGGGATTCGATTGGGCTTTTAAGGGCGGCGTCATGGGGACGCCAGCAGAAGCCGAGAGAGAAGCAAGAGAAGCAGAAGCCGAGAGAAGGCCGGAGAGCCCAGAGTGAAGACCTGCTGGGGGCTGGGAGGCCTGCCAGCCTACCGGCCCCCCAGCTCCCCTGCCTGCCATATACCAAGTAAATCCCAATAAAAGACCTGCAAAACCCCTGAGGGCTCCAGAACTCCTCTTTAACCCGGTCTGCATGGGATCCTAGAAAACCTGCTCAGTGGCCATTCCTGCCCCCTACAGTAGCCGTGAATACAAGGTATAGCAGAAGCTCCACCCACTATTAGCTCATTAAGGAATCCAGCTCTGTGTGACCAAATCATCAAAAGAAAAGCTAAAGCAGTAGCTATCATTTGTTGATCAGTTACCATGTGAGAAATGCATGCTCTTTCACATTTCAGGATTATAAATTCACAGCCTTCCATGTTCCAGATGGGGAAACTGAAGCTCAAAACAACTGCTCACACACCCAGTGGCCTAAGGCAGATGTTGAAGAGGAAGTCTCATCTCTCATGTCAAAGATTGTGCCATGAATCAATGTTCCAACTTCCTGGTTGCACATCTGAGTAACTTAGAGAATTTCAAACATTCACAGGTCCAGGCCATCCTCTGGACCAATTAAATTGGAATTTCTGAGACACAGGGCCCAGGCATCTGCATTTTAAAGCTCTCAGATGATTCCAATGTACCATGTTTGGGAACGAGTATACAACACTATACAACCTGAGGCATGCAGTTCTTGGATATGTGAATGAATTTCTTCTTGCTGCTATAACACAGCCACAAAATTAGTGGCTTAACACATATTCATCTATTATCCTACAGTTCCGGAGGTCAGAAGTCTGCTAAAATTACGGTACAGCAGAGTTGTTTTCCTTCTGGAGACTCAGGGAGAAAATCTGTTTCCTTCCCTTGCCCAGCTTCTAAAGGCTGCCTGGATTCCTTGGCATGCAGCCCCTTCCTCCATTTTCAAAGCCAGCTACATTGGGCCTAGTCCTTCACAAACTGCCTTCTCCCTGATTCTCTCCTTGACCTCCAATCTTCCACTTCCAAGGATCCTGGGACTACATAGTGTCCACTGGGGTAATCCAGAATAATCTCCCCATTTTCAAGGTCAGATGATTAGCAACCTTAACTCCACCTGCAAGCTTAATTCCCCTGTTCCACGTAATAGCAGATTCCCATGTCCAGAGGATCTGGATGATGATATCTTTAGGGGGCATCATTCCACCCACCACACCTAACAATCCTGCCTCCAGACCAAAAGCATGGGCAAGGCGACACAGTCCAAGGGTGACCTGAAAGAAGGTCTCAGTGTAGGAGACTCTTATTTACAGTCTCAAGGGTAGTATTTTACTTGACTCTGCATCTCAGGTACCAAGCACAGAAGACGGTTGAAGCATAAAAGATGTTCCATGGATGTTTACAGAAGGAAGAAACGAAAGGATCTTACATTTATCCCGTCACAACAGTTTATATCAGATATGCTATCATGTTCAATAAGGAGAAAGATAATGAGTGTTATTTCTAATTGGATACTCACAAGAGAAATTTCTGCTTGATTCTAAATGCAGCAACTCCACTCTGCTCTCGCATGAGGAACTACATGCCACCCATTTCTCTAGCGCACAGAAGCCTGAATCTAATTTTACAGGAGTTTGGAAATAATATGCCCTCTAACTTGAATTTTCTTTGCCAGTGGCCACCACAAAAGCAAATTGCTTTTGTTAGGGTGTTTTTCATTGGGTTGGTTTATTGGGTTGCATTTGGGGGGGGGGAGGAGGGACACTTATTTTTTTTTTAAATCATGCATCTAATCCTTAAAAGACTAAAATAGTTTCATCCTTTCATAACCTGTCATCACGCATGTTTCTCTAAAATTAAACACATATGGCTCAAGCCAGAGTTACATTATGCACCATATTATGTAATTATCTTTTCAATTTATTACTCCTCAAAATAGAAAAAGATTAGCCCGTGTTTCTTAAGTCTGAGTAAACATATGGCCTGTGGATTGTAAATGACATCCTATCTCTAAAAGAAGTTCCAAGACTAAACAACACACAATACTGAGTCCGGAAAGGCCATATGTGATATCAGGGTTGTGAGATACAGAAGAAGTGTAGTGTGTAGTGTGTAGTGAGTGTGTGTGTGTGTGTGTGTGTGTGTGTGTGTGTACACCATCTTGCTTTCTGGCCATATACTTGATGCTGTGAAATATTCCTGCTGGCAGATCATAAACAGCACAAAAATAGGGACCAAGAAATCTCCATTTCAGGACTTCCTATTAGCATTAGTGCACTCAAGCGCTGTTTAATCTGTAAGAGAAAGGTGCCCCATCACCTGGTGTTCATACAAGAATTATCTGTCTCTCCACAATTCAGAAGCTTTGTGTCCGCTTTCCTGGCAGCCCTCATGCATCCCATTCCTCATATACTCTGTGATTGAAGACCTCCTTTGAGACCTCTGCCTGATCACTGTCCTTTTCTTCCTCATCAGGAAAGGTGCACTCAAGCAGGGGTCCTCGTTGCTGCCAAGGGCTCCCTTCCTAACACTACATTAAACATTATTCTGGAGGCTCCCAGCAGTGTGCAGCAAGTGAAGGGTCTGACAAGGACCCTATTATCGAAACCTTTCTTTAGTGGGGCTTGCAACTTGAAGACTTTCAATTTGCAACAGGCAGATATGTTTGCATAGGGCTGCCAAACGTAAAGGAAGTATTTCAGAGACGATTCATATTCAACTCAGTTTAACTGTTTCTTCTGTGTTGCGGGATATCAGAAATGAAACACTGTGAGTGGGTTTTCTGATGCCTTTATGCTCTCCTTGACTAAAATGGTATTAAAAATAAAAATATAATAATTTAGCAAGTTGAAAACCAGCTAAGCAGGCTTGCCCAGAGTTATTACCATGCATATGTTCACATGGTTTTTAAACATACATTTTACTAAGATGTCCAGAAGGAAATTATGGATTTCAGAACACTTTTCCTAAAGAAAATATAATCCCCAATAGATTGATAGCAACAATTTTCAGAGGAAATTTTAAGACTAGCTTATAAAAACACTTTGTTGACTTCTCAAGGAGCCTTTTAGATGACAGAGAAAAACAGTTCAAAGATGTTTTGCTTTGCCACGATGCAATAGTTACTCATTTTCAGATCATACCAGAAATCCTTTTTATTTGCTCTAAATAAGCAGAGGTGAGGGGAACAGATTCTCATACAACCACAAGCGCCACACAGTTAAACATAATGAACTTGGTTTCCAATCCCGAGGATGGGACTATTGTCCACAGCAAATGAATCTTAGAAAAGCATACATCTTAGAAGCAGAATCAGTGAACAAATCTCCACGCTCACCAAATCTTTGGAACCAAGACTCATGTTAGGCTAATTGCAACCTCATCATTTAATAGTGATTAGCAACAATATTCCCCAGAGAGATGTACAGAGTCCAATCAGAATGGACTAGGTGAATGAAGATTAATATAAATGTTTTCCCCCCTAAATGAGCAGGCCTTCACCACATGGCCTTTGCATTTTCTGTTCTCCTTCTGGAATGTTCTTCCCCCAGATATTCTCACAGCCCCTTAAATCTATCTTTTTCTTTATTCACTTTCCGAGGTTAAAAAAACAGCAACATATTCCTCACTCACATCTCAATTTCCTCATACTTGTTTATTTTCTCCATGCCACTTACCACATGAGAGACATCAGATATTGGTTTGATTTCTATCTGCCTACTATAATGCACGGTTTTGTCCACTGCTGTGCTCAATATTTAAACTGGTACCTGAAATAAAACCAGCACTGAAACAGTTGCTGAGTTAACAAATGAACAAGTGTGTGAATGAATGGATGGATGAGCGTGGCTGCACATCCCCTTCCACAGCCCTGGGCTGGAGGCGTGCACATCAGTCTGCAGCAGTGCGATCATACTAAGGCTTACCTATCATGGGAATGAAGAGGGCCTAAGTCTAAGGGATCTTGGTCTATTCTGAAGTGAATGGTGAGAAAAACAAAAACAAAAAAATCCCTGAAGGAAAAGCAATTCAGCTCATCAGTTAGATGCTTTAACCCTGGGTTCAGACTGCCTGGATTCAATTTCCATTCCTACTTAATGTGTCCATAGAAATTGTCTCACCTGCCTAAGCTTCAATCCTGTAGTAGCTAGAAAATATGCCAACTTAATGTTCAGGGGAGGATAAATAAGGACTTAAGTAAGCACTAAGTCCTGCACAGAGTAACACTGTGTTACTAATGGTAGCTCTATGGTTATTTACCTTTTCAAAAGAGAAAATAATTAAAGTGGAAAAGAGATTTTGAGATATTGTTGTGTGTCTTGAAATTTTTTACCAACCTAATTGACTGCAATTTTTTTTGAAAAGGTGAAAAGTTGGTTTCTATATCTGAGATATCTATAGCACTTATAAATCCATGTCTATTATTACTGTAATATTTCAAAATTGTTTTCTGTTCCAAGAAGTTGAGATGTGATTCAAGTTGTAGCTCATATTTCCTGATGTTACTTTACTCAATTGAAGTACTGAGTTTTTCATTCATCAAAAAATGGATCCTTGTGCTTGTGGATCCAAAAATGCATCCATGTGTGTTTTTCAAATTGCCCGCACATATCGAAGCAATGTCTCACGTATACTTCCAATTATGAATTAGGAAACAAATGTCAAACTCGTTTGTAAAAAAAATTAACCAAATGTAGCTTTTGTGCGTCCAATATCGTTGAGGAATGTATCACAGAGGAATCAGGACTTCAAGTGGGATATGCTTGGTTCTATGACACCATCCCTCTTCAAAGTGTAGACCGACATCATATATTCATCCTTTTCATAAAAAGTAATGTCTTTTTCCCAGACAAATGCTTTTGATAGGACTTTTTAAAAGAATGGCTGGTATCTGTCTCTTTTCTCACCTACGTTCATGTTGAAAGCCTACTAGAGGTGTATCATCCTAATCACATGTGGCTTCATATATGTGCAGCAGAGAGGATAGAGAGGTGAGATTGTGACTCTGAGAGATGCAGATATTACATTTATTTTAGGGGTTCCATTATTTAATGTGTGCAAAAGCAGAATTAGTACACTGTCAGAGGGTCAAGTAGTTTTTTAAGTCACATATATTGATGTTAAATAATTTTAAATTCACATATCCCCAGAGTTAGTAGTTATACCTGACATAACATAATATATAGGAGTTTTACAAATCTGGAACTCTCCTTGCTCCATATATTTATTTTTTATGTCTCTTTTCCAGGTCCCCTTCCAGAGAAGGCAAACCTGCCCTGGAATTACATCCATGGTTGATTTGCCTCCTTACCCTATTTTCTGGCCACCTGATGCTGGCAGGTGGCAGGCAGAGCATCTTATCCAGAATGACTCATAAAAACCAATATCAATTAGGATCCTCACCTTGTGTGGCAGAGCAAACAGGAAGTGAGAGAGAGAAACTTCAGCTTCAATACTGCTCCTGCTGCTATAGCTGTGATCCTGGTATGTTATGTAATCTCTATGAGCATGGACGTCTCTCAGGGATAATTCACGGGAGGGAGAGGGGTGGGGATCATAATGCTCATCTTTCGTATTGAGACAGGAGATAACATCCATCAGAATGACCAACACTGTGGCTTACATGGACCACCCTGAATTTTCAGAATGACAGGAATGTTCTTAGTACTATAGAAAGTAGAAGCCAGTGCTTCTAAACAGAGTAGTCAATCTTTTGCTGTGATGGGACCTCTCTCCTGTAGTTTTAGAAATGACCTCCGTTTTCTGGACAAATGGTTCTTTTATCTGTTTGGCAATCTACTTGAAATCCTAGGGGCTCCTCAACAGGAGACAGGGAAGGCAACATGGTCTATAGGATTTGGAGATTTCTAGCCATGTACCTGGCACTTGGGCAAGTTATTTGATGTCTCCATCTGAAACTCCACAAAGGCTCCCCAATGATCTTCTGCAAAATGATCCTGAGAGTTAGAGTGGGGTGAAGGACAGATTCCTAGGGCTGGAGTGCATGCAATGTTCAGAGGTACACTCTGCTCAACTGGACCCCTCTGCTTTTCTGCTGTGCTCCCAATGCTCTGGCTCTGCTGAGGTGGTGAAAACCACACGACACCTCAGCAAAGTGCGTTAGACCGAGGACTGGAGCACAATGCAAAGGCAACCACAGGTGGGGTACTAGAGTCCCCTGCTACTTCTGAAGTGACTGTTAACCAAGAGGGATGTACCATTTTGAACACGTCAGAAATGATGCAGCCAAATCTCCCTTTGTGATAAGAGTAAAAAGAAAGGACACAGGAAGCAAAGATGGATCCTTCACCCAGGGCTATGACTCATTTCTTCACATCTTATACATGCCTCTACATGCTGACCCGACCTACCCCCCACTGTCAGATTGAGCATTGGTACCCCTCCCCCTTCCAACCAACCCGAAGTGTACATAAGTTTTAAAAAATAGACAAGAGAGAATAAACACATTTGGGGTTAAATATGTTTGTCTAATTAAAAATATTGTTCTGCTTAATATAGGCAAACCGGCTGGAGAATTAATGCACCACCTGTCCACACACTTATAAGAGTAAAAACTAAAATCAGGAATTTAAATAGGTGCTTTGTCTCCTGATGGGAATGGCCACCCAAGTGCATATGCAGGGCACCATTCCTTTGAAAACACATGGAGATGGAGGGAGGATGGAAAGAGTCAATGAGTAATTCAGTTAATTAAAACATGCACACACATACACACACGCTCAGGCTAAATAAATAACATACATCCACATGACACAATGCTGAGTTGCCGTTAGGAAGTATGACACACATCTACATTAATGATATAACAAGATGCCATATGCACACACTCAGTGTATATATAATATATACATACATATGTGTGTGTGTGTGTATATATATATATATACTGTATTTTACTAGTTTAATTTCTATCTTCTCTTCCTTCACTGGATTTCCCCCCAACATTTTTTTTATGAAAATGTTTAACCAACCAGAAGTGGAAGACTATGGTTTAATACCTATAAACCTGCCTCCTACATATTATATATTAATATTTCGCTCCACGTAGTTTGCCATCTCTCTCTCTCCATCTATTTGATATTCCTACACACATCAGAGTAAGTTCCACAATACATTTTAAGTGGAAAAGACAAACTACCAAACCACATGTACACTATGATCTCATTTTTGAAAATATATATGGGTGTGTACACTCACATGCCTAGGAAAAAACAATGGAAGGAAATACCACAAAATGTTACTAATCATAATTTTTGTATCTCTCCCCCCCCCGAAATCTTTATGAATCTTTATGAAGTTTTTTTTTCCTCTCTCTCTCACTTTTTGGTGCAATAAGCACTTATTCCTTATGAAGTAAATAGCTATGCAATTACAGTCAGGAGACCAGGATGAGAAGTGAGATGAGGCAGCAGGGAAGGATAGCCGTTCCTAAGCAGGGGGATCTTTGAGAGAAGACATATGCTTTAACCTACTGATGGGCATGCTGGCCATGAAGAGCAAAGAAAGTCAGTGGAGGAGTAATCCAACTGCCAGCCCTCTGGCCATCAGGTAGATTAACATCAGACTTACTGTTTTTCGGAGAGTAAAAAATCTCCGATGACCATCGTGAGGCTGTCCCCGGGAAGTGAGGGGGATTTCCCGATTCCAGGTTTGTACTTGTGCCAGGTGTCATAAACAATCTACAAATCAGGTCTGAGCACGACATGAAGCAGGCCATGGTCTTCGTCTCCACAACCAATTCGGGGTGCACTTCATCAGAAATCACATGGTGTGCTGCACTTGGGAGTGGAACCCCAGCTTTAGAAGGCTGGGGTCACCCCACATAGGAACTCTGCAGTGCCATCTACTCACACACACCTGTCTATGTGAATGGGACTGCCATCTCTCCACCAACACTGTGTGCTAGTTCAATGACTTCATAAGATTAGGGTCTCAGTTCCAATTACTGAAGGGGGAACAAATGAGGGATAATTTCTGACAGCAGCTCTTGGAGTCTTCTAGACATGCTCCAGCCCTTTGTTGGGGGAAAGAGGAGGGCATGAGAAGAACCAGCAGGGCCAAAGGAGAACCAGAGGCCTGGGTCTCAAAGGTACCTTTTTATAGCCTTGCCTGCAAAGACCAGATGTCCCTCTGATAAAGTCATGAATAAGGACTAATAAACAATCACAGAGCACTCAAAAGAAAAATGATAACTTCAATCAGTCACTCGAATTTTAAATAGCACTCACTGAGGGATCGGTAGAATCCAATAAGTATCACAGTTTATTTTTCAAATCCTGCATCCAGCTTCATGATGATCCATCACCATGTTCTCATTTAGAATGCTATATTCTGGTGCTTTCCAATTGTTATTTTTGTTATTAAGAAAAAAAATTAAAGGTACTCTAAACATATGCTAAAGTCATGCCCTAAGAGAAATGGAGGTATTTTGAAATATCATATTAAGTTGTTCATATCTTAAGCATTATCTGTTCTAAAAACCTTCCCCGCCCCCCTTCCCCCGCAATATTCACCCATACATATGTATTTCAAAGAACAGCATTTCTGGCCACAGACATGATTCTGTATCCAAGTAAGTATCCTGTCCCCCCACCCTGAGAGTTCATAGCTACAGGTATATCATAAGCCCAGAAAGAAAAGTCAAGTGTACCCCAACTGGCTTCTCAAGAGAATATTTCACTGTCTCAGAGATCACCTATTTAAAGTCTCATGAAAAAAACATGGACTAGGATGGGGGATGAGAATTCCAGTGATATTTTTAAAAAGACTAATAACCCTAAGTATCATCATAAGTTTTCAATCTATAAATTATGAGTATAATCTTGGCTCCTACTGATATCAAAAGATATTTCAAGTCTCCCTGAAACCATATAAATGAAATAATATATACACATGGAAACAAGATTTTTGAACCTGGGTCTTTGATATGAGAGCCAATAAAATCTAGAATGTGAAAGACAAGAAGGAAATTGAACATCATGATTTTCAACTCTATTGTTTCACAGAGAAGGATACTGAACCTAAAGACATTAAGTGAGTTTTATGTGGTTCCATATATATAAAGGAACCCATAACACCAAGAACACAGAGAGACAGACGCAGACACATTAGGAAATATATAGGCAAGCAGAATAAGACTCAAAATTTGTTGTTCCTTCTTGTCCATTACAGTCTATCTAATGTGTGGGGTTTTGACTATAAAATAGTCACGATCACAAACTACCCTCAACCCCACAAAACATAGTCACCCCCACCCTGCAGAAGAAACTCAGTCCTCTAACATAAAGCCAACTTTAAAAAACTGATAAAGTAAGCCACATACACAACAATCACTTGTTTATATGTTTATATGTAAGTCAATTAGTTTGGTTTTAAAACAGGGCTTCAAAGGCTTAAAAATAGAAAGTTGAGACCAGCATCTTTCCAAAAGGGACCAGTGTACCAACTACCACAGCCTTTACTGAAGAAATAATTGCTAAGTATCTACTTTGTGCCTGTAATGTGCATGGAGACCAGAATATAACCATACCCATAAAGTTATTTTCTTGCATGATGTAGCTGGTAAGTAGACTGGCATTAATCGATATAAAAACAAAGATAGATGTAAAGGATACTGGATTGAATGCCAGAAAAGGAAGTGCTAAGGGGCCAGGAGAAAGTTCAAATGGGGTGTTGGTAGTCAGAGAAATCATGGAAGGCTTCCCTGAAGGGGTGATGGCTGAGCTGATAACTGGAGGACAGGTAGGAATAACAGGTGAAAAGGAGAAATAAGTATATTCCACGGAGAAGAAACTGCACATGCAAATGCCCTGTGGCACCAAGGAGCAGAGTGTGATATAATCAGGTGGTTACAGCAGAAAAAGGTGGGGGCAGAGGAGGCAGAATAGAATGAGAAGAGGCTGAATTAACACAATAAAACCTGTTGCCAAAATTTTGTCATTATCATAAGAGTAGTGGGAAGCCAGTGAAAGGATCTCAGCTTGGTGAACAGGTGAGTGGAACACAATCATATGTGCATTTTGAAAATGTCACTTAGACTGCTGAATGAGAAGCAGACTGGAGTGGGACCAGTTAGTCTATGACCAAAAATGTCCAACCTTATTCATTCCCAATATATCCAAAAGCATAGAGAATGTCCTTACAAAATACTCAGAAATTCTTCCAAAACATGTTAAGATAATAGGTGGAGCTGAAGGTGGGAGCTGCTCTAACGGCAGTGTTAGCATCCCACTGCACCCTCAGCGCTGTTCCAGAGGTCCACAGGATGCAAATAAACATCTTGTCTCCCAACCCCAGCACCATGGAATTTACAGATGGTTTATTTCGGCATCTGTTTCACATTGGCCATATTTCATCATTATTAATTTTAGACTTCCAGTATCTGTATCTGTGATTGTGGCCTAAGAGATGTAAGCCCCAACACCAAAACCCAAACCATACAGCTTTCCAGTAAACTGTCCTCCTAAAAATGAGCTCTGTACCTCCAGCCTGCCTTCTTCAGCAGATGCTAAGGATGGCAGCAGGAAATAAGTGATCGTACAAGGCTGTAATATCAGTATTTATCTTTTTAAAAGCCACATGAAGCCTCTTGTGATTTTTTTCATGGCTGAGACAATGTCAAAGTATGTTTACAGTTTTAGGAGACAAAAATTGATTAAGGTTCATGTGCAGCTAAATTCCTTTTCTGAGCGACAGGAAACAGTTAATGTATCATTTCATTTCTCTCTGCAGATCTACAAATGGGGACAGGCATTTAGCTGGCCCTGGACTAGTGCAAGTTTGGACAGAGCTGAGGTTGTTGGGTTTAATTTGGCCAAATAAAGGAACTCTCAACCCAAAGAGAGCATTTGGTCGCTTATTCGATTCACTTCATATTACAGATCGAGGACACCAGCAGTACTGTTTAGAAAAACTGGCAATGCTGTTTAGACAAACACCCCCAAGAAGACAGACTGGATAGGAAATGTGGTCTGTTGCACTGTTATCCTAGTTTTTTTTTTTTCCTTCTTCCTTCCCTCATGAGTGCTTCTCATGTAATTTTTACTCACGAAGTTGCCAGTGTTAATTTCTACAGGCCAAATTTGGCTCACTTATTCCTTGCCAATTCCACAGTCAAACTCTGTGTGTGTGTGTGTGTGTGTGTGTGTGTGTGTGTGTGTGTGTGTGTGTGTGTGTGTTCCCAATGAATTGCACCTAAAGCCAAAGGGATTTCTGTGACCAGGACTGGAGAAGAATGTAGCAGTATCGCACTTGGGTATCTCTAATGACAAAATCTGTCTCTATTAGCAAAAACAATCAAACTCTCTGAGCTGGCACAAGGCTCAACTCAACAAGATGCATGGATCCCCACAGAACCCTTTACAAGGATGTGACGGAGAGCCACGGAAAGGCATTTTGCATATTCTCCTGCACAGGAAGAGAAACACAGCAAAGCCAAAGCTAAGAGGCATTTTTCTTGACTCTCCCTCGTGGGCTCCCGATTTAAGTACCCCATTCATTTCAAAGATTGGGTTCAAATGGAAGTGACAGAAAAAAACAGTTTGTGTCCTTCTGTTTTACATAATATATTAATTTGATGCTGGTTCTTTTAAATTATTATTTTGAAGTGATAAAAGAATTGGGTTTTCTCCTCCACTCAAAAGAACTCATAGAGAAAGAAATTACTGTAAGAATCACAGTATTTTATTATGCCCACCTCTCATCCAAAAAATTCAACGATGGGACATAAACTCTAAACCAAAGATTACTTTGGGGAAACCACAATCTTAATATTTTATTCCAATTATTCACTCGAGGCCAATATCACTGTGAAGAATTTAAAAAGCATCTACTACGTCAGGTTTTTTTTTTAAAGAAAAGGTTATTCTAAGAATTTAAGAATCAAGACTGAGTGTCACATATGGGGAAATGGGAATAAAAGGGAAAACAATATCCCAAATTACAGTCTCCCATTTGACAGAAGCATTGTGAAAAAAATATCAACAGTTGATGGAGTCCTGGGCTGATCTCACTCAAGGTGTACCTAACACCTGCTCTTAAAAGGTAAGAGAGAAACCGGGTGCCCATGAACATTTTTAGTCTCAACCAGCAGCATATGAAGGGCAATGACCTTTAGAGACTGATTTTTCAATTCGCCACATCATTTGCAAACTGATTTAGAGGTTTCTGGTCTAATTCAGTGTTTCCCAAAGTGCAGTGTAGGTACCCTGGGTAGTAAGTGGAATGATTTTAGGTGGCAAATGGAGACAAACCCACACACCTGTGCACACACATGCACATGCATACAGGCACGCATGCGTGCACACACACACACATAAACACTTAAGAACCAGGTATTTATTTTTTAAGTTTTCTTTTCTTTGTGGTTCACTATAGTATTCCATTCATGGTTGATTTCCTATAATGAAAAATATTAACTAAAAGTACATACATCCATAACATTTACAAAAGCAATTTCAAGGATGACATTAAGTAAATTATAGTCTAATTACATGAAGACATGGCAAAAGTAAGGGTGGAATTTGACAAGCTACCATGTAGCTGCTTAAAGCGAGGACACAGAAGGTGACAGACCATGTGACAGCCAAGAGTAGGACAGCAGTGGCAGGATGTCTAGTTCACAAGGTAATCATTTCACTGCTCTGAACTATGGGGTTCTCACTGTGCAGTAGAGTAGATATGTGCACCCCAAAGCCCTTCCTTCATGGGACTCCCTAATTTTTTTTTAATTATAAGCATACATAGAAACATAGTGACATAAACACATGTGCCTCTAAAGGTCTATATCTGCATATGTCTCCAAAGGCTGCACATACAAACACACACAAATGTACATGTGATACACACCAACATGTATGGACCCATAAATATGTACATACGCATCCTATATCTAGCTATAAATGAGCACACCTACAAGGAGATAAAATCAGACCCCAAGGCAGTTGTAATAACCTAAAGCTAGTGTAAATAGAGCAACTTTCTCTGCTTAACCCTGAGTATTGAGGTTTCTACCACCTGTCCCAAGCAGTGTCTAGTGAGGCTGCTGCCCTTGAACGATGGAGACCACCAGGGTTTTTACATCCTCCCTAGCTCAACACTGCAGGAAGAACCAGCCAGGGATGAACACTGCGATGAGACTAGACATGCCCATATCACAAAGCATGCTACAAGCCTGCAAGGGAAGACATACACAAGGAAACCTTGTCACCGTCACTCCCCAAATCAGGTGTTTCCCAAGATCAGCCCTGAGAAGCATATTCTTGGGGAAAAAACCACATAAGAGTAAGCAAAGCAAGAATGAACCTGCAGGAGAAAGTAAATGAATATAATATTCCTCAATTTTGACATCAGGATAAAAAAATTAAGCAAATTGGAGGTGAATTTAGCTAGGCAATGCCATCCTCTACCCTCAGGTAAATCTAAGCCTTGTTCATAATTTCAGAAAAAAGAATAAAGCTACACATAGTTTCAATATTTTCTCTGTGCTAGGGCAATCTAGTTATCTTTTTATTCAATAAAGTAACCAAAATTGCGTGTTTCCTAAATAATTTTGAAGAGATACAATTTGACATATTTTTTCAAAGAAACATAAATTGTCTGATGGCCATCTCCCCGGTGCATGACAATAACTTGCAGCCCATGCTATTTTAGGATAACCGCAATATGCAAAGTCGGTCGCCAGCCAGACTCCGGTCAGACACCTGCATAGTAAATGGTTCACCCTAGAAGCAGAGGCTGCGGATCTCAGGATCTCCTGTCCAAAGAAAGGCTGGCTCGATTCTTTTCCCTCCAGGTGGTACTATGTCACCAAGCCACTGCCCAACGCTCTCTTTTGGAATGGCAGATTTACCCTTAAAACCATTACCACCTACCATAATTCTCTTAAATGAAACCAGAGCAAGATTAACCCGCCTTGTGATTAGAATCCCAGCTGCCTCCGAACTGCTGATGGAGCACTTCTATCTGAGAAGCTACGGGGCACAAGTCATAATTTGATCCCTTTTGACGTGGTCTCAGTTTCCTACTTCATCATCTCATGAGATGCTTCCTTTTGAAATTTTCAAGCAACCCTGTCCAAGTTTTTAAGGCACTGACTCTGCAGTCACTGAGAGATTTGGGTACTAAGCATCTTCTACTTTCAGAGATTTCGACATCTTAATGGTGTGATGTGGAACAGGAAACATTAACTCACCCGCTAGTTTCAGTCACACTTCACTGCTTTCTAACACAAGTCAAGGACAACACATCAAGGAAGGCGGAAATCAAGGGGAGTGATAAAGTAGACACTTCAGAAGAAAGGAGCATGTAATAGCATCAGTGTAAACAACGACTTCTCAACCTACCACCACCTCACCCTTTTTACTGCTATTAGAAAAAAATGCACACGGTTTAAAATGTTCTAGTGCTTCTCAAATCTTGCGTAGATATGAATGAACCATCAAACAATCTTAGAGAAAGACTGAGTGATACAGCAGGCCAGGAGTGTGGGAGGGGTGATCTTGGGAAGAGACCCAAGACTCTTCCTGTCTGAGAAATGCCCTGAGGTCCAGGATGACGGTGAGTGGCTAAGGTACGGGGTCCTCCCCTCATCTTCACCTCTCTTCACACCCTTTCAGTCAGGTAGGGAGAGCCCACAACTGAAAGCAGGTTTCCACCTGAGCAAGGCTAAACGCTTCTTTCAGATGAATCTGAAGCATGGAAAAATAAATGAAAAGAAAGCCAAAAAGAATAATTGTCCAAGTTGCAACAAGTTCTTCCAATTAGACGTGGAAATAACTAATTGATATGGCTGTTAACTCCCACACTTTCGGGCAGGACCTAGTGCCAAATTTAATCATTAGAGATAAAAAGACAACTGGCCTCTCTCTTAGCTCTTTAAGTCTTGAAATTCTTTCATCTTACTTTCAAGAAAAGTTAGCTACAGATTATGGGTTGATTCTCTCTCTCTCTCTCTCTCTCTCTCTCTCTCTCTCTCTCTCTCTCACACACACACACACACACACACACACACACAAACACACACAAACACACCTTTTCATATGGAGAAAAAGCAAATCAAAAGTCCAGCTAAAATCCCAGCATTTAAGCTAAGACAACTATGTCTTCCACCAAGAAAAGAAAAAACGCATGAAGACCAAGGCAGCACCCAGCCCCACAACCCGAGGTCTCAAGCCCTCTTGGAGCAGACAAACCAGAGCTGTAAAATGGCAGTCCCTCGCACCCGGCATGGTCACAACACCTCCAGGCCTTTAGAGACAGGTTCACATCTTCAAAGCACTTTCTGCGAGTGATTTTATGAATTCACACAAACCCTGTAAGTTCCACTTTACCCAGAGTTATTATGCCCATTTTACAGATGAGGAAGCAGACAGACACAAAGCATTTGGGCAAGTTGCCTAACTCATCGCAGAGCAAGTCCAAGCGTGCATTCAAAGGCGGGGAGAAGGCTCCTGGTTCCCACTCCCAAGACTGACCCGAGAAATCGGAACACCCCAGTCACAAGCCTGGGGTGCTGTTCCTTTGGCAAAGAGTCATCCTGGATTTCTGCCAAGGAACAACACATTAGTCCTAAAGGTGTACCCTCTCCCTCCCTCATAAACAGCTCAGCTTTATGGTGCATCCGGAATTAGACCAGCCTCTGCTAACACGAGGGGATCACCTGCCATGCTGGCAAGCTCAGACAGCTTCTAAAACAGGCACAAAGAGGTCCAGCAGAACAAGCACTGGAGGGGCAACTGCCCACGGGCCAACCCAGAGCACCCTGGATAGGCATGTGTTCACAGACATTTCCTCCCAAGTGCTCAGCACTTGGTGTCTCCTACTTCATGGACTCCTCCACAGCTCCACAGGGGAGCGCCAGTAGGCACCCACCCTGCACGTGGCCTATGTGAGCCTGGGACATCTTAACTTGTGTTCAGTGAATTTCCCTTGGTCGCTGGACTTCACGTGTGGCCCTAAATATACCCACAGGTCTATAAAGACATTCCAACAAAAACAGATGCTAGCTTCTCTTCCAGACCCGCACTTCTTTCTCAGTAAGTTGTGATGAATAGGGTTGAGAGACACCTTAATAACAGTCTGACCAATAGTAAAAAGAAGGGATAGTGATCTTGGACATCAGGCACACCAAAGCACCACTTCCTGTGTATTCAAATGAGGAAGGTTCCAAATTCCCTCTGAGACCTTCAAGTGGTCATGAGGAAATTACTGCTCTAAGCTCTTACATTGCAGTACTAGGTGGGCAGGTACTGGGCACCCTTCACCATCCTCACCATACCTTCAGTGTTACCAATGAGGAAGAAAACTGAGATAGACACCCTGCCCCACACCCGACATCAGGTAGAACAGTATCGATGTCTGTTTCTCTTACTTCTGAATTCATGATATTTCCAGTTCCCCATTCCATGGGAGCTGGGGGCTCCAGTAATAGCAGTGGGGACCACCAGGCCTAACAACCATAACTGGCTGCTAAATCCCAATGATGTCTTCGCTGGAATCCAAGATTAAAAGAAATTGTTTTACACCCCACAAAAAAAAAAAAAAAAAAAAAATCATCCAATTTAGCCACTGATTTCCTGCACAGTGTAGGAGAGCACCAAAGTGATCATGGGTTCCCTCTGAGCTGAAAAACCCGTCCTTAGGACTCACTGAACAGGCTCTGTGATATGCCAGAAGGCTCAGCCTTTGGCTTCCAAATAAATAATGGTCCAACCAGAGGAGCAAAAACACCCCCAATGAAACAACTTCCAGGCTGTGAGTGAGAAAGGTGAAAGCAAAATGTAAGAGGTATGGAGTGACTAAGAAGAAAAAAGGCAGTCTTTCTAGGCAGAGAGCAATGCATATAGCAGCTGCTATACTCCAAGAATTTTCTGAGAAAAAGATAAAAAGCACTATCTTGAATTTTTAATATACTGGGAACATACTAACTTGAAAATGTTAGATAATAACTTATAAGTTGTCCTCATTTTACAGTTCTTACTCCAGACTGTGGTTTTCAAACTCTGTTCCAAAGGGCCACTGTTTATGGAAGGTGGGGAGGGGAGACCAGCTGCTCTGAGCTGGAATCACTCAACTTCCCAATGTATAACTGTCTCCTCAGCTTCTAGCAGAGGCCCTGGCAAAATAAGTGCTTAATAAGTATCTGCTGAATGAAAAACAAGAAGGCGCTTTGAACTCATTCCCCTAGTCAGCCATTGGAACTCAACTCTTGCTATTTTAAATGGGGTGAGGGGTGGCTGTAAGGAAGATTTTGTTTGAGCAAGACACCCAAACCACTTAAAAAAAAAAAAGAACAAAAAAATTATATGTTATTCATACTCTACATTTGTCCTCATTTTTTGCTCTACCATAACATTCACTCAACATGAAGGGCCATGAATTTGGGCTTATTCAAACTCTTAGCAAAGATTTCCAGGATCACAACCACATTGGCCATCCATGTGTTACTGAACCACATCAATCAATACTGTGACCTGTTCAAGACCAACGCCTGTATGCCAGCTGGGTTTGACCAATATGCTGGTTTGTACAAGTTTCTGCCCAGAACTGGAAAAACCCAGCATGAACTCCAAGGTCAATGCATGAGTTTAAATTATGCCATCTCTCTGATCCCAGGGGAAGGTAAAAGAGGATATTAACTCACACCAACTCCCCTTGACCAACAAGCCATAAAACAAGGCTTTCTCTGGAAAAGCAGGTAGGTCTGAGGATAGAAAAGATTTTATGAAGCCCAAGAGGGTTAGGAAGAGGAGCAGAAAGAAGAGTCAACAGCAACAGCGCCACTGTTGGCTCAACGTAAGCTAATTTTATTCACCAAATAATCTGAAACTTCTCCTTATATGAAGCTTGTCCTTCAGACGATGTTAGGAAGGAAAATGGAAATGGACAGGGGACAGTCATTGTCCTCAAAGAATTCTGAGAAAACTCATTCAATAAATTCAATATAAGGCAAAATGGGAAAATGCTATAAGGGAAGACCTACATGGAGTAGGTAGAGATGAATCCACCTGAGTCAATTGCAGATGGTTTCTGGTAAGAGGAGGAATACAGTGGACACGTGAAAGAAAAATGAAAGGAAAAAAAAAACAAAACAGATGACAGACAAGTCTTTTAGTTCACTTAGGACATAAGCCAGGTACTGCCTGGTGGCGCAAGGGGTTAAGATGCAACTTATGAAGCTATCCGCAGCCACTGCAGCACGAGTTTGATCCCCGGCCAGGGATCTACCCACATGGGGCAGCAGACCTCTCCTGACTTGCCTACTTCTCCCCTCAGCAGTGTGTTTCAGTCAGTCTGCCTGTTCTGTTCCCCACTCTGTCTCTGGTGAATCCTCTCACCCCCCCCCCATCTCTGGCCTGTACCCCAGTTCTTATATGCATAAATAAATACATCTTTAAAAAAAAAAAGACATATGCCCACTCCACTTTGGGGCCTTTGCATATGCTGTCTACCTGGAAGAGACCTTCCCAATTCTGCCTGTGGTGGCTTCCCTCTCAGGCCTCAAACCTTCATTTAAAATACCTTCTTCTCTGACCACATAAGCTAAAATGGTCTCCTTTCTTTCACTGTCTCCTAAAACACCAGATGTATTTTTTTCATATAGTTATTCTAACTGATATTTATGTGTTTCTTGATTTATTTATTATTTATTTCCTTAAAAGATCATGAAGGCAAGAACCACAGCAGTTTGTGTCATCTCCATATATCTAGTAAGTAGCCCAGGGTCTCACACAAACACAGGACTAGGTCAATGGCTGCAGAATATATGCACTATTAACAAAGAGAGTAAAAGGCGAAGTGGCACACTGAAAGGAAAGCACCTATGATGTTGGAGGCTAGGTAGAGAGTTTAGCTAGAGTGCAGGTTATGCAAAGGGAATTAAGGAAACCAGTATTATACTGCAGAGGGAAAATACAAAGAAATCACAGAAGGTCTGGAATGTCAGGCTAAGAAGTCTGGACTCTTCTGTCAATAGAAAGAGCTACTGAAGGCTCTAGGCAAATATAAGTGATATGATTCAGTTTCTTCCAAAGGAAAAACAGGGGCAGAGTCATCAGGCACAGACTACCACAAGGTTATGAACAAAATATACTGAAGGGGGCCTCCCCGGTGGCGCAGCGGTTGAGCGCTGGGTTGCGAAGCTGCCTGTAGCCTCTGCAGCGCCGGTTCGATCCCCGGCTGCTCCCCGGCCATGGGAGGAGGGTCCCACATGGTGCGCAGACCTCTCCTGCCGCCCGCTGCTCCCCTCAGCAGTGTACTTCGGTCCTTCTGCCTGCTCTGCTCCCTGCTCTGACTCTGGTGAATTCTCTCACCTCCCGCGCTTCTGACGGTACCCAGTGCTTGTATAAATAAATAAATCTTTAAAAAATATATATACTGAAGGCCTGAAGGAAGGCAGAAACCTAGCAAGGGGAGAAGGAAAGGATGAGACAGGATAGAAACAAGTCGCAGACTTTAACAACCAAAGGAACATGAAGAATGAAGAACAGAAAAATAGACAGCTCCTAGGATGGTGGCATGAGTGACTAGAAGAATAGTGATAGAAATAACAGGTGCAGAAAATATCAGAAGATGCATAGATATAGGAGAAAAGATAACAAATTCCATTCCAGTAATGCCTATTCAGAGATCTAGTGAGGAGGGAGTCCTTGTAAAGATATCTTCCAGGAACGTGAAAACAAATGCCCAAAATCCAAGAAAAAGATGACCTCAAAACAGAAAAATCTGGACGTCTTCCATGAGAAGAGCAGAACCAAGGGAGGAGGAGGATGACCTGGAACACCAAGGGTAAAGGAAGTCAGAGAAAAGTCCCATCTTAAGGCTCTAGGAACATGCTTTTAGTGAAGTCCCTAAACACCATCCGATAGGGGAATAGCCTCTATATACCTGTAGTAAAGCGACACTGTCTCATCTGTATTCAAAGTCCTCATTTCTTCAGAAAGGTGAACATAATCTTGGGGGGATTGAGTAATCCCCCCCCCAGAGGACTGTGGAAAACAAGGGAGAATTTACAAAGTAATTCTGAAAAAGTGTCAGGTGTCTCCAGTCTGCCTAGTCTCAGAATGAGACACTCAGTCAATCCAGCAATTCCTTTCGGGATTTAAAAATGCCCTTGTTCCAACTGTTTCCTGCTCCCACCAAATTAACAGAACAGTGGAGTTACAAGTGCCAGTGCAAAATATGGCAACAGTAAAAGTTTACAGAGCTAATTTTCAATTGTTTTGGCAAAACAGCTTGGTTCACCCCTTCAGGTTTGGAATGCGATCAGCTTATTAGCAGAGAATGGGCTACTGTATCTTAACCAGTCTTGTTCAGAGACCTGCTTTATGGTGTTTAGTTCATGAAAAGTTCCTACTGATGGTCCATTTTTCTAAAGAGGCTCTGGGATGAATTGTCTCTTGAAAACAACTCTTCAAGAGGTAGAGTTGTAATAAAACAATAGTTAGGGCAAGTTGTGTGATTCAAAGGAATTAAACATATGAAATCCCTACAATTGTGGCCCAGACACATGCAGACACAAAAGAAACTTGAAGGGGCCCATCAGAGAAGGTGAAGCACACAGTTCACCTTGAGTCGAGACTAATCCGTGAGCTCTATCCAAACCCTGGCTCATCTGGGAGCTGCTGGTGGGGCTGGGACTTTCCTACCCCTGAGGTTCAGCCCAGCTTGTCCATTCTACTGTGCAATTACAGAATCAATAAAACATCCCTTTGAAACTCCCTGGACTAGTGCCGACATGCAGACAGTAGTCGGCTGACATTTTTTGCTATTTCCGTTATTACAGCCAGCAAACCTGGGGTGCCCAGACCAAGAGGACAACATTTCTGTGGGGGCACTGATGAAACACTATGGAAGATCTGAATTGCATCTGCTGTCGATATTGGGGGTAGGGCCTGGAGAATAAGCAGGAAACAATTTTTTTAAGAAAAAAAAAATTCTTGGACAGGCTCACCTGAGAAACACTTTTTTTTTTTTTTTTTTTTTTTGGGGTCTGCTCTGAACATTTCAGGAATCAAAGGCCCGTGCCAAGAAGCAGGCAGCCAGGCGGAACTCGGCACTTGTGTGTGGCTCGTGAGAACTTGGGGGATGGGGTGGGAGGGGGGGTATTGAAATGTCCCTGTCCATCTGTTGATGTCTGGGTGGCAGAAAATATTGAAATAGAAATAGAAAGTTAGAAAAATGCTTCAGAGTAAAACATGAAAGAGTATTGTATTTGAAAAGGAAATGTTAGACTGATTGTATAAAAATGGAAAAACAGAATTAACATGTTCCATAATGATTCGTCTGTGTTAACTAAATATTGAGCTGAAATTTGGTGAAACCCTCAAAATAAGACTTTCCAAGGAAGTTGATGTCTTCAAGATTCATCATCAGCTAAAAGAGAGAAATCACCGCTTGGTGCCCCATCTGACTCACCTGGCTGATGGCCTTTTCATTCTCTTTATTAACGAAACTACAGCATTATGCATAGTTTAGTCCTCATTTCAAAACCCAAGACAAGCCCATTACCAGCATTCTTCAATACATATTTGCATCTCCAGTGAAAAACAAAATTCACAATCTTCCAAGCTACTTCTGCTCTATTGGGAAGCTATAAAAACTGGCAACTTGGGGAAATGAGGACGTCTCTTTCTTCTCCATTCAAGCTTGCACAGGAAATGACACGAGAGGTTTGCTCAAATTGCCCTGCTACACTGACCACAATCTCGACAGAGAAAGACCACCCTGGGAATGAGGCAATTCAGGTTTTTAACTGGCTCCCTCCTGACCATACCCAAAAATAGCCAGCCTCAAACCGCGGAAAGCCTGACTGGAGACTTTGCAGTGTGAGCGATTTAAGCATTGCTAGCTCAACCCCACAGCCCCTCCTTATAACATACAGACCACAGCCCTGAACGCAGTGTAAAATGAGCAGGCGCAAATCTGGCGCAGTATTGCAAGCCGAGTGAATAATAGTACAAAAATATCGAAAAAAGAAAGGTTATGAAATTTTATAACAGATGACAAATTGGTAGCTTTTCCCCACTTTTCTGGAATGGATTCAGTAACAGATTTGAATCTTGGGCTTTGATACTTGTCTGTGATACACAGGGATCCCAAGTTCAAGGGGAAAAAAAAAAACAACCCAAGAGCAGTTATCTTCATAGCACTGCACTGATAGCAGGATCTATCTGCTATTTACTCATGAAATTATTTGGTTCCTTATTTAATCTGCTTCTCTTTAAAACAACATTAAATTTTTAATTTTTAATCTCTGGGTCTTCCATACTTGAAGCTCTCAGACTTATGTCTAAAAGATGAACCTACCTGCTTAGCTTCCAGGGAAACAGAGAGAAAGCACTGCATTCTGCTACTTTGGAAGAGAGAGACTCAAAACTCTGCCTTATGGTGTCTGTCACCCAAGCTCGCTGGGCTGCGGGGGAGGGAGCCACCTGTTTCTGGGATGAGACTGTCCACAGGGGATGCTGTTCAGGTCACTGGCACAGCTGCCTCTTGAGCAACGAAGCAGCCACAACCTCCAGGGAACGCGAACCTGTGCCAAGGGGTTTCTCCTGTTTACATGAAACACCTTCCCAGACACCCCCCACCCCCCGCGCCTTTCATCTCATTTCAACAAAACATTGAGAAGGTTCCTGGTGGGAGGAAGCATACAGGGAGGAGTGTGCCAGAAGGGGGTCCAGTAGATACATCCTTTACCTCAAGTAACTCCAGCAACCCAGGGAAGAAGAGGGTCATGGGAGTGAGCTGTGGGAAGACGACACAGAGAAAGGAACCTGTTCACGACTGGCCTAACAGATCTCGAATGGGAGCAGAGTTTGGAGTTGGTGAGTAGGAAATCAAGAAAGATTTCAAGAAAAAGAAAGACAGTGAAGAATTAAAAGCAACATGCTAAGGTACCTTGGCCAGGAAACACCTGTGTGGTTGGTATCCTTGGTGACTTAGATGTCACTGCCGCAGAGTGCAGCTACTGATACACACCCAGCTTGCGCCCTGCTGGGCTCTGAGCTACATAAGGAGCTTCACACACTCAGTCCTTACAATGACTTCCCATTTTACAGATGGAAAAACCAAGGTTCCGAAAGATAAGGCAATTGCCAGGCTTCCCAAACTAGTGAGTGATGAAGTAGGGATTCGAACCCTATTCCACCCCATCCAAGATGAACCTGTGTGTCTGGACTAGATGGCTATTTCAACCAGACATTTTCCACAGATATTTGCTAACTTTGTTAGAAAAGAGTTTCTTACTACAAAGTCCTCGTTTCATAGGTAATGAACACACCCAAAGAAGAACAGAGACTGACTTTTTCCACAAAACCAACTTATGACCTTGGGTCAAATTCAGAATTCAAACCACCTGGCCTTTTCCTGACAATATTTTTCTTTCCATGTATTTACTCCGAATTCACTGTGTATGTTACATGGGAAACCAAAGTTATACAGTGAAAAAGACTAAATGTAACTAACCCCTATCATCTTGTAATCGGCTACTTCCTTGTTGACCCTTCCGCAGCATCACAGGGGTTACCTGAAAAGGACCTGCTGCGGGGCTCCAGGGTTCCCTCAGGATGCTAGTCTTAGGAAACCAAAAATCTGCAGCAAGTAACTCTTAAGGCCCAATCAAGGTGCCAGAAGAGCTGGCACTTGTGTCGCTGTCCTCAAGGAACTTCAATTCCCACTGAGCGGTGAAAGCGCAGGACCTAGTGTGTGAGGCCGAGGGTCAGCCCTGAGGAGGGTGTGCACGGCCCAACCGCAGCCTAGCCCAGACCTTGCATTTCCCTTGTCGCTTTCCTGCATCGACACAGTTGATTTTTCGGTCTCCTCCCAAGCCCTACACAGAGCCTTTTCCCCTTCCCTGTCCCTGCCTTGCCACCTCTGAGCCAGCTCTGACCTTGCGCTCCTCCCTGCACTCAGAGTACAATTGATGCCCCCCTCCCGGAGCTGGCCCAGTGACCCTCATTCTTCTCTCCCTTTGGAAGCTTCCTTTTCCTGTCCCTCCCTGTCTAATAATCTGCTCCTGTTCCACCAAGTCCCCTGGGCTGATGCTCCACCAAACAGGGCAGGGAGCACGCCAGCTCTGGCATCTCTGCTGCACTTTCCTAAGTTTGGGCCTGGCACCCTGGGTCCTGCAAAGAAACCTGGAGTCAGCAACCCAGCCTCATCCCCACCCCCAAGCATCCCACCCGCCCAGACCTCCAAGCCCAGAACTCTCAGCATTTACATTTTCAGACTCCAGTGCAGAGCTCCCAAGCCTAGCCTTCAAAGCAATTCAACACTCAACTCTGACAGGAAATGTGAACATGTAAAAAAAAAAATTTTAAAAAACACGATTTGGCTGAGGAGCTATTCTTTGCAATGTTTCCAAGGATGTACCGAGTGTTAGCTTTAAGACGAATAAAATAACAGCAGGTTTGAATGATTCTAATGGTCACGATGCCGATTTTGTACCCGCCTTGGTCTTGTTGGGTCCTTTGATACTTAAAAAATTAAAATAAAATCAGTGTCAAGAGTGACGTGCTCTGTCCTTCATTCCCTGCCCCCTGACCCAATGGGGAAAAAAGAGCAAATTGGTGATGAAGGTACGTTTCTTTGTGAGAATTCACCCATCAAATGGTGAAAATCAAGTCATAAACTGTTGATAGACAATGGCCCTGGAGAAAATAAAGCATGTCCACCAAAACTAGCTCAACCACTTCGGGCACTATTTTTAAAGTACAAAATCAAATAAATAGTAGATGCCAGACTTTTGATAGATCCCTTTAACTCTAAATAAACAAACACTCTCTCCATGTCCATCAGAACAGAGCCATGTCTCCTGTTTGTTACTGTATGCACACAGTCAATCAGGGAAGCAACTTTATGGGTTCAAGCACAAAAAAACAAAAGTGTCCAAAGGCTTCCCAACATTCAGTATTTGACATCACACATCAGAAAAAAGGTAATACCTGGTATAATCTCGATTCTGCTGGGGAAATAGGCCTGTAAACTAAAATAAATACACATTAAAAATTGCAGGACGTACAAACAAGTGATGGGTGCTACTTTCCTCCCTCGTGAGAAGCCCCCTGCTTGCTGACTTTGCATCCTGGATACCTGCTAGCCCGTTTCTCCCTTACTCAGAAAAGCTGCTTCAAGACCTTCTAAGTCCCAGGTGAATTTTCTCTTCCTTGGCTGGTTGCTGGGTGGCTAGGAATACTTTTAAGTCGTCAGGTAAGAAAGGTGTATCTGCACTTACCTGCCCTATTCGCCACGGCTGGGTGGGAGCAGGGAAGCTGAGAGGCATCAGCCACAGATCCAGGCCAAACAAAAGCCTGAACCCTTGTCACGGCCTTCTGGCTGGCTGAAATTGCAACAGTTTATCTTTCTAGGCCTCACGTTTGATTTCTGAAAATTATTTAAAGGCCTGTCACCAAGTATTTCTTAGTTATGGCACCAAGAGAGAGGGAATGGATAAAGAATCAGTCTGACTTCAGGAGTTTACAGCTCAGGTAAAGAAGCAGGACGCACATATGCAAAAAGGTAAGAAACTCCAAGGAAGTACACGTGCGGTGCCAAATGCGAGACACAGAAAAGAGCGATGATTTGGAACTGTGTCCTAAGGCCCCAGGGACCTTATGCCCCAGCAGGATGAAGGTCTTGGACACCTCTCCCTCCGGTGAGGGAGGGAGAGAGGGACCTTCTCTCTCCCTGCTCCAGTGAGGCCACCTGCAAGCTGCCCCTTACTGCCCCTCCAATTTGCTCAGCTCAATTCCCACCTCCTCTAAACAGGAATCCGGAAATGAACTTCCAGGGTCCAGGAAGGGTTGGGTGTAAAACATTTAAATGTGTGTGCATGCACAAGTATGATGCCATTTATGCAAAGGGATGGGCACAAAACACAACACCTCCTTTATGAACATACACACACACACACACACACACAATGGCAATGTCAGAAAGAGAATATGAAAAAAGCTAACAAGAGGGGTGTGGTGACGGGGAGGGGGAATCAGGCGTGAACTATATTATCAGAGGAGACTTCTGTCATCATTAACGCTGTGTTTCTTAAAGTTAACAGAGTAAAGGTAAACGACCAAGTGTCAGCAGTCATGGATTCTGGGTGGCTGGAAGCAGACATGCACTTTACATACACACAGGAATGCACATGGATACACACATACAGAGGGATCCAGAGATCTTTCAGTTGAGAGAATCTTTAATTCTCAAAAAAAGGTGTCTGTGACTCCAAAACAGACACGCATGTCCCTGTCACCCCATCTCTCTCTCCTCTGAGCTACAGTCAGGCATTAGGTGACCAAGTCTTAAGCCACTATGTTCCGCTTTAGGATATTTTCTTAGTTTTAAAATTGGTAACAAACACCTCAATTTTTCCTTCATTTTCACTGTTTTTTCTCTCTTCTTCAGCTAAAGTGTAAGTTTTTTGAGGTCAAGAAACTGAACTTCAATTCTGTCCTCCTTCCTCAGTTCACTGCTTTGCACAAAATAATTAATGAACTGGTGCTCTTCAGTTATACTGAAGACCAAGAAACATCAAACAAAATGTAGCAATGAGACCGGTTTATTAAATGTATTGGCTATTTTTAATGCTCAAAACAAAAAGCTATTCTCAAAAGCAGTAAAATTCATGTCCATAGCAAGAGTTACCTTCTGACTATGCACACATGATTTTCAGTCATCCTTTCTTTTGTGAGTTTAAAGTAACAGACTTTGAGAGCAAAAGAAAATGGAAAGGAAAAAAGCAGAAATACTTCACATATATGAAGTTTTTTATTCCACAACTTGAAATACATTTCTGGGTTTTAACCCCTAGAGTGTATGGGTTTAGCCATACAGGAATTTAAAATGATCCCAGTGAAGTATTTCCCAAATGGTATTGTTGGTTAGGGTTTTTCAATATGTCAAAAGGTATTGTCTCGAGACCCTCTTCCACCACCACCTAAAGGTTTCCTTTGGAAACTCCACATATGTTCAGAATTCCTTCTAAGGTCAACCACGCACATTACTAAAGTCTGAGAAGTCCTGCAGTTAAAAATAAAATAAAATAGAGATTCCGCTTAGTTAGTAAGTCAAGTTTTTCCAGCTTGTTACAACCATAGAATAGTTCTTGCTTGGAGCAAATCTAAATGTCTGAGGAACACAGTGCGGGACATGCTGGCTCTTAGGTTGACAATATCTCCTGGATTTATCACATAGTCACATTTCAAATACTCCATCTCATTGTCCCCATAGATGTGACTCATTCTCCTAAAATCAGAAACCCTAGTTTTAGCTTCCTAACGACCATATTACAATGCCATCTATTTCCTTGTAAAGCCCTTATGAATTGATTCACAAAACTGCTTATAATATTAAGGGAAAAGGAGAAAAACTTCAAGGATTAATTTCATCAACCCTAGAGTGTTAACCCAACAGCAACCATAACCAACTCTAGACCCTGTACTCAAGGAATGATTAACATCAAAATACCTAGAAACTGAAATTCTGCATTGGCATCTCTACTAGCCCAAATGGAGATCTGTATGCAGGGATAATGCAAAATATCTATTATAATAATCTAATTTTAGTTAACTTTTATACCTATCTAAAATCTATAACCTACCTATCCAAAACAAAAATAATACATTAGTGGTGTTTAGAGAAATGGAGCTTCACAAACAAAATTACTAGGAAATGAAGGTGGTATTATCATTCTGAAAAACAGAATGCTGACATTAAAATGTTGCAGTCTCTCTGATTCAACAATTCCACTTGTAAGAATGAATGAAAGAAGACAAACCAGGAGCCCATACAGAGTTCAGGGGTGCCAAAAGCCAGCAGCAATTTTCCACTGGGCTCCCCCAACTCATGAGGCTGGCAGAGCACCAGGGGCTCAGAGGGGGGGATGGGATGGGCTCTCAGCACAAAACACCCCAGTTTCCCTGAGTGGTCCCCAAGAAGTGGGTGCCACATAACTCTGCAATGCCCTGCCCCATGTTCCTCCACCCAGCAGGGAAGGCAGGCCACTGTGTGCATGGAGTGGGAGGGCATGAACTTCCAAGTATGGGCTTCTCATCTGCTCAGAGGCATTCCCAGGAAAACTTTGGGAATAAAAAGAAAGAAACCCTGCTAGACAGGGAACCAGAGACATCTCCTCTGACTGTGGCATGGGAGACCCAAACTAAGGTGACCGAAGGGAAAAAATGAGGTGCCCCAAAGGGGTAGGAGCCCCCCTTACAAATAAAAAGAAAAGTTTTGTACCAAGAGATGAAAAGTGCTGTACATGAGATTGAGTGAAAGGGAACACAGGAAAGTTCCCAGGATCCTCTGAAGGGAGAGGAAGAAAATGGAAATGAATTACAACATTAACATGACTTAATTTCAAAAGAAAAGTTTTTTGTGTGATTCCAACACTGGAACATTAATATTTCTATGAAAATAATGGAATAATAAAGGCAAGTAAAATAACAGAAAAATGCCTTACCTACAGGGAAATGCACACATCCGATGTGCTCAGGTATCCCCAGGAGTTAGGGGGAATGCAGAGCATGGAGACACTTTCAGGAGAATGTGTCTGGCCTGATTAGTCCTGGATTCTTGGCTAATTCTAAATGAATAAAGTATTGTTGCTCCACATTCTTCACTCAGGCAACCCAGGTTAAAAGAACTGGTGGTTTTGGATTACTTTTTAAAAATGTGAAACAGCAAGACTAGTCCTATTTTCACTTATTTATCCACCTTTAAGGCTAACCTGCTGAGCCATCAGTCCTGTGCATTCCATTATCTCTGCTGCCTCTCCATAGGCCTGGCTATCAGCACACGATGCCCAGGCTCACAGAAGGATTTAACAACATAGCACAGTAGGGATTTCGAATTCTG
This sequence comes from Talpa occidentalis, assembly GCF_014898055.3. Taxonomy (NCBI): domain Eukaryota; kingdom Metazoa; phylum Chordata; class Mammalia; order Eulipotyphla; family Talpidae; genus Talpa; species Talpa occidentalis. The sequence goes on from NW_023600993.1 coordinate 53,131,639, forward strand.
GCCACCTTCGCCAGGCTCCCCTCCACTTACATCATTTGATCTCTAAATATTGAGACTGTCCCTCCTTGGGCCTTTTGGACCTCGCTCACACACCTCAGGTGTAGGTGGTCCAAATCTAGTCCTGAGGCACAAGGTGTGGTAGGCCATTCCACAAATAGCAGAACATAGATTTAGGGAGGTTTCAGTCTAATTGGGGGAAAATGGGTGGAAAAAAGCAGTCTCCATAGATACAAGCTTTTAAACATATTGCTTTTCTGCTCTTCTGTTTTCTTACACTCAGAATGTCAATGTAGAACCAGAATATTTATAAGTAAATTCTGAGTTCCATACCCAGACTGGTGACACCCCTTAGAAATGCTGAAGCCCCCAGGGCAGCATGGAACACAGCTGGGATACAGGTCTCTTCAGAAACACTCCATGAACGGGGCCTAAGGACGGGAGTGCACGTGCAGGCGCTGCTGCGTGCCTTTCTCCCAACACACCTTCCACTTCACAGCTTCATTAAACTGCACCAGGAGGCGAGCCTGCAGGGAGCCGACAGGTGGAGAGGCCTCAGCCTCCTGCATCCTGCAGAGTTCAAGCAAGTCACACAGGTCCTGGCAACAAAGCAAGCAACCAAGGTGTGGTTATTTGTGGCTGCTTGAGTGCTGCCTAGAACCACAGGGTCATGGATCCAAGGTCTAGCACTCATATTGGTCCTTGACAACATCTTAATGTGTCCACGCACGCAGAGAGAGGATGAGAGAAAAAATCGGGTAGTCGCGATTCATGAAAAGCTCCAAGACTGGGTGGGAAGGAGTCCGAAGGGCAGTGGATTCCCCATTTCCCTCTGCTAAGAAAGGACAAGAACATTTAAAAAGAGGAAGAAAAAAAGAGAATTGCCACATGATCCAGCAATCCCACTTCTGGGTATTCAGCCAAAAGAACTGAAAGCGAGGGCTCAAGGTGGTATTTGCACACCCATGTTCATAACAACATTACTCCCAACCAAAAGGTGGAAGCAACCCAAGTGTCCACTGACTGATAAATGGGCAAACAAAATGTGGTATATATACATACGGCAGGGTGTTATCCAGCCTTAAAAAGGAAGGAAACTCTGAACACGCGATGGCATGGATGACACTGAGATGTTATGCTAAGTGAAATAAGCCAGCCCCAGAAAAGATTCCACTTATATGAGGTATCTAGAGTAGTCAAGTTCACAGAGACAGAAAGCAGAATGGTGACTGCCAGCAGCTAGAGAGAGGAGGGGAGGAGGTGGGGAGCTGCAGTTTCACGGGGACTCTCTTACTTTCGCAAGATGAAAAAGTTCTGGAGACTGGTGACACAACAGCATGAATATACTTAACACCACTGGACTGTGCACTTAATAATGGTTTAGAACATAAATTTCATGCTCTATGTATTTTATACCACAATTAAAATTTTTAAGAGAAAAAATAGCCAGAAGACCCTATTCCTTATATTTTAAGGCAAAACTTGTACTAAATGAAGTCAGGAAAACACGCTACCATGTGTGTGTCAGGAATTCCTTTCTTGTGAGAGGTGATAGGACCTCATTAAGCGCTAGTTGATTGTTTTCTTTTTTTTTTTCTTAATTTTATAGAGGCATGTTTATTTATTTATTTGTTTGTTTGTTTATACAAGCACTGGGTACAGTCAGAAGCACGGGAGGGTGAGAGAATTCACCAGAGCCAGAGCGGGGAGCAGAGCAGGCAGAAGGACCGAAGTACACTGCTGAGGGGAGCAGCGGGCGGCAGGAGAGGTCTGCGCCATGTGGGACCCTCCTCCGGTGGCCGGGGAGCAGCCAGGGATCGAACCGGTGCCGCAGAGGCTGCGGGCAGCTTCACAACCCAGCGCTCAACCGCTGTGCCAGCGGGGAGGCCCTAATTGTTTTCTTAAAGCTAATTGCATTCCCTGTTGCAAACAAGATAAAATCATTTTTTAAGCTGTCCTGCATGCATTCTTCCCCTATATTTGAAATTAATAGACCTGGTTTAGAGGTACCACCATCCCGGTAAATAATTTTGCAAATTAAGGCATGCCCCCAGATGGACTGGGCTCTAGAACAGTAGTTTGCACCAGGAATAACTGTCCTCCGAAGGGACATGTGGAGACAACTGTCATTGTCACATTTGGGGGAGGGGGTTCTACTGTCACCTAGTGGGCAGAGGCAGGGACGCTGCTGCATACCCCACAAGGCACAGAAGGGCTCCACAACAAAGAATGTTCTGACCCCAAATGTCAAATGTGCAGAGATTGAAAACCCTGCTCAAGGTTGGCCTACTTGTTGAGACACCAGGTTTTTGGTGAGTCTCATTCTTTCTTCCACGTGAGTCTTTCAGCAGCCAGGAGAGCTCACAGTTACAAATCTGTGAGGCAAAATGCTCTATTCCTTCCTTCAGTCCTCTCACTCTCAGATGAGTGGTCCTACTACCAATGGGGATTGAGTGGAGAACACAAAATTTGGAGAGGAAAAGGTGTGTGTCCAATATCAGGGCCAATAATGAGTCGTGAAATGAGCTCTACGAAACTCCAGAGTGGACTCCTTACCTCTGCTTCCCAAATGCACATATTCTGGGATTCAGTGAGAACACAATATTGGACAAAATCTCAACAGGCACAATGTGGAGGACACCAGCACAAGGGCTCTGACCTCAGCCAATTCTCTCTCCCAGTGAGTCCCTTAAGCATCTTCACAGCCTTTCAACGCCACCCAGACCGTGGAGGATTCAGGGGGAAATTTCAGGAAAAAATGATTTTCTATATTTTATAAAAGTGACTGTACTTAGTACATCATAAAATTCTTCCATTCTACTCCACGTTATTTACATAAATAGAGCTTTAACTCATTCCTACTGATGCCTTCACCAGATTCTTTTAATTCAGAAGTCATTCTTCTGCAAGTTTAAAGAATTCCCAAACATTAAACATCTCAGGAGGGAGAATCAGACACATCTCTACCTACTGCCTCTGCTAATAATGATATTCTTCCTCTTGAGCCATCTGGGGAACTTCTATTCACCCTTCAAAGCCCTGTTTATACTTGATGCACTACCTCCGAAGCTTTCCCATACACCCCGCAAATTTCTTGCGTACCAATTTCATACTGGTTAAGTCACCATAAGACCCTGTAACAATATAGAACCACACAGACTATATAGAACATATCTATATAGAACAACAGAGAATAAGTAGTGTACTTCTAGTCTACAAATACCTCTCTATATTAACCATTAGCCAAGCAGGCTCTAAGTTCCTTGACACAAGAACTGTGTACATCTATGTGTCTTTGTATGCATTCTGTTACATCACACACACAAAGGGATGGGAAGTGAAGCCTGCCACTTGTGTCTGCCATATTCTTCAAATAAAGGCTATGGGCTTAAAATTATTTCCAACTCCCAGTACCTTTCACGATGGCAGAAGTCCTTTAGAAGCCAAAAATTAATACTTTACGAAATGCAAGTAAAATACTGAGGAAGACACTTATATTAGGTCATTTGCAATTTCCTGTGGATCTTGAGAAGGTCCCAGACATTTTGATAGTCTTACAAGAATTTGTCCAAAGGAGGGCTGAATTCTTTAGTTGCAGAAATTAGTCACAAACGTCGCTTACAATGAATCCGGCACTTGGTACATGTGGGGAAAGTTACACGAGTGCCAAGATCCTCTTTATTGTCAGCATCATCATGCACCATGTAAGCTGTGGCCTCAACAAATAAGAGGTGCTTCCTCTGTTCCATGGTTTCGGTCTTTTGTCTTTGTCTTTTAACAACAGTGACAGTCACCACAAAGTCAAGGTTTATCCACATTCTAGGACCACTGCAGCTGAACAACTGGGGGAATGGTGGGTAGAAGTGGCCAAAAAAATAAAAAGGAAAAAAGGATGCAGATTTTCAGGCCCAGATGGTGACCTTCTGAGTCAAAATCTCAGTAACCTGTAGGTTTAGCAAGCCCCAGGTGATTCCGGTGCATGTTCAGGTCTCACGCTAAATCTGTGGGTCTCGAACATTAGTGACCATTAGAATCACCCCAAGTTTTCTGGTTCTGGAAGTCTCTGCTGGGGCCCCAGAACTTGCATCTCTAACAAGTTCCTATATGATGCCTGTGACACTGGTGCCTGGAGACGTCAGAGACTTAGGAAGCAAGCAGCGCCCTTCAGGAAAGGACGTTTAATTTCCATGTTTATCCTCTTGTAACTGTTTCCTCTCCCTGCAAATATGCATATATTTTCTAATAATGAAAGGAGAGTACTTCTCAGTAGATGAGAATATTCCATATTATTACAGGGGCTTATGAAAACAAAGTACCAAAATAACAACAACCAAAAAAGGGTGCATTCTCACCCTTCTCTCCCAACATTCTATACAATCCCCAAAGGCAAAAGGCACCCCAAACTTTCGGCTAGCAGTTCAGCACTCAACCCGCTTCAGGGGGCTTTCAGCAGCTCGTCCCAACCCCTTTGTTTTATAACTCAAATGCTTGCCACCTAAGCACTGACTTGGCCTCAGTGCGATTTCTCTCTGCAACACCGGGTGCAGCAACCTCAGTTGGCACTGGTTTCTGTTAACGAACAGAACGCGCACACCAACCGCAGCTTACAGCACGTGTACTCGGCCCACTTCCCCATTTTAAATGCCTAATGATTATTTCTGCGCCTGAATACATCTGGAAGGAGCTGGGCCACTGGTTGCCTCTTGCCCCATTCCAGGCCCTCCTACAAGGGCGCACTCAGCAAACCCTCCAAGTACAGACAGGTTACACAGCGTTGCGCCATGTCAGTGCGGAGGCCTCAAACAATCAAGGATTTTTTTTTTTTTTTTTTTTTTTTTTTGGAGAAATGATCAAACCCGGGGGTGGGGACAGAACTTCCTGCAAGAAACCGCATCCTGAACAAGCATCACCACGACTCACTGTAAATAAATACTCTCTCCTTGCAGCACTTCCGTCAACTGTCAGGGCCCTGGCTCCAATCGCCTTTCAAGTCCAAACAGGAAAGGGGAGAAAAGAGAGTGAGATGGCTGATAGGAGGTTTAATTTGCTTCTTGCTGCAGTTTTCATTGGTGGGGCGCTTCCAATTCAGTAGGACTGCCAGCTGCCTGGAATTGCTCCTGGACCCCACTTTTTCCTGTTAACCTTCATAATTGTATTATTACGGGCCAGCCCAGAATTGGCCTAGCCAAGGCTGAGAGAGTGCGGCTTCTTCCCTGGATCAGATAAGCAGCCAAAATCACACAGGCCTGCTGCTGACAGAAGGGCGACTGACGTTTGAGAGGGATGCTCAGAACATGTCTCTGTTGTAACTTAGCCCAAGGGATGGGGAGAGGAGGGAGATGGCCTTGGGGACCAGAGGGTGCAGGGTTCAAGAAGGAAGCAAGTTAGTGACCTCAATTTTCTGGAAAATGAATGTCAAGAATGTCCTTTTCAAAATGTACCATGTAGCTGGGTGGGGAGAGACTGTGAAAGGAGAGCATTCATTTCAATAAAAGCGAGGTACTTCTCGAGCACAGACCACGTAGCAGGCACAACACAAAGGGCTTCTTCTTATTCTCCTTATTCCTCACCTATTGTACCTGTGAGGCAGGTACCTAGCCCCCCATTTTACAGATGAGGAAATCAAATTTGATAGAGCTAAAGAAACATGTGCTGCTGAGTCACAAACACTAAGTGGTAAAAGTAGGACTCTGAATCAGTTGTGTCTGAATCAGGGCCGCCATGAGCAGCTGGGAAGGGTGTGCACTGCACCACACACATCACTCACAACGTAAATGGCAGGTGCCGCTATTTTGCTTGGAAAACGAACAGGCTTGATGACAGAAAACCATGCACTTTTCCTAGTGTCTGAACAATAAAAAAGAGTTCCATCGATTGAGAGTCTCACCAAGTTCCAAGGTTCTAAGGTGGTTTGAACTCCATAGCACCCAACAAAGTTAACTCATCCCTTTATAAGGACTTTTCTTTACTGCATTTCTTATGGTTTTTAACTTCCCACTTGTGTCTGTTTTGTGGGACCAGGCCACAAGTCTGTTTTCACATAGTATCAAAAGTGTCATTGCCTGGTACATTCAAAATAGCTATTGAAAAGAAGGTGAAGGAATGAATTCAGGTATTTAATGTGGAAGACCCGGCTGGCACAAGGACTGAAGCAGAAGGGTAGCTCTTGCCATTCTCCAGGAAGCCTGGACCCCATTTAGAAATGGGGGCCCTGCCACCCTGCTGAGACTGGCTTCTATGCTGCCACTCGTGGGCACCCACTAGTTCGTTTTTGTAACTGTGGCAATACAGGCTCAGACAGAGGGATGGCAGCAATTCTGCTTGCAGATGGGGGTAATACAGTGCGTTGTTGGCAGCCTGAGAGGAAGGAGGGAGGGGGGTAATGAGCAGGGGAAAAGCACGTTCAGGAATAAAGGAGTGGGTGAAGCCTCATAAACTCTTTGCAGACAGGACATGCCCCTGGAGCCTCTGCCTGAGGGAGAGGGAGTGTAAGGGGGAGGGAAGGAAGGAGGCAAGGAGCTTCCCTGAGGCAAAGAGGTGGAGCTGGAGACAGAGCCCCCACCACCACACACAGGAAAAAAATTAAATTAATAAAAGTAAAAATGAAGCATCACATGTAGCAGCAAAGTGTTATTAAAATGCTGTAATGTCTCAGAGGTTCCTATGAAGTCATGTTCTTACAATTCACTCGTAAGAATTTAAAGACAAAATTATATGCCTTGTAAGTCTCCAATGAGTGTTTTTTTCTATGCATCCCATTGTTTATATGGGATGCACAGCTTCCAGAAAGTTTCAATCATTTAAAGGATTAAAAATAACTGGCACTTTCCAGAAACCTGGCTGCACATTCCTCAGTGGGAGCAACTGTCAGGGTGTCCGCTTGTGCGGGGCAGACACTTCAGGACACTCTAGCAGGGAAGCAAACTCAACGCCCACAGGGGCCACAGGGTTGCTTAAAGGAACAAATCAGGCAGGGAATCAAACACCAGGGAGTGTGGGAAGCATCCCTAACCCATAGCTTGGCAGCCCAATCTAAGTGGGCACGTTGGTCCTAGCACAGAAGACAGGCGGGTGTTGCCACATCTTTTGATTTATGTAAAGAGACCAGAAATCTGGGCCTCGCGTAGGGAAAGCTCAGTATGCATAAGCAATAAGTTCAAATATTTTATTTAGAACATCATACAAGTCAAACAAAATGTCATCTGTGGACTGAATACCTCTGTCTACTGTTAAGTCTGTACCTAAATCATATGAGTGCTGTTTATATTCAGACAGAAGACGAGGCTTTCTGCATCAGACATTACCAACCTAGTTCATCAAAGAGCTCACAAGGAGTAATACCCATCTAACAGATGAACAAACTGAGGCAGGGAAGCAAGCAGATGGCATGCAATAGAGTAAGTTCCAAGGGGGAACCACTGCAGCTGAAAGTGTGTGTGTGTGTGTGTGTGTGTGTGCGCGCGCGCGCGCGCGCGCGCGCGCTGGGGGTGGGTTTCCATGGTATCAGAATGCCAATTTGTTTCACTGCCCATTATATATCTCACTCACTGGGGTATGAAACCGTTAAAGTTTGTATTCCAATTCCCCCACAGGAACTGAGAGCATTTACTAAAGAAACATGTAGCTGAGTTCTCATATTAATAGCAAAGTTAATAAGAGGAAAGCTGGCCATGCTCACACTGTTTTACCTGTTAAGATGCAGGTTACAACAGACAGAACCAGGACCCTTCTAAAAGAATCTGGCCTTTTTCGATATATTTGTATTAAATCTGGATACTCACCAAAATGGAGAGGGCAGATATCCATTTCTCTCCCTTTTGACCTACTCAGGATCACAGAGAAATTTCAACTCTTTAGAATCAGCCAGCAGCAAGTACAGACATGTTCTGAGGGAAGAACCTGCAAAGACTCATTCTTCCAGTTTTCTCAAACTGATTTCAGCTATTAGCAAAGGTGCATCATTCATATACCACACATCAGGCAGTGTCATATCTCCTGCAGCCCCTCATGGGCTGACATACAAACAGTGCTTCCCTGCTAGGGAATGTGAGTGTTGTCAGCCCTGGCAAAGGAACTCCAGTTCAGAAACTCTTCCTTCTAAGACTTCAATCTCAGTGACAGACAGTTTCCTCCTGCTCTATCAGATGCCCCCCTCCCCCCATATAGAGGTAAGGATTCCCACCACCTCTCTTTCCCTTCTGCACTCATCTTTGAATGACTTCCACAAAGAAATGTACAAAGCCCTGCTCACTAAGTCTGCAATAACTTAGTATAGGCATGCCGTGCTCTGATAGTCCTGCAAATGAAGGCTTACGAATGACTTGTAAGGTATAAATATTTCAGAAAGAAATTCTAGTACCTCTCCTAAAAGGCAGACTGTACTGTAATATCCCTAGACAATAAATAAAAGAGCCATGCAGTGGTTAAGAGCACTAGTATTAAGAGCTCAAGGGTTAGGTGCTGTTGTTTAGAGCTGTGAACTTGGGCAAATGATTTCATTTCTCCAAGCAGTGATTCCTTCATCTGTAAACCAGTAGGTAATAATGGTACCTGCCAGACTGGGTTTTCTTAAGGATGAAACGGGAGGAATTCAAGGAGAGCACTTCACAAGATACCCATAACTAGTAGCTGGCAGTTACAGTGTCAGAAATAAAGATCATTCTTGTCAAATGCTTTTTACCATTCTGTTAAGATGCCTAATACAAACTTAACTTCTCTGCTTTGAACACCAAAATTACCATTTCCACAATTTCAGAGCTAAATAATTGCCAAGTATTAATCCTTCGAAACCTGCTTAGCAAACTCAACTTGGTAATGCCAGCACATGTCTTTTTAACAGAGGGCACTTGCAACTGTACAAACTTAATAAGGTGTGTGGCATGCTGAGTTTGTTAGCTAATGTCAAACCCTAACTCCAGTGGGATCAAAGAAAAATGTACATGTTATGACCAGACCTGATACAAAATTACATTTTAGTTCAAAAACAAAATGCCTGCCAATCCAGAGAAGCTGCGGGGAAACAGGAATCAAACAATATTGTATAATCATATTCACCTTCATTTTTTAAATTTTGTTAAGAAAAATACAGCAGGCAGTTTGATGTGCTTGACTTAGACCATTTCTATTGTGAAAACGCAGCCCAAACAGACTTCCAAAAGTGTTACAGTAGGACCCAGAACTAAAGAAAGTAAGAATGGAATCTAGAATGCAAAATGTAAGGAGAGGCATTCAGGCTTTGAGTGAACCATGTGTGAGGTCAGTACCTGAGCTTGAGACACCCTGGGCACCTTTCTTGCCTCCCCTTCCTAAGTTCAGCATTAGCAGGAGATAGAAACAGTGTGAACGTGTGTATCCCAATAAGAAACCAAGGTGGAAACAGATGGGTCACGTTATAACACACTCCTTTAAAGACCAGAATTTCAGGGCCTCCCCGGTGGCACAGCGGTTGAGCGCTGGGTTGCGAAGCTGCCCGCGGCCTCTACGGCGCCGGTTCGATCCCCGGCTGCTCCCCGGCCACCAGAGGAGGGTCCCACATGGCGCACAGACCTCTCCTGCCGCCCGCTGCTCCCCTCAGCAGTGTACTTCGGTCCTTCTGCCTGCTCTGCTCCCCGCTCCGGCTCTGGTGAATTCTCTCACCCTCCCGCGCTTCTGACTGTACCCAGTGCATGTATAAACAAACAAACAAATAAATAAATAAATAAAACATGCCTCTATTAAAAAAAAAAAAAAAAGACCAGAATTTCATAGCTGGGAACAGCATTGGCAAAGGACAATTTCCTCCAACCTTACTTAGTTCAAAGGCAGGCAATTTCTTGAGCATTTCCTTTTATCAACCCTAAACAACCTTTTCCCGTTTTTTCCCACACAAATTAGGATTAATTCCATAAACAGCAAAAAATTCCATTCCCAGATATCATTTTTGCCTAAACCCTAAAGGAAATGGGGGGGGGGGGGCGCAACATAAAATTTAAAGAGACCACTTATGATCATGTAATCTGACCACTCAGATTGAGGACTCCCCACCCCAGGGCTGCTTATAAATGAATCATTGGTTGATTAGATAAATATTCATAGAATTTATTTTTAGAAAACTACACAATAATAAGTATAACTGGATTCACTCTAACATATATTTATGGGTCATGAGGTAAATAAAAGTTTTACAAAGCTCAAAAAAGGTAACTTCAACCTGAAGGAATGGGACTTCTTTCCAACAGAACACTAAGGGGCGAGCGGTTTTACAAACATAAATTTCAAAATTGCTTTTCTGGCTTTTTTGTTTTAATGTCACCAAGCCTCATTTACAAATAAACCTGTTTCTAAATACATTAGAGCAAGGGGAGGTGGAAGACAAAGAAAAATTATGCCTGCATGTTGGAGTCAAATGTACATATTCTTTTTTTTTTTTAAGATTTATTTAATTATTTATACAAGCACTGGGTACAGTCAGAAGCACGGGAGGGTGAGAGAATTCACAAAAGCCAGAGTGGGGAACAGAACAGGTAGACTGACGAAATGCACTGCTGAGGGGAGCAGAGGGCGTGGCAGGAGAGGTCTGTACACCATGTGGGACCCTCACTGGTGGCCGGGGATCAAACCGGTGCTGCAGAGGCTGCGGGCAGCTTCACAGCCCAGCGCTCAACCACAGCGCCACCAGGGGAGGGCCCAATTGTACATATTCTTAATTTCAATTATTTAACTAAAATCACCTTGGCTAGATATACTAAACAAATACACTCCAAGCTGGAAATATGCAGGTGTTTCTTTCCCTCCATGCTGACAGTTTTTAGAAGTGCTTCATAATTAATCTGAGCAGAAACACTGCTCATGGATAAAGAACCAAGGCAAGAAATGTAAAAACTTGAACTTCCCCAGTCCAACCTTCTGTCTAACTTCACTGTAGAACTTCTAGCTTCTCGCCAACAAATGCCACTCTCCAATGCCACCCGGGTTGTGCGATCAGCTGTCCAATGCAAATGTGTGCACGATTCCCTGTGCCTTGCCGAGCTCTGCAATAAGCCAGTGTGTTAGGGTGTGTGAATGTGTGCCATTTTCTTGTTTCTGAACATAATAGTAGGTGACGTCTAGTGCACACCAACAGGCTAGGTTTACCCTCCCTCTCTTTTAAAAAAAAACCTATCACCCTACGAAAATTTTGAATAAAATTTTAAAATGGCATAAGAGCAGCTCCTGCCTGAACACTGTTAAATTCAGTTTCTCTTGAAGGAATAAAATAAGTGATATGATGAGCTGGTCAGTTCTGTTTCTTTTGAGAGAGGGGAAAAATAAACAGTTTTATGGAATATTTTCCCTTTTTTGAGACCTAATTATATACTAAGCAAGAAGTAATTTTTCCCTCCTGCCTACATTTTATGTTTTGGGCACTTCCATTTCATGTCCCTTGACACCTTTTCCAATAATCCATCTACTTGATATTGGAAAGCCTCACATGAATAAAACTTTATGGCACTACAGGCGTTTAGCCTTCCACTGACATTCCTGGCCTGTTCAATTCTGCAATTCAATCAAAATCAAATCTCAAAATCCTCTTGTCAGCCAGCACTGCTTTCATATGCCCGAGCCTTGTGTAAGGATAACTGCATCCAATCTTCCCCCCAAGCAGTGCTTATATTGTTTTATTACAGTTCAATGAGTGGAGTTCAAAATTGCATGCAGCTGCCTACTACTGTGGTGGGGCTATGTTCCGCGTGGACACAAGTATTGCCCACCAGGCCTGAAATCATTCACTTACTGGCCGGCCGGAAAGATTGGGAGGGAGAACTTCTTTGTATGGAAGAACATCCTGTCTGCTAGATCTAAAGAGGGTGATGTTAACAGATCCGTCCTTTTATAAAAGGATTGTGAAAGCCCAATGAAATGCAACTCGAATGTGCTCGATGTTAAGCATGTGGCTGTAGCACATAAAAGCAAAGATAAACCTCAACATGCACTACTTATTCTCAGAAAGCTTGTGAAGGAAGATAAAGAGATCGGGAATAAAAGACATCTTAAAGAATTTTTATATGTGTTTTAAATGATGGAGCGTCATTTAAATGGGCTTTTAAAAAATAGCCCCAGTAATTCTTCCATTGAAACTAAAAAGACAAAACACAAAGTCAATTAAATATAATTTAACCCGATGAAGTAATTACAACACCAGTACTTTGGAAATGCTTCTCATCAGCTAGTGTCAGGCGATGGTGAAGAGGCATTAGGATGTTGTCTGGAGCAGACACATCAAATGGCCATCCCCAATTAGAAAACAACCAAAACAATGAACAGGACATACTAGAACCATAGAGTCTCATTAGTGTAAGTGTTAAATCGCCCAGTCACTGTCAAACGGGGAACAATCCAGTCGGTCTAGCTAGACAAGGAATGCCAGGGCCCCAAATAAAAATGTATGTGCTAACTCCAGGCTACCTTTGGGTTGGTAATTCCACAGGTAAAAGAGTAGCTTCCCAGGGTGCAGCTTTCCAAGGAAGAGAATTATACTTCTCTCATTTATGAAGGCATGCTTCTCCTGCGTAGGTGGTCACATACTTCTCTGTGGCACAGGTTGGTGCCAACAGAGTAAAGATGTATGTGCAATTGCAAAAATTCTACCTGCAAGGTTTCTAGAATTAAATGCCCCTTGGAGCCCCCGAAAGGTGAGTTATATCCATTTCTAATCCCTACCACTCTGTATCTTTTGAAATAATGTCACCAAAGGAAACTCTAAAGGGAATACAAAAAGCTCTCATATCAGAAACTCCTTACACGCTACAAAATTACTCTCAAGACTAAATACTCCGGAGTTGAAGTATGATTAAACTTCCAAGCCAAAGGGGTAGATGTATGCATATATGTTTATAATTAACAGCTTTGAAAACCAGGTGCTTCACAAGCAATGATATTTTATTTTTTAATCACATAACCAGATCCTTAGAACAGCAAGGCAAGATGGGGAAAATTCATAGTTGGCACAATAGTGGATGAGTTTCTAGATATAATATTATTCTCTCTGGGATAAATGATGAGGTTCAGGCTTACTGACCCAAAGGAGACTCCTGTTATATTTTAATATCTGAGAGGGCTGAACTTTAAGGAATGAAGCACACATTTTTGAGTGTGGACACTGCTTTGGTCAAGCCCTGCCATTCTTTGATGGTCATAGAACAGGAGCACCTGCCTCCCTCCCAAGTCAGCTGCAGTGAAATGTTATTGTTTGATAGCTTTTCAATTGCTGAGAAAATCAGCTGGTGTCCCCAGAAAATGGAAAGGAATTCCACGCATCGGCTTCCCCCACCTCCCTGCTTCGTTCCCCTTTATTCAATGGAATCCAAATGGGTAAAATGAACAAATATTTAAAGAATTTGAAGACCAGTTACTTATCAGAGTCCATTCTGCTTTCTGGCATCACTAGAAAGTTCCAAAGATCTGGTGATATGGTCCGCAGTCCTGACAACTGGACAGGGTGGAGCAGCACTGGTTCCTTTTAATAAAGCACATGCTATCTGGTCTACACTCCCCCACATCACCTGCTTACTTCTTCAAATTACCTGGGTAGCCCCCATAACAATTTCAGTTTGAGATCCCTGGCCTCAGGCCACCTCAAGTGACTCCCAATACCACCAATTCCACATCTTATCACATTTTGTGATGCTGGATGCAGTATCAGTGTTGCTCCCACACTGCTTACTTCCTGATTTCCTAAGAAAGGGATATAAGGATCGATACTGCTTTGTGATAAATGCCAAGACTAACCAGCTAAACACAGACAACAAGAAAAAAAAGGGTCCGCTCTTCAGTCTCATCCCTACCAATCCCCATTTCATAATGCCTACCTTGCAAGGGAGTTATTGGTTCAAAACCTACATTATTAGATGCATTCTTCAAGCTGAATGACATATGCAAATGCATATTTTGAGAACAGGTTACCTTGGTTATCCTACAGCTAAAGTAGTTTCACAGTGTGAGCCAGGCAGCCCCATAGGCTGAATCAAAGAGTAGGTTATAATAGGATTTCAACACAGGAGCAAAGAATGCCTGGTGCTGATGGACTCATAACGCTCATATAAGTCTAACTTCTGCTTTTTAACAAATGAAACCGACTCCCCACCCCCAGCCCAGAGATCGTGCCCAGTCACTGAGATGATCAAAATTGCCTTTCAGGCTCTAGATCCTATTCTCATTGAGAAATCCCACGCTGAAATGCTTAGGAGTTGAGCCCACTGGTCACATTGTGATGAGCCCAAGTGACAAGACAGATCATGAATATGTACCAAGCTCAGGCACCAGCATCCTAATAGCTTCTGCCTTCTACAGTCAAAAATAGAAAGTCTTCAAATAAAGACTCCCCTCATTCCTTTTCATGCAAAGAGATAAAGTCCTAAAAACTCATTATGAACCAGGCATCTGTGCTTAAGACAATGAACAGATCAATCTTGAAATAGCTGGTGTGACTTGAGTATTTCCACCAAACCACCTCTTCTGCTGTCAAATCGTTTACAAAGCAAGGACTTAAATTCTAGAAGGGAAATCCTGAGTTAGACTGTTACTTCTCTCACCCTCCTGTGCAAGGTGCCTTTTTCTAGGGTCCAGGATGTTAGACCCACATTTGCTGTTTTGTTACATAACAGCAGCAGCAGAAGAGAGAAGATAAAGAGTCTTGAAGAATCTTAACTGTCGCTCCATCCAGCTGAGAGAGCTATATTCCTACAGGGCCATCAGAGCCAGGGTCAGGGAGCTTATTTAGAATCCTTGTGCCTTCACATACATGAGAAGCATCATCTGTATTTCCACGTTTTTTGTGAAAATACCCCTTAATGTTCACAGCCACGGTCGTACACTAGAGCAGGAGCTGAGGTAGAGAGAGAGATGGGTGTTTAATAGAAAACCACGGAAACACAAGACACCCAAAGAGTTGCTTTAAAATATTTCTTTTCAAAGACTCTGCAAGATAAATGATGGAACCATCGTGTTCTGAATATGGTCTGGACAGCTGCAGAAACATCACCTGGGAACATGTTAAAGGTGTAGGCCCCAGGCCTCAGCCCAGATCTCTGAGCAAGCACCTGCATTTTAACAAGATGTGCATCCAGTCCTCATATACAGCATGAGGCAGGGAGTGCCACTCTGGAAGAACTCTGATGCAGCTGCTCTGAAGATGGGATGGGAAGGGCGGTTATCACTTCCAGGATATATGGAAAAGTCTGTGTGGGATTACTGGATTTGAATCACCAAGAGTTTATAAAAAAAAAAATACAGATTTCTGGACCCCTCATGGAGCCACTGAATCAGAATTTCTAGTACTCAGGTGGTCCTGGGGTCCACAAAAGCCTAAGAACCACTGATAAACTTCCAATGTGTATCGCCTCTGGCTGTCTTCGTGGGCTGGTTTTAACCCACTGGAAACTGACCCTCATACAGCAAAAACTTTATTTGCAAAAACTTCAGAAAGCATATCATAGCTTTGTATATGCCAGAGTGAATGGGGGCAGGGACACTGCTGTGGAATTCTTATGAATGATACACATCTCTGTACAAATAGTCAATTTCTTAAAGGAAACACATGCATTCTCAGTAACACATGCACACATGCATGCTTTTAGTGTTAAACTCTTCATAGAAAATGACAGTCTGGGAAACGTCTGCACTAGCACACATCCCCCTCTGTCTGAAATATGAAGGCACACAACTGAGAATACATTCCTATGTATAGATCCCTTAAAACAAAACCAGACCAGGGAAAGAGTAAACGCGCTCTCCTTAAATCTAATACTCACTGTCTAGTACCAAAAGAACTGATTTAAGCAGCAGCACTAAATAACCCCTGACACGTTAGCTTTTAGCCATTAACACCTTTCCCTTTTAATTAAAGAAAACTTGAGCACAAACTCTTAAAGGAGTCTAACTAAAAACTCACTTGAATATTTGAAAAAACAGTGCTTTTGATGCATGATTAAAACAAATGATGAAAAACTCGTCAATGGTGGGTAAGGTGGTGTTTCAAAGAATTCACAAATTGCAATGAGAGCGAAAAACAAGTTACATTTGCTTCTGGGTCCCTCTCTCACTTAAAGCTTCTCAAAGCCCAAGGTTTAAATGTGGAGGAGAAGCCCAAATGTTTTTCATTAATATGAGAGTCAAAATATGTTAAAGGGTTGCACTTCCAATGGATTTAAGTTCCCTCACACAGGTTACCTGTGAAAAGAAAAATGGTATTAGCAATAGTTCCGGGTGGGGGTTGCGGTGGGAGCAGAGCACAAACCTCCGCTGGCTTTATCTGCAACTGCAGATCTGCAGGGGTATGCAAGAACGAACACCACCATTTTACTTTTCAGTTCAAAGTGTTCTTTTTCATTCAATTAAGTTATTAAAACATGACTGTAATTTGACTACATTAATAAAATAATAAAGCAAGCCTTCAGGTAAAGTAACTAGGACAAAAGGTTTCCCAAAAATCACAGGCATAAAGTCATGCCAAGCTGAGGAAAGGAGTTAAAAGTCTGGAAAGAACAACAGTTGCCCCTGCTTTGATTATTAAAGTGTTTGAGAGGTAGCAACAGTCCTTCCCTAGCAGACACGTGCTGTATATGCTTCTTTATGAAACCGACAAACTGGTCAGTCCTCCTTTATAGCAAAGCATGTAGGCAGCAGACACAAAAGAGAAAGAGAAAGAGAGGGGACACACAAAAGTCTGGCAAAACAGGAAATTTGAGGAAACTATTTCTGAAATGTAAATAAGGTTTTCTGTTACTTTCATTATTGCAGAGGCAAAGAAGTCACATTCATGGAAGGTACCCGGTTTTCTTGTAAACCTCTAATTTTTTTAGCACATGAGAGTTCACAGTGCACGGGGTGGATATTTTATGTATGAGTTGTTAACAACCCCATGCCGAACAAAATTTATTTTAAGTATTCTTTTGACCCTCAGCTGTCACTTTTTCTCCTGGAGACTGTGGAAGCAGGCTGTTCAAATCCCAACAACTCCACATACTGGCTTTGAGACTAAGGAGAAAGTGTTCATCTTCTTCAATGTGTCTTCTCTGGAAGGTAGGGGTGATAGCAGTTCTTACCTCACAGAGATATTGGGTGAAAACTACAGTATGCATCAACTGAAATATAGTAAGTGCTAAATATGCTAGGGTTTTTTTTTTTAAATTAAAAACAAGGAAGTCCTCTTAAAAAAATCAACACATGGATTATCAAAAAGTCACTTTTTATTCTGTAAAAAAAGTCTCTAATTTTAGTTACTTTTTAAGAAAGAGCATTTGCAGGTTACTGTTAAAGTAAATACCGCTTTGAAGTAGACTGCCTTGACAATTGATCTCAAAGATGTGTCATTTATCCTCAAAGAAAGCAGAGTCAAACATGGATCCTTTCTTTTTTTAATTGGCACAACTGTATATGATTTAAGGGAATAAGTTCACACCTCCTCAGTTGTATGTCACCACACCACACCCACCGCCAGAGCACCCAGAGCCCTCGACCATGGCCATTGGACTCCCTCCCCACTGTGTTCCCATGCCCACCCACTGGCCCCATCTAGTAGCTTCAATTCTGAAGTCAGACTTCTGGGGTTTGTTTTGGTTTAATTTTGTCAGTTCCTTTGTTTTGTTTCTCTATATTCCACATATGACTGAAATCATCCGGGATTTCAGTCTCTCTCCTTCTGACTTATGGTTTATTATACTAGAACAGAAAGATGGGTCTTCGAGAGTGCTGACAGAATACTAGGCTACTAAGGACAGAGTTTACTCATTCACACATCTCTACCATGTTCTTAAATGTCTTTGCTAATCCTCACCATGAAACTTTTAAAAAGAGAGAGAAAAACGCATTTGAAAATTCATAGAAGTCAGGGTGAATGTTACATTCACAAAGGTGAAAAAAAAAATCTGATGAAATAAAAGCCAAAAAGCCCACTGGATTTAATCACATCTGCAGTCGCACTGTAAACATATCCTCGGAACATCTATGTAAATGGCCATTATTGCGCTATATTGCAATTTCATTATCAATTGGTGTGGATCCTTTTGCACCAAAAATAACTCCCTTTGTGCCAGGTACACACATCAAATATCCTCAGTAATCACAAAAGAGATTCAAGCCTTGTTGCGGGAACTACCCTCATGTCCATCTCCATCTCCATGAAATTAAAGTAGCAACTTTATCACAGCAGATGACCAAAGGGAGTCCTGAGTATTAAATAACAAAGCAGCATTCATCCAGTATTACAGTGCATTTGCAGATTCATATTTCGTGCTATCCTTGAAAGCATACTTTAGGGTATTACGTCTTACATTGAGGCAACTGAAAACTCTCGTGCACACAAAGAATAGAGGAAGTGGCTCAACCACTGGGTAAAAAAAATATGCAGTTTGTCTAACATGCACGATAGAGGTGATCAAAGATATACCTGTGAAATGTTTTTTATTGATATTTACGAGTAGGTTTGTTTGCCACAAGTCATATCCATTCCTTCTCCCACTTTTTTCCCTTTTAGCAAACGCACCCGGCTCCCCATCCTTGGCAAGGCACACAGGACGGGAACGCTGGGGCTGCAGGCTTCCGCACAGCAGATCCCAAGCAGCGTTGGCTACGACTCCGGCACCATGCGCCAACTTCAGGAAAATGAGAATTCAGCCCTTTCTTTTCTCTCCATTTTTGTAATCTCATAGAAGCATAACTGTTCCAGAACCCAGCTCCCCTACCAGTCAGATATTTACACTAAACCTTCACTAAACAGCTGACTATTACAATGTTATCTCATCGATACAAGAGGACTTCTCCTCTGAACCACCACCAGCTGTATAATACTCCAGCAGTGAGAAACACTGCCCCTTGAGAAAGACACAGTCCAGATTACTTTCATGTGCGTAGTGGAGTAGAAAGACAACTATTTTGCTTAATACAATGCTAATATCAAAGAAGAGTCAGAGTTTAACCATAAAAGCAGCATGCAGGCAGATGTCATTCCAACTTGTATGAATCCCCCGGAATAGGGCTGACATCCATAACACACAGGCACAAGTCACAAAGAATCACCCTGACTCAGAACTTCAAATGTTTTCGATCTCTCAGAGTACAATTCCATTTTCAAAAGCCCAAACAAGCATCAAACCGGAGGAAGCATTTTTTTTTTAATGTTTGGGAAAATAAAATATCCCAGTTCAAGACATGATCAAATACTCTACCTTTTACTCTGATTTACAAGATAGGTATGTGGGGAAAGTAACAGAATTTAGCATTTCCCTAGCCATTTAGTAAATAATATGAAAGACCTATTCTCCATCTTTATTCACGTGAAAATATTTTCTTCCAGCATCTATTCCTTTAGCTGGTAGAAACCCCACCCTGTAAGGAACACAGTCTCTTGCAATGGACCATTTTAACTTATTCCACAATTTCTTACCCAAATTACACAGGTATAATTATTTTGACACTATAATGAAAAGAAAATGGGATTTGGGCACCGTAGGTTTATCTAATAACACTATTTCTTGCCAGACTTCACAGCACTGACAGTCACAAAGAACCTTGTCCATTCCAATAGGAAATATTTGATTTTACTGTAGGAACATTATTTATTTTCACCAAGTTGCTATTATCAGAAAGGATATGATAGCTGAATAATAAAAATGAAATCAAGAAATTCTGGTGTTTCAAGGCTTTATTTTTTTTCTGCTCTCACTTTTGACATTTTCTTCCCCTGGAGAGACAAGATAAAGTGCTGTCATAAATGGGTGACTTTTCTTGTCAAATGACAGATTTGATTCTCCATGGCAACCACAAATCAAGGTGCTAGTAGGAATTAAAGCTTCTCTTAAAAGGCGTCTTTATGTTTATAAAATGAATTTAAATTAAATGGGTATTAGGTACAGTCTTTACCTCAATTTATTTGTTGACTGAAGAGCTCTGTATTCCAAGGAACATATTTGCATTTTTAAGGAAAGATAACATATTGTCCTGACAGATGTATAAACAAAGCAAGTTACAAGGTCATACTTCATGCCTTAGTTTATAGAGACCAGCAAGGGTCTACAGATGGACATCTTGCAGTTAAGAGGTATTTAAATATTGGACAAGGTGTAAAAATTACTCCTGCAGGACAACAGATGAGGGGATCTCTCTATTTCTTCTCCTAAAAGAGCCTTCTTCTATTGCTAATTAATACAGATTCTTGTAATTGTCACAAACAGAATGCCAAAAGGCAATCTCCCTCTTCATGGTTGTCCCTCGTGTGATATAGATTTTTTTTTTAAATCTCATCATGGCAAATAAGTATCTCACTCAAAATCAAATCATGTTAGCCCCCATATTCAAGCAATGGTAAAATGGAACATTTGCTCTCCAACATTTTCAAGAAAGGCAAAATACACACAGAGAAGCAAGTATGATTTCAGAGGAATTAGATAGTTAATCTGTGGTTAAGCTGATTTCAATTTTCGTAAGAAATGAAAGCTGATTTGCTTCATTTTCTTACAGCATTCTTGGCTATCAGAACTTAAGGAGTTAGTGAATCCTAAAATAATAAGTCAGGTCCAATCTTCACGATTTTAACAGGCCATCTACCTAGCCTAGAGGAGTGAGGGCTTTAAGGTCTTAAATGATACTTAAATGTTGAAGTACAGCTCTCTTTTGGAAGTTCTGACTACAGCAGAGGGCATGGCTGGGTTGTTAGAGATATATATTGTCAACAGTATAGTCATTCCGAAAGACATGTTTAACTCAAAATAAATAAAGGGGAAAATAAAAGTTTTACACTATACACTGGAAGTTGAGAGAATCCATCATTCTAAATGGCACCCTTGTAAGCTAAGCCAAATTTGATTTTATGCCATGTATGGTTAAAAGAACTATATGAAGAATTAAATCAAATTCCCTTTAGATAATTATCTGACGGTGCTGCCTTGGACAGTCAGGAGTAGTTCTGACAAGCTAAACGGGTAGGGGGAGGGGGAAACAGCAAGCACAATTACAACAAAGATAGGCACAAAACAATTTCACCAATGAATTTGTGGCTTTAAACCTAAATAGTTGGACGATGTTGGGGTATTTTGGTGGGGAGGGGAAGAGGTGTTAATTCTACTGTTCCAGAGTCAAAGAGACTTTGTCCACTCTTGAGTTTAATCAGGACAAGCTATAATAAAATGGTGACTAAAAATTAAAAATCTCTTTGGAACTCTGTGTACAAAGCATATTTTATGGTGGAGTGAGTCACACCGAATTCTCTATTTCAGTCACAATGGCTTTTGTTTCATATTAGAAAGAAGTGGGTTGATGATCTTGTTCTCATCCCCTGTAAAAAAGTCACACTAACATCACGTCTAAAAACACAGGTCGACACATTACACAGAAACAAGTGCTCAGGGCAACCACACAGTACACAACAGATGCACCAAAGCTACTGTGGGCTTATGACATCAGCATCAAAAACAGTGGTCACAGGTCTGAAGACTCAAGATGTCAAAGCAATCCTATCTAGGGGAGCTTGGCAAGACCTTGCATTCTCATGGAAGAGTGCCTAAAACACACAGAGCCCCTAGCCCTCTCCTAACACCTGACTTTTCTTTAGACTGAGGATGGTATAAGACAACCCGAGAGCCAGAAGACCTTCTTCCCACAACAGCGTCTGCCTAAAACATTCACCACCAGAGCTGAACTCTTCGAGATACAGACCCTACAGGTTGTACATAAACACCTGCTGCATAAAATCAGGAGACACTTTGCTAATGTACTACTGGATAAAGCGAATTCTCGTTACAATAGGCCAGCCAGGATAAGACATGGGAATGTCATTTGCCTGGAAAGGAAATTATTTACCATATAGTTTGAAGGGGGCGGGGGAGAAGAAGAATGTGTAAACCTATGTCAGTCTTACAGTTGGAATCTGGTTTCTCTGTTTAGATGTTCATGTCACAGAATCAGCTCAAGAATTTCTTAAGGAAAATAAAATATGGTTCACTTCAAACAACACCTTCCACCTGCCTTCAGGAGAGCTCTAAGCTTTTCAGAGGTACACGTCGTCACATATAATCATGTTTTCATGACAGGCTGACTCCATGGATGATGTTGTTCTTCTGGGAAATTCCAATCACCATTTAACTTGCTGAAACAGAATGGTGAGAACCCATTTGTGTACAGCAGAAATTTCACATGGCATCACGAGTCAAATTCTCCACAGGATTCAAAAATCAGTGAAAATGTGAGAAGAAAATCATTTCATCTCTTAGAAATCTAGACTTTACTCAGAATAAATTCCATTTGATTACATTGCATTCTATAGTCATTCAACAATGAAAAATTCAAACCAGTTATCACCTACAGGATATTTTTAAATCTGTGTAT
Organism: Talpa occidentalis; assembly: GCF_014898055.3. Lineage (NCBI taxonomy): Eukaryota > Metazoa > Chordata > Mammalia > Eulipotyphla > Talpidae > Talpa > Talpa occidentalis. Next base: position 53,153,971 of record NW_023600993.1, read on the forward strand.
GATATAGGTTCATCTGCTCCAAATTAAGGATCCTCAAATGTAGACTGGTGAGTTGAGTTTACTGTTCAATGTGGCCCAGCAGGCTGGTCACCTCAAAGTCCTCTCCAACTGCAATGCTCAAGCACGTCTAACATCATATATAGACCCACTCCCTGTCTCCCAATTAAACTAATTGTGCATTTTAACCTGACAGGTGCCTGCCTCCAAGACCAGGCCATGGCTGAACCTTGTGACGCCTCTCACGGTTTCCGTGCCCTTTGCTACAAAGCTTCTCTTTGTAGCTCAGCCACTCACAAGCTGCAGCACTCACCATCTTTAGATCTCCACCAGCAGGTCACCTTTGAAAACAAGAAAGCCCACACTTAGCACATGGCATTTTAGGAGACTGCTCCAGAAAAGATGGCACAGAGTGCAACCTACACTTCAGCCAGGTACAAATGGCTGAATGTGGCGACACTGAGTTCTCCAAGCTCAGCTCTCTCCCAAGAAATGAGGATAATAATCCCTGCCCAAGAGGGAGTGGCAGTTTCAATCACTGTTGATAAAATGCTCTGTGGTGCCTGGAGTGAAGAACCCAGGATGAAGCAACCAGAAGGGTGGTGTCTGTTATTGTGTCTTGACCCTTGAACACAACTCTAGTCTTTTTTTAAAAAAAGATTTCTTTTACTTATTTATGCATACAAGAGCTGGGGTGTAGGCCAGAGATGGGGGGGCTGAGAGGATTCACCAGACACAGAGTAAGGAACAGAACAGGTGGACCTACTGAAATATTCTGCTAAGCGGAGCAGCAGGAGAAACAGGAGAGGTCTGCTGCACCATGTGGGTAGCTCCATGGCCAGGGATAGAACTCGTGCTGCAGTGGCTGCTGATAGCTTCATAGTGCTGAGACTTAAGCCCTTACACCACCAGGAAGGCCCACACAACTCTGTTCTATCATCTTCTCGAGGCTTTGTCTGGCTATGAGTGGCATGCGTAGGAAAAGGCTAGAATAGAGAACAGGCCCTAACAGAGTATTAGTAAAGGCAGTGACGAAGAAACTGGTACAAGCAGATTCCGCCTGAGTAGTACTCAGAGGTGGTATCAAGGCTACACTTCTGCCACAGGTCTAGAGTCCAGTTTACCAATCTGTAAGTGTTACGCTGTTTAAGAAAACGGTGATTGCCCACAAATCTAAGAGCTGGGCACAGGTGGTCGGGTCTCCTGGGAATGCCCTGTTCACCTCAGCCTGGGGTTCCCAGCTGACTGCCAGAGCTGGCTAGTGCCTAAGAGGCGCCCCTGAAAGGTTGCTCACAACTTGGAGTGATCCCCTGGGAGAGGGGAAGGTGAATCAGAGGCCAAGTTACTACTGTTCCATCTTGGCCTCTTCAGAGAATTGAACAGGCCAAGATGCCTGTGGCTCCTGGGAACTGGGAAATCAAGACGTCAACAGCGTTACACCCTCCCACCTGGATCTTCTGAAACAGCCTTTCTTCCCACATGCAGCCAGGAATCCATCAAAGCTTTGCCCTTCTCACCCCCGAGCAAGGGGATAAATGAAAGGAAGAGACGGCTCCATCTCAGCTCAGCAGTCACCTCCTTAGGGAAGCCTGACTCTTGACTATGGAAGCAAGGGACTAAGCAGGGGCTTTGAAAGTGACACTGCCTGACACCCAGTCTCCATTGTGGCCTTTCTCCAGCCAAAATCTCATATGATTTTACTTCTCACATGATTTTAGACCTAAGCCTCAGTCTCCCCATCGCTAACATGAGAATAACAGTACATCACATAGGATTTTGTATCATTATATGGATCAAATGAGTTATTATACTTAGGTGAAAGTCTGCCTGAAGTTTTCATCATCTGCCTCATAAAATGTTCTAAAGACACTGGGCCTCCCTGGTGGTGCAGCGGATTGAGTGCAGTGCTGTGAAGCTTTCTGCGGCCTCTGCAGCACAAGTTTGATTCTCGGTCGTCTGGGGAGATACCCACATGGCGTGGCAGACCTCTCCTGTCTTGCCCGCTGCTCCCCTCAGCAGTGCTTTCGGTCTGTCTGCCTGTTCTGCTCCCCTCCCCTCTCTGTCTCTGGTGAATTCTCTCACCCTCCTGAACCTCTGGTCTGTACCCCAGTTCTTTTTTTTTTTTTTTTTTTTAAAATGATATTCTTTTTTTTTTTTTTTTAAGATTTATTTATTTATACAAGCACTGGGTACAGTCAGAAGCGTGGGAGGTTGAGAGAATTCACCAGAGCCAGAGCGGGGAGCAGAGCAGGCAGAAGGACCGAAGTACACTGCTGAGGGGAGCAGTGGGCAGCAGGAGAGGTCTGCACACCATGTGGGACCCTCCTCCGGTGGCCGGGGAGCAGCCGGGGATCGAACCAGCGCTGCAGAGGCTGCGGCCAACTTTGCAACCCTGCACTCAACCGCTGCGCCACCGGGGAGGCCCTGTACCCCAGTTCTTGTATAAATAAATAACTCTTTAAAAAAAAAAAAAAAGACAATAAATCAGAAGCTCCAAGGAATGAAAAGGACTTCTATTAAAAAAAAAAAAAAAAAAGTTGGGCCTCGCCAGTGGCGCAGTAGTTGAGCGCTGGGCTGCTGCGAAGCTGTCCGCAGCTTCTGCAATGCCAGTTTGATCCCTGGCTGGCAGGCGAGGGTCCCACATGGCGCGCAGACCTCTCCTGCCATGCCCGCTGCTTCCCTCAGCAGTGTATTTCATCAGTCTGCCTGTTCTGCTCCCTGCTCTGGCTCTGGTGGATTCTCTCACCCGCCCGCACTTCTGACTGTACCCAGTGCTTGTATAAAATAAATAAATCTAAAAAGAAAAAAAATGTTCTAAAGATACTGACAGTATCTCCACTTGGCAGATGGGAAAACTGAGGCACAAGTACTCCAAGAAGGGAAATCAAGTACATCCTCTAACCTAAGCAATCCGATTCCAGGGTCTGTTCTCTGAATACTATGCTATCTCTACTGCCCCATGCAGGGCCTACAAGCCTTACTTTAATTTACATCATTACTGCGACACTGAAATGTTACATTTATTCAGCAATCCTCCATGAAGACAGGGACTCTGCCTCCTTTCATTCACAATTGATACAGAATTTAGCACAATGTAGGCAGTATCAAAGAGTGAATAAACAAACAAATCAGTCCTTCCTTTCAGCTAAACATGCTGGGGAGGTAAAACTAATCATTGTTTAAGTTGACAACCAAAAATGTAAGTTTGCACAGTCAGCTATAGCAAACAACAGATATCAGCTCATCATAAGCTCCCCCAAACCCCAAACTTTCATGAGTTGTTATTTTACACCCCACACCCACTCATCAGCCCTCAACCACTTTTGCTTTTCTGGTCTGCCCTGATTTTCATAAGGCTGGGAAAAGATGAACAGGGGCGAGCTGCTAACTTTTCTCTAAAAAACAACTTTCCCCAGCTATTTGTCAACTTCTGTCATTCAAAGGGATACAACACAAATGTATATCTTTAATGAAATTCACAGTCAAGAAAAGTTGTCATCATCTAGTTATATCTGTTATGACATACATTTCATTTTGTTCAATACATAACAGAGAAGCTATTTAATCAAACAGAAGATTCTTGCTAAAATGACAGTCCAAGCAATGTCCAAACAAGCATTTATTATGCTATGCGAATCTGATCAGGATTGGATTGTTTTCAGATTTTTTTTTTCTTTCCCCTTCCATTGAGAAAATAGCTTGGGTGGTGGGTGCAGGCAACAGCACAAGACAAGGGGGGTGGAGTGGGTGCTGAGTCAGCCTGTGAGTGTGGGTACTGGAGCCTCATCCCTTGAATCTGCTGGGATATAGCCCACCATTTGAAGGACCCCAGAAAGGTTTGCCAGAGCCACAGGCTGTACCTTCCTTTTCCTCGGCATATCATCGCATGCAAGAGACAGGTACAAATGCAAAGATAAACACAGCAAAAGGAATGATGGCATCTGCGTTTCTCAAGTAATTTTTATCCTCAGATATATTTTGTTTGTTTGTCTTTGCAAATTAGTGTATGCACAGCTTCAATGAGAAAATCTATGTTATTGGAGACAAATTTAGTGAGTTGGAGAGAAACAAAGTCCAAGGCCAAAAACATAAAAGGAAAAGAAAATAGTAAGGAGGCAAAGGGGTACTTGAGCTTTGAGTACCAATGAATTGGAGGGGGAAAAATACTAGAAAAGTTTAAAGGATGATGATAACTCTCTTCCTTTTTCTCCATTTGCTACACCGGAAACAAAGTGTGGAATCCTTAGTGAAATGACTAGATGGATACATGGGTGGGTGAGGAACTGAATGGATGAATCGGCCTCCATCCTCAAAGGGAAATGACAGACAAAATGGTTAATCTATTACCCTGAGAGCTGGTGACCATTATCACAGGAAATTCCTCTTCTCTCTTGCTATAGGTGTGTCCCAAGTCATGTTGAGGTAGCTCTTCTATTAAAGGAAGAAAACAGTTGGGGGCAACCTGCAGCTAAGAAACTTTCTTTTTTCCCTACCAGGTTAATTGGACACCATGACAACAATGACAGAGACTGCCAATTAGCCCCAAATTTTAGATTCCTATGCTAATGGGCTAAGAAAGTGAGTGATGTTGAGACAGTGGTTCTGAAGCTGGAAGGCTTGTTACAACAAAGACTTTTGGATCTCTCTCTGAGTTTCTGAATCAGTAGGTCTGGGACAGGACCCAAGAATTCTTATTTCCAACAAGTTCCCAGGTGAAGCTGAAGCTGCAATACAGCAGAACCACTGAGCTAGACAATCCCTAAGGTCCCTTGGACTCTACTCTCCTACAAGTCTATTCATGAACTACCAAAATCCAGTCAGTTCAGAATTGAGTGGACTTTGAAAGTAAATATAACACATTTGAGGGATCCTAAAGGCACACAGTGCTGCTAAATTTAGCATCAGTATACCTTAGCATTCTAACTGTCCTTACTGTGGGGCATTTTTAATTTTTGGAGGAGCAATTTCTTTTGTATCACTGTGTTTCTTTTTGGAGAGTTAAAAATGTCAAAACATTTGAGAAAATTAATTTTAAAAATTTAGTCACAGGGCCTCTGTGGTGGCACAAGGGGTTAAGATGCAACCTATGAAGCTGCCCGCAGTCACTGAAGCACCAGCACGAGTTCTATCCCCAGCCAGGGAACTACCCACATGGCACAGCAGACCTCTCCTGACTCTCCCACTGCTCCCCTCACCAGTGTATTTCAGCCAATCTGCCTGTTCTGCTTCTCACTCTGTCTTTGGTGAATCCTCTCACCCCCTGCATCTCTGGCCTGTACCCCAGCTCTTGTATGCATAAATAAATAAATCTTTTCCAAAAAATTTAATCACAATACAACAATATAAATATGAACTCAGGAGCCTGCAAGGAACTTCTGTGGGGCCATCTATGTCACTGCCTGACTTCCAACAGCATTTGCAAACCAGTTATCAAACACATATCTAAAGTACACCTAGCTGACATCAAGTGTGTGTGGGGGGGGGGGACTCTGACATTTATCTCTGGTGCTGTCCTCCTCCCGACTCTGGCTATCTTTAAAAGACTCTTCAAGTTCATGTCACACAGTAATCTCACCTGCTCTTCCATAATGCCTTTCTCACAGCAGGTCTCCAGAGGGCAAAAAGGTGGCTATCACCTTCCTTCCATTCACTTTTCCTATAGAAAGACATACTAAAATTCCCTCACACATAGACATACGCTTATATGATGAAAAGTTCTGATTCCTTCAACCTTTCCACAAAAATCTTTCATCATTTTCACTGATCACCTCTGCAACTTTTTCGAAATCCCTACCCCTTCTTGTCCTCCACCTGGGGCAGCACAAGTCACAGGTTCTTTAATCTTTCACCATACTTTCCTTAGCATGTCCTGAATTGTGTGAGGTTGTTAATAGCCTCATTGCTGACACCAGCATAAACATGACGGGCAGGGATGGACAAATCTGGGTTTCAGAAGATGAGACAAGACACCTGTTTGAAGAGAAAAAAGGAGCAGGACCCCGTTGGCAAAGAGGTATTTGAGCAGGACTAAAAGATAACCCAGGAATCACTTTCCTGAATAAAAGTCTGACCACACCAATGTTTGAGGCCCATGGAGTACTCACAACTCAGAGCAATTCCGCTAACACTGGGTGTTGGCTTTTAAATTGTAATATCCAAATCAGAGAGGAAATGACGGTGCATTCCAAGCAAAACTGCACACATTTAAACAGATGAAGAAAATAACAACAAAAGTGCAAATTTATTCTGCATATGTGATCATGCTAATCATTACATCAAGTTCCATATATGCCCAGCCAGAACAAATATTAACCCATTTTATAAATTACTTTATACTACATTTGTGGCTACAGCTCCACCCAAACCCAAAACAACACTGTTTCCATAGTAACCAACAGATTTCAAAGAAGGAAAAAGGAAGGGAAGACTTCAGAAGGGATAGCAATCAAATAAAATAGCCAGCATCAACAAAATACGTTAGCATTATTTAAAACACATATTTAGGACTTTTCTATAGTTTAATCTCTTTCCCAGAAAACTAGCGCTGCCTAAGTCACCTTTTCGTAAAGCTGGTCCTCCCACCCAAAAAAAAAAAAAAAGAAAGAAGGAAAAAAAAGGAAAGAAAGAAACCCACAAAAGTGTTTCCATTTTAATGGAGGAAAAAGCAAATTTCTTGAGTCATTCCTGGGATTGAAATGAGAGAATGATGAAGAAAAATCACATCTACTCAGTAACTTTGCACAAACTGAAATTCAGATTAACAACTGGTAACACCAAGATCTTAACTGTGCTTTGATTGTCCTGCCAGAGTATCTCTATTCTCTTGCTGAAATGTTTTAAGGAGGGAAAAAGAAGTAAAAGCCAAAATTCAAAGCCACAGAGCCAGCAACCAGAAAAACTGCAGACCATCATCAAGTAAAAGCCAGATTTGTCATGAGAACTTTCTCAAATCTCAGTTTCCCCAAATGAATTCTACAGCAGTAGGATATGTAAGTAGTTTATCCACATGCCTGCACGTTCTGAGTTTTAAGCTGATAGATAAAATTCAAGGTAGTCCCTATAGGCAACATCCTATTTCAGGATCGAACTGACCCGACATGAAGTCCCTCAACTCACGGTCCTGGCCAATCCATCCCCCTCTTTCTTTCCTGTTCCCTCTAACTTCAAAATAGTACAGACCACTAAAAAACGAAAGATTCATAAGATGCGAAAGTGGGTATTTCCAGGCTCTGGCTCTCACTGTGCTCCAGAAAAAGTTTTGAAGTAATTGAATAATTTGATCTTGCCCACATATTAGGTGTGTGACCTTGGGTAAGTCATTAAATCTTTCTTTAGCCTTTCTGAGTCTCAGTTTCTTCATCTGTAAGACGGGAATAATTAAGGTACCTACCTTATAAGAATTCATAAAGATAAAATGAGCTAACATAAAGAGCTTCACAGAATAACTAATACAACTAATATACAGCAAGTGTTGTTGCTATTATTATAAGTAAGTCCTTTTTCTTAATGACCAGAATCAAATTTTAATGAGTTTTCCTTAGAAAACACCTTTCAATGTTGCAGACTGTCAAATATCTTAGGAACAATCTCACTAGCAATCTCACACACTACAAACACTCATCTATCAGCAATTTGTGGATGGCATCTGCTTCCAAGAGAGACAGAACGTAGGTTTAAAAGGGACTTACATCCATGTGAAAGACTTTAACCCTTAACCTTCTGAAACCTCCCCAGCATTCTGCCTCTACAATGGGCACAGTTAGCATAATCACCAAAGAACTTTGACAAAGATCAAGTGGAAGGGTTCCCATATAGCATTTCACAAAGAATCTGTCACACTCAAATATTAAATATGTGTTGGCTATTATTTTTACTACATTTATTTGCTCACATAAAACACTGATTCAACATTGACTTACTGAATGCAACTGTGCGCTAGGCGGTGTTTGACTTTAAAAATTGACATGGTTTATGGTTTACAGCCCAAATGGGAATGTTCAGTGCCTCCTTGGTGGCCCAAGGATTAAGTTTCAGTGCTACCACCATGACAGCCCTCCTCAATGGCCCTCCTCTACAGCCTGAGTTCGATCCCCGGCCAGGGAACTAACCCACATGGTGTAACAAACCTCCCCTGTCTTGCCCGCTGCTCCCCTCAGCAGTGTACTTCAGTCAGTCTGCCTGTTCTGCTCTCCACTCTGTCTCTGTTGAATCTACTCAACACCCCCCCCCCACCTCTGGCCTACACCACAGTTATTCTATGCAAAAATAAATAAATAAAATCTTTAGAAAAAAAAATTTAAATAAGCCAAATGGAAATGTTCACATTGACTAAACAGACACAAAAATATATGTAATTACAAACATTGACAAGAATTATGAAGGAAAAGAACAGGGAGAAATGGCTAAGGTGTATCAATGGACATGTCACATTTTTTAAAAAAGATTTATTTTATTTATTTATGCATATAAGGACTAGGGTATAAGCCAGAGGTGGGAAGCAGAACAGGTGGATCTACTGAGATACATGGCTCAGGGGAGCAGCAGGTGAGACAGGAGAGGTCTGTTGGGCCATGTGGGTTAGCTCCCTGGCTGGGTATCGAACTCATGCCGCAGTGGCTGGCAATAGCTTGATAGTGCTGAGACTTTAACCCCTGTGCCACCAGGAAGGGCCCAGTATGTCACATTTTTAACATTTTTCTCCTGTAACCAAAATAACACAAAAATTTACATCCCGCAAAACTGCCCAAACCAGCACTATAAAATTTTTGAGTAAACACCTTCTAGCCTTTTCCATGTAGGCCTCAATATTATTTCACAGCCAAAATCATAGCAAAATTTCCATACTTTTGAACCAAGATGAAAAATAAGCTAAGCTGCTGGTTATAGGGAAGTTGAATTAGCAAGGTGATAGGAAAAAAGGAAAATGTGAGGCACTCCATTCTTAAAGTTATATTGTCAAAGACTCAATATATTCTGTTCCTCTGCTACTTTATGAATCATCAATATCATAGGAGTCATAAGAACACAATGCACAGATGGAACTCTACAAAGTTGCCAGGTGAACAAAACCACACCTCATATGCTGATGACTCAAAGAGGTTCTATCTGACCAGGCCAAGAAAGACATCAGGTGACTCCCCAGTTTTAAGATTTATCTGAATTGGTTCTACAACACTGTTGGTAGAGCTTCCCTTACTTCTTCCCATAATTTGCCTAATGGTAGAAGATGCACAAATGTAATTACATTTACATTTTATTACAAAGTCAGTGAGTCACTGTAAGTACAAGCTAGAACTTACATTTTATTGTTTTTCATTATGTATTGCGTGCTTCGTTGCCTTTGGGGTCATATATTTGTCGGGGGAGGAGTTATAAGTATGGAACACTTATTGTGCGAAGGACATACTGTTTTGTTGTGTTTCTGTTTTTAAGGCCACAGGATGACTCTAACCTGAGATTACTGAAATTCCCCCACATAAGTGTGGTGCATTATTCTTGACAGACAATGAAGATTTGAACTCTTGAGATGTATGGCACTACTTAAACCCAATATAAAACACTGAAACCAAACAAAAGAAGTGAAAATATCAAGGATGTCCAAGATAATTCAGTAGAACTTTGAAAATACCTTCCCATCTTCTATATGAATTCAAATCATACATCTTCCTGTTTTGTTTTGTTTTTTTCTATGTCTCACTTTAAATTACATTCTCTAAACAACGTTTTGGGTGTTGGTTCCGCTTGCTTTAATATATGCTATTGGGATCCAGTGAAGTAAAGACAGATGCCACCCTTGGGGTGACTTCTTCCCACTGTTCCCAGATCTTGCTACATTGAAACAAGCCTAAACAGGAAGCCCACATTGAGAGAAGAATCAAGAAGAGCCTGCAAGTTCACCATTTTACCAATAAGAAGGTATTTTATTAATTTTAGTTATTTTAACACAAAAGATAAATATGTACTAGTTTCCACACCCCACTCTTGTCTACCCTTTAGATGAGAGAGAAGAGAACTGAGTCCCATTTATTCAAACTTCATCAGCCATTATTGCTCTACCCATTATTGACATTTGCAGAACCCTCTCCACACCCAAGTTTTGGGCTAAAGCAAACCTTCCATTAGTCTTCATGATGACACAACAAGAGAGGTCTATTTTATTCCCATTTCACGGACGGAGAGACTAAGGTTCAGAGTGGCAAAGCAAGTTATGAAAGGACTAGATTGCTAATGATTAAGTCAAGGTTTGTATCCAGATCCTGACGCCAGCACCTGTGCTGATAACTACTGTCCAAGAGTAGACAAATGCTGGTCTACATTTTAGATAACACTTTATCCTTGTATTCAATGTTCATTTAATCACACAAGTTCTAAGATATATATGTAATAGATGAAGATAAAAATAGATGTGACAAGGTGACATAACTTACCCAAGCACCTGTCACTAAATAAACAGCAGAACCAGGCATTGAAGTGAGACTCTGAACTGTGGCCCTTTAAACACTCCCCAGTACCCTTTTACACTTTCCAAAAGTAAACTTCCATTTTACCTTTAGAGGTGGTGGATGGTAAGAAGAAAGTAGGAGGGGGAAGAAAAGCTCCCCACTTGAGATCAGATTGACGATTATGTCATTCTCCCTTCATCCAAGATTGTCAAAGTATTGTTTCAAATTTGTGAGTTAAAAAAAAAATCCTCAGGGCCTCCCTGGTGGCACAAGAGGTTAAGTATCAGCACTATGAAGCTATAGGCAGCCATGGCAGCACCAGTTCGATCCCTGGCCAGGGAGCTAACCAACATGGCACAGCAGACATCTCCTGACTTGCCTGCAGCTCCCCTCAGCAGTGTATTTCAGTCAGTCCACCTGCTCTGCTCCCCACTCTGTCTCTGGTGTATCCTCTCACCACCATCACCAACCCCGGCCTGTACCCTAGTTCTTGCATGCATAAGTAAATAAAATAAATCTTTTCCCCTCTATTTCTTACCTAGGATATCATTTATGATGAAAGAGTGAAAACATCAATCATATTTAATTGGCCAAAAGATACCTAGGATGAAAAACATACTGGAGTACAACCAGCCTTGAACAGATGTGGTCAAGAAAAGAGGGTGAATGAGTTTCTAAAGAAAACTAAATTATGACTGTAACATGGGTGTTTCTAGACAGATTTTTCATCTTCACCTCCAAACTCACAGTACCCCAAAAATCAATAGTTTACAGCCTCTGCCTACCAAAGTCTTCTTTGTCGAGTTTCCCATCTCTGGTAAGCACACCACCATCCACTGTGTCAGGAAAGCCCCAAAATCTGAAGTCATTACTTTCTCTTCCCCATCCCATGCCTCCCACCTTTAGGCATCCCCTACATTCTCCTAGCCTTTGTTACAACTTCACCACACATACCAGCCCTTTATTCCCAATGGCATCAGCTTTAACAAGAGTTTTCCTTTTTTTCCTATAAAAAAGGACTTCCCATACAGGCAAGGGGTAATCAGTTTTTGATCATGTGTAATACCCAGCATTTTCATTAAGCTGGCAAAGATGACCTTACCCCATCATTAAACTTCTCAGTGGAAGGAGCAGCTATGATTATTTTAAAGGTAATGATTAGAACAGAAACTAAGTTGGGTCCCAAACATTTCTACAAAAATAAACCTTAATGATAATGGGAGTGGTGGTGGCAAATGTCAACTCATGGGGTCTAGTAGCACCAACTAAAAAAGACCTGAGTAAACAGATTGAATGTAAACATTCAAAATCTTGCATTTTATTCCAGCATAAATTTGGCCACTTAACATATGAAAATGATGTCTTTTCCCACCAAAATCTTCAAGGAAAAATTTCCTCATGATGGAGGTATGCGAAGGCAAATTATTCATGATTTAGTGAAATCCTGATACACTGATGTAGGTCTAATGATATGTCCATTCCAGTTTGAGATTTACTGGTGTACCTGACAAAATAGAAGATAACTTTTAAAAAGTGAACTGTCAAGCAGCAATAGACGTAAAGCATCACCAGTTTGTTAACTGTTTGACTCCTCAACTAGATGTGTCATTGTGGTGCCTATATAATGGAAATGACTCAAAGTGGTTTTCTCACAATCAGATTACACTCCATGAAAGAATATTTATTATTGCAAATTACCGATGAAATTAATTAATTTGAAAAGCATTCTCACTTTCTCTTTTTTATAAAATATATTAGTCAAGTATTGACTCAAGTCAACTCAAGCAATGTTCAAACTTAGGAAAAGAACTTCTTGGAGATGCCTGATTTTAGGAAAATGGAATTGATATATTCGATGTGTTGTCTAATAGAAATATAAAGTGAGCCAAATGTGGAATTCTTATTTCTTAGTAGCCACATTAAAATAATTAAAAGAACCGATAAAATTAATTACAATGATCTATCTTATCTAACCCAACATAGCCAAAGTCTTACGGCTTTGACATTAATGTCTTCGAAATCCGGGGGGGATTTTACACTTAGTCTATTTCAATTCAGACTAGACACAGCCACACTTCATGTGCCTAACATAAAAAAGATAGGAAGGTAGGTGGGTAGATCAATAATAGTTAGGTATTGGTAAGTACTGTTTTAGGAGATCATACACCACATCCCATGAGAAATAAATTTCCTACAGAAATAAATTTCCTCTCTTTTCTGTTTTAGAAAACTATTAGTATTTTCTGGGTTTGGTTGGCTACATTTATTTCTATACGGTCCTCCAGTTGTAAGCTATCCCTGCTATCCCTATATTCCTATATAATGTACATGCCTTTCACCTGCAGAACTATAATTGTCTCTGTAAATTATGGACAAAACTAACACACATTATTCATATTTTTGTTTATTTGTTTTTAACTTAAGCTTCCTGTGCTATAGTCTTAGTCACAGTTTAATAGCAAATGATTAGCTCTAAGATATTCTCTAAAATCCTACAGCTTTAAGAATCTGTTTCATTAGGAATTATTCAGTGCGAAGGAAATGTATTGACACATCTTGTTTTATCTTTTATTCCTGGTGAGGGACATCTATAATTTGCAAAGACAAATGGCTACAGATGAAGCGCTTCATGTATCACTAGAGCCCTGAGCTAGGGTGATGGCTGTTACTTCCTCTGGCTGGTTTGCACCATCTTTCCTCCGCTGCAGTGGCGCACTGTGAGCACGTGACACAGCGCTCTCCAGAGGATCTGACAGAAAAGGCAAAAATGTTGCACTCCCCCAACCAACTGGCAAAAATTTCAAGGAGCTTGAAGTGTTCCGGTCTAGTCAGACTCCTTAATTCTTGTGTTTCCAAGTATGTTTCCAACGAGCCACAAAGAAATGTAAAAAACTCTCATAATCAAATGCAATTTTGATTTTGCATCACAAAATCAAAATTCTGGGATTTGTGTGAAGTGTGCCATGACTTGGCTCATTATTCTCATTTCCTTAATAAAATATATTTGTAAATAACTCCATTCGTATATTTATAGTACAAAGACAAAACATAACATTTGACTCAATTTATTAGATAGGTAACCTCAACAAAAGCAAGTCTAAGCTGTACACAATAACATAATGGAAAAGAAACATTTCTAACCCCTAAAATTGCTTATCTTCTAAGACTTAGCCTTATATTTATAATGCAGATTTTAATATCACTGCTACATCTAACTCAGGTAACCATGCATCTCCAAAACAGACACAAGCAATGTGCAAGACCAAAAACCCCACTGATTATTCAAGTGACACTGGGAAAGAGTATTACAAGGCAATTTCTAATATTGAGGATTTGTAGCCATACATAAAGCATCAACTGAAATAGATCTTCAGAATAAAATTTCCTAAAATGATTAAAGTAAAATGTGAAACCTCACAGTTTATACAAGACAAGAAACACTTGGCTGCAAATGGTTTTATAATTTTGCTAATTAAAAATTATCCCATTTTCACTTTGGATTCATCATATAACAGAAACAGGAATAACCTTACCATGCCAGAAACACAAGCAAATGATTAAAGTTCTACTCTCAAAAAAATCTTTAAAAGTTGGCAAAACATTTCATTAGGCTACAAATCAAAATCCGTCTGTCCCTGACATCTCTTTAATGTCTTCCAGATTCCACATCTACTGTTTTAATCACTCACTGAATCACTCAGAAATTAAAATGTTAAAATACTTCTCATCTTGTACCTCCAGACAAGTCCTCTGATATAATATAACCTTCAGGGCCCTCCATATGAGCAATGGACCGATAATACAACCACATGATTTATGTAGTGAATTCAATAAATTTCACAATGATTAAAAAAAAAAAAATATTCCCAGAACCATGCCTTCATCAATAAATCTGCTACATGTGAAGAACATAAATAAATACTAAAAAGGGGCCACCATGAACTCTCTCTTCCAAAGTCTGCCAAGTGGAAATGGGTACAACTATGATTAAAAATAAAATCATTTTCAAGCTTCCAAGGTGTTACCAACAAAATATGCTTAAGAAAAGAAGAACGCGGGTGGCAAGGAGGTTGACTGGTGAACACGTATTTCTCTGTAAAGCTAATGAAGGCAATGTTTACAGTGCACACTTATTTATTTATGCTTCCCTTCCTGCGCCCTCCATGTGCCACGGGAGCCAGTGTGCGTTAATGGCACTGAAAACCAGAGAACCTTCCAACTGCAAGTTACAGCAGTCACTGTGTCAGTGGAAACAATGAATCACAGACATTGAACCTGGGATGAGTTGTGGCAGCACCTTACATGTGTCACCAATGTGTCACGTGACACGGCTGTTGCCATGGTGAGACTCCATGTACAAGAAAGGTGTTAAGTCTCGTAGAAGGCACCCAGCCATCCTCCAAAGTTATCCATGCCCATGAATGTATTTTGAATCTTTCCACTGTCAAGAACATTATGATTGACTTCCTCTCTGGAACTCTTGCTAAAAGGAGGGAGGAGAAAAGTCACTTGGGAGAAGCTGAAAAAAATGAAGTATACCATCCCTGATGTTGGGGATGGGAGTTCCAGTGTTCTAAGAATAGCAGGATCTTTAAAAATAACTAGTTTAAATGGTTTCAGTGGAACGATGGGGGGGAGGGGAGAAGGGAGCAGGATCAAAACGAGGGGGGTGGGAATTGTATGGGGACTATAACCAAGATGAAAAAGCATACATGATGCAAAAATGAAAAATGATGTAAAAAATATATAAAATAAAAAATAATAAATGGTTTCAGTGGAATAAAAGTGAATTTTTTTTTAAAAAAAGGAGGTAATTTTTATGTTACTTGTATAATTTCCTGGTGTTAAAACAAAGAATGAGGGTAGATAGGCCGAAAATTATAGAATTTCTTGCATATGGTCATGTTTAACAAAAAATTTCCTCTTCAGCTTTTCCTGCCAGAGTCTCCCACTTTACCCTAACGTTGATTTCATCAACTGAAAACAAGGGGGAAATCTCAACCTACTCATGATCACGGAGATTAAGTGATCCACTAAAGGATCGAGCAGAGTCACTGGCACATGGGAGGCACACAATGAGCAGCTACTGCCACTACTTAGCATAGCAGTTAATTACTGTTTCTACTACACAGGTCCCGGCTTCGGGAAAAGAGAACCTACAAGGAGGTCTGATTCTTTAGCAATCGTTTCTTTGTGTGGCAGGTACCCCCATTTGGAAATAAGAACAGGGTTAAGAAAAGTCAATATGTTTCCTCCCAAATGATAAAGACATTTTTGTCAAAAAGAAGCAACTTTAAGTGAATTGTAAATATAGTGAAATATTTATCAATAATATGTGCCCTTGTGGCTACTGGCACTATAAGAAACAACCAAGATGGTTACAGGACACCTAAAGCAAAGCAGAGAAGAACAGAGGAACAAGGGTTTTGGGGCTCAGAGAAGACTCCAGGAGGACTCATTAACTACCTGAAAATATCTGATGGGCTGTTATGTGGACAAAATTTGTTTTGTAGAATCTCAAGGTACCAAACCAAATTATTAAGTGGGAAACCTGTGGGTGGTAGAAGTCTGTCCAGAATTCAAAAAGACTTCCTACCCCTAAGGGTTGGTCAAAGGTAAAATGGGTTTCCTCAAGGATAGAAGTTTACCACCTTAGAATTAGTCAATTAACCTAGGTGTACGTGTAGTAGCAATACAGCCTCAAAGACTTAAGACCCAAGAATCACAGAGGTAGTGAAGAGCTTCACCATTCTTTTGACCATTACATATCCGGAAGCCTTTGAAAGTATATGATGAATATCATGAAGATACAGATAAACACACATACACACATATACCTACACACACACAAATTCATATTCTGGGACATTTGCGATATAATGGCACATTTATTTAGAAAATACTTTAGGGCTAATTGCTAGCTGTATTAGTTACTAAAACTATTAAAAACAACTTTTTAAATAATGTTTTATGTATGTTAACTCATTTAACCCCACAAATGTCTATGATTTAGATATTACTATTCATATTTATAAGATGAAGAAACTGAGGCACAAAAATATGTGATTTACCAACAATGATACTATTATTAAAGTGACAGAGACTGATTTCAAACCCTGGTTGTCTGATCAACATCCTGTGCTCTTTTTTTTTTTTTTTTAATTTTATAGAGGCATGTTTATTTATTTATGTATTTATTTATTTGCTTGTTTTGTTTATACATGCACTGGGTACAGTCAGAAGCGCGGGAGGGTGAGAGAATTCACCAGAGCCAGAGCAGGGAGCAGAGCAGGCAGAAGGACCGAAGTACACTGCTGAGGGGAGCAGCGGGCCGCAGGAGAGGTCTGCGCGCCATGTGGGACCCTCCTCTAGTGGCCGGGGAGCAGCCGGGGATCGAACCGGTGCCGCAGAGGCTGCGGGCAGGTTCGCAAACCAGCGCTCAACCGCTGCGCCACCGGGGAGGCCCCAACATCCTGTGCTCTTATTCAACCACATTTAACTAGTTATTTCATAAGAAAGCTTCTATATCATGACCCTGGGTCCTGAAACTCATACATTTTTTCATTTAACAACAAAAAGGTAAGCTATTTGCAAGGTTTTCAACATAATTCTATGTTTGCTGTATTTTTTCGTCCATTTCCTACCATTTTTGGTTTTTAGTTACAATGGACATTTATGTGAAAACTGATTTGTTACTGTAGGGACCAATCTTTTCTAGATTTTCATTCCTCAATTACAGTAACAATACCTTGCTACATAAGCTATAGCTTGCTGACAGGGAGAGACTTTTCCTTCATGTCCAATTCAGTCTAATCATTATACTTGATAAAGAAATACTCTTATAGAACATTCTCCTACACCTTCTTTGACAAACATCCTTTTCATTTCTTTCTCCACCAGACTTTTAACCATCCTATACTATTGTATGCAGGCCCTCATCATCATGAACTTCTGCTTATTCAAAACTGTGGGTGTACACTTTGCCTCAACTTTATGAAAATGTCCCATTCCATAAATTTACTCTGCCCCACATTTCTCCCTATCCTGACATCCCTCATGAGACAAAAGATTAAAATCTTCAGCAAAAAGGGGAGTGAGGATTCTAATTAAAGGCGCCTTCCCTCCAGAGTGCTCACACTCATTTTAATCATTTTTGTCCTCCTGGACATTTCTTTATTGAAAAATCAAATGACACCCATAATATGTCTCCTGGACTCTACTTTTCCCTCATGACAAAATAAAAATATTTAGAAGAAAATTTCCCACTTTAATCAAACCTTTAAGAGTTTTGCTGTGCCCCAATAACACTTATACAATAATTTTTATATTATTCCTTAAGCCTCTCAGAATTTTATTAGATGTTGCATTTCAGCTGTATTATCTGATAAACCAGATTTGATGTGCTAATTAGATTTTGCTGTATATTTTATATATAATACATATATTTAAAAACAATACCTAAATCTTAAACTGTCAAAAATATTCACTTAGGTTTTCTAGAAAATTCACCTTAAATTCCACTGATGAGTTACACACCGCATTTTAGATTAACACTGGTTTGAAGAGAATATAGGTCTTATGTCACTTTTCAAAGTCCACTTTTCTTCTATGACTTGTTTTCCCTTTCATCTTTGAACCCCAGTCTCACTTTTACTTCTGGTTTATATTTATCTTAGTTTAAATAAAGGAAGGCAAAGGGGGACTCTCACTAAATTTCACTCCATTCAAGAAGCAATCTAATCACACAGAACAGACTATCTCAAGATATGATTTAAACAAAAGCTGATGACATTATTATTTCGTCAGAAACTGAAGAGCAAGTGATCGAGCTGGAGCAACAGTGAGCTAGAACAAAGAATGGAGTCCTCCGTGTTTCGAGCTCTATGTGCTTTAGACAAGGGCTCGGCAAACCACAGGTCCTGGAGCCAAACTGAACTTGCCACTGGTGAGGGACACTTGCTTTTTACAGCCTTAAAGAGTGAGGGACAATTAAAATGTTACTGGTACTTACTGACATATGAAAATCATACAAAATTCAAATTTCAGTGACTGTAAATAAATTTTATTGGAAACAGTAGTGACCATTCATTTATGTACGCTCTGTGACTGCTTTCACAAAACAACCAAGGGGGACTGACTGCAGGTAACAGATCAGGTAGTCCGCAAAACCTACAGTGGTTGCCCTCTGGCTGATCCCTGATACAGACAAAGACGTTGGATTACCCTTTCACTATTTCACATGCACACCACCATTTTTTTTTTTTTTCATTATAAAAGTTTTCCCCAAAGCAATGTAGTACAAAGAAAAACACAAGGATCCCCTATGTACTCAGCACAGGGCCAGCTGTAAAGCTCTCTTTTTGGTCACAGGAGACCTGTCTGGGGACACAGTCACTAATGGGTGCCACAAGGACCTCATGTCCCCACCAGGGTTTCAGCTCCCTTAAATTCCTCATGCAATTCTGATGACTATTAACCACCAAAAGAGTAAACTATCCTGGTACCTTTTTAAAGCAACAACATTATTAACAATTAAAAGGCTGCCACCACACATGCACAATAACTTTCTTGCACTTTAATATGCATATCCATAGTCTGATTATAACAGCATGGAGAGATTGACAGGAAATGACTGAGTGTAATGGCTCCAAAGGAGACACTACATTGATCAGTAAATAATACACGTTTTTTGAAACTGTCTAACTGCATATTTACACTTGTCAACCCTCATACACTTTGATGACAGAATTCTTTTCCAAACATTCTATGTAAAAGACCATAACAGCGATTTTTTAAGTTTTTAATAATTACAAAAAACACTTCTAGGACATAGAAGGTTTAAATTGTGTCTGCCAAATATTACCACCTGGAGCATTAACTGCCAAAAATTACCACCTGTAATATTAAGCATTACATCCTTAATATTCCTGGTGAATATACCTGTTTATGTCAGGGAATCTGCAACTGTCTCAGAAAGGTGAAAATACAGTTGTAAGAAACATAGATCTAGTGTTTACCAGGTTGCTAAGTGCTGCATTCAGTACTTTTTACAGTCAATAAGATGAATGCTACCATTGTCTCCACCCAGCAGATAAGGAAACTGATGCTTGAGGAGGAGATGTGACTTGGCCAGCATAACCACTACCAGTGAGACCTAGGGCTAGGACCTGAAGCTGTCCACTCTAATGTTGGAAACCAAGCTCACCCTAACAAACCTGAAGCTGTGCCTGGGAGTGGACTGAACAAAGAGAGCCCTTGTTTCACACTTTGAAAAATATGGCCCCCAGATCATGCAGTAGAGAAGAAAACCTGATGGGCCCTGGGTTCAGGTCCCCGCTGCTCCCCTGCAAACACTGCGCACAGGAGGACTGGAGAAGAAATCTGTAACAGGTACATCATAGCCCCTGGCGTATCATAAAGCTCAGTTATGACAGCCACTGAAGTACTGTCAATTTATATAGGTTAGTCAGGGAATGCTTGTATGCCAGGTAAAATCATTTTATCTATCTTGTCCAGAAAATCATTTCAACCCTTGTCTGATTAGATTAGCATCTCCTTGTCCTAAGACTCCATATTAATTAACTTTCACGAGGGCTGCAAGAGGTAGGGTGGAGGGCAAGGAGCAAGAATGATCAGGTTGTAACCCATGATTGATTTAGCAAATACTCAACGAGATAGTGAGCTAGATATGGCCCTCATCCTCTCACATATACCTCTTTTTAATCATAAACATGGTCAAAATATAAAGTAGCGAAAATTGTTTAATGAACCTCCATATACTCACCACCCAGATTCTAGAATATCAAATTTCTATCCCCTATTTTCTTTTCTGAAGATTTGTAAAGGAAATTGCAAATGACATGCCATTTTACCCTTACATAATCCAATATGCAACTCTAAAATAAATGGAGGGAAAAAGTGCCCTTAATAGTAAGTGAATGCATGTGTTGGGAAAAAGGAAACTCTAAATAGTATAACTGAAACTAGTCTCCTGCCCATTTAGCCTACAAATACATCCTGGAAGGACAGAAGTCCCTGTAGTCCACAGACAAGGGATGTGCGTGACTGACAAGGTGGTAGGACTTGGCATCTCCACCTCCTGGCTCTCACTCTGGGTGTAGAAACCCAGCAGCCACAGTTTTCCCTTTTCCAGAGCATCTGACCTCCAGGCTCCCTGTGGCCTGTTCACAATGCATCAATAAAGAAAACTAATCTAGACATTAGGGACCCCAGGATCTGTGGCCACGAGGAACATCTTACTTAACTTTAGAAGAGAACTGAAGGAAACACACAATATAGAGAAAACAGCATTGTTCTGGAAGATTTTAGAAAGGAATTTTAGGTGAGGAATTTTTTTTTTAATTTTTGAAAACTGTATAAAGATTTCCTTTTATATTACTCATTCTATAAAAAATCATGGGTTTAGATTAAGCAGTAGTTTGAAATGAGATAGATTTCACTTCTCCCAAAAAAAGCTGATATCCTCTAAAACCTTCCCTAAGTCAAATAAAAGAACTTTAAATGAATCATGGAGTCAATTCAGAGATGAAGAGGGAGCATGCCCTCTGGGGTAAGCAAAGGCTTTGAAACTGGCCAGATGTGGGGTAAGCCCCACTTCTAACACTTGCTATGTGACCCTGAGTGGGTGACTTAAGCACTGACCTTCTGTCTTCTCACCAATAAAGCCAGAATAATACAATCCACAATACAGAGTTGTGTTGGTATTAAATGAGATATCTAACATGACAGGCAAAAGTAAAGGCCTAGTGAATGACTGCTTTAGTTATCTGTTGTGAAGATTACTAAAATTTCATGGAACACAAGGAGGAATGAGAGAGAATTCATCTCATGAGCCTATTCCAATCAACTGGTGGAGCTACATAAAACACTGAGTAAAGAAAATCCAAGAGCCATCATCAGACCAGATCAGGGTAGGGCACCCTGATTTTGCTATCCCTGACCAGGGACAACATATCAGCCTATGAATTTGGGCCAGGAGATCAACAATTCACATGTTCGCCAATATTACCTTCCAGAACTCTGCTTACCATGACTAACACAAATAATTAAACAATACATTGAAATGAAATTAAAATGTATGTTAGCTAAATGGTGCTTAAATGCACTAATTGCTCGTTTTTCTTTAAGAAGAAATTAAAATGATGGCAATTCTCAACAGAGTAGCTCAGCAGCCTGCACATAAACTGAATGGAAATTTCCTCCTCTCAGCCTCTATGCCTTGCTTGAACTAAGTTAACAGAAACAGAATATTTTCGAAAACAACACGTAATGTAGTTGAAGTTCCTAGAATTTTACATCACGGAAGATATCATTTGAAATATAATAGTGAATACCTTCCTCCCTGGTACAGCTTGCTTCAGTGTATTGATAAAAAACCAAGATTAATATGCAAAAGGAAATTGTAAAAAAAAAAACTTGCCCTGCACTGGTCAGCACCTGGTACATGTGTGTGCCCCTCCCTTTGAGAAAGAAACTACACTTGGAGAGTGAAAGTCTGGGTTAAGTTCTCACCCCACCACTTCCTTGCTATGCTATGTTTGAGCCTCAGCTGATGCAAAGGTAACAAGAGGGAGGGGAGGATTGTGTCTTTTTTGTCTTTTCCAAAGTTACAGAAATTAAAAAAAAAAAAAAACTCTACAAAACTGTAATGTTCCATACTCAAAACATCAAGAGCAGAGGAAGGCTAGAAAATAAATTATCTAAGAAATCATACAGATACGGCATACACACCAGGTTAAAAGTCCAACCACTACACAAGCAGGTAATTGCAAGATTTATGCATGTGTGAGATGCTCTCATTAATAGAACAAACACGTACTGTTTAACTGCTGTGTACCACATATTGTGTAACTATTAGTTATATGAACTACAACGATTGGTCAAAAGCCACTTGCCTGGCATGGTTTTACCCAAACTCGTGTAAGTAGTGAAACTGTAAGCTTTCCTACAAGAACTTAAGTGGAATAATTTTGAGGTCACATCCATACTCATTGGAAGAGAGAATGTGGTCAATTAGTGATGTTTGTCAGGGGCACTGGCATGGGCTGCAGTGTTGGAATGTAACGATGAAAGTGTGGCAACGTGTGTCAAAGCTTTGCCACCTTCGATTTAGGCAAAGGGTATGATGCTTTGTTCAGATGTCATGTGAACAAAAGTCTGCCCGATACATTAAAAGTTTACTCTGCGGTAATATGTATGTCCAGAAAAATGTGTGCATAATCCCATAAGGGGCTTAGAGAGGAATGGAAAATATCTGTAATATAAATGCAGATTACCTTTATTACACAATTGGATCATATTCTCATTCCTAGACTAATTTCTTATATCATAAAACCTATATTCAATTTTATAAATAGCATACACCAAGAATCATAAATTCAGTTAATGTAGAAATTTAACAGATTTTTTAATAAAAGTGAGAAAAGGCTGTTTTAGAGCAAATATCTGAAAGGACAGAAAGGGTTCTTTCTTTGAAGATATGTTTTTCCCTCTGACTCTACCTCCTTGGGGACATAACTAGAGAAGAAATAAATTTCACAGCTAATATATATGAAGTAACATGTTTAACATTATCCAATAAATTTATATCTACCTACACCATATAAATTTATCCGGGATAAACTGTCACCTCCAACAGAATTCATTAAAACAATGTTATAGCTTCCGAATTAAATGCAATCTTCTAATTGGAATTTAATCTGACAATAGTAGTTGGTGCATTTTCTTTTTTAATTGACAAACGGAATAATTTATTAGTTTGTCTTATGGTTCTGTCTGAAGAATATAAAAGTAAATTTGACGTAGAGATTGTCTGACCACAGCCGTGAGGTGTTGGGGGGCAAGGGGAGATAGCTGGAGATTCTTTCATCATCTTCAGAACTCCTGCTGCTGCTTATGGGCGGGAAAGGATGACACGCTCACTCTCACCATCCTGAATTACTGTATTACTAATATATTCCATTACCTCCACGTAAATGTCATGTTAATTTCTGATCCTCATCAAGCCAGACAATGGTTTCCACCTTGGCCCCTAGCCAATTAGCTATGTGGAAAATATTCAGCCAATTACATTACTTGTATTAGGTCAGGGACTGGAGAGAAAGACAAAATAAACGCCTCGAAAATACTTCAGAGATAAAATGTAAGTTGACACTGTCTTCACATGCTGGAGCCCAAGTTATACAATCTGATAGGCAGCTGCCAGCACTCATAACTGCTTATTAAATCTAGCCTCCCTTTATGGCGTGAGTGAAGATCTGTATTTTTACCAATATTAGGTTCATTGTGTTATAAAAGAGACCAAAATACTTAAGATCATTCACTCCAGCTTATAAAACACATTATGTAGTTTATTAAATTGTTAAAATTACTTCTCAAAGTCAAAATTTCAGGGACGGGAAGTTTAAGCACAACAAAGTGGCTTGGCCCACTGACAGGTTCCAGCCCAAGGCAGCTCAGGAGGCAAGCCCCCTGGCCGGCTCTTCTGACCCCAATACCTGCTGCCTCCCCCACCACTCCCACCCCTAAACCTAGCACAAAAGAATCCAGTTTCAAGTTTATAAAAAAGCCAGAAACTCATAGCAAAAAAAGCAAGTCTTAAATGAGGGCTATTTTCCCTGTTTTTACCTCTTTCAAGTAAATCATGTGAGAATTTTGATTATGAGAGAACTCAAAAAAGAGGCACTGTGGGCAAATAAGGATAAACAATTGGTGCAAAACAATGTTGTATGATGCTGACACTTGTACCCCAGATCCACCATCAAGGGACAATTGGCTGGTAGGCACCGTGCAATGCCAAGGCACAGACTGAAAAAGCAGCAAACCTGCCATCTCCAGTCAACTCTTCTCACTAAAACTCTATGCAGGGCCTCCCCGATGGTGCAGCGGTTGAGCGCTGGGTTGCGAAGCTGCCCGCAGCCTCTGTGGCGCCAGTTTGATCCCCAGCTGCTCCCCGGCCACCGGAGGAGGGTCCCGCATGGCATGCAGACCTCTCCTGCCACCCGCTGCTCCCCTCAGCAGTGTACTTCGGTCCTTCTGCCTGCTCTGCTCCCCGCTCCGGCTCTGGTGAATTCGCTCACCCTCCCGCTCTTCTGACTGTACCCAGTGCTTGTATAAATAAATAAATAAATCTTTAAAAAAAAAAAAACCTCTATGCAAATCCAGACTGTTATTATCACATTTATTAATAACAGCGTGGCTAACAGCCTATTAAGTATGCAGCAGACTACGCAGCTCTTCAGTCCCCGAGTATCGTGACATGCATCACATAGGTACCAGCACCAGCTGAAGCCTCACACCGGGGAAGTGGTGGCCAATGCTGATGCCACAATGGTGAGTGGGGGCAATGAAGAGCCACATTACAAAAGAGAGAGTCTGAGGCCCTTCTTTCTCTGTATCCTGCTCCTAATTTTATTTGTAGGCATGTTTATCACCAACATAATGAGTTCATTACCCATTTTCTGATTTTAAGAATTTGCCAGCATGATCTGCATCAGAGGAAGGCAATTTGTTTTTCTCCCTGCCTAGCCCTGTGACTGTGACACTGTCCTGCCATGGGGACACTTAACTCAGAAGTAGAGTTTACTTCAAGCCTAAAAACACCAAATTATCAGCTGTAACAATTAAGTGTTGCTTCTTTTGGTTACTCAATAAAGTGCAAAGTTCTAAAAGCCACCAGACCATGAATAAATATTTAACAATGGGACTAACCAGCTATCAGACACATAATGCACAGGAGGTCACATGATTGCACTGCAGAGGAAGAAAAGTGATCCTCTGAACAAACCTTGGAGCTACGCTTTGGAGAAAAATAAGGAGGGCAGAAAACTGGAACACATGCTCCAGCTCATGGATTTCAGGGACAGCTACTTCCTACCGGAGTTACCGTGAAGGTGAGTGTATTACACTCTGATAAATAGAAAGCACTTCCTTATTTAGAAAAGAACTGGTATATTTTATTGGGGCTAACAGTACATTTTCTCAATTCAAAAGAGAGATCATTTTCACTATAATTCTTCAGATTGATTTTTCGAATAGCAAGCTTGACCCAACGAAATTAATAAATAAAATGAACAGTCTTCAATACATCCATTCATGTGGTTTTGCTAAATTTCATGCATCAATTTTATGATAGTGAGATTGAGTCAGACTCTCTCAATACTGAAGACAGAGATGACAAGCAACCTCAAACCGGAGCACATTGCTCTTTCAAGACCTTCAAAATTCTGACCACTTCTATGAATTCTCATGTGTATATCAGACAGCCCCAGGTTTTGTTCTCAACTCTACCTGGGTCCCCCAAAATATACTTTTTATGAGGTATGTTATCTGCTCAGTAACTACAGACATACAGAAAAGTCTATCAGTGTTGCAGAGCAGTGGAAAAACCCTCAGAACTTCATAGGCGAGGAAACCAAGGGACTTGCCCGAGACCGCCCAGTAACATGATCTACATCTCTGATGGTTCTGAAACTTCATGACTCCATTAACCATTTCTTTTCACTGTGGACATCTTTGTCTTACATGTCACTGTTTACTATGTGCCTTACTTCCCACCAATGAAAGACAGATTGCTATAAAGGAGATGAAGACTGTTTATTTTCTCTACCTCTAGACCCACCAAGAGAGAACACAAAGGACAAGAAGTCAGAGGACAAACTAGCCTAAGTGGAAGAGAATTATTTCAGGCTCTCTGAAGGTCATCTGGTCTTTAATGTTTTGGCTGGCTGCTGCCCTAGGGTTCTTTATTTCCTTGATGTATATACTGGGAGGAATTTGTCAATATGAGCTCTGACTGGAAAAAACTGGCACAAGTAGCTGAATGCACAACAATGTCTTAAAGAGGCATTTATGATCAGAAAAAGATGTACTAAACTGCACGGGCTGGATATCTCCGCCTCTGTAATTGAAATAAACTAGAAAGAAATCATTGATAGAAGGCAAGAGAAACAGTTTCCAGTATGACCAAACCCAAGGACCAGAAATCTCAGTTAGGTTCTTATGAGCATCAGCTGCTCCATTTGTGAAATGAGGGGATTTAAATGGATAACATCTAGGTCCCTATAAGCACTGACAAATGGGACAGTCTTACCTGCTTTATTTTAAATATAGGAAGTCAAATAGAGACTAACTTGCCCTCTAGTTACTTATCAGGTGGGACTATTAGGTCTCCCAGCTTCCAATGTAGTGCTCTTTCCTTTTTTTTTTTTTTATTTAAAGATTTATTTATTTATACAAGCACTGGGTACAGTCAGAAGCACGAGAGGGTGAGAGAATTCCCCAGAGCCAGAACAGGGAACAGAACAGGCAGACCGATGAAATACACTGCTGAGGGGAGCAGCGGGCGCGGCAGGAGAGGTCTGCGCGCCGTGTGGGACCCTCCCCGGCGGCCAAAGATCGAACTGGCACTGCAGCCCAGCCCAGCCCTCAATCGCTGCGCCACCAGGGGAGGCCCAGTAGTGCTCTTTCTACTTCACTACACCTCTCTCCATTAAACGGTATCTGTTTTAGATAAACTCCACTAGGACAAATAAGATGAGCTTATGTCAATAGTGCTTATTGTTAAATCCACTCCATATAAATCTGAAACAAAATGATTCCCCTTAATGCTGATTTTATTCTATGACAAAGCCAACAATGAACGATGATAGAGTTTTTAAACAAAACACCTGGCCCCAACCAAGTATTATCTCTGATAAAGGCAAATCATATTTATTCACTGATTACTGCTGGAGAGCCATCTATTTCTGCAGAACATGAAAGCTGCCATCAAATACAGAAAACACATGTAACAAAGAATCATCATGTCCCTTCTAACTTTACCCTAGAAGTTCCAATGAATGAAATGATGAAGTGAACTATGATAGAAAAAAATTGACCAGAAGTCTTTCAGAAAATCTTTGAGAGTCCAAAGTTCGAAACACTTTCACTTCCTCAAAAGTCCTAGCCACGTGGAAGCTTTGAGAGGGGGACCTCCTCAATGAACAAATCAGAATTAACTTCCCTCAAAAACTCAAGATGAGGTCATTATAATTTCATTATGGTTCCTTTTATCACTGAGTTGTAAGGGGGCCAAAAAAGTGTGATTACTCTTTCAAGGGTGCGTATGGCTCACAATTGAGATAGGTCACCCTTCAGGGTATAGTTAAAAGAAAACACACAAACAAAAAAAAGCCCTTTTGTGTCTTGTTATGCCTTTTATAAATTCTCAGATCATTGTAGGAGTTACCCAGAATGACCATACCAGCAACAATGACAGTTTGTCCCTGCTTTCGAAATGAGAATCTCTCATCCTCAGTGAGCAATTGTTCTGATGAACTGAGGACTTTTATCAGTTTCCTGTATCATGTATGACCCCTTCAGCCGACTTTTTGTCTTGTGAATTTTCAGATGAATAATTACTCACCCTTTCAGCCAGCCAGCATCACATCCATCCATTCATGGTTGTCAGCAACTCAGAGAAGGTATCGAAGCCCTCACCATTGCCCAAATGTTTAGCTTGGAAACTGGAATTGTCAGCAAAAGCTCCTGGGACACTACAATACAAAAATATTTTTACACATAACTACGATGTAACTTCAAAAACCACCACTTCCTTAAACTTAAAAACAGCAAGAAAGACATAGAATCTTGAGGTAGGGGAAACCACCTTTCAAATGAGGGTATGTCAAGATATCAAATGTTATGCTGTAAAATACAAACTGGATACACTATTTTGAAAGACATGTTTACCAATTACTTTTACACCTAAACAGAAAGGTGGTTGTTTATTGCTGACTTCATACCATACATTTTCAGTATTTCAGCATTATAACAATATCAGATCCCATTATAAAATGCTCAGGTAATAATAAACTGTTTTGACTCAAATTTTGCATGGATAAATATACTGTTTTCTATTAACTGACTCTTTTTGCCAGAGGATTAAAAAACATGAAAATATTAACAATAATTTTAAATTATTTTTAAAACAATAAGAACATCAAAACTACTAAGAGAAATAACCATAAGCTGTTTGTTTCTCCAAAATAATTCTAAAAATATTTATGAATTACATAAGAAGTAAGACCCATGGAGACACTGCCATGCTTCATGGGAGTAAACATGCTTCATGAGTGCAGGGGACCAAAGCTATAAAGCCGAAACTCTGAACCCAATTGCATGGTTCCAGGAAACCATCTAACATCTCAGGAGTCCAGGCTTTGTGTCTACAAGGTAATCAGCTGATGCTCCCCAAGTCCCTTCTCCCTCTTGGTTTCTCTGCCTTTTAAGACAAAGCATACTTATTCTAAATAATCTAAACTATTAGCTTCTTGTTTAAGCTTCCTGGTTTATTTTGTGGTTGTTTATTCAGTCTTCTTTTTTTTTTTTTAAATTGAGATACCATTAATTTATATCACTGTACATGTTTTATTTTTATTTATTTTTAAAGATTTATTTATTTATGCATTCAAGGGCTGGAGTGTAGGCCAGAGGTACAGGGGTTAAGAGGATTCACCAGAGACAGAGTGGGGAGCAGATCAGGCAGATCTACTAAAATACACTGCTGAGAGGAGCAATGGGTGAGACGGTAAAGAGGTCTGCTGTGGCGGCTGGGTAGCTACCTGGCTGGGGATTGAACTTGTATTGTACTAGCTGCCAATAGCTTCATAGTGCTGAGACTTAACCCCTTGCACCACCAGGGAGGCCCTGTGTTGTTTTAGAAGTACAGGTTCATACCTCCTCATACATAGGTCATCATCCCACGCCCAGCACCAACAAACCAGTAATTCCAACTACATTCCATTGGACCCCTCTGCTTTTGCTCCCATCTCTTCCCTTGGGTAACCTCAGTTCTTCAGTCAGATTCCAAGTTTTTGTTTGGTTTTGTCAGCTCCTTTGCTTTGTTTCTTTATATTCCACATATGAGTGTAATCATCTCATCTAGTATTTGTCTTTCTTCTGATTTATTTCATTTAGCATAATCCCCTTTAGTTACATCCATGTGTCAAACGCTTCCTGATTTAAAAGATTTTCACCACATATTCATTCCTCTTGTGCTGATCTGCCATCAACAACAAAGAGATGCTGTGGCCAGAAGACTAGTACATGCATAGAAGATTTCACACCTAGTACTAGTGCCAACCGTTTCAGTGGCCACTGTGGTGGCTGACAGCATTCCTTGGGTGTTGGGAAGGCTTCCACTCTTCTCCAGAGTACAGGTCCAAATCCTATGGAGAGCTGACCAAATATATCATAGTTGAGTATTTCTCAAACTTTAATGTTCATAAACATAACTTCAAGAACTTTCTAAACACAGATTCATGGGCCCCACTCCCAGACATTCTGATTCAGTAGGTCTGGAATGGAACTTGAGATGATGTATTTTGATCAGAAAATGCCAATACTGCTGTGAATGGATACTGATGATGGACCCACTTTGAGTCCAAATGGTAACATTTTGTTTTCTACACCTCAGGCAGCCTCGAGACCTCAGAAATATTTTCAAGGCTCTCCAAAGCTGTTGAGTCTAAGCCTCATAGAAAAAAGAAAAGAAAAGAAAAGAAAAAGAAATGAGCTGAGGGTTTTTCTCCACCTTTAGACTAAAACTCAAACTTCTTATTGTGGCCCAGAAGGCCTCCCGTCACCTGGTCACTTTCTATTCTCTGACACCACCTCCAGCCACCAACCTAATCCCCAGCTACAACACAGATCCCATGGCTTTCCTTCAGTTTCAAGCAAGTCAGGTATTGTTCTGCCTCAGGGCTGGTGTGCTTGCTTTTCCAAATACCTGGAATGCCACAAATCTATTTTTCATACAACTGGCTCCTAGGTCTTAAGGGTAAAGGTTACTTCAAGAAGGCCATTTACCCACCTACTTAAGCTAGGTCCCCAATTTCTCAATAACATTTTCCTGTTTGTTTTCTCCACAGCTCTTGTCATAATCTATAAAATTTTTTCACAGCTACTCACTTGTTTTCCCTGCTAGAATATACATGCCACAAGATAACAGAACTTCTCTATTTTATTCACCATTGGACTTCAAATCTTCAAAAAAAAATGCCTGGCTCAAAGCAGGTACTCATATAAATTAATGAATCAATGATTGAAAGGATTAATTCTTCATCACCCTATAAAAACACAGATGCCATTTCTTAAAACCTCACTATGCACTGGATATTGTCTTAAGTATTTTGTAACAGTTATTTCACTTAATCCTTCGCTTACAACAAAGTTCCTAGTTATACAAGTTCAATGTGCAGAGAAGAAAACTGAGGCACAGAGAGTTGCCCAAAGTCACACAGTATCAGGGGCTTGGTTCCACAAAGTTCACATTCAGGAGAATGCTGTTATTTTGCCAGGCAATACACAAATACAAACATTTTGATTATCTATCTTATATTAGAGGTCATCCTGATTTAAGCTTACTTGAGAGAGTTTTGTCAGCAAAGTCTTACAGACACTTCATTTTGCTGAATCTGAGCTTCCTTATTCATACAGGGTAAGTTCAGGCATCCCACAATGGCCAGAGAGATAATGAAGTAGATGAAGCAAGGCAGGTATAAGGTGGCAAGCTTGGAAAACCCACACTTTCTTAGCTAAGGAAGGCAGCCACTGTGCTTCACAAACCAATTACTACCAACCAGAACATAAGCCTAGGGCTCTAAGAGTGATTCTATAAACAAAAGCAGCAGTGTAGATTTCCATTTTGTGAAATTTCATAATTCTTCAAAGATAGCAGCTAATCTTTCAAGAGTACACATTAAAAAAAAATTGCAACCCTATACCAAATGATGGCTGAGGTCATGCCATGCCTCCAGCTCTGTGATTCTAGAAGGATTCAGAATCAGAGAGGAGGGCCTCCCTGGTGGTGCAAGGGGTTAAGGACAGCGCTATGAAGCAATTCGCAGCCTCTGCGGGATGAGTTCAATCCCCAGCCAGCCAGGGAGCTACCCACATGGCACAGCAGACCTCTCCTGACTCGCCTGCTGCTCCCCTCAGCAGCATATTTCAGTCAGTCTGCCTGTTCTGTTCCCCACTCTGTCTCTGGTGAATCCTCTCCCCCCACCCATATCTCTAGCCTATATCCTGGCTCTTGTATACATAAATAAATAAATCTTTAAAGAAAAAAAGAATCAGAGAAGAGCTACACACATGAACACAGAAAAACGCAGGAGGTATCTGGGCAGATTAAGGCTTTCTAGAGGAATTATCTTCAACAAGTTTTATACGGAATTGGAAAATGGGGTGGAAAAGGCATCTCCTCACATCTTAGTCAAAGGCTTGGAGGCAAGTTCCCCCCAGCACAGCAGTGAAGAGGGAGACCTGGAGAGAGAGAGCACGTAGGCATTTTAACTCTCACTCAGGATTGGAACTGCTGCCAAGTTTCCAGCAGATATAAGTTGGTCAAGCAATGCTCTAAGAGTATGAGTGTTAGAGCTATCGTGCTTAGCTTCCCAAAACACTGACATCAACAAGGACGTCCAAAAATAACATTTTTTGTTTTTGTGTTTCTGTTTTTCTGTGGGTGTTTTGTCCAACAGACCCAGTACTGAATTCTATCTCCAGCAAGTTCTATAATGCTAATGAAAATGCTATAAACTGTCTGTTACAGTTTTGTATATATTTATGATATAAAATATACATATATACTATCATAGATATTAAAATGTATACATACATACATATTTATATATCATAACATAGAAGCTCCATAACACTAATCAAAAGTCTGAGTTCTAGAAATGAAAAATAAAGCAACTGACACCAAAGAAAGAAAAATAAAACACCAGAAGATAATGAAGATATTCAAATAAATTTTCCAGAACACTCCCCAGAGGCAAACACTATCTGCCTAGCATGTAGACACAGAAAAACTATCTTTCAAAAATGAGGGTGAAAGAAAGATCTTTTTGGAAGAATAGAACTTTCATCACCTCTCTACAGTCAGATATTTGGAAAGACATTATTTCAGTTAAAAAAATTGATTTCAGGAAGAAGGTTCTCTGATTTAGGAATTGGGAGAGGTGGAAGTCAAAATAATGGAGAACTTGTGAATAAATGTATCAAATACTGTGCAGATCTCAAAGTCAGACAAAAACCTGGCAATATAAGAGAGAAATCACAATAAGATGGGGAGGGTCCAGGTTCCCCGCCCCAGCTAAAGAGGGGTGGAGCTGAGTTGTCAAGCAAAGCTATAGAAGCCTTAAAAGAGAGAGAGGAGTGGAGACACATGGAGTAGAGAAACATGTGAAGGAGACACCCTTGTTTCTTGGCGTTGGAACTAACCAGGGTCTTGGGTAAACTGAAGGAGATGCATGCAGGAGAGACATGTAGAGGCACTTGGAAGAGACACATGGGTGAAAGACTTGTGGGGAGGCTGACAATGGCAGTCATTAACTTGATTTGTACTTTGATTTTGCTCCTTTTGTCCCAGATTTGGCTGGTTCCTTTCTCCGCCTTCCTATGGTTTCCCACCAGAAGGTGCTTTAGACTGGCGGCAAGCTTTTGGACCTCAATGGCTCCACATCGAGCCAGTTCTATTAGGCTGGACATTTAACACGCTCGAATGGTAACTTTCAGTGTTTCATCGGGAAACCATATCCTTTCCCTTCTTCCCTCTCTAGACACAATGACCTATTAAACATCTTACATTCTGAGCGTATGCTTTGAATCCTTATGAAGAAAATGGCAGAACCCTTTTAGAGCATGCACGTTTGTGGATCCCAGGGTGCTGCTCAGTCTTCCCACTAACACGAATACCACTACGGGCTCCCAACCCCAATCCACCTTGAAAGGGCACCACCTGGCAATGAAGACTCCTGACCTCCACAGTCTAGATATTCTCAAGCAGGTTCCAGGAATCTACATTCCACCAGCTGCCCCAGGTAATTCTGATGAGGAGAGGTCCTTACCTAAGCTCTGCATTGCTCCCTACCACTTGGGACAAGGAATCCAGCAAGCAAGCCCCCCTCACTGGAGCTCAGCCGTAGGAGGTCATGGCTATCACACTAGCTGGCCTTTGTTCTCTTGGAATTCACAAGCACCCCAGAGAGTACCTTGGCCCAGGAGGTTGCAGCAACCCTGCCTCAACCCTGCTAATCAGGAGCTGCAATAAATTAAAAGCCCATTAAAATATTTTAAGGAAAAGACTAGAAGTGCTAAAACATTAATTGTGCCATATTCAATCTGTTTTCCTAGAGATTTAAAAGCCAGATTATCATCTTGGGGGTCATTAGAAAGAGTGAAGCTTTCTCCCTTTTCCATTTACATATTTAAAAATGCATATATTCTCACAGTGGCCATGACACAGGCTGTCCAAGTTCCAAGGCCACTCCACAGTCTCACCACAGAGAAAGAATCCTGGGATACACTGCCTTGTTTTTTAATGTAATGGAACCAAAGCCCAGGGTCTGTGGTTGCAAAACAGCTACAGGAAAACAGGTAGAGGCAGCCACAACAGTGATGTTTTCTTGTTTTGTCTCCCCTGTTTATTTTTCCCTGAAGCAATCCTTGCTCTGTACAAAAGTCTGCAGGGAATTGGAAAGAGCAGCTGTGGTTCCCTGAGGCCAAGACCTAGCAATCAAGTTGTTTACCAAACACTGCCAGGCACCGGGAAAACAACAACAGCACAGGCAGCATTTGCATCTGTTTTTCAAAAACAACCTACAAAAGTCTGGGGCCTGCCTTGGAACTTCCCTGCATGACTGAGAGGGTAACTTAGAAATTAAAGGCATCAACTTCCTTAAATAGTAGTCCCTATGGCCTAAATGCAGCCCGTTATTCCATTTCTTTTGCAGAGTGCCTATCCTCAAGAAGGAAGGGAAGTTGGAGGAGGCTGCAGAATTTCAAGGAGTCAACTGATGCAGACAATATGCTTGTCAAGCACATAGCGGCCATCTTAGCAACTGACGTCATGGGCTGAGCCTCGACATCCCCCAGTGGTTCCTGATCTTGAACAAGCACCTGTATCTCCAGGAGGGCTTATAAAACACAGATTGCTGGGCAATTCCAACACAGTTTCTAATTCAGTAAGGCCAGGATGGGACTGAGAATCGCTAGCAAGTTCCCAGTGGATGCTGTTGGCAGTGTTGGTTTGAGAACCACTGCTCTGAAGCAAGGTGCTCCCCGTTGTCCTAAAGATCTCACTTCCCGGCCGGACCTCACTCATGGATGACAAGTGAGGTGACCATGTCATGCCCAAAGGAGTTCACACAACAAAATGCAAAATGGTCTTCCATTTGCTTCTCCAGACTCTCTGCTTGGCATGCGCTCTCACCTCCCTCCTCTGTCCTAGAAGGCTGCCCTGTGCGGACTGTGTCAGAGAGTCCTCTGCTTCCAGCTGGTGCAATTACTGGCAGGTCTCATCTCACGGTGGCAGGGAAGACAGGGCTGTATCCCCTCTGTGAGGGGTCACAGTGCCTGCCAGAAGCCTCTACACGCAGATACACTCCCTAGTTCTGGTAGTGGCCACCCTCCCTCTTGTGCCTTCAGGCATACAAGAAGTAAAAGCCATCTATTTTCTGCTGGAAATTCAATATAATGCTTATTGATCTCCCTTGGCCATAGTGCACTAAATCTAGAATTTCACATAGACACATAAACAAAGATGTTTATGTGTATTTGTATATACACACACATATATCTACACATAGGAACACACACATATATATTTTTATAGATTCTTAATGCAGTTGCATCAGCCTTTTCAGGAGACCTGGGGGCCCTACAACCAAGACCATCTCATGTGGTTAGCACTGACTGATGCTTTCAGGTCCCATGTGCCACAAAGGTGTGGGCTCTCTTTGTGTAATCAAGTTATACAACCTGATAGGAGAGGAACGTATTTGTGAGAACTAACTTCAATCCTTCTCTAATTTACTAACTTAGTTTCCTTTGTTGCAAATGGCACCAAAATAGAAAGGGAACAGAAGTGGGTGGAGCAGGCTCCATCACCAACTCCTGTGAATAACTTTCTGACAATGCCGAATCCAGTTCAAAAAGCACATCGACTGCAAAAAAAGGTATGTGTTGTCAGCTCATAAATAAAATGCCAATCTGCCTCAATTAATAAG
Source organism: Talpa occidentalis (assembly GCF_014898055.3). Taxonomy (NCBI): domain Eukaryota; kingdom Metazoa; phylum Chordata; class Mammalia; order Eulipotyphla; family Talpidae; genus Talpa; species Talpa occidentalis. The sequence goes on from NW_023600993.1 coordinate 53,189,483, forward strand.
GTTGGGAAAAGAAGAACAAATAATACTTCTGTTTTTATAATAATAATAACCTCAAATATACCCTAAATAAGTGTCTGTCTGAACAGTAAGTTCTAAATTTCTAGTAAAAATGGTCACCCAGATTTAACTGAGTGGTCCACTACACCAAAGTCCTTGGCTTCAACAAGCCCACTTGACTTCATTTCATCAAGTCCCCTAGAAATAATCACAATTACTTTACATATTTACTCACATATTTGTAAGGCTTCTTCCAACTCACCAGAGGACTTTTTTGTACCAATACTCAAAAACAAGTTTTTAAGTAAACCCATTAAATTAATTAAAACACAAGGGGAATAAGGTTTCTATGTAATTGCTTTTCCAGTTCACTGGGGCTCAAGCAGAAACTGTTTTTGTTTGTTTATTGCTCTTTTTCCCTAAAAATCTTAACACTCCACTTAAAACTTGAAGGCTAGTGAGTTCTTCATGCATCTGTTTGCTGTCCTTCCTCATCACCCCCATAAATAGCCCAGTTTATGTCTGAATTCTGCACAGAAAATTAATCACTTTGCTGTAACCCACACCTTCTCGTGCCTTCCCTCATCTAGGATGCCATGCCCCATCCTCCTGCTGCCTGACTATCAGCCCCACCAAAGAAACACGATGCATCCTTCATCTTGGCTCCCAAGCTCATCTCTTCGCAATGGCCTCCATCACCAACATCATGACAAACCTAGAGACTTTCCTTGTTCCTGAATGATGCCCCCTCATCTTTTCCTGCAGGCTTTCACTCCAAATCCTTTGATTTCAAGCAAACAATGAGGGAAGAGTTTTCTCTCTTTAGCTCCCTTTCTCAGAGCCAACTTACTGCTCTGCTAATAACCCTGCTTGTCATCCACCCTCAAAGAAAACACCAGTGTACCTCGCTCCTGTGATTCCTGCATCCTTCACAATCCTCTGTTTGGCAACAAAAATGTTAAGCAACCCCTGGCTCCCGGTCCAACATCACACAGCTTTAAGCTCTTATTAGTATCCAGTTCATAATTTCTATTTTGATCCCTTCAGTGTGGCTAATTCTATTAATCTCAATAGTCATGAAGGTGGGTCTGCCCACAGCCTAATCAGGCCTGGTACAGATAACTCACTCAAAATTAGGAAATGTGTTGAATGAGTGAATACACACCTGGTTATCTTCACTTCCCTGCCCAAAAAGCATCCAGTACTTTGGGTAACAGTGTAACACAGTAGTTGAGAGCATGGGCTTTGGAGAAAACCACCAGTGTCCCATGCCAGGTATGTCACTTTCTACCTGCAACCTTGAGAAAGTTCCCCTATACCTGAAAATGGGGATGGCATTTGCCTATACACAGTAATGGCTCATTAATTCCTAACTAACTGCTACTACTTTCTCTATACCTGAGGGTATGGCCAAAATTTGGATCTCACCTCTAAGACCTTAAGTTCTGAAACTTACTAATAACCTCCCAGGGAACCATCAACTCAAGTTCATTACTCTTCATGCGCATACAACCTATGCTGCATTCCCTCTGGTGTACATTATCCATGATACGCAGTATGCCCCCCTACCCCCGTTTCACCCATGATGCCCTCAGCCTTTCAACCATCTTTCTTCACAAAGTAAACTGAGTGTGATTTCCTATTTTATATTTGGATGTCTACACTACAGCGCCTGGGACACAAGGTAGGTGCGTGATGATCTGGGGCTCTTTTAGGAAGCTGGCTCTTTCTGTAAGTCTACTTGGAAACCAATCTGTAATAAACTGATATTTAAATACCATGAAAAGTCCAGGCTCAATTTCACACATAACCTTCCCCTCGTGGTTCAGTTCAATGGTACAAAATGCGAATCTTCCGTTCCCATTATCAAGCTGGGCTGAGCAGGGCCAAGTGAAGTTAGGAGATCATGCAAGGGGATCATGCACAAAGCAGGCTGCCTGCTGGCAGGGCAAGTAGTGTCCCTGTTTCTGAGGCCCAGGGGAGCCTGGGTAGCTGCCTGGAAGAACAGTTAAGAAGTGAACAGATAGCTGGCTGCCATCTGGGCTCTTTATAAGACTTTTGTAGTAAACATGTTTACTATCTTTTGATTGGCTGGGCTTATCAGGATCAAGTATTTTGTTTTGAGTCTTGCTGGATAAACATGTTTTCTCTGAGGGGAGAGTTTTTTGATAGCTAGCACACTGTTTTTCACACTTTTAAATTCAAAACTTATTTTCACAGCCTGTGATAAACAATTCAAGGTGGTAAACAAATTATATTATTTCATCTTCACACAAGAGAGGTGACCCATGTGCACATGTTCAAGGTTTGAGCTGGACTGTGGGTAACCCAGGCTCCCTACTGGATGAGAACAAGACTCATATCCAAAGTGATGATGTCACTAACAAGAAAAAGTGACAGTAATGGGTCCTGCAGAAGCAGAGTCATGAACCCAAATCTGAGTTTTCCCAGCCATAAAATTATATGGGAAACTGGTCACAAGGACACCAGAGGTGTGAAAAGTTAAGGTTACATAACCAGTATACATAGCAGATATGGTGCAGTGGGGAGGGAGAGGAAATAAAAAACCTTTTCAAAGAAAGAAACCAACTATTAACTGCTATTCTTCTGAGACTTCTTATCTGTGAAGATTTTCACTCATTTTACAATTAAGAAAAAGGTAGAGGTCTCAACTGTAGAAAGGAAATGTCATCCATTATTGGAAAAGGGGGAAAAGTCTAATTAAGGGAAGGAAGAAGAAAATAACTTTGAGAAAACCAATGGTCTTAAAGTAGGACTTCAAAATTCTGTTTATAAGAGTTATTATGTGGAAGGAGGCCTGATGTCACACAACAGTAGGGTCAAATTTCTCTTCTTGAGAATTCTGTGCCCCACTATTTCAACTAGAAATACAAGTCATCTCACCATAGGTCTTTGAGTAATTGAGTAATTCTTAATTACTTAAGAGAATAAAAAATATACAGGTCAAGTTCGTTGTTGAAAGAAATACGCACACACATACACACACACACCATCTTCTAAGCTCATGCCCAAGTTGAAGAAGTGAAAAAACAAGGAAAATATTAAGGTTGTGATACCAAAACATGATAACCATCCTCATGTACTAAGCATTACCATTTCATCATTACCATTTCATCACGGATAGTACTATAAGGATGCACACTGGCAGGCAGAGCAACCCTGTTTAGCACTTTACCATCATTCAAGATGGATGCTGCACAGGATATACAGACATCAGAGAACATAGAATACAAAAGGATGTCTTTTCCAAGGCTGCAATGTGCTTCAGGTTGGACAAGGGGTCAGGAGGAGGAGCCAAAGGTATTTTGAGGCAGGCACCATCTATAACCTCAGATTGTTTCTCAAACCAAAAAAGAAGAATCAAAATAAATAGTTTTCCAGAAAGTTTAGCAGAAGAACAATAAGGTCCACGGGGATGAGTTCCGTGAGGTAAATTTGTAGAAAGAATCAACCTTTTCCGGGATTTGCCAATAGCTGTTCGAGATTTTCTGCAATTCAGAGCCTGGGTTTCCCTTCCTGTAAATGTACATCCTTTGAATCCCACCTTTTGACCAATATCATACTACAATTTTAGGCCTCGGCAGCAAAAAGGAAATTCCACTTACAGGGATAACCAAGAATTCCAGGTTCCATAAGCCAATCAATACAAGACTTGATGAGTTTTCGAACAATCCGAAAAGGCAGCCATGCTCCCACAGCTTGGAAGCAGAAATGGAACTTAAGTTACTGTGATGCTGGCTGGTGACTAGTCATCAAGCATACTTCAGCTTTTAGTTGTCTGAGCAGACAGCTGACTCAGTGGGGAAGGGTTACAGAGCTAGCCACACCCAGCTGACCCATTGCCTCAAAGTAAATTTTCTTCAGTCTTAAAAACTAAAAGTATTAAATGACAAAGAAAAGTACATCTAGACAGTTCTTATGAAGTTTAAAAAAAAAATAAGAACAAGCACAGCAATAAATAAATATGAAGAAAACAATCCAGCTGAGAGTTGCCCAACACATGATGGCCACATCTCCTTTGGAGAAAGGATACATTCCATGGCATGGGATGATGTGGTTTGGAAATGTCTGGGAAGATCAGGAGAAGAGCTGATGATCAGGACCAAATCAGGAAGGAAAACTGTGAAAGAGTCAAAGTAGTGAAATGTCTGTTGTAAATCCAACAAAATAGGAGCATGCTGGCCTTTCACCCTGGGTTCAGGGTGGTAGTCTTGGATTCTTTTCCCGAGAACATCTAGTTCTAAGACCAGATAACAAGTACAGAGTGTGCACCCAGCACTCTGCTCTGAACCTGTCATCCATTCTCTTACGGAGCCTTACAACTATTACCTTACAGATGAGGCCACCAAGGTTTAGAGAAGTGAAGTCCTTTATTCAAGGTCACAGATAGGGACAGTCATGCCTATCTGAACACAAAGTCTCCTCCCTCACTGGTACCCAATACTGCAGAGTACACTCTCTCAACAGCTCAAAGGGGAAACGTGAGAAGACTTGGAGAGACTCCCAAGTTAGTCCCACGGGGAATACAATGGCTAGAATCCCACTGGGAGCACCACATTGCCTCCCACCATCTAAATCCCTTGCGGTCAGGCTGGGGGAAGCAAGGAGCCGAGAAAGCCCTGGTAGTGTGGTCAGAAGTCACTATGGACATGCTCACTGAGAAAGGAGAAGAGGGGCTTCAGACAGCAGATGGGGAGCCCACTGAGTGCTATATGATCAGTGCAAAAGGGATGCTTTTTTTTTTTTGATTCACACCCTGGGCACTGTCCTCCCTTTCTTCCCTAACCATTCTCCCCATGAAAATGACCTGTATAGGGCACAAGGGATTAAGACACAACCTATGAAGCAGTCCGCAGCCTCTGCAGCAGGAGTTCGATCCCCAGCCGGCCAGGGAGCTACCCACATGGTGCAGCAGACCTCTCCTGTCTCGCCCGCTGCTCCCCTCAGCAGTGTGTTCCAGTCAGCCTGCCTGTTCTGCTCCCCACTCTGTCTCTGGTGAATCCTCTCATCCCCCACACCTCTGGCCTGTACCCCAGCTCTCGTATGCATAAATAAATAAATCTTTAAAAAAAAAAAAGAAAATGACCTCTATAAAGCCTATGGCATGAGACAGCTCAGGTGAAATTCAATGAAATATTTATTGCACCCCATTCTGATTAACTGTGGTACACATGTTTGGGAGCAGGAGTGGGGAGTGAGTATTCAGGAGCAGGCTTGTTCTGAACAGGAGATATTAAATAACAATACATGATTTAAATAACATTTCAACACAACAATAAAAGCAGTGTCACAGGAAATACATGATTAATTGCCAGATGAATTCTACAGACAATAATTACTACAAAGTTCAAAAGGAAAGCGAGATCACTTCCAGCAAATATATCCCAGTTGCAAGCTCTCCACTGAGTTCTAGTTCCCAGGAAGCTTCAGTCCAGAGCATCAGATGTGGCTGTCTGGGGTTCCAATATGTCTGTGACACTCAGGGTGCAAGTCATTTAAGCTCTATGAGCTTCAACTTACCCAGCTATAAACTGGGGTAATGCCAGTGACTCTGTCATGGAGTGATGTGAGGATTAAACAGTATGACTGTGAGCCTTGAAACAAAGTAAGTGATGTCCAACTCCTGGTATCAGTCCCCCATCTCCAAAGCCCATATTTATCACACGAATCCTCGCACTTTTCTCTCCCAACTCCCTTCTATTCCAACAAACTAGAAACCATGTAGGGGTTCCACTCTACCTTGCCCCCCAATACCGTTCAGCCACCAACTTCATCTTTCACTTTGTCTCCATTCATGTCTCCATGCCATTTTCAACATCCCAGAAAAAGAGCAAAATCTGAGAGTCAGAGAGCCCTTGGGTTCAACTCCCAGCTCTGACACAGAGTAGCCTTGTGATTTTGGATGAATGACATAACTTCTCTAAGCCTCTGTTTCTGCGCCTATAAAATGGAACTAAAAAGAATCTCCAAGAACCCCACCTCAAAGAGCTGCTGTGGTGATGAGGTCACACAGGTAGTGAGCTGCGCACAGCACTTGACAGGAAAGGCTTCACACAACCAGTGCTGCCGCTCCCATCTTCACTTGGCCCACACAATTAACTGAATATCAGCATCTGACTGGTCTCTCCTCCCCCAAATCTAAGAATCACTCCTCATCCCTTGCGATACCCGATTTGGGTTGGTGACCCATTTAGAGCACAATTAAGCCCCATTTTTCATCTGTGTCCATCAATCTAATACAACATCAAAGTTCCACAAATAGAAACAGGCACTCTCATACTTGCTGGGTTCAGGGTAAACTGGCATAGCCTTTCCAGAGGGCGCCTTGGCACTAATCCAACAGTCTTAAAACCATGCATTCCTGTTCAACCCTTACTTACTCTTTGGAATTGATCCTACAGAAACAGCAATCACTAGGGAAAATACAGCTATAAGGTTACAAAGAAATACATCTCAGCATTGTTGCATTGTCTATACTATATAATAACTGGGGAAAATAAATGTCCAATAAAAATTAAACACATTATGATTCATGCTGCTGACGAAATACTATGGAGCCATTAAAAAGGGCTGTAAAAATAAGCAAAGACATAGAAAGAAACATGATCCCCAAATCTCACCTGCTCACCTAATGTTTGTTGAATGATATGTTGCTAAGTAACAAAAAGACGTGTTACAAAAATTGATTCTTTTTAAAGTTATGGCTTGTATTTACTGGGTGCCAGTTGTTACAACAGAGCAGGTTATATACACTGAGCATTACAAATCCCAATGAAGTAAGTTTTATTTATTATCTCAATTTTAAGGACAGAGGAAATTAAATAACTTGTCCAAAATCACCAGTTAGTAAGAGAAAGCTGCAATTTAAAACCAATTCCTTACTGTTTTCTAATGAATGGCTGCTAGTCATGAAAGTATTAGCATATTCCTAGATACAGTAAAAATATTTCCAAAGAATAAAATGACAAAAGACAGAAAAAAACACTAGTAGTAATTGTAGGGGGTGGGACTATAGATAATCTTTAGTTATTTTTGCTTTGGCTTAGTGTTTTTTGTTTTTTGTTTTTTTTTTAATTTTTACACTTAACATAAATCACTTTTATAGTAAGGGAGAAGTGTTTTGGAAACCCACCCTCTACCTCTTTCCTGCGACATCAGTGGGGGCTGAGCACTGGCGTTTAATACCACCTTCTATGCTGGCTGGTTCTGAAATCCCATGGGATCATTTAATTTCCTTGCCTCAGTTTCCTCATTTACTAGATGGAGGTAACCATAGCGCATACCTGGCAGGGTGGTTGGTAGTAAGGAATAATATAAGTAAAGCCTTTCACCCTGTGTCTACACACTGAGTTCTCAATAAACATTTCCCATGATTATTACTTCAGCACCCAGAAACACAGCTCTGCTTGCCACACGGGCTTGGTCAGTCTCTACAGTTTTTGTTCCCCATGAAGTTTTTCTTGCCATGATTTTCTACATTAAAACATTTTATTATGATATGAAACTGATTTTTTGAAATGACACATGACCTCCCGTAGATTCCAATTTGCTTTTGCATTTCTTAGCTTGAGCTGTCACAACAAAGTACCACAGATTAGAAAGTTTAAACAATAAAATTTTACTTTCTCATAGCTCTGGAGGCTAGAAAGTTGAGATCAATGCATTAGCAGAGTCAGTTTCTCCTAAGGCCTCTGCCCTGGGCTTGTAGATGGCCACATCATATTCTGAGTTACTGGGACTCAGGTCTTCGACATATGACTTTTATCGGAACACACTGGGCAAGCAGGAGTAGACCCCAACTTGAGAATCAGTCGATCTTGAGCTTTTCAACCTCGATGGGTATAGTTGCCACCCAATTTCTCCCAGACCCTGTATCTATGCATCAAGGAGATGCCTACCAAGGAAAGTGCTGGACAAAGTATGGCCAATCAGGTCAGTGCCTCCAGCTATATGTTTGTGAAAGTAATAATAATTTTTATGTTTGTGAAAGTAATAATAATTTTTTTAAAGGATGGAAAGTGTTCATTCCTGGCAGGGACTCCCCTATCTGGACTTGTGAAATAAACCTAAGTCACAGTTGAAGGTCTTTTTAAAAAATCAGTACATACCTCATTAAAACAATTTTTTTTTAAACACACAAAATGGAGTTCCTTGAACTACAGCATATAATTTACAAAGTGCAAATATCTGAAATACATGCGCTAAATTTAAAGAAACAACTATTATTAAACACCCCATTATGTAAGGCAGTGAAATATATTTGCACTCTGTATATCCGTTATAATATTTCAACTGAGCCTCACAATGTTTGGCAGCTCTTTCCTTCGGTGATAATAAAAGGCTTTTCTTTCCATTAAATATCTAAATTAAGTCAAATAGTATATGTTAAATAAGCTCATAAGTCCTTTTGTATGATGCAATGAAGTCTTGAAATGCTTATCTACGGAGCACTCTGACTTAAAGGCCAGCAGTTTATGTCCCCTGCAGAGCCCCGGGACCCTGCTGGCTTGGCCAGACTGTGAAAATAAGCTTCAAATGACCAAAAGCAACTGCAACTTTAAAAGTAGGAACCAGACCAGACACAACAAACCACAGAGTCGTCGCCTCACTTGTCATAATTCATGTGTGTGGAATTCAACTGTAAAAGCATTCAGAGTGCTAGCTTTCCTCCATCGGGGCACTCCGTGTGGAATGTCAGATTTGGAAAAGCTGCTGATAAGCCACTCCCGATTACATTTAGTATTAATCGAAAAAAATATTTATTCCAACCCAAAACAGCCCGGTTTGTGCCATCCACCCTAAACAATGCAGGCAAGTGCCAATTGTTTTAAATGTCCAGGTTGTCAAAATCTATGCTCTTCCGGCAGCTACGTATTAAAGCCAGGCTTCTTTTTTTTTTTTATTTTAACTTCCATTCTATATTAGTCTCCATATTGATGGCCTACATAATAATCACTTACAGCTATCTTCTTTTGATAAACAATTTCACCATGTTTCAATGACTTAAAAATATAATTCGTACAGCTTTTTAAAAGAAACTTGAATGGGGGGCCTCCCCGGTGGCGCAGCGGTTGAGCGCCGGGTTGCGAAGCTGCCCGCAGCCTCTGCGGCGCCGGTTCAATCCCCGGTTGCTCCTCGGCCTCCAGAGGAGGGTCCCACATGGCGCGCAGACCTCTCCTGCCGCCCGCTGCTCCCCTCAGCAGTGTACTTCGGTCCTTCTGCCTGCTCTGCTCCCTGCTCTGGCTCTGGTGAATTCTCTCACCCTCCCGCGCTTCTGACTGTACCCAGTGCTTGTATAAATAAATAAAAATAAATCTTAAAAAAAAAAAAAGAAACTTGAATGGATAAATATATACATGTGTAGATTTCAAAGCCATGCATGTATATATAGACATAAATGCATGAAGATGTAACAGTCCAATTAGCACATTTCTTTTGGAAATGAAATTAATTTTAAGAAAATTGGCCTAAGCCTCAGGTAGGAATCAGACAAACGCCGGGGAGGGTAAGGATAGTGACAGCTATCAGTCATTCAAAATTCACTGTGTTCCAAGTGCCGTGTCCAACCCCTGACACGCATTTTTCTCATTTGGATCTAAGGTTGGAATATACCTTTTATAAATGAGGATACTGGCTCAGAGATGTTCAGTAACTTGCGCAAGGTCATACAGCAATGAAGTGGAGGAACTAGGATTTGAATCTAGTTCAAATTGTGCTATATTGCCTCCCAGTGGTGTCTCAGGGACACGATAAAAGGCCTGGCTAAGGTGGTAAGGGTAGGGCCACACTTCCTCAGTAGCCTCTGATCTTGGCTAGGGGCAGGCAGCAGGACCCAGCCGCACCGCCAGGGCTGATCCAAGTACAGACACCCTGCAAGCAGGGTAGAATGTCAGAAGAAACATGTAATGTCTCTCCCAGAGGCACAGAGAAGAGGAAACCCCCATGCAAAAATGAATCCCTAACTTTCCCCAACTAGCAAGAAGCTACTGCTGTTACCGAAAGCAGCTTATGTCCCTGGAGAGTCTAACTTGCCTCTGTTAAGTAACACTCAAGGAGGCCATATTCAAGAAAGAGAAGCAACAGCAATCTTCTTTCTAAAATGCAGTCTACATTTTCTTGAATGATAAAAGATGGATTAAAGAATCAAAAAGAGGAATGAATGAATCAAAAGCATTGCATTATCTCCTCACACAGGAGTTGGCCACAGCCCAGTAGAGCACAAAGAGAAAGGGATGGGGGATCATCCAGCTGGGGTTCCCATTTCCACGCTGTCCCCTATCCAGGTACTCAGTCTCCTCCTGAAGTGAGGGGTGAGGAACAACATCTCCAAGTCTTCACAAATCTCGAGTTTCCTGTGCTCTGAGTGCTTCCTTTGAGAGTATGCAACCAGAAACCAATCACTGTAAAGCTTCAGTGCTACACCTAACATTAAGGAAACACCTTTAGGAGCTAAAGCGAGCATCTTCCGTAATGCACAGGGATTAGCGCACAGGCGGTTCCCTAAATAACCAGTAGGTCAGTTTTAGGATAACATGAAAACAATCTGCTCTGGCAACAGTTACTAGGTATTTCCAGCTCCACAAGCTCCCAGCCTTGGCCACGCCTCTTCCTCAACTCCAGACCCGGGTGTCTACCTGCCTCCATGACATAACCTCTAGGATGTCTAGACCCCTTAGACTCTGCATGTCCAGAACTTGATCTTCCCCTGAAAGAGGCTCTGCCCACATCCTTCCCCATCACTTGTCACAGCACTGCATCCTTCTAGTCACAATCAGGCCAATGATCTTTGAGTTCATAGTGACTCATATCTTTCTCTCAAATCCTACATCCATTCCATCAGGAAATTCCGTGGGAATTGCTTTCAAAAAAAAGTTAAAATCTAACTACAGCTCCCCACCTTCACCCCCAATTTTCTGGTCATGCCCACCATCACCTCTCCCCTGGATTACTATACGAATTTCCAAGCAAGTCTCTCTGCTTCTTCCCTTTCCATCCCTCACCCTCCCCAAAGACACGAATACCCATGGTCTGTTCTCAACACAGCAACATGTTGGCTCTGTTACAATTAAAATCAGGTCAACACTCTGAATAGCACCGAATGCATAGGTACAAAGCAATCCCTTCAATGCAGAGCCCCAGGTAGCTCTCAGAGCCCATCTCCCACCACACTCCCTGGTTCACCCCCATCACATTAGCCTCCTGATTCTCCCTCAATCATGCAGGGCATGCCCTTTGAATTATCTCTTCCTTCCTGCTGGAACATTCTACATGACTAACTTGCTGGTCTCCTTTAAGTCTTCATTCAAATAGCACCTTTAAAGATACTCACCTGGTCACACTATCTCAAAAGTACAACCCACATACTATATAATGTACATATTATGTCTGTCTGTTTCCACCCTTTCTCTCTCTGCAGAACATGAATATCCATATGCCAGAATCTTTGTTCTACTTAATGATTTATTCTACAATCCCAGAAGAGTTCCAGGCACAAAGCAGGCACTTGGTAAGTATCTGGTGAAAGAGTAACTGAATGGCTCAAGAAATTAAGAGGAGTGGGCTTCCTGAAAAGGGGCTCTCCCTCACAGGACAGGGTACACAGTCTTTACCTCCCAGATGCAAGGAAGAAAAAGAGAAGTGTGCACACCCAGCAGAGACCTGGCACAGACACCACAGTTCTATGGCACATGGAACCAACAGGCTCACCTCTCCTGCTCACCGGCCCTGCCATATCCTCAGAGTTCATCTCACACCACTCCCAGCAAGGGAATCCCATGCTCCATCCTACTAGACAACAAGATGCCCAACAAAGTTCAAACTGCCGAAACTGCAACTGTCTAAAAAATAATCAGGCCCACAAAAGGAAAGTCAGGAGAAAAATATAAAAATTACTGTTGTTTCTAGAAATCAAAATTTCATTTCAACAGCATAAAGATAATCATGCTAAATACTTCCACATTTTCGCAAAAAGTTCAGCTGGTAAAATTTTAGGACAAAGCATTGACCCCCTCAGTACAAGCAAGTGTGTCTAGACATCATAATCACAGGGGTCCCATGATCCTGCCTTTTGGTGGAATATATAACCATGCTCCCTATGCCCTGCGTCCTGCATCTGAACTACTCTGCTTTGCAGAGGGTGGTGTGGAAAACTGTTTCACAGATGAACACCTCCAACCTTTCCCAATCTTAAGCTCTTATTTCCAATGGCATTTTATTTTTGTTTGTTGTCTTACACTCAGACGTGATTAAATTTAAAAGAAACATTCAGCTAAATGGAATACTCATTTCCCTTTGATCAAAACTTCCACAGCAAAAAAAAAAAAAAAAAAAAAAATCCTGCATATTTATACAGCTGAGTTTGCTGCAAGTCACTTGATTCAGGCTTGCGGAGTAGCAGTCATTTTTAAGCTTTTATTAGTTACTATAATGGTCAGAGACAGGGGTCATCAAAATGCTTTTGTGAAAGCCAATCTAACATTACTGCAAAGTCCTTCTGTGAAATTCAAGAGCTGGGAGGAAGAAAAGGAGGAGAGGAAACAGTCAGACTTTTGAGGCCACGGAAGGGAACACAGTGAACAGTGGACCAATGCAAAGAGAAGAGCGCTTAGCAGAAAGCCTATCTAGCTCACATTTGCGGATTCAACATACAGTAAAAATATTTCTGCTACTGGGACAGTGAGGCATCAGGACATACTAAGGAAAGCAGTAAAAAAAAAAAGCTATAATGACAACAAAAACCCTCATCTTTATTTTTTTAATTTTTTAATTTTATTTTATATAATTTTTACATCATTTTTCATTTTTGCACAATGTATGCATTTTCATCTTGTTTATATTCCCCATACAATTCCCACCCCCCTTATTTTGACCCTAACCCCTCATTCCCTCCCTTCCCCCCGTAGTGTGTCTCTGGTTACTATGGAAAGCTGTGTGGAGATTCCTCAACCTGCTAAAGATGGAGCTTCCATATGATCCAGCAATTCCACTCCTAGGTATTTACCCAAAGGACACAGAAATATTAATTCAAAAGGTCACCCTTATGTTTATAGCACCCCTATGTTTATAGCAGCACTATTTACAATAGCTAAACTATGGAAACAACCCAAATGCCCACAATTAGATGACTGGATCAAGAAGATGCGGTGCATATACACCATGGAATATTACTCAGCAATCAAAAAAGATAAACTCATGCAATTTGCAGCAATGTGGATGGAGCTGGAAGGGATCATGCTCAGCAAAATCAGCCAGAAAGAAAAAGAAAAATACCGGATGGTCTCACTCATAGCAGGAATTTAGAAAACCTAAATAAGGGACCAGGAAAAAGACTAATTATAATAAAGTAAAAATCAAAACACTCATCTTTTTGAAGAAGGAACGAGGGTTAGAATACCTTCTGTCTCCAATATTTAGAAAGTATTCTGTCCGAAGCCAAAAGACTGCAATAGGAGGAGGGGTAATGTTGTTCATTTGAGATTCTATAATAGATTTCGTTTAATCAGATGTTCATTAAATACAAAGTTACAAAAGAGATATGACAACTAAATGTAATGTATGAACTTGGATTGGATCCTAGACTGGGCAAAATAATAGCTATAAAAGACTTTTCTGGGATAGTGACAAAATTAGACAACAGTCTTGTATCAATGTTAAACATCCTGATTTGATAATTGTACAGTAGCTGTGTAAGAGAGTGGCCTTGTTAGGAAATAAACATATGTACACACTGAAGGATTTTTGATGGTAAAGGTGTCTGAGGATTCAAACTGGGTCTTAAAAAATAGGAAAATTTTAGGCAAGCATACAAGTACATGTGTGTGTCTGAGAATAAATATGAGAAAAAGGAGGAGGAACAGAGAGGGATGGGATGGTAAACAGATGAAGCCAAGTATAAACAACTGGTAAACTGCTGAAAGGTATATTGAAATTCCTTGCATCACTCTTGCAACTTGTGGACAAGTTTGAAACTATATCAAAAGAAAAACTAGCTCATACTTTGCATCCTAATCTCACTCCTGAAACATACTCTCTCAGTTGTTTTCTAGAAAATGAAATAAATTCACCAGAATAAGATGTATTCTTCTGTTCTTACATACCTTTCATCAATCAACAAGCACTCATAAAGCACCTACCCAGTGCCAGGCCCACTTGCATTGCTTGTAAGAGCACACTGTGTACCTTCTATTTCACTTTCTATGAATTTCAAGTCACTGCTGTACGGCAACGTGAAAAACAAGGCTTCCCAATGTGGAAACAAGGTCAACCAAGTTAGTTGGTACTGAGAAAATAACCCAATTTTTTAATACAGAGCTTAAACCATCAGAAAAGAGGATCAACATATTATGTCTTACTTTCACTAAAAATATTAACCTACACTGAAGGTGATCTACCAAAAATAAAATTAGTCACGACCATGCAAAACAGAAAATCGTAATACAACACATCTGTAAGTCCAAATTCATGCGGACTTGTGGCATCAGGGAGGACAGTAATAACCAAATGCTTTCAAATGATGGAAACGCTGTCTACTCATGTGTGACATGAGTTAAATAAGTAACAACGCAAGAATGTATTTGTCTACCATTGCCCAGGGGTTTCTGGGGTTTTGCAGTCAAACTGGCAATAGGAATTCTATTATCAAGTAGTAGTCTATACCACCTTATTAACTGTCAGGGAAATGTCTAATATAATAATTGTCAGTGAAATGATGTTTATTTCACTACCACTGGAGCAACTTATCCCATCAAATCAAGATATTTCTTCCAATCATTCCGTGAAAATGGCCAGCTTTCCATAAACATCAAGCGGGTGGTATAGCTTCTCCTTTACCTTAAGTCTACAGTTGTTCATATCCGAAAGAAGCAGCATTCTCTTCTATACACTACTGGCTTAGCAGGATGTGTGGTTCAAATTTCATACCTTCCTAAGAGTTAGATATAATATTTTTAAGATATATTTATGTATACATATAAGAACTGGGGTGTAGGTCAGAGGTGCAGGGAAGTGAGAGGATTCACCAGAGACAGAGTAGGGAACAGAACAGGCAGACTGACTGAAATACACTGCTGAGGGGAGCAGCAGGCATGACAGGAGAGGTCTGCTGCACCATGTGGGTAGCTCCCTGTCTGGCTGGGTATCAACTTGTGCTGCGGAGGCTGCCGACAGCTTCACAGCACTGCGTACAACCCCCTGTGCCACCAGGAAAACCCATAGACATAATATTTTGGATGACCTACTTAGTTGTTTTAAGCCTCCATTTCCTCAACAGCAAAATGGGAAAGTAATCTCAGGATTATTGCAAAAATAGAAACTACTAGGTAAAGTGTTTGGAGCTACTGTTACCTGCATTAATGATGGTTTCATCTTACCTAAGTCCTACACCTCAGATATATATATGTGATATTAGCTTGCCCTTAGAATGCGTATTTGGCACCCCAAAATTCCAAGCCAACTCAGTAACAAGCTATTTATGAAATGGTACAAATGCACAATAAAGTAATAAACCTTCTTCAGTAAAGAACTCTCAACTTATCTTCCTAATTCTAACAGATTGGGGAAATCAGAATCTTGCTGGATAATTCACAGTGATTTTACATTTTATCTAAGCATGTGCATCCTCTATGAACTTCAAGAAATGCACTTAATACAAAGAGCCAGCTGGACCACAGGATCTCATCAGATCGCCCGCAACAATAAGAATCCAAATTTCTTCCCATTAGGCAAACAGAATTCTACAGAGAGGAACACTCAAACTCAAGGTCATTCAGCCAAAAACCGTGCCACTGTGATTTGCTTAGAAATATGGTATGTGCCATGAAAGATAAGTATAGGAAACACTAAGCCTGCGCTCTAGGCAACTGTAATCTACATCCAAAAGAGAGCATAAATTCATAAATGACTCTTGGGTCCTTTTCTCCCATGTGAACCTTTTTTACACATTTAAATGGAATGTCCAGAGAGGTAATATACATTACTTCCAGGGCTGGTCTATAAGATTTTCATTTATGTGATGCTCCTTATCTTTTTTCAAATGTCTAAATTGTATGTAGAAGATGGCAGTCATAGATGGAAAAAGACAGGCTGCAAAATCAATGTTTAGAAGAAAGACCATGTCAATGAGCAGAAAAGCATCTACTGGGTTTGAGCCATTAAACATCTGTGGGTTTATTTTTTCCAGCATCTGGCATTACCTTTGCTAATACACTTTCCATCCCTCTGTGACCTCATCGTTGATTCCACCAACATTTATTGAGTTTATACTAAATGCCAGGCTCTATGCAAACCATCAGGGGATACAAATGGGGAGAAAGAACTGGCAGGGTTTCTGCATATATGAGGGTGGCTATGTGATCTGGAATAAAAGAGTGAGCAAACAGAGATTTGTGAACTGTGTAGAAGGTTGTGGATACAAAGAATCATAAAACTTGCTCTTGAAGAGACCTTCTATTGGATGTCATCTCAGAAAAGTCTAGTAGCTTAGGAGTCAACGTCAAGGTTTTATTCTCTGCTCTGCAGATCAACAGTCCCAAACTCTATAACTCTCCTCGGGTTTGGATGCCAAGATTCAGAGGCCCCTAACTTTCTGATAACTATATCAGAATTGTCATGAGAAGTCATAAGCCCTCCCTCTCTGCTTTTTTTTTTTTTTTTTTGTGGGACCCTCGCCGGCGGCTGGGGAACGAACCGGAGCTGCAGAGGGTGCAGGCAGCCTCGCAGCCCAGCGCTCAACTGCTGCGCCACCAGGGAAGGCCCCTCTCTGCCATTTTACCCACCGTCATTTCCCCATCGCTTCTCTGGTTTCATGCAATAGATCCTATATTTAGTTAATTTGGGAAAGCTTTAATTCTACTCTGTCTTAAACAATTAAAGACAGTCTTTGGAATGCCTCAAAGAAATAAGACAGAAGCTCAACTTCCCCCCAACTTGTAAAACCAAGAATGACACTGTGTATGAGGGCATTAAATTACAATACAGGCATCTGCTGTCGAATTTGTGCAGGTCACTGACCAGCTACACTGGAATGGAAGCAACTGGTTTGTTCTCTGCAACATCTGCCATACTTTCCCATCAATGTGGCGACCATGCCCTCCCAATACAGTGTTCGCCATCAATGGGCCTGTGGGAAATGCCACAAACACTTGTCAAAATGTTCCCAGGGCAACAGTTTTCCAACTAAGAACCAGGTAGGTGACCTGAAAATCTTTTGATTTAACATTAAATGAGGTTAACATCTACTATCAAGTATGGGGGAAAAATTAAAAACAAAACATAGAAAGAAAAACAGGAGGAAGGAAGAAATGAAAACACGTGCGCATACCTCCCCACCCCCCACTACTCCCTATTAACTCCAAATGTCTCCCCAATCATCTTGGGACAGTTCTTCATCTTATTACAAGTGTCTGAAACACAAAACATGCTCTCGTCTAACCTGCAAATGAACCATGCATAGACTTCTGTTTGCTTCATCAATTTCTACACCTTTTTGAAAAATAGATCATTTTACATTCCTTTTCAATGATGGAAAAGAGTTCACATTTTGAAAAACATATATCCACTTCTTAGCATATGTGCAGAGTGACTTCACAGCATGATGCTGGCTGACCCCTTTAAATGTTCTCTTTCCAAATACAAGGGAAAGTCCAACTTCTGGAACTCCACAGTCTGTGTAGGGCGGTAGCAAATGCAGATCTTGGGGCTCATTAGAAATAGTTCTCCTAACTGTCACTCAGGTCAGATTCGAAGACACCTTTACAAGGACATAAGGGGTCTTTCCCCCAAATTGCCCAGAACAGCAACAAAATGCTATTTCATTTGGCCAAAAATGTCAGCGTGAGACTGCCTCCAAGAAAATGGCTTCAAATCTAAAATGTTCTAGCAAAGGAATACGGCAGGCATCCCCAAAATGCTGAGTACATGTATATCAGAAACCTGCCGGTCTTGTGTCTCCACTTAGCCTCCAGGAGCCAAAACAGGTTGGCATTAACAAGTCAATTGAAATTTCTA
Source organism: Talpa occidentalis (assembly GCF_014898055.3). Taxonomy (NCBI): domain Eukaryota; kingdom Metazoa; phylum Chordata; class Mammalia; order Eulipotyphla; family Talpidae; genus Talpa; species Talpa occidentalis. The sequence continues at coordinate 53,207,504 of NW_023600993.1, forward strand.
TGACATTTATTATTTTGTTCTCTAAAGCTACTCAGGTAAAGTCATAAGGCATAATCAATAATGACAGTCGTCATCTGAGAGCAGAAAGATAACCTGACTCCCTGCCACCCACACCAAACAGAACGCACGGAAATGGCAACAGAAAGAAACACATACTGGGTGATAAAGGGGAACTATTTCTCCTCTGACTTGTGCTAACATTCACTCTGCAGGGCTCATCCGCTCTGTGCCAACACCACGAACTTAGCAAGGAAGGAGCCACAGTCCAGGGGCATGACAGAGAAGCACAAGGACACTGAAAATGCAAGGAAATAAAGGCTGATGAGGACTGTGCGTGTGCATGTGTGTGTGTGTCTGGAGGGGAAGGGGAAGGAAGGTTATGACAGCAGCAGAGGAAAGCTCCTATATTACATGAAGCGGGGGACAGAGACTATCAGGAAAGGCTACTTTGCGGAAAAGAGCCTGAAATGCAAAGAAGGTGGTTGGAGGTCAGGGACTATTCTAGGCCGAAAACCACAAAGCAAGGACCTGAGCGGCTGATGTGGTCCAAAGATGAGTGGTACTTTGGGCGGAACATACGGACTATTTTCAAATTTAGTTTTCAACTTTTGATAATCAAGACTAACCATGCTTTATTTCCAGGAGAGGAGAGCTGGCCACAGCAAAGTAACATTTCTCCCCTGCAGCACAGGGCAAGGCTCAAGGGCCACACGGGCTCTTTTAGCAGTCTGCTTCCCGCCTGGGCTTCCAAGTCTGTATCCCCTCCCCCCTTCTAGGCAGAGGGAATTGCACATGCAAAGTCCCAAAGGACATTTTAACTTGTCACCGATGACCCAGAAAAGCTCAGCCTTTGGCTCCAAGACACCAAACTTCTTACAAAGCCCTCTGACTGGGTACATTTTCAAGTGTCTTTGCTTGAAAGCCACAGAACATCTGAGCAGAAAGAAATGATGCCAGTTACTACTACAAAGGGCAGATAACAAAACCAAAATAAAAAACAGCCACCCACAAACATCCCAAACAACATGCACCAGCAATTGCAAGCAAACCCTTGGGCCTGGCAGGAATTCCGGGAGAGACACTGGCACCAGAAACGCTGAGCTCCCAGTGGGCAGCTGTCCAATGACAGAGGCAAGGGTCCCGGGGCTCGTCTGTCCATGCTGGCACATGCAATCTAGAGCAACTTCTTTTTTTTGTAATATTCATATTTCTCAGTGTAAACTCTACTCTATTTAAAGAGAGACAGACAGACCCAAAAGACAGGAAATACCACCAGACTGCTTTTCCTGTAATGGTGTTTTCTGAGAGAGGCTAGGAAATTGGGGTACTTAATAAGTCAGAGACAGAGAGACAGAAAGAAAACAGGCTCTGGATTCAGAAAGGCTTGAGTTTCAGCCCTGAATTAGTACACGAACTTGAGCAAGGGAATTAACTTTCCTGATTCTCAGTTTCTTCATCCCCAAGACACTAACCATTGCCCAGATTCGTCCTGAAGGTTAAATACAATTTATACAAAGTGCCTCCAATATAGCAGGTGGCACCAGAGGACTTTCCGGCTGGTACTACAAAGCAGGATTTTTCTGGGCCAATGCCACCCATTGTCAATCATCCCAATTACTGATATAAATTCATCAAAATACTGTGCATCCAGGGAAAGGGGAGGGAATGGGAAGCAGGTAAATCAAGCAAAATGAGTCAACTTTCCAATAAAGGATGAAATTGGACTTTCAGGGAATGTCAATATTATACACAGATGCTGATTATAATGATGCATAGCTGAAATCTACATAATGTGATAAACAAATGTTATTTCCATTAAAAATGTGCATTAATGTCATCTGAAAAGAAAGAAATATGACCAGTGACTTGGGCCCACCTACATCTACAAATGCCCCAGGCCACGGGTACAGTTATCAGCTGCAGCAGAGTCAAGAGGAACATGCACATGTCTCTGCCCCCTGGTTTTCCTGCAAATTCCCATGGGTTTTGCATTAGGCTCCATAGATTCTGAGAAATCACAGTGTTTGCACATTTAACTTTCCTGAATTTAATTCTATGAACTGAGCAGAAAATGTGGGTGGGTCAGAATGTGAGCTTACTTGGCAATAAGGTCACTGCAGACGTAATTAGTTACGATAAGGTCATGCTGGAGCTGGGTGTATCCTCATTCAATAGAACTGGTGTATTTATGAAAAGAGGGTTATTTGGATACAGACAGGCACACAGGAAGGACCCCAGGAAAAGATGAAGGTGGAGATCTGGGTAACTCTTCCACAAGCCAAGACACACCAAGGATTGCCTGCGAGCCTCCGGAAAGGCTACAGAAAGAAGGCAGGCATCAAATAGAATTTTCTCACAGACCTCAGAAGGAATCAGCTCTGCCAGCACCTTGATCTTGGACTTCTCACCTCCACAACTGTGAAACAATAAATTTCTATTGCTTAAGCAGAGGGAGGGAGGGAAGAAGGGGGAGATGTGATCATTTAAACCATGGGAGAGCTATGCCACCTTTTATCAAGTGAGTCATTGCTGACCACAACCCTTTTTTCCTCCCCTACAGCCAGGAAAAGAGGGCCATAGTGAAAGCACCAACATCCTTTGTCATTTGTCCTCTGCCTAGATCCACGAGGACAGAGGCAGTTGACAGTGCAGGGACCAAGAGTACCCATCACAGGTATTTCTACTAAGGCGACACACAGCTTAAATAGCATAAGGAAGAGGGAGAAAGACCAGGAAAAACTGAGGTGTGGACCCTACATTGAGTGAAAGCGTAACTCAGGAGAATACTCCAAACTAGAGCCTATTCCCTGCCAAAACCAAGTTCCATTTAAAATTATAAAATAACTAATTTTGCAAGGAGAATAAAAAAGAGGAGGAATTGTAGTAACAGTATTCTAGATCTTGCCTCTCATCCTTTTCTATATGAGTTCCATGAACACACCTTATTTTATTCTTAAAATAAATGTTATTTTTTCCTTTAAATTAGCTGATTCTGGTTTCTGATTCTAGTTTCTGCTTCCTGTAAACCAAAAGAAATTTTTTTTACCCAAAACATTAAGAGTGAATATCTCTGGGCAGCTGTACCAAGGACTGTTTTCACTTTCTCCATTTGGCTTACTTACATTTTCTAAAGTGCCTAACATAACTACTTTTTCTTTTTTATACAGATACATTTCTTGACTCCATAGAAGTTTCCAAACTGTCTTAGTTTTAGCATTTTTCCATGGCACTCCTTCCCCTAAACCACAACTCCCCCTCCATCTAAGGAATGCCCACCACTCCTACTTATTAAGTAGTTAGGTCCAAACAACTCTTATTAGCCTTGATAGCTTAGCTCTTTGGGGAAAAATAAATAGAAAGAAACAGACATATTCTTAAACAATGTCACAATGCTTAGTAACAGGGCATCTATGCTTGTTGCATTCCACATAGCTTCTCAGCACCTGAAATCAGACTAGACACGACCATCCTCTTTTTTCTGATCTTTGTAGATTTTTCAAATAGTATATTGTTTTGTTTTTTAATCACAGCAACTGTCAAAAATCCAATTATGCAAAAATCATTATCAAGAGGAATAGAACACAATTAAACAATAAAACTATGAATGGCCTAGTAGTTCGCACAGTGTCCAGTAGATGCCAAGCATCACTATATTTCACTCCAGCAGTCCCTATGAGTTTGCAGCCCAGGGTACCTCAGCAGTTTGGGAACTGCCCCTCTGTACATGCACAGAAGTATGTGTGTGTGTGTATATATACACACCTAGATTTTACTAACCATTTCCATGCTAGCAAAATGAATATTTTCATATTAAGCCAAGGAGGGTCCCAATTTTTTGACAAATGATCCACCCTGTCTATCTGGTATTTGATGACATGACCCTCAATTCACAAAGAAAATGACCCCAAAATTAAGCTTAAATACAATAGCACAGGAAAGTGTAACTTAGAGCAAAGCAGTTGATCTAACATGAAGATAAATGGTAGCCTTATTAAATCGTTGTGTTTTTAAAATAAATAAATACAATTTTAGGTATTAAAACATTCTTTTTAAGCCAAACTACATATAAATATTTTAACCTTAGATCAATAAGAGGCAGCCAAGATGCCAATATATTATTTTGAGTGATACATTTAAAATAACAGGAAGAGTGACTTAATTTTTCTTCTTTAAGATGAGTATTTTAAGTTGACGTGACAGCCAGAATCACTTTGAGTGACATTCTAAACTAGCTACTTGTCAATTTTCTAATTGTATGTTTTTCTTTGTTTTTGTTTTTTTCCAGTTGTACTTTTCCATATAAGCAATTGCAGAAAATCCATTTTGTGAATGATTCAGAAGCAAAAAAAAAGAGTAACGCATGGACACAGTGATGGCAAGGCCTGAAGTGACTCAGATGTAACTCAATGGTGAGTCCAAGTTAGACTGGATCATCTTTCAAGTTTATTTCCTTCCCTCACCCCCATTTAATGATTCTACTAACTCAAGGAGCTAGAGGCATGGAAGCAGGATCACACACAAAGCTGAGAGAGATGTAGCTAACTTGGATTACTTAACTCATTACAGATATTGGGCTATGTGTCCATGGAACTCTTGGGGGGAAAAACGTTACAATCAACAAACAGCGTCACAAAATAACATTTTGACACTCAAAACAAAAGGTGAAAAATAAGAAAGAATTTCAATTCAACTAGTGACAGAAATCTTTCTGGAATGTGTAGCAAACACAGACCCCACTGTCCAGCCAAAAGCAAATGTTTGAAAGGGAGAAAGAATGCACCCCCAGGTACATGAAAAACTCCAACTGGAGGGACCAAAGAGATGTGGAATGTTCTGTCCTAACTTTGTGCGGTTTTTATGGGAGTTAATTTTAACTTGCTAGCAAATGCAAATACATTTATTTAAAAAAAAATGCAAGCCAATTAAGACACAAGTGTTTAAAGACACAGGAGTAATTACAAATGTATTATTCATACCTAATTTACAAGATGAACTTCTTTCCGTAAAATATTAAACTGTTTACATGCAGGCTGGAAAGACAATTTTCAAACTGTTCATGTTCCACTACAAAGCAATGACTATTAGCAATGCAACAGCTTCTGGCCAACTTACAGTGTGGACGAGGCAGTAATCAGAAAATGTTTGACCTCAAGATATCACTTGACCCCACAGAAATGCAGACTCGTCTGCTATAAAATCCTAAACAATGGGGCAGACAAGGTCATAGGGTCAAAGTGAGTATTAACAGGTCACTGTGCGGCCCACTTGGGAGCAATTACTTCCAGTCATGGCTAAGTGGACACTTGATTGAATACCACTAAGACAGCTCACATCCCACGGATAACAATCCTCACAGCGATTAAGAATTAAAGCCCCCATGATTCAGCCTTTATTACTCAAATGAACCTAACTCTTCCATAAAAAACTCTTGGTATATGCCTGATGCAAGGTCTAAATTGAAATGCCACCTCATTAAACAATAATATCTAATTTTATCTAAATGAATTTTCATGAAAGTACGCCACACAGCTCAGGAATTTTTAAAATGAATTATCACAAGTGATACATAATTTCGCCAAAACTGGGGCGGAAAAAAAATTAGCTTTAGGAATAAAAGGAAACATCAATGTTGAATGAAATGCCTATTCTCCCAAGGCTAGGGAGAGCAACAGAGAATGTGGGCTGCTTCAAGACAAGGGCAGCCTGTTTTAAGAAAATCCCCCATTTGTGTTCATGTCGGATAAAAACAATCACTGGAAGAACTTTAAATCTACTGGATCTGTGGTCCCAGATGGTCATTGCTTTAACCCTCCCAGGTGATTCCCAGGGACAACCAATTTGAGAGCCCTGGTACATGCCAGGCACCAGGTCTCTTATCCTGAGCAAGGTTATAAAAGGCAGGGGAATGAGGAAGGCCTTATTGCCCCCGTCTTTTCAATCCCGCCCCATTTTATAACTTCATTGAGTCCCTAACATCTATTTTTATTATCACCTTCTACCTATCATCACCTTTTACTTAGAGAGCAACTGCTTTCTAACACCGATAATATGTGCAGATTTTCTTTTCCATGTAAAATGATGTACTTTTTTTTTAAATCAGGTGATACCAAAAAATTACTAGTTTTAAAAAAAAGGATTACAGGTGGTACCTGATGTCAGCCAACATAATGACCAAGTTAGGATAACAATGATACATAATGATCTAAAAACTATAGGTCCAGCCTTTCTTTTGGGTCACTCATAGATCCCATATAAATACACACACACACACACACACACACACACATATGCCCATGAAATAAGAATCCAAAGTTCAGGCCCAAATCTGTTATTGTGAGGACAAGATAAGACATTCTTTACCAGAGAAATCTTGAAAATTACATTAAAAGAGACAAGGAACCCCTGCTAAAATATGTAGTCTACATACAAACTGTATACCTCAAAGAGAGCTATAAGGAATACAAATTGAAGAAAAATTTAATAAGGTAATTTTATCCAGGTAGAAAAAGGAGCTCTAAAAAAAGCAAATGAGGGCCTCCCTGGTGGCTCACAGGGTTAAGCACCATACTATGAAACAATCCACAGCCTCTGCAGCAAAAGTTCGATCCCTGCAGCCAGAGAGCAACCCACATGACGCAGCAGACCTCTCCTGCCTCACCTGCTGCTCCCCTCAGCAGTGTTCCCCTCTGCCTGTTCTGCTCCCCACTCTGTGAATCCTCTCACCCCCCACGCCTCTGGCCTGTACCCCAGCTCTTGTATGCATAAATAAATAAATCTTTAAAGAAAAAAAGCAATGAATAAGTTTAGGGTCTTACCTTTTAACTAATAGTTAGCAGGAGGATGACTCTGGCACCCAGGAAGAGTACTGCACCACTTTCCATGCCCCAGCCTTCCCAGCCCGGCTTCTGTGTGAATTAGAAGAGCTCCCATCTGAGGGGAGGAGGTTCTGCAAGTTTTGCAGGTACAGCATGCAAGTTTTTGGAGGCTCCTTATTTTTGAAGTTGATGCAGAAAGGGATAATAAAAAAGATCCAAAAGAACAAAAGCTTTTGGCTCTACTCACCCCCTCACCAAGCATGCCTGCAGTGAACCATCCCAATTTCACACCAGAGCAGGTGACTGACATCTGTCACACAACTCTCCAGCAGCAAAAATTCATTAACAACAGCTAGTGATTCTCTCAAATATCACTAGAAAGACCAGCTAGTTGGAGATGAAGACATAGTTCCTGCTTTCCACATGTTCATGTTCACCCAGAAAGCTGGAAACAAAGCTGTTTTAAGGTCTTCTCCTGAACTGAGCAAATTTCAGCAAGTCCTTAACCAGTGAGGAGTCTCCATGTTCACAGCCAGAGTGAAGGCTCAACTAGATGACCTCACCAAAATGGACAGATTCCAAATGACATTCAAGAGTTCAGGCTTCCACCTACCTGGTTTCAAGTCCAACCCCCTCAACTGCCCTCCACGACTAATATGCAAGTGGCAGAAAGTAAGCAGATACTAGGTCACTCTGTTCCTCTTCTTTGAGGCTAAGAAATAAAAGCATTACCATGATCTAACATAGGTGTGTTGTTGTTTGTCTGTCTGTCTGTCTGTCTGTCTGTTTGTTTTTCATGAGAGGACAATATATTGCAACAGTGGAAAAAAGTTTGTGTTATAACAGGTCACACTTTGACAAAGGGTCCAAATGGAATGCCATGGGAAAGGCTGTTAAAAATTACACTGACTTAAACAGTTCACCCTGTATTGTCTACATTTTACCAAATAAATTAATTTCCTTTTAAATTATAGCTAGTCATGATATTTATTTGCTAACTATCCAATCTCTTTCTAATTTAATCATAGTAATTCTGCAATGATGATTAAAGTTTGGGTCATCTGAAGAGTAAGACCATAGTTTTTCAGGACATTTTGAAATGCCAGGAAAAAAAGAGAAAAGAGTTTTGTGTATAGATGATTTCTTTAAAATACATATCTAAAAAATGTGGATCTCTAACAATGCAGGCACTGTTGTGGTTTCTTTTTTGTTCTCTTTATAAAAACATGTTTGTGCTTACACCTCCCGGCACTTGTTCAGTGTTAAATAAAAACAACTCCAGTAAATTTCTGACAAACAGGTAATACAAGTAGAAAGAATTTTCTAACTTTTAAATTCTCAGCTCATGAGAACAGAAAAAAACTGAAGGAAAAGGTGTCCCCAAAGTCATCTGGCAAACATGTTTTCCCAAAGAGAATGTGAAATGCATAGCAAAACAGACACTTAACTAATTTTAAATGCCTAATTATATACCGCCTAAACAGAATTATCAAGAGGCTTGATTGACTTCTACAGAGCTGATTGCCATCAAGCAAGCACAGACAAATAATAAATAATGTTTGACCTTCTAATGTCCTCAAAAATCATTCACAATATCAAAATCTGTGAACTACTGGTATTCCATTTCAATATTGTCAAGGAACACAGGTCACAGATTAATCTGAAGTTAGCAACTCACATTCATTTACCCTGATTTATGTAGAAAGTACAATTTTGAAGAAACACTTAAATTGGATAAGCAAAACTATCAGGGGGTTGACTATCTGACTAAGCAAAGAAGAGGAATATGGTAAGCAGACATACAAAACGTGTATGGTATTTATGATAACTTCTCCCAAAGAAATAGGAGAGAATAATCTCACAGAACTTAAAAAGTAAAATTTCAGCCTGAAGGTGGGGGGCTCAGGAAGAGAAGAAGGAGGACAAAAGAGTTTTCTTTTCAGCTCATTTTCTAAGAAAGTCTTCAAGTCTGAAGTATCTTTGACAAATGAGGATTGTGAAATGTTTAATGACCGAAAATACATTCCTGCTTTTGAAAGAGAATACCATATAAGGTGAAACTTTGTCCCAAGTGTAATTATAAAACATAACTTAGATTTTAATACAGGAAAGTTGCCTGTGATGGATAAAGAGAAAACTAACAACCAACCCTCCCAACATCAAATTCCACCACTCAACTGCTTGGAAAACCAGCCTCCTTGCACTCAGCCCATGATTTGGGTTATATGTTTGAGAATCAAATGAAGATTTTCATCCTTAATTTAGGAGCCTGTTAGTATGTGTCAATACTTTAAATGCACAATTAGAGGAAATAATATTCTCTTCCCGTTTATATTTCAATTAAATCAAAGATGGAAAGACAATACGCGTAAGGATGTTATCCTCCCCAATTTTTCCCTCTTTGGAAAATTACATCAAACTCCCTGCTAATGGAAACTCTTAGACCACAGCATTATATGCAAAGGAATTTCTCACAAAATCAGCACTTACTCTGTGTTGCCCTTTATAAGCACCATCAAATTTAACTATCAATACAACCATACAGGGTAGGTGTGTGAATTTTTCCAATTTAACAAACTGGAATACTAAGATTAGTCAATTTAGCTAAAATGTGCTCTACTTTTGCAGGATTGGGACTTGAACCTGGGGCCATGTGACCCCATAATGCCTTTAAGGGAGGGTCAACTACTCAAGAAGGCCCACCATCCAGGTAGAGACAAGAAGGAAGAGCTAATGCACGCTAATTTTGCCATTTGTCCCCCAAATGCCCCCCTCAACAGAAATTAATATAGTTCATCAAGACTTTGCTACAGCAAAATTTAAACAGCACAGCTGAAATGTGTTCACTTCCTTATTTTAACTCTGAGTCCAGGTGTGAATAAAACCTTTGTTCCTTATTTCCCCCACCTACGAGGAGGGACCAACATAAATAAATATAATTTCTTCCGGGCACAGAGCTCAGTACAATGCACAGACAAAGCAGGAGAGAACAGTTCAAACCAAGGCTTAGGAGTCAATTCTTGGACTCTGATGAGATGGGATTTACAATGGTGTCACTTCCCAAGGTCACCTGGGAAGGGCCTGCCACTTCAGCACCCCCCAGGCAGCGGCCTGGCAGCAGCTCTAGCTAGAAACCACTCAGCTACCTACCTGGCTCAAGTGACAGCAGAGGACTTTGTTCTAAGGAGAAAAACTGAACGCTCCACAGAAAAGGGGCTCAGGATTCAGAGAATATATTTCCAGTCAACACAGGGTTTAAATAAGGGGGGGGGGGTGGTCTGCTTGAGTAACAACTTGACCCAAAAAAAAAGAAGAAAAGAAAAAAAAAAAAGAAAGGAAGTAAATGGAGAAAAAATCCTGCCTTATTAGGAAAGAGCAGGGAGTCAGTAATAACCAATATTCTCAAGACAATCCTTTTTTTTTCTTTTGCTTCCCTGCATGGTTATCTCTAGTGTGATCATTTAAGAGGGGAATGATTTATCAGTTCTGAGGGAACAATCTTCAAGCCAAAAAGGTGTTTGGGCTGGGCCAACAAGTTGAAACCCACACAAAAAGGACTTGACTGGGAATGTATGTATGTGTGTAGGTGGACAGATCCTTTGCCGATGGTATCCTCTAGACCCAATATTTTATATGACTCTACCTTATTACATAGGTAAATGGAAGGCACATGAAATTTATAGCCAACCTCTATGCTTTCTACATGCCTGCATCTCAGAATACAGTGCAAAAAGTGACTGCCATTTATGTGACACGCTCAATTCTAACTTCTCACTTATACGAAGTCTCAGGCCCTATAGGCTGCCTTCTTTTTTCCCTCTTCTTACAAAACTTCCTCCCCCATGCTCACCCATCACAGTAATAAAGGAGCTAATAATGCACCTACTCAAATTCCAACAAATGGATGGTCCCATCACCAAATCTACTTCCTGGATGTCTATCATCTTATCTTTGTTTTTAACCAGAATTGTTGGCAAGATAAGTCCTAGCTGAATGACTTTTAAAGAAATTAATTTGGTATCAGTCTAAATTTTCTTAAGGTAGGAAATCTTAAAAGTACATCTACAAAAATAACTTGCTTATGAAAACTCTCAATAGTGCCAAAATCTCCTCCCAATCCATGCCCCACTGTGCCTAGGGGAGATGAAAAGAAGGTGGGGCACTTTTTTTTTTACTGAATTTGGCAAGAAAAGTAAAGGGAAGCTTCTTTTCCCAGTTCCCCACCTGCCCTGCCCTGCTCTTACACACACAGAGAGAACAGAAAGTGCCTTAAGCAACAACTAAGTTTACACTGGCCACTCCAACCGCCTATCTAGAAATAACTTCATGATGAGTTTGAAGCATAGATTTTTAGGGGAAGGGGTAAGATCTACTGAGGTACACATACCTCACCCTTGAAGGAAACAAAACTGAGTCATAGCTAAACAATTCAGAGCAAAGCAATGGACCCTGGACATACATTTTGCTTGTGTAACCAGAAAGAAAGAGTTTAGAATGTACCACAAGTTAAGGTTATCACATCAGTTTTAAAAATACTTTTATAGCAGTGAAAACTCAACTGCTACAAACATATTTTCAATTTTCATAATCTAAAATGGAAATACAAGATTGTTTCAATATTCCACAAGTGTCAATTAGGCAAGACGCATTCTGAAGGTATATCTAGTATTTGCACACTTTCAAATTCACCCCTTCCCAGTTTTTAATTCTGCAGAATTTTTTTTTAGTGTTTTTAAAAGAATAATACCATGGGTTGAGAGTATCAGCAAAATACCTTCCAGAGAAATTTTAGTTTCTTTTTTTAATGAATAATGGAAGTTGTAATGAAGGGATCCTTTAGGGCAATTCAAGACACATGAAAAATAAACAGAACTCCCAATCTTTTTAAACTTTAGAACCCACCTTCCTCAAGAAAATAATTAAGGTGGTTATAACCCATAATGAAAGCAGAAAAAGCCTGAACCTGGTGTCACATGAAGGCAGGTGTTCCAGAGAGGAATATGGTTAGCTCTTGGATTAAAAAGCTTTATTCTAAAAGTAGTTGAACAGCCCAGTATCTTTCTCTTTAGGCAGTAATCCTCAAACTTCCATGTAGACATGATGCATCTGGTTTGCTTAATTTAAAATGCAGATTGTAGACTCTATCTAGAAAATCAGATATAGCAGGTCTGGGATGGCATCAGGGAACCTGCATTTGCACAACAGTCTACAAACGGCGAAGATGCAGACGTGGGAAGCACTGTTCAAGCTGCCACCAGAGCCAGGGACCACACTCCAATCACTACTTCTCTAGGTTGTGGTTTCATTTGTCTGTTCTCACTATTCCCATGTCACTTTCCCTCCCTCCCCAAACCCTCTCTCCTGCAAATCTAAATTAAAAGTCTGAACTTTTCCTGAATGTACACCCATAGCTGCAGCCAGGCTGACTATGCTAGGGACAAGCACATGGTCCAAACTGGCCAAATCCCATGCTATGATTTCTTTGACTGAGAGGAACTTGGACTGAGAGACAGCAAAACTTACTATATCAAGATTGATTAATACAAGAGTGCTAGTGATGCTTGGAGTAGGAGCATGGGGGAAAGAAAGCAAGTTTAGTAATAGTGTAAATTGTGAGCAGATGCCCTGGAGCAAAAGCTGAAAATCTGATGTTCCCCTCATGGGTCTCTGTTCCCACACATCCCACAGACTGTGAGCATCTCACCTCACTTAGCAGCGATTTCCAGGACTTTCAAAGGAAATATTACCTATAAGCAATTTTCACCTCACATGCTGATTTTAGAACCTAACCTCCAGGTGAGATGCAATTTCAACAGACAAGAACATAGCAGGTCCACCGAGAACTCAGGGTCAGCAGGTTGTGGCCTGAGAAGCAGGAGCAAGTCTTCACAGAGAACAGTGCAAAGCAGATGTACAGTGAGACGCACAGAAGAGAAACGAGAGGCACTGCCTGAGCTTCTGACAACTCTACTGTTTGGGTCTGCTCCCTTCAGAGATAAAGCTGCATCCCAAGGTGAGCCCAGCATTTTTTAATGACCACCATTCTCTTTTCTAATCTGTTAACTGCCTGCAACACCAAGCCTCCTACAAGAACTGTAAGTATACAGAATAAATAAGACAGATTCCTCCTATTCCAGGTCCCGGGGACAAGGGCGACATTGGGGCAGTCATGATGCGCCATTTGCAGACTAATTGTCAAGGCAGTCTGCAAGCGGCGAGAGAGAAATGCACAGCCAAGACATAATGAGACATAAGAAGAGTGACACAGAGAGAAGGTTGGTTTCCAGTTCCCAATTTCTCCCACACATCCCATGACACAACACTAAATAACGCCAACGAATTCCCCTCTGTGCCTTTTCATCAAACAATCCCGCCAAGTATTATTTTTTAAAAATTTTAGGACAAGGGAGGAAAGTTCTTGGACTCTCAATACTTTACCTGTACCCAGGAACTGCGTCACTCACCTGCCCTTACCCAATGCTGGGATGGTCAGTGTCCTCACTTCCAGACCAGTCACCCCATACACTACTGGCCAAGTCTTCTTTAGAAACACTTGAATTATAGTACTTAAAACAGTCTAAACTACTTGGAATGAAAATAGTACTGAAGTCAGAATGACTATTTTTTTTTCAACCACATTATGAGGATGAGTCATAAATAAAGGGCTTACATTAATCACTTAAGCACTTCTAAACTATGTCTTTTCTTTCTTCTTCCTTCCTATTACTTATGTATTCATTTATTCATTCATTCATTCATTCATTCATTCATTCTGGAAGTTGCTGCTCTGTCATAAGAGCATGGAAACAGCCCAAAAGAAAATCCTTGCATGTAAAGCCAGGGTGTCTGAGAAAGGACTTCAACCCTAGGGGAGGCACAGGCATGACAAAGCATTCTGTGAACTGGAGGGAAAAGGCCTCTTTAACAAGGTGTTGATGTCCCAAGATGCAAACCTATTGGCTGATGCTTTGCCTATGGAAGTAAAAGAAAAAAGGGCATGGATGCCCTGCATAGAACATTCCACTTTCCAGAGAGCAGCGCAAATACTAAATAGCAAGCATGGTGGTCACACAGACACAAAAGTGACTTACCTCTCCAAAGCCTCTGCCTCGTGCCCACCTGAGCCATGGAGGGAGGGTCTGGCTGGTATCCAAGGACTTGAGCCATGTGGTGGGAGAGGCAAACAGCCCTTAGCCTGGGCAAGAAAAACTTCTAAATGGAAGGTGTTACTGGGCCTTTAATTCCCCTGAAGGTCCTAAGCAAGTTCTGAGCATTAAATTAAAGAGGCTCTAAAAAATAGTCACTGCAGAGGGTTTAAATGGTGCACAGTCCATCAGCCTGCCGAAAGACAGATGATAACGGGAGAGCTCAGAGCCAACAGGGCGGACTCAGTTCCAGCTGGATTTAGGGTCAAAAGGTGGCTGAAGCATTGCCTTCCCAGAAGAAATGAGTCACGAGGAATGTCTGAAAGGGAGGCAAGGTGGTAGATTTGTTTTTCCTGAGGCCCAATGTGGGTACTGGCTTAGCAATATGGAAAAGAGCACTAGAGGAGAATAAAGGAAGAGGCCGTTCCAGAATGACTGGAGGACGCAAGAGCCGAGAGCACCAAGGAGGGACAGACGTAAAGTCAGAGTCACATGAAGTGACTGGCACAGCTAGAGGGGTCCAAGCTGCCTTGACTGGCTGGAATGGGTAAAGCAGGATGACAGGGCCTGGCAGTTTAAACCAGGGGTTCTGGAACCAAACTGGATCAAAGCCCAGTCCTGGCAACCATTACCTGTGTGACTTGCTTCAGCCTGTGAAATTCTCAACTGCCTCATCTATGAAACAGGGACAAGAATAACAAGCCCCGCGTGGCTGTTAAAATTTATTTAAGGTTCCTCGTATGACAGCAGCATGGGGTCTGCAAACCACCAAGCCAATGGCCAAAACCCCCGACCACCTGCTTTTTACAGCCAGCAAGCCAGGAATGATTTTTTCATTCTTACGTGGTTGGAAAAAATTAAAATAATAATAACTAGTGGCATGTGAAAATTATATGAAATGGAAATTTCAGTGTCTATAAATAAAGTTTTATCAGAACACAACCATGCCCATGCTTTTACATATTGTCTATGACTGATTTCATGCTGCAGTGGCAGAAATGAAAAACTATCACTTTTGCAAAACATAAAATATTTACTATCTGGCCCTTTACAGAAACATTTGCTGACCCCTTACTAGCTGATAGAAAGCATTTGCTAATTGTACGTCTGCCTCACTTTATAAGGAATCTCAGGAAGAAAGGTATCAGAATTATTTTTTTTTTAGATAATTTCATACCATATTATTCACCCTTTTAAACTGTAGAACTGAATGGTTTCTAGTATACTCAGAGTTACAATCTGAGTTTAGATCAGTATTACCACTCCAGAAAGAAACCCTGTAGCCATCAGCAATCACCCCCCAAGCCCCTTTCTCTCTGGTCACCAGCAAACCACTTATCTACTTTCTGTCTCTATGAACACTTCAGTTCTAGATATTTCATACAAATGGAAGTATACAATATGTGACTGACTATGCCAGGCTCCTTTAGTTATCATCATGTTTTCAAGGTTCTGCCACGTTGTAGGATATATCAATACTTCAGTCCTTTTTATGGCTGAATACTATTCCATGATCTGTCCATAGCACATTTTGTTTATTTTCGGTTGATGGACATTCAAGTTGCTTCCACTTTTCAACTACTATGAATAATTCTCCAATGAACATTTATGCACACATTTTGGAGCAGGTTGGATCTTATCTCTACTGGGTATATAACTAATAGAATTACTGGATCAGATGCTAACTCTTTCCTTAATCTCTTGAAGAATTTCCAAAATGTCTTCCAAAGCAGTTGAACAATTTTATCCACTTATGAACAAGATATAAGGGGGTTCAACATACAATTTCTCCACATTTTCACCACAACTTGCTATTTCTCTATGAATTGGTATCTTGTGATTTTGATTTTCATTTGCATAATGAACAGTGCTGTTGAGCTTATTTTCACGTATTTAATAGCCATATGTGTATCTTTTTTGGAGAAATATCTATACAGATCTTTTGCCCATTTTGATTGCATTTACTTTTAGTTTCTATTGAAGTAACACTGGTTTAAAATACTGCATAGGTTTCAGGTGTATAACATTATATTTGACATCCGTATATACCACATTATGATCACCACTGAAAGTTTGGTTTCCATCTATCAACATTTACATTGATCCCCTTTATACAATTTACTCATCCCTCCCTCTTTTTCTTCTTCTAGTAACCACCATTTTATTTATATAATCCAAGAGTTTGTTTTGTTTTGTTTTGCTTATTCATTTCTTTAGTTTTTTGAATCTCCCACGTGAGTGAAATCACAAGGTATTTATTTTTCTCTGTCTTATTTTAACATAACACCCTATCAGTCTATTCATGTTGTTATGAATGGCAAAATTACATCATTTTCATGGCTCAGTAATATTCCACTATGTACACATACCACATCTTCTTTATTCATTCATGCATCAAAAGGCATTTAGGTTGTTTCCATAATTTGGCTATTGAAAATATTACTACAATGAACAGAGGTGTGCATATATCTCTTTGAATTAGTGTTTTTATATTCTTTGGTTAAATATTTAGAGATGTAGTAGCTGGATCATATGGTAATTCCATTCTTAGTTTTTTGAGGAATCTCTATACTGTTTTCCGTAATGGCTACACTAGTTTACATTCCCACCAATGCAAGGATTCCTTTTATTTTATAACCTCACCAACACTTGCTGTTTCTTGTCTTTTTGAGAAGTCACTGTAAAAAGTGTGAGATTATATCTCATTGTGGTTTTGACTTGCAGGTCCATAGTAATCACTGACAATAAACATTTTTCCATCTGCCTGTTGGCTATATGTAAGTCTTCTATGGAGAAAGTCATATTCAGATATTTTATCCATTTTTTATTGGATTACTTGCTTTTTGTTGTTGTTGAGTTATATGAATTCTTTATATATTTTGGATTTTAACCCCTTGTGATTTGAAGTTTGTCTATCATTTAATGGATTATCTTTTTACTGTTGAACTATAGGAGTTCTTTATATATACTGGGTACTAGACCTTTATCAGATTTGCAAATATTTCCTCCCATTCTGTGAGTTGTCTTTTCAATTTTTTGATAGTATCCTTTGAAACACAAAAAAGCTTTTCATTTTGATGGCATCAAATTTATCTTTTTTTGTTACTTGTGTTTTTGGTGCTACATCTAAGTCATTGCCTAAACCAAAGTCATGAAGACTTACATTTAAGATTTATCATAAGAGTTTTATTTATTTCACTTTTATATTTAAGTCTTTTATGTGTATATTTCGAAGCAAAATTTGCATAAATATATCCTGTTGTCCTTGTACCATTTAATAAAGACCATTCCTTTCCCATTGAACTGGCTTGGCATCTTGTTGAAAACCAATGTACCATAATTATAAATGTTTATTCCTAGACTCTCAATTCCATTTCACTGATCTATATGTTCTATCCTTATTCTAGTATCATCCCTTGATTATTATAACTTTGTAGTAGATTTTAAAATCCAGAGGTGTTAATCCTCAAACTTTGTTATTTTTCAAAATGTCTCAGCTATTTTGGAGTTCCTGCATTTCCATGTGACTTTTAAGGTCAAATTGTCGGTTTCTTCAAAACAAAAAAGACACCTGGAATTTTGTGAAAGATTGCTTTGACTCTGTAGATCAATTTCAGGAGTATTGTCATGATAAGAATATAATCCAGCCTAAGGATATCTTTCCACTTATTTTTTTTTTAATGTTTTTAAAGACTTATTTATTTATTTATACAAGCACTGGGTACAGTCAGAAGCACTGGAGGGTGAGAGAATTCACCAGAGCCAGAGGGGAGAACAGAGCAGGCAGAAGGACCGAAGCACACTGCTGAGGGGAGCAGCGGGCGGCAGGAGAGGTCTGCGCGCCATGTGGGACCCTTGCCCAGCGGCTGGGGATCGAACTGGCGCTGCAGAGGCTGCGGGCAGCTTTGCAACCCAGCGCTCAACCACTGCGCCACTGGGGAGGCCCATCTTTCCACTTATTTAGGTCTTCTTGCATTTGTTTCAACACTATTTTATAGTTCCAGTGTACAATTTTCAGTATACAATTTATTCCTAGGTAATTTTTGATACCATTATAAATGGAATTGCTTGAAATATTTTTTATTAGTATAAGTTTTAACATGGAATTGTAGAAAGTCAATGAACAAGTGTAAGAAACAAGGATGAAAACCTAAAAGAAAATATGGTAAAACTAAAATTGTATTTCAACTTTAGTTAACTTGTAAACCTTTAGTTAAAATGTTTCATGCTTGAATTCAAAATCCTTGAATATAGGTCTGTCTTGCTCATCCTGGACAACTAGCATACAACAGACACTCACTCAAGAAACACCTGGGAATTTATAAAGTTCCTAACACCAGCAGAAAGTATTTAATCTGTATTTTCTATTCCAATAAACATGCCCATAAGTGTCAGTTTCTTCAATTCATTGTATGGACTGAAGGTATTACTGTCAGTAATAAGGCAAAATAACCACATACAGTAAAATAAATCCGGTGAAGACCCCCCCCCACCATTTGACCAGCTCCCCATCAGTTTTCCCAGCTAAGAAGTTGAGAGAAGTTAATAAGGAAGAGAATAAGAGTATGTAGTAGAGGAAGGACTGAGCATTTGGCAAACAGCACTGATAGACCCTCTTGACAATGTATAATGACACCTAAAGGTGACAGATGCATAAAGGAGGGTGGAGGAGGGAAGGGAGAGGGAGGAGGAGAGAAGGAGAGGGAGGGCAAGAAGCACAAACCACTAAGGTCTGCAAAGGAGAAGTTGAAACTCAAAGCTAAATATGATGTTCGTCATTAATGTAGCTTGGTTTTGTTATCAAGGATGACAGATAACAATTTAAAAAATAAACATTTACTAAAGACATGCATAATATTGCTTTGTGGGCACCTTGATAAATGTCTTGCATATACAGTCTCATTAAGTTCTTGTGACAATTCTGGGGCAAGTATTATTATTGTCGCTATTTCAGAAAAGAGAAAACAGAGATCTAGAGGTATTATATAGCTTACCCAAGCTCTTCTACTTCCCAACAGTCACAGTTGGTATTTAAATCCAGGTTATCTGACTCTAAAATGTACAAACTATGAGAGATGTGTGTAAATACAGATATAAGCACCTCCTGTGTCTGCTTACTGGAAATCAGAGTAAATATCCAGAACCTTGATATAGTTACTAATTTCCAGTACCTTCACACCAGTTAACTAACATGATTCCAAAGAGAAGTCAAAGTTTGGAAAAAAAACACTCTTGATACTCTTTCTAGGCCAGCGGGAGATATAAAAAGGACTGCAAATATTTGGCCATTAAAGGCACAGGTATCATGAAGCCTGAGACTGTTGTTTCCTGCATTCATTGGGGCATGGCTGGGTTTGAGTCCATAAACCTGACATGTAACGTTGGGAATATCCCTCATCTTAGTAAATTGCCCTGGCCTAATCTGCAAGTCTACTGTGAATTCTATGATTCTACCAATTCATTGTTCTACGCTTTTAATTATTAGGTTATTAACATCAACTGCACATATATTTACATATTTTCAAACTGAGTGGGCAACTATTGCTCTCAGCCCAGGTTAAGTGGGGAAATATTTAGAAGTTCCCTGGATCAGAAAGCCATTTCTTTAAGAAAAGAAACAAGAAAGGCATGGGGGTTGGGTAGAGAGATTTGCTTTGATAAAGTGCATCTTGAGCCCTCTCTCCCCTGGCTGGTCCATATTCTAAATCATTTCCTTGCTTTCACATAGTAAATTTTCTGCTAGATGTCTAGATATGATGGAGATCAGGTTACAGTGTGAAGGACAAAAGATAAAAACAATCTGCATACTTCCATCTGGCTCTTCAGAACAAAGTCTAGAGACTTGAAATGTGAGGAGAGACGCATGCTACTCTTGCTGCACAACAGATAACGGCAAATGTCACAGAAACAAATCTTTCAAGAGAATCAGAGATGCTGGAATGTGTAATTAATCAAAAATTACTCTGAGAGCACTAAAAAAAAAAAAAAAAAGTCAGACCTGGATACTAAAGACAACATTGCCTCTATCACAAGTGGATGAAAAGTTGAAAACAGACCAATGCATTAGAAATTCCATACTGCAGAGCTGCTATTTGTATCGTTGTCAAATGACTCCCAGTTCAAAACAAACAAAAAACCCCTCTATATATTTATTAACAGGGTCTTGCCTAGTTTTTAGAACTCAAGTCAGCTCTCAAGGTTTGAATCTTGTCAAACTATTCCTTTGCCACATGGCACTGGGCCACGCAAAACGGATTTTCAATATGAAAGAAACCAGAAGGTCCAATACAAACACGGGCTTTCCAATATATAAAATTTAAGAAAAGCCAGGGTCTGTGCAGAAAACATTAAACTGGTTTATATATCAAAATCATGAGGTTTAAGCAGAAATGCAGCATTAAAATAATTTATAAAATGGCTCAACGATGAACATTTTCCTCCATGAAAAAACAACACCCTTAATGTTTTTCATATGGCACATAAATTTTACAATACCTGCAGGAATATTTTCATTGGTTAAACCAACACCATAGGTCTTTTTAGCTCTTAAGCATATTACGATTCTTGCCTTTTTATAGCATTTTTGTTGTTGTTTGCACCCAATGTAATAAGCTTTTGAGAACAAGAAACAAACCACAATAAAAAGGAAAAAGGACTACCCTTTGTAACTGCAACTTTCACGAGACGGGTGGAAGGGGGAGCGATTCAAATTTGGTTTTTATACTTGCTATCTTGATGCAATTAATGTAAAATAATTGTCTGCACAAGCCAAGGAAGAGGCTAAGTTGAGGCATTTGAATGCATTCCCGAAAATTATTTCCCTGCCTTCCTTCAGCCTGCTGCAGCAGATGTTGGCTGTTAAGCCGTGCAGACGACACAGTTCATGACTTTTCTAAGACGGCTGTGTGCCACATCTGCAGTTGATGAAATGGAGAGCAGAAGTGTGGCAGACACAAGAGGAGAGTGTGAGCAAGGCAGGCAGGCGCAGGCTGGGCCAAAGGAACTGTCTTGAAGGCTGGCCTAAAAATAGACACACACACTCCTCCACCCTTTGCATCCAACCTCATAAAACCAGGCCTGCCTGTCCTATTACAGAGTCAGCCTATGGCAGACACTTCCTGTATCCAACATGGGCTGAGGATAACTTGAGAGCGTGGAGGCAGGAGTGGAGGGAGGCAGGCTGTGCAGCCTCCTCTAACTGCAGCTCCGCTCTCAAAGCCTTGGTATAACTGGGCTGTGGTCCAAGTTCAGCTGGGCCCCCAGAGAAAGGCAATGCTTGTGTTTAGCCCGCACAATACTGACATAACATTAACAGATTTACATATGCAAAACTGTGAAGCAACAGGCATTCCCCCTCAATTGACCCACAGCTTGTAGTGTCTGCCGAGTTATTCCCCGCTTCGGCTCTGTAACCAAGTGGGCGGCATGCGAATACCATCTGGGTACCACTTATTGAAAACTGGCAGTCGTTCTGTAATAGGCAAGCTGGCAATAAGAAGGAAGGGAATAAATTGCATCATTTAGTTAACATCCACTTGCTTTGCGGCTGTTAAAAACCCATGACTGAATAATAATTTGGTTATTTCTTTTGCCAGAAACTGCTGTCAGCCAAATTGTACTACGCATGCTGCAGAAGTCGACTTGCAAAATTTCCACTTGAAAAGGGGCTGAGGAGGATCAGGGCAAAATGGGCAAGAATCTTTGGTTGTGAGCAGCGGCGACTTCTGCTGCGTGGTGTCTCCATGTCCTCTAAGTGTCCCCATCAACCCCAACACCAGGCTGTGCTGAGCCACCCAGCCACAGCCATGCTGAGTCACAGTGCCAAGCTGTGATGTGCAGTCATCCCCCAGAGGAGCTCAGGTTCCAGGGAATGTGTGACAAGTGACATCTATGTGGCTCCCAGCTGGACATGGTGGCAGATGTGGCCAGGCAAGTCTTGTCCTGGAATTGACACCCTTAGCCTCTGCCTCAAAACCCAGTGATTAAGTCGAGCCTCAGGACACCTGAGTGCTACCTCCCAGTGCCCCCTTAACTGTGCCTGGAGCAATCAGTCTCTCTCATTTCTTTCTGGCTATTCAACTAGTGAAGTTCCAACACAACTAGCAAAGAAAGTACCAGAAACCTTAAACGGCCCCATAAAAGTAGAAGCCATCTTCAGTATAAATCCATGTGTTGAAGTAGTTCTCTTTTAGATATATTTGTAAGATGTAAGATTATTTACTATACTCTCTGTGTACATATACACACATATATATACTCATAGATGTATGTATACATGTGTGTACATGTAGATACGTATGTATACATATACACATGTATGTATATACATTTCCCTCTTCTATTTTAGGAAAATGAGGGCTGAAATATGTATAATTGACCAATGCTATAGCAATTTTTAAAGCATATAAATACATGTTTATTTTTAGCTTTTAATTATCTCGCTCTTTCTTCTAATCACTTACATATATTTCAGCCGGTTTTTTCTTAGAAGACATAAAAAAGGAAAGAAACAAAAGGCAAAATTAGAACAAAAATAGGAAAAAGCAGGAACAAAAAAGACATAAAAGCCCTTCAAGTAAACACAGTTTGTCTGATCAAGTGGGGGGGAGGTAGGAAAATGAGAGCATTTGCAGTGATTTAATGGCAAAAATGCATGTTTACAAAATCCAAACCTAAGCACTCCTTACTTATGCATTCGAGAAGAAAGGTTAAACAGTATTTCAAAGTCCAAAACAAATTAAAGACCACTCAATTATTTTAAGTAGGGTGGTCTTTCTGAAAATAACTCAGTTCGCTATTTGCACATTAAAATAGGCAGAATACAAACATGAAAGAAGAAAGAAAAATGCAAGACCAAATTGTCATGTATTTTATAAACCATGCCATTTATAAGTTACCACGTTTAAGTGAAACTCTGGTAATAGTCATTTTCAAGAGGAAGACAGTAGACAAGTAAGATAATAGTTTTCTCCCCCACATTCACGTTATGATTGTAATCTCACCTTGCTCTAGACAGCTTATAAGACAAAGAAAAGACTAAGTTACTTCTCTATCTAGAGATATCAAAGGACTATGGATATCTAGGACTATGGAGCAATAGGCTAAACTGGTGCCTTGAGATGTTGAGAAAGAAAATATTTCCAAGTTGCTGAAATTATAATCAGTTTTCTTAAATGAAACAAAATAACTATTCTCATACACACACGTGTGCACACACACATGAGCACACACATGGACAAGCACACACTCCCCAAGACAACCAGCAAACTGCCAGAGAAATAAATATCACTGGCTAAGGGTCAGACGAAGTGGTTTTCGCCTAAGTTCTGCCACGGTCTAGCTGAGTGGCCCTGGGCAAGTCACAACTTCTCTGGGTTTGATTTTCTTTTCTTGAAAAATTGTGAAGTATAACAAACAGTGCTAGAATTTCCAAATCTAAGCAAAATAATAGAGTTCTGAACAGCTCTTCACTGCACATTTATCACTTTAAAATGCGAATCATTGCTATGAAAATAAAGGAATCAGAGTTACACGGGATTTCAAAATTACTCTCATTTTACTTTGCAAATTACACTTAGGGTAAATATTGCTGGGGCTTTGTTTGTTTTTAAAAATACACATGTTGAAGGACTGAACTGCTTTATGCAAATATTTATCTTCCAGAACATTATATGTTCCTCAGCGTTTGTTTAAAATCCAAAAAGTTTCCAGTAACTGCAAGCTTTCAATTTAATATTCAATTCCTTAATAAATAACTATACTACAAAATTAAATTGTATAGCCTATCATTTTGGCAATAGGTAAGAACCAAGAGTTGGAAGTCTAAAGAACCTACAAGCAAACATGGTTTGGCCCATCCTAGGATTTTAGAAAACAGTGCATTCCTAGAAAACATTATTTTTAAGCTACTGCCACATCCATTTTCATTGCAGCAGATTTAAAAGTAATCATTCTCTCCTGTTGCTTTCCACTGTTTTATTCATCCTAAGCCCTTCAACCAATGAACCATGGTATGGTTTTTCCTAAATCATGTTAAATTTTGCATATGTCCTGGCAAAAGTCCAAAATTCTAACCAACGTCAGCATTTCCCAGGTAACTTTAATCAACTTTACTGTCTTTCAGAAGTGGAGACAATGCGATTGACCTGGGGCCCGGCGGGGTGTTATGTGTGAAGGTGTTCCCAGGAGCTGGCATGGAACTGTGCTAATCCACCGCACACCTCGCATATCGCCTTCCTCCCCTGCAACACCCAAGTGCAGACATTCACAGGCCAGCTGGCTAGGGTGCGTGGTCAGTGGCCAGGAAAGAGAAGAAGGTGAACCAACCGGTCCACGAGATGCAGAAATTCCCACTTTGGCCTCATTAGCAAGAAGACTGAGCAGCCAACACTAAAGTTAACATTAGCCAAATACACCCAGGTAATCTTGTAAAGAATAAAGATTTGCTCATTAACTGAGCTTAGAAAGGTGTGACCTACAAACCTGAAGAGCTATTTTCAGGTCCTTAATGGTACTAATTTTGTGATCACATTATAAATTCCATGTGGTTCTTCAGAAGTTTCCATTAAGGAGAGCTCTGATGATGGACAGTTAGGCCTTTGGGCTTCTTCCCCTCTCCTCCCCCACCCCCGCCACCCCCTCCCCCACACACACACACCTTATGTTGTATACCTTCTAGGATTCAAAAAAGCAAAGTAAAAGTGAACCTCTGGTCAAAGCACAAGTTACCTGACCCCCACAAGTTGCCTCAGTCACTGTGAGGCAGTGCAGCACACCCCCAATTACTCCTGAGAGGGCACCAGGGCCAACACCATTCCCTGCTCACCAGGAACAGAAGTGCCTGGGTTCATTTCTTTTCTTTTTTTTTTAAAGATTTATTTATTTATTTATACAAGCACTGGGTACAGTCAGAAGCACGAGAGGGTGAGAGAATTCACCAGAGCCAGAGCAGGGAGCAGAACAGGCAGAAGGACCGAAGCACACTGCTGAGGGGAGCAGTGAGCAGCAGAAGAGGTCTGCACACCATGTGGGACCCTCGCCCGGTGGCCGGGGTCGAATTGGCGCTGCAGAGGCTGCGGGCAGCTTCACAACCCAGCGTTCAACCGCTGTGCCACAGGGGGGGCCCAACCTGCGTTCATTTCTAAGAGACTCCTGGACAGCAGCAGTCAGGGGCTGCCGAGTCTCCGCAGCCCAAGCTAAACAGGCAATGATTCAGTGATGGTAATTGATTCTGTGAGAACTACCCAGACACTAATGGAGCCAAGCACTGGCTTGCTCTATTAGCGCTCAGCTGAAAATAAAATTTCAGGATCCATTTTCATTATGAGCTTAGGAAAAGAAGGAAATAAGACAGAGAGGAAGACAAGAAGGGAGAGATGGAGAGAATGGGGGAAAGAAAGGGAAGGCAGGGAAGAAGGTAATTGCTTGCTATGAAGACAAAACAAATCGTGAAATCTAGAAATACATACTCGGGGCTGAATTCCAGTCCAACTGTCTTTGCTGTCAGTTTTAGAAAATAAAACTCTTATCAAAGGCAAAAAAGGCTCAAGGGATTTTCAATATATCTGGACTTTACATAAACTCAAAATTACAGGTTCCTAAAACTATTAGGATGAGGCAACACTCCTTTTGCAGGCTGTTCAAGTTTTTGCTCTCTTCCCTCTGCATTCTGACACCATGAGGAATCCGTGTCTGCCTGCCCAGTGTGACCCGAACAGACTCCAACGACCAGTCCAAGGCACACACAGCCTGGGTTGGAGAAAAGGTTTGTGGAAACCCATGAAAGTGCTCTTTATTTGAGAAAAGGAGATCCTGACAGGTAGACAAATATTTCAGGCCTTATCCAGGTGTATGGCTGGGGTGGGGTAGGGTGAGGACCCATGGGTTCCACGGGCCACTGTGTCATGTGCACCCAGGTCAAATCCTTTTAAATGGCTCTGATGCCAGTGAGGAAGTCCAGTTACCCAGTAAGGGTCACTCAGAGCCACAATTAAGAGCTGACATTTATTTTCTTCCTTGTGTAACATCAAAGGCAAGTTGCTGTCTTGGGGCCTGAGGCAGAGATGAATGCGAAGTAAAGACACAAGAAAGTCTTGTGGAGAATTATTTCTGACACAGTTACCCAACACCCACTTCAACCAAACACCTGGTTGGCTGCTTATCAGTAGCAAGCATTTAAGCATTCTAGCACATTCCAGCAAGGTCCAGAGAGAGAGAGAGAGAGGAAAGCTGTTGGACTTTTCAACCCTTTGGTGGTCATCATCACCTCCCATATTTATAAGGTCTTTTGGCAACACAAATTTGAGCCCCTGCTGTGTACAGTTCCACTGGCTGGAAACCTTAGAAAGAGCTACGGTTTCTTCCTCAAGTCAGTAAATACCTCTTATACCAAATCAATGTATCCACTCCCAGGGGAGGGGCCAATACAAACATCCAATTTCATAAGAGGTCAAAGAGTAGCTTGGAAAAGTGAAGAGGGAGAGAAGATGCGGCAACTCTACACTTCCTCTTCTGCTGGGTCTCTCCAAGCACTTCAGTCTTTGTTCTGAGGAGGACACACCCATGGGTAAACACACATTTGAAAATGTGGGTGATTTGCAGATTATTTTACAAACCACTGATCACCCCATTAATGTGGATATTAAAAAAAAAGGTCCTATTAGAGGCTAATGTGAACACAGATTGAATAAGTAATGAGTGCAAGATCCTACCTTTAGTTTAAAACTACACACACACACAAAAATAAATAAAACTACACACACACACACACATGCACACAGGCACGCACGCACATACTGTAAGTTTTCATGTTGAGAACACAGAATTAATTTTTTCCCAAACAACATCACAAAAGTGACAGGCTATGACATATGTATTTGCCCCTCTCCTCCAATTCTCTCTTATTTATTCCTTTCTCTATACCCCCTTTCCCCCTCAAACTAGACTTACATGTGTTACCCCACAAGAAGTGAGGAAAAAGTCAAAACTATAAGTACTAATAATAATCACTAATATTAACTTAGCACTTGCTATGAAAATAGTAGTTTTATTTCTATTGACTCATTTAATTAAAACAAGAATCTGGGCCTCCCCTGGTAGCACAGGTGATTGAGTGTGCCACGCTGTGAAGCTGTCCACAGCCTCTGCAGCGCTGGTCGATCCCGGCCAGCCAGCAAGGGTCCCACATGTCATGGCAGTCCTCTCCTGTCTCGCCCCCTGCTCCCCTCAGCAATGTATTTCCTCAGTCTGCCTGTTCTGTTCCCCACTCTGTCTCTGGTGAATCCTCTCACCCTCCTGCGCATCTGGCCTATACCCTGGTTCTTGTATAAATAAATAAAATATTTTTTAAAAATAAATAAAACAAGAATCTAATGACATAAAATTTACCATTTTATAGATTTAGAAACTAAGACAGAATGTTTAAGTAATATATCAAAGGTCAAATAGCTAGTAAGAGGCAGGCCCATAACTCAAACCCAGGAGAGCTACCACTGTGCTATACTGCCCCAAAACTGTATTAATCAAAGAAGTTAATTTTTTTACTTTTAGTTGTAAAGGGTCTGCAAGTTAGTTATATATTGGATTTTTCAAGGTTAATTTTAACTTACCAGATTTATGCACTGCTTTATATGTGATGCAACTCAACTCTTAGCCACACACAAATTATACCACTTACAACTAGTAACTAGAAGAGTGACAAATGAAGCAAACCCTCTTCACTCAGTGCTTCTTCCATGGCAACCACCCAGTCACCCATCTCTGCCTTCTATGCTAACTAAAAACCCATTTTTCAGATTTGTAAACAAAGACATTTTAATAATACATGTTTAATTTAATTTCACAGATTAGGTATAATAATGGGAATGAAATCCCTTCTCAACTTTGACAATAACTTTAAAACACCAGGTGAACTGAAACTTGATGAAAGTCCTTCAACATGGAAGAAAAGGGAAATTATAGTAAATATACTCCAGTGGCCTCACTGGTGGTGCACGGGTTAAAAGTCTCAATGCTATCAAGCTATCACCAGCCACTATGGCCTGAGTTAGATCCCCAGGCAGGAACAACAGACAACTAACCCACATGGAATAACAGTCTTCTCCTGTCTCGCTCGCTGCTCCCCTCAACAGTGTATTTCAGTCAGTCTGCCTGTTCTGCTCCCCACTCTGTCTCTGGTGAATCCTCTGATACCCCTGCACCTCTGGCCTGTACCCCAGTTCTTCTATGCATAAATAAACAAATTTTCAATAATATGTATATATATTATATATATATATATATATTCTGGTTATGGAAGTTGTCCCTTCAAAAAAAGTTCTCCGACAAACTTTTTAGTTTTTATGCCTCTTTGAACATAGGCTATATATCCTTCTAAGTTTGAAGTTAAGCATACGTCAAACAATTTTTTTGAAAGACAACTTTGTTTTTAAAAAAATATCACAGAAAATGTGGTATATATACTCACTGGAATACTATTCAGCTCTTAGCAAAATAACTCCTATACTCAAAGAACAAAATAGTGGTTATCAGAGGGAGAAGGGAAGGGAAATAAAGGAAAGATAGTGGGGAATAATAATAGATCTTTGGTAACAGATGCAGTAGTTTGTGTGTGTGTGTGGGGGGGGAGAGAGAGAGCAGTGTGAAGCTAATCCCCTGAAATTTATAGTTTTATAAGCCATTGGGAAATCAATTTTTAAAAATGCACTACAAAAGCATGACCAGCTCACTGTATACAAAAGTGCTTCAACAAATAGCATAAATAAATCAAAAACAAAAATACTCCTCCCTCATCCTCTTGCCTCCCATCCTTAACACAGCTTATGCTTCATTAATGTTAGTGAAGGTACAAATTGGTATGTGGGGTGTTTCAAAGTCTCAGCTCCCTCTATTCCCCATAACCCATCACGCACTCCCCATCTCTACAAAAAAAAAAAAAAAAAGATTATCACATATAGAGTTGGTTAAGATCACACACCCTTGAACAAGACTGTCTGGGTTTGAATCCTACCCATTCCATTTATTAACTATTTGACCTTGAGCTAATTAATTATTAGGGCCTCCCTGGTGGCGCAAGGGGTAATGCACCGCACGATGACGCAATCCGCAGCCTCTGCAGCAAGAGTTCCATCCCAGGCCAGCCAGGGAGCAACCCACATGGCGAAGCAGACCTCTCCTGTCTCGTCCTCTGCTCCCCTCGGCAGTGTATTTCAGTCAGTCTGCTGTTCTGTTCCCCACTCTGTCTCTGGTGAATCCTCTCACCACCCCGCATCTCTGGCCTGTACCAGCTCTCATATACATAAATAAATAATTCTTTAAAAAAATGAATTACTTAGTCTCCTTGTGTCTCAGTTTCCACACTTGTAAAATGAGGGTAACAGCAGTATTCATCTTACTGAGTCAAGGTAGGAGTAGATTTCATGAGCTAATATTAATAAAATAAGTAGAAAAATGCCTAGCATGGAACTTCTATTTAAATGTCCATTAAGTATATATATTTTTAGGGCCTCCCTGGTGTCTCAGGGGTTAAAGTCCCAGTGCTATCAAGCTATCACCAGCCACTGCGGGATGAGTTCAATCCCCAGCCAGGGAGCTGAACCACATGGCACAGCAGACCTCTTCAGCCTCACCCGCTGTTCCCCTCAGTAGTGTATTTCAGTAGATCTGCCTGTTCTGCTTCCCACTCTGTCTCTGGTGAATCCCTTCAACCCCTACACCTCTGGCCTAGACCCCAGTTCTTATATGCATAAATAAATAAAAATAAATCTCTTTTCAAAAAGTATATATATTTTAAATAAATTAATATCCAGTGAATAGGTGCAGCAGACCTCTCCTGTCTCTCCCGCTGCTCCCCTCAGCAGTGTATTTCCTCAGTCTGCCTGTTCTGTTCCCGACTCTGTCTCTGGTGAATTCTCTCACCCTCCCGCGCATCTGGCCTGTGCTCTGGCTCCTGTATAAATAAATAAATCTTAAAAAAAAAACCCAGTGAATGAAAAAACAAAACCTGGAAGCATTTGCCTAAATATGCCCAGGCAACTTAATTTGTGCAAAAATGAGAACTATTAGGAAGAGAGAAAAATAGATTCTGCTTCTCTAAACTCATAAGCATCCCACTTAAGGAAACAAAGACTCCATTTATATTAATCCATCTGATTTTTATTTCGGGTCATAATGATCAGAGGCAGACAGCAGCTCTTACATTTAGAGATCAGGTAAATAAGTGCATTTTGCTAACTGTGTATTTTTGCTATATTTTTACCATTCTGTGGCACACAGCACACATAAACAGAGCAAACTCTCTATGCACCTGTGCAACTTGGAGAACACCCCCACCCACCCTTCCAAACATAATGTGCTCTCCATGTCTTTCCGAATGGCCATGGTGAGCTGCCAATGTCAGTGCTTTTCCTCTAAGGGGTCAGAGTTGTTGTGTGTTTTTTTTTTCCTCAAGGAACAAATTATATAACTAGAGACACCAAAACTTGTGCCCACTTCAAAAATATTACCAACAAACATTGAGAAATCTATTTTCTATAATATTTATGCACCTCAGAAAAAGGTTCTGAGAAGACTAATGCTTGAAACAGATAGCTTGCGTGTTGAGTTCAGCATACATGTTCTGGCTTAAACTCTCAAAGGAGTAAATACAAATTTTTTCAGAGGAAACAATTGCTACAGCATAAAACTAGCAAGCTCTATCCACAAAAACATTCTATAAAATGTCAAGACATTTATAAAGTAAAGTGTACTATAAAATAAAATGACATAATTATAGGATATTTTTATTTGCTGATTCCAAGCACAACAACATATAACTATCTTTCCCCAAAAATACTTCTGGGATTACTCAAATATAAGGGTGGGTCATAGAGAATTATTTTCTTCTTTGGTGAGTGGCATTTTCCTGGTCAAAAGAAAACCTTAGCAGCATAACAAAAACCCAAGTAATAAATATGGCAATGACTTATACAGAGAAGACAAATATTACAGCCACAATTTACATGCATATAATATTGCCAGGTTCCTCAAGTTAAAGTTTAGGTTAAATGTATACATTTCTAATAAAACAAATGTTTTATTCTATTTATTTGAATGGAATTTTGCATTTCCATTCAAAGATCAATGACAGTTGTTTTAGAGGGAGATATATTTAAAAAGAGAGAAGGAAACTGCTGTCTGTGTGAAGCTGACTATACACTGGAATACAATGAAACTGCCTCACACATAAAACCTTTAAATCTTTTGATCTCTACCATCCATGACTGGGTTGTATAATTCAGACAGAAAAAATTCAAAGGATAGAATGTACTATTAAAGAATATCCCCTGGTTTTTCAGTATTATTTAATCCCACCAAATGCATCACCTCTAAATTATCTCATCAAGGAAGTGTTTGAATACTCAACCTTTGGCAGCTTTATTTTATTCTAAGTTTCTACAGCAATGTTCTACAATATAGTCATCTTTTACTAAATGCCTGTTTTTGTCTGATGAACCCATGAAGATACAAAGAGAAATAAGACAAAGTCTTGCCTTGCAGAGAATTAAGTCCAGTTTAAAAGAGAACTGAATAAAGAACTAATTACCACAATTACTACTATTAATCACTGCTCTGTAAGACAAAAACAATGCAATAAAGCAGGAAAAATAGATACAGGCAAAGGAGATAAAATCTATAAGATTTTGTCTACGTTAAATGTTCTTGTGGAGCTCAAAAAAGTGATCACATATAAGGTATATAAAAATATAGCACTGTCTACATAAAAAAAATTAGTAAGATAATATGAAGGTCTTTCTTTCTTAGTAAGACATATAAATACACTTTTTTTTGCATAGAATTGGAGTGTAGGCTACAGGTGCAGGGGTTGAGAGGATTCACCAGAGACTGAGTGAGGAACAGAACAGGAGGATTTACTGAAATACGGTGCTAAGGGGAACAGCAGGCAAGACAGAAGAGGTGTGCCATGCCATATGTGGGTCAGCTCCCTGGCAGGGGATCGAACTCAGATCATAGCAGTAATAGTGCTGAGACTTAACTCCTACATCACCAAGGAGGCCCCCATAAGTACAAATTTTCATAGGAAAAAAGGAATACTTTAAAAAAGGAGATAATTAAACTATTATCCTAGATGGACAGAATTCTTCTCAGTTATTTTAAATTTCAATCAAAATACAAAAGAAGTATGGAATCTCTCCTTTCGGGTATTGTTATACTACCACACCCACCACCAAAGTGCCCCCAATCCATCCCCATAGACTTCTAAACTACATACAGTAATGTAAACCAATGTTACCTCAATTTAAAAAAAAAAATGGAAAAAGAAGAAAACCACAAAAGAAAATTATTGATAAGAAAAAATGCAAAGGCTATTTTACAAAAATTGAAAAACAATAAAAGCAAAAAAAGTGAAATGAGGATAATGAGACATTTACCATAAAATGTACTATAAAGCTATAATAATTTAAACAGCATGGTACTGGCAAAAACTATGTACACAAATCAACAAGAATGTTGATGAGCAATGTGATAGCTAATATGTGAGTACTTATTACATGCCAAGTGCTTTACCATCTTAACTTAGATTCTTTTTTTAAAGATTTTCTTAAATATATTTTTGTGTAGAAGAGCTGGAGTGTAGGTTAGAGGTTCAGGGGGTGAAAAAATTCACCAGAGACAGAGTGGGGAGGAGAGCAGGTATATTTCCTGAAATACAATGCTAACAGTGGGCGAGACAGGAGAGATCTGCTGCACCATGTGGATTATCTCCCTGGCCAGGGATCAAACTCAGGCCTTTGTGGTGGTAGTGCTGACACTTAACCCCTAGGTCACCAGGGAGGCCCCCTAACATAGACTTTTGTTTGATTAAAATTAACAGTAACAAAGCAGAATTTTCTTAGTACATGTTCCAGTACCTTATTTAGTTTCTTGGCTATAACCGTTTTTTTTCCCATATCATCAATAAATTTCTGGAAGAATGTTAGGGAAAATGTTGGTCTAAGTACATTTTTATTGTCGTAAAATTGAAAGATTCCTCAAAGTTGTATTTTATGATTAATAAATATGAATTTCTGGTACCTTCAATGTCTGTATCTCCTGTTTCATAATATTAATTTGAAAATATACTCTCCACTGGGACTGGAGTACCTATTTATTAGCTCCAGTGAATGCCACTCAATTGAGAATACTTTTAATTTTATTATATTACATGAAATGTGTATACCTTAATCCAAATATCTTCATAGGTCATCTTTTTAGCTCCATTCTGTATACCTTACTTTGACAGAAGTATTTTTACAGACTAAAACTCATTAAATTAACAACTTTGGTTTGTGATTTGGAATGTCTGACCTAATTTAGAGATTGAAAATGTTTAAGTCTACAATTTCAGTTCATTTCTAAACAAAATTCATATTATCTGATTTAAAATAGGTATTTGACTTACCATTGGTTTAAAAAAAATATGGCATACAATTACAGACTGTCAAAATTAAAACTTTCATTTTTTGAGCCTTCGTTATTTAATTTGTTCAGTTACTTCTTTGTTTTTGCAAGGATAAAAATTACAATGTTGTTTTATTTGCCATCATCTCCCTCCAATATTATAAATTGCTAACTTTCCATAAAAGCTGTATATATGTAAACACTCCATTCTTTGAAATATTAATATTTCCAGTCTTAACTAGTTTAAACATGTAACCAAAACTTAGAGAAAAGTCATAAAATATGTGTTCACCACAATCACCTCCAAGCACAAATTTGTTCTATGGATTTGTTAACTTAGTAAAAATAGTTTTTAGCAAAATATGTTCTCCACCAAAACTTGTATTTATATTATCACTGCAAAAATGAATAATTTTCTCTACTCAATGTTAAACATTTTAACAGAATTTATGATATCATCCATAACAATGTTAGCTGTTAACCTTCAATAGAATGAAATTCCAAGAGCTTTGCCTTGATTCCATGAACTGGATAGGGAAAAATCAATTTATTATTAGAAACACCTTAAATGATTGTTCTATATGAAGCATCCAATAACACAGATGTTAACCCGCTATCATTTATTGTTAATGAAGAAGTTCCTGTAAGCAGTGCAACACTATTAACAGCTATTAATTCAAGTCCAAGAAAACTCGAACTCCAACATGAGTGAAATGAATTTAGAAAAACTCATTTGATCTAAATGAAAAGTCATGCTTCATAGAATAAAATATAAATATGCATTCTGTAGCTGTGTGTGGGTACAGTCTTCTTATAATAAATACTAACTTTGAAACAGATACACTATTTTCTACATACGGATCTCCAAATTTTTCTAAGTTCAATGATTTTACTGTGATCCCCCAGTGTAAGGTAAATGCCAAAAAACATTTTATAGAACTAAATGTTCATGGTCAACTTTCATGAATATAGAAAAACAGTCATGTGATTATGTAGCATTTCATTAAACAAGTTCTGTTTTTTGGAAGCTCACTGTTACTGAATGGGTTAACTACAAAGTGTTTTTTTAAAACCATCACAAGTTATTTAAAATAATGGTAGATTTATACAAATCAACAAATGAAACATCAAAAAACCTACTGCTTGTTGCAAGAACACTCAGCACTTCCTCTGTAGCATAATTGCTCAGACTCAATTTTCCATAATTTTCATACAGACCGACCTGAAATTTCCCAGGTTTCCCGTGATGTCCACAAACCGATGGAACTCTAAGTCCCTGGCCACTCACCCCAGAACACGTATTCCTTTAAATATAGATATTAATGATAGTGTGCCTACAAAGGGTTGGGTCACCTTTCAGAGGTCACTAGACAGGCATCTCACACATTACAAGGTAAGACAATATGGAGTTAGAAACAGCATATAAAATAAAGGTCTACTTATAATAATACTTGTTCATAAAATAAATAATATGTGATAAATGCTAAGCTAGACAGGATTCTTAAACAACAGGTGCAAAACCAGAACTGTCCCTAACAAACAGATATAAATGGTCACCCCTTTATGTAATTATCTTGTTTATTCTCCAGAGCAATCCCTTTAGATAGTTCCATGAGCATCTCTATTTTCACATGCAAAAACAATGGCTTAGAGCAGTACAATAACTTGTCCAACACACAAACTTATTTATATTGGTGGAGCCTGAAATCAGAGTCCACACACATTAGCTACTATATAGCACTTCTCTGTGAAGTAAAACAGGAAGCATGGAAACAAGTCTTGTTTCAGATCAAAATTTAGTATACTCTAAAGAATTTTAAATCAATAATGTATAAATAGTATTCAATAAGTAATTCTGGAACTATAAGTTACTTTTTTTTTAAACAACCAAGTCAAACTTTTGTCTCTCACTGAAATAAAATTAAGAGAGACTGAAAGCTAAACACTTTTTTTAAAAAGAAGGAGAGAGAAACAAAAGAAACTATAAAGCAATTAGAAAAAAAAATATGGACTTGGTAGAAAAACCTAAATCTTAGAGAAAGTTAGAAGGTATAAATGAAAGATGAGGGACATAAAGATGGAGGTAATCACCTCCCAAAATACTTTATGTACAATGTATAATGGGAAAACAAATTTTTGGGAAAAAATGAAAATCCATAAAGAGTTATCTTACAAATTAGTAATATTAATACAAACACCATATTTCAAAACTCATAATACAAATAGGTAAATCACAAAAGTTCTAGAAGTAGTCAAACATCAGAGGGTACAGAAATTACTTCACTAGTTAAGATAGACTAGCCCATTGCCTGAATAATAGAACAGATTTCACCAAGAAAATTATCAATAATAAAAAGGGAAAGGCTTAGTTTTCTCAGTGTTAGCCTGGGACAATTCAGTGAAAACTGTCATCATTTTTATGGAAAACAAATTGGTGACATAGTCAAGAGAATGTCAATATTCACCATCCTTTGATCCAATAAATTCACTTATAGGATTTATCCTAAGGAAA
The DNA here is from genome assembly GCF_014898055.3 of Talpa occidentalis. Classification (NCBI taxonomy): domain Eukaryota; kingdom Metazoa; phylum Chordata; class Mammalia; order Eulipotyphla; family Talpidae; genus Talpa; species Talpa occidentalis. Next base: position 53,243,413 of record NW_023600993.1, read on the forward strand.
TAATGAAAAAAAATAAATTTATGTCTGAATGCTCATCATAGCATTATTTATAGTACCAAAAGATTGGAAATAATGCAAACATCCAACAGGAGAGAACCGATAAATAAATTATCATACACTATAAACAGAATGGAATTTTAGCAATCTTTAAAAATCACAGAGAATATTTGGTGATACATACATGTACTGTTAAATCAAAATAAGCAGGAATTGAAACTTTAATCTCACATGTGTATTCTCACAAAAATGGGGGAAAAGACTGTATTGAAATACACTAAAAATGTTAATCTATCTTTTCTTATGGGTGGGAGATATACAATGAAGTTTCAGAAAATCACAATTGTCATTGTTGGGCATACCACAAAGGTGTATTTTGGAACAAATAACTGGGGAATCACTGCATACTAGATGGATGAGATGAAAAATTGGAACTAGTAAGATATATGTTTGGAGGGGAAATGACTAAATACTGACATATCTCGATATCATCTTCCACATCTCAAAGAGTCAACTTATAACTTTCCCTGAAAAAAATTTGTGATCATTAAAAAGCATCCACTATATCCCCAAATTGCTGTGCAACACACAAAATACTGAACTAGAAAGTGTGCTTAAAACCCAACTCGTATTGGTGTGTAAAGCTATGAAAAAAGTTATGAGCCAAAAGCCATGAAAAATCAAAGAAATACTTCTGCTTGATTTACTCTGCTGTGAGACACACAGTAGTGAGGCAGCTTTGAGGCTGAAAAGTCACACAATCCACTATCCACCCATCACCACAGAAGAATGAATAGGAGGCTGGAAAGTTCTAGTGCAGATCCTGATTCACTTTCTGCTCCTCATATTCTTTATTCATACAATAACACAATGTTATACACAATTTTATACACAATGTTGGGGGAAAATGACCTTATCCATGCTATTCCCTTAGCCAGAGATGTCTATTTCTTACACACAGAGTCTCATTGGAAACCTCTCTTTTTTTAAGGCAAAACAAGTTTGGCATTTCTAATTGAACTCTCAACCCCCATTTCCATCATCCTCTTGAAAGGACTCTCCATGTCACTCAGACACAAACTCTTCTTCCTCCGGCCCCATGATTCTCAGGGAATGTTGGCTCCATCCACACCCAGAGGTGTGCCTAATAATGATCATGATTGGTTTGGAAAAGTCAAGCTAAGCCAATCATAAATGACAGATATCATGGAAATGGGCAGTTTGGGCTAAGAGAGCAGAGAGAAACTTTGTTGGGAGGCTGCTAGAAAGTAAGCTTCACACTCCAAAGAGATCGCAACTGGACAAGACAGCATCTCTCTTCTTGTGGATATTGTGGCTCTCAAGGAGTGCTACTGCCATTTTATCAATGACCAAGACTTACTGAGAACTAAATCACAGGATTGAGCTATGCCTAAAGCTCCCTACAACTTCAGTTTAATGAGCTAACATATCCCCTTATTGTTTAAGCCAATATGAGTGAGGAATTCAGTAATGTGTAAACGAAAATCCCTAACTTTGTTAGAACATACAACTACTGTTCTGACTAGGCAAACATCATTTATTCTTCAGTAAACAAAACCTTAGTTTTTTCTTTGGAATTCCCCTTCTCCCTTTCTCAGTTCCTATGTTCTAGGTGGAATTGACACATTCCCAGAGCAGGCAATGATTTAAGAACGGGCCATCAGAACACTGATCCTAACTGGTTGGGAGACAGTTACAATATCCTTTGAGGCCAATAATATACCTAAGTAAAACTCATGTTAGAACAATGGACGGGGAACAAAACTACTGTTCTGTTAGAGATCCTTAAATGGTAGAATATAAACCTGGGTCTATTGATCGCCATCTTGCCACAAAAAGAAATGAGATGGCTACAAATGAAAGAGTCAATGAGAAAGCTAGGACAAGAGAGAGATCAGCCTCCTGATGGTACTGTGTCAGCACCTGGATTCATCTATCCCTGAGGCTAATCACCACCAAAGTTTTCAATTATATGCGCCACTAAATAATAATCTCATGTTTCCTAAAGTGTGAGACGGATTTCTTTTTTTTTTTAAAGATTTACTTATTTATGCATACAAGAACTGGAGCACAGGTCAGAGGTGCAGGAGGTGAGAGGATTCACCAGAGACAGAGTGGGGAACAGAACAGGTGGATTGAAGGAAGTACACTGCTGAGGGGAGCAGCGGGTGAGCCAGGAGAGGTCTGCTGTGCCATGTGGGTCACTCCCTGGCCAGGGATTGAACTTGTGCTGCAGTGGCTGTGAACAGCTTCATAGGTTGCATATCAACCCCTTGCGCCACCAGGGAGGCCCATGAGACAGATTTCTGCTCTCAGTGCCCCCGTTATACTTGTCACCATCTTGCTGCCATCACCATGCACTGTGGCTATGTGCCTGACTCATCCACGCATGGTAACGCTCTGTAGTAACGACCATGCTTCTCAACCTTCTGTCTTCCACATTTAGTGAAGAACATGGCTCACACACCATGTACGGTACTGGAAACAAGTCATTAAGCCTACCCCACACCCAGACTTGGTTTCCTATTTTCAAAAACAATACATTTAATCAAGAAAACAGATAATAAAACGTGTTGGGAAGGCATGGAGAAATTGGAACCCTCACACATTGCTGGTAGGAATGTAAATTGATGCATCTAATTTGAAAAAGTCTGCCAGTTCCTCAAAAGGTTATAACTAGAAGGCACCATATAATCCAGCAATTCCATAGCTAGGTTTGTACTTAGAGAATTGCAAATGTCAACAACAAAAAAACTGCTTATGAATGTTCACAGTAGTTAATTATAAAAGTCAAAGGTAAAACAATTCAAGTGTTCATCAACAGATGACTGGATAAACAAAATGTGAAAAATCTACACAATGGAATATTATTCAACCATAAAAAAGATCAAAGTGCTGGCTTGTCCCACAAGAAGAATGAATCTTGAGAAGCATTATGTTGAGTGAAGAAATGCACACATAAAATGCAACATAGCATGATTCCATTTATACGAAATGTCCAGAATAGACAAATCTATAGAAACAAAAATACACTGGTGATTGCCCAGTGCTAAAAAGATTGGCAGGAAATGCAGTGGGGATGGGAGTTTGAATGCTAAAGGATATGGGATTTCTTTTTTTTTTTTTAAGACTTATTTATTTATTTATTTATACAAGCAATGGGTACAGCAGAAGCGCAGGAGGGTGAGAGAATCCACCAGAGCCAGAAGGGAGAGCAGAGGAGGCGGACTGACGAAGTACACTGCTGAGGGGAGCACTGAGCAGCAGGAGTGGTCTGCGCGCCATGTGGGACCCTCGCCTGGCAGCCAGGGATCGAACCAGTGCTGCAGAGGCTGCGGGCAGCCTCGCAACCCAGTGTGAAACCGCTGCACTACCGGGGAGGCCCGATATGGGATTTCTTTTGCAGGAGACAGCAATGTCATAAAATTGACGTGGTATGGTTACACAACGATGTGAATATACGTAAAAGCCACTCAGTGGACTGTAAATTGGTGAATTTATGTTTATGAATTAATTACAGTCATGCATAGCCTAACAAAGAGATAGAATCTACAAAATGTGCCTTGAGATGAGTCTATCCTTGTTCAAACATCATAGAATACAAGTACACAACCCTAGATGGTATGGCCTACTATACATCTAGACTATAAGGGACCTAGGCCCACTGAGACCACCATTATAAATGAGGTCTTTAATTGACCAAAATGTCCTTTAGTGAAGCACAACTGTATATTTCAATAAAGATATTACCAAAAAAAGACAGTTGAACCACATGGTAGCCAAGGTCCCTGCCACCATGACTTGCTATGATTCTCTACAGCATTTCAGATGAAATAGGGAAGATCTAGCTACATGACTCAGGACAATTTCTTACTCTCTACAGCTCAGTTTTCTCATCTATATAATGGAGAAGAAAGCATGGGTTGTTGTGAGGACAGAATGAATTACACATGTAATGTATCCCACAGTGCCCGTACACACTCAGCATTTGAATACTGTTGCTGTTGTTCTATGGGCATTTGCTGACAAGAGCCTTTACACTTTGTCCACAGACACTCACTACAAATCAAATTCTGTTTCATGTGCATCATCGTAAAGTGCCAGTCTATGCCTTTATTTTCATTTGCTACCCTGCTAACCTAGGAAATCACAAAGACATATTCCCACTTCAGTTTCATTTTTTTCTTCCTCCTGCAGGGTGGGGGAAGAAAGAATGAAAATTTAAATAAATTATGTCAAGTAGCAAGTAATCGTTTTTCATCTTCCACTTGCATAGCCAAGGCCTAATACCCGACTACTACAAACTACTTCCATGTGTCTCCATCCTAGGCAAAGAGGAAAAGGGCCAAATGTTCAGGCCTGATGATAGGAGTTTGGGTTTAAAACCAAGATTCTCCAACCAACTCTCAATTTTGGGTGTCTGCCCCAAGCTGTCAAAAAATGTAAGGCTCTGAAAGAGATCTACATGAATTCTCTCAATAGTTGCTTCTGCACGGATACGAAGGGGGTAACAGCATTCATTATGGGCTAATCAAGACAACCACAGTAGTTCCTGTGATTTATTGAGGGCTCCCCATGTTGTAGACTCTGTGCCCTACTCTAAGTGAATTACAAGCATTAATTCATCTAATTCTCACAACCCCATTTTGTCAGTGAGAAAACTGAACCACAGAAGTACATAAACACTTGTCCAAGGCCACATGGCCCATAAGTGGCAAGGCAGGGGATTTGAACCAGACTGTCTGATTCAGTACCCACTGCACTATGCATTGACTTAGATTCTTGAGGAGGCAAAAAGAAACCAGTACATATTACAGTAACAGGGACTAATATCAGCTACCTTTTTTAACTGAAATAACATTGGTTTATTATATTATATAGTTTTCATGTGTACATTATTATAAATCAACATCTATGTTAAGTTCACCACTAACAGTCTAATTCCATCCTTCACCATCCTTCAATTAACTGTTTTTACCCAATTTACCTTCCACACCCCCCCTTACTTTCTGGTAACCATGAATTTGGTTTTACAAGTCTAAAAATTTATTTTTGTTTTATTTAATTCATTTGCTTTAGTCTACCTTTTACTGAAAGTTTAGGAATATGCCAGACATAGGACATTACAAGAACTATCCTTCCAACATCCATAATAGATTCATATTATCATCAAAAAAATCATCACCAATGAAGAGACTGAAGCTATGAGGTTTACCCTAGGTCACCCAAATACTAGGTGACCATACAGAAACTCAATCCTGTTCTGTCTGGTTCAGATACTATGCTTGTCAATAATGAATCATTTGACTTTTTCTATTGGTGGAATTTGGATCTTCCTCAAATAGGAAGTTAAGTAATGACTTACAGACCCACAACCTGTGATCTAGACCTCCTGCACCCATTTCCTTGCCTTCATTTCACAACCTCTTCCCCCTACCCCTTCTTTGATGAGTAATGAAAAGACAAAACGTGCGGTCTTGAAAGGTTCCTTTTCCTGGAAAATATGGGATGTGAGGAAGTCAGATTGGGAAATGAAGAAGCCAGGGTGGCCATTCAAATAGAGGTAGAAACAAACTGGGCAGAAGGATGACAGTGTGTGCTGGAGAGCGTGGCTAGAAAGAATCCAGGTAAAGGAGAAGAAACAAAATTCCAGACAAGTGGAGACCAGGGAGAAATGTAAAGGTTCTGGCTTCCAAAGGGTTTGCAGCATGGGTCTGAGATGCTGTCTTACCTAAGGCAAGAGGTGGATAGACACCTTACACAGTTACATAGCACAGCATAAAATATTCCAGTAAGATGGCCATTCTGGGAAAATTTTGTTCAATTGAATGCATGAGGACGCACTACCTGCAGAGACCAGCATCTGGTGAAAAACAAAGCGAGATTTTCCCTACCACAAAGGCAAGGGAGCCATGGTCTCTCCGTCAATCCTCCAGGACAGAGAACCATTTTAAGCTGTAAAGTCAACCCTGTCTACATAGATAACCATCAGGCAATCTGAATACTGGAACATATGGAAAACAAGGATCTTTAATTTGCAAAGTTTTCTACATGTCAGACCATGGGGCAATGTAAAATATAATCTCAAAGCTAGAGCAGACTTTTAATTCTAGAAACATAGTGCCAAGTCATTTTATTAAAGACACCTTCCCTGCACCCAAGTGGAAAGGCTCCAAAGACAACGTGAAACGCCAACAGACTAAACAGCACGGTTCTCCTGTGCCTCCGACAAGTGACACTGGACTTCCTCTCCACCTCCAAGAATGAGGGCTTTCCTCTCTCAACCTTCCTAAGAAGCTGGGCAAGTTGGTGCCAAACTGCCAGATGACTTCACTCTCTGTAATCCGCATGGCACGTGGAATAACCACAGCATGCCAGATTATCAGTAAGGTGATAACACTTGTATATTATACCTGCTTGGCACGATTTGAATGAGGCTCCCTCAGGCAGCCTAAGGTTTCACTTCCTGTTATCTGCTCATGCAACAGTTTCAGAAGCAAATAAAAACACCCAGCAAAACCATCTTTTAGGAGCTTATTCAAAAGGGAAGAGACAAAGCAGTGCAAGTCAATACAAACCCCAAAACACAACAAGGTAATTAGCCTGAGGTTCTGACTCTCTGCAGAGAGTGAGGGACACCTCCTTCCACTGGTTAGTGATACTTGCCAGATTTCACAGTTTTTATTCATCTTAACTATTTAATGTGACTTTAAAGCAATACAATTTGAATAATAACAATTATAAGCTCTGGTATGTAAAAAGCTCCTTCCTATATCTGCCAGGTACTGTGTCACATTCTACATGAATTCTCTCATTTAATCCAAAGAAAAAAATAGATAAGGTAATAAGGTAGGTTCTATTATTATGTCCTTTCATGCACACACACACACATTTATGGAAGATGAAATTTAATTAGAAAGTTACCTTTGTCACCCAACAAGTGCTAAAATGACTCTTTTAACCCAAGCCTGTGGAACTGCAGAGTTCCCACCCTTAACCACCAAGCCACAGTGTGACCTACACCCATGACCTCACTGAATCCAAATTTGGGTGCAGCCTTGACTGGACCCAATTAATGCAATTAATGAAACTCTATCATGTAACACTAGTTACATGACTTTTGTCCAGTTTGTTGTTTTTCTAACTTACAAGAGGAATTTTATATTCCAATGATCAAGAAAACAGTCCTTTGGGGAAGTCAGTTCCATTATGGGGAGATGAACAATGAAAAGAGGGAGGAAAAGAAATCAAATCATCCATCAAGGAGTCGGAGGCTGCGGACACCTGTGTTTCTGTCACTCTGTCACTGATGAAGCACTAGGGATAAAAAAGAAGGTTTCCTGTAGTTCAAGACTGCCATTCAACATTACCCAAAGGGATGGTTTCACTGGGGATGCCAAGAATGTAGCAGGTATTAAAGCAATTCCGTAGCAGTATCTTTCAACAAGAACTTACTAAGATTCTTTGTTTTGTACCACTTCACTGTATAAAGTCGTGTAAGAGTCTTCATTAAATACATGTAATGGGGGAGGGATAGCTAAACAGACTCTTTAATGAGAAATTCAAGTCAAGAATTGCTGGAGACAACATGTTGCCTTCTGGCCTAATGGAAAAATCAATCTGTCAGGTCATAATTAAGTGATTAGGCTAGAAAGAAAGGCGGCTGCTTATACTTGGTCCACTACCTAGTCTAGTGTTGGTAATCAAAATGTAACTGAAAACCCTATATGTTACAGAAATGGTAACTATGCATGCATATGACTCATTAGCTTCTGGGCAGCCAGATATTTAGTAAATAAAGGGTGGAACCTCATAAGCTTGATGATAATGATTGTGATATCTATAAATAATGATATCTGCTATCAAGCTATCGCCAGTCATTGCGGCCTGACTTTGATCCCTGGCCAGGTAGCTGACCCACATGGCTCAGCAGACCTCTCCTGTCTCGCCCGCTGCTCCCCTCTGCAGTGTGTTTCAGTAGCACTGCCTGTTCTGCTCCCCACTCTGTCTCTGGTGAATCCTCTCACTCCCTGCATCTCTGGCCTGTCCCCCAGCTCTTGTATGCATAAATAAATAAAAAATAAAATGAACGAAGAGGAGGACAAATGAGGAATAAGTAAATAAATGACTGTGTCAATGAATGAATAAATGAGTGAAAAATAAGTGAATGTAGCCATGAGTTACTTCCATGACAGTGATTGAAATAACTTAATTATCATTTCATTTTATATAATTATTAAGAAATATGCAGATATGTGAATACCCATTCCCCCCTTACTGACCACAAGGGAGACCATTACAAATTCTGATCAAGCGCTCCTTATACACTGAGCATAGATGTGGCTAAATAGATGGAAACGAGCTCACCTAACACGGGCCATGATCACTGTAGGGAATAACAGTGGGCAAAACACAGTCCCTTTCCCCAACTGCTAAGCACACAGCCAGCTCATTTTCCAATGGCCTGAAAGAGGTGAGGAAATAGAGACACTGAAAACTGCGTTGATTACAAGTTAATAACTGGTTTGCAAATGATGAGCTGTGCTGAGCGGTTCTCTCCTTCCCCAGGAACTAAATGCCAGACACCTTGCCAGGGAAAAATAATACAGACAGACTACGTAAACACATTCAAATCCCAAACCTGACTATAAAGCCCTTGTGTAGTCTAACGTTTGACCCAACTAAAGTATCATTTCCAGTCCCTATAGTGTGAAAATTAAGGTTGTTGTGAAAAGGCAATTCAACGGGCAATCTGGTAAATAACTAGATGGGAAGGCACTGATGTTCAAACCTCAGACTGTCCGAGGGCGAGGGCCCCACAGGGGATAGCTCACTGCAACTTATTTTTCCTTCTTTTCCTCATTCCATACCAGACCGTGGGAGGGAAGGCAATGCTCATTTCGGTGAAAAAGTGCCAGGCCTTCAATTGATTCTGAAAGGGCATCCTCCTGAAGGTGTGGGCAGACACCGGTGCCAACCTGCTCCTGGCATCGTTAGCTTCCAACAAAGGCCACAGTGCCATGAAATGTCCCTCCCCAGCCTGCTGCTCTCTTGATGCTCCTGATGAACTCATCACACCCCTCCCCAGAAAAGCAGTCACACATCTTCTCCCTGGGCTCCAGGAACAGCCTCAATGTCAGTTCAGAAAACAAGCTCCCAGCAGCCACAGCCCCCACAGAACTGTTGCGTGCCATTGTGTCAAGAGGAGTCACTGTGCTAGACAGGAGAGGAGAGGTCACAGGGAGGAAAATGTGGGGAAAGTCAGACAAGGCAAGAAAGCATGGGAGATAAGTATTTTAATCTTCCCAAAGTTCATTATCAAACACTCTAAAAAGAAAAAAGGGAGTAAACTGTCAAGACCTTGTTCTCATAAAACAGAAATTCAGGTAATAGGAACTATTTTTATTAATAATAAACTGTCACCAAGAATCAAGTGTTTATGACGAGTCAAAAGCTCTGTTAAGTGCTTTGTACAATTTGCTCATTTATACCTCCCATCAACCCAAACAGCAGGCACTATCACAGCCACTAGAATAAACTGAGTCTCAAACAATCAGCCACGTGCTCAAGATGCCAAAGCCACGAACGGGGAGTGGATCAGTATGTATTACATGAGTGAACAAAAACTTCTTAGGCCAACATGAAACAGTCCAGAATTCAATTCTGTTAAAATTCCAGAACTTTGTATGGCCAAAAAAAAGGTATTCTTTTCTTCATTCTGCTGCAACTGAAACAGTTTAGCGAAGTTCATTTTATCTTCTTTAATGTTCTGACTGTCCGATGCAGATGTACAACATCCCATAAAATGATTTTTGCATTGTGAGCTGCTTGAGTCAACTCCATTTCCATGACGGGGGGCTGGAAAGCTTGTAATTCTTAAAAGCAATAAATCAAAGAGTGCTCCTCCCTCCTGATAGAATCTGTTTAATAATAAACACTTTGGGATAAAAGAGTTTCTACTCTTTCTGAGGCTGCCATCAGATTTTAGGTCCAGCAGGTCTTTTCCAGGATGAAGTCAAAAGTGGGTAAGAAATGAAGAGCAATGAATATGACAGGGACAGAAGACACAAAAGGGCAAAATCCTGGCAGAAAGGCCTTGGAGGGAGGAAAGGAGGGAAGTAACAAGGGAGGGATGGAAGGAGGGAAGGAGCAAGCAGGAACAGGATGCGTTTCCCTCACACAATCTAGCAAAAAGCCTGCAGGGAACGCTGAGAGAAGGTGACTGATATTTTGCACTTGGAAACCCAAGAAGAGGGATGTGCTTTAAAAGGAATTTGCAGCCCACTGTGGACTCAAACAGAGGAGTCAAGGCAGCTGTGAGAGTGGCCCAGGAGGACCTCAGCCTGCCATCCCTGTCCAGCCCTGTCCTTCTGTTTGCAGGCCAGGAAACTTGGTACAAAGAAGCAAAGTCTTTCAGAGACTCCCTGGTGGTGCAAGGGGTTAAGACACAGCACACTATGAAGCTGTAGGCAGCCACTGCAGCACGAGTTCAAACCCCAGCCAGGGAAGTGACCCACAAGGCGCAGCAGACCTCTCCTGTCTCACCCACTGCTCCCCTCAGCAGTGTATTTCAGTCAATCTGTGTGTTCTGCTCCCCACTCTGTCTCTGGTGAATGCACTCGCCCTCCCCACATCCCCTCCCCCAAACTCTGACCTATATCCTGGCTCTTGTATGCATAAATAAATAAATCTGAAAAAAAAAAAAAAAGCAGCAGCAGCAGCAAAGCCCTTCAACACAGGTCCTTAATCCCAAGCAGGGCCAGTTTCATGAGTGTGTATCCTGTGGAGCCACTGTAAGTGCCATGCTCAGAAGGGCCCTATACTTGATTTAATGCTCTGTTGTTGCCATCTTGAAATTTTTACTATTTAACAAGAAATTCAATATTTTAAGTTTGCACTTGGTCCTACAAATGTGCAGCTGGTCTTCTACTTTCTGTTTATTCTTCTAATGTTCAAAAGCCTCACAAGACTTAGACATTTTTCTGCCTTTTACAGATAACTCATTTCATGGGCTAATCACTCTATAAAGACTTGGTTTTGTTGTCCTAGGTTCTCAAAAATTGATAAGAGCGAGTGATTTGCATGTCACCCCTAGTACATGCTTCAACTTACAAACCAAAATGTGCTGTCAGAGACCACGGAAAAGCAAAACACAGATGTCACTAGTGGGTTGAATGGAGGGGTAATGGGACATGGTATGCTTTTAACCTCAAGGGACTGTGAAAATCTGAACCATTTACTAAAATTCAGTTCCAGATCCCCAACCTCATCTTATTCCATTCACAATAAAATGCACATCTCCCAAACATGCAGACATGCAGGTATTACACCTGGATATGGAGAACAATCTTGCAGCTCCACGGGCAGAGTTACTACGTCCTGGTCCCATGTATGTCACAAACTTCAGAGAGACAGTTACTCCTCAAATGGGGTTTCTTTTCAGAGAAAGAAAATAAAATATATATACATATACTGGAAAACCAAACAGCTATGGGCCAACATATATTGTAGAAGAAGATGCTAGAGGAAAAGTGTTCTTGATACATTGTGGAACAAAATATTCTTGATACAATGTGGCATGAAAGCATATTTTTAAAAGTATACAAAGCATGAGCTTTGTATAAATTGTGTGTGTACTTTTTTTTTTTTTTTTTTTTAATAGAGGCATGCTTTTATTTTATTTTATTTTACTTGTTTGTTTGTTTGTTTTATACATGCACTGGGTACAGTCAGAAGCGCGAGAGGGCGAGAGAATTCACCAGAGCCAGAGCGGGGAGCAGAGCAGGCAGAAGGACCGAAGTACACTGCTGAGGGGAGCAGCGGGCGGCAGGAGAGGTCTGCGCGCCATGTGGGACCCTCCTGTGGTGGCCGGGGAGCAGCCGGGGATCGAACCGGCGCCGCAGAGGTCACGGGCAGCTTCGCAACCCAGCGCTCAACCGCTGCGCCACCGGGGAGGCCCTGTGTGTGTACTTTTTAAATTGTGTGTGTGATCTAAAGAGATAACTCACCTGTATGTACCCATGTTGACATCTATACTGACACAGATATGTAAATACAGACAGGAATGGGTACTCTTGTGGGGAACATGGAAGGATTTGATCCCAGTGGTTATCTCACTTCCCGTTCTGAACCAATCTCCTCACAGAAAAAGACATGGGGATCGATGTTTGTTATGGCTATCTCACAACCAGGAAGTATTATTTTATCAAAACTTTACTTTCTAGGGCCTCCTAGGTGGCTCAAGGGGTTAAGACGCAACCTATGAAGCTGTCTGCAGCCTCCTCAGCATGAATTCGATCCCCGGCCGGCCTGGGAGCTACCCACATGGCACAGCAGACCTCTCCTGTCTCACTCGCTGCTCCCCTCAGCAGTGTACTTCGGTCAGTCTGCCTGTTCTGTTCCCCACTCTGTCTCTGGTGAATCCTCTCACACACACACACCCCGCCTCACACCTCTGGCCTGTACCTCTGCTCTTGCATGCATAAATAAATAAATCTTTAAAAAAAAAAACAAACTTTACTTTCTAAAGCAGTTTAAGGTTTACAGCAAAATTAAAGGAAGGTGCACAGATTTCCCATATACCTCTTTGTCCCCACCTACCACAGCCTTCCCCGTCACATACATTCCACACCAGAGTGGCACATTTGTCACAACTGATCTACCTACAGCAGCGCATCGTAATCACTCCAAGTCCATGGTTCGTGTGACAACATCATGGTTCCCTCTTGAGACGACACATTCTCTGGGTTTGGACAAATGTACACCCTATTACAGTATTGCATAGAGTATTTCCATTACCCAAGAAAATGCTCTGTGCCCTTGCCTATTCATCCCTTCCTTCCCCCAACCCCTGATCTTTTTACTGACTCCATTGTGCAGCCTCCTCTAGAAGGTCATATAGTTGGAATCACACAATATGTAGCCTTTTCAGATTGGCTTCTTTCACTCACTAGTGTGCATTCAAGTTTCCTCCATGTTTTTTCATGGCTTGAGAGCTCATTTTTTTTTAAGGATTGCAATAGTAATCCACTGTCTTGATGTACCACGGTTTATGTATCCATACTCTTACAGAAGGATATCTTGGTTGCTTTCAAGTTCTGACAATTATGAAGAAAGCTGCTATAAACACCCAAGTGAAGGTTTTTCTGTGGATGTAAGTTTGCAGCTCAATACAACTACTGGATCATATGGTATGTTCAAATTTATAACAAACCCTGAAACTGTCTTCCAAAGTTGCTGCCCTATTTTGCATTCCCACAAACAAAGAATGCTTATTTTCCTAATACATTATTTCTGAAGTGCTCGTTGTCAGAGTCCCCCTCATCCAAGGGGCTGAGGGTACTTTCACAAGGCGCAATGTAAGTTCTAGAGAAAACATTCCATCCTCGTTAAGCCTCAACTCAGCCCCATCACTACGGTGCATGGTCAGACTCCCTGGGATTTTCCCATTTTGAAAGAGAAGCTGTTTGACGAGGCAGCTCCATGACCACCCATGATCTGAATTAAGCACAGGTGTTTGAAAATACAGGGATCCAGCATAATTAAGAGCATTAAGCAATCATCTCAGCCCAAGGAAGCAGTTGAAGAAAAGAACAGAGTTTGGGCCACATTTTGGGAAATAAATTCCACAGCCTTTCACCAACTTGAAATCTTGGCTTTGGACATACATACAAATGAGCCTGGCCCGATCTGAGCTCCCAGTGGACAACCGCCAGATCACAAAAGTTGACCCAATTGGCCTGCCTTGCCACAGAGAAGGCCACTGCCGGACAGCAGATGGTATTGCTGGTGAGAGCCAAGAAGGACGGCAGGACAGCAGACAGGAAGATGGCAAAGTACAGTTGGCCCAGGACAGAGTAAGAGTTCTTGCTTTCAAGAGAATTCCTTGTACAATGCATTTTTTAAAAAATACATCATACTGGAATTCGATCTGACTTTCTTTTATAGACTTCAATCACTCTTTCTTTACATCCTATAAAACAAGGCTAATTACTCTTTTGTGTTCTCTCCTGTCGCTTGGTCCTGTTGTACAGTAGTAAAACAACTGCTGAATTCATTTAGGGCACAATGTCTTTGAGAGAGAATTGCATTAGGAACCCTTTTGCAACAAAGAAAATAGTGTCATTGCTTTGCCACAAGGATTCAGAAACCTAGAAAAAGATGCTAAGTTACAAGCATTACTCTCTTTAAATAAGCCATTCCCGAGTATAACTTTATTTGTTATGAGAAGCCCATCTTTTTAAAATAAAAGCCTTTGTTAAATGGCTAACACTGACTCTCAGGATCCCTGTTTAACACACAACATTCTTTTAAAAGGAGCATTGTGCAAACATTCCCCCTTTATTTTATTTTTCTCCTTTTTTAAAGGAAACTCTATCTACCTTTAAACTCATTTTGTTTAACATCTTTGGTCACTGATGCTATTTACCGAGTATCTGATATTCCTAATAAAATGTCAGGACAAATATCCAAGTTGTATAGGAGGGGAAAAAAAAGTTTTCCGACCTTCCGTGGCTGATCAAGGTAAACATTCCTATGGCCTACGTCATCCAGCCACACTGACACAAATGCCTTTTATCTTTCCTCTTAAATTACAAAAGATTATCATTTTACTCAGCAATGAGCCTGACTAAAGCGAAACTGTACATCAGAATTAAATATGTTCTATCTACTCAAAATGAACAGTGTATTATTTATCACTAATATTTAATGACAAAAGAACTGATAACTCTCCCTGATTATACCACTGATTTCATCTAGTTGCGCATCATCGATTCCTCTGGTCATTAGCATAATCACAGAGCATCAACTCAGGCTTATGCAGCAAGTTTGGTAACAGAGATGAAAGTAGACACACACTATTTTAAAAACATGTTCCGATTTTCTTCTAAGTATATCTTTATTTATATGGTTTTCTTACCATGAAGATGCCAGTCCTTTAAAATATGCAGAAATCACTTTCTACACTGAGGAACAAGGTGCTATATCATAACAAGGATACAGAAGTATAAAGCGCCTGTTAATTAAACATCGCTTTTTAACTTGCTACCCTGCATATGTAACTGTTAAGTTCTAAGCCAAATCTTTAAATAAGAATGAGAAAATGGCTAGGCTCCTTCAAATGAATACTTTCTATGGGTTTTTTTTTCCCCTTAAATGTAAGAGATCAGTCACTTGATATGTTATTTTTTAAATCAAATTCCCAAGTACATGTATGATTTTAAAGGTTAAAAAAAAAAAAACGGTAAGTAGGAAAATTATGAAATCTGAGTCAGAACCAATAGTTCACATTAATCCTAAATTTTCAACACATGGTATTGCAAAATGCTCCTGGATTTTAAGTTAAAATGTAAGGAACTTATCTTGAATTAATATTCAGCTTCAATAGGTTCACATGTAGAAATAACTAACATACAATTACATGTATCCAATCGACATGGATAAATTTTGCTAACTTTACTGTGGGGGAGGGAAGCAAGTTATTAAAGAATACGTATGATAACATCAATATAAATATTGAAAATGCAAAAGAAAACCCTCCATGGAATAACATTCAGCTGAGTCGAGACAGCCTCCAAGGAAGAAGAATGGGCTAAGAGAGGGAGGACTAAGCAAGTTGAGTCTCCCCAACCAGGATCAGGGGTCTCTTTCTCCTCAAGCTGAGCTGCAGGTAAATGGGTACTCATGAAATTAGTCTTTGCTCCTTCCTGGTGTCTTACACATTCCATAACAAATATGGAAAGACAAGAGCACGCACTTTGAAGACAAATAGCTTTGTAAATAGCTGCTGTTGGCTTTTTCTCCTCAAAAGTTCTTCTCAACTCTAAGATCAAAGTATTTTGAGGCTAAAGCATCACATTTTATTCAACAATCAGGACATCAGTTATAAAAAGCCCACCTCTCAATATATAAAGCACATTTCCACTGCTTTCAAAAGTGCTTATTGATACCTTAAAGAATTCTCCCACCTCAGTCTTCTGCTATGGAAAAGTCATCTCTGACACAGAGAGGATCTCTAAGAGTAAAAGTGATTTGTCCTCCTTCCTAATCAAAAACAAAAAGCAAAAATAAATACAGAAATGAGGTCTCTAAGTATTTTCTAAATTTTGAGTTGATGCAAATACCTACACAGGAAGAAAAAGCTAGAAGCATACCTTGTATGTGACTTCAGGACAAAGGGGTGTCAGAGAAAGGTAAATTTTCGCCAGATGGGGAGTTTATTCCCCCCACGTGCCCTTCTCTACCTCCAATCTGGAATATTTAAACCTGTGCTGCAGTTGCCATAAGGACAGAGACAAAAGGGAGAAGCACCCCAGTCAGCAGCAGAGAGGATGACTTGCTTCTACAAGTATAAGAATTTGTTGTAAGCTTACCAAAGTTATGGCTGCGCGTTTACTGTCAACATGCATCATACTGCAACAAAAGCCATTATTTAGAAAATAAGATGAACACATTTAAGCGGTTGAACCCTTCCTAAACCCAGAGAAGGCATGCAAAACAGCAGGTCTGCCATAACATGCCCAACGAAGGCCATAAGAGAAAAACCCGAGACTGAACCATTTTTTTTTTATTTTAAATGGACCATATTCTCCAAAATTATTTACAGTGGTGCGTGGACAGCGACATTCTCTAAAGATGCCCTAGCCTCCTCTTAGGGTTCAACTACCTTCTTTCTAAATAATTAAATGCGACAAACTTTCTATTAGAAAATTTCTATAACACATCACTAAAAAGGGTCTGTCATCGATTCCCTAATGATAAATCACTTAATTACTTAACCTTTCTTAATGAAATGATTAACATCCTTTCAGCAAACAAGGCACAGTGATTTAACCTCGTGCTGTAGATTTCATCAACCTGTGACAGTAGCAACACTATGTCCTCTACCTATTTCCCAATCAGTTCCATTTTTCATCTTTTACAGAGACCCTTTATGCAAGAGCAGAGACACTCTACTGCTAAAATTTGGCCCACTGGAGAATTTTTAAAAGTGCTTCAAGTTCTGAACAAAAATAAAAGAATTTTATATTACAGGAATATTCCAAATGCCACCCAAACCTAACACAAAAGCAACTGTGAGGTTCTAAACATAAAACAATGGCCAACTTTTTGGTATCAATTAAAAATCAAGTCACACCCAAAGTAAAATGGAAATTTAAAATAAAATTTAGGTGAGGAGATTTTGGACAAACACTTTATTGCTGGGTAACTTCAAAAGGCACATTAATAAAAGAGACCAAAAAATGTCTGTACAACTTTTACGGTAAACAACTCTTTTGATCTCAGTGGTTAGATCTTCAGCTGAAGCCCTGAATATTTAAACAAGCCTCCTTAGCATCTTATCTCCCTTTATCTCATAATCTTATAGGATGCATTCTTCTTAGGATTCTGCTTTATTTGTGTGGCATCCTTGGCAAAGCTATTTCCATCAATACTACTGCATGCCCCATCACATACAATGGTAGAGAATTTTCCAAGATGCCTAGAGAAATCAAAATACTTGCGCCAGCAGGATTAATCTAATGAGTAAACTGTTCAGATTTTAAATTTAAGATGAAATACTCAGGAAAAAAAGCATTCTAGAAAGCAATTTGACACTAATTGGTAGCTACAACATGACAACGCCCATTGGAAACATAGATGCGTGCAAGGCGTGATTTGGGAGGCAATGTCTGGGAGCTGGAGAAAACTACTGATATTCCAGGTTACTCCTACCACTTTGTAGAACTGCCAGGCTCTTGTAAGTCCTCTCTTTCTCTAGGTATCTAATGTTTTATTCTGTGTTGGGCTCTGAAAAGGGAGCAATAGCCCTCTCCTAGGGTTCTCAATGCCCAAACAGTTAAGTTAAACACTTAAGAAGAGTTGCAGGCTTTCATCCAACTTGAATAATTAAGGAGTCCACTGCTGCCACTGTGGGCTGTGGTGGGCATCAGAATCACGTGTGGAACTTTCCAAAATTGCAAAGGCTGGCCCCACCCCAGACACAGAGCAGTACAATCACCATAGCTTTGCTTTCATTCCAATACTCAAATACACTTAAAAAACCCTGGCTTTGAGTCTGTGTGGAAATCCAAATACATTTAAAATAACATAGGGTGGGCCTCAAGAGAAAACAAAAAATTAATCTGTAAATTGCAAACAAAGATAAATATCTCAGGTCCAGAATCTACTGGCATAAATCACATGGGCCTCTGCTTTGTGTGAATCAGAATTCCAGAAGTGTGTTAAAAATGAAAATTCTCGGGCTTCCCCGGTGGCGCAGCAGTTGAGCGCTGGGTTGAGAAGCTGCCCGCGGCCTCTGCAGCGCCGGTTCGATCCCCGGCTGCTCCCCCGCCACCGGAGGAGGGTCCCACATGGTGCGCAGACCTCTCCTGCCCCGCTGCTCCCCTCAGCAGTGTGCTTCAGTACTTCTGCCTGCTCTGCTCCCCGCTCTGGCTCTGGTGAATTCTCTCACCCTCCCGCGATTCTGACTGTACCCAGTGCTTGTATAAATAAATAAAAATAAATCTTTAAAAAAAAAAAAAAAAAATGAAAATTCTCACGTCAAGCCTGGAACCTTCCTTTGAAACATGCTAAATTAGAACCAACTACATCCTCCTTCCCACTCCCCCCTCCCCTGCCCTGAGCATCCAGGTCCCAGCTCTGTGCTCACCCATCCCCAGGAGTGGGACCACCAGCACCTCTGAGCAGCTATCACCAACACAGGGGAGAGGTTCTAGAGCAGGAGAAA
The DNA here is from genome assembly GCF_014898055.3 of Talpa occidentalis. Lineage (NCBI taxonomy): Eukaryota > Metazoa > Chordata > Mammalia > Eulipotyphla > Talpidae > Talpa > Talpa occidentalis. The sequence continues at coordinate 53,262,161 of NW_023600993.1, forward strand.
TATAAGCAAAACTCACACCACATCCTCCCTCCAACAGCTGTGGTCACTGTCCCAAAAGCACCAAGGATAACTTAAAAAGCATGAGCAACAACACCACACCTGCATCGTTAGCTCACTAAACTCCAAGAACATACTTTCAAATATAACCCCTAATTCACAGCTTGGAAACCTGGAACAGAGAAAGTCACATTATATCTCAATTACAAAGCTGGGCAGGAGAAAAAGAAACCTCAGAAATTCAGTTTTCCAGTATGGTGCAAGAAATATTATTGTGTCTTACTAAATGAAGCTGAACACAAAATTAGCTAAAATCAGAGAATCTGGGAAAATGTAGATGTCCATCTGACTTACTACTAATAAATTCATATGTACCCAAATAAAAAATCCAGGAGGAAATCTTTGTTCTATCCTAAGAGAATCTATTCTACTTAATATAACCCAATAATGCCATGCTCAAATTCATTTTTCTCCTCAGTAAACTGTCTTCTAACACAAGCTTCTCCTATCTTCAAAGTATTGCACTAACACAGAAAGATGTGCGATTTTTAGTCAATGACCCAACCTTTCGCTGCTTGTCTGAATTAGCAGCACTGGGAGAAAATAAACCCATCACAGAGTGATCCTGACATGAGAGAACCAAATAGTAAACAGAACCCTTAACACAATTTTTGTATGTAGTCATGGTCCTTTAAAAAAAAAAAAAAACCAAAAAACTATTTTTATTAAAAATGTGATTGGAAAGAAAGTGCAATTAGCTTTGCATAGACACTGCCGAGATGTTCCGGAACACACCAGACATATGTAAATATTTCGTGATATCAGTTCCATTTGAGTAGACCTGTCAAGATATTTACAAGGCTTGACAGTACTTCTGTCTTTAATTAAATTTTTGCCCAGATACTTTAATGTAATTTAAATAGATTATTAGCTGTCAGGATCTAATATAAATTTTGTTTACGATTTAGTTATTTTAAGTACTCGGATTGAAGAAACTAATTTAACCCCACGATTGAGCAGCTTTAAGCATCAAGATGAGACCACTAAAAAGCTCCCACTGCCCTTTGTACTTCTCTCAATAATCTTAAATTACTACAACTTAATTGCAAATATCAAGGCACTAAACTGAGCCCCCCTTCAAACAAAATAGCTTGGGGAGGATCATAAGGAAAACCCCATTTACACTTGCTCAGGTCCATGTTCTTTCTTTTAGGAAGCTCATTCTCTCAGTGGCTGGCTAGGTAGGAAATGTTTTTCTCACTTTAAATCCCATAAAATAACTATCAAACAAACACCTGTTGTGCATAAGGCAGGGCATATATTAAAACCTGGCATCAGGGGATTTCAGATAGAAAAACAAGTCTTGCAGAGACATCCACGAGCTAATTTGGTCAATAGATTTTTAGGACTAGATAAATCAGTACAAGGAAAAAGATACAACTTCTGGCACAACCTTCTCGTGAATGAGAGCTGACTTCTAAATAAGGTCCGAAAAATGCCTTTGCACAAACTGACTGTAATTAATAAGAACAATTTATTAAAGAAACAAAGAACACTGTTTAATTGTCTTTCTCTCGAGTGCCATGCACTTTACCCCACTGTACTTCCTCTTTCCAGAATACCAGCCTTGTAACTGTAATTGCAAAAACATTATCTATGGGATGCAAAACCAAAGCACTTCTGGAAATCAAATGCTCCTTGCAACGTTTATTTTTAGGCTGGCAACACAAGCCAAATCTGCTTAATTACCATTAAACACATTGTCACATGCACATTGCAATAAACTATGCATGTGTATGTATATGTATATGTGTGTTGGGGGGAGAAGGATTGTCATGCATAAGATACCCCATGTTGGCAGGTTTGCCCGTTTCAAGAATTTGTTCCATTTCATGACCTCAGTTTTTGGCACCTCTAACCTAAGCCACTCAAGTATCTTGGAAGATAAATATTTTTAAGAATCAGTTTAAGATAGCTCCTGGGAGAGAGAGCACATATATGACAAAGTGCCCCGCAGACCAATGGAACAAGTCACATCATTTAGAAAATACACAGGCCCAATTGCAAACTTACTTGGCTTGCTGGCTTGATTCAGGAATTCAGTGTTTGATCACCTGGTGGGACTTATTACCATCAACTAAAAGGGGAAAAAAATCCCTACAAATGCAAAAGTATATGTTGGTTCATACACAAAGTTCACTTGTCTATTCCGCAGAAGCCCCTCTTACGGTTATTTTCTTTAGGAAACAAAACCCTACTTGCTTGAGGTCTTTTTATACTATAGGTCCAAAAAAGATAATCAAAAAAAAAAAAAAAAAGGACAATACTGCTGGCTTAGGAAAAATGGCATTTACTATGACTGAATTCTATAAAAGGAGTATGACACCTAGCAGGACAAGAAAGGAAAAGAAAAAAGTCCTTAACAAAAAGATTTTTTTTGAAAAATAAAAATACCACCTGTGCAAATCTAACCATGCTCTAGAAACCCTTTCTCAGCCAGAGAGAAACAGCTCATGACCAGTGCCTTGAAGTTGCAATTAAATTGCAGTAATTTAAGATTATCGAGAGAGCAAAGGGCAGAGGGAGCTCTTTGGAGGGCTTCCCTTCCCACTTAATGCTCTTCAGTCAGGGGTTAAATGAGTTTCTTTAATGTAAGTAGCTTAAAGTAACTGAATCATAAACAAAATTTAGACTATTTTCTGACAGTCTGCAATCTATTTAAATTTTATTAATGTGAGCCTACAATTATTTTTAAAAGACAGAACTCTTGCAATCCCCTGTAAATATTCTTGGCAGACCCACTGAAATGTAATCAGCACTGTAACACCTACATGAACGAAAACACACACTTTTTTTGTGACAAGGGATCTTACAAGATACGATTGCAAAATTCAGTTTGAGTCTTAAGTAAAACATGAAAACCAAATAAACAGCACAATAAGATTGGCTGCAAAGGGGAAGCTGGGTTCAAAAGAAGTTGTCACATCTGCTATATTCTTCCTTCTCTTTCTTATTTTGGCACTGGACATGATGTGGTATAAATACATTTGTTTAGGAAATATCACAATCCTTCTGTTAATTTAAACAATTGCTTAAAACAGACATACCTTTCAATAGAGCTTAAAAACGCAGCTATACAAGACTGAGGGTAAGATCTTAAGAAGAGCAAGGAAAAACTTGATAACTGCAAACAGTGCCTAGGCTCAACATTAACCCTCTTGTTATTGTTGGTACAAATGATTTAACAAGAAAATATTTACAGCTTTCGAAAAAACATTACATATTGCAGAAAATTGCCTAATAGCATCCATGTGTATGTTTAACTTGTATTGTTTAATTACACAATAAAAAGTATATCCAATAAAAGCTGCAGACTTTGAAACATGTTGGGCACCATGGTTATGAAACTCTGACTTATAAAAAAAAACAAAGTGCTTACTGTGTGATCCACATTTGTTAATTAAAAATTCAATCCTTAAATGACAATTATTTTTATTCATCTGTGTGTGTGTGTGTGTGCGTGCGCGTATACATATATATATGTTTGTCCTACTTTCTACGTTTTTCTACTTAAATAAAAGTGACATTTAATTTGGGAATAGTTTATAGCCAAAAAAACCTAAGTGTTACACAGTTTATACTCCAGGATTTAAATATAAACACAAAATCGTATAGCCATCTCCAGCAATATAACCCTTTTAATTTGAGACAGTTAGTTCTAAATAGTTGTTTCTTTCATTATACTTTGATAAACCTGTGAAAACAAAATGCTAAAGTAATTACTGTTACTACTCCCTTTAAAAATGAAAAGCAGTTAAATTTTCCTAGACAACAAGTAAGGACAAGTTACAGAGAGCTTGAATAAATGTAGCAACATGGTCATGTTGAATGTCAATCTAAAAAAAGAGGTTATGTCTAATCTAGAGAATGCTCCCTCTCGCCTTTTTAAATTCCAAGAGTGGGCTGACACAAAACTTCATCACCAGGGATTTTTTTTTTTTTTTTTGAGCTTCACATCAGATTTAAACCCTCATATACAAAACCTTGGCTTCCCTGACAAGGCAGATCTTCTAAACTTGATGTGAGAAAACGTTATCTAACTCCAGTGTAGGAGTCTAATGTTGGTAAAAAGAATTCCATGTACAGTTCTGGGTAGCAAGACAGCCTCTGGAAGGCTTAATATTCTTTTAATACCTTTTTGGGTGAATTCTCCTCACAAGGAAGAATGCATTAAAAATAATAACTTGTTTAGCAACTCAGCATCATAGAGAGGAGCTGAATTATTTCCTTCCAAGTAAGCCTCCGCTTGTACAACAAAGATCAGCATTTGCAGTGGTCCATTTCTGCATTAGTGAATATATAGCTTTGCTGCTTGATCGAATAGTCCAGGGTTCTCCATGTAGCGCTCCTGACAACACCCCAGCAGCAGTTCTGTTTGATCTCTCCTGCTTCCTTAATTTGGGTTGTCAAGGTTCAGCAGTTGGAGGCTGTTTACTTTTCCAAAAAAAAAAAAAAAAAAAAACACTGATTTTTTTTTTTTTTTTGGTCATACAATGACTAATCCAAAATCTGGGGGGGGGGGGGGGAAATGCAGTCAGAGGCAAGATGCTAAACCTTTTTCCCCCTTTTGCAGTGAGATTTTAGCTGACTCCTTCTGAATGGTAACTAGTTGAATTCATTTTTATATTTTTAATGCTCTTTAATTATTGGACATTTCAAGCAAAAAAAAAAAGCCGGGGTGGGGGTGGGGTGAGGAAATCATCCCAAATCTCTGAAACTGTGAGCCCAATTTTCTTCTCCTGGACTGAAAGAGATGGGTATTTCCACTTTGAGAATCAAAACTCCAATGGAATTCTTAAAAAGATTTGATACATTTCTCTCTGGAATCGAAAATAGCAGGAACTCCTGCGTCTCAATTATGCAGACTAACCCTGGGGGGAAAAAACACCTAAAGTCTGAGAATTTCTCTTCAGGTTATAGTTAAGCCATCTCCCCCCAAAAACTGATTCTCACGATGAAAAAAACGGGGGTGGGAGGGGGAAGGCGATGGAAGGTAAAATTTTGCAGAGATTCAGTATTTTCCAGCAGCAGAAAAATTCCTTTAAAATATCCTTCAGTTTTTCTTAACTCAGCCATTGTGTAATCCTAAAGCCCGAAGCCTACAGAGAACCAAAGGTAAAGTGTAGACGGTTTCAATGGATAGACTCCTTTCAAGGGGAATACAAAATGCCCTGCAGCATTCCCGTTTGAAGAGCAGTAACAAAAAAGGAAATCCGAACTTAGAAAATACCTGAGACCGGACGTAAGAAGTGAGCTGGGGAAGCTCAAATGCAACCAAATGAAATGTTTATATTAATTTCATTATTCTGCCCAAGTCTTAGAGAATAAGTGGGTGGGGGTGTTGGGAAGAGAAAGAAGTTTCATTTCGGTTTTCTAGTCGAGCAAAGGAAAATGAATTAAGACGAACGCGTAGGATGAGCCCAGACTAAATCAATACACTTTGTAATCAGTCCGGCAAGAGTATTTGGACACAATGACTTGGAAATAATTAATAGTTATCAGGGAGGAGAGGGGTGAGGAGGGGGGCAAGGGATGTCACCATATTTTATCGGAGCACTTTATGCTGTACGCTAAACTTTGATCTCCAGAGTTTTGACTTTAGGAAAGAAAGAAAAATAAAAGGAGAAAGTACAGTATTTCGAAGCACCTACAGGAGCGAGGATGGGGCCATCCCTGGCTCCGGGAGCCTGAACACAGCGCTCGCGCCGCCCATGCTGGCGCTGTGGGTGCAGAGAGCCCCCCGGTGCCGCACGAGGCTCCAAGGTGCACCGCACCCCCGCCCACGACCTCGCCCCGGCGCCCACGGCCGCTAGGACTTACCTGCGGGGTCCGGGGAGGGAGTGGGAACACAGCCTTCACGCCCGCGGAGGAGGCGCCGGCGGCACCATGGTCCCTGGCGCGGCTGTCGCTGCCCCTCGCCCGCCGCGCGCTCGCTTCCTCTTGCAAACTTTCGGGTTCTGTGGTCGACAAGAAATCGGGGCGACCCTCAGCAAGTCTTCCCGGTGCGAGTTGGGGGGAAACTGCGGGGGGGGCGGGATAACTGATTAGGTTGGGGGGCCAGGACAAGAGAGGGCGGCGGGCTGGGAGGACCGTGAGCGCGCGTGGAGAGAGGATGCAGCTCGGGGATCCCTGCGAGGATCCCGAGTCAGGGAAATTGGCCCGAGCCAAAGTCTCAGCACCTTCCCAGGATCTTACAAAGTTGCAACAACAAAAAAGGAGGGGGGCGGATAGAGGGAAGGGGGTGGGTTGGGGATACGATGGCAAGCACAAGGTTTGGAGTTACAACTGTTTATTTAGTCCTTATTCTCACAGGGGGCGGAAGCTGCGCGGGAATTGCTGGGGGGCGGGGGGGGCTGCAGGCAGTGATTTCGAAGCAAACGCTTGGGAGGGGGGCATGCGACTTTGTTTCAGGGCGCCGAGCTCCCCGGCGCCCGCGTGTGTCACCGCCCGTCTCCGGAGACTGAGGCGGAGCTCACAACAGGTGGGGAGGACTCGCCGAGGGCCAAAAAGGAGTAGGAATCAAAGTTTCCGAGCGCGGCGGGATCTGGCGAGGAGGGGGGCGGGGGGCGGGGGCGCGGGGAGGAGGCGGCTGCGAGGGACCGCGACCCCGCAGCAACTGGCAAACTCCGCGGCGCCCGGCGCGTCGCTGCCGCGGTCTCCGCCCGAAGCGCACGGCGCCCCGGCTCGCCGGCGAGGCTGAGGACTCTCGGCGGGACAGGAACGCAGCGGCGCGAGCTCCCGAGGAAGGCAGCGCGCGGGCGAGACGCGAGAGCCACCGGCCTCCAGGGCAGGGCCGGGTGGGGGTGGGGGGCACGTCTCAGGGCAGACTGGGGCTTGGGAAATCCCCCGGCTCCCCAAGCCTGAGAGTGGAGTAAAACCTGAAAGTGTGCGGTGAAGGGGCGGCGGATCGGGGCACGTCGACTCCCCGAAGCGCACCCTGCGCCCACTCCCACCCGCCGCGCGGGCCCCGGCCGTCGCCGGGAAACTGGGTTACCCCAGGCAGAGTGTGCGCGTGGGGGTGCGTGTCCTGGGGAGGGGGCGCGCTAGGGGGTGTGTTTTCGGGGCTCCGGTGGTCGGCGGTGAAGTGCCCCCGCCGCCGGTTCGGGGTGGCGTGCGTGGCACCGGGGATGTCCCCAGGCGCAGGGCCCAAGGCGCCGGCGTCCCCAGTCATTCCGCCGCGGCCCTCCGAGCAGCCCGGGGACGCCGAGGGGGCACGCGTTCGTGGAGAGCGAAGGGAAAAAGTTTGCTTCAAGTCCAAACTTTGGGCTCCAGAGACGCCCGGCGCACGCCCCTTCCCGCCTTGGACCCGACCCGGCACCCCGCGCCCGCCCGGCTCGGGTGCCCCGATGCTGGACACCGAAAGTTGCGACGGCCGGCCTGGGCTTATTGATTTCTGTCGCCACAGTAATTGTGGAGAACGCAAAGCCCGGCGTGCAGGGGCCGAGGGGAAGGCGATCTGGCCCTCGGCTCGCCGCCGCCGAGCCCCCCCCCCGCCCCCTCTGACTTATGCAAATAGCCCCAAGAGTGCGGGCGCCGCCGGAGCCCTCTCCACCCCCGCGCGGCCCGCGGCCCCCACCCCCGGGCCTGGGCCCAGACCTCGGGAAGAGAGACCGAGCGGGGAGGGCTGGGGCAGATGCACGTGGAGCCTGGAGATGGAAACTAGTTTTTTTTTTTTTTCCTTTTTTTCTTTCTTTTTTCCTTTTTTTTTTGGGTGCTGGTTGTTGTTGTTGTTTAAAGTGGAGGAAACAAGGCAGGAGACGGCTTGGGAAAAAGTGGAGCAGAAATGGAAAAATACAAACTCACCCGCTGCAAAAGGTCTCTCGGTGAAAACTAAGGTGTTTTCGGGCCTTTCCCCGCGCGCGCCCACTCCCGCCCGCGCGCGCGCACCCCCGCGCACACACTCACTCGCGCACACACACTCGCGCACACACGCGCGCACACACGCACTCGCGGGCGAGGGCCGGGCCTCCGCGAGTACAGCGTGCGGCCGCCACACAATAAATAACAATAGATTCCTCCGCTCCGGACTAGCTTCCCGGAGCCCGGCCAGCGCCGGCGGCGGCTGAGGCGCGGGCAGCGCCGACCCGGGGGCACCACCCCCACCCCCGGCCGGCCCCCCGCCCTCCTGCCGGGGCGCCCCTCCTCGCCTCACGCACCCCCAAGGCCATCCAGCACCCCCGCAGCGCGAGCCGCCACCCCCCTCCCCCGGCCGCTCGGGCGCCGGCGCCCACTCCCCTCCCCCCGGCCTCCCGGAACAAATAAATAAATAAGGCGCGCGAGAGCGGCCAACACGTCGCGGAGGGAGATGTTGTTATTTTTTGCTGTTGTGCGTCCCTGACGTCACATCCACCTGCTGGGTAAACAACAAGGCTCGCAGCAAAAAAAAAAAAAAAAAAAATCGCAATTGCCAAAGCAAAGGGGGGTGGGGGCAGGCTGTGGAGAGGGGCGCCTGGGGAGGGGGAATGCGGGGCGCGTAGGCCGCAGGGGGGAGAACAGAGCCCCGCACCCCCGGGAGGGGAAGGGACGCCCGAGCGGTCCAGGGAAAAGAGGGATCTGGCGAGAAAGACCTGGAAATAAGGGGCTTGGGGGATGGGGGATTCCTCAGAAGATGGGGAAAGAGGCCCCAGTCAGACACTAAGGGGGAAAAGCGAGAGGGAGTGTTAATAACTGAAGACGAAAATGGGAATGCGATGGCTATTTGCTTGGTTTCTGAGCTAAAAATACAGAAGGAATGGGAGAGGAGAGACAAGGATGCGAGTTTCCTCCAGTTAAAAGTGAAAGTGTTTTGCCACCAGTGACAGTTGAAGGAGGGGGAGGTGGGGTGGTGTTTTCAACCCCTTTCTCCTCTCCCGTCCCCCCCTGGTCTCTCCTCTTTCTTTCTACACTTTGTCCAATGAAAGAAGGCGAGTTCGGGAGGTGAAAGTTCAACAGAAGGACAAACCCCTGTTTGCGAGGAAACAGAAACCCGCCAGAAAGGGTTTTTCCCCCCCGGATCTCTGCATCAGAAGAGTGTAGTGGAAGGAGCTTCCCCCCCACCCCCTGCCTTGTCAGAGTCACTGCAGGAATGTGTAGTTGGATCCGCTTTGGGGGAAAGTGGCTGCTTCAGGAGCTGTGTTCTAGCCACGGCTTTTCTTAGGAAAACGCCCAGGGGCGAGCATGTCAATCAGTTGTTTAACACAAATTACCTGCTCTCCCGGAGATCAGTCACATGCAAAAAAGCTTTGTCCAGTTCTTTGAAAAGGTGAGATTTTTTTTTTTTTTCCCTTTTGCTGTTTTGAAGTTTGGTGGAATTTAGAAATTTGAAGAAGTAAATTAGAAGCCTGAATGAAGTGTTTTGAAATACATATATACATGTATAAAACAAAAGACACTGGCCTTTCTTTTGTTTTTATCAATGCAAATGGAGAAGGAAGCAGACTTTTTGTTTCCAAAATGTGACTTAAAAAGATAGAGGGCTTTCTGGCTTCTTGATGTTAACAGAAATAATGTTTTTCAGACCCATAACCCCAGATGCTGCCAAACTTCCAAGCTAGCATTTCCAGCTACTGGCTGGATGGTGTAACAGGCCAACTCTTTGTGAAAATGCATTGACAGTCACTCCTGGGGATTCCTAAAAAGTACTTGGGCTGCAGGCAGGTAACAAGTACTGTCCCTCTGGCCTTGAGACCAGCGTAGTTGTAGATAATAATTACCTTTAAAAGGTTATGAATTCCTTTAGACAGTGTCTTTTACAGATACTGTTAAACATTCATTTACAGAGGAATTAAAAATCTCACTTTCAATGATAGCATTAGACTGACTTTAAAACTGTATCTATTTTGCAGGTAACAAAATAACAAAGTTATTCACTGGTGCTACAGAATACAGCCAGAGAAAGGGAGACAGGACACATAGAACTCAAGTTGAATGCATGCTGCCCTAGACCCTGTGCTCTCCAGACAACACCATCCATTGGATCTGTTAGCATAGAATCTAGATAAAGAAAATACATTTAGTTCCTGTAGCACTCCCTAGCTTCACAGATGTTAGGGTTTATGTTAGTTTTGATTGATGACAGGAAGACATTAATGAGACACCTACTACGTTCTAGACCATATAAGGGACACCAAGGGATGCAAAAATAAATAAAATCCCTGTCCTTAGGAGCTCACAGTTTATAGCTATCAGTGATATCTAATATATATTGCTTGCTTACTATGACCGAAGCCCAGATGCAACAGCTTTATGTCAACTCTGTTAATACTCCCAACAACACTGTGACATCACCGCAAATTCCATATGCTGAATTCAATGAAATTAAATAGAAATCTTAAAAAGTAGCAAGTCTGTTAGGAGGGAAGGAGATATTGTTTATCATTTCTCAAGTGTTTAATGCCAGATGCTTAATGCATGTAACATGGTTATGATATGTCAGGTTGCTGAATTTTAACTCAGGGAAATAGCAGTTTATTTAAATGTGATAAATGTACTTATCATGTGTAAAGGACAATTAATGTTCCAGTCTTGTTTTTTCAGATAAGCAGTGCATTGTTTTGTTTTTTTTTTTAAATGATTACTGCCACACCAAAAAGACTCTTTAGATTGCTGCTAATCTTATTTTGCATTTTAACTCCCTTAAATTCTACATTCACTTGAAAGTGGAGGCCAAAGTCAGATTGGCAACAAGTTTTGCAGACAAAAGGAAATCCTGGTTGTAAATCTCATGATATATTGTACTCAATTTTGTATATAATACTGTCTAATGTGCCGCCTTATTAAAGAGCTCCATGTCCATTTGGCTTACATTAGAGGGACACTTAACTGCAGCTTAACATATTGTTCATTTTCAACACTGTCACGTTACATTCATAGGGAGCACATTTTAATTTCTTTATCAGTAATCAACTGGAAGTTTCTTTTTGTTAAATTAAAGCAAGGGTTTTTAAATAAAGGGCATGGGGGTAGGACGCCACCTTTTGGTGGTAAAACAAATAGGAATCCCTTTTTAAACAGATGTTCCTGACATAATTTCACTTTTAATTACACGAAGGCAAAGGTGCTTGTCCCCAGTTTGTTATATTTTAAGTGACAGGAAAAAGCCATCATAAATGCAAAATTAACAAACTGTAGTTAACTGTGTCCAGAGTCTCCCCGATGTTACCAGAGCGAGTGCCAGCCAGGATGGGAGTGCCTTCTCACATACTATTCACCATAAGTCAGACACCAACTTTGTCCTGAAAATAATATATCAGCGAATATATGCACATTGGGGGATGGGTGGGGGGAATGGAGTGGACATTTACCACTTAATGAGATATCTGAATGTCTTTTTAAGTTTAGAATGAAACAGAAATTTTACATTACTGAATTCATTGATTCTTAAACTATGGCTACCATTTTCCTAATTTTTGCCACATCTACACAACATAATAATTCCTGAATAATTAATATACTGCGTTCATTGAAGTACAGTTATTATGATAATTATATCAAATATTATCCTTTATATCAACCTACTTTTCTATTACTACTTTAAATGGGATATTAACATCAGCCTCCATAAATTCAAAGCAAGCACAGTGAAAACAGAGTCCTTGGGAAGGTAGAGTATCAAAAATTAAAAATTATTTTTTAAAAAAGAGAGTGGGGCCTCCCCTGGGGGCACAGTGGTTGAGCTCTGGACTGGGAAGCTACCCGCAGCCTCTGCAGCATGGGTTCAATCCCCGCCCACCAGTGAGGGTCCCACATGGTCTTCTCCTGCAATGCCCGCTGCTCCCCTCAGCAGTGTATTTTGTCAGTCTGCCTGTTCTGTTCCCCGCTCTGTCTCCGGTGAATCCTCTCACCCTCCCGCACTTCTGACTGTACCCAGTGCTTGTATAAATAAATAAATACATCTTTAAAAAATAAATAAATAAATGGGATATTAACATCAGCCTCCATAAATTCAAAGCAAGCACAGTGAAGACAGTGTCCTTGGAAAGGTAGAGTGTCAAAAATTAAAAATTATTTTTTAAAAAGGAGAGTGGCAGGTGATGAAAAGTGTTAGTAAGGCATGTCAATGGGGAACCCTGTTTTCTCTGTGTTTGAATAACCAGAAGGAGTGAAAATGACTGCATAGGGAGTAAAGTTAACATGTGATTAGATGTTACTTAATGCCCCCAGTGGCAAGTCTCCTAACTTGAGCCCTGGTATCCCCAAGGTTATCAAATTATAGATTAGGAAACTGAGGCCTGGAAAGGCTAAATTTCCCTTGAAGGCCAACTCACCAGTTAGCGGCTGGACATTGATTAGAATTCAGGCGTCCCAACTGAGCGCCTGTGTGTACTTCCATCTCACATTTTTCACTTCCCAAAAGCAATGTGTCAACACAATCTCAGGCATTACATGGCCTGCCTGACTTCTCAGAATCAGCCAGTCCACATATCCTTTTACAGCCAGGGGAGAAACTGAGGCCAGAGAATCAAGATCAAGTTAACTCTACTCACCTCTCCTCTCCCCCCAGGGGCAGTAGATATACAGGTCACAGTCTGAGGTCACTGTGTCCACTGACTATAGAAATCATCAGACATCTCTCGTTTTAAAGTATGGATATTATCAGGCACTCTGAGACAAACCACATTTGATAATTGAGTGACTTGAAATGCTACTCAGGGAACAGTGAAAAGACCCCAGCTTTACAAGGGTTTTCCCCAACAACAATACTTTTTCAGAGGCTCAGTATTACAACTAGAGACATAGTGAATATTCTGAAATTTTAAGAGTTTTAATTGGAGCTTGCATGTCCTACTTTTTTTTTCCTTTCAAGGGCACAATTCTATAAACATAAATAAACATGTCCTGTAAATATTTTTATGTTTTCTAAATTGGTCCTTGTGAAAAGAACTTCATGATAACTATATTATATAGCTCTTTGTCTAGTGGGCCCCAGTGGATTGTATACCCTATAAACTATAATGCACAACAAAATACTTGGTCAAATACCTCCGCCCCCAAAAGCTAATCTAGTTCCTTAACCCCTGGACATTGACAATCCAATATGTTGGTAATTTGGAGACATGAACAAAGAGTATGCATGGTTCCGCCCTACTTGCCACAGATAATAAACCAACCCACAGTCTTGCTTTTTAAAATGAGATGTGCTGACCTACAGTTGGGCACTACATGAGAGCGTGTTAAAAATCAGGGTCTCGGACCCCTCCCTAAGCCTATTGCATCAAAACTTGCATTTTAACAAAACTGCCTGCTGACTTCCACACATATCCAAATTCAAGAAATATCCATCTACAGTGCATGCAGCCTTTTATACAACAGGTCACATTTCGATGATTTTTCAGTCTAAAACAATGTAACAGATAGCCTTGCAAGCCGTCTGCCATGCCTGCTTCTCCAAACTGACATCTTTTGTAAACTTTGTTGGTTCCTTAATTCTCAACCACTTGCAAAGTTAAGCCACTAAATCACCTATGTAGGCCATGAGTAATTCCTTTAACATTAATAGCCTGGTGACTTCTCTTTTCTATTACCCCAAAGAGATTGCTAATTGCCCTCCAATTGTTTACTTTTGTTTTGTTTTATGAGTACTCAGAGAAAGATGGGAGATATTCCCCACCAGGCCAAAAACAAATGGCAGACAGGTTTGGGGAAGGCTGAACACAGGCTATGACTACATCTTGTTAGTAGAAGGGCTTTGTTTTCTTTGTTTTGTTTTCTTTTTTATGGAAGGGATGACGCCTCCATAATTATAGGTGTTGCTGTTTAAAACCCAGAGTGTTTTCCAAACCACTGTGTTTTTGGGGGGGAGGGGGTGTGAACATCTCCTGCAGCCCATAAGCCATCCTGGTCGGATTCTCTTTCTAGTTCTCTAAACAATTTATGAAGACATATCCAAGCACCACTAGATTTACACGAAGTATAAGAAGAAGGAAGCCCCCAGCCAACTGTGGGTGCTTTCTGAATAAACATGAACAAATCCTGAGTAAAGCGCATAGCTGATGGTTAATTTATATCTGTGAAGTTTTTAGAAAGACCTGTAGTCACCTTCCTAACAAGACAACAGGTTACTTTTGTAACCCCCCCAAAAATAATTAAACCTATTGTTTTAATACTATCCTAAGGCAGTGCAATTAAGTCTCTGAGTAATTGTGTATCTGAATTTAAAATAAGATTTCACATGTAAACAAAGTTCTGATTGTAATCTCTGAGAAATATCTTGGCTTATACTTAGAATCCCTAAGTGCCAGCTCAGTGTTACAATAGGTATTGTTCCATGGCACAGTTTGTATGAGAAGGGAACACATTTCCACTTTCATGAACAGTGGATTGGTGTATTCCAAATTGTAGAAGATTTTAGAAGGCACTGAGTGATACCAGCTAGGGTGATATGCTGACATTTTAGCCCATGAGACTATCTTCATGTAAGTTTGGAGGTTTTTTTAATAACCTCTATAAAATACCTATCAAGAAAAGATTCCTTAATCTCCCTCCTGTTCCCCCACCCCATAGGATGACCTTGAGCCACTGTTAAAATAAAAAAGATATAGATAAGAAATCAGGGCCTCCCCAGTGGCGCAGTGGTTGAGCGCTGGGTTGCGAAGCTGCCCGCGGCCTCTTTGGCACCGGTTCGATCCCCGGCTGCTCCCCAGCCACCAGAGGAGGGTCCCACATGGCGCGCAGACCTCTCCTGCCGCCTGCTGCTCCCCTCAGCAGTGTACTTCGGTCCTTCTGCCTGCTCTGCTCCCCACTCTGGCTCTGGTGAATTCTCTCACCCTCCCGTGCTTCTGACTATACCCAGTGCATGTATAAACAAACAAATAAACAAAAAACAAACAAACAAACAAATAAATAAAAATACATGCGTCTTTTAAAAAAAAAAGAATAAAAAAGAAATCAGATTTCCCCAAGGCTTGTATGAATCCTGTGGTGTTGGATTGGAATTGAAGATATTAACAGTTTTTTTCAATATATATTAATATACATATATTTATTCGTGGATAAATAGATATCACAAATCTATATGTATGTATGCATATATAGACATAACTTCTTAGCTCTGCCCACTGTAATGGACTAGTAGCAATAGCATCCCAATAACAGTGGGCCCACCAACCATGCAGATCTTTATTTCTAAATACCTTTCTCATGCCTCCCTGGTGGTGCAGGGGTTAAAGAATCAGTGCTATCAAGCTGTCACCAGCCACTGTGGCCTAAGTTTGATCCCTGGGAGCTAACCTACATGGCAAGGCAGGCCCCTCCTATCCTGCTCACTGCTCCCCTCAGCAGTGTATTTCAGTGGATCTGCCTGTTCTGCTCCCCACTCTGTCTCTGGCCAATCCTCTCACCCCTACACCTCTGACCTAAACCCCAGTTCTTTTATGCATAAATAAATTTCAAAAATACCTTTCTCTGAAAGAAATCAGGTCTCCTTGAAGAACCAGTGAATTCTAGTATGGGGTAGGTAAAAATGAGATGTGCTTGATGAAAAACTTAGATTATCTCGTGGTGCCAGAAATGCTAAAGGAAGTTGCTAAAAAAAGTGGGGGGTGGGGGGGAAGAGACATTGAATAGCACAGAAAGCAATCTGAATGAGCTCCCCAAAGCTGAGAAATTTTGAGCAATAAAAGAAATAACAGTATGAAATATGAAACAAATAATGCAAAGGATATATATGTCATATATGCATACATTTGTGTATATATATATATGCAAATGCACATTTCTGTGTGTGTATACATATATAGAGATACATAAATGGGCAAATGATGAGAAGATCAGTGGGCTCAGCAATCAATCTTTTAATAGTTAATACCAATAAACAGCCTACAGAACTCAACCAAGAAACTTCAATTATCAAAATGTATTATGTGTAATCATAGGGAGGAGTGGGGACTGTGGCAAATGCAAGTACTCAAGCCTCATCTAAAAGGGGCAGATGCTAATTGCCAAGAAAATCAAGCCCAAAGCTGGAAGAACTTTTGCAGTTTCAAGAGAGGCAAGAAACTCAGATTTTTATCCAAATACTTCTGAGTTTAAATCTAGGTGGGTCTGTCAAAGCTGACCTCAGGGAATATCAAGCAGCCCATCCATGCCTCTTATCTTGGAAAACCTAGTCACTGTAGCAATTCAGGCAGACAGAATTTGTTTCTTAAGTGAGGAGAGGAAAATCAAACAACAGAGAAGGGAAACTTGGAGAGTACTTTTACTTATTCCTAAGTATTTTTCCAAGCATTAACAAGTCACCCCAAACATTTTGGGAAGGGAAGCTGACTTGTATTCTGATCTGTTCCTATATCCTGAATCATTTGTTAACAAAGACTCAACATTTTCAAAATACCGCAATCAAAACATCATAATTTGGGGGCCTCCCCAGTGGCGCAAGGGGTTAAGCACCGCATTATGGAACAATCTGCAGCCTCTGTAGCACAAGTTCGATCCCCGGCCTGCCAGAGAACAACCCATATGGTGAATTCAGACCTCTCATGTCTCACTCACTGCTCCCCTCAGCAGTGTATTTCAGTCTGTCTGTTCTGTTCCCCGCTCTGTCTCTGATAAATCCTCTCAACCCCCACACCTCTAGCCTGTACTCCAGCTCCTGGATGCATAAATAAATAAATCTTTTTTAAAAATCATAATTTGGAAGGTAGTGCTCTTTAGAAAGATTATTTGTTCCTTCCCAGAGGAGGGAATTCAAAAGTTTCACTAGGATACCTTATTCCGGACTCCAGTGCCAGGTAACCTGCCATAGCCATTATTATTTCTCTCTATCCGAACTGTTGTGAAGAAAGTCATGGCAGAGAGTCAAGTTGGTCTTGGCTCTTCTGTATCCACCCTTACCCACCCTTTCTGTTCACATCAGTCCAGAGCCACCTACATCAGAGTCCTCAAGGAACATGCCACCCAGCTCTCAGAAGAGGTGTAATAAGTGCAAATGAGTAGCATCAAGAACACAGGAGAGAGCAGAGCATCTGGAAAGAACAGGGAGGAAAGCATGGGTTGCAGATGTGTCTCACTAGATAGGCAAAGTTTCAGCAGGTGGGAGCTGAGACACCGGAATTGCCTTACAGATGAAAAGTCAGCAGCAGCAAAGGTATAGAACCTGCAACATCCATGACAGTGATTCCCAACGGCCGTGCTTGGGAATCATCTGGAGATCTTTTAAAAAATACTGAGGCCAGGTCCCAGTCCCAGACATTGGGATATGAATGACCTGGAGTCTGACCCATGCATCAGAATTTTTAAAGCTTCCCAGGTAATTTCTAATATGCAGGATTGCTTGGGAACCCCTCACCTGGGTGACTCTTGAGGACAAGAGTCACAGCCAACTCTGCCAGATAAGGGACCTAGGGGTCACAATTCACCCCACACACTGAACTTCCACTGTGGCCAGCTACCTTATGTCAAACAAAACCAGTGGATTAAACTAACTCCCCAAAGGGGCTTAGAATAGTATACTTCCGTGCCATCTTTAGACCTCATGCACCTGAATCACCTGGATGGAGGAGACAGTTAATATCAGCAGCACATTTCAGACCTGATAAATCAGTGTTGATGATGGACTTTGGAAAAAGTCATTTTTAGAAGCTCACCAGATGGTTTATGAGATACACTGAGGTCTGGAATCCTTCCATGGGAATTTCCAACTGTTACCTATCTTGAAACTGTTTCCATTTTATTTATTTATTTTTTAAATATTTATTTATTTATTTATACAAGCACTGGGTACAGTCAGAAGATCGGGAGGATGAGAGGATTCACCGGAGACAGAGCAGGGAACAGAACAGGCAGACTGACAAAATGCACTGCTGAGGGGAGCAGTGGGCGTGGCAGGAGAAGTCTGTGCGCCATGTGGAACTCTCACCGGCAGGCCAGGTCGAACCGGTGCTACAGAGGCTGCAGACAGCTTCGCAGCCCAGCACTCAACCGCTGCGCCACCAGAGGAGGCCCAAGACTGTTTCATTTTAAAAGGGAAAAGGGTCCTAGAAATCATGGATTTTAACATCCTCGTTTTCCACAGGTGAAAACAGAACCACAGAAATGCTGGCTGGACTATACCCCAGAGCAAGACAGCATGAAGTCTTGGTTACTAGCAGAATCTTGAACCTCAGACATACTTGGTTGAAAATTCCAGCATCCTTGCTTCCCGATGTATCGCTCTGGGCGTGGTCGCGCTGGTGTGAAAACAGCTGCAGAACACGCATGCGCAATGAGTGGCCAGGGGCTGGGCGTGGAGTACCAGCAAATCTTAGTGCATCTGCAAGTAATAAGGCTTGATGCAAGACCCTGGAATCCTGACTCCCTGTTCAGGGTTTCTCCAGGTTTCAACTAAAGGAATTCTAGACCTGTTGCCCAATTTTTCAGTCTGGGTTGTCTCAGTGCCTTTAAATCACTCCACTTAGGCTCACAGCCCTGGCCACTTCTGAAATCAGTTCTGCCTGCAGTTCACTAGTTGTCGATGCACGAATAAGATGGGGATAATTTTGTAAAGTTAGAAATGGAAAACACCACCAAAAGAATTACTTTTCCAATCAGGCACATTCTCATGAAACTGAGTGAGGATCCTCCATATCATGAATTCTCTTTCTCAACAATGTTCACCTTGGGACCAGATAACTCTTTACTGAGGGGCTATCCTGTATACTGTAGCAAGTTTAGAAGCATTCCTGACTTCTGCCTTGCTGATGCCAGTAGCACCACCTACTCGCCTGTCCTGACAACCAGACTGTCTTCAGACATAGTCAAATATCCCCAGAAGGTAAAACTGCCCACCAGAGAGAAGCACTGCTCCTGTGCATCCAAGCCAGGGAGGAGGTGGTCTCTTGCTGGTCCACCAACATTCTCCCAGTCACTGGTATTTATCTGATCAGTTTCCCCAAAGAAAAGGCAGAAATCAGTCTCTTTTCTACCAATATCTGAATAACAAATCATTTCCTTTTCGAAACAGTGGCTTAAGATATGCCTATTTGTCACAGTGCTCTAGATGGACTCCACAGTCATGCTCAGTCACTACCAACTCTATCGCAGTTTGAAAAAGCTCTTGGCAGTGAAGCTTGTTCCATCACAATTAAATGGGTTTATCAGAGTCCACCACTCCATAAGCAATGTCGAAAGTATTGTCAGCCTCACAGAAAAACAACGCAATAAAGGAAGTGGTGGCAAATAGAATTGGAACTTTCAGATATTGCGTCTCATAATGACGCATAGGATTTAAATTAGACAGAAACTTCATCTGGATGTTCTAATTAAAATTCTTCTCTTTCTGGGAAGTCCCAGGGCATTTGCATCTCAGATGCAGGAAGCTGTGGAACCAAGTGTACGGTTTATCACGGAGGGCTCAGTGCCTCTCACTAGCTCCACTGTCTCAATGCTCACTGTCTACTCTGCAGTTCCCGAAGTCCTTATGTAACCCAACTTGTTGCTATGTTAATAAAGATCAATGACAGCAATGCTGAATGAATACTAGGGTGATAGAACAATTTGGAGAAATAGAAATGCTTATGTATTCCAAATGTTTCCAATTTCCAAAGCATTTGATAATCTTGGCATTTTGTTGGTTTTATAGCCAGTATGATTTTAAGAATTCAGTTCAACTGGAAAAGCATCTCCAGGGCATCTCCAGGGCTCCCCCACACAGATAAATCTGATGTCAATTTCATTCAACCATTCATTCAACAAATATTCATTGCATGCTACCAGGCACTATTTTAGATATTAAGGAGGATTAGTAAACAAAAAGTAAAAATCTTTTCTCATGTGGAGCTTACATTCTAGTGAATTATGTGTAATTTTTCAACTGAATGTTTTTTGGAAGTAACTATAAGCAGTAGCCACCGATACAAACCTATTAAGTCAGCAAAGAGGACATATTTTGTTAGCTGTTACTGACATTATAATTCCACATAAAATTTTAGTGGATTTTGAGACAGTGGATAAAACAAAGAAATAATGAATAATAATGATAAAATGGTCACTAAGAACCTACCACAAAGAAATCTGAATGTTAGTTTACCAAAAGCGGCAAGATCAGAGATGTGAAAACAAAGCTGAGCCTTCAGCTGAGCTAGAAGGATGTGGATCTGAGAAAGATTCAGAAAAGCAACGTTTTTGTTTTTAGAAGAAAAAGAGAGGGAGGAGGAGGGAGAAAGGGAGGGAGGGAGGAGAAGCAGAGGGGAGAGAGAGAAAGAGAGAGAGAGAGAGAGAGAGAGAGAAAGAGAGAGAGAGAGAGAGAGAGAGAAGTGGCAAATGGCAAGTGAGCTGTGGCATTCCATTGAAAAGAGCGGGCCCAGAGAGAAATGGTGGGATGAAGATTATGATTCTGGCATACCTATAAGACTCCAATTGGCACAACAAAACCAGTCTTTCCTCCAGGCAACAGAAAAAGAGCTTCCTCGTCTGGTGCTTGTCTTAGGATACAGCACAGCAGAAGGTAGAGGCCAATCGAATCTTCTTTGGTTGTTCCAGCAGGTGCAGGGGCAGCATGAATCTTACGCCCGAGGGGAACAAACTGTGCATTTTCTGGGTCAGAATTCAGAAGTTAGAATTCTGGAGAAGAGATGATAATGGTCTGTATAATTTATATTGTCATCGCCAAGGAAGCAGCGGCATCTGTGCTCCAAAGGACTCAAGCATAGCTGGCCTGCTGTTTGCCTCCCGGATCTCTGTGCTGATTGAAAGGTCATGTGTTTCTGGATGTTTGGACATGTATTACCCAGTTGTTTGTTTGTTTCTATCTTCCCTATAAACAGTTTGGTTTCCTTCTGGGGAAAAGAAATAATGTGAACAGAGCAAACACACACGTTCTCAAAAATGCCCTGCTCCAGTGTCCAATAAAGCCAGGTTTTTCTAGGGCAAAAAGAATCTTAAAGAGGAAGATCCGAGCTTTTCTTATAGTTTTAGCTCATGCTGAGACTGTATAATATGCATACATATATATGCATATCATGTATATGCATATATATGTGTGTCTGTGTATATATATAATATATATGTATATATGTATACCAGCTCTTTGGTTACTTGGCAGTGTTAAAAATGGATTTTCTGGTTTATAATGAAAGAAGGAATTGTAGTGAATTCCATCTTGTCTAGGATTCTTACCAATTCTGTAAAATTCACCTATGTCAGGACTGCCTTATTCCAGTCAATATCATTTTATTCCTATTCTATATATTGGCGGTGCACTTACTCTATGCCTTTTATGCCGGGCTGGGGCACCAGAGCCTCATTTGCTGATCTTGATACCTGGCATGCTCTTTTTCTTCAAGCTTTTTGCTTGACTAGATCTTTCTAGGCCTCAGGTCTCAGTTGAAAGGTCACCTCTTCAGAGAAACTTTCCCTGACTTCTTTCAGATATAGTCACCCCTCCTCCTCCTTCAAAATTAACATCAAACTCATGGTCTTATTTCGGGTTTTGTTTACTCATTTGCTGCATGGTTCCCTCCCTAGAAATAAGATCCCTGAGACAGTGACCCTCATTTGCTCACTACGAATTCCTCAGTGGCATATAGGAAGCACTTAAACATTTGAGTGAATGAATGAATGAATGAACAAATGAATGAATGCTCAAGTGACAAGTTTACTCTACCTATTGGAGACCCCATCTCTTTTGGCCTTTTCTCCCCCCATTGTAAAATAATGATAAAGACAACCAACTTGGAAACAAGAGATTCAAATGGAAGTAAAGGTTCCCTTTACAGGGACATCTGAAGACAAGCTCTGTGTTGAGCAGAGCTTGGAGAGGCCATCGAGAGACCCAGGGATGGGGAGTCCCATGGGGCCAGATAGCTGAGAGGGCCTCAGAAAACTCCTTGGGGCTCTCCACTCACCTGGCGTCTCCAGTTCTACATGTCAAGTCTAATAGACAAATTGAATCTTGGATCTCTAGTGATATTTATGCCTCCAAGTTCAACCTACATATTAACATGTGATTTTTCAGACTTAAAATTTTACCTAGACCCCAGAATCACCAAGACCTTTTAATTATATGAGCAGATACACGGAGATGTTTCAAAGTTATTTGTAATTGGAAACATAAGCCATAGGGAATAAAGCCAGGTAAATGTATTCAGGATTGAAACACATGATGCATAACTATAAAATAATGCAATGGACACACACACACACACACACACATCCCAGAATGCATGCTTCCAAAAGAGTACAGTAACCACCTTGTGTATCTCCACACTTGCCCAACCATTATTCTACTCATCAAACCACATTTGGATCTCCCTGTTCCAAGTTGCCATGAGAAAATTAAGACACTGGTTAAAACATTGCCTCGCGTGGTAAATTTTATCCATGTGGTGCTGTTTGATTTTTGAAAATAACTAAACAGAAATTCAGAGCATGCCTTGGGGGAGCAACCAAGTGGGTAATTCCTGGTGTTTTTCCGAAGTAATAAAGCCTGCTTTTCTTGTCTGGTTCAGAAAATAGCTTTTAAGGCAATAATCAAAAGTGAAATTCAAAAGATGTTTCACTAGTAGCATCACTGAAACAAGCATATAATTTCCCAAGGTAGGAAATCTTGAAAGACAGCATTCTTTTGGATCTATAACATGTAATATGTTTATTTAAAAATTCTACATGATTACTTCAGAACAACCTTTTTTTTAAGATTTTTTTATTCATTCATACAAGAACTGGGATGTTAGCCAGTGGTACGGGGAGGGGTGTGTGTGAGGATTCACCAGAGATAGTGGGGAGCAGAACAGGCAGATCTACTGAAATACACTGCTGAGCGGGCAAGGCAGGAGAGATCTGCTGCGCCATGTGGGTTGCTCCCTGGCCAGCCAGAATTGAATTCATGTTGCAGTGCCTGGCA
Source organism: Talpa occidentalis (assembly GCF_014898055.3). Taxonomy (NCBI): domain Eukaryota; kingdom Metazoa; phylum Chordata; class Mammalia; order Eulipotyphla; family Talpidae; genus Talpa; species Talpa occidentalis. The sequence goes on from NW_023600993.1 coordinate 53,285,013, forward strand.
ATAGCTGATAGCACAGTCTTTAACCCCTGTGCCACCAGGGAGGCCCTTCAGAACAACCTTATGCAAGAAAAGCAGCTTATAAATGTGTAGAACCAACTTCTAAATAGCTATGTGTTATATTAAAGGGCTGTATGTTCCCATTCTGTTATCTAAATGAGAAATTAAAATACAATGCCTGTTGCTTTTGAATCAATCATAAGCAAAATCAAATGAATAGGAGAAATTATGTTGTAAACATAATTAATCACTTGCTTTATAAAAGTCATAGGGCTCTATAATTATAACTTTGTTTTTGAATACTTTTCTAAAAAAAAATAATGCATGCTCAAAGTAGAGAAATTGGAAAACAGTAAGCTTAACTAATAAGTAACAAACACCCATAATCCTATCATCTATAAATAATCAAGGTAAATGGCATATAATCTTCCAGATCTTTAATTAGTGTGCACGTGTGTGTGTGTGTGTGTGTGTGTAAGGGTGGGCACCTATTCTGGCACTTACTAATTGTGGGGGCACTTACTGTGGGACTTTCAGCAAGGCACTCTGTGTTTCCTTGATGTTTCTATCTTCTGTAGAATGGAGATAATAATGATTGCTTTGTGAATTGTTGTAATGATTAAATGCCATCAAAAACACTGAGCTTATTTATAACTTAGTGTCTGATACATAGTACTCAACTTAATTACTGCCACTATATTATTATTTTTTTAATTTAAATTTTATTTTTATATTCCCCATACAATTACAACCCCCTTATTTTTACCCTAATCCCTCCTTTCCCCGCCCCCAACAACAAATGTTGGTGAGGTTGTGGAGAAAAAGGAACTCTCTTGCACTGTTGGTGGGAGTGCAAACTGGTCCAACCACTATGGAGAGCTGTGTGGAGATTTCTTGACCTACTAAACATAGAGCTTCCATATGATCCAGCCATTCCACTCCTAGGTATTATTATTATTATTATTATTATTATGAAACTAGGAGGAATGCACCTGTTATCACTGAAAATTATACTTTGAATATTTTCCTTGACATCATTTTAAATTCTGTTACAAAGCAGAGTTAAAACTTGGAGTTGTTCAAGGAAAAAAAAAGATAACATAAACATCTGGGAGCATATCAAACTAAAAAGCTTCTGTACAGTGAAAGAAATGATAACTGGGCCTCCCCGGTGGCGCAGCGGTTGAGCTCTGGGTTGCGAAGCTGCCCGCGGCCTCTGTGGCGCCGGTTCGATCCCCGGCTGCTCCCAGGCCACTGAAGGAGGGTCCCACATGGCTCGCAGACCTCTCCTGCCGCCCGCTGCTCCCCTCAGCAGTGTACTTCGGTCCTTCTACCTGCTCTGCTCCCAGCTCTGGCTCTGGTGAATTCTCTCACCCTCCCGCGCTTCTGACTGTACCCAGTGCATGTATAAACAAACAAACAAACAAAAAACCAAATAAATAAATAAAATAAAACATGCCTCTAGAAAATAAAAAAAAAAGAAATGATAACTAATATGAAAAGGCACCCTACTGAATGGGAGAAAATATTTGCACATTGCACATCTGACAACAGACTGATATCAAAGATACACAAAGAACTCACAAAACTCTACAAAAACAAAACAATACAATCAAAAAATGAACAAAAGAACTAAACAGACACTTCTCCAAAGAAGACATTAAAATATCCAGCAAACATATGAAAAACTATTCACAATCACTTACTACTAAAGAAATGCAAATCAAGACGACAATGAGATACCATCTCACACTTGTGAGAGTGGCCCATATCAAAAAGACAGCAAGTGCTGGCAAGGATGTGGAGAAAAGGTTACCTTCCTTCAGTGCTGGTGGGAATACAGTCTGGTCCAGCCCTTATGTAAGTGTCTCCTATATTCCAATAATTTATAGGATCTCCAATTTGATCCAGCAATTCCATTCCTTAACATCTATCCAAAATATTCAAAAACATTAATTTGAAAGGCAAAATGCACTCCTGTGTTTATTGCAATTTAACCTTAGTGCCCCCAAACAGATGGGTGGATCAAGAAGATGCAGTATGTATACATCGTGGAATACTACTCAGCAATCAAAAAAGATAAACTCATGCCACTTGTGGCAACATGAATGGCACTTGAAAGGATAATACTGAGTAAAATAAGTCAGAACGAGTAAAATAATTACTGGATGGTGTCACTAGTATGTGGAATATGAAGTAATTAGATTAATAGATAAAGACAAACTGAAAAATTATCCCTTGACGGCTGACTATAAAACTGAAGCACCAAGGTGGGGAGAGGTTGCAAGAGGGGTAAGAACAAAAAAGGGGCACCCAGATTGGGGCAAGATGGCGGCCTCACAGTGACCAACTGTCAAGGGATGAAAATAGGTTCTTGATTCACCATGGCACTAGCAGCAGTAAAATGGGCCATATCAAACAGAACTATCTTGAAACATTTATTTTCAATTCAAAACAGAGCTTTATATTGTTTTCATCATAAGTCTACATATTCTTCTCTTCCAGATGACTATAATTGCAAAGTAGAGCTTGCTTTGACATCTGACAACAGGACAATAGTATGCTACCACCCATGTGTGGACATTCCATATGAACACACAAAACCTATCCCTCGACCAGGCCCTGTACATAATAATGAAGAAACACATGATCAAGTACTAAAATCCAGATTAGAAGAAAAAGGTGAACACTGTGAGCAAGGACCCATGATAGAACAACTTAGCAAAACGTTCTTTACTACTAAGCACCCGTTGGTATCCTCGTGGATAGTATCATAGACATCGTAAGAAACTGGACCTTCCAAAAGACAGATAATATCAAAGTTCTCAAGAGTTAAAGAAATGTTATCTTATGTCTCATTTTCCATTTTGAAAATGCAATCTGGCATATTAACAAATTTATAGTGAAATAATAAAATATCTTTATTAGGATGCATAAAAAAAAAGAATGGAAAGGAAGGACGCACAATGGTCTATGGTGGTGGAATGTGGGTGAGTTGGTGGGTGCACTATAGTGGTAATACCTGATGGTGGTATCCCAATATTACCTCAGTTAAAAATAAATTAATTTAAAAAATAATTCAGAGCTATTCATCTGTTACTGAAAATTGCCCTCATGTTGGCAAATAGAAAAATGTTGTGGCCTGCTAGGAAATGTCAAAGCCAGAGATGTCAGAACCAAGGGAATGAACATCCCTGATAGTGGGCGTAGGCATAAAAATATATTAAACGTATATTTATGAACTTGGGTCTAGTCCAGTGGTTCTTAACTGGAGGCAATTTTACCCCAAAAAGACAACTGGCAATGATTAGAGACATTTGTCACAATTTAGGGAGAGAAGGGGAGTTACTAACATCTAGTGGCTAGAGACCAGGCATGCTGTTTGACATTCTACATTGCATAGAACTCCCCTACAGCAAAGCAGTATCTGGCCGGGCCTCCCTGATGGTGCAGGGTTTAAGTCTCGCTGCTATTGAGCTATCACCAGTCACTGAAGCACTAGTTCCATCCCCGCCAGGGAGCTCCCCACATGGCACAGCAGACCTCTCCTGTCTCGCCCATTGCTGGGCGAGTATATTTGAAACTAGGAGGAATGCACCTGTTATCACTGAAAATTATACTTTGAATATTTTCCTCGACATCATTTTAAATTCTATTACAAAGCAGAGTTAAAACTTGGAGTTTTAACCCCAGTTCTTGTATGCATAAATAAATAAAAATAAAAAATAAGAAAAAAAAACAGTATCTGGCCATTTAAATGCTAGAAGAGCTAAAGTTGAGAAACCCTAACTAGTTATGCAAACTCAAACAAGTCACTTTCCTTAATGATGATGCCTCACATTTGTTAAGCACAGATGCCAAAAACTTTGCTTAACAGTTCATGTGAATTATTCTCCTTTAATCTTCCCAACAGTCCAACCATGCAGACTCTGCGATCATCCACACTTTATCAGTGAAGATATGGGTCCACCATTCTGGGACCCTTGCAGGCTGGCCAGCATCCAACCGGCACTGCAGAGGCTGCAGACAGCTTCACAGTGCGGTGCTTAACCACCTGCGCCACCAGGGAGGCCCTCCACCATTTTCTTTTTTTTAAAGTTTTATTTATTTATTTGTTTGTTTGTTTTTGTTTACACAAGAGCCAGGGTACAGGCCAGATTTGCAGGAGGGTGAGAAGATTCACCAGAGACAGAGTGGGGAACAAAACAGGCAGACTAACGAAATACACTGCTGAGGGGAGCATCAGGCGCCACAGGAGAGGTCTGCTGTGCCATGTGCGATTCTCCCCAGCCAGCAGGGATCAAACCCACACTGCAGAGGCTGTGGACAGCTTCACAGCACTGTGCTCAACCACCTGCGCCACCAGGGGAGGCCTTCCACCATTCTCAATCTTTGCCCCAAGCCACACAACTAACAAGAGGCCTGTCTCCAGTATGAGCTCACATCACTTCATTCTGGAGCCTTCCCTCTTTTCCAACACTCTTCTGCCTTGCTCTAAACTTCCCATGTCTCAGGTGTTTATAGAGATATATTATGATTTATTGGCAGAGATTCCATCTCATATGCCATTTCTTTTGCATTTTAGCAGAAGCCTGGGATACTATGTCAAGAAAGATTGCGTGACCATGGATGACTCTAACAGAAAGAAAGTTGTCATGGATTACTGATGTCTGCTACTGGCAAGGGAGGGAAGAGGGTGGAATTTGTGCCATACAATCGATACCTTTAGACTAAATTATCTTATGTAATGTCTTTCCAGGAGCCAAATACCTATGTCCCTATGTTCTATCCACACCCCCACCCCACAAACAGCCTCAATTCTTGGACAAGAGCCACGTGCTGAGTTGTGTACATCAAAGAGAACCAACGACTGAGTAGTCTATTGCAAGGACTTTATTCAACACATAGTTTTCCCTGGTTACAGGGAACTGCTGAAAACTCTCAGGTTCTAGCCTACATAAGGCAGAAAACATCAAAGTTTGTAAAAATCACAGCACACCTCCATCCAGAGTCAAAGCCAAGTACAAACTTTAGCGGTTGGACTGATTTCATAAAATAATCTCAGTGACTTCAGTTTAAAAAAAAAAAAAAAAACAGCAATGGCTATGAACTTTAGGGAGGCCAAATAATAATCTACTACATTTTTTAAAAATTATGCAATGTTTAGCAAACTGAGATCACTGGAGGAAAAAAAGAAAAGAAAAAGAAGCACAAACTTTACTAAACAAAGTCACATACCAACGAACATTTAAACCACTGTAACTGAGATAAACTGAAGCTTGTTTTTAGTTACAAAGATCTGAGGGATGGGGTGGGAAATAAACAAAAATCCAAGGGGGGAAATCATTAATAAGATACTTTGAGCTATTTTCCCACAAGTCATTTCTTTAAAAAAAAAAAAAAAAAGAAGAGGGGGAGCTATAATCTGTGTTTTAAAAACCAATGTCCTGCATTCTTATCCATATAAAACCTCTTTGCAAGCAGTCAAGCAAAAAACTGAAATTCCATTGTCATAACACTATGTCTGTGGGGCACCACTTCAGAATAGCTTCCAAAAAAAAAAAAAAAGCTGGGTAATTAATGTAGGACTCTGTAATGAATAGGGAAAGAAAATTAACAAAATTAAGCCTAACCATAAAGAACCAAAATCTGAATTTATAACTGTGTAGTGTATCATTTAAAGGACTTCCTGTTTACTAACAACAAATGCACACATGTGCACGCACACTAACCCCCCCACCCACAAGATTTTCCAGGAAGTTAGATATTTAAATAAAACAACATTTGGACTTCTTTAGTAAAAGGAACATAATTTCTTCCTAAATCACCTCTATCATTGATGGATGAAGTGGTACAGCTTTTATTACAAGAGAGGAAAACTGATTCTAAGAGATCACATTTCTATCTGCCTGAAAGATTTTAAGACAGATGGCGATAAAAACAATATATAGTACATATTTTTTCTTATGAAATAAGCTATTTTTTATCAAATCATCTTACAAGCAAAATAATCCATCACTGTAACACAAAAGCAAATCAGTATTGAAAACTCTACTTAAGTAAGATGAATTTTGCTAATGTTGAGCTTAAGGCAACTCAGCAAGAACTGACAACCCTGGACTAAATTATTTACATTCACGATGTCTTAGCTGTGTCTACAAGGCACCAAAACATTGTGATGAAAAGTGAAAGTCAGTAATTGCTCAGATATTATGTCTAGTCACCAACAGCTGGAATTTCCTCAGTATTGGCTCTCTCCTCCAAAGCATTCTTAAAAGTTCGCTAAAGGGCTTTCCTCTTTGTCGTCTCACACTCCCCTGGCCTTCATCAGCGACTAGTAACTGTGGAGGCCTCCACATGCCACATTTGGTAACTCGCTTCAGCTGGGCTGTTCATAGCCTTATATGTTGACAGCTAATGATGTACTTGAATAGGACAAAATTCTTGTGTCTGGGAACTTTCTTAATAACGGAGTGATTTTTTTTTTTTTCTGTTCAGTCAATAGCTGTGACTCTCATGATTGTTCTAAGAGCTGGAGGAAAAGAAACCACTTGGCTATCCATACCTTTTCCTTTTCCTCCATTTGCTCCTTCCACCTTAACCTAGTGAAATGACTTCTCTCGTACTTCAGGGTTGCTCTTGCTTGAGTTCCACATCTTTCTCAGCCGGGAGGTACAGTGAAAGCTCCAATTCCCTTCCACCTTTTCCCAAGTCTTCCTTCAATGATTTATTTCCTTGAGGCCTCCCTGGTGGTGCAAGGGGTTAAGATGCAGCACTACGAAGCTATCCACAGTCGCTGCAGCACGAGTTCGATCCCCGGCCAGGGAGGTGACCCTCATGGCGCAGCAGACCTCTCCTGTTGCTCCCGCTGCTCCCCTCAGCAGTGTATTTCAGTAGATCTACCTGTTCTGCTCCCCACTCTGTCTCTGGTGAATCCTCTCACCCCTGCATCTCTGCTCTGCACCCCAGCTCCAGTATGCATAAATAAATAAATCTTTCAAAAAAAATTTTAAAAATTATTTATTTCCTTGTTTATTTATTTCCAACCACACTGAAGCCCCCTTTTCCTAATCTCTATGACTGGGATGGGGGAGGGGCGGGAATCAAAGGAAAGCATGGTTAAGACAAAGTACATTTGTAGTCACAGCATCCTGGGATTTAATACTGGCCTGGTTCTACTAATATGGCTTGTGTGATAATTGGCTTCTGGGAACCTACTTAGGTAGGCTTCATCCCCTTGCCAGTCTTCAGTTTCCACATCTGTGTAATGGATATCTCCATAGTGTACTAATCCATTGAAGCCAGATTTAAATAAAAGCTGCTTATTTCTCACAGTTTTGGAAGCCAGAGATCCAAGATCAAAGTGTCAGCAGGGATAGTATCTCCTAAGGCTTCTCTCCCTGGCATGCTGATGTCCACCTTCTCAAAATGTTCTCACAAGCCTTTTCCTCCATGAAGGTGGTGCATAGGAGCTTCCTGTTGCCTCTCAATCTTCTTGTATGGACACAAGCTGTATACTTAGGGTCTCAAACTTAATTACCTCCCAATAGATGATATTTCCAAATATAGTCACATTGGGGAATTAGGACTTCGGCATATGAAAGTAGAAGGACACCATGCAGTCTCTAACAAAGAGTATTCCTGCTTTCTCGAGTTATTTGGGGACTGTGCTAGTTTACATTCTCTGAGCAGCAGAACACCTGAGAAGGAATCAGGGTACTGAAGAAGGTTACAAGAGCTGATCTTCCAAAAGCAGGTCTGCCTCACTGCCTGGGGAGAGAGGGCAGTGTGAAAGGAAAAGAAGGGACTTTGAGTAGGGGTAGGCTTAGATTATGGTACAGTTCTAAGAGAGTTTCAGTGAGGGCAATGAAGAGTCCCGCAGCCAAAATCATTTGTCTCACAACAATGGGCAAACATTGGTATCCTTACTGTACTTGATCACTGGCTGGGGAAAGGCTGGGGAAACCTGTAATTGCAGGCATGAATTTAGAGCACAGCAGGAGAGACCATTAGTCAATCACACCTCTCTTGGTAGGGAACATGAGAAGAGCTTCTTTATGCCAGCACCAGGATTAAATGTGACAATGCACAGGAAGTCCTTATCCCCATTGCAGTAAGAGATCTATAAAACAGAAGTCATGAAGATGATGAAGAGAAGGAGGAGAAGGAAGCTATTCATTTTACTGAGGTTCCTGGAATCTTACTCAGAATTTTCACTAATGTGCAGCTGTCATGCTCTGAGATTGCAAACTCCTTAGTGGTGAGATAACATGCCATGCTCTTATTCTTCTGTAGCCAACTGACCTTCCCTTCCAAACACTTCTGCAAACACATACTGGGCAATAACATGTATTCCATCACCACTCACAGAATTAAGATAGGCTTTGTGCTCACCCCAGCTTACTGTCTGCAGAAATATTCCAGGTACTAATATAGGAATGGAAACTGAGGCCGAACTCAGCAGACCCCCTGAGTTGAGGACACAGAGGTGGAAGTTCAGGGAGACAAAGTTGGCAAAGGTGTTCAAGGCAGAGAAGCAGCGGAGAGAGCTTCATGGTGAGGGACAGAGATTTGCCTAGTGCCCCGCTGATTATTCAACTAAGAACCAATCTGACTGTGTGCGAAGAAACTACCCAAAACCCTTAGGATGGGGGGAAGATCACTCAAAAGGATTAGAATGAACAATTCCTAGAGTTCACATTCTACAAGAAATAGTGGGTGCTGCCAATAGCCAGAGTGGAAAACCTACTCACTCACAGTGTATTTAGTGGAGTACTCAGAAGGGTGCTTCCTCAACAATGAGGTATGAAATGCTGGTCTGCTTCCACCTTTCAAAGCTTGAGAGTAAGTTCCACAAAGGACAAACTGTTTTCAGGTAACTTAACCCCATCCCAGGACAAAGCAAGAATGTTTACATGAATACAAAAATTCCCAGAACTTAACAACGTAAAATTTAAAATGTTTGGCATCCTATCACAATTACCAGGCATGTGAAGAAGCAGGAAAATAGGAACTATAATGAGGAGAAAAATTAATCAAAATCAATCCAGAACAGACACTAATGTTGGAATTATCAGGCAAAGTCATTAAAAGTTATTATAAATGTGTCTCAAGGGAAATTAGAAAATGTTTTGAATTGAATAAAAAGGAAATACAATGCATCAAAATGTGTAGGATACAGCTAAAGCAGTGCTTAGATGGAAATTTATAGCATTAAATGCTCATTAGAAAGAAAGGCCTCAAATCAACAATTTAAACCTCCAATTTAAGAAAGAACAGCAATTAGATCAAATAATCTCAAGGCAAGCAGAAGGAAGTCCTAATAAATGCAATGGTTAATAAATTGAAAACAAAAATAGCAAAAAAAAAAAATGAAAAGATAAATAAAACTGATAAGCTGCTAGCTAGAATGACAAAGAAAAACAGAAAATAGATACAAATTACCAACATCAAGAATGAAAGAGGAGGTATCACTACAGATTCCACAGATATTAAATGATAATATGAAATACTATCAACAATTCTATGCATATCATTTAAAAATACAGAAGTAACCAACCAACTTCATCAAAACAACAACCTACTAGAAGAAGAAATAGATAAACTAAATAAACATTTTATTTTTAGAAATTGAAGTCACAGTCAAATATCCCTCATCTCCCTCCCTCAAAAACAAAACAAACAAAACCAAGCAAACAAATACAAACCTCATCCAGTTAGATGATTTCATTGGCAAATTCTACCAAACATTTAAGATGAAGCTAAAATAATTCTAAATAACCTTTTCCAGAAAATAGAAAAGGAGGAAACACTTTTCAATTCTTAATATGAGGCCATCATTTTTCTGATAGCATAAACAGGAAAAGATAGTGTAAGAAAAACATAGAAAATTATCTCTATTAACATAGATGCAAAACATCCTCAATGAAATACCAGCAAACTACATTTAGCAATGTATAAAAAGAATCCTGCATCACATCCAAATGTGGCTTATCCCTGTTTAGTATTCAAGAAACAATTAATGTATCATTTCAAATGTCTAGTGAAGAAATATCACATAATCATATAATTGATATGAAAAACATTTGATAAAATTCAATGTTCATTCATAATAAAAAACACAGCAAATTAGGAATGAAATGAGATTTCATCAACATATTAAAGGGAACCATATTTAATGGCGAAAGACTGAATGCTTTCCCTCTAAGACTAGGAAGGAGGCAAAGATGTTTACTGTTACCCTTCCTATTCAACATCATACCAAAGATCCTAGACAGTGTGATAAAGCAAAAGACAGACATAAAAACCATCCAAATCATAAAGCATCAAATAAATGACAATAAATAAAATAATATAAACAATAAATATGAATATAACAATAAACAATTGTTTATAAACAATTGTTAAATATAAATATAAACAATAAACAATAATAATAAATAGGCAATAATAGGATTGTCTATGTAGAATTTTTTTTTAATGTTGACCAAAAAACCTTTTAGAATTAACAAGTGAATTTAGTTTAACTCAAGGAATGAAAGCCAGCATAAACAGATCAATTGCATTTCTATACTAGTAATGAGCAACTGGGATCCAATCTTCTAAAATCTCACAATAGCTAAAAATTAGTTACAAATCCAATAACACATGCATAGGATATAGATGGCGATAACCACAAAATTCTCATTAGTTACAGAAACTCTAAATAGATAAAGTATGTGTGTGAATTGAAATACTAAATATAGCTAAGTTGTGAATTCCTCATAAATCAATCTATAAATTTAGTATAATTCCAATCAAAATCCAAGTAATATTTTGTATGTAGAGAGACAGGAGATAGACAAACAGACAGACAGATAGATATTATAGAGTTATGTAGATAAGGTGATTCTAAAGTTTATATGGAAGGGCAAACAACAAAACAGCAAAAGCATTTTGAAAATAAAAATAAAGTCGAAGTATACACAGTAATGATTTTAAGATTTATTACAATACTACAGTGTTTAAGACAGTTGTTGTATTGAAAGGGGAATTGACTCATAGATCCCGTAGGAATGAATAGAGGCCAGAAATAGACATGGTCAATTCATTCTTGACAAAAACACAAAGGCAAATTCAATAGAGGAAAGATAGTTTTTTGGATTTTTTTTTTAACAAACTGAAAATTGTAACAAAGAAATGCGTATTTTTTTAAGATTTATTTATTTTTATACAAGAATGGGGTACAGGCCAGGTGCGCAGGAGGGTGAGAGGATTCACCAGAGACAGAGTGGGGAACAGAACAGGCAGACTGACGAAATACACTGCTGAGGGGAGCAGCGGGCAAGACAGGAGAGGTCTGCCTCTTGATGTGGGATTCTCGCCAGCCGGCCGGGATCGAACCCACGCTGCAGAGACTGCGGACAGCTTCATAGTATAGCGCTCAACCGCCTGCACTACCAGGGAGGCCCAAAAAACAGCAGGGCTCAACTTTATCCTCACAGATTATACAAAAATTAGTTAAAATGAATCATTAATCTAAATGTAAAATGCAAAATATTTAGAAAAACACAAAGGACAAAATCTTTGTGGCCTGGTCTTGGGAAAAGAGTTCTTTCATGACATGAAAAGCCCAATTTATATAAGAAAAATTGATAAATTTTTCTTCATCAAAATTTAAAATGTTTGCTATGCAAAAAACATGAAAAGTCAAGCTACTAACTAGCAGAAAATATTTGGAAGTCACATTCCAGTGAAGGATGGAAATATAACATATATAGACAACTCTGAAAACTCAACAGAAAGTAAACAAATTATCTAACTTTGAAACTGAACACAGTTCACAAAGAAGATACAGAGTTAGCAAAAAAATAGAATGTGAAAAGATACTGCACACCGTTGGCAATAGAAGAATGCAAATTACAAGTCACCAAAACACACTTATGGGGAAAATCATCATGATGACGGTTATGATGGTGAGAACAGGGAGCAAACGGAATGCTCTCATGTGATGGCCATGCTGCAAATAGGACAGCCACTGTGGGAAACAGCTTAGCAGTTTCGTATAAATGTCAAGATATGCTTAATCAAATGGCTAAGGAGTTACCCTGCCCTAAGTACTTACTCCTACGTATTTACCTTAGAGAAATGAAAATTCATGTTCACCCAAAGACCCGTATGAGTGTTTATAACTTAATGTTACCAATTTACATCCTTAAAAATGGTTTAATTTTGGTATAAAAATATAACAGAAAAAATACCTCTGCTTTTTGAAAAGAAAAACATGTTTATAGCAGCTCTATTCAGAATTGCTTAGAACTGAAAATAACCCAAATGTCCTTAAACAACTACCTGTAGTAAGACCGACTCAGCGATTTAGAAAACTCTTGCTATACAAGATGTACTTGTGTACAACTCTTGCTACACAGGGATGAATCTTAAATGCTTTATGCTGATTTAAGGAAGTTAATCCCAATTTGTGACTATAGATATGCCATTTTGGAAAAGGCAAACTTATAGGAATGTTGAATAGAAGTTCGTGTTTAGGAAAGGAAGATTTAACTGCAAAGGGATAGTGCAAGAGATTACTTGGGCTTATAAGACAGTTCTGTTTCTTGACTGTGGTGGAAATGTGTTAAAACTTACAAAATGCCCCCTGCCCAAGTTTGGTATATGAATTTATATATGATTAATAAGAGAAATAAATTAAACCTACCATCTTTTTAACAAGTCATACTCCAACCAAAATATAATAAAACCATCCCTCCCTCCCTGCATTCTATAATGATTACTATTACAGTACAAAGTGATAGCCAATTTTGAATCCATGCTTTCCTACCATCTCAGCATAAGGCATCAAGTTCTGTTGATTTTAGAATCATGACTGTCTTTTGAATGGGTTCTTTCCTTGCTATACCCACTATGACATCCCCAGTTCTGTACTTAAAGAATTATGCTCTGGATCTTTTTATAGTCTTCTTAATGGTTTCCCTGCTTTCAATTTCAATTTGACTTCTGAATTATTACCAGATCCATGCATGTCAATTTTTTGCTTAATAAAAAGTATCCTCCAATGACCCTTGTACACTGTTGGTGAGGAAGTAAATTAGTACAGTCATTAAGGAAAGCAAGATGGAGATTCCTCAAAAACTTAAAAATAAAAATTCCATATGATCCAATTATCCCACTTCTGGGTAGTTACCCAAAGATTACAAAAACTCTAATTTGAAGAGCTGGGACTACATCAAATTAAAGAGCTTCTGCACAGCAAAAGAGACAATAACAAAAACAAAGAGAAACCCCACCAACTGGGGGAACATTTTTGCACACAACACTAATAATAAAGGACTGATCACAAAAATCTGCAAAGAGCTGATGAGACTCAACAACAACAAAGAAAATAATCCAGTCAAAAAATGGGCAGAAGAGCTAAAAAGAAACTTCTCTGAAGAGGAAATGCAAATGGCCAACAGGCATATGAAAAATGTTCAACATCACTTGTCATCAGGGAAATGCAAATCAAAACTACCATGAGATACCATCTCACACCAGTGAGAATGGCACATATTAAAAAAACTAGCAACAACAAATGTTGGTGAGGGTGTGGAGAAAAAGGAACTCTTCTGCACTGTTGGTGGGAGTGCAAATTGTTCCAACCACTATGGAGAGCTGTGTGGAGATTTCTGGACCTACTAAACATAGAGCTTCCATATGATCCAGCAATTCCACTCCTAGGTATTTACCCAAAGGACACAGAAACATCAATTCCAAAGAACACCTGCACCCCTATGTTTATAGCAGCACTGTTTACAATAGCTAAGCTTTGGAAACAGCCCAAATGCCCAAAAATAGATGACTGGATCAAGAAAATGTGGTACATATACACCATGGAATATTACTCAGCATTCAAAAAAGATAAGCACATGCAATTTGCAGCGACATGGATGGCGCTGGAAGGGATCATGCTCAGCGAAATAAGCCAAAAAGAAAAAGAAAAATACCGGATGGTCTCACTCATAGCAGGAATCTAGAAAACTTAAATAAGGGACCAGAAAATGAATAACTATAAGAAAGTGAAAATCAGAATCAACAAAAAACTATGAAACAGAGACACTTTTGGGGGGGTGGGGGGCGGGAGGGGAGGGATTGGGATCAGAAAGGGGGGTTGCAATTATATGGGGAATATAAAAATAAAATTTATTATTTAAAAAAAAAATGAAGAGATATATGCATCCTCATATTCATTGTAACATTATTTACAATAGCCAAGAGCAGCAAAAAATGTAAGTATCCATTCACAGATGGTTGGATAAAAAGGTCATGTCACACACACACACACACACACACACATACATATGCATACATACACACACATACTGGAACACCACTTGCTATTAAAAAAGGATGAAATTCTGCCAATTGCAATATGGATGGAACTAGAAGATATTACTCTGAGTGAAGTAAGTTAGATGAAGAAAGACAAATCCTGTATGAGTTCACTTATATGTGGTGTTTAGAGAAACCACACAAATGAACTAAGTAAAATACAAATAAACAACGTTTAGACAGCAAGACCAACTTAGTGGTTACCAGAAGGGAAGTGGGAAAGGGTGGGTCAATCAGGTAGAAGGTGTCAATTGCATGGAGAAATAGAGAATTGGACTTCAAATGGTGAGCATAATTTCACATACAGATGATTTATCAAGATAACTGTGAATGCTGAAACAAATATTATAATGCATGCAATGTAATTTTAATAAAGCATTACTAAAAAATAAAACTTAATCCCCCCCCCAGTGATTTGCCATCATATCCAAGATAAAGGACAAACTTTGCCTCCATTTTCCTCCTACATCAATCTCAAATAAGCCCTATCCCTCCTTATCTCTCTGCCTTTATTAACACTGTTCCCTTAACTCCTCTTTTTCATTTGAAAATACCCCTTGCATCTTCTAAAGCTTTGTTTAAATGTCATCTTCCCTAATGTTCTCAGGCAGTTTCTCATTGCCCCCTCTCCACCTAGCCCCCTGGTACTTTTTCCATTCTTCTGGGGAGAAACACAGCATGTTAGGGGGCTATCATGTTCCAACCCATCCCCACCTGGTCAGCTGCTCGCAGGCCATTTCCAGTACAAAACACTATACCAGGCACCCAGTAAATCATATTTGTTGAAATGAAATTAAAATAATGACTATCAACTTGATAAAATACCAGCTTAACCCTTACTTTTCACTCCCTGGACCAGGTGTCCTACAGAAACAGCTTCAGTCATGAGTACACATATATATGTGTTTTCCAGTTTGTTAAGAATCCTTTTTGGGAGTTTACTCTGCAAAGTTCTGGGGTTGGGGGTGTGGGTATAAGAGTTTATGGGAAAAGGACCTATACTTATACTGAGAAGGAAGCTAATAATATTCAAGCAAGATTAATGCCCCTAGATCTTGACTCCTTTTAATATTTATTCTAATACCATTTTTCCTCTTTAATAGAATATGAGAGTCATTCAGATTTCAATAATTCAGAATATATTCCTGGCTTGAATATGGCTTAGTTCTCTAACCACATTTGCTGTCCTTCTAAAATAATTTCTTGCTTTCTGCTTTGAGCCTTCATTAGTAGACTTTTTTTCCTTTTTTTAACGAGTTCTTTTCACCCACCATTTTTCTTTCTCTCTGTTATTATATCTGTCTTATTTAAGAATATTTTTGGATTTCATGTATCAGACATACACTGCTTAAACTGGAAAGAATTTTTATCTGATGCTGTTATTTAAACTTTGAGAAAAATCATAAAACAAAAGTGTAATTCCCACAGGCCCTAAAATGCTTTCATTTTATTTTCATTTCATCAACCTGTGCTCCACACCCCCATTTTTGGTGTTTGGACAACATACTACTGGAGGGATTGGCAACATCTGAAAAGTATTTGTCAAAAAATTTGACTGATTTTTTAAAATTGAGCTTGTACTTATAAGACCATTAGGAATGTATAGCTTTATAGAAAGATATTATGATTCTAGGCTTTGTTTAAAAAAATGTAACATATTGGATTTGTGAGAATATGGCAAGATGGTGGCAGAGTGAAGACACCAGATTCACCTCCTCCATAGATTCACAACTAAATTGCAGCAGAGTAAATTCAATACCCCCTGAAAAACAATAGGATAACTATAGCATACATCAGAATCAAGGGTCCAGCAGAATGGGGTAGGAAAAACTTTAAACTGTGTTTGCAGGTATCTTAGGATAGGAGCAGCTGCTATATGGAGCCCCCCTATAGTTGTTAACTGAGGGGCACATACCCACTCTGGGGACTTAGGAAGTCAGGCACGGCACTGGATAACAGACGCACAGAGTTGGCATCCAGGACAGAGGGTGCACTATTGGAGATCTACAGGTGTGGGAGTGTAGAGTGGTGATTGTTGTCTTAAACCTGAGGCTCCCAACATAGAACAGCTGGAGGATGATACAGCAGGAAGAGCCAGGTAAGATCATCTGTGTTTCCTAACAGAGGAGGGCTGTAATATTTGAAACATCTGCCTTACCCCCCACCAATCACCAAAATTGAGATGACAAACGAGTACGTTCACTAAGCAGAGTTTAAGCATTTGAATTTTTAAATGCTTTTCAATTAATCATTTATTTATTTTTTAGGTTGTGATAACATTGGTATATAACATTATATATGATTTAGGGGAGTATGTCCACACCTCCTCAGATTGCATATTACCATACCACAGCTACCACCAAAGCACCATAGTCCTTTATTATATCATAAACAATAGGCTCTCCTACTACCTTTGTTCCCAATTCTACCCTTCCTCCCCCCACCCAGCCTCAATTTTGCAGTTGCATTTGTAGTTTGTTTTTGTTTTTTTTTTTTTTGCTTGTCAGTTCCTTTTTTTGTTCCTCTACATTCTATATAAGTAAAATCATGCTGCATTTCCCTTCTCCTTCTGAGTTATTTCACTTAGTACATTCTCCTCCAATTCCATTCATGTTGTTACAAATGGCAAGAGCTCATCTTTCATTTTTTATAGCTGAGTGGTATTCCATCACATATATACACCACATCTTCTTAATCCACTGTTCTGTACTTGGGAACTTGTTTCCATAATGTGGCTATTTTTAATAGAAAATAGAAGCATCTGGATTTTTTTTTTTTTTTTTGTGAGACCCTCGCCAGTGGCCGGGAAATGAACTGGCGCTGCAGAGGCAGCCTCACAGCCCAGCGCTCAACCACTGCGCCACCAGGGGAGGTCCTGGATCTTAACAACAGGAACAAGCACCACAGGATAAGGCATTGTGCTAGGTAAGTAGAAATCAATTCCTGGCTTGAGGCCCTGATTTAAGTACAATCCATACCCAGTACTAGTGCTCAAATACATTCCAGATATTGAGAATGGCGCAAGACTATACCATATGAATTTTCCCAGAGAATGTGATCCCAGCATTGTGGGAAGCTTAAATCCTTGATGCTCACTAGAGGTGAGCACTACTGTCCCAGGTCCTTCTGTACACTACTGTCCCAGGTCCTTGCAACCTATTGCCCCTTGCCAGAAACAGTTCTTCAGCCTCCTAAAAAGTAACAAAGGCAGTATCCTAAAAGATAATTCCTGTTATAACCCATAAAAACTAAAAATGAAGAGACAGAAGAACAAATGCCACAAATTGTGGGAAAAAACCCTGAAGTCTCAATGCAGCAGAACTGTGAAATATGGTTGACAAGGAGTTTAAGATAATATTTATAACAATATGAGACAGTTACAATTAGTTACACTTGGATGATTGTTATAATTAGTAAAAAAAAAAAACAAAAAAAAAACCACTGCAACCAAATTGAAAAATACAATTGAGGGCTCAACAGGAGAAATACAAACAATGGCAATAATTAATGAGCTCAAAAAAGAATTTAAAAAATGAAAATAATATAAGAGCCTTTTGGGATAAACTTAAGAGAAATAACATCCATATCTCAAGGGTCCTTGAAGGAGAAGAGAAAGAGAAAGGCATAAAAAATTTATTTAAAGAAATGATTGCTGAGGACTATCTCAAGATGGAAGATGAACCCGGTATTGTGATCCAAGAATCCAAAGAGTTCCAAACCAAATAATATCAGAGGGACACATGCCAACATAGTTTATAATAAAACTGCTCAAAATCAATGACAAGGACAGGATATTTAAATTTTTGCAGAAAAAGAGTAACCTATCGGGTAACACCAAGTAGACTACCTGTGGACTTTTCAGTAGAAACCTTACAGGCAAGAAAGGAATAGAAGGAGATATTTAAAACACTCAAAAAGAATGAAAGGAAGAAAGATATCCAATCTAGAATCCTTTATTTTGCAAGATTAACATTCAAGACAGAAGGAAGTGTAAAGAACCTCAGTTAAAAGCAAAAACTGAAGAATTCATCAACATCAAGCTCCACATGAAAGAAATGTGAAGGGGGTTATTATAAAGCAACAGAACAATAAATATAGAGGTAACACACACCTAAATTATGTAACATAGAGGAGGAGGAGAGTAACAATGTGGCCCATGAGAATGAGTTTGAGACTAGATCACATAAATATCTGCCATATACTAATCTCAGCAGGGACTTGAAACAAAAATCATTAGCACAAACACATAATAGAAATGGTACCTAAACAAAATATAAAAGGAAGATTCAAAAAATAAAAAGACAAACTACAAAAACAAAAGTAACAAATTAGCAATGTCTCAAGAATCACCTTAAACGTGAATAGGCTGAATTCACCACTAAAATGTATATAGTGGTTGAATGGATTGCAAAACAAAGTCTAGCCTTCTGCAATTCACAGGAAATCAATCAAATCAATCTTGCCAACTAAGGCAAGCACAGATTTAGAATTAAAGGCTGAAAGACAATCCTATAAGCAAATGATAATCAAAAAAGTCAGGAACAGCTATACTTAAGCAGAAAAATAGACTTCCATAGTGTTAGACACTATGTTATGATTAAGAGCCTAATACAACTAAAACTAATAAAATTCATAAATATATATGCACCAAATGGTAGAGCAGCAAGATACATAAGACAGTAATTAACAGAAACTAAATTGAGATATTGACAACAACACAATAATAGTAGGAAATTATAATCTTCCACTTATAACAACTATGGAAAGATCATGAAATATTTTCAAGATAGACCACATATTGGGATATAAGTCAATTGTCAATAAAACTACAAAGTTTGAAGTCATACCAACTACTCTCTCTGACCATAATGCCATAAAGCTAGAAATAAACTATTTTAAAAATCATAAATACAATGTATAACCAAACAAACAAACCAGCAAACAAATAAATAAAGCATGCCTCTATTAAAAAAAAAAAAAAGAACACTTCTATAAAAATCATAAATACATAAAGACTAAATAATATGCTGCTTAGTAGTTACTGGATAAAAGAGGAAATTAAAGTAGAAAATCAAAATATACCTTGAGACTAATGAAAATGAGAATACCCCATAGCAGAATCTATGGGACACAAAGTGTCTTAAGAGGGAAGATAATTGCAATACAGGCTCACATTACAAAGCAAGAAAAATCTCATGCGAATAGTTTAATACTGGGCCTCCCAGGTGGCGCAAGAGTTTAAGCACAACACTGAAGTTATCAGCAGCCTCTGCAGCATGAGTTCAGTCCCCAGCTGGCCAGGGAGCTACCCATATGGACCCACATGGCGCAGCAGATCTCTTTTATCTTACCCGCTACTCCCCTCAGTAATGTATTTCAGTCAGTCTGCCTGTTCTGTTCCCCAATCTGTTTCTGGTGAATCCTTTCAGCACCCACACCTCTGGCCTGTATCCCAGTTCTTGTATGCATAAATAAATAAATCTTTAAAAAAATAGTTTAATACTACACCTAATGTGATTTGAAAAAAGGAACAAACAAGACCCAAAATTAGTAGAAGGAAGTAATAAAATAAGAACTGAAATCAACAAAATTTTTTTAAACTATACAAAAGATCAACAAAACTAAGAGTTGGGTCTGCAAGAAGATAAAGTAGATAAGACTCTAAGCAGGTTACCAAAGGAAATATTAATAAACAGAATCAGAAATGAAGGCAGAGAAATTACTGCAAGTGGCATAAAAATACAAAGAATCATAAGATTACTACAAATAATTAAATGCTAAGAAGTTCAATAAGCTTGAAGAAATGGACAAATTTCTAGAACAAAATAGTTTACCAAGACTAAACCAGGAAGAAGCAGAAGAGTTGAATAAAAAGATCACAATCATGGAAACTGACACAGCAATAAAAAACAATCTCTTTGCCCAAACAAAAGCCTAGGGCCAGATGGCTTTACAAACAAATTCTATCAAATCTTAAAAGAAGAACTTATGCACATTTTGCTCAAATTATTTCTAAAACCCAAGACAAGGGTACATTCATGGTATATTTTATGATGCCAACTTTATGTTAATAAAGAAACAGATAAAGGCAGCACAATTAAAGAAAAATACAGACCAACATCAATGATGAACATGGATGCAAAAATCTTCAACAGAAACTAGCAAACAAAATTAACAAAATAACATAAAGATTTACACCATGATCAAGTGGAATTTATCCCTAGGAAGCAAGGATATGTTAATATAGAAATCAATCAATGTAAGATTTCAACAAAGGTAAAGATAAAAATCATATGATAATAACAGATGCAGAGAAAGCATTTGATAAGATGCAGCACCCATTCGTGATGAAAACATTAATAAGATGAGAATTAAAAGGAACCTACCTCAATATAATAAAGGTCGCATATTATAAAACAACAATCAATATAATACTTAATGGTAAAAAATGAAAGCTTTCCCTTTAAGATTAGAAACAAGACAAGGGTAACTACTGTTACCACTTCTGCTTAATTTAGTATTAGATGTATGAGAGGAATCAGATGACAGAAAAAAAAAGGAATCTAAGTCACAAAGAAGTGAAACAATAATTATTATCAGAGTCCATCAAAAAGTTATTAGAAACCATAAATGAATACAGCAAAGTGGCAGGTTATAAAATAAACATATAAAAATTTGGTGAATTTTTATATACAAATAGCAAATGAGAAGAAAAATTAAGAAAATAAATCCAGTTACAAGTGCTACAAAAAGAATCAAACACTTAGGAATTAACCTTGCCAAGGAGGTTGAGGACCTATACAATGAGAACCACAAGATATTATTAAAGGATTTAGATCGTGATATGAGGATGTGGAAAGACATTTCATACTCATGGATGGGGAAAATCAGGAAAACAAAATGACCATTCTACTTAAAGTTATATATAAATTTAACACAATTCCCATCAAAACACCAATGATATTCTTTGAAGAAACTGAGCAAAAAATATTGACATTTATAATGAACCATAAAAGACTTCACATAGCAAGAGAGAAAAAAAGGGGAGAAACAGAAGCATCATGTTCCCTGACCTTAAACTAAACTATGAAGCATCAGTAATTTTAAAAAATACAGTATTGGCGTAAAAATAGACACAAGGATCAATGGAACTGAATGGAAAGCCCATGAATAAAATCATGTACATAACAGTTAGGATTACCTCAAATTAAAAAGCTTTTACACAGTGAAAAAAAATATAAGTAGTTTTAAAAACTTCCTACTGAACAGGAAAAAATATTCACATAACCAACAAGAGGTTACTATCCAACATATAGAAATACTTATGCAATTCAACAGTAAAAAACCAAATAACCCAGTTAATAAGTGGGCAGTAGATATGATGAGACAATTCATCAAGAGGATATCCAGAAGGCCAGTAGACACATGAAAAAATGTTCATCATCTCTTCTAATAAGGGAAATACAGGCCAAAACCCCAGGGAGAGATCCTGTCAGACCTGAGAAAATGGTACATATTAAAACAAGCCCCAACAACAAGAGCTGGAGAAGCTTTGGAGAAAAAGGAATGTTAATTCACTGTTGGTGGAAAAGTAAACTGATGCAGCCATTTTGGGAAGCAATCTGGATTTATCTTAAAAAACTAAAAATGGAAATACCATCTGACCCAGCAACCCCACTCCTGGGACTCTATCCAAAGAACTGAAAACCATCAACTCAAAGAACTGCATGTTCTACAGTGTTTATTATGGCACTATTTACAAAAGCTAGGACATGAAAACAACCTTAGTGCCATTGACAGAGGACTGGATCAAAAAGATATGGTATATCAACACTGTGGATTACTACTCAGCCATAAGGAAAGATGAACTGTTACCATTCACAGAAAATAGAAGGAATTCCAGGGAATTATGTGTAGTGAAGCAAGTCAGAATGGCAAAGACAAATATTGGACATTGACATAGCAGAAGATTCAACAAAGTAAAATTCTTCTGAAAACTAGTAGACATAAATAAAGTGAAGTTTCTGAGGTTAAGAGGGAGGGAGAGGAGAAAGGGTCAATGGGAATAGAGGGGCTGGTGGTGAGGGAAATTTTTGTTTTTTAAAGATTTATTTATTTATGTATACAAGAACTAGGGTGTAGGCCAGAGGTGAAGGGGGTGAGAGGATTCTCCAGAGACAGAGTAGGGAACAGAACAGGCAGACTGAAATACACTGCTGAGGGGAGGAGTGGGTAAGACAAAAGAGGTCTGCTGTGCCATGTGGGTAGCTCCCTGACTGGTTGGTCCCTCGGATGGAACTTGTGCAGCAGAGGCTGCTGATAGCTTCACAGTGTTGTGCTTAACCCCTTGCGCTACTAGGGAGGCCCAACATTATTTTTTTAATATCATAAATAACAGTGGCCAAAGGTTTTTTTTGAACATGTACACCTAACACTAAAGGATTTTGATCATGCTGAAATATATGTATTTTTGTTTATTTATAAACTACATCTGTATACATACATATAAACAACTATAATAATGTACTACAGTGTAAATGTGCAACTGTGCTGATGTGAGCATTCTAAACCATGCATAAAAATAAGTATCTTAAAAAATGACCTTAAATATGAATAAGAGAATTCCTAGTACTATCTTTCTCCATTCCTGAGGATTATATTGTTTGCCCTATAGGGTATGTATGCCATACTTTGGAGACCATGTTTGTGAAGAATGTACCCTCCAGTCCATTTCTGGAAGGCTCCTTTGGGTTGTGCAGGGGTCCATGTGTCCAACTCATAATTCCCCAGTAACCACATCTAAGTCACCCTCTTTCTTCCATTCTCCTTTTTAATCAGCTCTCACCTCCAGGCTATAAGATGAATCCATTGACTCAGCTTGGGCTCATCAACTTCTTTCATGCTTTTCTGGACACAAGGATTGGCCCAAGGATGCACTCACTGGTCCTGGCTAGGACAACCTATACTACTGATTTTTAGTTGGAAGATGACCGATTGATTCCCTCAAAGAGAATGTAATCTAAGGATGTAATCTTAAGAGTTGTTGGCAAACATGTTCCATGTCCCATAGAGAATGCCCATCTACAGAAGAATAATCAAGGCAATATGCCTCTATCTTGGCTTGGTAATGGGAGTTCATGAAAACCTACTTTTGTTTAAAACTGGTGAATTGGGTTTCTATTGCTTACAACTAAAAAAAAAAAAAGTTTATAAAAAAAAAACAGTGAAAAAGATCCGGCAGGCTTAGAAATCACCCATTCATTCTAAAAATATTTATTGGCCTCCTATTATGTGCCAGTCACTGTTCTAGCTGCTAAAAATAGAGCAGTGAATCATAATTTTAAAAAATCTGCACTAATGAAACTTATGTTGTACCAGAGAATGAATAAAACAAAGAAAAATTCTATTGTGATACAAAGTGATGACAAGAAAAAATACAGGTGGGAGGGAAACAAAATGTATTTGGCTGGGGTAGTCAGAGAAGGTCTCATTAAAGTAGTCAAGGGAACAAGTCCTCAAAATCTCTGGGGGAAAAAGGTTCGAGGTACAGAGAACAGCATGTACAAGGACCCGGAGGCAGGTATAACCAAGAAGTTAGTATAGCTGGAGCAGAAGGAGTAAAAAGAAGGGTAAGAAGAGATGAAAAGGAAACAGGGCTAAATCATGTGGTGGTTCTTGAAACCTGTGGTGGGAAGCCTTTGGCTTTACTCTGACATAGACAGAGTTTTTGAGGGATCTGAGTACAAAGTGCCATGCTCTAATAATTACTGCAAATGTATTCTAGGAGAAGTCTGAACATGGCTGAAATGTTTTTTCTTCCAACGTAATCAGTAATTCCAATATCTGAAAGGTCCAATATCTGAAAGGTCAGAAATGTGTGGACCAGGGACAGAGGATTGGAGGCCACAGGCTGTCAGATTCCAGCTCAGTTGTTACTCACAGATAACTGCTCTGTTGCAGACCCCCCCTGTCCCCACTATTCACTTTGAAATCCACAGCATGCATCAAGGAGTTATCTGCAGTACTTAAAAGATTTTTCTCTATTTATTGTGCACAATAGCCTTAAAAAGAACACCAAATATAAATTAGTTCTTCAGGTCTGTTTCTGCCCAATTTTCAAAATTGTTGGGTTGTGAGTTCAGAGAGAGTCTTAAAGGTGCCCACCTTGTGTGCACACCCCATCCAAATGACATAACCACTTCATTCTGATGTAAGCATGTCTGAGATGAGAGATTCTTCTTCTGTGTTCCGGGAAAAGCATTGCTCTGACTTTTTCAGTCTCCAAAAGGAGCCCCACATCCACTGAATATGTACTTTGCCTGTTGAATATTCAGCAGAACCTACAGAGGGTTCTTGAACTCATGGAATGTAAAAGCAGAGAGGGGCCTTTATTTTTATCTCTTGGGAATGCAATATTGACTTCACCACAGTTGACGACTCTGATGAATTGCTATTGCCTGCTGGGAGGCCTGTGATAAAAAGCTGGTGGGATTTGCAGGGAAAGCTGGTGATGGCACATGTTTGCAGCTGAGCAGCACAATTACCTAAAGACTCTCCTGCCATATCTAAGCTGAACCCTCTTCTTTGCAGACCAGAAAACCAAAGTTTTACCCCAGTTCAGATGTAATATAATTAATATACACTGGTCGAATACGGCTCTAGGCTTTGGCTCAGGCAACCACTTAGGGACATCTTTAGAGCAGGTTGGTTACTCATTGGTAGTACGATTTCATTTATTGGAAAGGCTCTAACATTCCCATCAAAGAGTCCTGAACCTCTCTCTGAAGTTCCAAGGGCCACAATTATACATCCAATAAACTTCAAGTTTCTCCTTTGAATTAAAATGCTAATATCCTTGGACAGAGGCAACAGGAAATGATTTAAGTCTTGTCTTTCTTAGTATGAATGATATTATTTTATACCTTCCAGTAAAAATTCTTTCTTTAATGGTATCATTTAAATTTAGAGAAAGATCATTAGAAAAAATAAAACAGTTACACCAAGGTGAGTGAACAAGGATTACGAGAAAGGATACTGAGCTATTAGGGTGGAAAGTTGGCTAGAGGTAGTGCAAAATCACCTTGACAAACTACACTTCTGCCTAGAGCCAGTCCTGTTCAATCACTTGAGTGTCAAATGGTTAAGTGATTTGCATCTTCCAATGGAAGCTATGATACATGCAAATTACCCTTCTCAGTCTGATAATAGATAAGTCATTGTACTTAAAAAAAATCAAGCATAAATCACAGCCAGGTTTGACCATGCTACCTTTACTTCCCAGGACTGCTTATACAAAGGTGTTGAATATTACCGTCAATCAAACATCTTTCTTTATCTTTTCCCATTGTGACAGTAGTTGAAAATGAGACCGAGCAGAAGAAAACAATGACAACAAAGCCAGGTTAACAGGTTTGTTGTCAAGGACAACAAATATTTGGCTTCAGAGAAGGGTTAAGACTGTGGCATGCTGAACAGACTGATTGAAATAAGCAGCTGCCCAACTCCTTCCCATCGTGGGTTTTTCCATTTGTTAACAAAACCAGAAACATCTAGCTCCTTGTATGAAAACTTCTACTTTTTTTAAAGTTGACTTTTAGCTTTTGATAAGGATTAACATTGTGCAAGTTGATCACAGACACCTTTCACCTAGTTTGTCTTATTTGCTACCACTTTGCCATCTTTGCTTTAGGGCAGGGTTTGGAAAACTGTAGCCCACAGGCCAAATGCAGGCATTTTCATAAATAAAGTTTTATTGAAACAGAACCACTCCTATTCACTTACACATTGTCTTCTTACACAAAGTAAATCTTTTAAAAGAAAAAAACAACAACATAAATTAACATCATATTTTGTAATCAGAAGTCAAAAGCAAATTTTACTAAACTAAAATTGAGGTGTCCCCAAATGGAAGCTTCAGGGAGAAACCCCTTTCCTTGTTTCTAGAGGCTGCCCAAATTCCTGGGCTCTCTCCTCCATCTTCAGCACTGACAACCTCAAATCTCTCTGACCTTTTCTGTGCTGTCACATCTTTCTCTCATCTTATCTAGGAAAGGTTCTCTGCTAAAAGAATGCATGTGATTAAATTGTCCCACAAGGATAATCTCTCTAGCTCTAGGTCCACAGTCTTAATCATCTCTGCAAAGTTCATTTTGCAGGGTGAGGAGATATATTTACAGGTTCCAGGGTTAGGGTGTGGACATCTTTGGGGAACCATTCTTCTTCTGATCAAACACTATTAAAAATAATAATAGGGCCTTCCCTGGTGGCGCAGGTGGTTAAGCGCAACGCTGTGAAGCTGTCCACAGCCTCTGCAGCTCCAGTTCAATCTCCGCCGGCCGGTGAGGGTCCCACATGGCACGGCAGACCTCTCCCGGGGCGCCCGCTGCTCCCCTCAGCAGTGTATTTCATCAGTCTGCCTGTTCTGTTCCCTGCTCTGTCTCTGGTGAATCCTCTCACCCTCCAGTAAATCTGGCCTGTACCCCAGTTCTTGTATAAATAAATAAATAAATCTTTAAAAAATAGTAATAATAATAGATGACATCACCAGTAGTAGCATTTTATATTTAAAAATATCTATAGCAGCCATCATGGCTTTCATTCCCTGAGCATCTACAATGACAAGCACATGCTGGGGGCTTTATGTGCATTCCCTTACTTAACCCACAACACCATGAAATTCATCCTCCTATTATTCCTGTTTTGCAGATGAGAAAACTGCATTTCCAAGAGATTGATAATTGCCAAAGTCAGGCCAGTCTGATTCTAAAGGTCAACTTCAATACTACCCAAATATAGTTTACCTTTGATTTCTTAAGGGTGTATCTCTGACCCACCCTACACTTTAATTGCTCACCCACTGACTCATCAAATTTCAATTATCCATCTTACTTCCTCTTGCTCACTTCTTTACCTTTTTTCCCTCAATTCTACTTAAAAGGAAAATGCCACTTCTTGCTAGATGTCTTCTGTAGAACTCTGCCCCAAATACTGGGGCAAAAACTGATCCCAGTAGGGGATATGTCATTTGCTTATGCAGATTGATCAGAACAGATACCACTGGTAAAGCATTTGACTTAGAATGTAGGTTAAGAGAGAGCTCATAGAAAGAAATCCATTAGTAAAGAGCCAGTGCCTTTGAGATGGGCAAGCTGGCTGGTTGCCTTTGTGGTCTGTCAGGGAGGGAAGCACAGAGGTCTTGGGTGTTTGGCTGTTTCATGTAAACAATAAATTAGAATCATCACTCATTCATCTTGAGCAACCTAAGCATTGACAGGCTTTGATGTTTCTGGCCAAACGTCCCCCTTTCCTCCTCCATAACAGCCTTTCCACAAAGGTATCTTTCAAAGCAGAGATTGCATGTACATTACCCTAAAAACCATAAAACGAATTCTCACTGGTTTGTCTTGATTTCAAAATGGTTCATTGCAATTATATTCCTTCTAGAGTTCTTCAAATTTTTACATTTATTTAACAGGCTTTCTACAGAGAGCTTGATTTAGCATACATAGTTCTTATTAGAAAAGCTTAATTTTTTTTTCATTGAACAGTCACAAATTCCAAGGTGCTTCTATTTTTCCACTAGATAAAACCTCTTTATTTCATATAATCTCTCTGAAGTGCATGTAAACTAGTCAAGACAGAACCACCTTTTTTTTTTTTTTTTTTTTTTTAAACAGATGTAACACTTTAAAATCACAGGCTGGGAAGTGAATCGTTGGTAGGTCTAGCCCTCTGTATCATTTGGTTTTCTCCTTCCTTCTTTTTTTTTTTAAAAAAGATTTATTTTTATGTATGCATACAAGAACTGGAGTGTAGGCCAGAGGTGCGGGGGTGAGGGTGAGAGGATTCACCAGAGACAGAGTGGGGAACAGAGCAGGCAGACTGACTGAAATACACTGCTGAGGGGAGCAGAGGGCGAGACAGGAGAGGTCTGCTGCGCCATGTGGGTTAACTCCCTGGCGGGGATCGAACTCATGCCGCAGTGGTTGGTGATAGCTTGATAGTGCTGAGACTTTAACCCCTGCTCCGCATAGAGGCCCTTCTCCTTCCTTCTTTTCCCAGTTTGTCAAGTCAAACTCAAGAGAAGTCATGCATGGGAGAAACTTGACTCAAACATTCTGATAATTCAAACACCATCATTCCCCCTGTACATTGTGTTCATCTCCTAAATGGCCCAGCCCTTCAGTTAGCTAATTGGTTCTGAAAAATCACATATAAGTCTCCAAACTCCTAAATGCTGGTTAGTACCTCTTAGTTTAATTTTTCTCCCTTTATGAAATAAGAATAATATAAACACAAGATGGGAGCATTTAACACTTCTTTTAGCGTCATCTTTCTGGAGCTGAGAGGGCTGCCCAGGGCCTTCACACATAGCCGCCTCTTTGGTCTCCAACTCAGCTATTCCCAAGACATTTTTAGGGCCTCCTCCAGAGGCTCAGGCCCAAACAGATGTCCCTCTCGCCCCCACTTCAAACTGGTGTGGCTTGAAGAAACACAAGAGGGAAAAAGGAAAAAAAAGCTTTGGTAACCATGTGTCACAGTATAGAAAGTGGTTCATATATTAAGGGAAAGTAAAAATGAAAAACCAGAAAATATATAGCTAGTCCATGAATATCACAAAAAAAACAATTTCTAGTAGCTTCCCTCCTGAACCAAGCAGGTAGCAGTTGTAGATGATCAGATTGGGATACATGTCAAGCTGGTAGGGGTTTCAATAGTGTGGGTCAGCCTGGAACACCCAGGGGCAAGATTTCTCAAGCTGACTGTACTGACATTTGAATCAGATAATTCTTTGTTTAGGGGGCTGTGTTATGTGTTGCACGATGCTTTGCAGCACCCCTTACCCACTAGATATCCACAGCACCTACATGGTGATAATCTCAAACAGCGCCAGATCTTGTCAAGTGTGTCTGGGGGCAGAATCACTCCCATCTGAGGACTTCTGACCTAAGGCATGAGTATGGATTTATATATTTGGAATGTCCATTGGTTCAACCTAATAAGTTTCTTGGGATCCTGCAAAGGGGTTGGATATATTTTAGAAATTCAAATCCCAGGAAACTCACATGCAGAGAGGAAATTTACAACCAAGAGGAATCTCGTAGCTCAGACACATCACTTTTACAGAGCAGGAGACTGAGGTCAAGACAGAGGTGGTCTAACCCAAGTACTTCATTTAATGGCAGCCAAAGAGAGGGTGAGGCATGAGGGAAGGGAACAGAAGGGAAAGGATGGGACAGAAGAATATTGGGAGCAAGTACCTCCATGAATGCAGTTTTGTTGAGATAGGGTTCAGGAGGAGCAAACATATGAACTCCTGTGAGAATAGTAACCCTCAGACTATGTGCATTTTAGAATCACTTGAGAAACTTGAAACAAGAAAACAAAACTCAAGTCTGGGCTTCACTTCAGACCAACTGAATCATACTCTCTTGAGAGGAGGCCTGGGCTTTGGTGCTATTTTTAGAAAGAAAACACCCCAGAATCATCTATAAGCATCTGCAGGGTTGGGCTTGACATGGATCTAGAGGGAGATGCAGTACAGATGGTTCTAGAGCTGTGGCGATGACTTTTAGTCTACCTTCAGGAAGAATGCCCCACCAGGATCCATCTTTGATCAAGAAGAGTCAGGTCCTTTCAAAGGTGAAAAGGAGATCTTTATCCTGAAGCCAGTCCCTAGGACCCAAAGATACCCTGGGCCAAACAAAGATGACCCCTCTCCCATGCTTCCCTAATCATTGTATCCTTTAGAAGGCGTGCCTGTTCTTAAGTGAGCAGACTGTCTGAAATAAAGGATTTATTCATAACTTGGGCAGATGTGTGTTTGTAGCAACTCTATTTGCATGGGAACAACATTGTGCATGGAAAACTGGGCATGCAAATTTAACCTTGATTTGGCAACTGCAGGCTCAACAGTAGAGAAACAAACACATCAACTGCTTACTCTGGCTTTTAGCTCCTAAATGCTGAGGGAAACCAGGACTCCTTCCTGCAATCCTCTTTTCACATCCCCTGTCCATTCAGCAACCTGTATTCTCTCATCCTGAGGACTCCTCTTAGCTAAAGCTACTGTGGGCTCCGCTACCTGGGACCAGCAAGCATAACATGAGGGAGCAAGGAAGACACCTCTGGTCCTCGGACCGCAGAGAACTTAGACCGTCACCATGTGATCCGAGCCATGCTTCTGCTCGGTCTTGCCAAGGTGTTGCAGAGGACATCTGTTATTTCTGTCTTCCAGTCCACCCTCCTCTTCCTTCTTCGAATGATTCCCTGGTTTTTTCCTAAGGAAGTATCCCTTCCGACTCTCAGTCCTCAGGTTTCAGGTGGGTTGACTCAACCTCCAACCCCAAGAGTGGGACTGGGACTCAGGTCTGCTTCTGCAGGCCTCTGCATCTCTTTGACCCAAGAGATTGGTTCAGAGATGGGCTCATGAACCTGTCAGGTTTTGTCAAGGTGGTTTTGTTAAGAGCCTGACTGCTATAGTGAAAGAGAAGGACAGGGTGGGGGCAGGGAACCACTTAAGAAGCCTGCAGAAGGAAGAGAGGTGCCACAAGGTAGTGGCCCAAAGCCCACAGCCTGGCTCGAAAGTGGCCCAAAGCCCACAGCCTGGCTCGAAGGTGGCCCAAAGCCCACAGCCTGGCTGAA
The DNA here is from genome assembly GCF_014898055.3 of Talpa occidentalis. Taxonomy (NCBI): domain Eukaryota; kingdom Metazoa; phylum Chordata; class Mammalia; order Eulipotyphla; family Talpidae; genus Talpa; species Talpa occidentalis. The sequence continues at coordinate 53,316,018 of NW_023600993.1, forward strand.
GCTTTCAATTCAGTCCTGTTTTTAGCCACCAACCTTATTCTGGACTCCTGATTTAACTACCAGATAATTCCCTTAAACTTCGGGTTATTTACCATAACCAGATAATTCCTTCATGAGGTGAGCTCCTGTCACTGGCACTCGAAGCAGTCCCGACAAGTATAGGGGCTCGGAGGCTTCCTCTGATACTCGACCATGCACAGCTCACCAAATTTACTATATAATTCCAAGCTCCTTTCCTTTGGGTTTCCAGAAAAGATGCTTACAGATTCACTAACTTCTCATCTCCTGAACCTGCTACTCAAAGCTGGCTGCGACATGGCATATGTCACCTTGGCCAACCTTCCCCCGATTCCTTGCTTCTGGTAGCAAGTTCTTGCCTATAAGCCCCTCAAGATCATCTTACCCTCTTCCCCGTGGCCTTGCCATTCTCTCCTCCATCCGAGGGTCTCATAAACCTTCCGGTCTCCCCTTAAAGACTTCCATCAAGTCTTCATGATATGAGGGGGAAAGGCCATGGCTCCCTCGCCTGAATGGACACCTGTCTCTACTGGGAAGTGCAGCGCGCTGGGGAACCCATAGCAGCCATCCAGGAACATTCTATTATTAGTTGCATAATGAATGGCACATGACTTGGGTCCTTCTGCCTCTCTCCTTAGTCCAGCTACTAAATTGTACTCACTCCCGAGTCCAAGTCCCATTCATGTTGTAGCATGAAAAAGATATGTTGTTGAACGAATAAGTGCATGTGTGGATATTTTGCTTTTACTTATGACAAATGAGATCAGTTTTTATAATGCCAATAGGGAAAAGACAAGATGGAGGCCCAGAATCAGTTATCAGAAACCACTTTGCCTGCATCTGGGAAGTGGGAAGTTTGGGTAAAGTAGCTAAAAATATAGATTGAGGACAAGAGTGGCCCAGGTTTTCGACACAACCTGATCTGAGTACAAATCCTGGCTTTGCCACTGTTGTGGCCAATTTCTCAGACTCCCAGATCGGTTTCCTCATCAGTGAAATGGGGCTTCTAGAACACATCTATCAGAGTTCCCAGAAGGTATGAATATTCTCGCATACGCAAAGCTTTTCACTCCTTATCTGACAGACTGTATGTGGTCAGGAAGCAGTGGCCTCAGGAAAATTTCCAAGACCCCAGTCCTGTGCAAGAGAATTCCTTCTTGCCCTTTTCACTTGTCCAGTGAGATTATTTAATCACACGCTTATGTGTTTTGCATCTCTTCCTAGATCTGGAAATGTCGCTTTTCCATGTCAGGAAGTTATACTGCTCCTTTGTTTCTCTCTGGAAATTAATATTTACAATATTTCTCCATCATCCCTGTACTTCTTTACCCCATAACACTAGTGCTGAGCATGCTGTCCCGGGGAACCCAAATCTCCTGATTTTTTCCCTCCAATTACCAATCCTGGTCACTTATAAAATATATCCAACTATAGGATTTGGAGACAGATTAATGGGACAACATTTGTGATGACCCTTCCATGGGGCCTGGTGCTGAACTGGTAATCCAAGAACACCTCGGACCTTCCTTCTCTTGCTGTCAGTCAGCCAGCAATTATTTCTGGGAAGCCCCAAGAGTACCAAGGACCACCCTGGGTGTGGGGGCCCAGAGGAAGCCAAACAGACACGTTTCTGTCCTCACTGCTTCTAGTCCTCAAGAGTTCCTTTTTTGCAAATAGAAGGGAAAACAAAGACTGGAACTTCACCAGTGTGCTTCTGCCACTGCTGTTTCCTTCTTTATTAAAATTGCAACATAACAAAGAAAAACAACAATCCTTCCTCCAAGAAGGAGCTAGTAATTACCTGCCCCAATCACTGGAAGGTGAATATGTTCACTGCCTTTTAATTATATTGGCCTTATTATTTCATAAGAAAATAAAAAAACAGTCTCAACAGGGAGACTGCATGAAGCGAAGGAAGCCAAACACAACTTATGCACCTTATTAAAAACAATTAGGGATTGTTTGATGAGCAGACTCAGCTCCAGATGGCCAGCCTCCATATAGCCATGGTTCAGATTTCTTCTCACCTTCCCCCAGCCTCTTCCCAAGTTTTGCATCATCAGCTTTGTTAAAATACAAGGATGGAATTGTAAGGAACGCTGTTCCCACGTTTGTTCCTTTTCTCTTCTCGGTGGCAACCAAGTTGTTCTTGCACCAACATTTATTTACTCTGGGTTCTGGGGACTCTTCTTTGTCACCATCTTGGTTCCAGGTCTCAGGATGCCCGGAGTGAGTCTGAGAGACACTTCGCTGTCTATGTCAGACCTCAAGGTTTGCATTGTTTGTGAGCAAGTTTATCTAAGGGGACCTTGAGGATAAATTTTGGTGTGCTAGTAATTTCAGGCAGTGCAGGATGAAAGGAACACAAAAAGCACTGTGACGTAACATTGGCCACCTTACCTGGACTCACTTCTTCCCTCTCCACCTCTATGCCCGTGTTTCAACAACGCCCAGAGACTGGCGGTTCTCCCACACACATCACCCCGCCTTCTGCTTTGTGCCTTTGCTTAGGCCGTGCCTTCTACCTAGATTGTCCTTCTCCTACTTGTTGGCTCAGCTATGGCTACTCAACTTATAACTTTCAACTGAGGAGTTACCTCTGTCCCTCGCAGCCCGCTTGGGAAGCAGCAGAACTGGACTGCTTTTATGACCCTCTTCCCAACATCCAGCACAATTTGAGGTACACCATCTGGGGATGGGAGAGCCTCAATCCTAATTATCTATTAGAATCACTGGGAAGTGTCATAAAAATAGTCTCCTTGGGGTTATACTTTCTTGGGAGATAGTCTGGAGCAGGGCCACACAATCTGTATTTTTAAGCAGTTCCTCAAGTGTTGATCATGGATAGTAGGGTATAGAACCACTACAGTCATTGCTCAAAAAATGTTTATGAAAGTGTGCTTATCCATACAGGGAACCAAAAGAAATTTCTGGATAAGTAAGTTCTTCGAGGTCATTCCTGACTAGGAATCTAGATATGTAAATATATATTCCAATATTACTTGGTTAGTCTCTAAAAATGAAGAAAGGACAAGTTGAAATGAGTATGAAATAGTATAAGGTTTGCCAAACCTAAACAGCCATTGAGAGATGAGTGGTGAAAAAACTATGGTGTTTGTGGAATCTTATACAGCCAGGAAAAGGCAGCTCTCTGTGTTCAGATATTAAATAACGCCCAAGACACATTAATAGTGAAAAAGGTAAGACACAAAGCAAAGTTAATTGACTGTTGTAGATTGAATTGTGACCCCCAAAAGGTCATAGGTCAAAGTCCTTACCCTTCATACCTTCGAATGTGCTCTCACTTGCACAAGTAGTCAAGCTAAGACGGGTCCTACTGGATTAGAGTGTACTCTACTCCAATGACTGGGATACTTATAATATAAGGAAAATCTGGGCACAGACTTAGAATGCCACATGAAGATGGAGGCAAAGTTTGGAGTGATACATTCACAAGCTAAGGATTGCTTGGCAACCCCACAAGCTAGGAGAGAAGCATGGAACAGATTCTCCCTGAGAGCCTCCAAAAAAGAACCAGTCCTGCCAACAACAGGATTTCAGACTTCCAGCCTCCAAAATAGTGAAAAAATAAATGTCTGTGGTTTCAAGCCACCTACACTGTGGTGGTTTGTTATGGCAACCTTAGAAAACGAATATAGAAGAATATCCATTTTGTGGAAATCTATCCATTTCTCTCTCTCCTTTTTCTTTCTATCTTTTAATACAGAAACTCTTTCTCAAAGGATATCCAAGAAACTAAGAATAAGCATGGCCTCCGGGAGAGAGAAGTTGGCTGGGAGCAAGGGGAAGAACAGAGAATTATTTTTCACTATATACTCTTTTGTTCCTTTTAAAGACTTTGTCCTACACTAACATGCTATCTATTAAAAAATCAATACTTAACAATTACTGTGTTTTTTCCTCCTACAGCTGCAGTGATGGCCCACGAGACTTGCATAACTTCTTGAAGGCTCAGACTTCATATCTAGAAAATGGGGATGATGATAGCAGCTGCCTTGCACACAGTGTGTGGAAGAGAAAAGTCTTAAGAAGTGATCACACTGGCTAGTATGTGATTAAAGTGCTTCAACATTAGCTAAAATCCAAACAAGGAATCAGGAGAGGACTCCAGTGGGCAGATGACACTATAGTGGCAGCTAATAAAACTTGTACCAAATCAAGTACACTCAGTACTACACAAAGGAGAGAACCTTCAAGAGGCTTTCTCACCAACAACAATGTTGCACTCAGGGCTGGATGTGGGGAGCTGCACTTCACACAGTAGGATGTTTAGCAACAGCATCCTTGCCCTCTACCCATTAGATGTCAGTAGTTGGAGTAATCAAAAACACCTCCAGGGCCTCCCTGGTGGCGCAGGGGTTAAAGTCTCAGCACTATCAAGCTATTGGCAGCTACTGCAGCATGAGTTCCATCCCTGGCCAAGGAGCTAACCCACATGGCGCAGCAGTCACAAAGGTGACTCAGATTGTGAGCCATTGGCCTACAGATGAGTGGTGCTGAATATATTTCCACCAGACAAGCAGCATCAACATCACCCTGGAGCTGGTTAAAAATATAGAATGTGGGCTCGATCTCAGACCTACTGCATCAGAATCTGTATCTCATCAAGATCCCCAGCAATTCTTATGCACATCAAAGCTTGATGGGCAGCAATATACACCAGTCTTTCCTTCCTCTCTTATCACAGGAATCCCTGTAGTCTTAGTGAAAGCCACGGACTATGGAGTCGCACCAAACCTACAACATTGGCTTTCCAGGAGAGAGGTCTGAGAATTGATATTTTAAGTGAGTCTTATGATCATGAGGCTTTGGAAACTTCACAACATTTCTGTAGAGGGACAAAATTTGGCAGTTACTTTCTAGAACTGCCTGGGGAGAGAGTGTCTTGGCTCAAGAACTTGTTCTCTGAATATCCAACAAATCCTCACTGCATACTGGCCTAGGAACAGGTGGCTATACCGTGTTTCCTTATCAGAACCAGCTAAAGTCCCAGAGTGCACTCAGTCATAGAGAAGCAGAGTCCTAACAACATGGAACTCCTGGGTCCCACTGTGTCCAAACCCTTTCCCTTCTTAGTCACATGAACAAATAAGGTCTGACTTAGTTTGAGTCAATTTAAATTTGATTTCTAGTCATTTGTCTCTGAAACAATCTTAACTAATACACTACTCTTCAAGGTCAGCAGGCTGATTTCCTACCTGTGACTTCTTGTGCTTTTGAAGCAAACTTCTAATCCTAATGTCACTTTCCCTCAAGTCTTATCCAGAGACAGCATAGATCTATATTTCCTTGAAAGATTTTGCTTCCGTTTTCTCCCACTGGTCCCACATATTCACATAAGATGGTGCGTGGAGCCCCTTTATCTACTGCTCCATTGCACATGTTTCTACATACAACTTGGTGAACTGATAACATTTCCTCCCAAAGTTTCTGATTTTCCATTCCTTTGCTTCCATTATAAAACTATGGTATGAACAACATACTCGCCTAGGTGCTTGTTTCTGAATCCACACACTTGACCTGCCTGCAGTTGGGCTCAATGTAGTCCACAGCTCAGAGTATATTAAATAACCTGAAATTATTCACTGTGATGTATCATTAAGATTGCTATGTGTGGGGCCTCCCTGGTGGCGCAGCGGTTGATCGCTGGGCTGTGAAGCTGCCCGCAGCCTCTGCAGCGCCGGTTCGATCCCCGGGCACCAGCGAGCGTCCTACATGGCGCGCAGACCTCTCCTGCCGCCCGCTGCTCCACTCAACAGTGTACTTTGTCAGTCTGTCTGTTCTGTTCCCCCCTCTGGCTCTGGTGAATTCTCTCACCCTCCCACGCTTCTGCCTGTACCCAGTGCTTTTAAAATGAATAAATAAAATCTTCTAAAAAAAAAAGATTGCTATGTGTGAAGGTGCTATGTGCCTCACTCCACCACTGCATTACACAGAACAGCAGGGTTGGCACTCACATAGACCATGGTTGAAATTTAGTATGGTTGAAATTTAAGCAGGTTCAAACTCTTTGGATGGTAAGCACAATGTTTATAAATAACATTAACCCAACAATGGCACATCCAGAGATTTGTACTAAAAGAGCAGTAAGATAAATAAAAGAGCAGTAAGATAAATATGCAAAGTTGTTCAGTCAAACATATTTTAATGTTTTTGATGTTTGGCAAACTATAAATAACCTTGAGGTCCAGTGACATAAAATTGATATGAAAAGTATAGTCCAGCAAATAGCTATATTAACACAAATTCCTCTATAATGCAATTGGCAAATGAGGTCTGGACCACGATCTCCCCGTCAAACCAACACGAGCTGAAGTTCTTTCTTTCTCTGAGATGGCAGAAGTGAGGATTGGGGGAGATCAGGTAACATCAAACAGCAATCATTCCTGTTTTGAGAAAGAGGGAGTTGTATGGTGGGTCCCCATATTATGAGATCTCTCCTGGACTAATTTTCTAGATGGGCTAACGAAATGGATGCCAGCTAAATGGAAGATTCCTGGAATGTCATTGATATGTAAGCCAGTGTGCCCCTTCAAGAGGTGCCAAATAGGAACTGGAACTGTCCAAGGGTTGGGTGGTTTAGTTGGAGCCCAGGATTCCTGTCCTGCAGGCTGCAGAAGTTCTCCCTGGTGTGAACTTGACTTGGTTCTTTTTATTTGATCTCATTGTGCATCCACCCCCCCCATTTCCTCACTTGTAAAGAGAGAGTAAAACCAGTCATCACCTCCCATGGTTGACACTGTAAAGCACCAAGAAGCACAGTTGCTCGTACTTAGCACTGGTGAGTATTTGCTATTGTATTATTGGTACTAAAGTTATCTATAAGGTTTTTTCTCCTTCTTCTCCTGACTATGCGAAGTTGGGATTCCGAAGTGAACAGCTGCATGGTATTATCATCTCTCTACACATTCACACATAGCAATCTTAATGATACATCACAATGAATAATTTGACGTTACTTAACTCTCCATACTCCGAGACGTGGACTGCATCAAGCCCAACTCAAATTGTGATCTTATTCTTCAAATTTCAGTGGTGAAGTCATTCATAAGGGAAAAAAAAAAAGAAAGAAAGAAAACAGCCTCTTGTTTTGTATGAATCAATTCACAAGATAAATATTTAAATAAAATGTGGCTTCAATTGTGCTCTCTGATGGTAATTGCTGGCTCACACTCTGTTTCTATATCAATGTGTTTTCTTTTATTTTTTTCCCCCAAGCTGACTAATGAACAGAGCTGTCAGAAGCCCATTGCTCATGATCTAGCGAGCAACACATTAGCAGTTTCACATAAATACAAAAACCATATTCACTGCATCTAGGGAAATAAATGCACAGCACACAAAAACTCCAAATACTGAGTTGCCATCAACAGATAAAGAATCCTGGGTGATAAATGCAATTAGCTAAGTAACTGACACTCTCTTAACATAGAAATCGGCCCTGCATCACCCCAGCTGTCAATAAAAAAGATAATGCATGAAGCTAGGCCCTTTGTGCACAGAACATCCTCAATTTTGAAGAGCTCACAAAATTCTACACCTGAGGTTACAGGGGGGAAGAGGCATATATATGTAATTTGGGAATATTTACAATCCCTACATTGCACAAAATCACATAACATTTAATTTACAGTCCATTCAAAGTGGGGAGAATCCTGGATATTTTACCCGTAAGATTCAAGATGCTTTTAAATGTCATTTCATTCATATCCTTCATATCTCCATGGGCTGTTCTCTTCCAATTTTACAGTTTATTCACTCCATGACAACCTATTGAGTCATTACCATGTGCCTGGCACTACTGGGGAAGAGAGAGTCCAGGAAGGAAGTGTCCAAGTTCCAATAGTCATCAAAGGAAACAGACGATAGAGGTCATTGCTCCCAAACCACTGTGCTCGCTGGAAGCACTGCACACTCATAAACCGCAACTCTCTAAGATAAATATTTAAATAAAACGTGTTTTCAATTGTACTCTTCGTTGATGATTACTGGCTTGCCTTCTGTAATTGTAGCAATGTGTTCTATCTCCTTGTCTCATGCTGATTAATGCACTGAAGACGCAGAAGATACAAACTTGTGAACCTGAGTGATAAAACAAGAGATACAATTGCTCAAAGTCATCCATTCTCCATATTTCTCCCCCTTCTGACACCTTTTCTGTCAACTCTTGGACAATGTGAAGGGTGAGGCCATAAGCAAAATTTGCATGGTCTCTTCAAATTACACCTGTGATGCAGATACAAGGAGGCTTAGTGTTCAAAGTGACTGTCCCTGTCACCTGGGTGACCCCTGCCACCCCACTATTCCCTGCTTTCTCTGTTTGAATTCTTCTGAAAAAGAAGCAGTCAAACCTTGTTACCAGCTCTGCTTAATCTTCTCACACCAGTGACCCCAACTAACTCAATAGCACCCCTGTAAGTGCTTGTAAAATTTAAGGATAAGAAACAAAGTGATGCTGTATGACCCAGAAAAGAAGTTAGATGGATTCCCTCAATTTATTTTCTCTCTGATCCCTATTCTTATGTAGTCAATTAGAATATTATTCAGAAATATTTACTTTCTACACTGATCATTTCCACAGAGGGAAGGGAGACTCTTGACTTTGGACTTGACCATGTGATCTGCTTTGGACAATGGAATATTAAAAGGCACAGTGTGCCAAAAGGCTCAAAAAGCACTTGGGAGATTGTACACATTCTCTTGAGCTTCTGGCACTGCCAAGGTTGGTGCAGCACAGCTAGTGAGGTGGAGGTGGAGGGGGAGAGACAAGTGGAACTGAGACACACAGCCAGCCCCAGCCTCGGTCATCTCATCCTTTAGCCATTCTTCAGATGCATGGCTCAGGAGGACACAATCATTCCACTTTTCAAGGTCTTTTTTGTTTTTGTTTTTTTTAAAGATTTATTTACTTCTTTATGCATAAAAGAACTGGGGTGTAAGCCAGAGGTGCTGGGGCGGGTTGGTTTAGAGGATTCGCCAGAGACAGAGTGGGGAGAAGAATAGGCAGATTTATTGAAATGCACTGCTAAGGGGAGCAGCGGGCAAGACAGGAGAGGTCTGCTGTGCATTTTTGTGGGTCAGCTCCCTGGCCTGGGATCAAACTCATGCTTCAGTGGCTGCCAAGAGCTTCATAGTCTGAGACTTAACCCCTTGCACCACCAGGGAGGCCAGTTTCAAGGTCTCTAAGCACATTGAAACTCAGCAGAAAATATTTGTTTACTGATTGAAGAGAAACCTCAGAATCTAAATTCTTGATTTAGATTCCAGGACTTCGATCCACCGTTTGCCTCTTTCACAAAAGGTGTCTCTCCAACATCCGCCTCCTTCACTCTCATCCACAAGCTGAATCATTCCTCCGCAGCCTGGGTGCAGCTCCTCCTCCACCTGTACTTCTCCATCCTCCTTCTAGCCATTCCAGAAATATTTGTCAAATGCCAAAAAGGCAGAAGGGAATAGTAGAACATAGTCTGGTCATTAAAAACACTTCAAGAAATGAAAGGCAACTATAAAATGGTCAACTATGAAATGATGAACTATGGAAAATATTGCCACATGGCTCAGTGCACAGAGTCACCTCATCCAACCTCCTCTGGCTTCACATGCCCTCGGGGCCAACAGCTGGCAAGTACACTGCATAGCCACAACCTCTCTCTGCACCCATATTTGCAAATGCCTCTCAGTTATCTTTTTTTCTTGATTTCTTTTTTATTGAGGTAATGTTGGTTTACATTACTGTTATTTCCAGTGTACCCGCCACCACCACGAAAGCTCCCACAGCCCTGGGTCCATTGTGCTCCCTTCCCACCTTGCTCTCACTCCCCCACCCCACAATTCCTCAGTTCTGTAGTCAATTTTACAGGGGTAGCTTTTAAGTTTGGCTTTATCTGTTCCTTTGATTAGCTTCTCTATATTCCACTTAAAAGGGACACCATTCAGTATTTGTCTTTCTCTTTCTGATTTATTTTCCTTACCATATTCCCTATCAGCTCCACCCATGTTGCCATGAATGGCATGAGTTTTTCTTTTATGATCTCCAAGTAATATTCCATTGTGTATCTATACCAGATCTTCTTGACCCACTCATCTGTTCTTAGGCAGGTAGGTTGTTTCCATCAGACAGCTTCACCTGAGTATTCTACAGGTAATTTCTGCTCAAATTCCCAAGCCTGGTTTATGACCTCCCATTCAGATTTTCCCATTGTGAGGATCTGGCTTTGGTAATTGACATGCAGTACACTGTGGAGGGGTCTTGTCCATCTTTCCTTAGCATAGTTCACTCTGCTGACTTCCAGCTGCTCATGGGCATTCTGTAGGAACTGAAGCCCAACCTGCCCTCCAGGCAGGAAGAGCCTGGGCGTTACCCACCCTCAAGCCACAGCCCTCAACCACGAGGCAGTGAACTTGATAATAGGCTGACTTCCCTAGCCTGACTCACCTTTCACTCCCCTACCACTGCTTCCTGGTATCACCTTCCAAGTCAACAACTTGTACAGGAATCCTTCTATCAAAGCTTACTTGTGGGGGACCCAAACTGGGACACATAAGCCATTTTAAGCTAGACATTGTTAACTACCTCTGTTTTACACCCAGATTTAATTGATCGCACACACATACACACACAACAGTATCTTATCCATTCATTCAAAAATATTACTGACGACTAAATATACCAGGTGCTAGAGATGCAGCCGTGGACCAGACAGGCAGAGTCCCAGCCTTCAAGGAGCATATACTCCAATAGGGAAGGGAAAGACAAAAAAGGGTAGACAAATATATAGCCAGTACCAATACCTGTAGAGGTGTTTAGTGACAGAAATAAAAAAAAAAAAAAGAAAAATTGGGAAAAGCCATTTAGGTAAAGTGGCCAGAAAAAGCCTCCCTGGCAAGGTGAAACTTGAGCTGGGACCTGGAGAATCACTCAAATATAAGGAGATTTAGAGGTGGAGGAACGCTAAGGGAATAGCACAGGCAAAGGCCTGGCAAGTCCAAGGCGGGGAGAGGCAGTCAGAGTATAGGAGACCATAAACATGGTGGTATAAGGTAAACAGGAGAGATGAGGCAGGTTGGACCACTGAAAGCCTGCTGTGCTGTGGTTAGGGGGTTGGATATTATTGTAAGAAACATGAGAAGCCACTGAGAGGATATGTGCAAGGTGTGACATGGTATGATTTGGATTTTTAAAAAAACTTCATTCTGACTATTTAAAAACATTTCGGAGCCCTGCAAGAGTGGAGAGGCCTTGTAATCTGATCATCTTCCACTCGGAGTTCATTCTGACTCTCATCATCTATTGCCCATAATATGATGAGAGTCTCTAGCTGTCCCCTTGAAAGTGTGCAAACTGCAGAGGAAATGCAACAAATCAATCTGTGCCTTTGCAGAGTTTATAAACTCTGCCAACTGAGTAAGTGGTAACGATTACACAGAGCACTGATGGAGGAAAGAGTAGAGAGAGTCAGAACTCTGGCCTAGTAGAGAGATCAAGGGGAAGAAATGTCTAGGTTGAGGTGTGAGGAGGAGCAGGGGCATAAGTTCATGTTCAAAGGCTAAAGAGAGTATGGTGTGTTTGTGAAACTGAAAAGCTGGGTCTAACCAAAGCATGAAATATGTAAATGAAGATTGCAAGAAATGAGGTTTAAGTGGTCAAACGATGAATAGTGAATGAATGCATGAATGAGTGAATGAATGAATAGATGGGTGGTGAGAAACACAACAAAAGGCAGGAAGGTCTAAACTGATGCTTCTCATCCTTTGGTGTCGCCATTCAAGTGTTTAAACTCTGTAGCAGGAGACAACTTGACAATTGAACTAAATCCAGATCAGGAAACACGTATTGAGTACTTACTACATGCCAAACATGTGTTAATTAAGCTTCTGAGATAGCTATATCTGCCTCTTGCTGTGGAGGAACTCACAAAGGCAAGTGACATTTGCATGACCATCAAACACTGAACTTTGACACTAAAATAACTATCATCAAAAGAGAGTATAAACAAAGTAGATTTGGGAAGTATATTAAGCATAGGGATCTGTTTTCAGAATATAGTCTCAGCCTCTCCCTCAAATATATATAACATATTAATGATAAAATTATATATATACATACATAGATATTGTGTACGTTATATATCACATACATCATATACATTACATGTGACATACATATTCTATATTACATACATTATATACTATGTAGCACACACACAGAAATTATATATACATATATACATATAAATACACATATAAATATAAAAAATATGGAGTGTGGGCCTAATGTCTCTGGTCAACACCTGTATATCTAGCAGCACTGTTTACAATTGCCAACTTATGAAACCAACACAAATACCCTTCAACAGAGAAACTATGGAGTTTAATCCTGTGGTTTTTATCGCGAGATACTGCACATCTTCAGAAATGCATAAGGACGCATTTCTATTGGACAGAGCTGCACCACAGAACCTCAGTTCCCAAAGTGAATTCTAGCACCCCAGCCCTACTTTTTGGCTACCTGTTAAAAGCCAGGTCTTCCTTTTAAATAATCTTTAAAAAGGGCCTCCCTGGTGGCACAAGGGGTTAAACACAGCACTATGAAGCAATCTGCAGCCTCTGCAGCACAAGTACGATCCCCAGCTGGCCAGGGAGCAACCCATATGGCACAGCAAAACCCTCCTGTCCTGCCTGCTGCTCCCCTCAGCAGTGTATTTCAGTCAGTCTGCCTGTTCTGCTCCCGGCTCTGTCTCTGGTGAATCCTCTCACTTCCTGCATCTCTCTGGCCTGTACCCCAGCTCTTGTATGCACGAATAAAAAAAAAATCTTTAAAAAAAAAAAGTTAAAAAAAAAGCTGCGTTTCTAAGGTCCTATAGGGCCAAATGCCACATGACCTATAGAACGATGTATGGGGCAATCGCTTACTTTGATTTAGTAACACTACTGCTAATGTGGCTGTAAACCCGAAAACAACTGTTGTGTTTTTATGAACCACGCTGGGGGAGTGAAATAAAGAAGAGGTCTTGCTGCTTCGAGGGAAATATGTTTGTTTTATGGATGAGATGGGCAGGGTGATTATTTAGGAGGGTTCACCTTTCAAATCTCAGGGGACACTACTACTCTTACATCCTGGAAAAGCAGTGTGCCAGGAAGCCGTGTTTTGGGAAGAAGGAGCTTCATTTTGCCATATGCCAGGCTTTATCCCAGTGCTGTCAGAAGGGCAGCACTGGGGGTTTGATTGGAAAACCAGTGTAGAACATGGACTCACTTAAACATAGACACTTCCTTAAAAGCTTTTGGTTCGATGTGAATGTAAGTCATTTTGATTACTCAATTTCTATATTTATTAGGAATGATAAACCAAAGTACTTGAAAATAATTTCAGTGGCAATGAACTGTGGCGCTGGATCGATGGGGGACACGGCAGTCAATTACCCTTTCACTTTATTTTGGTCCTCAGCAATCAGTTGGGATCAATACTCTCAATCTCGATTGATAGCAGAGTGCAAATCACAACTAATTTTTTTAAGTGGGCTGTCACTGTGCGCAGGCAAGTCCAACAGGTCCTGGGTCATCCCGTGTACTTCCAGGGCGGCAGTGGGGCGGGGGTGCACTCTGGCATCCCCAGCCTCGTCTGCTTAGCACAGCCCCTTGCCAAAGGCCCGTTCAGCCTGAGTGGGTGCTTTGCATCGTAACCATGTCTCATTACTGTCCACTCTGTCTTATTCAAAGTGTAGCTGCCTGAAATTACCTCAAGTGTGCAACTTGGTGAAATCAATTAGGATAAAGAAGAGGAGAAGTAGAAACCACGGAGGTTACTCAGGCCCGGGAAACACACTTTTTCAAATAACAAGGTGGTAGGAAGGGAGCATTCCCCAGAGGTACACATTCTGGAAGAAGACTTCCTTACTTAACTCATCCCCCATGTGCCTTCTTAAAGGAGGGAGAGAGACCTTTTAATCACAACTGAGATTCTCTTAGTTCTGCCATTCTAAAGCCTGAGGCCCTCAGCTAAAACGTAGCACCCAACAGGTGGGACCCATTTTTGAAAGGACTGGTCTGGATCTGGTTCCACCCTGTGTTCCTGGGGTGCTCTGTGCTGCAGAGCAAGGGGAGAGGGTTGAGGAGACAAGGAAGAAAAGGTTTGAGGGGAAAGCTAAGGTGCTCCTTGTTCTGTACAAACCAGAGCTGTTCTGCCTGTTTGTGCTTCCTATATTTGCTTTATGTAAGGTTTGGTTTGAAAGAACAGCCTAGTGTGTTCCAGTTTGAATAGTGGAGCCAGACTGCCTGGGTGTGATCCAGTTTCCACTTTCTAGCGAGGTGACCTTGGGCAAGTGACCTAACCTCTCTGGGCTTCACAGATGAGTGATTGACAGCACCTATGCTAATGGAGCGGTTATGAGGACGAAACACGGTAATATTTGTAGCACTCGATCCATGCCTGCCATGCTTAAGTATTTAAACTTTATTTAAAGTTGTAGATGTCTACAAGTTTTAATACTACAACTCTAAACTAGAGGCTGCCAAACAACTTTGACCATACATTCTTTTTTTAATTTAATTTAATTTAATTTTTTTAAATTTAAATTTTATTTTTATATTCCCCATACAATTGCAACCCCCTTATTTTGACCCTATCCCTCCTTTCCCTGCCCCCCACCCCCCATAAAGTATCTCTGGTTCATAGTTGTTTGTTGATTTTGATTTTTACTTTCTTATAGTTATTCTTTTTCCTGGTCTCTTATTTAAGTTTTCTAGATTCCTGCTATGAGTGAAACCATCCAGTATTTGTCTTTTTCTTTCTGGCTTATTTCGCTGAGCATGAAAAATGCCCAAAAATAAATGATTGGATCAAGAAGATGTGGTACATATACACCATGGAATATTACTCAGCATTCAAAAAAGATAAACACATGCAATTTGCAGCAACATGGATGACCATACATTCTTATGGGAAAAGAAATTCCAAACACACAATCCCCACATGTGTATTCTTATACGATGACATGTACATTGTTCTGATCCATTTTGTGTTTTAAGGTGTGCAAACAATTCTGTGATGGATGTGAATGGTGAGTGAAGTGAGCCCTAGTGCCTGATTCTCCTCCAGTGTCTTGGGGTCAGGGCTGCTTGCCTGCTGGGCATACAAAGTTTTCCTCGGACCTTCACTGGAGGCAGCTGGGTAAACCCTGGTTGAGCATAAGTTGAAGACTATGAGAAGTTATGGCAAAGGGACCCTATTCAGTCCGCATTTTCATTTAAGATGTGATGCTCTGAGTGTCCCCATGGAGGAAAGGAACACAGACTGTGCCCTGGAGACAGAAAGAAAATACTAGATGAGTCCTACGGTCCTAAACCACTGAGACAAGTGGTTTAGCCTTGTCACAGCCTGGTCTCAGCCTCACCCCAGACGATTCCTGACAGAGTCCCTGCTATGGGCCAATGCACAAGGGAAAGAGACTCATCAAGATGGATATGACATCTTTTAAATTAGTGCTCTAAGATTCGCAGTAAAAGGCCCCCCTCTTCCCATCCCTTGCCACCCCCAGTGGAAATTCCCAGCCAGAAGTCAAGTTTTTATGGCCTGTGTCGAAGGGCATACCCCACAAGGCCATGCTCAGTGTTTGTTCCAGGGCCACCAGAAGAGCTGTGGCTGGTTCACGTGTGGACTGTCTTGTCATGGACACATACACCAGCCCACCCCCGCTTCCCCGACCAGCTTCAGATGTGTGAGTTGTCCAGACTTAATCTGATGTCAGGAAAGACCTATGAGAAGCCTGCCACAGCCATGTGGGAGAAAAGAGAGAATCAATTATTGAAAAACAGCAAATCGATATGAAATATTTCACTTATGTCCTGATAACTCTCTAAGCCATTCTCCTCTGCAGATATTCTAAGAGCTAATGTTTCTCTCAGGAACTAGCCTTCCTCCAGAGCTGAGCAATTTATGCTATCATTGGAGGAATATTCTGGGCTGTCTGCTAAGCAACCCTCCTATCTGCCCACCTCCTCCAGAGCGATGGCCAGGCGGCACGTGGGTGCCAGAGCAGTGCTGCTCAGACCTTGGGGAGCACACTGAGGACCCAGGAAATCTGGTAACCATGGGGATTAGAACTCAGCAGGGCTGGGTGGGGGGCTCCCAGAGGATGCTGATGTTGCTGCCCAGGGGCCACTCTTAGAACGACAGGTTGTGATAACTCTACCCCCTGGCCACAGCTGATTGGATCTGACCACACTGAGCCAAACAGCTGCCTTCCCAGATGTTTATCCTTGGGAAAGTCTCTTCAGTTTGGAATGATCTCTCAAATAAAGAGATCTACAAACTCAGGACCACTTTCTGCTTTGTAGACTGAGAAAAAGGGAAAGCCAGGAGACAGGGAAGACAGAGCACATATGCAAGACGAGAGACACAGAGGGGACTGTCTTAATGCTGGGTCTTGATTCTATTCACACCTCTTGGATTTCCCTCATGTGGGTTCCACAAGATACCTTTTCATCATCATCATCATAGTTTTCTGTCTTTTTTAATTAAATGAACATGCTTAGTGTTAATACTGTATAGTAGTATGGTTAATAAACAGAGTGGGCAAGAGCTGGTCCATTTCAACTTAAACCTTAGCAAGAGCTCATGGAAGGTGCTTGTTAGATAACTGATAACTGAATGAATGAACGTAATGCTCTAGCCATGGTATTCTCTACAACTTCTCTGTGCCCAGATTTGGAGAAACCCCTTTACTTCCTGTCTTACTGTCAATCCTAGAAATCCAATTGTGAATGCAACACACTGACTGTCAATTTTTCTATTTATGCCATCTATTCCCTCGGCACTCTAATTTCATTCTTCATATCTGGCAAGGGAAAAAGGGACTCGGGGAAGGTGTATTTCCCCTTTAAATACCATGAAAGTTATGAATATATCTTTCCCAAACTGCCAAAATAATTGTTTCATTTACAGAACTGAAATTCTCTAGGGAGCATCCCAGTGATGTTCTAAATTGCTAACATCAGATATGCAGAAAACAAATATGGAGCGATCCATATGCTCCCAATCCTGAATTTAGCATCTCAGCTCAACAAAAACTTGCATTTCAATCACTTTCCGTCAGTTTTGGGTTATGAGTATGTGCAGGGTTAGGGCTGGATCGAAGCCACCGGCCTGGAACCTTCTGCAGAGAAGGGCTTTGTCTGCACAGCCCGAGGCTCCTGCGCAAGTTGCTATTTAGAGAGTTCACTTTAAATTAACACTTATAGGCTGCAGAGCCTCAGTCAAAGGGGAAACTTGAGAAGGCACTGGCTATATGATTGCAGAAGGAGATGTTGCCAAATTTCTACCTCCTCATTTTTATTACTACTCAAAAATCCTATTGCTGGGGGGGCTTGGGGTGTGGTCAGCAGTTTACCACTTTGCAGGGCTTGATTATGAAAAGAACATGTCAGAAGGAAGAGTCGCTCGAGAACTTGGCATGCTAACGATGGTGCTCACAGCTATTATATAGCACATTTTATGTTCTGGGCACTATTCTCAGCACCTTACAAGTGTTAACCTGTTTAATCTTCAACATACCCTATGAGGTAGGTGACATTATTATCTCCATTTTACAGAAGAGGAAACTAGGGCCTGGGAAGATGGAGTAATGTGTAATTAGGCGCAGTGGAGCAGTTCTTGGCTTTCTCCCAACAGCAGCCATGCTCCCGCTTCTAATAGCACCTCTGATTTCCTTTGGAGACCACTCTCTCCTGCCCACAGGTCTAATAGGACAAAGGTCTTACCTTCTACTCTAGGCCAAAAGGATCCTATTTAAGCAGTCACTGTGGGACTGTGAGTTACATGAGGGCAGGCCTTAGCACTGGCTTAACTTAGGCATTTAAGTATTTTAAGGACAAACCAGTAAACACAGCATACTGTGTGTAATGCCCCTGTGTGATGTTTATTATGACAACTGTGTGCTTAGGAAGTGTCTTGTTTGGTCAAGTCTGTGTCGTGTGTTTTCCTTAGACCAATCAAGTGCTCTCCTGGGAATGTGAATGGAATGATGGGTGGATTAGCAGCTTTCTGGAGCTGATTCATCCTGAACACAGTGCCCCAGGGGGCTGCTCCCACTATCCTGGCCCTGAGCCTGGTTCCTGTACTTCCCAGGCCTTGTTCTTCAACTTTCCCTTCAGTTTTCTGGGATATTAGTTATCCTACAAAAAAATTCCCTCTTTGTCTTAATTGTGCCAGAATTGGTTTGTACTGCCTGCAAGCAAATCGCCCTATGTTCTAAAATCGGTGACAGAATGAGACCCAGAAAATCTCACCCTGGGACACAGGGCAAAGCCACAGCCACTCGCATGGAGCATCCACTTGTTCAATACATTCACTAAGTGTGTCTGTGAGTCTGGAGCTAAACTCAGTCTTTTCATATGATACTGTGATGTGGATATTATCATACCCAATTTTCAGATGAGGAAACTGAGGAACCAGGAGGGTAAGTAACTTGTCCAAGAACATTAATACAGTGAGTGACATAGTCAGGTCTGGAAATCACATCTTCCTGAAGAAAAGGCAATGGTTCTCACCATTGTGCCACACTGTCCAATGGGCTGGGGGTTTGGCTCACTGAACAGCTGAGAAATCGGTCGCTAGAGCTTGGGCAAGAGAATACATATGAGAGCCAAACGGAGGTTGGGTTTGGTGTATGATAAGCTAGTTCAAGGGATGCAGTCAACGGACCAAGTAAGTCATGACTTACTTGTGATGACTGCACTATTCAATGACGTTTTCAATGAAATAGCAATTGCCTCATTTAAGGAGCAACCTTGTCTAAGTCAATAAAGGTTCTAGAATTGGCTCACCAGTGCCCCTAGCTTTCATGGTCCATGTCTTCAATCTCCAATGATCATAGTGCGACATACACACCGACCTCCTCTCTCCTAAGGACAGCCTGCTCATGTTCTACTGCCCACAGGAGACCAGTCACAGTCAAGTTAAAACCCGACGCAACTTGTAAAGGCCAGTTGAAAACAGGTCAAAGAGCAACACAAAACACAATCTTTTCTCTTGAGCTAGAGAAGAGTGGATGTATTTCCTGAGAGCATCCATTTCACATTCTTTTTTGATTTCCCTTGGAATAAATAAGCCCTTCCTGTTGCTTGGCCCACATGGCTGAGAGGGACTAATCTGAAGCACATGATTCAGGTCTGCCAAGCAAATGCCTTCTGCCCACCTGGCTATACTTGGGCCATGGTTGACCATGCCAATGGTTTCATGTGACACAATTCTGGGCTTTTGCTGGACTAATGAGATAAAGAAGCTCTCCTTCCTGGGGCATTCGCAGCTATAAGGAAGACAAAATTCTAGAGCGACCTGAGAATGAATCCAAAACCAGAGGTGCAGAGCTACTGAGAAATGGAGAGAATGAAAACTGGTAGCACCATTCAAGTGCCTGAACACTGTCAACCTTAAATTTACTTGGACTTTGTAGTAACAGAATCGTACAGAAGCTCCTTTTTTCCCTAAGCCGGCTGGGTTGGGTCTCTGAACGTCCTAATCAGAAGAGCCTAGACTAAAACCATGGACTCAACTAAGTGTTTTGGAATTACATCTACCTGTCCTGAATTGTTCCTAAGTTTTCCCAAATTATCATCAAATTGCCAAAAATTCACCAATTTTTTAATTTTACTTTTAAAAATTCATGCCCTGAAGTTCTTCTACATGAAACCTAAAATTTTAACATAAGAAAGGGGGAAAGTCAATTAATCCCAAATGGGAATTCATCAGATAACTCAATTCTCTTTATAAGTTGAATTAATTCACAAGGAATGATAATTAAGAAACATAGCTAAGTGCCTTGCATATTATATAATATTTACTGAAATCGTACTGGTTCCAGGCTACTGGGAATAAGGCAGTAGACAGAACCAGAAGAAATAAAAATCCTGCCTTCATAAAGCTTATATACTAGGGGAGGAAACAACAAACAAACAGATAAGACAACAAAGCAAGGCCTGGTGAGAGAAACCGCTGCAGAGGTAATGTCATTTTACACAAGCTGGGAAGCTCTCTAAGTGACATCTGAGCTGATACTCAGTAGCTGGGGCAGAGTACTGTGGGCTGAGAGAAGAACTAGTGAGAGGCACTGTGTCCTTAGCATGTTCTAGAAGGCCAGTGTGGCTATAACACAGTGAAGGCAACAGTGACTTCCGGTCAGTTCAGCAAGGCAGTCAGGGGGAGATCATCTGAGTCTTGTGGCCCAGAGAACTTGCGGATTTTGATTTTGCTGTAATGGGAAAGCACTGGGGTGTGTGTAGGGGGAGGGCTCAGAAGAAGGGGATGATCCAGCACATGTGTTTGATCATTCTGCTACCCTGTGGACAAAGAACTAAAGAAGGGCATGGGGAAAAGCAAAGAGACCAGCTCAAGGTACTGTTGTCTAGGCAAGAGATGACCCGACCAAATGGTAGAAATGAAGGCCATGAGAAGCAGTAGGATTCTGGATATATTTGGAAGGTAGAGCCCCCTGGAGTTAGGGATGGATTAGCTGCTGGGTGTTAGAAAAAGGAAAAAATCAAGGATAAGGACATAAAGTGTTCAACATGAGACTAGAGGTGAGCAGAGGTATCATTACAGAGATGAACGTGACAGGGGGAACAAGTTTGGAGAGTGGAAATGAAGAGTTTAATTTTGCTAGTGTATTTGGTTTTCTTTTTTATTGTGGTAAAATAAGCATAACATAAAATTTACCATTTTTTAATAACCATTTTTAAGCATACAGTTCAGTGGCACGAAGTACATTTACAATGCTATGATGGTCACCACTGCATTTCCAGAAAATTTCCATCATCCCAAACACAACTCTGTATTTAAATACTAATTCCCTGCCTCGGCCCCAGGCCCTGGGCATCTCTGCAAGACCTTCTGGCTCTAGCAGGCATGTCAGTTGAGATGCCTACTGCTGTCCTAGTCAAGACAGGAAAGGCAGTTAGATAGACTGATTCTGGGGCAGAAGGAGAAGATGAAAACTAGAGACAAATTTGGGAGTCTCGGCATCTGAGGTTGGCAGTCAGCACACAAGTCTCATTTATTGAACTGAATGTTTGGCTTAGTTTTGCTCACTCCCGTGCAGCCTAGAAAGTGAATACGGTGCCGGACACAGTGCCTGGTACATAGTACCCATTCAATAAACATTTTCTCAATCGAGTAATTAAACTTTCTGCCCTCTAGTTTGTGGAAATAGTCACTCTTTGAACAAGAATTTTTGAAAGTACAAGCTTTTAAAATAGATAGCACCATTTCTTAATTTAAAAAAGTCTGAACAAATTTTAAAATACACTGGCACTTCTATTGCAGTTTTCAGAAGTAATGTTTGATTTGTGATCTCTTTGGCTGACGGTTGTGCCAAAATCCAGTTCCACTTGACACCATGCAATGTACATAAACAGAACAGGAGGTGACACCACCAGATGTGGTGTGTCACAGCGAGGATCAATGAGCTTGAAAAGCAGAAGAGATTCTGTCTAAAACCAGCATTCAAAGTGTGCTTCAAAGTCATCAACCTCTATTCAAATTACCCTGGTGATGTTTGGAGAAAAATGTGGTCGTTCAAGAAGGTAAAAATCATGGCTACGAAGATGAGATTCCGTTAGTGTGTTATCTTCCACTGACAAATGTTTTCTACCCAGAATAATCTTCAAGTGCCAGATCTTGATAATCTCAGTAACACACAGGTACTAGAAGCTGCTGATGTGAAATGTGCAGCAACTCCCTGGCATGTCAACATGTGCAACACATAATGGGGATGTGGGAGATACCGAAACTTATCTGTGGGTAATAGTATTGGAATCATCTTCTTTAGCCATGCAGCCCACAAGTGCAGAATCTTAGGGTTATAAACCTGGGATGGAAAGATTTCAAAAGCCTCAGCTGTTTATTATATTCGCTTGACACTTGCTTCCCAACACCTTTATAATGAACCATAGGTTATTAATCCATTAGTGCCACAGCTTGAATTTGCATTGAAATGGCCTCTTTGGCATTAGTTGAAGCTTAGATTCAAAAAACACGGTGAGTAAGTCTCCCTTTGGCCAGCACAAGTGACACCTATGCACACTAAAATCATGAGGCTTTCTCGGTCACATACTGTCTTGATTCAGTAGTTGTGCTGGTGGATGCTAAGGTATCTGAATTTGGTATTAACAATGCTTTGAGGAACTAAGTAGCTTCAGAAAGGCATGTGAGAATTCCCAATTACTTGAGTTGAAACTTGAACTCTGAAAGGTAGGCTATATTTGCCTAATTTGAAAAAATAAATAACCTATCTAGTTTAAAAGAATAATTATCCAGCTCAAGTTGTGTGGGAAAGATTAGTTTGCCCCTTCCCCCAAATGTGACCACTGAGTTTGGAACTTCCTTATGAGGTCAGAGGAGAAGGGCCAGTATTTCTTCGCATTCTTTTTTCAGAGTGAAAAGATAAATTCAGGAGGGATTCCACAAAATGCTCCCTAACCTGGTGCTATGTGGAGATATGGATTTCCTTGGAGTTCCTCAGCTTCTGCCTGTCTTCAGTGATGACAGGAAAAAGGCATTCTCATTGCTATTGTAGCATAGGAAGACCTAGGGGCCAAAATAAAAGCCCTGGAAGTAAATGTTGGCCAAATAATAGGGACATGTCTTTTTAATGACAGCCAATGAAAAAACTATCATCTCTGATGATGCACCAATAGTGTTTTCTAACAAATTCTACAGCAAAATTTAGAACCAGAAATCTTTTCTAACAAAATAAGTTCATTCACCTTGTTTTTTTAAAAAGTGAACCGTATATTTGATGTAAAACCTTATTTCAGTAATGTGTTCTGTTTTTAACTATTTTTATATTTTCATGGCCCTATTAGATGCCACCAATGACCACTATTCACAAAACATTTGATCTTGACTTTTCTTGCTACTAAGGGTCAGTGTTTGCCATAATCTATTACTAATCTGTTGACACACTTAGCCATGATTAGCTTATTTTTATTTAGCCAAGTCTCACAGTTGTTTTAGCACTCGCTCAGGAAATAATTATTGCAATAAAAAAGAGATTAAATATATTCAGTTTGTGAAATCTTCTTTCATCTTATCACCAGGAATATATATAAGACACAACTGTCCTAGGAAGTACAAATGGAGGTGATGAGAAACTATGCTGTGTGGTACTATCAATGAGCTGACCAAACCATAGCAAACATACCTTAGCCTCTGGGCCTTCAAGCCTATAATTTAGATAAGAAGGAAGCACACATTTCCATCTGGAAGATAGGAGATGGTTTCAACCAGTTGTTTAGTTTATGAAACTTACAGAGTACACAAATGGGGATCATGGACAATAAGATTAAAAATAAGGTAGGTTAGACTTATCAATCGGCTTAAGGGCTTGGCAAGGAGAGTCAACTTCATTTGGAACATAACAAGTATCCATTAGACAAGCATGTGAATGGAAGGGCTGTTGGGTTTTAGAAACTAATCGCCAAGCCCATAGGATAGGCTGCAGGGAGGAGAGCCCGGGAGCTGGGCACCATAGAACTAAGAGTGAAGGATGGACTGTCAGTGGGGATGAGAAAATAAGCCTCAAGGAGCAGGACTCTACTGGCCCAGTGACTGTGGCGATGGGAAGTGTGTTGGGTCACAGAAGACTGATTTAAATTCACTCCTTAGAAAATGGAGAGTGGAAGAGGAGTTGGCTAGAGAGGAAATTGGGAAGGTCTATTTTGGAGAGGTTGAGTTTGAGTAGCCTGTGGAATAACCAACTGGAAACTCAGGTCCTGTTGATGAGGAGAAAAGCACACCTAAATGTCTTTGTGAAATGGCTGGGATGCAGGTAAGTTTAGGATCTGGGAGAGGACAAAGGGCTGGATTGTAGAGAAGCAGCCAGCTGAGGCCAGATCTGGGAGGAGGAAACGGAGTGCGGTTAATAAAAAGATGGAGAAAACAGGGGAAATCGAAGCACATACGATGTGAACACCAGAGAGGAGAGGGCTTCAAAGGTTGTTAGTTCAAGAACCCAAGAAAAGTCCAAAACATTGGTTAATTAAGGGCTTGGTTTATTTCTATTGGGTCAGATTACAAGTGAAGGAGGACCGGAGACAATAACCAGAGGTGTTATCTGAGCAGCTCTTTGGAGAGATGGGCAGGTGGAGAAAAGGACACTGCAGGGCACGGCAGGCTTCAACAGTGTACAGGGAAAACAATGAAACAGCAAGGTCTAGGTGGAGTGGGGGTAATTCCATGGTCTCTAGTGCAGAGTTGAAACACCTGGCCATGGGTGTTAAGGTTGGGTAGCAGGCCTCCTTGGTGGCCTAGGGGTTAAGTTTCAGTGCTATCACTGAGATGGCCTGAGTTTGATTCCTGGTTAGGGAGCTAACCCACGTATGGCGCAGCAGACCTCTCCTCTCTTGTCCTCTGCTTCCCTTAGCAGTGTATTTCCGTAAAATCCGCCTGCTCTGCTCCCCACTCTGTCTCTGGTGAATCCTCTCACCCCCTACACCTCTGGCCTACACCCCAGTTCTTCTATGCAAAAAAATAAAAAAATTTAAGAAAAAAAATGATTGGGTAAGGAGGGCATCAAAGTCACTGGAAATTATAGAAACCAGAGAGAAACCACTTGCAGGGTTATTTTAGTTTAGTTTTTTTTTTTTTTTTTTTTGGTATATACATAGTTTTGAGTGACTAGTGAAAATATCACAAGTGATATGTTTTGCAAGCAATTTTAGAAATGTAATTAGTTTCTACCATTTAAAATTGTGAATATATCAGGCCTCCCTGGTGGCTGAGGTGTTGTCTCAGCACTACCACTGTGAAGCCCTTGCCGTCTGAGGTGGCCTGAGTTTGATCCCTGGCCAGGGAGCTGACCCACATGACACAGCAGACCTCTCCTGTCTCGCCTGCTGCTCCCCTTAGCAGTGTATTTCCACAGATCTGCCTGTTCTGGCCCACACTGTCTCTGATGAATCCTCCTATTTCTCACCCTCTGCACCTCTGGCCTACACCACAGTTCTTCTATACAAAAATAAATAAAGTATTTTTTGAAAATAAATAAAATTGGGAATATTTTTACTAAAGGCAATTTCTAATAAGGTAAAATATATAAATCATATTTATCTCACTATATTTTTTATTTAGAAATTGGACATTAAACATTTGCCTGGAACACATTTGTGTCTGTTGATCCCCCATAATAAGTAAAAATAAAGTTGGGAATATTTTACATAAATTTCTTTTTTTGATTTATCTTGATAAATGGTCTGGCCTTAGGTACTATCCTACTTGGCAGCAATAGTCAGGAGCTGCCTGATGGTAGTTGTCTCCTTTGGATGCTGCAGAGGCTCTTCCGTGCCCTAGTCCTCACTATTTATTCCCTGTTACGTATCACAACCGACCCCATTTACATGATCTCTGGTCCCTTTAAACACACTAGTTTGCAACTACTGAGCTAGAGACTCTAATCACTCAGTGAGAAGGAAAAAAGGAAAAAGCAATGGATATATAATAGATTGTGATTATAGGCAATTTCAGAGCCCAATCTACCTTTTTAAATAATCCACAGGCTTTGAATGTAACTTCTATATTTCTTCTGAAATAGAAACACACATAAACAATATCAATACAGATCCACCTTCCTTTATTACCATTTTATTTTTAAGAATTGACTCAGGGTTGGCAAGATCTAACTTGATATGGATCTTAATAGCATTAATTTTTCCCACTTAGTGTGAACATACACATATTTCACTGAGCACACATTAATGTATAAGCTACAGAGCCATAATAAATGGTCCATGCACTATAGTGCATTTGTAAAATTCCCCAAATTCTTTTTTTAAAGATTTATTTTATTTATGCATATAAGAACTGGGGTACAGGCCAGAGGTGTGGGGGGTGAAAGGATTCACCAGAGACAGAGTGGGGAGCAGAACAGGCAGAGCTATTGAAACACACTGCTGAGTGGAGCAGCGGGTGAGGCTGAAGAGGTCTGCTGTGCCATGTGGATAGCTCCCTGGCTAGGGATTGAACTCGTGCTGCAGTGGCTGTGGATAGCTTCATAGTGCTGCATCTTAACCCCCTGTGTCACCAGGGAGGCCCCGAATTCCCCAAATTCTAAATTTTGCACCAAAGATTTTGGGTGAGGGGTTGGGACCCTTAAAAATCAATTTTCATACATATCCTTATGAACTAAGAGATACCTTTCATACACCTATGAACTAAGAAGTAATTTTCTCCATTTGAGAAAGAAAAAAAAAAAATGTGCCCTGTTGGGAAAAAGACAGCAAGTGTCTAAAACAGTATTTTCAAAAATAACATAATAACATTTAATAAGAAAACTATCAACTGTGTGTGTTTGGGGGTGTAATTCAGTATTCTCAAATGAGCAGGTAATCAGAACAAAGCTCCTGCATGCTTTTACAAGATTTTTGCCACCAGAAAGCGGAGGATATAAATATCAAAAAGTAATTCATTTTGCTTTGCTCCATCCCCAGACGAACCTCCACTTAATGTTCATACTCTGAAAAACATACATCTTAATTCCACATTGATTTTATGAGGGAAAGTGAGAAACTCATCTACTCGCTGGAGTGAGATTGGGCACTATCTGTTTCTGTTCCAGAGACTCTGTCATGGGGCTCGCCTGCCAGAGAGACTGGGTGGGACTGCCTGCCCCCAAGTGAGGGCTGAACCCACCTGAGAGAAAACCCATGGCTTTTGTGTAGGCTAGAAGTTGGGCTCTGTGGGTTTTCTAGAGCACAACTCCCCCACCCCACCACACCCCAGTTTCTGAATGGACTTTGACCTGTGTTGCCAGTTGCCTGCTATCCCACCTGTTTTCTCTACTGGGGTGGTGAAAAGGAAAATCATTTTTAAAAATACCCTGATGCTGAGGGGAGAAACCGATGACTACAAATATGAACGATGTAAGAAAAGAAAATTAAAAAAAAAAAAATAAAAATACCCTGATGTTTTCACATAAAGCCAGCCTCCCCTGTGACCTTCTCTTAGCCAGAGTCGTCATGCTGCTTGCAGGGATGCTCAGAACTTCAGAAAAGCATACATACCATGTTGCAGCAGCATCCAGTCCCTCTCCCAAGTGTACGGTATTGAGCATACCTGCTTGCTAAGCAGAGAAAAGCGTTTACCTGGTTTTACGCCAAGCCAAAGAGAGTATACCCACTTGGTATCACAATAGCCTAAGATCTCCAAGAAACTGTGATTTTTTTTTTTCAAAAGCTTTTCTCTTGAAGCCAGGGAATAGGCTGGCGAGGTTGCTGTTTTCAACTGCACCTGAAGCTAAGGCGCCCCTACAAAGGAATTTGGATGACGCTTCCACCCCTTCTCCCTCCTTTAATCTCTAAGGGATTGCCCTAAACCAGGGCCTCTTCAGCAGAGGCTGCATTAAGGGAGCCCCTCTCAAACAGAGCATGGCCAAAAAAAAAAAAAAAAAAGCCTGCTGCACTGATATCCCAGAATACTTTTTATTCCCCAGTGCCCATCTGTAAAAGGCAATGCTTGCTTTGTGAAAAACAAGAGGCTAAATGTACTGGCACTGCCATGCTGACTCCAAAGCCAGGCCCTGTGGGGTTGGCCAATTGGTGGAGGGGAGTCTACACCCCTCCAGAGGTGACAGGGACGGAGAGTGGTTAAACAAGCTTCTCGCTTGGACTTTAGTGACTGTGTGCCAGAGACGGAAGCCAGAGTGGATTCACCTTTCCATTTTGTACTTTTGGTTTTGGTCTGATCTCTCTTTCTTCTGATATTTAAAATCTTTGTTTTCAGGTTTCCTTTGAAACCTGAAATTCATTTGTCTCAGGAATAATAGTAAAAGGGCCTGCCTGCGTTGAATTCCTGGGCACCTTCTCACTAATTAAAGTCCGATGTGACTATGACACGTTCTGAGCACATTTCCTAGTTCACGTATTTCCATGGGAATAATTCCCGGGTGCTCACCTGCCAATCTGGCGATCTACTTCCAATTCTCTCAGTCCTTACACCATACAGCTGCCTCTTTCCATAATCTATGCTACAGTGCCATCTCATGGCAGTTTATGACCACCATTTAGGGATGCAAAAACCCTGGCTGCCTCTTTAGCATTTAAGAGAAATATATGGGTTTTAAAATCATCTTTAATTGATCGCACAAGATAAATGTGTCCAAAATGGTGGTCAACTCTTTCAAAGACCAAACACTACAGAGACTATCAGAGCAGCCACACGAACCTTAAAGACAACTGATCGATTTTTGTGAGGCGTTGATGTTCTTCCGTGACTCTTACCGGATAATGGGACAATTTAAAAGCAGCATTCTTTAGGAAAGCCATGACGTATTTGGGGAAGAATATCAGAGGGAGGTTCTGATCTAAGTGAGTGGTATGTGAGACCCCAAATTTCAGCTCTGATTTCTCAGGGTGCGTCACTGCCCTCCACCTCCGCTTCAAAAGAGCCCACAGAACTCCCTGGGCCCATATCAGCATGACACAAGGAAACCCAATCCCACTTTTAAGTCTGATCACTTGCAAATGTATTTCAGTCCCAGGTTTAATTTGAGGAGAAGATCCTTGGAGAAGCCTCATTCCGGAAGTCTGCCTGCCAATTTTTGGAGGCTTTAAGGCTTGTTTCCTCTCTCTTCTCCAGGTTTCTTTCCACCCACAAAGTTAACGTACATCGTGAACGGGCCTGAATTTAATTCTTTAATCAGACTTGCCAGTTCTGGGACTGCACTGCCAGTCACCCTGAGGAGGGCACAGGAAAAAGATGGTTTCCATTCCAGGTTGGTTTGGGGGTTGTGGGTAATGAAATGACTTTCTGGGACGATGTCCTGGGGGCTCTGGGGTGGAAGCAAGGATTTTACTAAAGTAAAAGCCCCATCCTCCTTCATGACAAGTGGTCTGAGAAAGAGAAGAAGATCTACTTCTAACTCCCACGTACAGGATTTCTTTTGCTCCTGTCTCCTCTCCCTTCCTTCTGGATTGCCCTATTTGTCTGCTCATCACTCCAACAGGGTCAAGACAAATAGTGTGAGGTGTTGGTGCAGGGCAAGAGGGCATCCTTCAGTGTTCCATCCACAGCTACCCCTTTCCTTTCCATAAATAGGCTGCAGAACACATAGTGACTCATGATGCAGGAAGAAAGATTAATATGCATTTAACCAGATGCAAAGTAAGAACTTTGGAACACAAGCAATTTAAAAAAAAGGCACTTGAATGTCAAATATTTCTCGGGTTCTTTCTGCCCTGTCACAATTGAGCTGCTTTCCTTTTTAACTGCTCCATTTTCAATAATTGTAGGCATCACAATTTCAAATTAAACATTCCTAATACATCATAGTGGGTTTTGTTTGCTTGACTTCTGCCTCCTGCATCCCTTATTCGGTCACCTAGTCCCCTCTTCTGCCCGCCTCCCCCCTGCTTTGCTTATGGACTTACCTTTGCTGACCCTTCTCCCCTGCTCCCGTTTGGGGAGCTGTGCTTGCTTCAGTCCCTGCACTTGAAATGTTCTTCTCTCTTCAACTGTCATCCCCCAGCCAGCAGGGACATGTCTGGTGCCCACATTTCCCCCATCTTTTGTTAAGTGTGTGTTTGTGTATCTGTTATTGCCCCCCCACCCCCGCCCCTTCTAATCAGAAGAACATGATCAGAGACTCCAACACATTCAGCTCAGTCTGAACTGCCTGTACCCATTAGGAATTCTTAAAGTGCAGATGACTCTACAAAATGACTTTACAGATGCAAAAGTGACATCATGGGTTGCCTCACCCCCACCCTGCGCCCCAACATGTATGGTTTTTCCTTGCCATTCCAATTTAAATTTCTCAGTTTACCAGTTGAAAGAGAGGATTTTTCTAATATCCATCCTGCAAACTCCATCTGGGATCCCCCAAACAAGCTGTGTTCTTCTGTCTCTCTCACAGGCATGAATTATAAAGAAGTCTGCACCCGGAGGAGGGGCCAGGTCAGGCCTTCTTGATCTGAACCATTAGAGTTTAATGTCTGCAAACATGCAGGATCAGTGCATGGTGAAGAGGAATGGATACCTTCCTACAAGTGATGGTCTCCCTCCAGCCTGCTGATCCTGTGCGAATTACCTTGGGGAAGCCCAAGTGATGGTCCTCAAAAAACCGGAAGTGAGGCTCCTCTACTATGATCACAATTATCCCACGATGTTCATTGCATGGCAGGATATTATTACCCTTCCAAGCTTTCGGCCTAGTGGCTTGTGTGAACAGAGAACCAGATGGGAGTTTTGGGGGCTAAAATGGATACACCGATTATTTATAGATTCGGACTAAAAATCATGTGAACTGCCTTCTGTGGAGTTCCATCTTCTGAGAACAAACTTGAAATAGACATAGTTGTGGAAAGTCTCAGATTCATTTAGAATAATCCTAAACATGTTATTGCAAGTAGGGAATGGTGGAGTTAAGCCGAAAGAATTTTAGAAGCCCCTTCATCAAGAAGAGAATAGTTTTAGAACTATCTTTTATAAGTCTCTAGAATGCCACCCAGCCATTCAATTTTGTAGGCTGTTGGTTTTAGTAGCAATGGTTCAAGCCATTTTTTCCTGCTGGAAAAACCTTCAAGATGTGACCAGAACACTGTGTAGCTAGGTGTCACCGGCTCTGGGGAAAGACATTGTTCCTAGCACCAGACACAGGGTAGACATTCAGTCCACATTTATTAAGAGGAAAAGGAATAAAAACAGACCTTCTTTTATTACTGCTAAGTATATGACTATATTATTTGAGGGTGTCTCCTTAATTTCTCTTTTTTTTAACTTTGACACATATTTAAGTTATTATTTCTTTTTGGGGCGGGTGGGGATGGCAACCTTTCTTGAAGGATTCTCTCGTGTTAGGTACTGTACTGCATATTTAACCTGTGCTACTTTGTTTCTGTCTCACAACAACCTCCAATCTTTCTCATCTTCCAGCAGAATAAATAACCTGGCTAAGATGTTAACCAGCCTGTCCTGCCTGGGTAATGCAGTCAACCAAGTCCAGAGCCCAAGCCCCAGCCGCTCCCCAAAACAGCCTGTTCTGCCGTGATTCAGAACTGAGAAATCTGCCCTCACTTACTCATAAATTTAAAAATCAAAATGGAGGAAATTTTTGCAGAATGGCTGAAGCCATTGCATTTTTTTCTTTAAGGGATGGTTACATTTTCAGGACCAAGAAACCATTTAAAGGAATCAGCCAAAGCTTTTGCTTTAAAATTTAAAGAACATTTAATAGATAGTGTCTCCTAGAAGACATGAACAAGCATTATAGGCCTAGCTTTAAACTGCCCTCCCCAGGCTCTCCTTTCTATTAACGGACACATTTGGCCCACATGCTACCTCGAAAACTTACACATAAACTTCTATCTGCTAACATCGATATCTGAGTTATGGTGCTAATTCTAAAATAACTATTTGTACTGATTTAATTTTTATTGATCTCCATTAGAACACACATAACATCACTAAACATGTGGGAAATTAATAACTTTAATTACCATTTACTCTCTACTTGGGAAAAAAAAAAAAAAAACCCTCATTCATCAAGAAGTGAAAGTTCTGCCATTCTATCAAGCTCACTCACAAAACAAACTTTTCACATTTTTCAAGTTAACTGTAATTCTTGGGGAATGAACCCTCTGGTTCTCAGGTGGAAAGGGAACGGTGGTATTCTGAGTCACCCCCTTCCCAGGCATCCCCGCCTTGGCCCCCGGGCTCCGACCCCACACAAAGGTGTTAACTGGGCTATGAATGAGGATCTTCAGAAATTAAACAATTCTGAGCCCTTTGCTCCATATGGTTTGAATAATGTCAGTTGGAAGAAATATATTTCATACAAACTATAATAAAGCATGCATTGAGTTGTTCATAGTGACTTTGTATAGAGGACATTTCTAAGTCAATCACCTAAAATTAAAGAAGCCCCTGTGTTTTGTTTGGTTTGGCTTTTTGGGTTTTTTTCTTCTTTTTTTTTTTTTTTTTTTTTTTGATGCTTGGAAAGCTGATGATATAGAAACATCTTTCTGCTTAGCTTTAAAACCCCTTGTTCCACAATTAATTTTCCCACTGTCATTGGCATTGGAGTGTTGTGGGATTGTGTGCGCGTGTATGTGTGCATCTGTGTGTGTGTGTGCTCTGTGTAGTCTTTGCGCTTCAGCTGAACATTACCTTAGATCCTCAACAAGAGAGTAAAGGTTATCATTAGCATGTTGAATAATGGATGGCATCCATTGTATTTTCTTGTTTAGGAAAATAAATCATCCTGAAAACTTTTATTATGTTCTACGTAAAATGGAAGCACATCAGCACTTGTTATGTTTTCCTCTCCTGAGTCGGTTTGGCAGAGCGCCTCGGGCTGGAAAGAACAGCCAGGGGTTGCCAAGCAAGGGCTGGCTTGATTCTGTGCCCATTCCTCTAGGGGATGTAAACATCCTGCCCTGGAATACTTCACCAACCTGTAGCTAGAAAACCCCCGTGCACAGCAGTGCAGCTGGCAGAACTGGAAACCATGAGTCACAGCACCAGCCAGGCTGGGTAATGAGGAGGTCAGAGGTTTACGCTTCAGCCACCCCACCCAGGCCCCATAGGAGGACAGCACGGAATTGAGTGCAGAAGCATAGGAGTTCAGTGTCGAAAAAGAGCAAAGGAGACTAGGATTTCGCGAGTACCCACCAACCACACGCCAGACACAGAATCACTTTCATGTGCATTATCTCATCTCATCTTGAGCAGGGCTGCCCAGTGGGTAACATTATTCAGTGAGAGACATTCCTGGGCCACCACTCACCAACTGTAGAGTTTTGGTCAATTTCCTTAATCTAATCCTCACTCTTCTTATTGGTCAAGCAGAGAAGCGCCATGGTCAGGAGTGACAGCCTTGAGTTCCTACAGCACACGCCCTCTCCCTGTCCTGGACTGCCTTACTCCACCAGAAACACCACCCTCTCTGTTGTGAGGATGCTGCAACCCAGGAGCTCAAGGGAGATGCGGGCACAGCAGGAACTCAGGGGACTGTTTGCAGCAAGGGCAGGTTGTGCTCCTGAGTGGCACCCATTTTATACCTGTTGTCAGAGAGCTTTATAGGGGTGTCCTCAGGAAGAGGCTCTGTGTAATTCCACAGAGCCTATCACATGCTAATTCCCACATAAATGATAATGACAACTATGCCCATTATACAGATGGGAAGTCAGTTTAAATAACATAGTGAATTCCTGTTATGGAAACAGGATATGAATCTCAGTGACTTGTATTCTGTGTCTGTTGACCATGACGTAACAGTGAGAGAATCCTAAGAGGCTGTTTAATGACAGCATAAAAGAGTAAACCTCTAGGGAAAGCCACTGTCTCAGGTAGATTTCAGTCATCTCTGCTCATCTTGAATGTCCCCCTGAGGTTTCCTTAAGAGGCAAACATGGCCCTAGCTGTGATGGACCCAGCTATGAGGACAACGTTTCAATTATGTTCTCAGACTTATGACATGCTTTTCTCAAGCCTAAGTGGAAAGAACTGGTCTCAGCAGCAGAATAGAGGTTGACAAGGCAGGACTAGTTTTCTTGACCACAAGTGGGGACTCTAAAATGAGTACTGAGTTGTTCCTCTGTGTTCTCTGAGGCTGGGGAGGGGGGTGGGAAATATGCGTAAAAAGATTTAATACCTAATTTTGTGTTGCCATGAAATTATTTCTTTAAAAACTTTACCAAGGTAGAATATTATCAGGATATGTTACAGTGCTCACAACTTAGATCCTACCCCTGCTGTCTAAGATACAGTCCTCTGATCCTAGATCCTGTGTCTCTATCAGCTACTGGCACTGAAGTATGAAATAGTCACCTGGGGGTAGGAAGGTGCTTCAATGGGAACAGAAGATAAATTGGTTAAGTTTAAGAGAAAGGGGGAAAGATAAGAATGTTAATGGGGGAAGGTCAGAATGGAGAGTATTCTGGACCTAATGTAGGACTTTGAGAGTTAATGTACATACAGCATTCACATCACCTAGAAACCCCTCAGAAACCCAAATCTGAGGCCCACCCATTTATGTACCGAATCTGTATTTTAATCAGATGCTTGTCTGATGCATGTGCCTGGGGCGTTTGAAAAGCCCTGCTCTGCCGGGCCAGCCTCTTCTCACACTTGGTGAATAGGAGTTGGTGGGGGCGGTGCAGAGCAGAAAATGAAGTTGTAAGAGATGGGAAGGTACCCAAGTGTTTGCCTAAGAGGTTATCCTGTCTGCATTAGCTGGAGGAAAAAAAAAAAATCTATTCTCAGATGATGAGCAGGTCGTGGCTGCAGTTGCACACAGCATGATAGCCATCTGTGTAGAGAAAGAATAGGAACTCTGTGCAGGAGTGTGGAATTGCTACAGAGGCTAAGCACGGCCAGGTGTTTAAGCGGGAAACCAGTCTTGAAGATCAAAGGCAAGCCGATTGTAAAAGAGAACATCTTGCTCACCAAACCCAGGCCCTGTGAATGGAGGGAGGGCGACATCTGAATAGAACAGATGTTAGCAGCTGAGGGATCCTGAGAGCCTAGAATAAACTTGCCTAAATAGCACTGTGGCATCAAAACCTCATTATCTGCCAGGCCCATCACTAAATAGAAGCACAGGTTCTACAAGCAGATGTGAAAGAAGTTCTTCCAGGCACCCAGCTAAGGTGGTAGAATTTTCTGTCCCTGCAGCAAATGGGCAGTAATTAATTACAGGGCAGACGTTGAAGCCCCAAAAGTAAGTTCTTTTTTGTGGATGACAAGGGAGGGGTGTTCCTGGAAAGAGCTGGGCGAGCACTTCATGTTAACCAGTCTGGGTCACGACAGGTGCCAGCTCCTGCAGGGCTGACTTGGGTGGGCAAGTTATTTTGTACAGAAGTCACTTACAAACCCTCGGGGCCATCCTTTGGCCCAGTACCGGACACCAGCGTGGCACCAGCAACCCAGCAGGTCAAGGAGACTGGCAGGAACAGGGGCGTTTCATCAACTTGTGAATTTCCCACAAGTACAAGCTGGTCTCTTTTTAATTGCCCCCATGGAGATTTTCATAAATACATTTAAATATAATAATTATTATTGTTATTTTACTTTGTTCTTCTAGATGATACCATTCCTTCAAGCAGCTCAAAGAACTATTCTGAAATTATCCAATTAATCTTTGCAAAATTCCTGTGAAGAAAGTGGGTGGCAGTTTTTCTACATTTCTGGAGGAGAGAGAAGCAGAGGCTCTGGAGTTAAACAGGGGTAGTGCAGAGATGGAAACGGGACTCCCAAACCCCATTCCTCCAGACAGCCCTCCTCCATTGTTAAGTTCGCTGTCCTCAGAAATACACAACCTCCTAAGCCAGGACCCCAAGTACAGAATACTTGTCTTCAGGTCCTAGGGCCGCCCCTCAGGGAGACACACACGACTTTGGGTAAATCAAAGGCTCCCTGGGCCTCCACGTCTCCCCTGGGTGAATACCCCAGTGAGAAGCCTTAAGGACAAGTGGGCAGGAAGGTCTGTTTGGCTGCTCAGGGCAGAGCCCCAAGGATTTTGCTCAGACCCTCCTTCCACAGCGGGTAGCGCAGGCTCTGCAGGCCCATCTCTGCGGCTCTATGTGCTGCAGTGCACAAGGCGTATCTGGGCATGGAGTGCAGCAGAAGGGCCCAAGATCAGATTTGGGAGATTGAGGAGTTTGGGATTTAACCACAATGAGCCTGTTTCCCCTTCTGTAAAACAGGGCTAGTGATGATTCAACGAGTGCATTATGGGTCTGGGATCCAGCGATGCTCAGTAAGCATACGGAGAGTGGCGAAGAGGAGGTGCCTGTTGTCAGACTGCCACTGAATCCTGGCTCATTGCTTTCCAGAGAGGTCACCTGGGGCACTCATCTCACTGGATAAGGAAGGTTCCTACAAGGATTAGGCAAGTTTATACACGCAGATTATAATAGAATTGGGCTTAGAGTCCATGCTTGATAAATATTATTAATCATATCATAATTATTGTTTAATTTATTGTTTCTGTTTTGTCTGTTGAACCACAAACACTGGGCTCTGCCCCCAAGGAAGGCGATTACTCAAAAATTTGAGGGCAGGGCCTCCCCTGGTGGCGCAGGTGGTTGAGCTGTGAAGATGTCCGCAGCCTCTGCAGCACCGGTTCGATCCCGGAAGTCTGCTGAGGGTCCCACATGGCATGGCAGACCTCTCCTGTCTCGCCCGCTGCTCCCCTCAGCAGTGTATTTTGTCAGTCTGTCTGTTCTGTTCCCCACTCTGTCTCTGGTGAATCCTCTCACCCTCCCACGCATCTGACCTGTACCCCAGTTCTTGTGGCAATATGGAGGGGAAATAGCTTAGTACCAGGCCACATTCCCCTCCCCAGTAAATTGGAAGAAGTATCTCATAACTGGAACACGCTCCCTTGGAATCAGCGGACTGCCACTCACAGGCTATAGTTGCTGGGCAAGTCTGTTAAGGCCCAGTCAACTCATCTGAGAACTAATGATGACATCCTAATACCTCAACTTGTTA
The DNA here is from genome assembly GCF_014898055.3 of Talpa occidentalis. Classification (NCBI taxonomy): domain Eukaryota; kingdom Metazoa; phylum Chordata; class Mammalia; order Eulipotyphla; family Talpidae; genus Talpa; species Talpa occidentalis. Next base: position 53,352,538 of record NW_023600993.1, read on the forward strand.
GAGAGATGACTTGAGTTAGGTAGATAAATTCACTTTTGTCTTTAAACCTTTAAATGCTACATGTTTCAAAGGTTATGGATTCAGAAATGCACACTTACACTTTCAAAGCACACCAAGAATGGAACATTCATTTGAAAAAGGAGAAACTAAATACTTTTTACTATGTGTGCCTCTGCTTATTGATTCTTTGAATTAAAATGAAATTAAAAAGCTCTTGTTTCCGGCAGGAAGCCAGTGAAGACACTTTCATTTCCGGTGATGTTGGCCCCTGGCTTTGGGCTTCACCTCCAGCTGCTATAAAACCAAGCCAAACAAACAATATGTCCACCCAGCCAGTAGACTCAAAGTAACTCAGGCTTTCTCTGCTGAGTTTCCTGTGGGTACTTCAAAGCCTGGAAATACTGCAGATGTCTTGGTGGTGATTTCCCTTTAGCAAACACATGGAAAATACTACAATAAGAGAGAGGCCAGATCCACCAAAAGAAATTGGGGGGCAAAAGTAGAGGGGAGCCAGTTTGGCAGCTCAGGCTGTTGCCCAAGTCATTTCTCAGTGGGATGGCACGGCTTTGCAGCTGGGGTTGAAGCCTGGAGCTCACTTTCAGCACTTCTGTGAGCAAGCATTCTTGGGTTCTAGCATGTGAGTAGTCAAAACTGAACTTGCCTAAAAAGAGTTATAGCAAATATTCACAATTGCCTGCAAGTGGTCACCCCCAAAAGATGGAAGAGCAGGCAGAGGGCAGGATCAATCACTGTTTCATTACTTCCAAATTTCTGTTTCTTTTACATTGTTGATTCTCCTCCCAAAGCAAATTTCCCTTCACGTGCAGTCAGGGACATTTTTACCTCAAGAAGCCCTAAAGCTCTAATACAGAAAATAAATCTTTACTTCCTTTGTGGTTTAAAATCTGCTTTTTGAACCAAGCAGCAGCTCATTCTTTCAAAGTAAGAATTGAGCACAAGATGACAACATTGCCTACAAACTTAGGCAATGTATTTCTGCTCACCGCAATGAAGTAGTCGTGGTGTGATGGCGCTATGGCAGTTCTCTTACTGTACCCCCAATGTTGTGTTACTGAAGTTGATCTGGTAGTTTGCTAAATTCCTACATTTAGAAAAATGATTGCAATGAAAATCTGAAGCATGGAATAAATTGAGTTCTGAAATTAGAGGCACGGTAGAGTATAAGGATGTTTAAACACTTGTAAAATGATAGTTATGTAGGGGAAAGGGATATGGATAAGGGGGCTAAGGTCCCTCTGGTTCCGGGGCTCACTAACTCTGTGACCTTGGGCAAAGAGACCTTTGCTCTCTAAGCTTCAGCCCCTCGGCTATAAATAAGGGAGTCTCACTGGATGGTCCCTGATTCAGGTCAATGACTATTTCCTAAGGAGAGTATTCTAAACGTGGATGACTCCAATTATATCACAAGCATCTTATTTCTCTTCCCTATCACATGTATTTTCTTAGAACTCATTTCAGAAATCCATCCTGTAATATTTTTACATGAAACATCTACATGACCTGGTAGAATTTCTTCCCACTTAAGACACCTCACTGCATATAAATAAAACTTCCCTGGATTTCTCAGGGTTCCTGCAAAAAGCCCTAGCCTCCTCAGCTTCCAAATATATTTCATTTAAAGAAGGTGCTGTCTGCTTTCATTTCCTCCAGAAATATTTTACTCTTCACCTGCCATGAGAAGTACATCTATAGCCATTTATCTAGTTAATTGTTCTAACTGAATAGCAAATCTTCTATATGCCTTCTCAGAGGATCAAGCTGTTACATAACTAGATGAACTCAATACCTAGGTGAAGGCTGGTGCAGAGACAAAACCCCAGAATCTGGAGAATCATGAGGCTACAAAGGCCAAGCACACAGACCACCTGGCACCTGGAGAGATTTTTCCTCATCTAACTAACAATAAGCTGGGCTTGGGTTTCACACTCATCAAGTTTCCACAGAGACCCTTTCAAGAGTGGAGATGCATAGCTGACTAACAGATTTCTGAAGGCCCTTCATCATGTCCAAAGGCGTATCTTCCTTCTGTCCTATAAAATCCTGTTTGTATCAGCAGGTGCAGCTGAGAAAGACCAATCAAGATATGTGTCCAGTGAAGAAGACGAACCCCAGAGGATCTAACTTGCACCAGACATGGGAATCACAAATGGAAGTCCTAGAAAAGGGGGTCCCCTGGCCTCAGCCCGACTATGCTCAGGAGACAACATTCCATCACTTTGCTGACCGAGAGAGGTCACTTGGGGTACATTCTGCCATTGTCTCCACAGCAACACCCCACTTTGAGTTTCCCGGCATGGCTGGTTTTGCTTGGCCTGTGAGGACAGCAGCTAGTGTGCTAAAAGGCACCACAATGGCCCCCGAAACCCAAGTGGTTAACTTACAAGGCTGACCCTGGCAAGCTGTGCTAGGTAGAGACTGAAGGAATCTGATGGGCTGAGGGCTTCCTTTACCTGTTCTGCTAAAAATGAACCTTAAAATTTCTACTTTCAAAAAGACACTTTTCACCAACTTTGAACTTCATACAACGAAGAAAGAATAATTGGAGCTAAGAATTCTGTCAGAGTGAGAGACTTTTAATACATTGGCTTTCAAACCCATATTCTGTCACAGATCAATACATTTTGTTCTCTAACAGTTGAATCTATGAACTAATTAGGACTTTTGCCTGCAACAAGAGTTTAAATTTTGTTTGGTAAAAAATGAAGCACACAAATGGATACATGAAATAGCCATTGAGATTTGTTAGAACAGAGGATGCTACTGAGTCACTGGCCCCTCCTCAGGTCAGATCTCACTTCCCCTGCCTCCAAGAACACCAGGGAACACAAGAGACACCAACCATTACTGAGGATGAGATACAACAACAAGAAAAGTGATTGGGGCTAAAACCCACAAACCTCCCCTGAAATTCCTTCAGGGCTAACAATTTCTGTCTCCCGGTATAAAGATAATGCATATGTGTTGCTCAAGGTGAGTGATGATTTAATTACCTTTGGGAGGGGGGTGGTTTCTAAATTATAGAAAGTCAGGACTGGGCCTCCCTGGTGGCCTGGGGGTTAAGTCTCAGTACTATCATTGCTACAGCCTGAGTTGGATGCCCGGCCAGGGAGCTACCCACATGGCGCAGCAGACCTCTCTGGTCTCACCCGCCGCTCCCCTCAGCAGTGTATTTCAGTAAATCTGCCTATTTTGCTTCTCACTCTGTCTCTGGTGAATCCTCTCCCCATCCCCCACACCTCTGGCCTACACCCACCCCAGTTTGTCTACACAACAAATAAATAAATAAATAATAGAAAGTCAGGGTTTCTTGTGGGTTCTGCCTGCCTCAAATCTCATGCCCAGGTGCAGCGTTAAGAATGCCTGCAGGTGCTGAAACCACATACATGAGGCATAATGACTGTCCCTTTAAAGAAGTTCCTATACCTGAGGAGGAGACAGATGTTGCTAGTAGGCACTTTCTTCAGTACCACCTGGGTAAGGCTGGTAGGTGCCTCTTCCAAGGTTTACCATATGTCTGTGGTATCGCCTTTCTCCTATTTATGTTCCTTCCTTCCTCCTCTGCCATGCTTCCCTCACGCTGACCCTGTGTGATCCACCTGCCCAGCCCATCTACAGACATTTACAACCACTGCTACTTCCCACCACTGTCCGTTAGGAATTAAAAGAAGGTGTGGGGCAGGGGCAGCTAGTTCTATTATTGTTTGCATTTGTTAAAATGAGCATGTATTATTACTTTTATCCTAAAAGAGAATTTTCATCAAAATCAAAGGTTTCTGGATTTTACTTTAGAATGGGATTTTAAAAAGGCCTACTGTGACCAGAACAGTGTAGCAGCATGAAGCATTAACACCAAGACGTGCACAGGAATAGCACTTTGTACTCTGCAAAGGGACTTCACATGTACTTTCTCATTTACTCTTTTCACCGAGTAAAGGGGCTTCATTCTTCCTTTTGCCCGATGAGCAAACTGAGGCTCAGAAATTTCAGATTACTCCTGTCAGTCATATAAACCTCAGGGTGGGGCCTCAGGGGTCTCTTCCTCAAAACAAAGACCTCTTTAGAACCACAAAACAACTTCCGAAGTGGAGGATGGGTTCCTTAAGATGCCACCTCTGACAGACCAGGGGCTACGCTGTCCTCGCTCAGCACCCACAGAGCTTCTGTGGAAAGGGCACTGTGAAGGGCGTGTGAGAGGCCAGTGATTCTCAAGACAGTGCCCACCTTACAAAGGAACCACCAGAATGAGCCAGGAGTCACAGGCGGAAGCAATAAGAAAAATTCCAGTGCCTCCTGGATGGCAAGAAAAGACTCCTCTCAATGAAGGCTCAGAATTCATGGAAGAGGGAGCCTTCGCTCACCCTAAACACTCACTAGATAAGGAGGGGGCAGGAGGTTCAGCTGGTCTTTGCACAAGTCTCAGAGAGCTGGGGGGCATGCTGAAGCCAGTTCACAAGCAGAGGGGGGTAGAACCCTGGGTCTATTTTGCTCATTGCTGAACCTAAACCACAGCTTTAAATTATTAAAGGTCCCAGAACACCACAAACATTTTGAAAACTGCCTGTCAGGATCAGAAAGATCCTTGGAGCAAGGATCTTCAAACCAAGTGTCAGAACTGAGAGATGGGTCCGCATGACTCCATTTCGCTCCGCACATGTTTATCAGCCATCAGCGCCAGTGGCAGCGGTGCAGCTGCGTGGAGGTAGACCCTATGAACTTATCAAATAGGAGCCCACGCTATGTAGATTTGCACATTTTGCCTACATATTAGAGGAAAAATACCATCTGGGACCTCTTTCCAATATTGTGCTATTAGAGCACGAACCCTTCGCTTTTTGAAGTCTTTTTGGGCAGGGCGGAAAGCATGCCCAGGAGAGCCAGGGGACCATATTTTGTGCTACAGCAATTCTTCTAAATATAGAACGCAGAGCAATCACAAGAAGGATGCGAGCGGTGTCCTTGGATGCTCCACAGAACAGGCGGATGACAAAGCTGCTAAGAGGGTTTTGCATCGAAATCCTGCGATCCCCGATTTAGCAGGAGACTGATTTCTCTCTCTCATATGAGTGGGTTGCCGAGCAGAACCACAGTGGTTGCATTTGGAAGCCCATTATTTCACCTTGTCCTAGGCCTGCCTTAACAGGTACATAAATCCCCCTGACTGGGGGAATTTCCTTTTTAACCAGGTAGAAGTAAATTTCCTGATTCAAGCTCAGGCTATCTCTAACGTTTGCCAGATATCATAGGCCAATTTCTTTTCTGTTCCTGAACCTCATCTTCACAGCAGAAACATAAAAGGGGGAATCTATAAACATTTCAGATCCATAATATACTACTTCCTCTAGGTTCTTCGAAACGGAAACTTTGCTCTGGAGAAAAGGTGAGCATCTACGAAAAAGTCATTTTCCCTGTCAGGGGGGGCCTGCCCGCACTCGGTCGCAGCTGAAATGTGTTTTCCTAAGGCCTCTCTCCTTTATAAGCCAGGCTGGCTTTCAGCGCCATCCCACAGCAGAGCGGGTGGGGAGGAAGATGGCTCTCAGGTATCCTTTTGTTACCCTAATCAGAGCCAGAAGGGCCATATTGACTTTTGGGCCTCGGGGAGTTGTAGTTCTTTTGCATCCATCTCATCCAAGAAATCAAGTTTGATTAATTTGTCATCCAGGAAAATGTGTGATCCCCTCAGAGCCAAGCCTTTGAAGTGGAAGGCTCAACTTGGGATGCGAAAGCCCAGGTCAGCAGGCGAAACAGCAGTGGTGCCGAATCGAACAAGGTCCTCCCCACACAGCTGCCTGTTCTCATTTAAAACTTTTTTTTTTAAAACCTTCTCCACATCAGAGTTCAGAGTTGGGTTGCTCCCTGTCCAGGATCTCCTTTTGTTTAATTTTTAACAGAGTTATCAGGGCTACAAAGCATGTGAGCCCCAGAAACCATTTAGCCAGGCCACAAAGCTTGGGGGAGGAAGGCTCTGACCTCCTGCCAATCTTAAAAGACCACGGTGAGTGGGAGAGCGCAGGGGCTGAACCCAGTGTCAGCACGTGCTTCTGGAATGAATAATCGTGAGGGGTCTCCAGCTGGGTCATGGGACAGATGCTCATTTATGATGCTCTGGTCTTGTTAACCTGCACTTAGTGGAGTTCCCAAACTGCTGAAAATGCATAAGGTAGTGGCCCCAAGATAATATTTAATCCTAGACTTAGTGTCATATTTCTTGTTCAGATGCTATATATGCTTTATAAGGAATTACAGGGCTTTTAAAAATTACAGAGTAAGCAATCTTTAGACATTCCACAGTATAACAATCCCCATATTTAACATGTTGGTGCACAGGCCTTTTTATGATTGTTACCCCTCAGGTATATACATAAATACACTGAATTACTGAGCAAAAGTCAAGGGCTCGCTTGGCTTTTAAAGATGTTTGAAAAGCACCAACAAATTATAAATAGCCTTTGTGGTTACTGAATTCAATGTCAAAACTATTATTAAAGAATTTTAAAACAATAATGAGATTAGTGAAAACACTCAGCTTTAGAAATCTAAGGATATTTTGACTTAAAAAAACTCTCTCCTTACAACATTCAAGTGTTGATTCATTGAAACCTGGCTTGGGTTTGTACTGTGTGCAGGTATGTGGAACTCAAATAGGCTTGAGATGTACTTCCTGCCTTTCTTACCATCTACTAGTTCAAATGCAACAAAAGTTACCAATCCACTGAACTGTAAGCGCCATGAAGGCGGCACTTCTTATTTTGTATCCCCGCCTCCCAGCACAAGGTGAATTAATATCCCATGTGATTGACACCTCCGCTATATTTCCCCTTAAAGCACCCAGGATTAAATTAAACGGCATGTCAACCAGAGGACTCGGGAGACTGGCAATCCTCCTCCAATGACAAGTCTGAGAGCCACAGTACACAGGAGACAATGCAGGACTGAGGATTCACAGGAATTTCTTCAGTCTGGAAAACACTGTCATCAACTGAATGTCTCATACTCCTGAGTAATGATGACAACTACATCCGTGTTTAGAAAATATTGGGAAGATTCATTCAGGTTTTAAATTGCTTTACTGCAAATGGACTCAAAGTCAGGTAGTGGATCTCAGGTGAAGAAGACAGATTTCTTTCCCCAAACATGGAGTGAAGAGGCAGAAAGGTCAATAAGCAAAGAAAGAGTTAGGAGACTGGTGGGTTGGCCAGTGTTGCCACCAAAAATTGCAAGACCTCAGACAATTTAAGCTGGACCAACCTCTCAAAGGAAAGTGTGCATTTCATTAGATCAGTTCATAGAAAAATGGAGTCAGTTAACTAATGGAAATGCCTTTGACAGCTGCACCTGCTCAAAGCACTGAGCTGGGTTAAGGATGTCACTTGCTTCAAGGAAGCTCTGCGTTCCTCCCTTCGAAGGCGAGGAGACTGAGTCTCACAGAACATGAGTAACTTGCTGCAGGCACAAGCCAACAGGATTTCTACCCAATAAAGCAAATTGTGAACTAAGCTATTTGCATTATGCCAGTTTGCTTCACCTCTAATTGTTGACATCCTGGGTTAAATCAGGCATCCCTGAGGGATTCAACCCAGAAAGAATCCCAGTCTCCCACCAAAACCACCAAACCTTTTACCAGGACACCTAGTGTTCTGTCAGGAAGCTAAATTTCACCCTCTGTTCTTCTTTCCAATCTCTGGTAGAGAAGCATTTGCAAACACAAATAGTTGAAGGTCACCGGTAAGAAGTAGAAGAGGGATTTTGCACGATCCATCTGTGCTGGGATAATCCAGAATTGGCGGTGAATATGTTGAAGGGCCTACACTACATCAGTAATTCTTTTTCACCTGCCATCCACACCAGTCAAATGTGTTATTCTTGTACATACTTTGGAGAAGAGTGTCAGGCATGTGCATCCACAGATTGGGCACTCAATAAGTGAGATGGAAAAGCAAGCCTCAAATAAGACATTTTTAATCCCAGTTAGTTAAAACCTTGAGAAAATAAGCAAGTGAATAGCATGTCCTAAACTGGTGTAAACTGGTTTCAAGTCAAATCTACTTCTGTGGAATTGATATAAAGATGTATATTGGAAAACCTGTAATTTTTTTCTACATAAGATACAGAATGAAGAAGAGTGTTGATTTTTAACTGACAGATTTGGGAATCTGGCTGTAACTTTGCCACGAACTACTTATAAGACCTCAAACTAATCAAAATTCTTATATATTGGAATCTTCAAATACCATACAGGCATTATTAGAAAAATAGGTTGTTCAGCGACAGCTTTGTATGTACCTCAGCTCTACAACTGTGTGATCTTGGGCAGGTTATTTCACCTCTCTGAAACTTAGTTGCTACAAATAGAAAATAGGGACAAATAGACCCCTAGGGTCTTCATGAGAAGTAAATTAACTCACCTAGGTGTCTGATCGCATGTATGTTAGCTATTACTGACATTATAGCTATGAGTAGACAGGCTACAACAAAAGCATGTCACACTTTATAGGAGTAGCAATCACTATGGTGTCTTTGCAATTCAATAACTTTTGTGAACCCAACTTTCATAAGAAGAGGAATTTCTATGTATAAAATGATAAAAGTGATTCTTAGCATGCTAAAACCAGGAAGAAATTCAGGGACGTTCTTACCATACTTCTGAATAACGGTTATCTGAGAGGGGGAGAATGGGAGGGGATTTGAGAAGGGGGCTCCTGGAGTGGGGGGCTGCCAAAGTTCTACTGCTTGACCTGGGAGCTATTAGAAGTACTACCTTTATAAGTAACTTTATATAATGTTTTACAATTAACTAAGCTACACATTTGTTTTAGGGGTTTTCTGTATCTTTTATATTATTTTTAATTTTCTATATTTTTACATCATTTTTCATTTTTGCCCAATGTATGCATTTTCATCTTGGTTATAGTCCCCATACAATTCCCACCCCCACCCCTTTTTTGATCCTACTCCCCCTTAGCCCCCTGTAGTGTGTCTCTGGTTTACAGTTGCTTGTTGATTTTGATTTTTACTCTATTATGATTAGTCTTTTCCCTGGTTCCTTATTTATTTTACAAAAAGTTTTTAAAAACTGATGATGCTTCATGAAACAAAATTAATGAGTGCATATAGACTTATGCTTATTGGCTTCCACATGCTAACATTTTGCCATGTAATGTAAATCAGTACAGATGTGTTATTGTTTAATTATACCTTTAAAAATACTTCTAGAAACATATTTTGCAATAGAAACTTTGTGACATCCAAAAGTAGTTCTGTAGAATCAACCACCTGGGCAATGTTCTTTGAAAGCCAGCGGACTGTCATTTTATTTATGATTTCATGATATTTCATTTTTTTTAAGCTACATTCTGAAAGTCAAAATCTTGCCCTTCATAATTTGATTATCTTCATGAAACAGCAATTGTTTTTACCTTAAATGGGGAACTTTGCTATAATGTTTAACCTTCACTTCCATTACTCCCTAGTAAGAATCAAAAGTCCAAAACTTTCCTAAGAGGTGAAACTGTCTTCTGGGTCCATGCTTTCTATAGAATTCTCCATGTGCAAAAGGCAAATGATTTAGGTTTCCTGAGTGGGAGAGGAAATTGAGGAGAAAGAGCTTGTCCACATCTTTGAGCCTGGGAGGAGCACACACATTTAGCCATACCATCTGTATAAATGGTACCAGAGTTCAAGATGCTTATGATTAGGAGGGTTTATGATTTATGCTTGCTAGTTAAATATGCTTATGATTTAAACTTATTTTCTCTGGCAAGAAATAAGCCAGTCAGCACCACAGCCTGCCAGATGATGGGAAATAGATACATATTTCAATTATATACATTTTAACTTGCCAAGTCTTGTAAATGCTACTGTTTTCTTTTCTTCCTATAACAAAAGACCTAGCTTCCTATAGGATTCCAGAGATTTTTAATACATTCACTAGTGAAAAGCAGTTAAGAGTTCTTTAACAGCAGTTACAGAACGAAAACAATCAGTGGCGTAGATCTCTAAAAAACAGTATCTTGGAAGGGAGGGCAAAGCCTATATTAATAAAACAACCAATAACATGTTCTAAAAAGTACACAGATAACCATGTAAGTACACATGGAATACAGTGCAGCAGTAATCAAACTCAAATAGAAGGCAGAGTTATCAGGAAATTCTAAAGCTTTTAGAGTATTATTCCTTGCTCCTCAAAGATGTCATTAAATTTGCTGTGTTCAAAGTGACTGGTCATCACATACATCATCCTGACTTGCTTGCTTCTACAATGAAAGTACAGGCAAGTCTGCAGATGAATGGAAGAAGTAAAAGTTTGCTGGCATTTTGTTGTGTTTTTAAAGGGATGTAATAGTCAGAGAGGAAGAGCCAATTCACTTTACTTGGCTAACTGAGGGCTAACTGAATTGTACGGGCAAACTGGAGGACAAAGAGAAACACAGAGTAATTGACTTATGGTAAAATGCAACTATATTTAGAAAAGGCTAAAAAAAGAATTAAAACAAGTGAAATGTGTTTTCTAAGAGGCCAAATGAGCCCGGTCACTGTGTTCAACAGGAGGGCGTTAGAGCGCCTGGACACCTACTAAGTGCTGGGCTCTGTATAGGAGCTTCACACACAGAAGAGCAGTTGGCCACCAAGTTTCATTATATGCTAGAGTAAGCAGGGTTATGACAATCACCACGCGTATACTTGGAACTTACTAAGATAAGACGATGTGGTCAATAAAATTGTATGAAATTTAAATCTGAGGGCGGAGAAAGACATTTCTTTACTAATGAAAGCAAACACAGAGTGAGAATTAATGGCAGCAGATTAGAAAGGATCTTACATAAAGTTCTATAACTAATGAATTTAAACAAACCCCTGAAATTAGATCTTGAAAAGGAAGGAGCACAAGTTCAAAGCCATTCAGACTCAAATCAGAAAAGTGCAAGAACTTTTGTAAAAATCGTCCAAACATTTGCACTAAACACGCAAATCACTACATTTTCAAGTAAGAAAAGTAGTCTAGTCTTACCTTATTGTTGCAAAAGGCTGAAATAAAAATTACTGACTTATAGAAGCAACTTTCACATGTATCTGAACATCAAACACAACACACAATATAAAATCAAAAATAACTAGAACAGAAAAGTTTTCAGTCTGACCTTAAAAATACTGAGCAAATCACTAGATGAAGCCAGATCAAAAGGAAGGGCATTACACCAGCTTGTAGCCATATGTGAAAGGGCCCCAACTGCACAGGGCACAGATGGTATACAAAGGAGAGGAGGGGTACACGCAGATCCAAAGCATAAGGCAAATAAACCTGGTTTAACTTATACAGGTAACAAAAAGAATGACTAATTTTGAATGCAACTGATAAGATTTAAAATTTGGGACAAATGGTGCTAGATTCTCCAAGCCAAAGTATGCTCACTAGAATAAGCTCTGAAATCCTTTTGTGTAATCATTTAAATGCAACTAAAACCTCAGTGAGGATACATGCAATGGGATTGTGACTTGGTATTAAACAATAATTGAGAAGACAGTTAAAAACCTTTAAAAAATTATACAGTGATTGTAAGTCCTATTGGAAGAAGGTCTGAGAAATTTGGGGGAAATTTAATGTATGCTCACAAAATTAATAGCTCTAGTGACAATAAAAACTCAGTTTAAATGCTCAGTCTTTTAATATACTCCATTTGTTATAAAATGTAAAATGCTCTGATTAAAATTTTCACCCTCAAACCTTCATTTAAAGTTGTTTCTTTGTATGTAAAAAGATGAGAGATACAATTAATTTCCTGTCAAAAACTCAGTAATGCTCATATTTCATGCTCATTTCTCTAATGCAAAGTTAGTTTAATAAATCCCAAATAGACATCTGTTCCAAAATAAAATTTTAAGAAAAAAATCTGACTTTAACAATAGAAATTGAAATTTTCCTAAAGAAATCTTGCATTTCATTCAATGAGCAGGTAATTTTTTTCAGGCAGCAACCAAAACAAAAACATTTAACACATAATTCCTTCAACCTCATGATTTCTAAAGGACACAAGAGCATAGAATATCCAAAAGGTTATTTTATTGGATATTCTAATAAAGTACATTCAACACACACATAAACAATGGGATTCTAAATTTTAGTAGCAACGATGAACAAAAATATTGACTTCATGATGACTTGCTTACCATTTACATGGTTTAGGGAAAACTCATTTGTTTTGATACTGCTATGTATTAAAGAATCCCTCCAGTTTAGTAACAACTTTTCTATGTTACACCTAGGAGTGACAATTAATTTTAGTGCATATTCATTCCAAGGCTACTTTGATAGTTATTTAAACACCTTTGCATTATTTTACATGCAATTTTATAGCTCTATAACACTCATTTAATCTTGTTCAATGATGCTGAAACCCAGGTGCCATGAGACAATACAGAAAAGTAGTTACTGCACATACAGAGTAACTACTTTTTCTGAACATTAATTTCTTTTGTCTTAACAGGTTGAAATAGTATTTAGAAGAGAAAAACCACCACTCTGTGTTAAAGGTTTTATCTTATGGACTTCCAGAGATGGGCTACTGCTGACTTTATGATGCTAGCCATAGAGTGCTCATATACCAGTATCATCTTTTCAAGTCTTAGCAACAGTGGTTTTCTCCAGCCTTCACAAGGCTGTTGGTATTATACATTCTCAGATCAGGTCACCTTCAAGAGCTTGGGGGATTCGAGGCTGTCCTCATTTGTTATGTGCATGTATTGGGGGGCGGTGGTCAAGTGAGGTGTAAAGATCATCCACATTAGAGTTATTGGGGTGGCTTCTATAAAAGCAGAGCCTACACCTTCCAGATCTTCTGAATCAGAACCTCTAGGGTCAGGGCATATTAGGTAAGCACCACAGTGATTCCGCTGTATGCTAAGGGGGTGAGAAGCACTGGTAGATGATCTCGAAGGTCCCTTCCACTTGAAAATTCTGAGACTGTGATTTATCTTTTAGAAACAGAGTTGTGTCAGCAAGACAAAAGTCTCTACAACACAAGATGGTGGCTTTTAGCCTGAATGAGTTAACCTAAATAAGTGTTCTTAGATTTTGATGCACATGTAAAAATAGAAAGCAAAAACAGAACCGTATAATCAAATGCATAAGGAATCTAAATGGACATTTTTCTTCATGGGAGGGAGATCCCACTCTAATAGCTACACAGAGGCATCAGTTCAACTGGCCCTCCTTTCCTATCGTTTTCATTTTTCTTCTGACTCCTCTCAGCTATTAAGACAACTACCCAGGTTTTTACAATCCTGAGTCACCAGACTTTTAATTTTTTTAACAGATCTGAACATATTCTTTTAGGAAATAAACTACCTACAGGCAGTCCTCTACTTTCATTATAATGAATGAAATCCTATAGAAAAATACAATACAGGAAAAGTGAACAATAGACTTACATACTAAAGAGGAGTTCCATATTTGGAAACTAAAGGAAAAAACAAACCCTAATTTAACTTCTCCCTTTGGGCATGAAATTTGACAAAATATTTCTGATAGCTCTTATATGTTATTTACATTCTTTCTTTATCACTGCTGAAAGGCTCAATGAAAGCCTGAGATTTGAACATTTAAAACATATCCAGAGAGTTGATAGATTTTTATTAGGTGTAGGAGAGCTAAACTCTTATCGGTAGTATCTAAGCAAATTTTTATAATATCATAAGAGCAAAATGCAGAAGAATTTTAAAATGATTACACAAACAGCTGGATAAATTATGTTGCTGAGCCAGCACGGTCAGCTGGAAGGCAGCGCCACCATGTGACGGCTCCAAACGCTGTCAGTTCCGTGTAAGCGCGAAAGTTGGGACCTCTCAAAGCTAGGCTTCTCATAAAAAAGGTCTACTTCCTCTCACAATGAGGTTATTTTCAAACACCAAACTCTCACACTGCCTCAGCCACTGAGCGGCAGAGGGAGGAAATGAGAGCCGTGTGTAAGGATGACATCTGATTATATGTACAGTCATGTCAGAGAGCAGGCTGAATCAGACTTGGAGCTTGGCTTGGGGAACAGCTGGGGGGTTAGGCTAACGGTTTACAGTGTTGTCAGTTTAAGGAAGCCTGGAGTGGGTGTAGCCTGTAGACATCGAGGTTCAGTTGGTAGACTGTACATAGTGCCCAGTGAACCCAATTATAAAACTTCTTGGAATCACAGCGTCCTGTGACTGTATGGTGTAGAGATGAACTCTCTGAAGAGAGCTGAGAAAGTCAGTCATGTTAAACTCATTTAAAGTTTACTAGAGTTGTATTCCCCCCTTTTTGCTCACCCCCCCCTGTCAATTTTACCATGAATTTAATAGCTACATTATATTAAATGTACATATTTACTGTAAACTATACCCTCATTTTGGAAATGTGGAAAATTGCCGGGGGTGGGGGGTGGGAGGGGAATAGGAGAAATCTTAAAATTGAGTAAGCACTTCAGAAAGGGCTTACAAAAGAAAACTAAAATACAGACAAGTTCCTCAAAATGGATATTATTCATCCTTATTTAGTGAGTGTAATTTTCCCACCTACAATATGACAACCTTGGGCATAACAGAAGGAGAAAAAAAAGTATATTGACTTCACAGTCCCTAGCTCTGCATTACAGACCCTGAGGAATCGCAAAGGCAAAAAAGTGAGCTCTGGCTTCTATGTGGCTCTGTGCAGAGAAGTCAGGCTGCACTTGCAAGGAGTTGGCTGAGAAAATGCAGATTCTGCTGTAGGTGCGCTAGTTCCCCAGTACTGGTCAAGATGGGTACACTTCCATCACACAAAGGTCACATGCCCCACAAAATATTTCCTGGTATCCCGAGCGAGAATTAGCTCCTTTAATCCAAGAAGGTAACGAGAGGCTTTAAAACTGATTAAATCAGCTTAGTTCATACAAAGTCCACTATGAACTATTCAATTAAAACAATGTCCTAAGCAAAATCTGACCAAAGCCTCTCTTAATTTAGATGATAGGTGCTTAACATTTGGCAAATTAAATCCTTTCACAATTGGTATTTGCTACAGGGTAAGAAATAGTTGTAGAATTTCTGTAGGACAAAAGTTCCATAATCATAAACAATAGAAACTGGAAAACATTAATGTGAGCCTAACATTCCTATTTATTTTTTTATTTCAAAGGCTACATACATGAAAAGTTGATCATATCACAATACTTTAAATAAAGTTCAAAATTAAAAATGACTCAGAATCTATTTACTTATGGAAATATATGACAATTATAATGAAGGTAAGTCAATCATATGCTTTTTCTAATCTATATGAAAAATACTTATATTATAAAAAGAATTTATGTCCAGAATAATTCTTTAAAAATCCTTAATAAACAATTTAAAATAAGTGGATGTTAGTACAATGTTTAGAGAAACAAGTTTCAGGATTTTGAAAAATGAATTTGATATTTTTATACCTCATTTTGAAATCACTGAAGAAACTCAAGTTTAGAAACAATTACTTAAAAACTACTGTCACTGTTATGGTTGATATGGTTAGTATTGCACATGAAGAGCACAATTTTTATAAATAGATATTGCTGAAAGTCCTTTTAAAGGTCTGGAAGATTTTATTTACAAACACATGTTGGGGACCGGAAGAAGCCCCCCATCTCTGCCTGTCAATGCTGAGAGAGGAATTAAAGATCCTGGTGCAAGTCCTGCAAAATGTATAAGCATGCATGTGTTCCCCCTTACTCCAAAAACAAGTCAGTAGGAGGAAGGGTCTCCTACCGGCCCTGCCCTTTTATCACGTAAAAGCAGGAGGCTTGGTAGAGTTAAGAGAAGAAATTGGCACATTTTGAGGAAGTTTCAGTGTTCCATTGAGTGGCCATTTCCTTCTACTAATACCAGTTTTTCTTTGGTAAATGACACTCTCTCGCGCGCTCTCTCTCTCTCTCGCGCTCTCTCTCTCTCTCTCTCTATATATATATATATTTAAAATCAACAATTCTAATAATTATTATGAACAGAGTACACTCAAAGTTCAACTTTGTGAACATTCACATTCCTCCTGGAAATGAAATTTAACTTCATAAATGAAAAAGGGAGCCCAGGGAGGACTACAGATGTCAGAAAGGACAGACACCATGAACAGGAAAAGTGGACCATATAACAAAATGTACTGCAATTGATTTGGAAAGGCCTAAGTATACATCCTCAAAATTTGGGAGAAATTTTTCAAACAATTAAAATATCACTTTCTCTTTAAATCAGAAATAGGTTTCCTACTGGGAGAGATCCCTTGCTACCACTCTAAGCCTTCCTTTGAAAAAGGCCAAACTGAAATTCTGCTTAGAAATCTTTCCCTAGAGGGACCATAGGCCTAGAGTCTGATTTACAGCCTGATACTCAACTGTGATTATAGTTTACATGTTAGGCAACCCAACTATTATTTTCCTTTTATCTCTAAAAAATGCTTTAAAAAGGAAAAATAAAAGATGTGTGTGCTGTCAGTGCAAAATCAGATTAAGTATCTTTTTCTTTTCCTTGGGACAGAGAAAACAATGCCCAGTGCATAGTAGGTAAGAATGTGTCACAACAAATAATCAAAAGACAGGTTTCACCAAGCTAGTATTCCTCCAAGTACAGTGTGGTTTTCAAAAGCATTATTGTCACGATTATGCATATTCTCATTAACTAGGTACAGCAGAGCTACTGAAAGGGAAACCGATTTCTTGTGCCTCAATGAAAGGGGAGTGTAGAAAACAATAATTAGACTGAATAAGGAATTTAGAAGGGCAAAAAAAAAAAAATCAGAGTGAAAAGAACAGAGAATTTAGAAAGCCAAAAATAAAAAAAGCAAGTAACGTGACCGCAGAAACCCACACAGTCTCCCCCCACCCCACCTGCCACTTTGCGTCCTAATTGCCCAATCTGCAAGGACAGAAACCCACTCTAAATTGACCAGCATCGGGCTTCGGCAAGTCTTCTCTTCACTCCCTCCTGTTAAGACCGTTTCCAAAACCAATCAGCAAAGGACAAAGAATTCTTTACAGAGTGCAATTAGTGTTTTCCACGTCCACCTTCAAAAGCATGATGCTCTTCATGGGCTAAAGGACAGAAAAAAACAAAAAAAGAAAAAAAGGAAAGAAAACTTTAAGCAAAGGATGGGGCAACCCTCTTCTAGGCATCTTATTCAGTTTCCCCAAATGTTGGCAAGAACTCAAATACCTTTTGTGCCAGTTAGCTAAGGTGTGCATTTCCTGAGAAACATAATAATGAAAATTAAAACAAGGAATAAACAAGCAATGGACATGCCGCTTAATGCTTCTTGCTGTGCCGGAGAGGATGGGTAATCCCGGCAAGCTGATGGCGAGAACAGGTTTGGTACAATCAAGTGCTACAGGGGAAATGCACCCTACAGGATGCACAAATGGGTAGGGGACTGGCATTACCCAACAAAGGGCCATTAACAAGCCTAACTTTAGAAGTAAAATAAAACCAAAATAAAACAAAGGGCAACATAAGTTAGTTCTCCCTACTGCTGAACACCTTAATGTGGGAAATAGTTTCATAAAATTGATGATCCACCCCCCCCATAACGTTTTTTTTTTTTTCCCCTAGCCCTATTGTCTGGATTGCAAAATTACTAATTACAATTAGGAACTCCAGAGTAAAAAATTATGTGATCAAAAACAGCACTTTTGAATACTTAATGACTTTGTGAAGTGGATGTAGGAAATGGGAGACCTATGAAATACGTAACATTTCCTCCAGGCAAAAGGCCAAGTCTGAAAACCGCATTCCTGAATATGGCTAAACCATCACCACGATGCAAGTGCCGATCCTCTTAAGTGGAAATGTCACCATGGTCGGGATCTGATAGAGCAAAGGTGACTCAGGATCCCTTGGCCCTGTCTCCTCATCCTCTCCCTCCATCAGCAGTGAATGGGGTCCTAGAAAGGCCCAGAGGGGCTGCCTCATGTTACCTGTTCAGTTCTTCCCAACTCACGGTTTTCAATATGGAAGAAATTCATTAGACAGATGCTGGGGTGGGGCTCAGGGCAGGGCGTTCTGCCTTCAGCATCGTGCGCCTGCTTCTCTCTTGGATATAACAGTGGGCGAGTACTCTTTATGGCTCCCAGGGTTACCTTGGGGTGGTGAGACTTCTAGGGGTGCCTGTAACCCAAGCTGATTTAACTGAACATTTCTCACATGTATAACTTTACAAATATTTCACCTTTTTATGGGTTTTTTTTTAAGGACGATTTTTTAGGGTAGACACCAAAGCAAATATGGTCTGCTCTGCAACAAAATATAGAGTTTGGGTCAAGTGAGGAGCCCCAGAGTCAGTGATGTTGGGCTCCAAACTATAAAGCAGGAAGTAGGGACTGCCCACTGACTTTTGTTACTTTGAGGTGTAAATGCCAATGTGGGCAGAGTTGAGACACAGGAAAACACACATTTGATGAGTTATGGAGGTAAAACAAAACACTCAGAACTGGGAGAGTTCTAGGAACATAGCTAGTTCTGCCAGTCTTAGGTCAGCCTCAGAAGAGAGGAAAATAGAAATGCTCTAAGCCGGGAGCCTGCAAACTTCTGGAGAGCGGCAAAGAAAAAATATTTTAGGTTTTGTGGGCCATAGGGTTTCTGTCCCAACTTTAACACTGTCATTGTAGCACTAAAGCAGCCATAGATGATATATACAAAATGAGCACTGCTAGATGCTAATACACTTAGGATATGGACTCGGAAATTTAAGTTTCATACAATTTTTACAAAATATAGCTCTCCTTGTGATTTTTTCTAACCACTTCAACATGTGAAAACAGGTCTTAGCCACAGCCCATACAAAAGCAGGCAGGGAGGGGAAGATTTGGCTTGAGACTTATGGTTTGTCAACCTCTAAATGATTCTCACATCAGAAAAATAACATTTGTCATTCAATGTGCTGAAGAATGTAACAGGGTTTGAGGAAGAGGGGTCTCTGTACACTGTGAGTTCCTCAAAAAACCAATCTGCAGCCAATCAAAGAACTTGTCAACAGCCAGATCATCACCCTCCCTGAGGGAGGCCTTGACCAAATATGCCTGGGGTCTTTCTACAGGGAATATCTGCCATGACACCTGGCACGAATACTTAACACTCATGAATACTTAACACCAGGATCCTACCTCAAGACAGAGTAAATGCATGGAGTTGGCTATGCCTAACTTAGCTCCCCTATGAGTGCTCTTTATCATGCTGTAAGATTTCTGCCCAAACCTCATTTTCCCAAATTATTCTGCAGCAAATGGAGTATAACCCTACTGAGTAAAGGACTGCCTGCTTCATATAAAATAAAGAGAATTGCTTGTTTTTCCAATTCAAATTTTTATTTGAATAATGTTTTAAATGTTAATTTATGCCATTAAAATATGGCTTTCTAGTGAGCCCTATAGCCAGTTGTGCGTTACTCACAAACTTCATAATGGCATCAATCCTTAGGATGTCTATTCAGCTTCATTTAACTGGCCTAGTTGCAATGGTCTCCCCTTACTTGGCTCTTGAATTCCTCCTGGCCCATTAGAACAGCTAAGCAATGACACATCCTTTTTCATCTTACCTGATTGTTGCCATTGCCCTAGCAACTAGCCTTACCACTCTGGCTAATCATCAACATTTATATCTTGTTTGATGCTAACCAAAATGTTACCTAGAAATTTAATCATAGAATTTTGAAGTAGAAGGAACCTTGGAGATCATTTTAAGACCAACCTCCTCAATATTTAGACGAGAAAGTGAAAGGATGAGTAGTTGTGACTTGCTCAAGGTCACACTGTTGAAGTGGGACAAAAATTCAGAGTACCCGATTTCATGATTCCAAACTGCTTTTCTCCTCTTTGGAGGCAAATGTGGAGCTGGTCAAAGATGGAAAAGAATGGTGCGTCCTGTTTATAAATGGCAATGAAACACACTTCTTTCCAGAATTTCTGAGGAAGTTAAAGTCTTGTGGAAAGAGACAAGGCCCTTCCTTGGTGACCTTTCAACTAATATCTGGGTTGAAAACACAATGTTTCCTAAGGAATGAAAAATTGTATCTACAAATGTGCAATTTCCACACTGCACCGCTAATAAGCAATTTCTGCAGTGCCACCTTTCTCTCTCTCTTTTTTAAGCATTTATTTAAAATTCAGATGCTAAACACCTTCTGATTCTCTGCAGCACCCGGCCAATCCCACTACTTAAAATCGAAAGCACCTGGCCTGTGAGTGTCAGATTCCTTAGAAAAGGCTTGGTTTTAATATTTTCTATCATATGAACACAATCATGGAGCAAAATGTGAGTTTCCTCCTTTCTGGCAAGGGACTTGGGAAAAGTGAAACAACAGTGAGAGGTATTTCAGTAACTCTAAGATGCATGTCCCCCCCTCCAACACCAACTCCACATTTGAAGATCTCTGCAATCAACAATGTGTCACTGTTTAACTGGGAGTCTTTTATTTTCCTTTCTTAGAAATACTAAAATAATACTTAGCATCAAGGGCATCTCAGATTCAATGAAATACAATAGTTTAAAAACTGGGTTACTGACTCTTGAAACAGTCTGGGAAATGGAAACTCACCATATATGCAAAGGGATGTCAATCTTTTTCTCTAACTCATTAAAGCTGTAACCCGCAGATGGATCTACCAAACATTGGTTTAATAGCACTAAGCTGTTTTCGTTATGAAAAAGATGGCTTTTTCAAAAGAGCACACAAAAGCAATGAACATGAATCATGATGGAAACAATGGGTCCACACACCTATTCAAACTGTTAACATTTCACCACTATGCATGAATTCTCTTTTGGTTCTATGTCACAGTCATCGTAATGAGGAAGTATTAGCATTTCAGTAGAACATTCAATCATCCCTATGCTCAGAACGAGTTCCTACACAAATACAGATGTTATACATTATAAATTCCTGTTTATGAAGGGATGATTGAATATCTACCTGCCAGTTCATATAATAACATTTTTGTTATTGTTGCTTCAAATAGAATGTAATTTTTTCTGAGAATGACAAATTTAAATCAGGCTTAAATGTTTGAAATAACAAATACAGTATGTCTCTCCTTTTCTGATCCAAGCATTTAGGTGACAATAAAACCTCATTTTAATTTCTGAGACTAAACTTTTTCTTTTAAACAATGAAATGTATTTTATTGAATTATTTTCTGGATTATAGAATTTCAAATGATTCTGCCTTCACCTCATTTGCAACAGTTTCTATCTTTAAAAGTATGACAGAATATGCTAGAAGGTAATAACTGAAAATGAAGCACTTACGTTTATAAAATACTGCTTTAAAAGATATGTGTGGCAGAAGTTCATAGATCTTTTCTAAAACGGTTGCTTCTCCCACTAAAGAGGCATTTACATTCCAGACTTGGACGACGTCTTCTCGGTCCCGAACACTGACACTAACTCCTATGACTTCGTCATCTGAGAAGAAGATGGGAAAAAAGAAGTAAGTGATAGTTTCGAGTCTGCCTGCATTGGCTTTTTAAGCACCCATTATTTTTAAGTTATGGATAAGGTGATAAAAAGATGGCACAAGAGAACCATAGTAAATACTTGTTTCTAAGGGGAATCACTGGGCAAAAGCAAGTTAGCAGACAAAGATGTTGCAGTCACATCACATTTATCCAGGGACATAGATAAACAAAGTGTTCCAGCCGGGTAAGTTCTCCAGATAAGTAATTCACCCTTTTTAACATGTCAACAAAGCTTTCTGACTATTTCTTACTCTGTTTTGATGAGACTTTTTCTAAAATGAGTTGCATAAGACTCTGCCTTCTGAAAGCCAAGTGAACTCACATGAACTTTTCCTTGATGCTTAACTGTTAAGTGCAGCAAGTATTTCCCCTGATTTCCTGCCCAGCTTTCAGAGATCGTGGGGTGGTTAGTGCTGTTTGCCCTAACACCAACTGGGCCCAGACTGTGTGTTCCCAGTTGCTCACACTGCTTTTGTGGTTCGTCTGTTCCTTTTTTTTTTTTTTTTTTTTTTTTTTTTTAAGTCTGGCTCTTTAGTGCATCCCTCCAGCCACCCCCTTCTGGTTTGGGGTTTTTAACTATGGGCTAGAGAATCTATGACCATCTGTTAGCACTGTGTACAAAGTAAGAGTAAATATCTTCGGAGGGTGGCTCCGCTATTATAGTACTATGGTGACCGACATTTAAGCATTTATCTACTTTGACTAATGTAGGTCTTCTTTTATCAAAATTTTGGGTTAGGGACTGCCTTGTAGGTATTTGAGAATGGTGGCTGGATAAGTCACGTTTTGTTTGCCTGTGTTATGTTCTCCTGGAGTCACTTTGCTTACATTCATTTGTAACAAAATGATAGCAGTAAGGACTTTTGATTCCTGGTTTACAGATTCATGATATATCAATGAAATAGGGTCAATTCTCTACTTGCATACTTGATATCAGTAAGTAAAAGGCAAAAGATAAAAATACAAAAATCAAGAAATTTTGCCTTAGTTAATATGCTTTGCTTAATTTTCCTACCTTGCTATAAATCTGTAAATCTAAATACTTGTGCCATCCTTTTTCCACTTGTCTTTCTGGAGATTAAAACATTCTCGTATTTAGATATAATTTAAGGAAGAACACGTCCAATTTACTAATAGGATTCATCTTCAGTAAACTAATTCCTTTCTTCTCTCCTCCTTCTACCCCACTTCCTATCATTCTTCTTTCCTTTAAAATTTGATCCTAAGGGTGTATGAGTTGACATAAAATTATTTTATTTATATAAATGTTCAAAAACAGGCAAAATTAGCCTACAGGAGTTACGCTGGTGGCCACTGTTGAATGGAGAGCAAAGAGAGATTCTGGGGAGCCAATAATGTTCTGCTCCTTGAGCTAAACATTAGTTACAAAGATCTGTCACTTTGTGAATATTTATGAAGTCATGTACATTATACTTTGTGAAAACTTCTGTATATAATGCCATATTTAAACAAAAATTTCCAAAAAAATAAACAGTACCTGATCATGGCCATCCACAGGAACTTATTCCATCATGAAATTTATTTTATGTATTGTATCTGATTTTTAAATTCATACCTTCAAAAGCATTCTCTGGTGCTTTCTTTTTGCTCATATTTATACTGTTGGTGAGAAGGTGCTACCATTAATGGAGCTGAATATGCTGAACTGTCAATATTTCAATCTGACTTGGCTTTTGGTAACTGGCATAGCCCATGAGCATAGCACGTTACAAATGTCATGGTAAAAAGGCTGCAACTCTTGCACAAAGGCAGATCTGGTCACAAACAAGTCATGTAAATAAAATCGACTAGCAAAACCCTGATAATTTTAGGGTAATGGTAGCAAGACACTAGAGTTAGGAGGAGCCATTATTCAAAGATGAGGGAAATGGGAACGAAGTTGCTTCAAGTGGTGGGTTCAGGTTAATGGAAGAGCTAATGGTTAATAGTTACTAGAGTACTCATTTCCTAAGTCAACCACAGAACAATAGGTCTTCTTTACTCAACACTGGCTATTAATTGTTACTTAAACTATTTTCCCTGGTTCTGGAAGCAGGAAGAGTTCATACAGAAAACTTCTTCTCCCAGAAAACAGGGATATATTTGTTTATAATTACACATAGGATGCATTTTTTTGCTACATATTGTGAATTTGCTAACTACTGCCTGTTAAAACAGAAGGAATTTATACTTCTGAGATCTTTTCATCTAAATCCATGTTTTATCTTAAGTGAATAAAAGGTGGTATAAGAAGCAAGCAAAAGAAAAAGAGAGTGATTGAAACTACTAGTGAGATGGAATTGAAATTTGCTATAGCACTAGCTAGACCTATGGGGGATCCTAAAAATAGCACCATCTAAGAGAAACGTAAGGGCAAATCAGCTCATACCAATTAGTTAAAGAATAACCATAAAAAAATCACTCTAAATGTTACTACTGAAGAAGAAAACTAATCTTCAAGAAGAAAACTAATCTTCAAATAAGCAATCCACTTCTCCTCTCCGAGTGGTTTCATGATAAAAACAAAGCAAACTAAAAATGTCATGGGGACTCTAAGAAATTCACTCAGTATTTGAAAATGGTCTCCAACTAAAGTCTTAAAGATGTCATATTTTGGCCTTAATTGGGGGCCCACCAGAAATAATGCTGAATATATCCCTACCTACCCTTCATAGGCTCTCTCTGAGGGGGGTAACAAGACAAGGACAGGAAGGAGAGGGAAGGGATCGGAAGCGGTGGAAAAGAATATACCAACTTCACCAGACCCTGTAGGAAGAACTGGAACAGATAGAGGAAACCTACCACAAATTGTATTAAGGGTCCAAACTTCTTTTTTTTCTGCTTATTTGTTTTGGATAGATGTACATGGGTACTAAGAAGATGAGCTATGGGAGGAAATAATATATGCATATACATATATGTATATACTAGGTGTGTGTGTATATATGTATATATATATGTAAGTATACACACATACACATACTAAATGCCACAATCACATGAAAAAAATCTAAGCAACTTCATAGTTACAAAATAAACACACAAATACAAACTTCTGCAAGTCCCAAGCACAAGCCAAGCACACACGCCAGGGATGAGCTGTGAGCTTCTTTACCTGCAGCGGCACAGTCTGTGAATTGTTCCCCGATAGTCGCTAATAACAACTCTTTCCAAACTGTGGACTTGTATGGGGAAAAAATAAAAAACAAACAAACAAAACAGAAAAACAACACATATATTTTTAGACAATTATCTTCAGGAGCTAAACAAGTCACATCTGCTTCATCTTCACATGCACTTTCCATGCCCATGTCTGCTGGAGTCTGCAGACATCTCCAAATCACCATGGTGTCATATATTGTATTGTTTTACAAATAACTTTACACAGAGATACACTGATCCAAAAGTCACAAACTTTGTGTCCAGTCACAAAGTTATCTTTAATGAAACCTCTGATGAAGTTCAGAAGAATCAGGGAATATGCATTCAAATGATTTGTAACTGACCATTTCTTTATCGTGCACTGACCTAAAAATATATCAACTTGCTATATTCAAATGCTATTAGTAAAATCCTTTTCTTCAAAACCCTCTCTTCTGTTGTTCCTGCAGTATACCAAGTATTTTAGATGTTACATAAATAAAGAATATTATGGAAATTTTTGGTTAACTGAATACTAGAGACTTGCAAATTTCCATCCACTCAATGCAGGCTGTCAATGCCAAGTGGCTGAATTGGATGTGTGGATGGAGACATCCCCCCATAAGAATTAGCAAACTTCCTGGTCCACTGCCTTCCAGAGAGAAAACTGGAGTCCCTGCTAGTCACTATCTACTAATGCCAGGAGACAGCTAGAATCCACTCACAGGCTCCTAGAAGCCCATTTCACTTTCTTACATAATTTCCAGGCTCTGCACTCCCCCAGAACCTGATCTGAATCCTGAAAGGATACTTAGTATATGTGCCCAGGTAGGTTATTAACCTTTCTGAGCGTGGATTTCTTTAGGCGAATTTCTTTAGGCGAAGGGAATAATAACAGGACCAACCTCTTGTGGTTGTTGTGACCCGGATATTAGTTAACAAATGTATTCAAAAGGCTTAACACTGTGACTGCAACAGAAGGACTCAACATTTACGAAGCATTCCAAAAACAACCACATGTTTGCTATATGCCAGGTGCTCAACACAGATTAGTTGTAATAATAGTGTTTATTATTATACGTTAATGAGTAGAAAAGAGCCTAGTTGAATTTTTAACCAAGACAACAGCCATTAACCATGGGGACTCTCCCTCTCAAGGAGGATTTTCTTTGCTCTTTCCTAGCCTCTCCCATCTGGTCTATGAACAGATCGGTCCTTTCATTTTCCATCTGTCCCAAAGCTATCTCTTACAGTTAGTGGCAACTCTGCAGACGTAGAGAAGAGAAAGCACATTCCCCCACTTTTAATTCAGGTAAGGTGGGCCACTAGAGTCCCACTTGTCAGCAGATAAGAGCACGCTGCACTGTGGGGATGAGGACATCTGTCCACACAGCAGCACTATTGTGGCTGAACACGGCCAATGAGCTGACAAGAAGAGGAGAGCTGAGCCTGCCAGTGGCTTTTTGTTGAATGCTGACATCATGGTTGTTTTTTATGAGACATCAACATTCAGTGTGAACAAATAAAGAACCATGAAAAGGAAAACTTAGTCTTGCTGAAATGAAAAAAAAATAAAACCCTTTACTTCTCTCATTCTCTTTTATTCTCTGCTCTTTCTCCTTTTTAGGGGAGCAGAGACACTTCATACATCTTGCCTGATTTGTTATTTGCTCCCCTGATTTTTTTTATTATGTATGCCAAATAAGAGGCAAATCCTGGAGCTATATATCTTGACTAATCACTCGCATCTTTAACCAATAAGTTTGGTCCTATCTTCAGATCTGTGTATGGAGGGGAATACTCCAGCTTGAGCACATGGGTCCCTGGAGACATCTCAATTCTTTGAGCTTATCCACATGAAAGAATCTATGAAAAGGTAAAACTGGGTAGTATTTGCCTTTTCATCCATTTTCAAAGGAGTTTCTTGGTTTCTCAGGGATTAAGAACAGATTTGAAATGTTCATTTTTCAGTCAGTACAATGAATTAGAACCCACTCTTGGGAAATCTAAGTTTCTGAGGTTTGGCTATTGCCAACTAGCATCCCAGAAGGCCAACTCCCCAGTCAGGTCCTCGTCCGCCCCAGGGGGAGGCTGGCATGAAAGCATCCCATAAAATCCCAAAGAATGGTGAGATGCAAGGTCATCTCAAACATCGCACTCTCCATGTCACAGGTGTCCTCAGAACCATCTCTCCCACCAGTGGAGGAAGGATGAGCCCTTGGTAGGAAGGACCCTGATTCTTTGTGAGACCATCTTCCATATATATAGCTGCTGAGGGCATGATGACCAGGAATATTGTCAGTTTTTCAGTTTGTAAAGTTTATAAGCATTCGGCTCTTAGGACGACAAGATACTATTATACCACTACCGCAGAGAAGAACAACAATACATCTTTGAGGTGATAGTGCTATGCAGAAAATCTACAAGGTCAGAGCAGAATTTCTCACCCATTTTGTTCTAAGACTAGTGGGGGTACTGTCCAAAATGCATACAAAATTCATCATACTCAGCCACCAACCACCCCAAGCTTAGTCAGTTCTAGAAAAGACCTACCGTGCTATCCTTAGGAACTTTCATCTTCCATACACCACCCTTTGCATTACTCTCCTCTTCCCTGGATCAAAGACCAATATTTAAAGTTATACTCAAGAAAGAAGCCATTCACATACATTTAAGCTTAATAACAGATGACATTAAGAAACAAAAAACAATTGTGCATTTTTCAATAAATTCCCCCTTAGTCCTTTTATTGGAAACAGAAACAAAAGGAAAGAAAAAGGAAGGGAAAAAAGTTGAATTCAGTGACTGCTACAGCAGAGATAATGATGGGATACCAGGTTATAATCCTCAAGGAGGTAGGGACAATCTGGGGACAAACAAATGAATACAATTATTTCACATGTGTGAAGGTCTTTACATTTCAGTATCGTGTTTACATGACCACATCTGATTCTCAAATCAACCTGGTGTGGTTTTAACAGGAAATTCAGCACCCATAATGGATACCTGCTGTGTGTCCCTGTTTAATATCTGCTCCCAATTTCCCTTTTTTTTAAAAAAAGATTTATTTATTTTTATACAAGAGCTGGAGTACAGGACAGAGGCACAGGAGGGTGAGAAGATTCACCAGAGACAGAGTGGGGAGCAGAACAGGCACATGACTGAAATACACTGCTGAGGGGAGCAGTGGGCATGACAGGAGAGGTCTGCCGCACCATGTGGGAATCTTCCTGGCCGGCCGGGAATTGAACCAGTGCTGCAAAGGCTGCAGACAGCTTCACAGCGCTGTGCTCAACCTGCTGTGCCTCTGGGGAGGCCCCCCAATTTCCCTTTAAGGAGCCAATGTTCCCTACTAGTATATGAGATCCATTCTTATAGGCTGATTCCACTTCCGAGCTTCCAAGGTGGACTGATGACCAGGTTTGCCTACAAGAACACTGTCTCTTCCTAGTCTGTGTAATTGCCAGCATTGGAAAGGTGGTAGGTGAGAGCCAGGCCTGGCATTTTATTGGGGCTGGTGAATGCAGATAGTGAGAAACATGTAGGTTGTAAGACTATAGTCTATGAAAACCACTTTTCTACCACACATGGGAAAGCATGCCTGAAAATTAAACCAATGAAGAGGAAAGCAAAGTAAATCTGATGAAGAGTGTCATATTCCTAGTCTGACAAATTTGATTACCCAGGCCTGGCAGAAATCAGCTCTGTCAGTGGATGTCTCATTACAGGGGTCAAAAATTTCATTTTTTTTTTCAAATAAGGTTTCTTTCATTTCTACCAAACAAAGCAAGGTAAGTCTCTGTTTTATTAGTGAGTAAATAACTTAAAACAGTTGAGGGACATGATACAGGGATTTATTACTGACTAGGACTCTAGCCTAAATTGGTTACCATCTACTACCGTAATCACTACACCAATTTATTTAAAAAAAGAACCTAAGAACTTAGGTCATGGTCACGATCACAGATCACATGAGTGAGAGAAGTCTGGGGTGATAGGAGCTTTCTTCAACCATATAACAGACATAGATAGCACATCTGTTCCCCTCAACTCATCAGCCGAGCAGCTTGTTCATTCCACTGTCCAAATCACTGTTAAACAAACAAAGGAGCAAAGCAAAAATATGTACTGCCCCCAAAGGACTACATGGCCACCCATGGTAAGATTGTAGTGAGGCACTCAGTGGAGGAGCACAGAGACCCCCCACTCACTAGTCCCAAGGGGAGTTGGTGGTAGGCAGGGACTTATGTCATAGCTAAAATTACTCTGCAACATCACCAGCAGAAAACTACTTTGGCATTCCAATTCAGTATGAGGTAAATATTTTATGAGGTTCATAATCATTTCTCTCCCACCCACCTTAACCTCAAATTATACATTAGACACTTACCAAAGTGGTCGCCTCTCTCCTCTCATTAAATGATAACTACATCTCAAAGGCAGGCTAGTCACAGGAGGAATATTATTGTATACACTCCAGAATATCTTAAAAAAAAAAAAACACTGTTTAATATACCTAGTATTGATTTACTATGCCACTAGATTATGAAATTAATGCATTAAAGAAAAAAAATCAGATTCTCATTAAGGCTTATCCATTCAAAATAGATTTTTCTGTGTTCTTTCTAATTTCCTGCTAGGAAGTGTAACATAACATTAAAGAATATTCCTTGCTGAAGTTGGGCCAAGTTCTATGTTCAGGAAGCTATGGTGATTAAGAAAATATTCCTATACAAAGAATCTCCACATAAAATTGGGTAAGGATCATGCTAATGATTTTTTCTGACAGGTAGATGGCATCTAATAAGCTGCAGTGCTGAATATATGTACTGAATCAATTTCCTTATAACATCACCTGTGTCTTCTTTCAAAGCCTAGAACAGGCCTATTATACTTTGGACTGGGAAGAAGATATGAATGGAGAGGCAAAGAGGAATCAGCTTAGATGCTTCCTTCTCTTTCCTTTGCCTAGTAGAGCAACAAGTTGCTCAAACTAAAGGTTGCTATGGACTTGCACGTTCTTGTCCTCCAAAAATTCATGTATTGAAACCTAACTCCAATGGGATGGTAGTAGGAGGTGGGCCCTCTGGGCACTCCCACACTGGGATCAATGTCCAGATAAAAAAAAGGAAGAGCTAGCCATTTCTCTCTCCACCACGTGAGGACACAATGAAAACATGGCCGTCTGTCGGTATGGAAACCAAGATGAACACCCTCACCTGAATCTGTCAAGTCTGGTACCCTGACCTTGGAATTCTAGCCTCCAGAATTGTGGGAAATCAACATTTGTTGTTTAAGCTATCCAGTGTGTAGTCTTCTGTAACAGCAACCAGAACACAAATTACAAAAAATAATCAAGTGATAGTAACAGCAACAATAACAGCAGTAACAGTAATAACATAGTAGTTCTCCCTTTTCTGTGGAAGATACTTTCCAAGATTTCAGTGGATGCCTGAAACCATGAACAAACCCTGTGTGTATCTTGTTTTTTTATAAATACATGAAAATATATATATATACCTAAGATAAGCTTTCTAAGTTATGCTCAAAGAGATTAACAACAGTAACTAATAAGATAGAACAATTATAACAACATACTGTAAAAACAGTTATGCGAATATGGTCTTTCTCTCTCAAAATATCTTAGTGCATATATTTTCAGACCATGGCTGACTGCAGGCGACTGAAATCACGGAAGCAAAACTTCAAATAAGGGTCGGGACTACTTTAATAGTAATAGTGCCAGGTTTTGGTATAGGAATCCTACATGTTTGTGTCATTTATCCAATGACAACTTCATTAAGAGTAGAATTACTACCCATTTTACAGGTAAGGGAACTGAGGCCCAGCTACTAACCTGTCCAAGTGTAAGATTAGGACAATGATTGAGATTGCAATGTTGCTTAGAATAGGTCACAGAATCAGTTAGGATTATTCATATAATTACGACACAAATGAGAAATATTCCATGTAGGGAGGTAAGTTAAGGGGTGACTGAGTCTCCTAGTGGGTCTAACAAAAATAGCACAGGCAACAGACCAACTGGAAAAGTGAATCCAATGGCACCCTGAATGGAATTGCATTGGTGGAATGAAATTAACTCCCTTGGATGATAATCTCTACGTGTTGGTGAGGCTGTCTTGAGTGAAAATTAAACTCAAATTAGTTGTAAGGATAGCAACAGTGAACTTACATAAAACTGAAGGCAAAAAGACTACCTCATGGTCGATTTATTAACTAAGAATACCTAGGATAGTTTTTGATATCCTTGTACCAAAACAGAACTAATGAAGGGAGCAGCTGAAAACAGATTTTTAGTAACAGCAGGTCATCAAAGAGATAACTCATTACAGAGGTACCCATTCTATAATGTGCTGCTAGTGCCGATACTCACTATAATACTTCAATTTCTGTCTGTGGTGCGAGCATGAACAGGTGGAGCTACATAAACCCAGGCAGTTTAATTCCAATCAGCTTTCCTCATGAGCAACAGTACTGTTCATTTGGGCCCACCTTTCTCCAGTCCTGGAAGGCAGGGAACATACATAGGGTCCAGAATAGGGGACAACTGTGGAAGATGTTTTTCCACTTCATTATGCGGGGGGTTGAACACCATTCTGCTACAATGTGGCAATGGGCTGTGAAGAATTTATGGACAAAATTATGCTAAAACAAAAATCCCTCCTTTAGGTAAAACCAAGAGGACTTTGGTGCTGGGAAATTCCAAGTCTCAGAAAACATATACAAACCAGAGAATCTGCCCTCACACCCTTGCCAAAGTTCTCCAATCCTGTTTTGAAGAAACAACAAAATGCTGCCTTTGTTCCTGCCTTGAATGCAGGAAAAATACTCTAAGGATTATGCTAAGAATTGTAGCATTAGAACCTTCTGTTGAAAACAAAAACAGACAACAGAATTTGTCTTGGCAAACCTGACAAGAGATTACGGCCCAAGAAGATAAAGCAATGGACTTAACTCTAACTTAATGGGCTTATTAATGAACATACGTGCATGTTTGTGCATGAATACAAAACAGGAATGAACTCTGTTGACACTATTGAAAAATACCCCATTAAAAAAATTATGTGGCACTAAATCAGTTTGTTTCTTTGTTGCAAACCTCATCCAATATGTGGAATATGTGCTATGTTTGTATGATGGCAAAAAGTGGGAGGAAGAGTGTAGCATAACCAACTCTTTAGGCTTTCTTCAGCCACCCAGAAGTGAAAGACTGTTTCACTGGAAACTTGGTGAGTTCATGGTAATATTCTCTGTGATGCTTTTCTTTTAGTTGAATTTTTACTAAAGGCAGAACTTGCAAATGGATTTCAAAGGCCATTAAAAGCTTATAATTAATTCAATTTGGCTTGCAAACAGTAGATAGGTAATTATAGTAAAAATAAAACTCAATTTATTCATAATGATGAAGTACTTTTAAAAAGTCTCAATGATAATCCAAGAAAGAGGAGAAGTATAAAAGCTGAGTATTGTTGATTCAGTCCACAGGGCCAGAGCTAAGTGCAGAGAGGGAGTCTTTTCCTGCCGGAGTGTAGAACTTAGCGGTGCATTCTCATGCACCTTTCTGGCACCTTTCCTTGAGGAACTGAGGCAGGGCACACAGTAGTCCAAAGAGGTCTTGAATCCAAGAAACTTAAAACTAAGGTTCCTGGACTTAAGACCAAGGTTCTAGGGATAATCTTCAGAAGCCCATGTTTCCTCCTGTGTATATTGTGCCAGATACAGCTATTTCATTGGCTAATGTAATGATCAAATGCAAAGGGAAGCCTATGATGGACCTAAAGCAAGCAGTGTGGTGTGACTCTGGACGGTGGTGACATCCCATAGATCCCCAAACTACTAGCTCTGACTGGAGCAGCCAAGCCCTATCTGACAGCCCTCTGTCAAACTGATAATCATTTATTACCAGGGAAATGTGTAAATTTCCTACGGGAAAATTCTGAAAAAAAAAAAAAAAAAAAAAAAAAGAGAATATTGTTGAAAATAATTGAGAAGAAAAGATGCCACGTGGCTAGACATCATGGTGTAAGACAAAAACACCCCAAATGTAGGATTTCGTCTGAGGATTGTAGCATATGAAACAGGAGAGTATTTTTCAAATATCAAGCAAACATTTTTATCCATTAGGTGTTTCTAACGGGCTTTCTTCCCACCAACTGAACCAGTGGTATTTACAACATGGGAAGAAAGAGTCCAGAATAAAGGTGGAGAGCTTAATTGGCATTTTAAAATCAACAGTTGCTAAAAGCAAAGTGCCTCTGATTTGTAAGAGCTAGGTGCCTGAGAGATAAGTGAGTTTACTTTGAATTCCAAAGTGCTGGATTTAAAACCCAAGTTTGGAAGTCTGATCACTGAGAAGAGGAACCGAAGGCTAGGAAGTTAGTGTCCCACCACATAGGAAGTCAATAAAAAACCAAGTATGGGTTTGGGAGCTAAGTTCATACTTCAAAAGAATGTGAGAGAATCCCCCAGAAAACTGGGGAAACACAGCAGAGCAGCGTGTATCATGCTTCCTGGATACAACCCATTGATACATGTTTCTTCATTGATGTTAAATATTTTTAAATGCATAGGGTCACAGGGTCTGCGAAGATGTGGTTGGATTTAACAAAGGGTTATAAACTGTGCGGAAGTGACCAGGCAAAGGAAAAGGGGGGTAGGCTCCTGGAGGTGGTAAGTGTGGGAACTGACTAGAAACCATAGGGTAGATGAGGGTTGGTTAGTAAGTAATGCCTGTGATGCAGACTCAAGAGATAAGAAAGGGGGATGGCTTTACAAAGGAAAATGATGCCCTGTTTTTAGGCAGAGAGCGCTGAGTTACCTTCTCATTTATCTTTAGCTCCAAATAATTCTTATGTTAAAGTGGCATGTTTTGGATGGCATACTCTGACTCCCTTCAGAAGATACCAAGTTTTACACTTGACATGACTAAGTTATTTTGAATATTTAATCTCTCTTCTCAGTCTTTACTCTATCTACACAATGTTTTGGAGGCTTGGAGGATCATGGGCAACTGATCTATAGTTAATCTCTATTTATTGATCATGGATAATAGTTCCAGTCTGCACAGCTGGTTTGTCACTCTAAGTGTTGATCCCATTATATACAAACAACAGATGCAGAATCTTGTGTTGAATATTAGTTTACACAGACAGAACTATGAAGTAGACCTGCACAATAATTCCACAGCTTTCTGGTAGGAGTTGGCAGGTGCAGAAGGAACATTCCCTTGACTTGAAGAATTGCATATATTTTTAATCAAGACCTCCTGTCTGTGATAAATGGTGCTGGGCAGATACTCATTTACAAAAGAAATACGACGTTTCTGGAAAATACTGGATAGAACACTGTACAATGGGACATGGTGTGGCAAATCTTGAAGGTGAGAACACAGTTACTGAGGAGAGACAGAATGCTATTAGGAACACATTTTCAGGGTGGAATTTTAGTCTTCTGGTAGCAAGACTGAAAATACTAGCTACAAGGGGGCACCTTTCTTGCAAATCACATTTGGCAGGAGCTCTTTGTCCTCCCACAGTTAAGATAGGGCTTGTGTAAAGCCATGTTCTATTCTGCACTGCAACCACTTAGGAGTTAGGAACAAAGGAGAGATGTAGAAAAATCAGAAATGTTTACAAAAGAAGAAAAGGAATCGGTATGCATCTGGAAAGTCCATAGATGAAAATGGAATTTTCCAAGAAAGGCAGGAAAGAAATAAATTTAACTCCAAGCGGAGAAAATTATTGTTGGCCCTGATGAGAGTGTCCTCAGCAGGGGTCACTGGGCCATCTGGAGGTGCACGCCACCCTTACTCTGCAACAGGGTGGAGGGAAATAAATAACTGAACTGAAAGTGTAAGGAACTCTGGTCCCAGAGGCATGGCTTAGCTGGGGCTGCCCATCAGATGTTCCCAGTCTCCATTTCCTCATCTAATAAAGAGAACGAGTCCTGCCCCATATCTCAACACCTCAAATTTGCTAAAGGGTCACAAAGCATAAAAAGATATGTCTTTATGTAAAGTGACCATCAGTAGCACATGATTCCTAAATTTCACCTAAACACCTATAGGGGGATAAACATGAGTAGGAAGGTAGGTTTTTAGTGCTGACAGAATGAATCCAAGCGTCAACAAGTAATCCCAAATAAAAAGATCATGGGATTAAAGCATATCCTCAACTTTAAAATGAGCACCCAGGCTAGTTTTTAAATATAAAGAACTATTCACAGATATTAAGGATACACACAGGCTGAAGTCCCACAAGTTACCGATAAGTCAAATACATGTACATAAGTAGAGGTATGAGCAATCAGTTAGTAGTGAATCCAGGAAATAACTGCTTGAAATAAATTTTCTGATCTAAAATACAACCAAGGAAAATATGAAAAGATGGCACAAGGCAGGACAGGTGAATGATGCAGATGAGCCTTTCACCCAGTGCTTTTTACCTCCTTGTGCTGCTTTACCCCCAATCTCATTATGTAACTGGTGCCACAGTTATCCCCATCTTGCAGATGAGTCAGATACAGAGAAGTAAAGATACTTGCTTCAGTAAGTGAGTGGCAGGGATGGGGCACAAACCCAGGCAGTGTGGCTACCCTACACCTGAGTGCACATCTCCTCACCTGGCAACTGATAAAGCTGAGGCACAGAATCCAACTATACTTTGATAAATGCTGCCAACAATTGAGGGTTTACTCACACCAAACATAGTACGAGCTGTATGTATTCTCACTTAGCCCTCACTCAACCTTAGGGGGTAGGGACTGTTATCTCAGTTTTACAGATGAGCACAGAGGGGGACAGAGACATCAGATATTCAAAACAGCTTCCTGAGCCCTCAGAGCACCACCCTCACCCTGAAGGAGACCTTTGCTGTTATCACCCCCCTTCAGGCAATTTTAATAAGACAGAGACTATATACCTGTTTATGTGCTGTATATCTGTGCTTAGTCATGGAAACAGATCTTTTTCTCTACAACAAGAATCAATTTTTTTCCCCATTGAGAAAGTGGAGTATACAATTTAACAAATCCTTACTCAAGCAGTCTGCTGGAGGCCAGGAAAGTGGTTTATTCACTAGTTTCTCTTTCATTCAATCCATCAATATTTATTAAGTGAAAGGAAATAGACATACTGAGTATAGT
This sequence comes from Talpa occidentalis, assembly GCF_014898055.3. Taxonomy (NCBI): domain Eukaryota; kingdom Metazoa; phylum Chordata; class Mammalia; order Eulipotyphla; family Talpidae; genus Talpa; species Talpa occidentalis. The sequence continues at coordinate 53,388,336 of NW_023600993.1, forward strand.
TCTATATCATTCCATTTATATGAGGTTCAATAATAGACCAAACTACTGTATGGTGACAAAAATGTGCGTAGTAGTTGCTTCTGGAAGGAAACCGGCTGGAAGAAACTTTCTGGCACGAAGGAACTTTTTTTTTAATCTTTATCTGGATGATGGTTACCTGTTTGCATACCTTTGTCCAATTTATCAAACTGTATACTTAAGAAACCTGTATTTACTGAATGCAAATCTTATTCCAAAGTATTTTTAAACAAATGTCTAATTTGTGCCAGCCCTGGTACTCAAATTGGTCCCTGAATACCCATTCTAACTTGCAGCTGGATGCTAAGTCTCCACCAAATGCTCTGTGTCAATATGCTGGACCTGCAAAATAAACCCACCCCTTAATCTGACTTTACTGATGTTTGTCCTGGAATGCCAGGCTTAACTCTGATGATCGAATGTCACAATGGAGCAGCAAGTCTAATAAGTACTTTAAAAGGTCCAATGGGATCTAGAGCTTCTGCAGCTAAAGATGGGCTTTAAAATCAACTGTTCTGAAGTCTGTACAATGGCTGCTGGGAAGAGTTAACTAAAGTCCACAAAGTTGACACAGGGGCTGAGCAAGGGCAGCCTTTCCCAGACTGAGAGCATTATCCTTTTGGATGGTGGCCCACATGCTGCCTTGTGACACGGCTTGTACTTGGCACTGAACGATTATTTACAGCAGCACTGTGATTTTGCCTTCCACAAGTTTATGTCATTTTTCCAACTAGATCAGAACTGGTTGGTGGGCGGGACTGTCCTTACACCAGCTTACTGCCCTCAGAGGCCACCCATGGCATCTTACAATCAGATTCCTGAGACGGATGGCCTATCTACAAAAACCAATTTTCTGAACCAGATACTGGGCAGGATCTGAGAAAAGGATTATAAAAATTATATGCCACGCCTTCATGTACTAAGAGAGAAAATCGAGATGCCAATCTACAGGAATTTCTAAGACATTGAAAGACTTAGGGGCACAACAGGAAAACTGTTTCAATCTGCTCCTTTTGGAAAATTCAGGACATATGGTCAATGCAACAATGAAGCAGCCTTAAAAGCCTTTTCTGTATTAAAGTAGAAAAGGGGAGAAATTTGATAGAATTTATTTTCGAAGAAAATAGATATGTGATCAATTACATACCTTTTTTTAAAAAGAAACTTTCTTTTTAATTAATCCAAAGAGTTGGATAAAGAAAGAACTAACAGAAAAAGCTTGCATTTGTTGATTTGTTTGAATCATGTTTTCTATCAGCAAAGTATAAATATTCTTATTCAATCCTCACAACAATCTACCAGAATGTGCTATCATTTATGCCAATTTCATAGAAATTTAAAGGGTTAATTACTTGCATCTTCCCAATTTAGGATGATAGAATTCGAATGTGAAATAGGAAGGAGACCTCCGACTTTCATGCCCAACACTGTCCTGCTCTCCATGGGTGACCATAACCTTCAGTAACCCTGCAGGCGGGTGCCACTGTCCCTCACAGATGGAAACAGGGCTGGGAGGGAGGGGCACAGCTGGTGTTTGAATGCAGACACACTCGAGTCTGCTGCTTGAGGGTGGGGGGTGAGGGAGTCTGTGGAAGGTTTAGATGCTAATAATAATTAGGTTGCTAAGAGAAGAATAAGCCACTTGGGCATATACTCAGCTGGCATTTCCTAGGACACTTCCACCAAAATGAACCTGTGAGCAGAGCAGAGTCCATGTCGGGGCAGCCAGCACGGGGGCAATTTTCAGGTTGAATGATTGTGTTTTCAACATACGCCACGTTCATCTGGTACTTCCCCTTCTGGATCTTACCTGTACTGTTTGTACTGTGTAAATTTTCTTCAGATTGGATGCACACTCGGCTGCGGTGGCACCAGGGAGGGATCTAAGCAAACACAGGAAAAGAGCAAAGGAACAAACAAAAGAAATAGTCAGTATTTAGGAAACAGGCCCAAATCAAAGCCTACAGAGCGTCACATAAATCAAGTCAAAAAACCTGGACCTCTTGGGGATGTTATTAGGAATTTTAATGTGAAGATGTCTTTGCTTCTCCAAAAACTGTATATGTTCTGTTGGTAGTTAATAGAAAAAAAGAAAATACAAATAAGGAAGATTTGGAAAGTCTTAAAATCATATTAAAAATACTAAGATTACCTTGTAATAACCTAGCATTTTGCCCAGGAATTTAAACAAGAAACTGTGCTTATTATAGAGATTTCAATGAACATGCCCCACCTGGACCTGGGTATAGGTTTGAAAACTGTGTCAATTCCCGGGGGGGCAAATATTCATGAACTCTTGAGAAACAGAGTGACCTTTTGCCAACTTCAAGAAAACATGATTACTAAGAGTCAACTTTAGTTTCACCTAAATTTGCATGTGTTTCCAAAACACTCTTCTTTAGAAAATACTTTCAATATTTAATTGGCTCTGGTGAACTTTGTGGTCAGAATACATTAATCTTTAGTTTGCCATATGTTCCACTAGATGGCAACATACCACAGCTTTAGTCAGCAAAACCCCCACTAGAACTGGCTTCACCCAGCCCCATTTCCTAGGAATGGGGGTAACATGACATGGTCTCATCAACCCTTACAAGTGAACTCTGAAATTCCCACCACTTTTTCTTTCTTCCTATACTGAACTGGCAGTTATCATTCAACAGTATTGGGACTCAGTGGCATCCGGCTTAAGATGGCAATTCATAAAATCATGCTTGAAAGCCCTGTCTGGCTGTTAGGTGACATGGAAGAGGCCTGCAGAAGCAGAACATGTGGGCTCATAACTGACCTGTTAGGATATGGGATCTATAAAAGGAATGCCTTTCCCAGCCACTCACCTCCACAAGCCCCCAGGAACCTTAATAGGACACTGAACTTTTTGAATAGTATTTGAACCATTGCACACTAGAGATGTGCATAAAACTCACATGGCTTGGAGGTAAGAGGCTGTCAAAACAAAAGGGCATGCCCAGGAGGAGGGCGAACATGGAAGTAAACCACAGGGCTCTGCAGCTACATTTTTGACCTATGGACCAATGAAAGTTACCTTTCAGGTATCAAAAATGCATTTTCTGATTCTAGCTCCCTTGCCTGGAGGTCACAAAGGAAGCACCATCCATGAGGACTAGTTTAGGTACAAACACCACCTTGAGTGGGTGTCGTTGGATAAATCTACCCTAAAGCTTTGGGTTTTAGAACTCTTTTCTAGTTGCTCACAAACTATATGCTGGATTTTTTAGAACTTTCTTATGTTTTATTGAAGTATAACTGAAATATAACATTATATTGGTTTAAAAAATGTAATATGGGGCCTCCCCGGTGGCGCAGCGGTTGAGCGCTGGGTTGCGAAGCTGCCCGCGGCCTCTGCGGCGCCGGTTCAATCACCGGCTGCTCCCGGCCACCGGAGGAGGATCCCACATGGTGCGCAGACCTCTCCTGCCACCCGCTGCTCCCCTCAGCAGTGTATTTCCGTCCTTCTGCCTGCTCTGCTCCCCACTCTGGCTCTGGTGAATTCTCTTACCCTCCCGCGCTTCTGACTGTACCTAGTGCATGTATAAACAAAACAAACAAATAAAATAAATAAATAAATAAATAAAACATGCCTCTATAAAAAAAAAATGTAATATGACTTGACATTTGTACCGTGCAATGTCTCTTTACCATCTTTTCTTAGCAATTTTCAAATTTGCAATACATTATTACTGATTGTAGCCCCCAAACTGTATGAGATATCCCAGGGCTTATTTATTGTATAACTGGAAGTATATACCACTTGGTCCCCTTCATCCAATTCATCCTCATATGCCCTCCCCCAACCTGCTCACCTTTGGAAAACAACCAATCTCTTCTGTGTACTCTGAGTTTGGTTTTTGTTATGTTTGCTTTATTTTTGGGGTTCCATATATAAGTGAAATCAGACAATATTTGGGTTTCTGTGTCTGTTATATTTCATGTAGCGTATTACTCTAAAAGTCCACCCATACTGTCACAAGATTTCATTCTTTTTATGACTAAATGTTACTCCCTACATTATCTAAAATCACATCCATTACATACCCAAACATAGCCACATCTATCCAACACATATTGGATGTTTTTTTCAAAAGCAAATCCATAAAAACCACCATGACTGCATTTTGTTACCAGATTAGAAGCCTCTACGATGGTGAGTATGAGGAAGAATGAGGTACTCAACCAGAATCTTCCTAGGATAGCACATGGGCCTGAGGTGTATGACCTGGATTTGGGGACCTGAAGTACTGACCTGAATAAAATGTTGCTATTTAAAGCAGGTTTTTATGCTGTTTGGAGCTTAGATTATAAAAGGTTTTGGGGAACCCCCTAAAAAAACTCCTTGAAGTTTTCCTTAATTTTTCACCTGAAAATGTTTTGCCTTTATATGAAAATCTACTGGCATTTGTTCCTATATTAATTTTTCTTCCTTAGACAATTTTTGCTCACCACTAAATATGCCCAGCAATCATATTCCTGGATTGCCCAAAGCACAGCAGAGAGAGATATAGGGTGGGCTGGGTTTAGGGTCTAAAGAAAGGAAATGTACTTTATATATTTTCATTAAAAATTGTATATTTCAAAATTTTTACTAATTTTTAAAGTTACATTTATTTTATGGTTTAAAATGGGTACATTTGAATGTTCACCTCATACAGCATTATGTCAACTTAAGCAAATACAATGACCATAATAACATTTGACCAAGGAAAACAACATTGATAAAGATTTGCTTCCTCGGGCCTCCCTGGTGGTGCTGGGGTTAAGACGCAACCTATGAAGCAATCTGCAGCCATTCCCCAGCCAGCCAGGGAGGTGACCCACATGGCGGGACAGACCTCTCCTGTCTCTCTCACTGTTCCCCTCAGCAATGTACTTCGGTCTGTCTGCCTGTTCTGTTCCCCGCTCTGTCTCTGGTGAATTCTCTCACCTCCCGTGCATCTCTGGCCTGTACCCCAATTCTTGTATAAAAATAAATATATCTTTTTTTTTTAAAGATTGATTGATTGATTGATTTAAGCACTGGGTACAGTCAGAAGCACGGGAGGGTGAGAGAATTCACCAGAGCCAGAGCGGGGAGCAGAGCAGGCAGAGTGACGAAGTATGATGCTGAGGGGAGCAGCGGGCGGCAGGAGAGGTCTGCGCGCCATGTGGGACCCTCCTCCAGTGGCCGGGGAGCAGCCGGGGATCGAACTGGTGCCGCAGAGGCCGCGGGCAGCTTCGCAACCCAGCGCTCAACCGATGCGCCACCGGGGAGGCCCAAAATAAATATATCTTAAAAAAAAAAAAAAAAGATTTGCTTCCTATGCTTCTTTTGAGATGTCTCTATACTCACATTGTCTTTGATTCAGATTCTACTGCAGGAGACAAGTGCACAACGTCACTTAGGTTGTCTCATTTTCACTATCCAAGTTTTCTGAAGAAATCTAGGTTCCAGAGTCCAACAGAAGACTCCAGAGTGAAATGACTTAGTGGACTGACTTTTTAGTGTAGGCCAATGATATCAACAACTACTGTAGATAGACTGATTTCTTGCTAGTGTGCTAAGTATTTCACCTTCATAACAGCACTAAATCCTTGCCTATTTAAGCAGCTGTCTATATTATTTCTCACCAGTTTATAAGTGAGCAAGCTCGGGCTTAGAGAGGTTTGGTAACTTGCCGGAAACAACGAAAAGCTCATTTTAGTAAGTTTACTATGTGACCTGTCTGAAATTTCCTGCTCTTTACTCCTCACTGTGAAGTGGCCTGTCAGGCTGAAAACACAGTTAGATCCTTCAGTGGGGCTTTGCAATTAGTTCTTGGCATATTCTTGTCCAGGCCATCATTTTTGCCAAATCCTCACTTTAGTACAATATTGTGTCTAAGTGATGGAGCCGGGTAAGGTGGGTCCTAATGAAAATCAATAGGGTCACACTTAACAATAGCTCTAGTCTCATTTACACATCATGATGCTGATGTATTTGAAATGAAATGTCAGATTCTATGGAAACTCATTTTCCGAATTTTTCAATGAAACAGGTTGGATTCCGGGATCTTAAAGTCCCTCCCAGCTGTTGGACAGCAATAATCAGGTTTCAAAGTAACAAAACAATCACTGTTGTCAGGACTGATGGTGGTAAATGGTTGATTTAAGCAGTTCAAGGCAAATCAAATCTGATACTGACAGTCACTGAAGATTATCAATGCTTAAACCTCAGCTTGGACCTTTGACATCTTTAACATAAAAATTGGGTCAGTTTCATGAATCAATTTTAAAAGGGCAGAGGAGCTGAGATTTTTTTCAGCACAGCATTACTTTAATAAATATAGCATGTAGTTTAGTTTTCCCAGTAGGACGCTAACATTACATGAAAATGACAGAGATTTTTAAATGTTGCGCCTTATGAACAGGTCAGTCTGGACTGGACTTGCTTATTAGATTTGAACCAGAAGCTGCACTGTTAGTTACTGCTCCTTAGAGTATCAGAGCAGTCTGTTCTTAGCAAAGCTGCAGCCCTGCCTGCTGCCAGCCCACCCCTCACCTCCCTGTTACTTTAAAAGACAGTTGTAGCAATTGGGAGGTAAACATTTGTAGTGAACTTCAATGAAAAGAAACAAATTTACTGGTACCACATATACAGTACAGTCTCATATCTTAAAAAAAAATATTTTTACTTTATTCATTACAAACCTAAATGTCCCAATAGAACACGAACCAAAAATCCTTTTTTGTAGACCAGTATGCTCATCAGGGGTGATAATGCCCCAAGAGGCATTTGGGAATAACTGCAGACCTCGTGGGTTATCACTGCTGAAGGTGAGGCTATGACATCTAGTGGGTAGAAGCCAGAGCTGCTGTTGTGTCTCCTAGAGTGCACAGGACAGGCCCATAACAGAGAACTGTCTTAGTCTGAAAAGCTGTGAAACCCTGGTATAAACAAGTAACACAGTATCTGAGGACTATCCTCATGGAGTTTACTTTCTAGAACTGTCACTCCTGCTCACTGAATTGCCAGATTCCTGAAGGCAAAGAAACAATGTCTAGAAGCTTTTTCATCTGCCTGGGAAAGAAGAATTGGGAAAGACAGCTGAAATACTATGATTACTCCTAGAAGGAGCTCTAGCCAGAGCTGTGCAGAATCACAAAACCAAGGAATCAGGAATAATTTTCAGTCTTTGAATTCAAGGCCACCCTCCTACAGTGTACATTAGCTGGAGCTGAGAATACAGCAATGAAACAATCAGTGTCCCCTAGATGGATCAGGTTAAGGAGTTTGAGTTGTTCTGCTAGGATTTCCCCTCTGATTAAGGATTTTAAGGTAATAATGGCTTTCTTTTCATGAGCATGTTTTATATGAGAGAGTTTTGCACATGTTATCTCTAACCCTTACAGCCATCCTGTCCAATTGATGTCATTACCCACACTTTACAGATGTGGAAATTGAGGCTTAGTGAGTCTGTTTTTAAGTTACAGAACTAGGTTCTCTCCCAGGTTCCTGGGGCACTCTTCTGGGGTTCATCAGCCCTGTCTGGGTTTGATGGCCATTTTCTTCCATTTGAATGAGGCTGCCTCTTGGTAAAAACCAAGCAGTCATTATCAGCATGGGTGGCCACATATAGCCCAACTAAATCAAATCTCTCTCTAGCCCTCTGAGGCTCCCTTCTTGGGCTCACCCACTGGTCTGGCCTATCATTCTCTCCTCCATCACTGTCCATCTAGACACAGGGTTGAGGAGGGGCAGAAGCAGAGATGCAGTTAAAGGTTAGAGGTCATCAGAAATGCTGACAGTAATGACCCCCAAAATGGGATACGTAACATGATTCAGGAAGAATATATCTACAGGCTATCATTTTCCAGGGCTGAACAAATCAGGAAGCTATTTTACCAAATAAATGCCACAAATCAGGAAGCTACTTTACCAAATAAATGCCAGAGCAGGAGAGCAGAGGCGTGAAAAAGATGGTCTATGGCACCAACAGATGTGAGTTCAAATTTTAGTTTGTCACCTAGCAGCTTGTAACAAGCCTAACCTTTCTGACTCCCACTTTACCTCTCTGAAAATATGGCCTCTACCCCATACTTTGCTACTCAGACTACATGAGCTAGTGCAGGCAGCATTTACACAATGCCTGGTAACCAATAAGCTATCATTGCTAATGTCGTCATCATCATTACCATCATCATTGGCAGAATGGGAACATCTGAGAAAGCAATAAGAACTCAGTGTCACCAAGCACATTTTCTAATCTGTGGGGCAAAAAGTAAGAATCCCAAAGGAGTCTGTGAGTAACACAGAGAGCTAAGAAAGAAAGCCCACCAGACACCAGTCTCTCTGGGCATCAGGTCACAGCTACAGTGGGGGCTGCTCCCACTTGGACTTTGCTAATTCCATAACTGTGATGGTTAAAGCAGAAGAAGAAAAGGATCCTTGAGTTCTGTCAAGCAGGTGATAAATATAAAGATGCCAGGGGAGCTATTTATGTTACTTAAGAACAAAACTCACAACTCCAGCTTTACATTACTACTGTCTATCTTCAACTTAGTAACAGAGTAATAAGAAAAGCATCTTAAGATTCCCTACATAAAATTGCTGAAAATTCTTTTTCAGTTGGGGAGTTAGGAGAAGGGAGGAAGTACATAAGGTTAAATCTATTTAAATGGTTTCCAGGTACCTGAGCAACATTTACATGAAAACATTTAATGTGCTACTCACAAATCTTTATCTACTCATTAAAACAAGTCCCTGATTATCTCCACAAGACAAAAGTGTTTAAGCTCAATTAAAATCTAACATACCCCAAAGCATTTCGTCCTCTCATTCCAGAAATACTTACTGTGCGCCCAAGAGATGAAAGACTAACTATCAGGTAGTGTATGCGCAATTATCTTATTTCATCCCACTGCAAGGTAAACTGAGATAATAAACTAAGTCTAGGAAGTGAGGTGACTTGCCCAAAAATACAATTGGTAGGGCTGGGTCCTGAACCAAGGTTTGAATTTTGTTCTTAGTCACTAACCAAATCTGATCACGTATGTGTGCTTCATTCTGTGCTTGGTACCACGGACACAATTCTCCAAACACAATCCTCAATTACCTCCTTCCAGCAGTACAAAGGTGTCTTCTCCAATAAACTTCACATTTAAAGAGATGTTTGATACAGGCTGAGTTCATGAATAAAGTTCCAATGGACAAGAGGCTTTTGAAAATACCCATGTAAATTATCTTAACCAATACTATTTCTTAGCGGCCACAGAATCACTTAATAGCCTCTGGATATCTGGAAATGCTTCTCACTAAGAAAAAAAAAGCTGAAAAGGCTTCCTCACATCCTCCCTGCACCCTCACTGCTCATGGAATGGTTCAGCACCAGGCAGCACCACTTGGGAGCTTGTTAGAGATGCAGGGTCTCTGACCCAACACCCACTGAATCCTAAGAGACTCAGATGTAAAAGTTTGAGACATTCTGGTTTACATCATCTAAATCAAGACACTGTAAGAAATACTAATAACCCAGGAAGTAAAAGCTAATGAGCTATATAGATAGCATCACAAGAAAATCATAGAAATCACTAGTCTCATGGATGCATTTTTTTCCATCATCCAAAGAAATGATCATGACAGGGTTATCATTAAATGTGAAGTACAGTCCTATAAAGGCACTATAAAGGTACGAAATTTTAGGCAGGACTCCCTCCAGATTTTGAAGGAGGGAGTCCTGGCTTAATTACTTCCCATGAAATTGACCTTTGGTTCCTTATTTGTGGGATCAAGTGATAAGGCCCGTTTACCTCTCAAGTCCTGCTCAGCTCACGTTTAGAAGATATGAAATATGGGAGAAAATGGGCCTCCCCGGTGGCACAGTAGTTGAGTGCTGGGTTGTGAAGCTGCCCACAGCCTCTGCAGTGCCTGTTTGATTCCCAGCTGCCGGGCAATGCCCAGCCGCCAGGTGAGGGTCCCACATGGTGCACAGACCTCTCCTGCCGCCCACTGCTCCCCACAGCAGTGTATTTTGTCAGTCTGCCTGTTCTGTTCCCCGCTCTGACTCTGGTGAATTCGCTCACCCTCCCATGCTTCTGACTGTACCCAGTGCTTGTATAAATAAATAAATCTTAAAAAAAAAAAAAAGAAAAGAAATATGGGAGAATTGTGTCCCACTCATTCATTGTTCATTTTCACCGGGAAGAAGTGTTCAGAGGTGTGAGAGAAGGACACCAGTGCGTGGAGTCAGTCTTTAACTCAAACCCTGTTTCTGTTCTAGATTAGCTGTGTGATTGCAGGCAAGTTACTCTGCTAAGCCTCAATCTTCTCATCTCTCATAAGTTGCCAATGCATCCTACTTCAATACTGTGAGGATTTTATGGATAATTATGTGCAGCATCCAGTACATTGTCTCGTCCACTGACATAAACGGTAGTTAGTAATAACAGGTTCAAGTGGGAAAAGATGTTTAAAACTTTAAATGGATACACGTATGTGTGTGTGTACACACACACACACAATGCAAGGCTGGTGAAAACATGAATGATGACAACATTCCACCTTATATGAGAGAGAATTTCATTTCAGCCAGAATAATAACTTTAAGTGGGGAGACTTCAAAGCCAGGGCTATGTCTCTCAAATGCTAAAATACTTGTTGAATTTACTAACATCCAACTCAGCCATCAGAGGGAGACTGGCACAGGCCCAGTTACAGGATGAAGGATGCCTCTTGATTATCACTCACTCCATCAACGATGTTTTCATTTTAATCACTTGTAGATAAAGATCTGTGGCTTGCAGCTACACCCCCTGTTTCAGAAAAGTCATGTACAAAAATGGCCCAAGGTCTATTATTAACATTTAATAATGTATCTGCTGAAACAATCTACATAACCTAAACATTTTTTATGTATTTGATTGTGATTTCTCCATGCTTCCTTCCCAGCCTGTTAGTTCCATAACAGTAGCAACTGAGACTCTTTTCATCTTGATATATAATTAATCCTTCAACTCATGGAGGTTGAGTAGAAGAGTTTAATAGTGTTAGAGTTGATGACAGCACTAAGACCATGTTTTGAATTGTCACCATGCCAGATCACTAAAATCTTGTCAGTTCTCTTAGGTTTGGAAATAAGACAATGGCACCTGTAGCATTAAAAGCAGCAAGATGTTTTTTGGGCAGTTAGTACAAGGTAATGACTCTTCTGAGTAATGGTGCTCAGGGCCCTAGGCCTGTCTACATGTAGGACACAACCAATTAACACACAAATGGACAGGCTGGGAACCCTGATGTCAGGGTCTTCCTCCACCTAATCTACCCAGAGACCCTGAGAGAAAATGAAATCCTGGGCTAGTCAGAGAAACGGGGGGTTCAGAAGAACAAGAATGAGAAAACAGTAGGAAAAGTCGAGATGTCAGCAACTCTCTCCATGCAAACTATGACCTTTCATGCAACCTCTCCAGCTCACCCAAGGCCCAGGAGGTCACTCTACGAACAAGGAAGCAGCCCTGGGTGGCGGGACACAGTAACTCTGATGCTGTGGCCCTGCAGAGAGACAGGGGAGTTCTCTAAATGATAAGTTAAGGTATAGTCAGAAGGCAACTCTTGCCATTCCGGGGCAATGCTTGGTACAGGTACGTTAGTGTGCAAGCTGGGCTGGAGAGGACCAAGACTGCAGAGGAAAGGCCAAAGAGCAAAGGGAATGGCTTAGGCTGGGGCCATGTCTTCACAATATGGTGAACTCACAAGGTAAAGTATGGCACTGGATGGAGTAGGGTACATGACAAAAGAGGATTCAAGGAACAAATGGAACTTTCAATTTCGAAAAACTGGTAGGAGACAGATGTTGTAAAACAGCACATGACAGGTAGTTAAGAAAGAGTGGGGACAGAGAGTAACTCAGCTATTGAATAATCAGCACTGCACTGAAAATGCCTGTGGAACTCCCAGACTCTTAGAAGTGTGTGTCAGAACAGAAGAGGTCATGGCTAAAGATGCAGATCTGCACATGATAATCAGATTGACATGAAGACCACAGGAGAAGGTGGGGGTCACTGTGGGTGGAGTCAATAACCCCCGAAGGATTTACTGAGGCCTAACAAGTGCTAGGCTCTGACCTGGGATCTGAGGACAGAGCAGTGGCCGACAGAGCCCTCCCTCGCAGAGCTTGCATTTCAGCGATGAAAGGGCGGCAAGTGGTACTAATCCCATGGGGAAGATAAAGCATGAGCAGGGTCATAAGGGGCGTGTGTCTGACATTCCTGTTAGTGGTCAGGAAGCCCTACTTGAGCAGGGGCTGGATGGAGAGGAAAGTGCAGGCCTGGCAGGTGCTTGCAGGAAGAGCAGGAGTGACCACTGGTGGCAAAGACCCAGGCTGGGATGACAGAGAGTGAGCAATGGTGTCTGAGAGCAGAAGGGCCTGGGCAGGAGGGAGAGTGACAAAGAGAAAGAGACAATGTTCTGGCCAGGGCAGGATAAACCATAGTCTTCCGGGCTACTGCAAGCAGATTGGCTTTTGTTCAGAGTGAAATGGAAGCAGATAAGTAGCATGCTCTAATTTAGGTACTAGAGAGACCACGATGGCTGCTGTGATAGGAAAGAACTGTAGTAGGTGAGGGCAGAAGCATGGAGATCAATAAGATGAGAGAGGTGGTGTGGCCCAAGCTTTAGGAGTAGGTGGGAGAATGAACTTGATTCTGGATGCATACATTTTGATGATGAAATCAACAGAATTTTTTGGTAATTGATGTAGAGGTGGGAGAAGGAAACAGGACAAGAGATGAAAAGGGAGGAAGAAAGAAAAAAAGAGAGGAAGAGGGGAATGAGGAAGAAGAAAGAGGACAGAAGAGGGCAGGAAGGAAGAAGAAGCAGGAGGAGGAGCGAGGAGGCTCACATGTAATCACAAAACTTTTTGGGCTGAGCAACTAGAAAGATGAAGTTGCTAAATGCTCTTAGCTGAGATGGAACAGGCAGAAAGAGGTAAATTTAAGCAGGAAGTTCAGGAGATTGGCATCATTTAGCTTAGATGTGTATTAGACATCCATGTGGAGATAGAAGAGGAGGTGGATAAGCAAAGAAGGCCTAAAGGTAAAACACAGAGGAAAAGGGGTTAGATGAAAACAAAGTAGAGACACACAGTCAAGAGTGGCCTCCAAGAATCAAGAATTAAGGACAAGAATTAAGGACATGGTGGCGCGAGGGGTTAAGCACCGCACTATGAAGCAATCGCAGTTTCTGCAGCACAAGTTCGATCCCTGGCCAGCCAGGGAGCAACCCACATGGTGCAGCAGACCTCTCCTGTCTCGCCGGCTGCTCCCCTCAGCAGTGTACTTTGGTCAGTCTGCCTGTTCTGTTCCCCATTCTGTCTTTGGTGAATCCTCTCACCCCCTGCATCTCTGGCCTGTACCTCTGCTCTTGCATGCATAAATAAGTAAATCTTTAAAAAAAAAAAAAAAGAATTAAGGGCAAGATTTAAATTTAAAAAAAAAAGATGTGTCTTCAGGCTCTCTTGCTCTCTCTTGGTGCACTGTCATTCTTAAGGGCAAGATTTTTTAATTTTCTAGAAAAGAGGAAGAAAATCTTCATCCTATACCCCCAGCCAAAATTAGCCCCCCACACTTAAATGCTTAGCCACACCATCTAATTAAAAAAAAAGTAAATAAGAATCTATTGGGGTTTACTATTGAAGATGCAAATAACTTCACTGAAAGGTTCTCCATTCACCTAGGTGTGTGGAGGGAGATGAACTCAGGATGTTGGCTTCCTGACACTGAATTCAGAAAAGCTCTTCCAGGAATTCATTATGGGATATGTGTGAGGGGAGAGGGGCTGTAGGCTAGGATCATCGGATAGCCGTATCTAAAGTTAACATTTCTTAGGCACTGACTCCATGCCAGGCACCATCCTCAGAACCCTGAAATAAATCCTATGGTAATCTCCATCTTATACACAATGACAGGAAGGCTGAGGGGGGCTAGATCACTTCTCCATCATCACACAGTAGGCTGGAAAGGTAAGACAGGACAGGAGGTAGGTGCGAAAGGAGATCTTTAAGTAGAGGAAACCTAAGGATGTTGTGGAACTCCAAGCTGCTTTCTCAGATGCTGGTTCTGCTTGGGTTGAAGGTTGCCTTGGAAGCTCTTCTGAAAACCCTACCACTGTCTCTAGAATCTTGTTTCTGGGGAGGAAGGAGTTACAAATGAACCTCTAGAATACAATGTGCTCATAACACTCATAGGTGAGAGAGAGCCTACATAAATGCAATGGACTCCCAGAAAAGTGGAGAAAGTTTAATAAAAGCTATGAGATGAATGATCAGGCAAAATGAATTCATATGTGCAATATGTAACTGATTATAATTTCTAAGTTAGTATAGCTATGTCTATTAAAGATTTACAAAGGGGGGGATAATAATGGGTCATGTGATTACTAACTTTCAGAAAATGAAAATGAGCAAACATTTAGTAGAAAAAACACCATTTGTGTCTTCACTAAAGTTGTTACATTCTAATCTGAAGAGGTAGTAAATTTTTTTCAAAGTACTGTTGTTATGTAGCACTAGTATCTTAAAGCATTCTTAAAATGTGCTAGCACCTAGATTAATTTTGTACTTGCTTAATAAGAAACTTTTTGGATACAATTTCTGCCACTCAACAGTACCAAAACTACAATTTAGACCACAGGTCCAAATTTAATACCTTAAAAACAGATACAGGTAGCCACAACACACCTTTGAAAACAGAGACACTCTGATTTCACTTTGGAGAAGTATGCCAAAACTTCTCATTATGACAGTAAAAATGTTCTCTTCTCATAACGAAAGTGAAAATGTTTCAAAAAAGGAGATTCGCTCTATCTTTCCCACCCCCAACTTCTTTGGCCCCCCAGAAAAAAACAATGGCTCCAAATGTGAATTCTTATGGATGGGTGCTAATTCCAAAAGAAGGAAAGGAATGAGGCCTCCTTCTTTAAAAAAAAAAAAAACAAACCTATAGTTTCAAAAACTTTGAAACTATCTTGCAGGCACTTTATGCAGGGTCTTTTATAAGCAGATTTATGTTCATTAACTAAATTTTACAAAAATCTGTCACCTGCGTTTCTTCCTAAGTGTTAATCATCGTAGATACAGGTTCATCTAACTTTCCCAAAGTTTTTGGGCCTATTTGATCTGTCACTGTTGGGAAGCCACTGCATGGCAGATACTAAAAAAGGCTTTGCTTTCCCTCATGTAATCATTTGTTACAATTTTCCTATGCTCCTACCATGTCCCGGGCACAGTGAGAGATACTGGAGAGATAGAATGTCAAACAGCCTGTGCTCTTTTGTGCTTACCAGAGGGGAAATGTTGAGGGGCTGAGAATCAGAGTGAAAATAAACATTTACACATACTAAAAAGCGATAGCATGAAGCATTAGGAAGAAAACAAGGGCGGCCAGGTGAACACAGATGGGAGGGCGAGAGGTGCTAATCTAGACGAAGTAGTCAGGAAGGCCTTTCCGAGCTGATGCACTGAGCTGTGGGCGGTGAGCCCCATGAAGTCGCCACTCCACTGACAAGGTGAGTCTTGCTACCGGTGACACCCCCCCCCCCCCCCCCCGGCGCGGGACAGGCACGTGGCTCCACTCTAAGTGTTCAAGAACTACCTGCTCAGAGGAGACAGATTTCGAGGCATCCCAGGCACCTTAGGCCACGGCCTGGGGTGGAGGCGTCGCTGTGCACCACCACCACCACCACTGCCCTGGGGGCTGGCTCCACTTTCCCGAGCGCTGTGAGGGCGAAGGTCGCGTCCAGAGCGCCTCGGGAGTTCTTCGGGGTAACCGGGCCGGCATCACTCCCCACGCAACAGCGAGGACCCGGCTTCCCCGACTCCCGCCACCTCCCACCGCCCAAGCTGGACGCCCGCCGCAGGCAAGCTCCCTCGGAAGGGTAAAAAGGGGAAAGCGCTGTCGAAACTTTTGGGGCAGCGTCTCTCCTCTCCCGGCCTGAGAGGCCTCGCGACCGAACACCCGCGCGCCCCGGCCCAAACCTCGGCTTCCGACCCGCCTCTCCGCGAGCGCCAGGGCGCGCGGCCGCCACTGCAGGCGGCGGGGCCGGGGGCTGAGCACCGGCGCGGCCGGGTCGGGGCGCCGCGCGCGAGCGTGGGGGGCCGGCAAGCCGGGGCCCCGACCCGGGGTCGCGCCAAGACAAAGCGGCGGCGCCAGCGGGGCCCGGGCTGGAGTCGGACGCGGCGGGCCCCGCGCCCCCTCACCTGTCGAGCCAGAAGGTCCAGGGCGAGTGCAGCGGGACCCCGCCCGGTTCGGGCCGCAGCGCCGACAGCTGCTGCAGGCCGAGAGGCGGCTCGGCGCCCGCGGCGTCCGCGCGGGGCCCCGGCGGCTCCCGGGGCCCGGCGGGGGGCGCGGTGGCCGGGGGCATCGCCATTTTCTCCGCCCCGCCTGCGAGGCCGGCGGACGCGCGGACCGCGGGGCGAGCGGCGGCTGAGTCACCCGGGCCCCCAGCGCCCGCCCCGCGCGCCCGCCGCCCCGCCCCGCCCCGCCCCGCCCCGCCCCGCCCCGCCCCGGGCCTCTGCCCCCCGCCGGCCCCCGCCGGCCCCAACCCGCCGGGCCTGGGAGCCCCGCCGCCCGGCTGCCGAACAAAAGCAGGCCAGCTCACGGCGGGCGGCGGGCGGATTCCACCCGGGCACAGGCAGGGCCCAGAGAACGGGCAAAGGCTGCGGGGCCGGCCGAAGGGAGGGCAGCGCCGCGGCCAGGGACAGATTAGCGGGCTAAGGGCGTGGCGGGGGGTTGGGGGGTGGGAGGCGGGCATCAGGGAGTTGGTTCTGCAGCAGCCAGAAGATCTCTTGGAGAAGGTTGAGCTATTACAGAAAGATGGAGGGTGGAAGGATGGACCAGTGGATGGAGTCACTTGGTGGAGAGGAACGGTGGATGGAGATAGCCTAACAGCAGTCTTAAGGATGGGTGGGCAACGAGGCGTGGAAGGGCAGATGGACACAGTTGGATGTGACCGATAGATGGCACGTGGAACCGCTGGACAAATGGATAAACTGACTGGAATGCCCATCAGTGCACTAAGAAATGGCCAGACAACCACAGGGACCATGAATTTGGGCATGCAGTTGTAGCAAGGCAGCTTTGCATTTTTCATGGTGACAGCATTTTTCCTGACTCAGATTATTTGAGGGACCAGAAACCCCCATCCCCACCTTCTCGAGGGCCACCTTGTGCCCAGAGCGAGGAGTTTATTAAGCCTAGTCCAAAGTATGGCCAATTCAAAGTAGTGTTCCCAAAGCTCTCTAGGCTTGTAGGGTAGGGTGGGTAGGAGGAAACTGGCAGTCTGGAACACAGAGCCCCTGCCTCCTGCACTTCTGAATGTAATATGTCCAGTGGCCATAAAAATCCTGAGCCCAGAGCTAGAAGGCTCCTGCTTACACAGCCTGAGGGCGTGTGACCACAGTTCATACCTGGCATGGGCACGGGCACCCTCCTTAGAGGCCTAATGTCTGCAACGTTCCTCTCTGCCCTTTTACAGTTGTGGAGGTAGAATTCCATCTTCTCACAGATTTGCTACCTGGTCTAGCACAGGTTCTGCTCTTCGTTTGAGCATTCCCTGAAATGGACTAGGAGCTGCAAAACCAGATGGGTTCAGGGGCTTTTATAGGCATTGTAGGCACCTACCATGAGTCCTGTGTTAGGTGGCTTCCCTAAAAGGTATTCAATAAAATGAAAAATACCAGATAAAACAACAATGAAAACAAGACCACTGCTTTGTAATCCTTCCTTCAAACATAATTGCTATATAATATGATGGTAGAGCAGTGACATATTTATCAAGACCTTACAACTCTGCTACAGATACTTTTCATTAGAGACTTTTTTTTTGTTTAATTTCTCATTTTTTAGAACACAAATATGCCATTGTATAGGCTTTTCTGAGCATTTTGTGCTTATTAACTCACTTAAACCTCATAATAATCCAGTAAGGAAGGTACTACTATTTTACAGATGAGGAACAGAAAAGTTTAATTAATTCTAAGGTCACACAGCTAATAAGTGATAGAGTCAGATTTTGAACACAGATATTCAGAGTCCAGAATCTAGGCTTTTCACTTCTAGACTCTACTGCCTCTCTAACTGGAAAACTAATAGGTTACATAGTAAAAATGAGGCAATGAATAGTAAGTCTCTCTCCCTCCAAAGGCTGTAAATCTTCCTGCCCAGAGGAAACAACTGTTAGCAGTTTCCTTCTGGAAAAATGCAAGTATATACATAAAAGCATATATCTAAATATATAAATTGTATACCTCGCCCTAGCTTTTATAACAGAATAGAAGCATTTTATATCACTGCTACAACTCCTTATCTTAGCAGATACTTGAAGTTTTTTCCATATCAAAACATATAAATCTACTTAATTTTGAGGGTTGCTAAGTAATCCCTTCTGAAGTAATATAATTCACTAGCCCTTAAGATTTAGTTTACTATTATTTTCTTTTATAAATAATGCTACTACAAGCATTTATATATTTTCTGTCTTTCCTCACGTGCACAAGTTTATTTCAGAATAAGTATAAGGTAGAATTTTTGCTTGCATAAAAAAATTTAATATACATTGCTAAATTATAAAGTGGTTACATGAATTTATAATTGATTGACTCTGAAATTTCATACTTACTAAATGCCATTTATTATAAAATTCTATAGCATTGGCAGAGTTTTTGCTTTCTAATTACAACTAGTCAGTGTCACGTTTAGCTCCTTCATATGTCCTTTAACAATACCCTCAGATAGAAAAGGGTTATTTTAAAATTCTTCTCACAGTTTCTAGAAAGTATGTATCATATAATAAAGTACATTCAGAATTTAGAACTAGAAAAAGTCTGGCAATGCTTTTTATTGAATAACAATTATGTACTTCCCTCTCTCTCTTGTTGCTTTGGCTTCCAGGATGCTCAAAATTATATTTGATGCTGAATCACATCAATATTAGCCAATGAAAAAGCATCCCTATTTCATATTAATTTAGTCCTATTTCTATTTTAAAAGCCTAATTGCATCTTAGACTGTGAACCTCTCAAATCTATTTTGGAAGTAGGTGGTATACAAATGAATAAAATGTAAGTGATCTTAAGATTAATGAAAAAAAAAAAGGTCAGGTAACATAGGCTAGGTGAGAGGCAAGGAGGAAAAAATGGGCATAACTTTCATTCTCTTCCTGTTTGAAGTGTGTATGACACTTAACTATTATTGTTCTTCAGAATCCTCCTTAGACTATAACAAAATAGGAAAATCCCCCATCATCTTCCCTACTTTGCGAATGAACAACAAGAATTTGAATTTCAGGACAGAAAGGGACCTGGAAGATTATCTAAGCTAACCCAACATTTATAAATGAGGAAACTGAGGCTCAGAGAGATGAGATGACTTACCTGAGGCCACAGCTCTAGGAAAAGACAGAGGCAGGACTAGAACGTGGGTAGCTGGAGATCCAGGTCAAGGTGCTCTCTCACTGTATGACACGAAACTCAGACGACTTGGGGTGGCAGAAAGGAGGAAGAGAAGGTGACCCCACAGCCCCTAGCAACAACAAAAAAAAGGACTTGAGGCACTCATAAATAATTAAGCAATTAGCTGCTGCAGCTACTCCCCTCCTCTCCCCTCTAGCATCCAGTCACCAAGGCAACTTGGGCAGGGTGCCTGCTGGTTGCCTAGTAACAGTGTGGTCTGCTCCCCTGACATGCTCCCTAGGCATCAAAGGATTTGAGAGCTGGGAAGAGCCTGAGACAGGGATCACTATTCCAACACCTTCGTTTTCTAAATAGGGAAATAGAGGCCCAGAGAAGCCGAGTAATCTGCCCAAGGTCACACAGCTACTCAGAGGCACAATCATTTCCAGTTGCTTTCCATTGCACTAGGGCTGCCTTGGGAATGCTGCGCATGGAGGAGAGGAGAGCTCTCCACAGATCCTAGAAGAATAAGAGTGAGCAAGAAAGAAAGAAAGAAAGAGACAGAGACCTTGAGCTCTCATATGCAATTAGCAGGAGCTGGTAATCCCATCAGCCCAACTTTCACCATCACCATGGCAACATGGGTGAGGTGAGTGCTTGTTGCCTAGTAACAAGTGGTCCTCTCTCTTCCACTCACATCCAGTTCCCTGGGAGTCACAGGAACAGTAGAATGTTGTAGCTGGAAGGGAAGGCAAAGGTTTCTAACTCAGGCTCTTCTTAGACCACTGAGGAAACTGAGTTTCTGGCACTCTACAGAAAATTACACAGACCAACTACTGGTAGAGGCTCATTGTTGCCCAGCCAGACTCTTCTGAATTCCCTCCATTTATTGCCTCCATCCCAGCTTTGTGGGAAGGAAAACAACTCAATAAAGTCAAGATGGGGGTTGGGAGAGGAGAAGGGAAATGGCTGATCCTGGAGGTCCTTCTCCCTTGTCTAGATGGTGGCAATGTTACACACAAGGACTGCACACAGTAGGTGTACACAGGAGGCAAAACACATGGTAATTAGACACAGGGCCTCTAACGTCAGAAAACCTGAGTCAACGACCAGCTCGCCCCAAACCTAGCAAGCTGCTTATTTATGCTTCAGTTTCCACATCTGAGAAATGGGCAACATAGTCCCTAACTCTTGAGTTTTAATTAGCATTAAATAAAGCACGAGTCAGTGCCTGGGACTTGTGTTAGGCATTCATTTATTGTACATTCAGTAAATATTTGTTCCATGTCTGCTATGCAAATGCCACTGTTGCTAGTTCTTAGGATTCATCAGTGAGCAGTACAGACAAAGGAAATTCCTGTCTCAGGGAGCTTCCTCTCCAGTGGAGTGATATATAAAATATATCATTTAAATGTTTGTTGAATGGGTGGAAGAACTCACTGGCAATGTGCTGTGTTTATGTTATTGGACTCCTTCTCTAAGACTGAGAAGTTTCCTGTTTACAGGATGTGATGCTATAAATACGCAAGCCTTCTTGTATGTGGGAACTCTGTTTTCCTTTCTTTTAAAAGCTCAGAAGAAAAAGGCAGGCAGTGGCCATGAGATGGCAGACCTCAGTTTCCCCAGGTACAGACCCTGACTGAAGTTTCCAGCAAAGACAAGTGCTTCAGCTGGTCAGTCGGAGGGGGATGGCATGGAGTGGTGGGGGAGACTTGGAACTCCTCTAGGACACTGGAGGTACTGGGTGGGGGAGGTGCTGGGGTGTGATTTAAGAGTGTGTGGGTAAGCTGTGTGACCTTGGGAAGCTATTAAACTTGCTGATTCCATATTCCTCATCTGGAACATGGAGATGGTGACAAGAGCTCCCTCAAAGGCCTGCGTTGAGGCATGAGTGAGAAAATAAGTCTAAAGCACCTTGCAAGCTGCATATAGTAAAGCTCAACTAATGTTACTTAACTAGGCTCTGAGAGACCTCTGAAGGTCTGATTCAGAGTTGCAAATGGCAGGGAAAAGGGTAAAGGAAATAGCATTTGTTAATCTTTTATAATGCGAAGACTCAGGACTCCCAGTCCTGGGCTTAGAAAATATGACATGAAGATTCATTTGCCACACACTCCACACCCATAACTAGCAATCAGTCACAGAGCCCTATGCTCTTCTTTCTGTACCCCTGGTTGGTCTTTCTTCTTTATTTCCACTGGTATCACCCACTCCACGTCCCTGTCTCCTGAGTTCCAGTCAAGCACAACCCTCTATGAATTCATTTCCCAGATTCTAGTCTTTATTCTCTGCCACTTTATCCTTTCAAACGATGATATTTTACTCTTTCTAAAAAGCTCTTTTTTTTTTTTTTTTTTTTTTTTTTTTGCTACTTTTTTGTTCAAAAGTCCTAAATGGCTGCCTGTCCCTCATAGGATCTAAATGGCTGCCTGTCCCTCTGAGATCTGAAATCTCCAGTGTAGCATTTGGAATGTTCCTCACCCAAATGCCTTTGCAAATATATGTTCAAATACATTTGGTAGATATATGTATATACACCTATATTTGAATATACTTAGAAATACAGATATATGTATATATTTAGAAATACTAATCTTCCAAACAGATTTGTTCCTATTCCTCTTGGTGTGTCTTCAGCTCTCTCACAACAAGAGCAGTGAAGAGCAGGCCCGTGACCCTCTTGGCCCCTGCTGCGTCCCTGTTCCTAGGGTAGTGTCCAGCACATGGGAGGTTCAACTTCACTGACTCGATGAATTGTTTATCCCCACTTGGTAAACACGCTGTGTACGCTCACAATGTCACACTTTGGCCCGAAGCCTTTCTTTTTTTCCTGCCCATTCAAACTCTCTAACCATCCTGCGCAAATGCCATTGCAGGAGATCAGTCACCAAGTACATGCTTGAAAGTGCAGGAGATGGAAAGGGCTGCAGAGCCACACCTGGGCAGACACCCAAGCTACTTTCCCTGGGAACCCCCTTGCCCTGGCAAAGGAACCCTGGAAAGTAACTGATTTTACCTGGTTGAGAAAAATGTCACAAGTCTTTGGCTCTGTGGCCAGTTTAAGAATTCAGATGAAAGGACAGGATTTCACTGGTTGGAGGAACAATGATTCATAGAGTTGACTCTCACTATTGAATATTTACTTTTGTACCAAAGCTTTTCTCCATCATGTGCAACCTGAAGTAAAAATACTCTCCAAATCACTGGGTCCTTATCAAACAGTTGTTATTAATGGTCCCCCAGGCCAATGCATAAACCAGGGCTGTGAGGACTGCATAGACGACATACCTGACCTGAAGTGGAAGGCTGGCAAGTCTTAATAAGCTTATCTTTGCAGTTTGTAGAGAGGGTGAGATGGGCAACAGAGAGGTAACATAACCAAAGGAATGTCCAAAATGTGTGTTTGCACCCACTCTTAACTGCTGTTTGATGTGTCCTCGCAATGTTGGTGGTTGTGTCTTTGTGACAGTTCTTGGTGGAGAGAATCCAACATCTTCTAGGCTGTTTGAACACAGGTGTGTTCTCCTTTGAACTCTTTGGACGTTTAAAGAAAGAAGAAAGGGGACCAACCATCCAAGTGTGCTTGAGATCGTTGGGATTTGAGCACAGTCAGTTCCAGAAAATCCATCCTGGCACTGGGCAAACCCTAGTGGTGGGTGATTCCTGGAGCACTGGCTCTCCACTTGGCCTCCTGCTTCCCTCAGAGGTACCCGAGGTCAGTCTGCAACTGCTTGCTCAGCGGGAAAAGTCAGTACTGAGCTGGTTACTTCATTGTAGCTAAGAAGCTACTTTAAGGATAAGATTTTGATTTTTGCTGTCAGTTATAACTCAGACATCATTTGGGGGAATATCCTGCCAGACAATCTGAGGAGAACACTGTGATTTCAACTACTTTGAAGCTTAAATAATCACTTCTTATGGCATAAAAAATCCTAATACAGAAAATAGAAACTTGCTCAGCAAAATATTAGGGTTGAATGAATCCTGTTGCAAAAGGACCACCTGCACCTTATTTCCCACATTAACCTATGCTTTTTGAGGTGGGAAGCTTGCTTCCGTTGGTCCTCACAGGTTATTATAAAGACTGTTTATGTAGTGAATATTCAATAAGTATCTGAATAAGGAGTCCCTCTATGTTTAAAACATTCATTAAAGTGTTATTGCAATATTTTATAAGTCATTTATTCTTAAGAACTGAGTGTTCTAAAATTTGAGAAGACATTATCACTTGATGGTTAATTAGAAAAGGAAAATAAAGCAATTTTTAAAATGAAGCCATGTTATTTGTTCTCCAAAAAAAAATGTAATTGCATAAAATTTTCAGAATTAGAGCTACTGCGCAAATTGTACATTAGGAATCATGAAGATATTTTTCAGCAACATTTTAGGCCAAAAAACCTCCACAGTTACTTAATCTTTCTTCTACTATCAGCCAGAATAAAGAATTATACTGTCAATATTTTCACTCCTTTCCTGATGATTTTCATTTGCTACTTATTATGCATATAATGTTAAGTTGCATATTATAGTATTTCTTTAAATATTTCTTAGTTTTGAGGCTACCAGAAGGCAGGGAAAAGAAAAAGGAGAGGGGGTTCCCAATGGATTATGGTGGAGGATTATTGGGGTTTTGGCTGTGGGCATGGTGGGAAAACACACCTTTACAGAGGTGTGAATCTATACCTCTAAAATACATACAGTGTTGTAAACCAACATTACTTCAATAAACATAATTAAAAGCAAAAGAAAATACAATCAGAAAAAAGATTCTTAGTTTTTAGAAAATGATACCTTTTTCTAAGAAGTAAACTCTATGCATATATTGATCATACTAGGTTCATGACAAAATGTCATCTCTAATGGGGTTTATGACAAACATGGTGCCCCCAGATCACTTTCCTTTTGCTTTGTGTGTCACAAACATTTACTGTCATTGACAATGATCTTAGAGATCGCCAAAAAATGTTTATGTCCTTTAAAAACCTTCCAGATCCCTCAGAACTATACTCTGAAATATCCTAATTTTGAGTCAATTGTCTATCATTTCTAATATGCCAAAGGGCCATGTATTCTGGTCATATTACACTACAATATTTTACATTATTTTGTCAATAAAATACAACACCATCTTTTTCATATTTTGCAAATGCATAGTTAATGATGCAAATAATTTCCTATCTTTCATTCTGAGGGGAAAATCATTAATAAAACCATATTCCTCACAAGAATCAAAATTCAGCAATAAGAAGGGACAAATCATCCATAAAAGCAATATATAAATTACCAGTGAAGAAACAAGCCTAATGATTATAATGTCCAGATGGTAATGAGTAACTGACTCATTCTTTGTCAAATCAAATAGCCTCTTAATAAGTTGTTGCATCATCTCTGTTGATTTAATTTAACTGCAAGATATCAGAAAATGATTATGACCTGCAAAAAAAAAATCTCCATTTCCTATGCTTATTAGCATTTGATCTGTGAATCCTCTTTTTTTCAAGGTGAAGTTACCCCCAAATGTCCTTTGTTTCTTTTCCACAAAAGCAGCCCATGGTAAAAATTTAAATAGCCCAAACTGGAATAAAATTATTGTAATTAAAAAATGGAAATCCCAATGTTTGGTCAAATCTTTAATCAGAGAAAAAGTTCAGATACTTGTTTTACCAGACAAGCTGGTAAATACAAGTTGTCATGGAAACGGAACACATTCAAATTATGCAAGGAATGAAGTTTTTCATCTAACTAGGTGTTATCTCCTCTAAATGGGGAGAAATTGTTGTAGCTGAAATCCATTATATTTCTTTCAAATTGCATTAAAAACAATCATTTCCTCTATTTTATATAGTAATACACAGAAATAGGAGATTCACTCTCATAAAAGGGAGAATTAAAATTACTTGCAAAAGAATTGGTGCGTAAATAAAAAGACATAAAATGAAAATGAATCCTGTGATATAAATCTATTGATGCATAGTGAAGGTGTGGGAGAATGAAAATCAGATAATACCTCCTTCATCTACAATGAGACACATTTCTCTTCAGTAGCATTAGTGACTATTTTTTACAGAATGATATAGGCCAGAAGAGTTCTCTCTAGAACTTGGGGTGACTTGTTAATGTGTAGTGTCACCACCACTGAATACAGCAGAGGCCCTCGTTATTCCACAGACTCCAAGGATGACACAGATGAAAAATGATGCTGTATTGAGCAGGCATTAAAGCAACTATTAGGAAACAGAGCATAAGCCAGTTTTGAGGGGAAGGATTTATAGAAGAGAAGGCCCATGAAGTCACAGTTATACCTGAGAGACATCCTGAAACCTTTTTTGGATTAAGGCAATCCTATGGGATTACCATTCTTCTCAAAAAAAGATCTTTCATGTTTCTCAGCCTAGATTGCTGAGGTCTCAATGAATTTCTTGTCCAAGCACTTATGATGAGAATAATTCAAATGAAAATGCCAACAGCTCCAAAACATACAAAGAACATTTAAAACTCAATAATAAGGAAATGAAGGACCTTCTTTTAAAATGGGCAAAAACCTGAACAAGCATCTCACTCAAGAAAATATACAGATGGGGCCCCCCCTGGTGGTGCAGCGATTAAGCGCTGGGTTGCAAAGCTGCCCGCAGCCTCTGTAGCACCAATTCAATCCCGGCCGCAGGGCGAGAGTCCCACAGACCTCTCCTGCCACACCCGCTGCTCCCCCTCAGCAGTGTACTTTGTCAGTCTGCCTGCTCTGCTCTCCCCTCTGGCTCTGGTGGATTCTCTCACCCTCCTGCGTTTCTGACTGTACTCAGTGCTTGTATAAATAAATAAATACTTTAAAAAAAAACAACAAAAAAAGAAAATATACAGATGGCAAATAAGCATGTGAATAGATGCTTAATATCACATATCACATTAAATGCAAATTAAAATAATGAGTTACCACTATACACATATTAGAATGGATAAAATCCAAAACACTGAAAACACCAAATGGTGACAATGCTATAGAGAAGATGAACTTTGATTCACTGCTGGTGGGTATGCAAAATGGTAGACACTTTAGGAGACAATTTGGCAATTTCTCACAAAACCAAATATACTCTTACCATACTATACAGAAATCATACTCCTTGGTATTTATGCAAAGGAGTCAAAAACATATTCACACAAAAATCTGCACACAAATTTTTATAGCAACTTTCTTTATAACTGCCAACATTTGAAAACAATGAAGATAAAACATGGGACATTCATTAATGGAATATTATTCAGTGATAAAAAGAAATTAAAAAGAAATGAGGACCCTTAATTATAATTGTAATTGAAAAAAATCAAGCTATAAAAGCTATATGTCTTATGACCACAAGTATATGACATTGGGAAAATCAAAACTTTAAAAATAGTAAAAGGATAAGTGGTTGCCAGAGGTTAGGGGTTAAGGGGAGATGAATAAAGCAAGAAAAGTTTTAGGGCCATAAACTATTCTGTATGCTATCTTAATGGTAGATATATGCCATTATACATTTATCAAGATCCATACGATGTACACCAAAAATAAAGGCTAATGTGAACTACAGACTTTGGGTGGAAATGATGTGCCAATGTAGTTTCATCACTTTGGTGGTGGAATTTTGATAATAAGGGAAGCTGTGCCTCTGTCGTGTCAGTGAGCATATTGTACCTTCTGCTCTTTAGATTGCTATGAATCTAAAAGTGTCCTTAAAATGTTACTTTTCAAAAGCCAACAACAGCTACCATTTTTTGTGTATTTAATTATATTCCACATTTACTTATGTATTCCACATATCAATGTTATGAGGTAGGCATGGTTATAATGCCCATCTTATATGTTAGCGGCTCAAAATGGCTAAATAACATTTCCACAATTACACAGAGTTCAACCCAAGTCTGCCTAGTTCAAAGCCTTGCTCCCAATGTTTGCAAATTCTCCTCCTGAAGACAAGTTTCCCTTGCCTGAAGGCATCTCTATCATCTGAAAAAGAAGTGGTCCATTGATGTCAGCAGTAATCAAATGATACCCCCACTAATTACAAAAGAACACTGTGGAGAAAAGTGTTTGTGTATCTGATGAACAAATCATATATTATGCCTACTAAATAAAGAATATGAGGCCTGGTAAACATCAGAGTTAAAAGACAAGTTAAAAACAGCAGTCATAGAGTCCTTGTATTCTCGGTGGTTATGGAATCCAAGGAGGTTGTGCTCACTTCTTTTTCTCCATGGCAGGTAGGAGTACAGATATGGAAGTGTGAGATGAGGGCCATGTTCATGGACACAGTACAGTACAAGAGACAGAAAATGGAAGCGGAAAAACACAGTACAAAATTGGGAAAGAAGAAGGAAATAACAACAGAGTCAGTTGGATGACAACAAAAATGAAGAGGCAAGAAAAGAAAATAAAGAATAACAGAGAACTATCAATGTTTGAATAAAAGCCATATTTGCAATAGGTTTCTGTTTTACTGGCTTAATGGGAGTGTTAAATTCCAAATTTGATGGTAGAATGGTGACAAAGCTCCAATTCACCTCCTTTCCTACATTCAAGGAATGTCTCATTGAAATCTACATGGGGATGATACCAGACACTGCTCCTTCAACTTCCTGTATAGTCTCTGTACCATGTCGATTTGATGGGACAGCCAGAAAATTCTTAGCCCTGCCCCTTTACAAGTTGTCACTAAGTAGGTAGATGGATTTCTTGGCCCTCTACTCCCATTTGGGGGTATTTCTTGTCAGAAGTAATCAAATGATGCCCCCACTAATTACAAAAGAACACTGTGGGGAAAAGTGTTTGTGTATCTGATGAACAAACCATAAGGGATGCCTACTAAATAATCAAGAAAAACCCTATAATTCCTATCATTCTTTTTTAGATATTCATATCAGACTGGCAACTCTTACATAGCAAGAGCAATAGACAGACTTAGCACTCAGTCCATTTTCTAATTTTGAATTATTGCTATATATTTTGCTTATGATCAAATGAGACTGGTACCCAACAAATACAATAGTACTTTCATACATAGGTTAATTTAAAAATAAGTGCATTGATTAGATAAGTTCAGGGAATGTTTATGTAATGAGAAGCAAATACCTTTCTTGTGTTGTTACACAAGTACTTTCTGTGAGACTAACTACATCGTGCTGTGTGCCACATACTATGGAAGTTGGCCGCCCATGAGCATTTAGAGATCAGGAAGAAATTTAGTTTGTGTAACTCTTTATTGGTAATATTGTGTGTGTGTCTGTGTGTATGTGTTTTTAAGCAAAATATATGGCCTAAGAGCAATAAAGAGGCCAAAGTTTTAGCTATCTCATGTAAAAACAGAAACAAAACAGCCATTAGGAGTCTAAAATTTGCCTTCCATGTGGTTGAATCATCTTTGTAAGTGAAACTGTTTAAAGATATGAATCCACAGGTCCAAGAATCTCAATGAACTTCAAACACACTCAAAAAAAAAAAAAAAAAAAAAGAAAAAAAAGAAAATCACACCAGAGCAGAGCAAAATCAGGAAAAAGACACATTCTAAACAGAGAAACAAAAATTAAGAATATAATGGAGCTGTCTTTAAAGTACTTAAAAGTAGGGAAAAATTGTCAACCTAGAATTCTATATCCAGTAAACTATCTTCTCAGAAATAATGAAGAAGAATTTTGCTGTGGTAAATATGAAGTAGAAATGTTTTTCTCAACTCTTCCCACTAAGTACATTAAAAATATGAAACATAATATATAAAACAAACAGACAATTCTGAAAGGTTACACATCAGCTAGGGACTCTGGGAGGTGAATTTTCTATTTTCCCAATAAATCCTAGACTTGTTGCAGGAGAAACTGGCAATCCGGAAATGCCAATGAATAAGAGGCAAACAAACAACCAAACAAAAATGCAAAGAAAAGTCTTCCTGTTCTAACCAAAGGAAAAAATGAGCAGCCTAGCAAGACAGAAAATTTTTAGACAATAACTGTTCCACACTAATCAAATACCCTAGAAAAAACTACTGTCTCGCCACTACCTAAATTAGAAAGGCAAGCCAATAACTTAGACTTCTACCTTTATCAGTCACAGTGGATTAGACAAACAAACAAAAACACAACAACAACAAAATAACCCAACAACATACTAAGTAAGACAAAAATTTCATTTAAAGCACAACAATATGGTTAGGTTAAAAGGAAGTATGGGAAAAGATATATCATGTTAACACTAATCTGAAGAACAAAAACAGTAGTGGCAATATCAATCTCAGATAAAGTAGTAGACTTCAGAGGAAAGGTTATCAGAGACAGAGGAATATAGGACATAATGAAGAAAAGATCAACCTACCAAGAAGAACCAAAGACCCCAAATATGTGTGCACTATACAACAGAGCATCAGAATACACCAAAGCAAACTCTTATGGAGTGGAAAGATAATAGTCAATCCACAATATAGTTGAGAACTTTAACACCTATTCTCAGCAATTGATAAAACTATTAGAGAGCAAATCAACAAGTTGGAAGAAACAAATTATAAAATCAGCCAACAAGATCTAATGGACTAAATATGTATAGCACTTTAGCAGAATATATATATATATATATATATATAGTTTTTATTGTTTTATTTAGGAAAAGTGCTTCTTACAAAAGGGCAGGTGCAAAATACAGAGACCTCTGCAACAATGACTTTTTTCTCCAAGTGGAAGAATGGGTGGGATCCAAGGGAGCAAAGCAGTAGGTGGACAAATCAGGAGCATCTCCAAGTTATTTTCAGGAGGAAACAGCAATAAAACATAAAGCTAAACTTACCCCATCAAGAGATCTAACGACTGAAATTTAGCTTGTCTCGTGGATTACCAAACCCCTGCCCACGTCAGTGGGAAAGTGTGACTCATTACTGCAAACCAATCACTCCACTACAAGGAACACCTGAGAACCTAGTTTTGCCTCACACCTGTCTACCTGCAACGCTCAGGGATGGAATGAGGCAAATAGCCACAAAAACAAACACACAAAAACCCAACAACAAAATCCTTCAAATAAGGACAAAAGGCTTCTCAAAAAGTGCCTGGGCTGGAAAGGCTGGGGGATCATGAGACAAACAACTATATCCACAACCCAGTTTGTGTCAATATATGGGATAACCAGAATCCACCGCTATGGCTAAGCCCATTTATGTATAGGCAGACCGAGCTAGCACTGCTCTATAAACTACCAATGTACTGCTTTGTCCTTTAAGATCTATTGGCCACACTAGGCTGAAACCACTAAACCGAGTTTTACCACGAAGGCTAAGAACACTGCATCTAGGGAGGGGCAAGAGGCTCACCACACTCTCACTTGCTCACCACGCCTGCCAGTCCGTAGGAGCGGACTTCCAGCTCTGCGCCGCCTCCAGGCCACCAGCTCATGCTGTCTTTCACAACTTTTCCTATCATTTAACCTGGTAAAAATCTCTCAACACATTCGCACCTGGTTCTGGTTACCCCGTAGTATTACTTGTGTGCAATTAAACAAGAGACCAAAACCACAGAACAAGTGCACAGGGTGGGTGTTACAGGGAGAGGAGCAGATATAAAAACACAGATGTGTAGATTTCACCAGAGACCTCCAGTAGCCACCTCTTCTGCCTGCAGCTGAAGGGGACTTGCCAGTCCAGAGCCTTGACCCATCACCCTACTACCCCAGAGCAGGGTCCACGCTGCTCCTTTTGAACCTGGGGTCCAACGTGAGTGTGGGAGTCCAGAAGCACTACCCTCCTGTGTGAATCTGGTGGCAAACAGATGACGTGACAAACCTACACTTACTGTCTGACAGTTAAATTCGTGTTACAAAAACACTAACTTCAAGATTTATTTTTGTAACTTTTTTAAACAGAGAAAACAACACACTCCTTGGGGAAAGGTGAGGAATTGAGGAGACAGGCCCTGGGTAAAAATTATTACGACAGCACCTGGAGTTGATAGGCCTGCCTAGGAGAGAGCCATGGGCACTGCCACACCAGCACAGGG
The DNA here is from genome assembly GCF_014898055.3 of Talpa occidentalis. Classification (NCBI taxonomy): domain Eukaryota; kingdom Metazoa; phylum Chordata; class Mammalia; order Eulipotyphla; family Talpidae; genus Talpa; species Talpa occidentalis. The sequence goes on from NW_023600993.1 coordinate 53,419,775, forward strand.
GACGGCCACTGTCGGGCTTGCGGCCCAGCTCGCACGCCACACGAAGCTGCTATAGATCCAAGTCATAGAAATCTTCCAGCTCGTCGTGAAACAAGTCCCACTTGTCTTCAGAGTCTGTCAGGTCGTCGTCCCCACCTGCAGCCAAAAGCATAAGCAACATCTCGCCCAGCTCAAAGGTCACGACCTCTTCTTCATAGTTGTCAAAGGGGTTGCTGTTCTCTCTTTCCTCAATGAGCTCCCAGAAGTGGTTCCTTCGTTGGGCCCGGTATCTGCTTGATGTTCCCACTTTCTGTCTCTGTGGCTCCCCTCTATGGCCATCAGGGTATGCATGCTTGTAAAAACAGTTCCCTCCAAATGGGCAGCTCCCACATCCTTCATCAAAATACCTGCACACCTTGTTGCTCATTGCCTCCTTGTATTTCTGAATGAGTTTCTGCTTCTCTTCTTTCTCCTCCACCCAGTACTCACTTGGAATGACAAAGGTAGATGTGATCCGGCATTCTGGGCAGGACTTTATGATCTTGCTCTCAAATTGCTTAGCACTCCTCCACTTGCGAATACACTTCAGACAGTAGGTGTGGCTGCAGTTGTTGGAAAGAATCCCAAAGCGGCGCTCACTGGGTTTGGCCTTCTCATAGACCACCTCCATGCAGATCCCACACACCATGTCCTTACTGCGCTGCATGGCGAACGAGAGCTCCATGTCCTTCTCATGGGCCTCGATGCAAGATTTTATGATCTCTGAGCAGCATCCATTGGATAGAGGACCTGCAGCCCACACATGTCACAGGAGTCTCCGTGGAAATACACACAGTTTTCCCCATACCGGCATTCTCCCACTGCAGCATAAGGGCAAAGTTGCTTCTTTGTTTCCCCTACTGGTTGCTCTTTCTCAGGTTCCTCCTTGGTCACTGAGCCCTGCAGGGGCGCTTCAGTGCAGGAAAGGGCTGTAAGGCCACAGTAGGGCTGCCCAGGAACAAACTCAATGGCATTCACCCAGTCTTCTGAGCCTGCTCCTACAGTTGCAAAGTTTGAATTTCTTGACTCAGCCTTGCCCATATTTATTTCAGCAACTGGTCCAACTACTGATAAGAGACTTGAAGCAGCAACAGATGATTCTGCACTTAGATCTGCAGCAGTCGCTTCTTCCTGTTTTGATGGCTTGCTGTGTTCATATCTGCAGCGGTCTCTGTAAATATAGTATCCTCGCTGAAAATACTTGCACACTATACCATACGGGCTGTCAGAAAGGTCGTGCGAGTAGCGACAGTTATCTCCTTCCTTACAAACCCCATGCATGAAGTACCCTATCGTGTTAACAACAGGCCCAAAAAAAAGAGCAGAATATATATTTTTAAAAATTCTCATGGGACACTCACCAGTATAGATTACATATTAAACCATAAAACAAACCTTAAATAATTAAAAAAGAAAAACAGTAACAGATACCATCCAGGAAAATTTCCAAATACTTGAAAATTAAAAAGTACACACATAAATAATCCATAGGTTAAAGAGGACTCACAAAGACAATTCAAATATACATAGAACTGAAAATAAAAAACAAAATATCAAAATATGTCAGATACAGCTAAAGCACTGGTGAGAAGAAAATTTACAGCACCAAATGCTTATATTAGAAGATTGATCTCAAATCAGTAGTCTAAATTCCTACATTAACACACTAGAAAAATAAAACCAAGGTAAAGCCAAAGCAAGAAGGAAAAGGTAAAATAAAGGTAAGAGCAGAAGTCAATGACAATGAAACAAATCAATAAAACAAAAAAAAGAATAAAGATACCTTCTAAAATGTAAACACTGAAGGTATCCATCACCAGGCAACCCATGCACCAAAAAAGTCACATGAAGTTCTTCAAAAAGAGGGAAAATGAGACCAGAAGTGATTTAGATCTACTGAAAGGAGTGATCTGAACTGAAAATGGTAATCACATGGGTAAATATATGAGAATTTTTCTTATATGTAAAATCTTTTAAAAGACAATGGACTTTTAAACAAATATAATAACAATATAAAGTGGGGATTACAATACAAATAAAATAAATCTATGTGACAACATATAGTACAAAGTTTGGGAGAGAGAAATGGAAAGTACACTTGTGAGTTTTTATACTCTATAAAAAGGCATATCATCATTGTAAGGTAGATTGGTAACTTAAAGATTACACCATAAATCTTAAATAAAGCACTGAAATAATAAAAAAAGAATTATAGCTAATTATAAAATAAAGGAGATAAAAAATAAACAAGATTTAATTAATCCAAAAAGGCATAAGAACAGGAAAAAGGGTGCAAAGAGCAGGGGGAATAATTCTACCCAGCAACCAAACTTTGCATAAGATGACAGAATCAAGTCTTACCATATTAATGTCCACATTAAATGTAAAAAAATCTGAATACCTTAATTGAAAGTTAGTAATTATTAAACACCAAAACCCAACAATAATGCAACCTATAAGAAATAAACTTTAAATACAAAGAGAAAATGAAAGAATAGAGTGTCAATTTTTCTTTCTGTGGATAGTATACAGAAACTTTCAAGCCAACAAATATTTAATGAGCACCTACTATGAACCAGGAATACATGAGACATATTAAGAGAACAAAAAAAATTTAAGAATTCACTCATAACCACATACTGATGTACATATACAAAAGCATGCACATACACGCCCTTAAATACTAGGCTTATATTATAATCAAAATTAGAAGTTACACTCACCCTCAGGTTGATTTGAGGAGAATGCCCTACCATAAAATATTTTTTTAAATAAGAAAGAGTAGAAAAAGTTACTGTGCTACTTCTAATCAAGAGAAAGCTCAACTGGCTATTTTAATGATCAAATAAGTAAATTTCAAAGCAACAATATTATCAAGAATGAAGAATTTCAATTAATACGGAGTCAGTTCACTAAGAGGCTATAACAATTCTAAATATTTTTGCTTCTGATAACATATCTCCAAAATACATGAAGCACAAATTGTAAGAAGCGCAAAGAGAAATCTACAAATCCATAATTATAGTCAGAGATTTCAACACTCCTCTGCTAATAAAAAAGTAGACAGAAAATCAGTAACAATGTAAAATATCTTAACACTATCAAATTGACCTGATTCACATTTGTAAAACATTCTACCCAACAATCAAACTTTGAAAGAGGAATGTTTAGCAAGATAGTCCATAATATGGATCGTAAACGAGTCTCAATAATTTTAATAGAATTCAACTCATACAATTATGTCCTCTGACATAATAGAAATTAATAACAGCAAGATCTCCGAGAATCCCCAAATATTTATAAGCTAAGTAACACATTTCCATATAATCTATGGATAAAAAATGAATCAAAATGAAATTAAAAATATTTTTAAATAAGTGAACAAATATAAAATATACACATCAAATTTGTGGGATATTGTTATAATACTGAGGGGCAAGTTTATAATCCAGATGCTTTAATAACAGTCTCAAATCAATGAACTCAGCTTCCATCTTGAGAAACTAGAAGCCAAACACAATTGGACTCAAATTAAGTGAAAGAAAGTAAGTTATAAAAATCAGAGCTGCAACCAATTAAACAGAAAACTAGAGAAAATCAATGATACCTTAATACAGTTCTCTGGATAAAAACATTGATAAAACTCTAGTCAGAAGGTTGAGGGGGAAAAAAATCTAAGAAGACACAAGTTATCAAAATCAGGAATGAGATATGTGATGTCTATACAGATTCTATAGCTATATAAAAGGTAACATCCAAATGTTATTAACAATTTTATGACCATGAATTAATTACTTAGATGAGATGAAAAAATTCTTTGAAAGCACAAACTATCTAACTTAAGAAATACTTCGAATAGTCCTCTATCAAGAAAAGAAATTGAATACATAGTTGAAAACCTTTGCATACAGAAAACCCTAGGCTCAAATGGTTTTACTGATGAAAAGTCAAAAGATTTTAGAGAAAAATAATACCAGCGTATACAAATGCTTCAAAAACTAATTGAAAGGAGAAAATATTGTGTAACTCATTCTATTAGGACCGCCTCACCCAGAAACAAAAACTAGACAAAACCAGTAGAAGAGAAGAAAGCTAAAGATCAATAACCCTCATGAAGTTATAGATGCAGAAATTTCAAGCAAGATTTTAGCAAGTAAAATACAAATATATATATTTTAATATATAATATATAATATATAATATAATATAAATATTTAACATATATAGTCATATATATATATATATATATATATATGTATAAAGGACAATATATCATGACCAAGTGGGGCTTACCTCAGGAATGCAAAGTTGGTTTAACATTTGAAAATCAATCACTATAATTCATTTAACAAACTAAAAAAGTAAATCCATGTTATCATCTCAATAGATGGAGAAAAGCACTTTTCAAAAATGAACATTCATTCCTGGTTTTAAAAACAACTCAACCAAGCAGGGGTAGAAAGCAATTTTAATTTCCTCATTTACATGCAGCTACAAAACCTATAGCTAATATCACACTTACAGTGAAACACTGAATGCTTTCCTTTTATGCACTCTCATCACTCCTATTCAATATTGTACTAGAGGTTCTACCCAGTGCAACAGGGAAGAAAAGGCACCAGAAAACATTTCAATTGGAAAAAAAGTAAAAGTATCTTTATTAACAGACAACATGATCACCTATGTAGAAAACCTGATAACTTACCCAAAAAAAGCTACCAGAACCAAAAACTGAGTTTAGCAAAATTTCAGATATAAGGCCAATATAAAAAAAAAAAAAATACAATTTTATTTTTACAAACTGAGAAGAATAATTGGAAACTGAAGATTTTTGAATGCATTGATGATAGAGTCATGGGTCATTTAGACCCAGGAATGAGATATGTGATGTCCATATAGATTCTGTAACTATATAAAACGTAACATCCAAATGTTATTAACAATTTTATGACCATTAATTAATAACTTAGATGAGATGGAAAAATTATTTGAAAGCACAAACTATCTAACTTAAATATTTTGAGGGCCTTCCTGGTGGTGCAGGCGGTTGAGCACCACGCTGTGAAGCCGTCCACAGCCTCTGCTGTGCCGGTTCAATCCCTGCCGGCCTCGGAGCTAACCACATGGCAAGAGGTCCTCTCCTATCTTGCCTGCTGCTCCCCTCAGCAGTGTATTTTGTCAGTCTGCCTGTTCTGTTCCCCGCTCTGTCTCTGGTAAATCCTCTCACCTTCCCGTGCATCTGGCCTGTACCCCAGTTCTTGTATAAATAAATCTTTAAAAAAAAAAGAAATATTTTGAATAGTCATCTTTCAATAAAAGAAATTGAATAATGATGAGGATATGTTCTAAGAAATACATCATTAGGTAATTTTGTCACTATGTGAACATCAAACAGTGTAATTACACAAATCTAGGTTGTATAGGCTACCACACAGCCAGGCTACATGGTACAACCTACCGGGACCATCACTGACCAAAATATTGTTAAATGACACATATCCATAGCAACAAAAATATGAAAAGCTTGTAGATAAATCTAACAAAGTACATACAAGAACTCTACACTGATAACTATAAAAGAGCGCTGAGGCAACTTTAAAAAGACACAAAGGGCCTCCCCAGATGGCACAGCGGTTGAGCACTGGGTTGCGAGGCTGCCCGCAGCCTCTGCAGCACCGGTTCTATCCCCGGCCACCAGTGAGGGTCCCACATGGCGCACAGACCCCTCCTGCCATGCCCGCTGCTCCCTTCAGCAGTGTATTTCGTCGGTCTGCCTGTTCTGCTCCCGCTTTGGCTCTGGTGAATTCTCTCGCCCTCCCGTGCTTCTGACTGTACTCAGTGCTTGTATAAATAAATAAATCAATCTTAAAAAAAAAATAAAAAGACACAAATCAATGGAGAGGATATTTGTTCTTGTGTAGGTAGATGACCGGAGGGTCAGCATTCTTACAAGGAAGAGATAGGGTGTACTTTTGTTTGGAATGTGACCGGATCACTGCAACCCAAGAGCTGACCCAAGAAAGGGAGAGAGCTGTAATACAGAGCCATTTTATTTTTATATTTTGGTGACTGAAGAGCTCATGCCTGTACTGGGGACCCAATACCCACAGACTACACTGGAGGGAGGAGTGCAGACAACCAGGTCTTTTCTCTAGAGAACAACAGGATATTGGGGACCTGAGAGGACAGCAGGGCGCTATGGGAGCAGACAGGTGCTTGCAAGATTGTAAGTTGCTAAAAATTAGCCAAGGATGAAAATTAAAGCAAAATTTAATAACTGGATTACATCAAATTAAAAGGCTCCTTTACAGAGAAAGAAGATTATCAGCAGAACCAAAAGCCAGCCTACTAAATAGGAGAAAATATTTGCATGTCATACATCTGATGAGGGGTTAGTAGTCAAGGGAGCTAAAGAACTTAAGCAACTCAACAACAAGAGACCCCAAAGAACCCAATCCAATGGGCCGAAGATCTGAACAGACACTGCTCCAATGAAGACATGCAGATGGCCAACAGACAGGTGTAAAGGGGTCATTATCACTTAATATTAGGGAAATGCAAATCAAATCCCATTGAACTATCCTCTTACACCTGTAAGAGTGGCTTACATCAAAAGGACTAGTGACAATAAGTGTTGGCAAGGGTATGGAGAAAAAGGAACCCTCACACACATTGGTGGGACTGTAACTGTACAAATATTTTAGAAAAACAGTATGGCGCTTCCTCATAAAACTAAACATAGAACTACCATATGATCCAGCAATCCCACTTCTGGGTATCTATCTGAAGAATATGGAGTCATTCACGTGAAGAGTTACATGCAGCAAAATGTGCAGTATTACTTATTTATTTACTATTTATTTATTTAGATTTTGTTTATTTATTTATACAAGCACTGGGTACATTCAGAAGCGTGGGAGGGTGAGAGGATTCACCAGAGCCAGAGCAGGGAGCAGAGCAGGCAGACTGATGAAGTACACTGCTGAGGGGCGCAGTGGGCGAGGCAGGAGAGGTCTGTGCGCCATGTGGGACCCTCATGGGCAGCCAGGAATCAAACCGGCGCTGCAGAGGCTGTGGGCAGCTTTGCAGCCCAGCACTCAACCACTGCGCCACCAGGGAGGCCCTGTGCAGTATTATTGAAAATAGCAAAGATAACCACCTAAGTGTCTACTAATAAGATGATTGGATAAAGAAGGTGTGTTATATATACACAATGGACTACAACTCAGCTTTTTAAAAAGATGAAATTTTGTAACTTGCAGCAAATGAACTTGGAAGGGATTATGTGAAGCAAAAATCATAAAAAAAAAACAAATATTGGATGATTTCACCTATCTGTACAATATAAGCAAATAAAGCAAATGAATGAATAAATAGATAAAAATAAACCAGATGACATTGACAATAGGACTGAGGTAGTTACCTAGAAGGGCAGAGGGTGGTGTGTAGGAGCAAGGGTAGAGGGGGTCTAATGGATGGAAGGTTTTTTTGGTAAATTTTTTAAAGGAAGATAAATAACCTAAAAAAAGATAAAACTTTGAACTGATTCACCAGCAAAGGAGATGTAGCAACTAAGCACATGAAAAGATACTTAACAAGAACTGTTATTTCCAACCTAGTAGAAATTCTATTCCCAGCCAAACTATTGATTAAATTCTATTCCCAGACAAACTATGGTAAAATAACATGTAAAATCTCTTAAAATCTACCTCCAAAGCATCTTTTTCTGGAAGCGACTGATGTCTGTAAACATGAAATGAAAGAATAAAACAAGAAAAAATGTGAGTCCCAGGTGATGTGACATGGGAAGTGAAGAGACTGGTATGATGTTGAAGGGAAGTGCCAAAGCAACAGCTGTGCAAACTGCTGTCTAGAGAGAAGCCAGAAAATGTAGTTTACAGGAGAAGATAATAAAGGTTCCAAGAGAAATCATGGTAGTTTGGATGATGAGTTTGGCTACACTGGGTGGAACTACATGTTTCTATCAGAAAGTCTGAAGTCAAGGGGGTTATTGACACATGACTTGGGGAAATCACTAGTTTTTAGGGAAAAAAGTTATACTAGTTTTTAGGGGAAAAAAAGTTATAGTTTTTTAGGGAAAAAAACTGTGTACAGTTTAAAAAATGCAGTTGTAAATTGCACTGTATATGGTTCAGCTGTGAACTATGCTATGTGTGGAGTTTTACAACCCCACACCTAATGGATAATGACAAGCCGACTCTAATGTATACTCATTAGACTGGCCTTGTGCCTGTCAGAATGGGGCAGAAGGGTGGAAGGGTTTCTGAGAAATGGAGCCTTTTAACCAAAGTGTCTGTGACAGTGAAATTAGATCTCCTCAAAAATATGCCCAAATGCTATCTTTTATGTGATTTGTTTCACCATCAAATTTGTCTACCCTGTCTCTAAGGTAAAACTGCATTTTTATTTCTACAGATGCTCTCCATAACAATGGTAAGAATTCTGGCCAATGAAAGTGTGTCACGTCCTCTCAGAGATCAATGCAAAGACTGGTGGGGGCAAAATTTATGTCTGTGCGAGGTGTACGTATCTAGAAGGTGGGTATTTTGAAGAACTAAACTTTCTTTTTTAATTATATGAATGTCACTGTAAAACAGGAAATCAGGAAATAGCAGGTGCCTCCCTAAAAATGTGTCTTATGGGCTCTAGTTCTTTAGTTTAGAGCATTTTATAAGGACGTGCCACAAGTCCCTATCTTAGGAAGCATAGTCTCTGTAAATCTCCACAATACAAAGTAACAATAATCAATGCCTTATTTGACTTTTGAATCAATAAGGAAGCATAGGAGAAGATTATAGCAGTGGCAAGTCTGATACATGCTCTCCTTACAATTATTCCACACACAATAAGAGGACATTAAAGAACATCTTGTTCCTATCATTTTAGGCATTCATGTATCCTCCTTGTTCCAGTAGCTGCACAGAATCTTTAAAAAGCAAAATTTAGGATGACAGTATGACTTAACCACTAGAGGGAGTTTAAAGATGTATTAAAGAGAAGAGAAAAGAGGAGAGGGGCCCCATAAAAAGAGATTTTTTTTTCTTACTTGGAGCTATGACTATAACTCTTTTTAAAAAATTATAGAAATAGCAATGCGGTTTTCAGTGGTGATAATATGTTCATGTAGATTTTTGCATCTTTTCAATATCGGAACTGACCCCTTTTCAGGTGATTAAAATATTGACAATTACACAGTGGTTTCTCTCAATTCTGGATCAGGTGATGCAAGCCCAGTTTAATATTAACATGATATTGATAGGTTTTCCTTCAATTATGTATTAGTTGGCACAGGCCTGTATTAAGAATTCAGATGGTAAGGCCAGATTTGCCACTTTGTGCTGTGTGACCATATACTATGTAATTAACTGCTCTAATTAACATATGACTCAAAGTTCTTCATGTGTAAAATGGGGCACAGGGCATTGCAGGAGTAAACCAAGTCCAGGCAAAACACCTCAGTGCATTGCTGGATCTTAAAGATGTTACCAGTGAAAATACACTGCAATATAAAGCTGACTGGAAAGATTTCTTAATTTCTTCTCCCAAGTTCACTTCAGCATCAAAGCATGGAAACGTGAGGCATGGGACGTTCCCAGAGTTGTACAATGATGACCACTACCTAATTTTGGAGCATTTTCATCATCCCCCAAACAAAGCCTGTATCCAGCAGCACTCTCCAGCCCTCTCTATCCTGTGGTTCCTGGTAACTACTAATCTACACTATCTGTGGATTTGCCTATTTTGGGCACTTCGTGTTAATGGTATCATACAATATGTGGCCTTTTGTGTTCCGTTGTATAAATAGATAGCACTTTTTGCTTCATTTATCCATCCATGGACATTTGGATTGTTTCCTCCTTTTGGCTATTATGAAAAAGTTGTTACTTTTGTATAGACTTCTGTGAACCAGTTTTCATTGGGCGTTTACCTAGGAGTGAAATTGCTCCTAGGTAAACACCTAAGGTAACTCTCTGTTTTATTTTTTGAGGACTGCCAAACAATTTTCCAAGCAGCTGCATATCTCTACATTCCCACTAGCATTGTATGAGGGCTCCAATTTCTCCCTATCATCACCAACATTTGTTATTGTCTGTCTTTTTGATAATAGCCATTCTAGTAGATGTGAAATCATATTCCACTATGGCTTTGATTTTCATTTTCATAATGACAAATGATAGTTAAGTACTTTTCATGTGTTTATTGGCCATTTGTATATCTTTTTGAAGAAACAGTATTTGAAAAGCTTTGCTTATTTTTTAATTGGATTGTCTTTTTATTGTTATAAGAGTTTTCTTAATATGTTCTGGATACAAGTCCTTCATCAGATATATAACCTGAAAATATTTTCTTTCATTCCGTAGGCTGTCTTTGCACTTTTTTGACGGTGTTCTTTGAAGCATAAACTTTTAAAACTTTAAGGAAATTCAATCTATTTTTTTTCTTGTTGCCTGTTCTTTTGCTGTTACAGCTGAGAAACCATTGCCTAGTCTAAACTCGCAAAGTTTACTCCTATATTTTCTTCTAAGAGCATTAGTTTTATCTCTTACTTTTAGACCTACAATCTATTTTGATTTTTTTTGTATATGGTGTGAGGTAGAAGTCCAACTTCCTTCTTTTGCATGTGGAGAAAATTGTAGAGTTTTTGCTAAACATGTTTTGCTTCTATCAAAGTGTGACAATATGCCATGCAGATATACATAAATACATTCAGTCATTTATTCAACAAATATATTATGCAGCAAGAATATTTGAGCTATGATAATTTTCATTCTCTATTTTTCCATTTTATTCCTCAAATTCAAGCAGATAGCAGGCTCCAGGCTCCCTGGCATAGAAGAATTTTATGGCAAGGTAGCTTCCTGGATTTCATTACCCAAACACCTAAATTCTGAGGTCAGAGATTCCCAAGGAAATTGACTGATTATATTGTCCAGAAGAACAAGGAAGAACTGGTGTTCTCCCTCTGCCAGAATAGATCAGAAGTACCCAGAGATGAAGGTAGAAGGAGAAGAGGATACTGAGAGAGAAGGGATCTATAGTCAGTTTGCCAGATTTACTGCTGAGGGTTATGAGCATGGAACCATTTAATAGACACAGCCTCAGGCCAGATTCTCAGACACCAAGTCTGGCATAAGGAGGATAAGAGTCACCAAACTATAACTGCTTTTATGGTAGCGGTAATAGTATGACAACTGATTAAACAGCTGATAGGATACTAGCCTCCAGCATCGCCTCCCCCTACTATCCTGAGTGATAATGTATGATGCAATTTGGGTACTGCCCTGGAATGATGGCACATTCTGAAGAAGCAAGAGACTTTATGAAAGAAGCACCAAGATTACATAACTTTTTCTTACAAGCAAGGCACACTGCAACTAGGAGTAAGAAACTGGATTTCTAGAAAGCAGTTATACTTCTCTAGAAAGCAGTTATAGGCACCCTTTTGATTTTATGGACTGGCATTTACACTTGCCACACAAATATTGAAAACCCACTATGTGTAGAGCATCCTTCCAGGGTAAGTTGGGGTGAGGATAAAAAGTCAATCAAGCATAGTAAGACAAGGTATTTATAGTGAGGTAATAGCAACCATGACTAGCTGTGGTTACCATGTATCATGTACCAGCTGAGCACATGCCTATGCTACACTCTAGATGAATGGATCTCATTTAATGGAATAGAAATGTACCCACTGGAAGATGACTGAGCAGGAGCCTGAGGGCTGGACAGGGGAGACTGGTCAAACTGTCTCCCAAGATTACAGTACCCAGGGTAATTATTTCTGTTAAGGTGTTCTAGTTCTTCCCAACAGTCTGGACTTCCACTACCATTCATACCTTCCATATGAGCAACAAAGAAATGATACAGTTGATTTGAGGGGAAAAATCCAACTTTTATAGCTATGTGCAAAACGAAAATTCTGGTTATAAGCAAAATGGAAATTGTTCTTATGGGGGAAGAAAAACCACTCATGGAACTGTTTTTGCTTTGAGATGGAGACACTCAATTCAGTGTCTAAGAAACTATTTTAAATTCTTGTCTGAAGCGTCCTAGAAACAGTAAATGGAAAATAAGTTGATTCTGGCAATGAAATGTTAATAGTTTTTCCTAAAGTATTAATCTACTAAACAAATGTTGCGAATGAAAGAAGCAGGCATATAAATGCTGTGAGAGCCATGATTTATATACTTTCTATTGCTGCTTCTGCTATTTGATTCTAAGCAAATGACTAAACCAAATCTCAAATGCTAAAGAGACGCATACTGAGCCATAAAGAGAAGTTAAAGAGAAATCTAAAGTATGAAAGACTAATTAATGCCTCGTCTTTTGTGTCTTTTTTGAAGAATAAATCTCACCCCATTTGGGGATTCTATAACCCATTTTCTCATATATAAAGTGAACTTCAGGTCCAAGGACACTCAGAAATTACTTGGTCCATTGTCCCATATTTTAAATGGGAACATTTGAGATTCCAAGAGGTTAAGTGATTTGGCCAATAAGATCTCAAATAAATGGGAAGGGTCCAGATCTAGGAAAGAGAAGACCTGGAATCTACTTCCCACCAAGTCATTAATGAGTATGTCTATTTATAAAACTGTTTGACTAGGTTGTTTTTTAAAAAGACTTCCCTCTCTGAAAGGGGTTGAAACTCTGGGAACATAGCATCAGTAGTTTTTGTTTGTTTTTAGAAATTCAATGGCTTTCTTTGCAGTTATGATGAGGAGGCAATCTGCATGGTATTTACCAGTGTGGGTTCTAGAGTCAGACTCTCTACCTTGTAATTCCCACTGTCATATTTACTTGTGGTGAAAATGTGAATAAATTCCTTAACCTGTTGGCCTCATCTACCAAATGAAGATTTTAATACTACTACTACACATGGTCCTTACCATGACCGAATGAAATAACACGTGTCAAGTTTTCAGCACAGTGCTGGCACATAGCAAGTGCTCAATAAATGGAGGTTACCATTACTATCATCCTGGAGGAACCGCAGTTGCTGTCTTTGTGCTTCAAGGCAGATGCAGCCCAAGAGCTAAGGTCCACATCACAGCCAGATCTCATTCTCTGTGGCTCTGTGTGGCCTTAGAAAAAAATACAAAACCATTTTCTGCAGCCTCCTTCCTGATAGTGGTGGCCAATGTCATGCCTGTTATAGGGTAGGACTTCTAGAAAGCTCATCAGAGGGGGCCAACTTAGATGACAGGAACACTTTGTTATTTCTCTCTTTTCCTTCTTTTCGTCTAGAATACAGAAACAAATGGCTGGGTGATCAGCAGCCTACCGTGATAAGGAAGGTAAGAGTAAATGACTTTCAGAGACTTAGGACTTGGCAAATACTGATTGCCAGGCTTGTTTCAGAAATGAGAAAAATAAACTCATTTACATTTTTAAGCTACTAGTATCAAAATGTAATTGCAAACCAAAATGCCCTCCAAAATCTCTTTCTCTTTTCTGTCAACAAGGTATCTGCAGATCTATTTGGACAAGTACTTGCCTTTGGCCACTTAGGGGTTCTATGTCAGGCCCTCATTGGCTCTCTTTTTTTTTTTTTTTTTGCAAAATGTCCAACTCTCTTTGCTATTTAAATGACAGTCTATGGATCGGCAGTGTTAGCATCACTTAAGAACCTGTAAGAAATTCTGTATCTTTGGTTCCATCTCAGACCTATGAATCAGACTTTGCATTTTAACTGGATCCCCACTGTACACACTAAAAGCTGAGGCGCTCGAATAGACTTCCAGGCTCTGTTCCAGCATTCCCCTTAAACACTACTGGCAAAATAATCTTCCTGAAGCATAGCTCTCCTCAATCTCCTCAAAAATCTCCAAGGGCTGCTGACGGCCAACACCTAACCGTTAGCTGTCTTGGAAATTACCACAAAAGTGTCTGCCATGCACACAGTAAGTGGGCAATAATGTTCTCAATTAAAGAAAAAATGAGTGTAGCCTAGAAACAATACATTCCTTAACTCTGGCCTTTCCCTGCAAGGTAGTGGGGACAGTAGTACCAAAAGCAGACGTGGTTCCTGGCCTTCATGGAGCTTGAGAGATTAGTTGGAAAGCCATGATTTTTAAAAGAAAGAAAAATATGTAAAGATAAGTTAGAAATGCTAAGGAGGAAAAGAACGGGCAGTGATAGAGAACAAGACAGGTGGTTGGAAGGGGTGACCTAAAGGTAGGACGCCTGAGGTGCTGGACCAGGCAGCAGGAACAGCGCGAGCCAAGTCCTTAGTTCAGAGTGTTTGAGGATCAGAACAGGGACGGCTCTAGCAGCCATCCCCAGAAAATAGATGTCCTGGGAGGTAGGGGTCATGGGGTTCACCTTCCAAGTCACTTAAGAGAAGATGTGACTCTTTCCCCTTCCCTGGGACACGGTGAAGCGGCGAGCAGGGCACACGGCAGAGTCGCAGTTGAGTCCAGCCCTGGAAATCACGCCCCGAGAGTCAGATCCCAGTTGCCCCACGGACTGGCTCTCAGCTCCCTCGACCTGCACGTCTCTGCTTCCTCAGGTAGAGAGTGGGCTAAGAAGTAACTTTGTAGTTACGGAAACGGCGAGGCGATCCTGCTGCCAAGCTCCCCGGAGGGCTGCCACCCACGTCAGTGCTCACCTGCGCATTGACGGTTACATGGTTATCGTGACGAGGGTCGCGGTTAATTGCTACCAGCTCGCGGGCAGGAGGCTATTCCCGCGCCCCGCTGCTCCTGTGCCCCCTGCGGCCTCCCGACACTGCCCCGCCAGGCAGCCTCTCCCCGCGGCCCCCGCGCACGGCCGCTGTGACCCCAGCGCGGGCGCTGACCGCCGCGGCCGTACCCCCTTTACCTGGGGCCAGACGCGCCTTGTCGCCACCTGGTGTCCTGGGCCCAGCCTCCCTCCCGGCCGCCTCCCGGCCCCACGGCTGCCGCGGCGGCGCCCCCAGCCGGGCCGGGCCCGGGGGGCGCGGGATGCCTCGGCGGGGCTGGCGGCGACGGCCACGCTGCGCGCTCCGGCGGAGGGGAGGGGCTCGGCGGCGGCGGCGGCGGGCCCGGCGGGGGCAGAGCCGCGCGGCGAGGCGGCGGCAGCGGAGGAGGAGGAGAAGGAGAAGGAGGAGGATGCGGGGGTTGCGGGCGGCGCCGCGGCCCGGTCCGCAGTGAAGCCCGCGGCGCCCCAGGCGCAGGGAGTGGCCGTCGCCTCCTGCGCGCACCATTCCTGAGATGGCGGCGCGGCGGCGGCTCGGGGAGCCGAGGAGGGGCCAGGCGGGGGCGGGCTGAGCCCGGCCGGCCCGGGAGCTCGCCCAGGGTCCGCGCGGCGGCTGAGCACGGGCCGGGCGGCCGGCGGGGCGGCGGGGCCGGGCGGGGGCGGGGGGGCCTGGAGCGGAGCGCACGGCGCAGGCCGCGATGGCGAACGCGAGCGAGCCGGGCGGCGGCGGCGAGGCTGCCGCCCTGGGCCTCAAGCTGGCCACGCTCAGCCTGCTGCTGTGCGTGAGCCTGGCGGGCAACGTGCTGTTCGCGCTGCTCATCGTGCGGGAGCGCAGCCTCCACCGCGCCCCGTACTACCTGCTGCTCGACCTGTGCCTGGCCGACGGGCTGCGCGCGCTCGCCTGCCTCCCGGCCGTCATGCTGGCGGCGCGCCGTGCTGCCGCGGCCGCGGGGCGCCGCCGGGCGCGCTGGGCTGCAAGCTGCTCGCCTTTCTGGCCGCGCTCTTCTGCTTCCACGCCGCCTTCCTGCTGCTCGGCGTGGGCGTCACCCGCTACCTGGCCATCGCGCACCACCGCTTCTACGCCGAGCGCCTGGCCGGCTGGCCGTGCGCCGCCATGCTGGTGTGCGCCGCCTGGGCGCTGGCGCTGGCCGCGGCCTTCCCGCCCGTGCTGGACGGCGGCGGCGACGAGGAGGAAGGGCCGTGCGCCCTGGAGCAGCGGCCCGACGGCACCCCCGGCGCGCTCGGCTTCCTGCTGCTGCTGGCCGTGGTCGTGGGCGCCACGCACCTCGTCTACCTCCGCCTGCTCTTCTTCATCCACGACCGCCGCAAGATGCGGCCCGCCCGCCTGGTGCCGGCCGTCAGCCACGACTGGACCTTCCACGGCCCCGGCGCCACCGGCCAGGCGGCCGCCAACTGGACGGCCGGCTTTGGTCGCGGGCCCACGCCGCCCGCGCTGGTGGGCATCCGGCCCGTGGGGCCCGGCCGCGGCGCGCGCCGCCTGCTCGTGCTGGAAGAGTTCAAGACCGAGAAGAGGCTGTGCAAGATGTTCTACGCCGTCACGCTGCTCTTCCTGCTCCTCTGGGGGCCCTACGTCGTGGCCAGTTACCTGCGGGTGTTGGTGCGGCCCGGCGCGGTCCCCCAGGCCTACCTGACGGCCTCGGTGTGGCTGACCTTCGCGCAGGCCGGCATCAACCCCCTCGTGTGCTTCCTCTTCAACAGAGAGCTGAGGGACTGCTTCAGGGCCCAGTTCCCCTGCTGCCAGAGCCCCCGGACCACCCAGGCCACCCTGCCCTGCGACTTGAAAGGCATTGGTTTATAAAGGGCTCTCCTGCCACGTCCACCCCCCACCCAGCCTCTCCTTTTGGCTTGGACAGTGACGTCATTCCCCCTCCTGCCCCCTTTTTAATTTTCTAAGCTGCCTTCAAAACGACTTTCAGAGTGGACGAGCAATTGGATTGTACAGACTCCTTTTCGCGGGGTGGGGCGGGGCGTGGGGGTGCGGGGTGGGTTTCTATGTTTCAGTCCTAGCCCAGTTTCCTGTATTTGTCTATTTTCATTCCGACAATGGACTCTGGAGTCTTTGTGTTGGTACTGAGGTCTTTCCTTCCATGTGTTACTGCTTTTTTTCTTTTTTAACTAAAGGGTACACTAATTTTCTTCATGCAGTGTTTCCTAAAGACCATGGCCAGTTTTCTACAGAAGCTATTTTTGACAATTTCAAATGGCATTCCATTTGGTGGTGAAGAAGAGGAACCTAGGGAAGTTCACAGGTCCACTTCTTTGAGGGTCTTGCATCGGAAGCAGGAGAGGACAAGGGTGGGGAATCAGTTCCCTCGGCATGGCCGGCCTTGGGCTCAGTTGCGCTTTGAAAGTGTGGGACGCTGTCCGGTGTGGACGTTGAATGGGAAGAGCAGACGCGGAGGGCATGGCAAGGCAGTCGTTTTGTGAGCGGTGACAAGATGTGTTTCCTACCTAACTTTCTGCTAGCAGAAAATACACCTCAGCGACAACTGCTCTCTGTATTATACCAATCTTGACTGGAAACATTTCTGTAAAATTGTGACTTTTAAACGAGTAAAAAGTGTTTGGTTAGTAATGGTGTGGAGAAAATACAGTATTGCATGATTTTGTTATGTGCTAATTGTGGGTGGTTCACGGATTGGAAGGACTCTGAGAAGCAAAGAATTAAATAAATCACAATTGTTTGGGTACTTTTTGCCAATAAAAATTGAAATGATTTTGTGGAAACAGCTTGTGCTTTGAGAATCTCAGTTTTATTCTGTCTTATGAAACTAATTTTGACTTTGAAAATTGTTCTTTTGTTCATGATATAAATGAATGGAATATAATGATACTCTTCTAGAAGACAAAGCATTTCCTTAAAATGTTTGCTAGGTTAAGCTGTGCTGTTCCATTGATGGTTATTTTAAATTAATGATGAGAACTGTAATTTTAAATACTATTTCTTTGTAGACAAATTATAATCAAATTGAAAGACTAAATTCTGCAAGTACTGTATAATATTTTTTGCTTACAATGCAACATTTTTATTGTACCTTCCGTTTTGAGGATTTATATCTGTATTTCTCTTTGCATTATACAAATATACCAGTATTTTCACTCTGGAGTGTTTTTTGTTGTTGTTGTTGCTGTTGAGGTTCTGACTGGCATGAATACTCATCTACATATGTTACTCATGTTTTATTTTCTTTTCAGTGCATGCTTTTCAATCTCAGGTTTTGTTGATTGACCATCAGCATATCTAAGACATGTGGAGACTTGTTAACTTAAAATGCAAGGTAAAGATCTGCAACTCCCCTTTTTGAAGAAGCAGTAGACATGTACACTGCTTGAAAACTTTTCTATAAAGATATAGAATGGTGAATAAAGTGGTTGTTTTAATAAAATAGTTTAAAAATGGATATAGTAAATATATTAAGATTTATTTGAAGATAATGTAAACTACTAAATATCCAACCCAAATGGGAAACATCATAAGAGTGTAAGACCAATTTAACTCATATCTGGTAATGTTTAACATTATTTCATTTTGTCTGTAAAAGTCCATTAGTCTGTGCAAACAATTTCACCTTTGGAAAATATGAGTAACCATTACTCTGTGTTTTCCTTGGGTGATAAGAACTGGTGAACCTTACTATTCAAGGGCCATCCACCAGTTATGTCAGCTACCTAATGTCAGGGACATTCAGGAAGGGAATCTCTAACTTCCACCCACCTAAGTGATTCAGGTTCAAAAAGTAGAAATCATAAGCCTATGTGATACTTGGAATAGTTGGTACCTGGCAGTACAAGAACTTTGTGGTCGACCCTCACAATTCTAGCCTTGGGTGGTGATTCTGTGCAGAAACCACCAGCTGCCTGTGTGATCTCGATTTTATCGATATTTTTTCACATAACCCAGTGATTCTTGAATTTTAACTTTTTTTTAACATTTATAAGAATTACTTTATTTTTTTTTATAATAATGGTCCTTATTTCTTTTTTTAGCAATAATTTTTTTTTTTTAATTTTTTTTTTTTTTTTAAGATTTATTTATTTATACAAGCACTGGGTACAGTCAGAAGCGCGGGAGGGTGAGAGAATTCACCAGAGCCAGAGCAGGGAGCAGAGCAGGCAGAAGGACCTAAGTACACTGCTGAGGGGAGCAGCGGGCGGGACCCTCCCCCGGTGGCCGGGGAGCAGCCGGGGATCAAACCGGCGCTGCAGAGTCTGTGGGCAGCTTCGCAACCCAGCGCTCAACCGCTGCGCCACCGGGGAGGCCCTATAAGAATTACTTTATAAGTGTAAGGTAAGTGTCCAGAGATGTGTGCTAACAGTGCCCAGATATAAGACATGTCGTTCTCAAGAGGGATTGATGTGCACTCAGGAAAGAGCAGACGCTGGCGGTACCTCCAGGACTTTGTTCAAATGGTAACCTTAGTTATGTGTACAAACTGGGTTGTCTGGTTTGATTTGGTCTGGTTTTATTCTGATTAGATGGATGATTTCTAATGAGCATTCAGGTGAAAGTAATGAGAAGGGACAGTCAGCTGTAAGAGAAAAAGAAGAAGAGTAGTGAAACAAGTTAGCCTAAAAAACAATGTGTTGGGGCTAGCCCCTCAACACCTCAACAGCCTCTGGGATCAATCTAGTAACATGTACTTTGTTAATTATATTAATAAAATTATCAAGGGATGGCTGAGTCTCAGAATATTTATTATACCAGGATAGGCATAATGTATTTGGGGAAAACGTCCATTAAAATGGTCCATTTTGCTTATTTGGGAAGTTAATTTAGCCCAAACAGTGATATAAATGAATTATTATTAGCAATAAAAAATTGACTTCTTGCATATATAATCTTCACTGCAAGTTTTATCATGGAATTATTAGGTAAAAATGAGCAATTTTTAGGTCTTTTGATATAAATAAGTAGCTTTACTGAAAGATTATATCTACAAATTTCTACCTGATCATGTTCATTTTTTTTAAATGAAATAGCTTGAGTGGGGAAGCATATAAAAATCAATAACGAATTAATAAATAGTGACAAATAATAGTCTCTGTAGCCACCAAGCCTTGCCAAATATTGTCAGTTTGCCACATTGATCTCTGCTTTCCTTTTTCCTTTCATTTCTTCCTATTTTTCCCTTTTTCCATCCTTCCCTCCCTGCCGTTACTTTTCGCCTTTCCCTTTAAAAAAAAAAAAAGAAAGAAAGAAAACATGACAGGGCTTGTTTTTTGCAGGTGAATTATTGGGTTGGTGGAATGGGGTTCTATCCTTTACTATGCTTTTTTAAAAGATTTATTTTTATTTATTTATACAAGAACTGGGGTACAGGCCAGATGCACAGGAGGGTGAGAGGATTCACCAGAGACAGAGCGGGGAACGGAACAGGCAGACTGACGAAATACACTGCTGAGGGGAGCAGCGGGAGTGACAGGAGAGGTCTGCTGCACCATGTGGGACACTTGCCAGCTGGCTGGGATCAAACCGGCGCTGCAGAGGCTGCGGACAGCTTCACAGCGTGGTGCTCAACCACCTGCGCCACCAGGAAGGCCCTATCCAAGTCCTACAGAGTTAAGGGCAAACATCTCTGCCAGCCACAGGCTTTCACAGTGTGGCTCCTCCACACCCTGGCCCCATCCTCCCCTTGTATTGCTGTCTCTCCCTTCTCTGATATCTTTTATAAGCTCCACCTAGAAAACCCATCTTCCCTTCTCTGCCTGGGAATCCCTCACCTAGCCCTCGCGGGCATGCGAAATATTTAAGTGGACTGGCGTGGGTACCTTGTACAACTGGATCACTGGGTCCTGGTTGAACTTTGGGTCTGCTGAACCTGGATCCAAGACTTCTGGAAGAACTTCTTCCTCCAGCCAACCCCTTCTGGGTTCTCAAGGTACATTGTGTTTACCGCCACAGAATCTGCACACGTACATGAGTCACACCATGGGCTCTTGGCTCCCTTCTCAGGTGCATCTTCTCCCAATCCCTGCTCAGGCCCTGTAGCCCAGTTGCTCCAAGTAACTGACAGTGCCCTGAACAGATCATCCTGTTCACATCTTGGCAGGAATTGTTCCTTGCGTCCAAAATCTTCACTCCCTTTCCCCGCAACTTATCTGCTTGTTCAGCTTTCAAACATAAAGAGTGAACTTCTAGACATAGAGGGTAAACTTCTTGCCTCTACAGAGAAGGGGGAAAGTGTCCCAGTGCAGGTCCTGCAAGACTCTCAAGGCTCCAAATTTAGTCATTAGAGCTAAATGCTATGGCAGACTGAGTAGCAGACTTATTGTTTAAAGAGCATTTTGAGTTGTCTGTGCAGAAGTGGCTGGACTTATATAATACAGCAGACCCAAAATATTGTTCCGCATTCATCTGTCACTCTCTGTGTTCTACTAAGACCTCTGGACTGCAGGACCCCATCTATGAGAGGTAAATGAGGTAATGGGAAACTGTCTCTGCCCACCCAAATCTTAGCCGCATATAAACACTGCTTACACTTTACACTGCTTATTAGCCGCTTCCGGGGTAATTAAAAAAGGAAACTTGATCTGAGTCCAAAATATTCTTTATGCTTTTTCTCCTATTTGGACAAGAGTTTTGGGGTCAATCAAGCAAAGATCCCTCTTGCTCTCCCACTTCCTTTCTTTTGGTGGATATTTTTTGGTGGGGATGTGATACCTGGTGCTGCAGCCACCATTTTGCACCAGGAGAAGGGAGATTAACAAGACAGTGAAAAATAGTAGTCCAGAAAGATAAAAATAAAAAACAGGCACCCATTTTAATATTGTTGAGTTGCTTAACCAAATGAGCAACCTCCTATCTCTAGACTTCTGATATTGAAATAAAAGCTATTATTTCTGCTACTAATATTCAGGGAGCCTGTTATTTGAAGCAACAATTATTAAAGCAAAAGATAAAGCAACAATACATAAAACTACTCTATCTTCTCTATTCTCTTGATGTCCTGGAACTGTATTCACAGATTTTTAAAAATTAAGACTCCTTAATTCAGTTTTTACAACTATCAGATCATGTAGCTTGCTATTTAATTGTTAAACTGTCTCTCAAAAATAATCATATAAATTTGACTTGCTTTTTCAGATTAAAATAAAAATTCTGTTTAATTGCATGTTATAATATCTTTTTGATTAGTGCCTGTTTAAGCTTTTTGATATTATAAGTCTTACTTCAGGCATCTGAAAGCCACCTGAATGAATCTAATCAATGGGTACTGAAAACTAGTAAGAAACCAGTTCCTGTGGTGGCCAGGGCAGGAGGACACAGGAATAAGGAAGGTCCAATTCTCTTGCTAACAAGTTAGCTAGCCAGTCAAACAAACTTGGCAAATGTGCCCAAAACCATAACACAAGACAGAACACAGCAAATGCCAAAGGAGGGATCTAGATAAAGAGCTCAGGGATAACAAGGAGCTCAGACATCCTAATAGATTGTCTAGAAAGGGCCCTCAGCATCCTGCCTCAGCTTACCTAACTGAGGAAAGCAGGAAAAATCAGAAAATTGAAATGAAAATTGTCCGCGCTCCATCTGCCCTCTCCTCCTAGCTTCTTACTTTTCTTTCTGACTTCCACATGCTCCTCACTCCAGACTTTGTTTTTAAAGGAAGTCTCTAAAACCATTTAATTCTCACTGGAAAGTTTTCTATTGCAATTCTATCCAACGATTCAAGCCCAATAAGGAAGGCAGTCAATTCAATGGAGGAAGTTTGTTACATCAAATCTTGTGGCAAGGAGAGCCAGCGAAGACCCTATTGATGAGAAATTTCAGAATGGAATACAAATCACACAGGTAGCCCATAAAAAGACCACCCTACTCCCTTCACAAAGAAAGGGGAGTAGCAGGTTTACACTACAGAAAAGCGTATTATGTGCTTTCGGTGAAGAGAAAAGGAGGAGAAAAGGCTTAAAGTAGGTACTCAACCCACCCGGTATCCCGGCTGCAGGCACTTAAGATAAACAGCCTGAAATTCATGTCTGAAAGCCTGAAGTCTGGATGGCACTTCAAATCACACATGCAAACATGTTTTCAGTTGTTATGTCAAGGCATAAATGCAATCCTCTTTTTTCTCAGTAACATTAAAGAGACAGGTAAAGTAAAGCTATTATTGAGTTGGTTTCTAGGAGGAGTAATTTAGCCATTTATAAATTGTTTGAAGTGACCAGCCTACTCAAAATGGAGAGCATGGAAACTGTCAGAAAAGTGTGTATTTAAACATTTCCTGAATACATTTGCATCACCTGAAGTATTCCAGTCTGTATAGCTTTCTAGGATGGAAATTTCATTTTCTGCCAGGATGTGTTATCTGAGAAGGACACATTGATTTTTTGGTTACAACCTGCGCTGGAACCTGCAGAGTGCAATCAATGGCTTCATTTTCCTGAAGATACAGGTGTGCTGTAATTTTGAAAGGCTTTGAAAAATTATTAAAGTTTTGATACCAACTTAATACAAGCCTTATTAAAATATTCTCTGGAGATCATGAAATTTAAAATGCATGAGGTGGAACTTTTCCTTGTCTTTTAACGTACTCTTTTCCTTTCATTCACCCCTATATATTCGCCATATATTTCCTCAGTATTGACCAATTTGCATGGCAATGTGCTCGGTAGAAAAGGAAGATGGAGAAGAGATAGGAAAGATCCTGTCACAGGTATTCATTGCACAAAGCGATAAAAAGAGTATAAGTGTGTAGTTCTTTTAACCCACAGTCACGATCAGTTTAATTTGCATATCTATCTTGAGGAATTATGGGATACCCAGAGCTATTTCTAGAACTTGATTTGCATAATTGTTTTAATCCTTTATGAGGATGGTGATGTGTGGTCTGACAAAAGATTTTTTTTTAATTTGTAAGTTACCTTATAAGTTTTATAAAGATATTAGAATTAAATACCTTTAGATATATATTTAATAACCTTCCTCTATTGAAAGGAACACAATTATACAAAGGCATGATTAGTCTTCTGCTAATGGCATATTACTTTACTTTTTGCTAATTGGAAAAACAGCCTGGTTCACCGAAAGTTTGTCACTTAAAGTTTATTCGTTTTTCATTTTTTATACCATCTTTTTGGTGAGATTAAAATTCTTTTAAATATCATAAGAAAAATTACAGATATAATGGGCCTCTGTGACTTTCCCTGTCCCTAAAATTTCTTAATTCATGGGTAAATAACATCTTTGGGTTTAGAATTGTGCAGCAAGTAATGGTGTTTGAGACATTAATGCTCTTGTGACCAAAGTATATAAATAAGTTTATTTCTGATCAGTTTTCTGATTTGAATATTCTTCTTCCATTTGGATACTGCATTGTTAAGCTATCATTTCAGGAATGTGGTAAAGGGGAAAAACTCCATTTTGAATGTTGGAACACTGATAGCTCTAATTCAGTCTACTCGCCACCCCATTCTTTCTGTTCCACACCTGGACTAACCAGACCCCGGCAGGTAAGCCTGTCCCAGTCCTGTCTCCTAGGAAAAACTGACCAAAGTGTCTCCATATAGCCACTTGAACTGACTTGCATGGCGTGAATGAAACATTTTGTAACTTCCTCTTGGGTCTGTTTGGTATCATCAGTCCCAACATACAAAACAATTTTGGGTGGAAGGATCACCCCACCCTCTACAGGGCAAGCACTAAACAAGAACAGAAAAACAATGTTTTAAAGATAATGGAAGTATAAAGTACAACAACATGATGCATTTTTAATTTTTTTCTTAAAGATTTATTTATTTATTTATTTATTTATTTATTTATTATTTATTTATTTATTTATACATACAAGCACTGGGCACAGTCAGAAGCGCGGGAGGGTAAGAGAACTCACCAGAGCCAGAGCGGGGAGCAGAACAGGCAGAAGGACCGAAGTACACTGCTGAGGGGAGCGGCGGGCACAGCGGGCGAGGCAGGAGAGTTCTGTCGCACCATGTGGGACACTCGCTGCCGGCTGGGGATCGAACTGGCACTGCAGAGGCTGTGGGTAGCCTTGCAGCCTGACGCCCAACCGCTGCGCCACCAAGGGAGGCCCTGCATTTTTTAAAAGAATGATTCCGTTTGTATTTGTTGGTGGAAAAGCTTTAACTGAGACCCAAAATATGAGTGGCTTCTTTCTCTGGGGCTCAAAGGCATTGCTTTAGGACATCCATCCAGCAACCCAGTTGGTGGGTCAGCTGTACTGTCATCTTTCTCTGGGTCCAAAGCAGTGGATCTACTGAAGACCAAGTAGAGTACAATTTTAAGCAAGTGAGGTACATTACTTCTGCTCATGCTCACTGCTAAGGACTTAGACATATGGTCACACCTAGCCAAGGGAAGCTGGTAAAGGCAGAATGGAGATGTCTAGATGTGCCCAGCTAAAGCCCTGTGCCCAGCTAAAACCACTGAGGGGTGAGAGAGAACAGAGAAACATGAGGGAAGAAAAGGGTGAAAATATATTCATGAATTTATAAATTGCAGAAGACGATTGGATTCTGCCAGCCGTGTCTTCCATTCAGGGACTCTCCCCTCCTTCTAACTGAATCCAGGAAAATTAATGGAGAATATTAAGATTTGCTGTCCAAAGGACTGAGGATTGCAGACAACATTGAATTCCCGGGAAATAATCACAAGGCCATAGTTAGCAACATTCTTCTGTCTCTTACTTTGAGCAGCAAATATTTTCTTTAAAAGTTTCCACCCACAAGTGCAAATATTTCTTTGTAGATGCACATCATGGGCCGAAAATACTCTGCTCTCCTGTTTCAAATTCCATCTTGGAATTTTGAAAATATATCTCAAGAGTAAATGTTGAGGACTAGTATATGTCAGTCAGTGGAAGACCTTGGCATCATCATTTAAAGAAAAACGGCTGATGCTGATAGCCCACAGGTTGGGGCTATTTCCTATAAGGAATAGTGACAACTGGATTCTATCAAGAAGGGACCAAATCTATTTGCTACAAGACAATATGGTGGGGGGGGGGGTGGCACTCAGGGGCCAGTAGACCTGGCACATGCCTGGCACTTGATAAGATACTGGATGATGGATATATGAAGTGTCTTTATTCAGTTTTATTTTTGTTCAGAAATTTCCATCATTAAACATGTTTTTTGTTTTGTTTTTGCTTTTTGTTTCACAGCAGCTTCAATCTTGTCTATGGAGAACAGATCTGTTCCCAGTCATGTCAAGGAGACTCAATTTGTGAAACTTCTCAATAGTTTTTCAAATCTAACTTAATAAAACTATTTCTTCCAATTTTCTTATAAAACTTTTGAGTTTCTGCAACAATTGTTTCTATAAATTATATCGCATTTTAATCAAAATGTTTGGATTTAAACATTTTGGCAATTTACTTAGAAATGCACTTTAAAGATGTAAAATCTTTCATCTAGGATGAAATTTACTTTACTTGAGTCCTTTTCCTTCAACTTTAAAGGATTACTTAATGTAAAACTTTCCTCCTTGAAACAGAGCTGACATATAACTATGTAAAGCTTATCAAATGTTTACCTTTCTACTACTCTAAATACAATTATTTTTTATTCTTAGGATGACAATTTTGTAAAACCCATTTGGGGTTTTAACTTTTTAAAATATTGTCTTTCTTCATTTTGATTGATACTGAAACAAAAATTTATCATTAAATAAGGTCAAGCAGACACAAAGTATCTTTGGACTAACGCAGGGGTTCTCACTCACTGGAGGGGACAATTTGTCCCTACCATGCCCCAGGAGACACTTGGTTATGTCTGGAGACATTTGGGGTTGATATAAGAAAGGGTGTCTACTGGCATCTAATGGATAGAGGTCGTGGGTGCTGCAATCATCCCACAACGAACAAGACAGTCTCCCAAACACAGAATTATCTGGCCCAGAGCCAGAAAGGTTGAGGTTGAGACTCCCTGGACTTAAGTGAGAGAGAGTGCCTGAAGACACTTGCCACAGTTGCCCCTCCAAGGATCAGGCCTGTTGTCGCCTGTCCAGTGCAACTGTGAGGGTGAGTATTCCAGGCTCCATGCCAAGGGCAGCCCTGGGTAGACAGAGAGATGGACTCTGCGGGTACACAATGCAAGTTAGTGTTTGCATCTTACCAGAAATCATGGCCATACCAGGATTCTTTGTTTTGTTTTTAAGCTTTTGAGACATTTTATTGAAATGCTTACTAGTTTGTTATTCATTTACAATTGCTGCAATATTGGACTTTCTAAAGCATTTTGATGATTTACGGAGTCATTGAATTAGAATGATGTTCTGAGAGCCATGGGAAAGTGGGGCAGGGAAAAGGGAACATCTCCTTGGGAGTCTGGAAGCTGATTCACTTCACAGGGCACACCTGGAGTAAGTAAGCGATCATGACACTAAGGGAGGGGAGCTGGGCTCTATGTCCCACCATAGGGCCAGCAAGAGAGCTCAGGTGAGCTGAGCTGGCCCCAAGTCTGCTTCCCTAACCTAATACTTCAGAACTTTGAATAGACTCCTCAAATGAGCTATGTGACTGCAACTAAAACTCCAATGGATCCCTTCTCTGACCTTTCCAATAGAAGCGGTGGTGGGACAAAGCAAAGAAATCCATTCATGCTCTGGGGCATAAGAATTTTAGAGGCTAGCAATAAAAGTTCAAGACATTTAGCTACTCTCTTGACAGGTCCTTTAACTAGAAAGATGTCTCCTAACGTAGCATCACAGGAAAGCAGTAGTATTTCTATAGAAACATATTCTGCTATTCTTTCTCAGGGGCTGTCAGCCCTGCATGTCCCTTAGGACTAACTGGGGAGCTTCAAAGGAAAATCCCAACACACATGCCTCACCCCAGACAAATCAGATCAGAATCTCTGAGGCTAGTGAATCTTGCCCCTTGGGATTAATTAGGAACATTTAAAAGAAACCCCAACACACATGCCTCACCCAGACAAATTAGATCAGAATCTCTGAAACTAGGGGATGATGGAGGAAAAAAATGGGAATGGTACTTCAAAAACAGCATATGAATGGCCTCACTCATTTTGGGGAATGTGTACTCAAAAAGTGCTCTGATTATTAAGGGAGGGGCAGAAAAGGAGTAATAAAATGTAATAATAATATTGTTAAAGATTGTGGTCTTTGGGACACATTAAAAAATTCTGGATGAGGGCCTCCCCTGGTGGTGCAGCAGTTGAGCCCTGGGCTGCGAAGCTGCGCACGGCCTCTGCAGCACCGGTTCGATTCTCAGCCGGCCAGTGAGGGTCCCACATGATGCGCAGACCCTTCCTGCCTCCTGCTGCTCCCCTCAGCAGTGTGTTTTGTCAGTCTGCCTGCTCTGCTCCCTGCTCTCGCTCTGTTGAATTCTCTCACCCTCCCGTGCTTCTGACTGTACCCAGTGCTTGAATAAATAAATGAATCTTTAAAAAAAAAAATACTGGATGAAAACAGTTCTCTAATACAGAAGGAAATACTGAGAGCTAACAAATTAGGGGGAAGATATCAGAAAATGAAATATTATGGGGAAATTATCTGAAACACATGGCAACATGCTGAAGACAGTAAAATTAGGATTGATAGAGAATTTTAGACAGTGATCCTCGCCGAATACCAAAAATGTCCTGTTTTTAAAATTAAAACAGTCCCCACCGTTAATCTTCTAAAATATGAAGTTAGAAAAGTTTGGGATGAGATTTCTGATACCAAAACCAATGAAGAGGAAAACTGGTTCATATGTTTGATGTGTCACTGGACTTACTTTGTCATGCTCCAATAAAAGAACTCCTTGACATACAAGGGAGAAGGAAGATCTTCAGTCAGATAGGAGGGTGCATAAAGAAATAGTTTTGTCATAATTCTTCCTACAGTTAAAAAGGTCGCTTTTAATTTTTTTATTATTTTTGCATAGAACTGGGTGTAGGTCAGAGGTTTGAGGGGTGAGAGGATTTACCAGAGACAGAATGGGAAGTTGAACAGGCAGTATTGAATGAAATACACTGCTGAGGGAAGCAGTGGGCAAAGCAGGAGAGGTCTGCAGCACCATGTGGGTCAGCTCCCTGGCTGAGGATTGAACTCAGTGGTGAGGGAGGACCCTAAAAAGATTGCTTTCAAAAAATGATTGAAGAAAGAAATGACAGTTTTCATGAAAGTCAGTATTTGCCAAGGAGTCCAAAGGTCCACTTGTGCTTGGTCATTAGTTACAGACATAAGATCTATTCCTACCTTAGAATGGATGGAATCCATTCACAATTTTTATGTCAAATTAGATTGCTGACTTGGCTTTTCTTGTATAAGCACTCCTTTGCCTTGTAGAAATTCTGCCCTGTGATATCCCTGCATCAGTGAGAGAAGAGCTGAAATAAACAGCCTGACAGTCTTCATAGTCTTCAAAGTCTTCAAGACTTTGAGTGTCACACAGTTATTTTAAAGAATCTCCATGAAGCATGGTTACAAGTTTTTTGAAGCTGTTATTTGAAAAGGCTTAACTTTTGTTCAAAGTTTTTATCAAGTTAATAAGTGATTACCACATTGAACTGTACACTACAAAGGGGAGTATTAGTTATTCATAAATTTAACAACCAAGTAGACAAATATTAAGTGGCAAAATTTTGTTTTTCTCTGGATGGGTGTGAATGAGTCAGGAGATCCAGTCCTAAGTTTTCCACACAAACTTCACATTCACTCCTTGGACTGTGTACAAATAATTTCCCATTTTAGTAGTGATTTGTTAAAAAAACTGAGTTGATGTCACAGAAATTTTGTTAAAATTTTGTTAAAATTTTGTTATAAAGCTGTTTTATATATATATATATATATATATATATTTTACTTAGGTGAAAATGATCGATCCAATTAAGTTTCTTAAGTTTCACTTAAGAAAAAGGACATCTCAAACATTATATGAAAACATTTAGCAAAATTGTTAAAGTGCCTATTTCTTTACCTAATACTCCACTTGCTCAAGTCTAATCTTTTTTTCATCAAACTTACTGAGGAATATCCTTGAACACAAAGTAAATGGAACCAAAAATACTACAACTATGACCAAGTATGGTAATTAGTAGAGCAAATCCCATATATTTAGCCTATGTGTCAGCCCACGGGGTAAAGTTACATGCAATGAGCAATTGTAAGCTCCCGCTGAGTAAATACCTACAAAATGGACACAATCTCTTTCAAACAGTGGGTTGGCATGGTCAAGTTTAGTCAGTTAAACACATTTTGTAAGTTGTTTATTTGCGATGCTGAATTCATTTACAATTCTTGGAGGGTTTTTTCCAGGTCAGACTACATTGGCACCACTGTACACTTAGCATCCAGGGGCGTGCCTAACCATCCACGTAAACACGCCATCACTATTTGCTGAATCAATACAGGGAAATCCCAGGAGTCCATTCCTGATTACAATTGGTTTGACAGGTCATAATTGTCCTTCATACTCCAAAACCTCAGTGATTTTACACATTGTTTATTTTTTGTGCTGTCTTAAAACACATGCAAACAGAATTTTTCTGTATGTAAATGAAAATGCACATACTGTTAGTGCTAATTTACCAATTTCGGAGGCTTTACCCCATTTTAGAATGTGGGCTGTATAGAAATCTGCTTATAATAAAAACTGACAACAACTGTGACAAAAATAAGGATATAATATTAAAATAAATCAAATGATATACAGTACTGTCATTATTCTGATACAGAATTTTTACACAGCAATATTGATACAGGTACAAATGGCAGGAAGTCAGGCAACTCATTACAAAAGACCTTCTGATTACAAATAAAGTTTAAATTACAACTTAATGCTGATTTAACAATGGTCACACTTCCTCTTCAAGTGACATTTTCTGGAACATTTCTAACTGAGATGTTTCAAAAATAAACTTTAAAAAAGAAAGAAATGTAATATTCTATTGGAAAATAAATCTTTTTTAAAAACACAGATCTAGAAATATGGACTAAATTGACTTTCCATTCCTTCGCACGGATCAAACAGCAGACCTGGAAGTCCACGTGCATAGACAGGTTCAGGGAGAGTCTGGAAGCACCCCCCCATTCTCCACTCCAGTGAAAGAAGTGTGGAGGGTTCAGTTCAACTACACGCCTTTCACTGTTTAAGTATCAGGCAAAAGCTTGATTCTCATCAGTGATTCTGCCATCAAACTAAAGGATTTTGTCTCTCTCAGCCCTTTTAAAATGCTAGAGGGGCCATGAAGGAAAGGGAGAAAAAAGTGAGGGCCAGAAAATTCTTTGAGGGGTGACAGACCAGAGACCAAAGTAGGAGGTGAGAGGGAGTTAAGAAAGAAAAACTTGCACAAAACACCAAATTCTTATTCCCCTCTTTTTGTGAAAATGGGTGTTATTGGCATAAAGAAAGCCAAACCAAACCAAAACACAAACTGGGAAATGAGAACCACTTCCATAATGACTTGCGCTTTATATTTCTATCCAAAATTAAAATCTTCTTTCAATAAAAAAAAAAAATCATCATTTAAAAGGCAAAGATAAAATGTGACTTGGAAAGTTGAGGAAGCAACAGCATTTTTTTCTGGCATCTTATTTGTTTGGCACAATCACAAGTAAATATGCTTTACATACATCATGTGGCTGTTCACATTTAAAGTTACTACTCTAAAGTGATTACTTTCGGGCTAAACAAATAAACCGGTTAAATGACGTTCGTAAACAGGCTAAGCCGGGCATACAAGGACAAGTGTGATGCATTCTCCGCCCAAAAAATGGAACCTAAAATAAAAAGGGAAACTGAGTCAGAGCAGGAACTGTTTACAAAACAAACTGAACAAATTGTTCTTGAGACATGTCTTCCAATAACTAGTGTTGATGGAATATTAACCATTCATTAGGCAACAAGTTCAGCACTTTTCTATGTATTATGCTTGTCCATCCTTACAGCCACCCTGTGAAGACAGCAAACACTTCAATAATACCCATTTTACAGATGGCAAACTGAGATGCTGAGCTATCAGTAACTTGCCCAAGGTCTCACATCCATGACTAGAAATTTGGCTGGCAATTGGGCCAGATAGACCAAGTCTTTTAACCATCAAGCTATACTTTCTTTTACTTTTTTGCATTTTAAACTTTTTTTTTAACATGTATTTCTACTGATACTCCTGAGGGAGAGCATAACATCATGGGCATGACTATATATACCTAATGAGCAAGTATAAATCCACAGACAATGGGCAACATATAAAGTCACATGTTTGCACACGCAGGTCAGGAGTCAAAATCCTGGTGGGGAGCAGGGAGGAACAGAGGACAATTACGAAAGGAGGCGAGCTCAGTTTGCAGACATGGAAGAAACTAAACTAAACCCGGCCTGGTGGGGAGAGCTAGCAGGAAAAGGTCGTCTTCATTCTGAGGGACCTTCAGCTGCTGCTTCAGAGTCCTGCCTAGGCCACCAGCACAGCAGGACTGAGGAGAGTCCAGCAGCAACAACGGCTCCCTGTGCTGGCAGGAGTGTGGTACACTCACACTATGTACGCTTCCTAAAGGCTGAGAGCAAAACTCATCTCCCTCCCCAAGGAATGGTGCCCTCCTGAGACCCTGCCTGCCCTGTAAGTGGTGTGGAGAAAGAATAGTCCAGACCTGGAGGCTGTGAATAGTCAAAACAAAATCACTCCAACCCAGGATAACACAAGGGAGGCAAGCTCTTACAGACTCCGGCCTCAGAGATGCTTCTGTAGTGTAAACATAGCAGAAAATGTGTCCTTGCTCTTTCCCAGATCAAATGCTTTGTTCAGGGTCATTCTAGTGTATTGCCTTCCACCAAAAGAGGCCGCCCCACACCATCTGTCCTTATGAGAACATCTGAGATGCACCTTCCAGATGCCTTCTAAATAATTTCTTTATGCATTTTAAAAACACACACACACAATTTGCAGACAGTGGCAGAACCATTCTAACCATTTTTGGGGGTTGAACTGACAGGACAGAACTAACTTTATGGTAGTCCAACCACCAATGTTCTCGGTGTTATTTTTGGGTGACACCATGCTCGTGTTCTTCTTACCTTTTTCTTTTTTCTTCTCTTCTTCTTCCTTCTTTCCTGCCTTCCATTTCCAAAATGGTTCTGGAAGGGCCAGGGAGATGATTGAGATCAATAAATACCGACGGAAGAAAGGGAGCAGTAGGCGAGCAAGGCAAGCACGTGGTGGACAGGCAGAGCCATCAGGTGTCTTTGTCTTTTTGAAAGGGCAAGATGTTCAAGACTCTGACGACAGTGTCTGTATCTGGCACCATGGCCACTGGCTCCATGGAGACTTGTACTCAGAATGGTTCTGTCACTGTGTGTGTCAAAGGTACATGGCTGGCTGGCTCATTTATTTTCAACAAGAAAAAGTCAGAGGAGGTGGGTACGGCTGCACTGGCTTGGCCAATTACAAATGTATAGTATGAGATCCCTTCTGTCCTGGAAACTGAAAACTTCCCATTTTCCAAGCCTAAAGTTAATGCTTGCCCAGTGGCTCTCAACTGGGGGTGATTCTATCCCTACTACCCAGGGGATATCAAGCATGGTCCAAAGATATTTTTGGTTATCACAACTGGGGGAGGGGGCAGTGCTATTGGCATCTAGTGGGTAAGAGCTCAGCAATGTGGCTAAACACAGTGCACATGACACAGCCTCAATGACAGAAAATGACCCCAAATGTCAATGGGCTGAGGATGAGAAACACTGACACAGGCAGAGAATCCAAGAAAAATGAGTCTGAAATGAGGGACCTAGAGGGATAGTGAACCTGTCAAACTTACACATGGAAGACAAGCAGGCTTCTTTTACTCATTCTATTAATTGTTGACAAACATAGCAGGTGCTATTTCAGCCACCAAGCATACAGTGGTAAACAAAACAGAGGCCCTGTCTGTAGGGAACTTGAACTTTAATGATGAAAGGTACACATCCAGTAAGGCGGTTTCAGCTGGCTAGTAAGTGCCCTCAGGGTGGACAGGGACGCTCTGAGCTTTGAACATCATGACACTATGGTGACTCTTTGGCCTGCCATGTGGGTTCTGCTGTCTTCAAAGCAGCAGAAAAATAGGCCAGGATTCCTACAGCTTGTGTAGGAACTCCACACCAAACCCGAGAGCCAGGTTGTCACCTCACTTTGACATGAGTGAAGTAACATGGCAGCTAAGGTTACTAGCTAGAAGGGGTTTGTGTCATCATCAAATCCAGTCCCATTTTCTCCCAAATTATGCTTTTTTTCTCAAGTGCCAGACTCCAGACTCTTTGAAGGATGGGCCTCGTCTGTTTTACTCATGAACCCACAGCACTTAGTGGTTTACATAGGAACACTCAAGAAAATATTTGTTAAATGCCTATCTCCTTCCCTCTCCAAGAGGGACCATGAACTCTCTGGAGGTAAAGGGGTGACCCTCTTAGGTCCTGTGGCTGCCCCTCACCCTGCCCACGTGACACACACCACCAAACTGAAGACAGGGACTTATACTGTGAAGTCAAGAAGCTGAAGGCCCTCACAGTGTAAGCCCCTCAAGTGTAAGGTCACATATTTTGTGACACTCTCAAAGACATCTTTGTAGATGTAGATATTCTTCTACATATCATCTTACCAAGGGCAACAAGACCACGTACAACTCAACCAGACCTTCCTCAACCGACACTAACCTCATGGAACATGCAGCTGTCACTTTATGCCTTCTCCTTATTCTCAGCAAACCTACCTCCTTTTTCCAAATCCTGTCTGTTTCTCCCTACTCCAAGCATTTCCTAACTGCACCAGCCCAGCGCCTTGGCCCTCTTCCCATTCCACCCATGAGGCCCTCTTGATCAAGACCTTGAGTGCTGGTGTGATACATTCACTAGATAATTGCTGGTTTCTCAACTGGCCCACTCAGTTCAGATGTTGGCTGCACATGCACCGTGTGACAAACCTGACAGGTATCTAATAGTCACAAGTGCATGAGAAAGTAATTAGAGAAGATGCATTTTCTGATATACAAAGGCAGTCAAGGAGCTAACCATTCAGTCAAATTTGATGATTTACTGCAGAATCAATCATGTCCTTGACCCAAATTTCTAACAGCCTACACCTATGCTGAGGCAGGCCCACCAGCACTCTCAAGGAGGCATGATTCTTACCTATTTGCAGTGATTTTAAAGAGAAAATAGCACTAATATGAAACATATTTTTTTTTAATTTGCATGGGACTTTATTTTTTTTAAGATTTATTTATTTTATATAAGAACTGGGGTACAGGTCAGAAGCTTGGGAAGGTAAGAGAATTCACCAGAGCCAGAGCGGGGAGCAGAACAGGCAGACGGACCAAAGACACTGCTGAGGGGAGCAGAGGGAGAGGCAGGAGAGGTCTGCCGTGCCATGTGGGGTTCGTGGGGTTCTCCCTGGCCAGGGGAGGGGGGGAGGTATCGAACTGGAGCTGCAGAGGCAGCGGACAGCTCCGCAGCGCGGTGCTCAACCACTGCGCCACCAGGGAGGCCCCAAACATACTGTTTTTGATGTCTCTCAAAATAGAGTCAGTTATAATAAAAGGGAAATCTAACAGAATACATGAAGTCTTGTCATATGACATAAAAAGCGCTGGTACTGTTACATTACTTGTAATAAAGCCAGCTTCGTTACAACGTTTCTTAACAGAAGTAAATATTTAAAAAAAATAAATAAATTGCATAGCACTACATAAAATAAAAACTAAAAGTCCCATACTCCCACAGTTTCTGGTTTTAATAATTATGAAGATTGTCACTGAATTTGGCAAGTTTTACACTATTTCTTCAAAAATGTTTGGACGAGATATATATCCATATAGCCCAAAGTCATTCAACGATTTATCTATATCCCTCTTGTGAGCAGAGGGTTAACATGGGGCCTGGACTAATGCATCCCTGAGCCTCTCTCTGCACCGATATTTCAGAGATTCCCTCTGCTGCGGAGAGCCCTGCCCAGGCCCAGGGGAGCAGTGGGCACAGAGGCCTTGGGCCTCGACTAGGGGGGCACAAAAGACTCAAAAGAAATAAAGGTGGTAGCCTCAGTGGGTCAAGGGTAATCCACATATACCCTGGCTCTCATCTGTGGCAGCCACAAGCACCCTGGATGGATAAGAGGGCATTGAGCTACGTGCTTGGGATGCTGATGAGGGCCCGAACAGACAGGTGTGCTGGGGACTCCTACCCTGTTTCCTGGAAGGCTGAGTAAGGGCAGTGTTCAACCACAGCAATTCCCACCCCCACATCACCCCCAACTCTACTCAGGGGCATCCGTCAATGTCTGCTCATTTGGATGTCGCTACTGGGCAGGGAGTGAGCCTGGCATGGGAGGGTAGGGGTGGGAGCCGGAAATGTTGCTCAACATTCTACAGTGCCCAGCACAGCCCCCAAAGTTATCTGATCCAAAATGTCGATAGCACCGAGGCTGAGAAACTCTATCTTAGACTAAAGCAGAGTTATGTCTTGACAGTTTCTCTGCCAATTTAAACCTGTAATCACAGCTACATTGTTGCTCTGACAGACCAAATGTAGACAGCTGCTCTGACTTGACAGCAAAGATGAGGAAGTCATCCTTTCTTGTATATGAGCTATATGTTTTTTTAAAAAAAGATTTTATTTATTTTATACAAGAACTGGGGTACAGGTCAGAAGCCGGGAAGGTGAGAGAATTCACCAGAGCCAGAGTGGGGAACCGAACAGGCAGACAGACCAAAGACACTGCTGAGGGGAGCAGAGGGAGAGGCAGGAGAGGTCTGCCTTGCCATGCGGGGTTTTCCCTGGCCGGCGGGGAATCGAACAGGAGCTGCAGAGGCTTCGGACAGCTCTGCAATGCAGCGTTCAACCGCTGCGCCACAGGGGAGGCCCGATATAAGCTATATTTTAGTGTTCAAACAACTCATAGAATTATAATTATGTTTACATCATTTCAGCATAGGTTGGTTCTAAAATAGGAATAGCTAATAATTTTTAAATCTTCCTTTTTTTTTTCACATGAACAAGACCCAGGTTTAATTTTGAAATTTTTTTCTTCAGAAAAGGAAAAAGTACTGGTCAAATTTTAAAGTGTAGGTAAAACAAAAAACAGAAAACAAAACTGGTAGTAAAAAATTGTCATAAAAAGTAGAGCAAAATAAAAAAAAAACAAGATTAATTTTTTGAAGGAAACAGTTGCTATAATAGAAAGAAACCATAAAATATTAAGCAATAAAATTAAAAGTATTAATCACATAATTATAAACCTCCAAAACTAACCAATAATCAGAATTGGATAGGAAAGGCTAATCTCTTTTGTAAGCTCTGAAAAGTATAGATATTAGTAGAAGTTAAAATACTATTATTTTAAGACAGCAAAGTATTCTCTGTAGATAAATGATTCAATAACTCAGTCTCAATTATTAAAAAAAATTGCTAGAATGAATATATGTGAAAATTATTTGCCTTAAAATTTGTTTAGAAAACATGCATCCTGGGCCTCCCTGGTGGCGCAGGCGGTTGAGCGCCGCACTGTGAAGCTGTCCGCAGCCTCTGCAGCACGGGTTTGATCCCAGCCGGCCAGGGAGAGTCCCACATGGCGTGGCAGACCTCTCCTGTCTCGCCCGCTGCTCCCCTCAGCAGTGTGTTTATCAGTCTGCCTGTTCTGTTCCCCACTCTGTCTCCGGTGTATCCTCTCACCCTCCCACGCATCTGGCCTGTACCTGGGTTCTTGTATAAAAATAAACAAATCTTAAAAAAAAAAAAGGAAAAAAGCATGCATCCTATTCTTCTTAGGTGGACTTGTAATTTCTTCTCTTTTTTAATTATCAAATGTAAAGTTCAAAGCCAGATAATTACAAAATAAGCTTAGCAAGGACTATAAACCTTGTAAGTGAAGTGGTACATCTGAAATAAGATAGTAAACTGAACTCAGTAGCTTCAATTCCTACCTACAAGGTTTTCAATTTAATTCATCAAATATTGTTCACTTTATCAAAAGAAACACTCTTGTGTGTAAAATGTGAACAAGTCTAGTCTTCACTTATTCACAGCCTTCTGTTTTAAAAACACCAAGTCCTGTGACTTCAAGCATTTTTCCAAAAAAATTTTAAGCATCAACCTATCACAATAAAACAGAATTTTCTATGCAGTGTATACACTTCTGCCACCTACTCATGGTCCATTACACTTCAAAGCAGGGTTGAATACTGTACATAATGTTTACCAGAAGAGATGTTGATAAAGCACTTATTTTCTTTAGTTATTTTAAATATGGTTGATATTCTGGAAGAACTAGAATTTTACCACGACAGGTTAACTTCACCCCAAAAAAGTAACAACTCTGGGACTTACTCTCAAAAAAGAGCACTGAAATGATGTATGAAAATGTATTTTCAAGACAGAAAAATAACCAGTAAGAATAGCTAGCTATCAGAGTTCTAGGAATACTTCTCAAGTGAGATCTGACTTGAACATTCAGATCTAACAGAAAAACTTGTTTTTTTCTATGACATCAGTTATTTTGCCACTTAATTTTACTATGAAAATCATAACCTGTTATTAAAGATTTCATTATTAAAACTATGATAAAAACTGAAGTGTAGAGATGTATCTTGGCTTACCAGAGAAGATTGATTTAATTCAGTTTCAGAACTGACCTTGCACCCAAACCTGAATTACAAGTGACCTATGGAACTGGGGAACCAGAATTTGGTTCTCTTAGCTCATATTTGGAAATCTCATTAGAATTATAACCCAAATGTCCCAAAATAGATGACTGGATTAAGAAGATGTGGTACGTATATACCATGGAATATTACTCAGCATTCAAAAAAGATAAACACATGCAATTTGCAGCAACATGGATGGACCTGGAAGGGATCATGCTCAGCGAAATAAGCCAAAAAGAAAAAGAAAAATACCGGATGGTCTCACTCATAGCAGGAATCTAGAAAACTTAAATAAGGGACCAGGAAAATGAGTAACTATAAGAAAGTGAAAATCAAAATCAACAAACAACTATGAACCAGAGACACTCTATGGGAGGTGGGGGGTGGGGAGGGGAGGGATTGGGGTCAAAATAAGGGGGTTGCAATTGCATGGGGAATATAAAAATAAATTTATAAATAAATAAATAAATAAATAAAAGTTTAGATTGGCACATAAAAAAAATAAAAAATAAAACTATTAAAAAAAAGAATTATATAGGATGCAACAAATTCCCCTGGGGAACCCTTATCCTTCATCCTAGTGACCATCCTGCCCTCGTGAACCAGCTTTGTGTCACTGGGCTGGAACATGTGCAAATCAAACACCACAACAGCTTTCCTGGAGGTAGGAAAGTACAATGATGGAGACCACAGACAACGGAGTGTCAGAAAGAAGCTAAATCCAGCGCCTGCTCTCTGACCTATCACCTGTGACCTCAATGAGTTACTGAAAGCCCTCCAAGACTTTAATGTGGTATGGAGAATGTGACAGAAATTGATATATTCACAGGCTTGTTGTGTGCTAAGTAAGAAATGCAGCCATAACAGTCAGTATAGAGTGTGGTACATCACAGCACTCAATCAGCAGCAGCTATGACTGCTATTGAGACACAAACAGCTCCACAGGATGTGTCACTCTTTACTTGTTTTAGCAAACAGGCTACTTGATTCTAGAACCTAGGACCTGTGAGGTTGACTATGACTGTACACAAACTACATATTTCTTAAAGGACAAGGCTGAGCTAAGAGCAAACTTTTGGTGACAGGGCTCCAAAGCATAATGGCGCTTCATGTTCGAGAAGAGGAACGAAAAAACTGCGGTCAGTGAAACAGGCAGCTGGGCTTGTTTCACCTCCTCGTGATGAGTTTGGCATTGAGACAGACAACACCTAACGGTTTATAACACTTTCCTGTCTGAAAGTGGCCCAGAACAAAAAGGTGCACGTCATGTTTAGTGACAGCACAGTATCCGGGGGTAAAACTGTGGGAGGAATGGCCTAAATGTAACAGAAGAATTTCTTCAGGAAACCACAGGAAAGCCAAAGACAGTCTTCACACAGGCCAAAAAACCAGGGTCCACCCTGTAGCTCACAGAGCTGAACCTCAGCCAGCAGGCCGATGTATTTCATTATGTTCATTCTGAGAAAGTTAAAATATGAACTGTTTGTTATCTGTGACTGTGGAGTACAGGAAACATGTTTGATTCTACTAGTTTTAAACCCCAAACCACATGTGAAAAAAAAGAAAAAAAGCCAGAAGGTGGATTCAGTTTGTTTTGCAAACAATCTTTTAAAATGAATGAATGCAATGTGTATCATGAACACTGCAGAGAGAGAGCTCAGACTCCAAGGAGGCACCCAGCCTAACTTGTCCTTCAGTGCCCCTGGACTCACGTACCTGCTGGGTGAAGCAGGAAGGCAGCACTGAGAGAGAGCAAGGCACGGCAACCTAGATCCCAGGGGGTCTATACTGAGTTCATATTGGGTTTCCAAAGTTTTTGAGTCTGAAGAGCAAGGACCCTGTAGGCTCCATACACTTCTCTGCTCCCTCTCGTCTCCCACCACCCTTTCCTGAAGTCACGCAAACCTTCCTGGGCTCTGCAAACAGAAGGTCTGTTGCACAGCCTCTGCAGCCCTGTCCAATCCTGCCATCCTAAGGTCATGTCACTAACTGGCAGTAATTTTGCAAAAGGGTTGCTTAGATCATTGTGATATTGAGCTGTCAGATAATAAATTGGAAAATTAAATATCATTAGCTGTTAGGGTTGTGACCATCGTATCCCATGGCTAGAGTCAAAATATAGGATTTCATTAAAAAAAAAACTAAATTTAAAAATATAGGACTTTTAAAATAAAAATGTAGTTATACTATGGATGACTTTCTGCAAAAAAAAAAAAAAACAACAGACTTATTTGTGGTTTATTGATAGGTCAGATAATAAAAGGTTTTTTAAGAACTTCTATACTTTAATTTTTGTGAAGCGTAGCCAGTGTAAAAAAAACATATATGTATATACATAATACATATGTATGTACATACATACTGTGTCTTCAATAATTTTTAAGCAAATTCATGTGTTTGAAATTGATTTATGAAATGTTTCTAATACCATGAAAGCATTGATAAGAAAAAGCTCACTAGACTAAGGATGGTAGAAGAGACAATTCCTTAAAATTTACAGGGGATGGAGAGAGGAGGTGGTTTTCCATTGTCATCTTCTTTAACCTTCAACCACAAACAAATGACCCTGGGCTTCATGTCCTACAGGCTTTGCTTGGAGTTAAGGTACCACCAACAGAAGAGAAATACTGAGAATACAAATATATATACTAACTTTGCGAGTCAGCGGGTGGCAGCTGTCTCCCACTTTGCCCATCGGTGTGCAAATCCTTATGCTTTTAACCCAGATACTAACAGCACAGCACATGCCTCCACCACACTGGGGGTCCTTGTCACAGGCCTGAAATGTAATAAACACACAGATAAATA
This sequence comes from Talpa occidentalis, assembly GCF_014898055.3. NCBI lineage: Eukaryota > Metazoa > Chordata > Mammalia > Eulipotyphla > Talpidae > Talpa > Talpa occidentalis. Next base: position 53,460,888 of record NW_023600993.1, read on the forward strand.
TAGATATCGGGAAAGGCTCAGGCTGAGAAAATCTGAAAATAGCAGTAAAAAATATTCTGATTTAATAACCACACGTATAAAAAAGAACTGTCACCTTCATTTGCATGCACATATTTATAATAAAACCTGATCAGAGTCTCCTAGATTTAAAAAAAAAAAGCTTAAATAGTGGCCCACAGATTATAAAAATCTTAAATACAAGAATTTTGAAAAAGCAAAATCAGCTCTCCTCTTTCAGTGCTTTAAGGCAGAATTGATTTTGAACTTGAAGAACGAGTCTTTATTAGTCTGATACCGTACATGGCCATTAGGAACTATATAAATCGAATCACAAGATTTTATGACTATTAACTGCAGAATACATTGGGCCCAACTTTAAAAAGGGATTTAAATGGTCTCTAAATCTGGCATGAAATGCTCCAGACCCATAAAGGCACTCATGTAAATTTTAGAAGTGCTCATTTCCCTTTCAAATATTTGCATTTTGGTTCATGAGACTTGATGTTACTCACCCCACTGACTTGATTTTCACCATTTCCTCTATAAAGAAAGAATGCTCTTAGGTTGAGAATGGACAGACCAAGACTTTTGTCCTATGTCACTTTTTTTATGGGGTGGGGGTGAGTAACCTACAGAAAGGAAATTAGTGGCTTATGATATTCATAAATGTATATTTGAAAATCAGCTGAACTATTACATAAGATCCATCAGGTTAAGAAATGCGATCATATTAAAGACGCAAGTGACAACAAGGCTTTACTTTATATCCTTCCAATATAAAAATTGCAGATACGTATATAATCAGAGTCAACTGTGAAAAACTTTCCACATTTTTATTCCACTAAATTGAAATAAATAAGGAAGCCTAAATTTATTTGCATGAAAATGGATCTGAAGAACTATGTTCTTCCCTCACATCAACAGAAAATAGGATGCTTTGTTTGAATGGTGTGCAGTAATCTGTTTTGCGAGTGATAAGGTAAAAAGCATCTGGTACTATATAAGCAAGAAAACAGAAAGGCTAAAATTTCAGCACAAATTTAAATGTGTACTTATTAGCAACAACAAAAACACTTCTTTGAAGTTCTTAGTTTTGGGGACAGCCATAATTTCTCAAAACTCTTCATTCATGAAGAGTGACCAACTAACTATCTTGCTTTTGAGTTAATTTATTTCTCCCGCTAGAATTTTTTCTCAGTCTACTTACAAAATGTATCTTGGAGCTCCTGGACATTTATAGGACGATATCTACACATTTCCATTTTCAATTGTTATCTATATGCCAGAAATCACAGCTACATGGCAACTGCAATTCTATAATTGAGATGCTCAGTATGTGATGCTTTTCCAAAATAGTCTTAACAAATCTATATGGACAGATAAATCAATTTCCAGATAAGTACATATATTACCTCCCTAAGTAAATAATTAAGGTGGAGGCTTCAGGTAGTATTTTATTTCAACAGATGCTCAAGACTCTGAATTCTGAAGCCCTACTACCTCTTTTTATAAGACAACCATAATCTTTTAAAATTCAATCAATCACTTGGATGTTTAATATATTTTTAGGACAACAGATCTAAATAAGTTACTGAGTTTTTCATTTGACTCCAGATGGTTCCTGTCATGGAGACATAACTACATTTCTTTATTGCCATGTTGCTTTAGAGATTTTTTTTTAATTATCTTTTTGTAACACTGAGTGAAAAGAACAACAAAAATAGCAAACATGACTATATAAGACCAGTCTAAAGCTCTCTAACAGATAAATATCCAAAGTGCTAAGATTCCATTTTGTAATGAAAAGCTTCAGTTCTTGGAAATATTTATAAAGAACTGCATAGGTTTATATAGTTTTAATTAGACAGCTGTTTCCTAAGGCCCTTCATCCATAACCCATTGCAAATCTATTCAAATAGTGTTGTCCTGTGAATGGAACAAAAAGATACTTATATTGCAAAGGAATTTTGGGCTCAGAGGATTAGAAGAAATTTAAAATGAGCCAGCAGGGGAAGAGGGAGAAAAAAACAATCTTGTTTCAATTCTCATGTATGAGAGCTGTAAAAACTTTTTTTTTTTTTCCAAACACAAACTGTGGCTACTGACAAAGCTTTTCAAATACAGTTTTTTTTTTAAATCTCCAAACTATTCTACTAAATATCACAATGCTTATAATTGTCTATTGGACACAACCAAAACTGTTAACAAGAGCTTTCAATGTGCTGTAGAGTGTTAACTAACATGGAGACAACAGTTTTATTTTCTCAAGACAATCACATTTTCTTTAAACGTGTTAATTTCATTAGGTATCAGCATTTCAAATACAAAAGTTGTATTTAACCCCTACAATGTGCACTTCATATTTAAAGGAACTTCAGGTGTAATATAATTTCACACTTAAGAGAAGAGCAGAGCAGTAAAACCACCAGGAATGGTAGCCTTTTTTAAATGATTGATGTGAAACTAGACTTTTAAAATGATTGATGTAAACTAGACTAGACTTTTAAAATGTAAGCTCATGTCATCCTTTAGATCCACACAAAGAAAACTGTGCTGGCGAGAGTAAGAGAAAATTAAATTAGTTCCTACTTACAAAAATGATGAAGACGTTTTCTCTTAAACTGCAACGACATCTACATGGCAACCTACTCCGAAATTATGCCAGAGCACCGGAGGTGCCTCGTCAGTAATTAGACATGAACAACTTTTCCAAGGAGAACCTCAGGACGCGGGGGGGGGGGGGGGGGGGGGGGGGGGAAGCCCAGGAACGAAAAGGAAGCGCCCACAATTGCCTTTCAAAGCGCACACATGGCCTGGGACCAAGTTGTTTCAAAGAGCTTCTGCGGAGGGCGCACCGGGAGCAAACTCCTTGACTACCGGATTAAGATTCTCGAGCTTTGGAGTAGACGTCTCTCCCCTTTGCATTTCCGGAAGGGCCCCTCAACTTCGAAGGTTCGAGGCTGGAGCGTCTCCACAAGGTGCTTGGGAGCACCCTGAGAGAAAACTTTCGGCTTAACGGAAATGCAGCCAAACGCGAAGAGAGGCTGCGGGGCGCTCAGCGGGAGCCGGCGGGAGAAGGTGGCGGGATGACACTTGGTCACTTTTTCCAGCCGGGCGCTCCGTGCGTCCCGGCCCGCCTGCTGCTTCGGAGCAGGGCACTTTTCCAAGCGCGCCCAGAGGCGAGCGAGGCAGGTGTCCCCGCGCGGGGCGAGCCTCCCCTGCCCCCGAGAGCCCCCGCGGCCAGCCCCGCGGCCGCCCCCCGAGGCGCAAGGCGCGCTCGCCTCCCCGCGGACAGGTGCGCAGGCCGCTTACCCCGGTGATGACCGCGGCGTCCCCGGCGGGGGCGAGAGCAGCAGCGGCGGCAGCAGCAGCAGGAGCAGCAGCGGGGCGCAGCGCGGGCTCCTCATGGCGCCCTCGGGACTAGGCGGCGGTTGGGGGCCGTTGGGGGCGCGCTGGCTGGAGCGCGGAGCCGAGGGCGAGCGGGCGTGAGGGCGGCTCTGCGAGCCTCCGGCCGGCCGTTATAAAGGCGAGCCGGGCCGTGACTCACGCCGGCGCCCGCCCGGCAGCACGCGCGGGGGGCACGGCGCGGGCACACACCCCACGCCCCACGCGCACACGCGCGCCCACCCCCGGCCCGGCCGGCTTCCGAGACGCGCACGTGCGGCGCGCGGCTCCCCGCACCCCCGCCTCGGGCGCCACGCAGGCAGCGCCCCCCGCGGGGCGCCCCGCTCTGGCCCCTTCCCTCGCCTGTCGCCCGCCGCTGCTTTCGCACGCGCCAGAATGGCTTTTGTGGTCTGAGACACACTCGCTTACTGTCCTGGTTTCCAAAGCTCCACGTGCTCAGCGCCGAAAACTTGGAGTTCATTTGCTGTGCAGATGTTCAAGGAGCGCCTACTACGTGCCAGGCGCTGTGGACCCATGGAGGTGCTGGGAGGGGAGTCGCCGGGGCGGTGGTGGTGGTGGGGGAACAAGAGCCTCTGCGTGTGTTGATCCGTTCAGCAAGTCTTTCCAGAGTCCCCCCCACCCGCTGTTTGCCAGGTACTGCCGCCCGGGTCTGTCCTCATTGGTCGAAAAACTGAACAGAAAAGCTAGACATCAAACAAACAAACAAACTGGAAACGTAGAAGACAGGGAAAAAGAACAAAGGAAGAGCAAATCACCTTAAACCCACACCCCTGACAATATTGAGGGGCTTGTCCTTCCAACTGTGGGAGTCCAATGTATTTCTTTCATTCCAAAAGCTTTCCCTTTCTGCCCACATCTGTTCCCGACCGATCGTCTCCTCTGATTTTCCTCCCTCCTTAGCATCACCCCAGCTTCAGGCAGAGCAGTTGAGGATGATGCCAAAGGGAAATGAGACCGCCTGACTTCAGGTGCCAGCCCAGGCACCTCAAGTCTCAAGTCCTAGCTAGGCAGCTTTCTCTTTTACCTTTCAGCTTTCTCTTTTGTCTTGCACAGGGCGTTATTGCAAGTCATTGTAAATCTGAATTGAGTACCTACTGGGTTCTAGGTCACCTGTGAGAAGACCAGTGACAAATTTGCCCTCCATTGCTTCAAGAATCTCAGCCTATTTTTCCTAAAAAAAAAAAAAAAAAAAAAAAAAAAAGGTATCAATCACTCCTAATTGTGACCACGCCAAGCTGGCTTGCTTTCTTACTGAATCTCAGACCCTCTGACTTTCCCTTGTCCCTGATGGAACACAAACTGTTGAAAAGCAGATGCGTTTTTCAGCCTCTTTAATACATGCAGTGAGGAGAGTCAGGGCAAAGTTACTTTCAGACTGTGGGACTCCCCCATGCCAAAGCATTCAGACTAAGATGTGGAAAAAAAAAAAAAGGCAGGCAATTATCCGAATGTTAAACAGCTGAATATTTGGTAAGCTAAATCTTTGACTGATTTTTAAAACCTTCTTTTACACGTGTTTTCATGTTTGAGAAATGTCCTGAAGCAGAAAACAAAAGTCAAACTCTTTTTTAACTTTTAAAAAATTGGTAAAATTGAACTCACAGTAAACTAAGTGGAAACAGTAGCAAGTGACAGATTGGTGGAAAGTTTCCTTTTCCAGTCTCCATGCCAACGCTAGCATGGGAATGCAACGGGTAAATGTAAAAACCAGTCAACATGGATTTGAACATTCCTACAACTTTTTTTAAATGGGCTATTTCATATTTGCTACTATTGAATGCCAGCTTGGGTATTCCCTGCTTCTCCAAGGATATGCCAACCTAGAAAATCAAATTTCAAAAGTAAGGGCTTGATACATGGCTCTTTGGAAAACAATCCTCATAAGGCTGTTTTGAAACAAGGTTGGAAACACTTAAAAATCGGGTTGGTTTGGTTCCATGTTGTTTCTTTTGATCATGTTGTTTCTTTTAATTGTTTTAATGTTTTAGAGGAGAAACAAAGGCTCCTGATGTGACAAATTGTTGCCTCTATGGCCAAGTTAAAAAAATGAAGTCTGAAAGTTAGTTCTGCCTTATAAAAAGAAAGATGAAAGGTTGAGTTTGAATTTAGAAAAACAAGTTAGGTAGGAAAGCCAAACTGCCAACACTGAGATAGAAATTCTAGTCTACTTATTACTGCCGTTCTAGTCTACTTATCATTGCAACTTGTTGGTAATGCCACACCATTCAGTCCAAGAATAACTATAGAGAAGACCCAAACTTTGTATAGTTCAAAGTGTAGATGCCTTTATTCTAAATGATCGTCAAGGCTCTATTGAATCAAAACATCAGTGCTGGTAAATCCATAGGACCCTGTATTTGTGAATTGGACCAACCTGCATAAGAATCTTGAGTCACTATTGGACAAGTGCTTAACCTTTCTAAGCCTTGTTTTCTCATCTATAAAATGGATGTAAAATACCAGCCACATGGTGTTCAACCTCCATGGGGTTTAATGAAGATGATATCTGTAAAGTCCTTAGCACAATGCCTAAAACAGACTGAGAGCTCTGTAAGTCTTATTTGGTGTCTTCTGACAACTTCAGCTGAGGCTAATAGGTTGTTATTTTTGTCCTTCCACCAGTTTAGATTGTGCTCACCTTGTGGTTCAGATCCTTTTGTGTAATCTTCCATATCCCCCTCTTGGCACAATGATGGGCATGTAATAGGCACTCATGACTAATTGATGCTCCACAGGAGTACATCCTTTGAGAACATTCTGGAGACAGGTGAAAGAAAACTGTATACTGTGTGGACACATTTTAATTATTGGATCAGTTGATGATAATCAGCAAAAAGCAAGTGGAATAAATAGATACTTTACCTGGTGTAGGTGATTCACCCTGTCATTCTACTCAGTGAACAGGTGACTGAAATAGGTGAGCCAGACAGGAGACATAAACCTCCCTCACTGCAGTTACTCTGGGACCCAGGCTGATGAAATCTCCATCTCAACCCGTGCTTCATGATTGCCAGTATAACTTGGTGCTGTGGGTTATGTTGTATTCTTCCCGAAACAATTTTCAGCTCTAAATCTCTAGTACTTGTGAACATGACCTTGTTTGGAAGTATGATCTTTGCAGATGCAATCAATTTAAGTGAGATCATACTGAGCAGAGCAGGCCCCAAATGCAATGACTAGTGTCTTTTTAAGAGAAAGGGGAGAGATATTTGGACAGAGACACACAGGGAGAAGGTCAGGTAAGGGTAAAGCAGAGATTGGAGTGTTGCATCTCCAAGTCAAGGAACATACAGGAATCCTCAGAAATTGCAACACACCAGGAAAGATTCTTCCTTAGAGTCTTCAGAGGGCATGTCCTCTGAAGGCATGTCCTGTATGATACCTTGATTTTGGAATTCTAGCTCCTGGAATCACATAAGAGTAAATTTCTGTGGTTTAGTCACCCAGTTATCATAAAACTAGTGCACATAGATAAGACTGGAGAATTTCTCATCAGCTTTGGAATACCTCTGCTGGAATTTATGCATGTGGCTTCTGCTCATATTTTAGTGAACAAAAAAGGTCACACTACTGAACTTTAAAAGGATGGACAATGCAAGTCTGCAGTACATTCTGGTTTCCGAGGAGAACCAGAAATCTGGTGAGCAGCACCATATTTTATAGGGTAGGGATCAGTCATGGCTTAGACTTCTTAATGAGCATAATGAAATTTGAATGGCTTTAATAATTATTACAAATGAAAATGTGCTCTCCTCTGTGTTTGTTTCTAGTTCAGTATTCCTTATAGTAAAATTTTACAAAGACTTCACAAGAGAGTAAATGTGTAAGCTGGTGTTTTCTTTCAGGGGGGTAGAAAACTGTCACTCATTCATTTATTCAACTGATATTTCCTAAGTGCTTTAAGGCCAGATGCTCTGACAGGCTCTAGGGATGCAATGGTGAGCAAAGCAGACATGAAACCAGCCCCCTGGGAGTTTGTAATCTAGTGGGGAAAGGACATGTATCAAATAATTAGACAATCACATAATTACAGGAAGCAAATGAAGAGGAAATTAAGGTGCCAGGAGAGGAGACCTGAAGTTTTCTGCAAAGTAAGTGTGTCCAAGGAAGAGCTCAATCAAGCTCCAGAGTAAGACTTAACTGGGATGAAGAACGGGGACAGCGGGAAGGGGCACTGCAGGCAGCGGGATCAGCTTGTGCCTGAGATGGGGAAGTGGAGGAGCCAAGGAAGGAGTCCAAAGGGGAAACCTGGTGCGAAAATACAAGCGTACTTTGTTTATTTTGCTTTGTATTACTTCCCTTCACAAATGCCGCTATTTTACAAACTGAAGGTGGGGGCAACCCTGCCTGGAGCCCACGTGTCAGCGTCATTGTTCTAACAGCATGTGCTCACTTGTGTCTCTGTGTCTCCTTTGGCAGTTCTCATGATATTTCATACATTTTCATTCTGATTTTTTCTATGCTAGTGATCTATGATCAGTGTTCTTTGATGCTACAAAAAAAAAAAAAACTCGCTGAAGGCTCACATGATGATTAGTATTTATTTGGGGCAATAAAGGATATTTTATATTTTTTAAAGATTTATTTATTTATTTATACAAGCACTGGGTACAGTCAGAAGCACGGGAGGGCAAGAGAATTCATCAGAGCCAGAGCGGGGAGCAGAGCAGGCAGAAGGACCGAAGTACACTGCTGAGGGGAGCAGCGGGCGGCAGGAGAGGACTGCGGGCCATGCGGGACCCTCCTCTGGTGGCCGGGGAGCAGCCGGGGAGCGAACTGGCTCTGCGGAGGCTTCGGGCAGCTTCGCAACTCAGCGCTCAACCGCTGCGCCACCAGGGAGGCCCAATAAAGGATATTTTAAATAAAGGTGTCTATATAGTTTTTAAATGTGCTATTGCACACTTGCAAGACTACAAGTGTAAACCTAACTTTCATTTTCACTGGGAAACCGAAAATTCAGTGTGACTGTTGTACTGCAGCGTTTGCTTTGTTGTGATGGTCTAGAACTGAAGCAGTAACATGCCTCAGGTGTACCTGTATAGAACTGGAGAAGTGGTGGGCAGCCAGGCCAGGGCTTCACATAGGCCATGCAGAGAAGTCTCTTTGTAATGGTCAGCCAAGAGGGAAGACATAATCATGGGCCAAGCAGGGCAGGAGTAGCTTTTAAGCAGCAGACCCTCAAATGCAGTGTGGCATGATATGTTCAGAATCAAGCTCCTCCTGGCCCACACCCCAAGCCACTTTTGTGGAAAGCAACTCCATCCTTCTGAGGATCACCTTAGGATGCCCTCACCTTTCACTTTCTTTCCCACCTCATTCAAACCCATTTGGAAATCTTGTTGGCTTTGCCTTCAAAATATACCTAGAATCCATATTTTGCTTTCCCTAAGGCCACTTTCTTCTGATTCACCATCATTGGCTGTCTGGGTCTCTGCCATCCCCTCCTTTTCTGTCCTTGCCCTCTTGCACCCCAGCGGCCTCAGGTCTGCTTTCCAAGTTAAAGTCAGACCTTCTGCTCAAAACCCTGCAGTGGGGCCTCCCTGGTGGCACAAGGGGTTAAGACGCAACCTATGAAGCTGTCCACAGCCATTGCAGCATGAGTTCGATTCTGGACCAGGGAGCTGCCCACACGCTGCAGCAGACCTCTCCTGTCTCACCTGCTGCTCCCCTCAGCAGTGTATTTCAGTCAGTCTGCCTGTTCTGTTCCCTACTCTGTCTCTGATGAATCCTCTCACCCACCTCCCCACACCTCTGGCCTGTACCCCAGTTCTTGTATGCATAAATAAATAAATTAAAAAAAAAACAAAAACAAAAAAACCCTGCAGTGTTTTCTTGTTTCCCTCACAGAGGCTTGAGTCTTTGGCTTCATCTGTGACAACTACGATTTGTCTTCTTGCCAGTTCTGCTCCAGCCACTATAGCTCGAGGAGGCTCCTGAAACACGTGGGCAAGCTCCCACTGTGAGAACTTTGTCTACACATTTCTTTTTGTTTGTACTGTTCTTCCCCCCAATACATAGGAATGTGACTTTCCCTCTCATCTCCTCCCTGACACTCACCTTCTCAAGGAAGCATCTCCTGACCAACCTAATGAAATCCACAAGTGACCCCTCATGCCAGGTGTCCTTCACACCCATCCTTTTCAAATTTTATTTTTTTCTATGGCACTTAACACCTTCTATCACACTCTATTATATATTCATTGCCTTGCCCAACTTATCGCACACATACACCAGAATATAAGCACCACCAGATCAAGGCTTTTAAAAAAATGTCTTTTCACTAATTTATCTTTAGTGCCTTGCCCATATTAGGCACTCAATAAATACTAATTGGACAAATTATTGAAACTATGGGGAAGGTATTAGCAGAATAGGGTGGGTGAGAACAGATCTGATGGCAGTTTATGCAATGGCTCAGGCGCTTCTGCTAATATCAATTGCAGTAAAGAGAGAAATGAATTGATTCACTTAAATAAAACATGTAGCATTTACTGTTGGTTGAGATGAAGACTGGGAAAGGAAATGTTAAAATTTATTCGTAGGATTCACCTTGTGTAACTGACGGGCTGCTAGGGGTGGTGCAAATCACCTGGGTGTGGGGAAAGTTAGGCAGACACGGGTGCAGAGAAGAGGCTGGATTGAAGGTAAAATACTGGCAGATAGTTTCTCCTTAAAATTGTTTTTTGTTTTCATATAAGAATTGAACTTTTGATCGTGGGTTGGTAAATAGTATCCTACTATCTGCTTTTGTAAATAAAGTTTTATTAGAACACATTCATGTTTGTCTGTGTATTATCTAGGCCTGATTTCACACAGCAGTGACAGAGGGGCATAATTTTGAGAGTGATTGTATGATCTGCAAAGCGTTTATTATCTGGCATTTTACAGAAAGGCTGCTGATTTCTATTTGGGACAATAAACAAAAGGAGCCTGTGGTTTCTCACTGCTCCTAAGGGCATATTTGTTACTCCCTTCCTGGACCTGTTAGGGCCCTTCTGCTGCTCTTTGGTTTATTAGCAGAACTCATTTGCTTTGAGACTTTGGGGAATTGCCCTAGGTTCTGGCCTCTTGGTGAACATCTTTTATTTTCACCTTGTTACTTTCATTTCAATTGCTGTTATATAGTAGGTCTTGGTACATATTTGTTGGTGGAATTTGAGAAGAACAGGCACTAAATGTGTGTTCAGTCTGCTATCTTGAATTGGAAACCTGAACCATTTTCTCAACTATATAAACAAAGAGAACTTTTATTATTCTTTTATTTGAACCTCTAGTTTGAAAGTGATTCCCATTTGCTTGGGGACTGACTTTTTTTGTGCATCTTCATCATATGACTTCTAATTATTATAGCATAATAGGTGGGCCTGCTAATTTCATAGTTGCGTCCCATTTGTCTTTGTGTAAATGATTTTCATTTAGGTGGGTTCAAAAAATTAAAATATTCTTGTTTTTTCACGCTTCATCCTTTATCACTGTACTATTACATGGTGGCTTTTCTTGTTAACAAACCCATAACATCAGTTTGAAATATCTTTTTAAAATAATAACCATGCTTTAAATGTGACATATGAAAAATGGAATTGCTTTTATAATTCTAAATAAGACATCTATTTTAATCTGTTTCAATGCTGATGATTTCTCTTTATTTTTAAAAATAAATCACCATGCTTTAATTTGAAAGCCAATTGTCTATGGAGGCGCTAAAATTATTTGGTCTATTCAAGTGATAATGTACAATAATAAAGTTTACCTATTTTTAAATAGTTGAAATATTAATCAAAGAAAAAAGTTTTCTTAAAACATTTAGTATAAAATGCATTTGAAATAATATCAGAGGTCACGATGAACATTTGCTTCTAAAAGATATAGGTTTTGGGCCTCCGTGGTGGCTCAGGCAGTTGAGCACCGCACTGTGATGCTGTCCACAGCCTCTGCAGCATGGGTTCGATCCCAGCCGGCCGGGGAGAATCCCACATGGCACAGCCGACCTCTCCTGCCTCGCCCGTTGCTCCCCTCAGCAGTGTATTTAGTCAGTCTGCCTGTTCTGTTACCCGCTCTGTCTCTGGTGAATCCTCTCACCCTCCCGTGCATATGGCCTGTACCCCAGTTCTTGTATAAATAAATAAATCTTTAAAAAAAAGCATAAGAAAGTAAAAAAAAAAAATAAATAGAAGATATAGGTTTTGGGGCCTCCCTGGTGGTTCAAGGGGTTAAGACGCAACCTATGAAGCTGTCTGCAGCCTCTCCAGCATGAGTTTAATCTCCAGCCAGCCAGGGAGGAACCCACATGGCACAGCAGACCTCAGCTGACTCGCCTGCTGCTCTCCTCAGCAGTGTACTTCAGTCAATCTGTCTGTTCTGTTCCCCATTCTGTCTCTGGTGAATCCTCTCACCCCCGAAACCTCTGGCTTGTACCCCAGCTCTTGTATGCATAAATAAATAAATCTTTAAAAAAATTAAAAATAAAAGATCTAGGTTTTCAGACACATCCTGCAGGGGAAGAGGAGGGAAAGGGATCAGAGGGAGGCAGTGAGGAGCACAGGGGACTGTGGTGAGGGTGCATTGGTAAAGGAAATTCTATGGGGACTACACCTGAGGGAGGGGAAGCAAACATTGTTTAAAAATGAACAATGATCTGGGCCTCCCTGGTGGCACAGTGGGTTGAGTGCCATGCTGTGAAGCTGTCCGCAGCCTCTGCAGCACAGTTCGATTCCAGGCCTGCCAGGGAGATTCCCACATGGCGCAGCAGACCTCTCCTGCCTCGCCCACTGCTCCCCTCAGCAATGATTTCGGTCCTTCTGCCTGTTCTGCTCCCCACTCTGGCTCTGGTGAATTCCCTCACCCTCCCGCACTTCTGACTGTACCCAGTGCTTGTATAAATAAAATAAATAAATCTTTTTTTTAAAAAATGAACAATGATGTAAAAAAAATAAATGAAAAGAAAATTAAAAAAGACATAGGTTTTGGGCCTCCCCTGGTGGCGCAGCGGTTGAGCGCTGGGCTGCGAGTCTGCCCGCAGCCTCTGCAGCACTGGTTCGTTCCCCGGCCTCTGGTGACGGTCCCACACACACATACACAAAAAAAAGATATAGGTTTTATTTATTATAATGCTAAGTGAATTTAATATTCATTCTTAACATTGAAGATGGGCCTTAAGACTAAAGCTTACATATCATGTACTTCATTAAAAGGAAGAAATTGTCATGTAAATCTGTAATATATTTGGTAACTTTCTGGAGAGAAAGAGAATGTCTCATATAGAAAAGAATTTCTTAAGATAAAAACCATGACTAGTTAATTACTTCTTTATCATTATAGACCAACCTTTATTAGCTATCACACACAAGTAAATTTTATTTAGCAATTGGTTTTTCTCCCCTAAATTTGAATCATATTTATTTTTCTACTGTGGGAAAACACTTGGAATAATAAGGCATCTGGATATAGGAACTTGCAGGCTCACACTAGTGAACAGAGCCTCCTCTCCAGATGGCTGTGCTTTGCACATGGCTGAGTACTTGAAATCTCTACATCTCGTATGATATCCTAATTACCCTGCAGATAGCTACCACACATTCCCCATTTTACAGATGCAGAAAGTGAGATTCTGAGATGTTAACCATGTTCTACAGAATCACAATAACTTCTAGTGTTTGAACCTGGTCTCAAGCCAGGTGTGTCTAATACCAAATACTTCACTACAGCCTCTCCTCCTATTTAGATACTTTACTTAATTATTGCCATAAAAATGTAGGTAGCCAATAACCAGAAGCAAGAAACAATGACTATGGTGTGAATTTTACTCAAATGCATTTTATATCTTATTCCTCCTTCTTCTTATTCCTCTTCCTCTTCTCTCTTTCTGTTTCTCTTAGATCAAGATGTACAATATCAGAGAACAGTTAACAATTTTACACATGTGACTTCTTGTTTGGGGGAATATTTTCTCTAGAGATATTCCAGAAAGAACAGGTACAGGAAACTTACATTTTTTTTTCTTGTAAAGGAAGCAGCAATCACCATATTGTCTCTGCAGGCTCATTTGTCAGAGTTCTAGAAGACTGGTATGACTGCTCTGTGGCCTCTCATGGGCACCTGCTAGCAGAGGGGGCCTCACACTGGAAGCTGAAGACTCTAGCACTGATAGTATCTGCCAGTGAGTGTGCCTCCCTGGATAGATATTGAGTTTCTCATCAAATAATTTTGGAGACCTCTTTACCAGTCACAATTTTTTTAAAAAAGATTTATTTACTTATACAAGAACAGGGGTACAGGCCAGAGGTGCAGGAGTATGAGAGGCTTTACCAGAGACAGAGCCAGGAACAGGACGGGCAGACTGACTGAAACACACTTCTGAGGGGAGCAGCAGGCATCGAGATAGGAGAGGTCTGCCTCCCCATGTGGGTTGCTCCGTGGCCGGCGGGGATTGAACTGGCACTGCAGAGGCTGCCAACAGCTTCACAGTGCAGTACTCAACCACCTGCGCCACCAGGGAGGCCCCAGTCACAATTTGTATCAACACATTAAAGACCTTGAAAAGTCCTCTAAGAACAACTCACCTTGGTACAACCCAGAATTTCCGAAACACTTTGTCAGAATAGTTTTTGCATAAGTTGGGAATATAATTTTAGGCAAATCTCAATCCCCTGGTGTTGTTCACTTCAAGCCTTAATAAAAATCCACTAAATTTAGAATAAGTACTTTTAATATGTAGCTAATCTTAGATGAGCTCATTAATCAAACACAGGAATGGAAATATACTTGAATTCATCTAACTTGTTTTACACATGAGAAAACTGAGAATCCAAAAGATTTCATTGCATAGGAACTGGGAGATAGAGCTAAGAGTAGGCCAAAGTTCTCCTGCTTCAAAGTTCAAGTTTTTCCTAGCTATACCTGCATTTTTTAAAATGAAATGTACTTAAAAAAATTATTTTATTTTCTTATAAAAACATGTAGGGTAAGGAAAAATGTCAGGCTTTTCTGCCCTCCCACCATCAGGATAGATGATGGATCCTTGAGGTCCTGAATGCATGCCTGATGGCGGGCACCTGGAGTAGGGTGTGGGCATAGATAGATGGGATTCACCTGGGCTAAGACTGGGCTTTTAAGGGCGGCGTCACGGGGATGCCAGCAGCAGCAGCAGCAGTCGAAGGAGAAGCCGGGAAGCAGCAGAATGAACACCAGAGAGCCCAGATAGAGTAAAGACTTGCTGGGGCCTGGGAGGCCTGCCAGCCTCCTAGCCCCCCAGCCAGCACCCCTGCCTGCCATATGCCTGGTGAACCCCAATAAAAAACCTGCAAAACCACTAAGGACTCTGACTCCTCTTTTACCCGGTCTGCATGGGATCAGAAAACCTGCACTGTGTCATTCCTGCCTTTACAAAACACTAATTCAAAAGGAAACCTACACTCCTATGTGTTTATTGCAGCACTATTTACAAGACCCAAGATATGGAAACAGCCCAAATGCCCCCAAATTGAAGAATGGATCAAAAAGTTGTGGTATATTTACACAATGGAACATTACTCAGCAATCAAAAAGACAAACTCATGCCATTTGTGGCAACATGGATGGAGCTAGTAAAGATTATGGTAGCCAAAATAAGTCAGAAGGAAAAAGATAAATATCAGATGGTTTCACTTATATGTGGAAAATCTTTGCACCTTTTTAAGTTCTGGGTACTCAGCTACAAAACAGTTAAGACACATTTTCCAAAAACAGATGCTACATTATGGAGATTCCTGTCCCATATGTTGAATCTCTGCAGTCTCTGGCTCCACGGTCCACCCAGTGAGAGATGGTCATCACACTGTCCGTGCCATGTTTAAATGTCCTGGCTCTATCCACTGGTGCCAAGTGCCCTTCAAGCAGTTTGGGTTTGCTACATGTATACATGAGTATTATCAACATTTTCCCCTGGAATTAGCAAAAAGGTAGCAGAGGCTACCCTGGCTTTTGGTGAAATAAACTCTTATTTTGAGAACCGCAAGTGGTAAATTGCTAACCACTCATTTGTTTACTTCTAAAATGTTTTTGAGTTGATAGATGCAATTCACCATAATGAAAGTGTTTCCAAGCCCTAGCCAATGATCCATAGTAATTGTGCTTTTATGATCTTATTACAGCAGTCTCTCCTCCAGTCTCTTTTTTATTTTTCTGTTTAATAGACACCTATCACAATAGCTAGAGGTGGAGAAGAAGAGAGAGGGAGAGCAGTCAGGAGATGGGTTCGCTGGAGGCTTTGAGTTGGGAGTATTTTTCTTGCCGAATGGGTGAGACACCAGAACCCAGTCTTCACTCAGGGCTCATAGTGTGTTTTAAAGCTGAAGAAAACCCCCAAACCCTATCCCAGCCCAATGTGCATCCACTTACTCAGTTATTTTATAATTAATTGCCAGTCTGATTTCTAAATTGATCTCTTGTATGTTCAGTTTTTATAGTACTGTAAATTTTAAACATTTTTTTTTGATAAAACTCCTGTCAGAGAAAATCCCTTCCCATGTTTTTTTTTTTTTTTTTTAACTTTCCTTTTTATTTATTTTTTAAAGATTTATTTATTTCTTTATACTAGCACTGGGTACAGTCAGAAGCGCCGGAGGGTGAGAGAATTCACCAGAGCCAGAGCGGGGAGCAGAGCAGGCAGAAGGACCGAGGTACATTCCTGGGGGGAGCAGCGGGCAGCGGGCTGCAGGAGGGACCTGCGCGCCATGTGGGACCCTCGCCCCGGTAGCCAGGGAGCAGCCGGGGATTGAACCGCTGCAGAAGCTGCGGGCAGCTTCGCAACCCAGCGCTCAACCGCTGTCACCGGGAAGGCCCCCCATGTTCTTTCTTTTCTGGTTCTTTTATGTGCAGACAGGAAGATCTCAGAAAAGGGGGCGGGCCCAGGACGGGAGTACAGGCAATGCTACTCACCAGACACTCTGGGTCTGTTCTACGTGCCTGTAGGCTCTCTGAAAAAAGTGCCATGAGGACAAGTCTACACTGCATGTTGCTGCCTGCCAGATGGTTCTTGTTAGAGCATAAGTTTCACCATCACCATGTTCAAAGTCCCAAACTGATTTCATAAACTCATAACTCATCTCATTAAGTCTACACCCCTCTGAAAAGCATTCAAGGTTCTCTGTGATCTGAATGCAGTCTCCCTGTCCAGCAGGCTCATCTCTGAATTCCCAGCACCCATCCTAACCAGGCAGGTCTCCTTGAAATCACACAAGCTATGAATAGCCCTGATGCTTCAGGCTTGTCCAGCTCCTGTCTTGTTGCGTATTCACTCTTCAAAGCCAAAGCTGTGACCTCCGCCTCTCCAAGTGATTGCAGCCCACCTTTCACTTTTTCCTAAAATCTGAAAACATTTGGCGTGTTCCCCTCAACACTTGAGAAGCACATCTGCATTTGGGTTGTGGCTTCTTCACCTGTTCTCTGTACTTCATTTATTTGAACTTCCCTTCCCTTATCTATAAAATGGGGATAATGATGGTTCCATATGCAGAGGACTGCTGTGAGAACTAAATGATATAGTGTGTGTGAAAACTAAATGAAATGCCAAATAAATGTGCTCATTATAAAAGCTCTATCAATGTAAGTAAGCTATTTAACATTACACTGATAGCAAATGACAAGCAGGTAAAAACAATAAGCAGTGAAAGTATTAAATGAGATCATATAGGGGTGGAAAGGAAAATTTCCCCGACCCTTCTGGGTTCTCTGTCTCATCAACAATCAAATTAACATCAGACAGGTTAGTAGGAGAAAAGAAAAAATTTAATTTTATATATATATATATATCTCCACATTCACATCCATGTGGATGAAATCATAGAGTAAGGAATAAAGGAAGTGACATACCTAAATATCTGAAATGCTAAGCTTTAAAAAATGTTAGCTATTACTATAGCATATTCTTTCATATTACCTAACCTAACAGAAAATTCTGTTTGTAATTTTTCTGTTTCCCCCAATTTTAGGGCCCTGGTGGGTATTTTTTGATTATTGAATGTTTGCCCCTATTATAACAATCAGCTCCCGAAGACAAAGAGTGTAAACTGTATGAGTGTTCTGCAGTACACTTTATATTTTGAATGCTATTATTGACCTTTCTTAAACATTATGATAAATTTACTAAAAGTTTGAGTACACTTTACGCTTAAGAACATGTTTTCAGAATTTGAAAGTTACAGTCAACTCCTCCTTCCCTCCCCCTTCAGGGACAAATGCAGATTTAACGGATAATGAATCAACTCAGAGATACAGGATGAGAAAGTAAAGAGGCAGAAAAGCTTTCTGGCCTGGCCTTCACCTGCTTGTTAAAGTCTTTTCACATCGATTTGTATTTCAAGAGTGCTGCACTGGAGTCAGCCTTGATGGAATCCAGTCCCGGGTTGACCAGTTATGACCTGACTGGCCTTGAGAAAGATATTTCAGTGTTCAGGACTTCAATCCCCTATCAATAAATACACAGCCAATAATAATACACCGTATCATAACATCTACAATATAAGGTTGTTGAAAGAATTATATGATGACATGCTTGTCACAGTGTAAGAACCCTATAAAACATTTGCTAGTATCAGAAAAAAGGGTATCTGCCAATGTGTGTGGCCTGGTCTTGATGATGTATTTACTCTGGCTATGTAAGTTTCAATCATTAGGGGAAAACAGGTGAAGGTATTTGGGAACTCTGTATATATTTGCAATGTCTTGTGAGCCTAAAATTATTTCAAAATAAAGAGTTACAAGGAAAAAACAAGAAAGAATAAAGGCATCTCAGCAGTGCTGAGAACCAGCAGGCTGGAGGGAACTCCAGCTCAAGGACATGCCTGAAGGTCCTTCTTGAATTTGGGGAATATCACATTCAGACCACACAAGCCTATACCCTCAATCTGACTCCAGGTCACTGCCACCTTCTCCTCCTACAAGAAGCTGTGGAGGGCCTGAGAATCACTTCTTGGGCATAGAGGCCAGTGAAAGATTTTATCATAAATCAACAAATTGGCACTCGAATGTCATGTCCCAAGCCCAGGAGGCCTGGTGATTACCCTGTGGAGATCATTCTGCAGTACATGAATGTACATATCCAGATTTTTTTTTTTTGTTAACCATTCCTTAACTGTGTAGATCCTTAAACAAACCCAGATCCTTCTACTTCATTCCATAAGCACCTCTGAGCTTGTACTCTTCTTCAGGTTCTACAGAACTTAACTTGCTAAATTCCTCGGGAATCTTTTAATTGCTAGTGAGGAAATCCTATTCAAACTGGCTGAAGTGAGGAGAAAGAATTTATGTGCTCTAGAGAGTGAGACCAGTGTCTCACTCACAGTGTGCATCAGATTGGTCTTCAGTGCAGGTTTTCTGATCCCATTGCAGACCGGTAAAGGAGCAGTCAGGGAGTCTCAGTAGTTTTGCAGGTTTTTTATTTTGGGGTTCACCCAGGCCCTATGGCAGGCAGGAGGTCTGGCTGGGGGCTTGAGGCTGGCAGCCTCCCAGCCCCAGCAAGTCTTCACTCTATCTGGGCTCTCTAGCGTTCTCTGCTTCTGCTTCGGCTTCTCCTTCAGGTTTCTGCTGCTGCTGCGGGACTGCTGCGTCCCCCCGTGACCGCCCTTAAAAGCACAGTCTTAACTCAGCTGAATCCCAGCTACCTATGCCACACCCCTAATTCCAGGTGCCGCATCAGGCATGCATTCAGGACAAGGATCCATCATCTATCCTGATGGCGGAAGGGCAGAAAATCCTGACATTTTCTTTTACCCTACAGTCCACCCCTCAGATTTTCTGCCATACAGTCTATACAATACAGTATATACAATTTTCTAAGCAAACAAACAATGCAGCCATGGCCCACAAAAGCAAATACATCAAATTAACAAAATACAACATGCCAAAGTGACAACAGAACACAATAGCCAGGCAGGGCACCACCAAGTGCAAAAAGACAATTATTGGTACAGCAAGATGAGCCACCAAATCATGCTGCCGAAGAGCACTGCTCATATAAGGGAGGGGAATCACTCACGGCATCTACTATAACATACAGGAGCCGTCAGGCTTCCTGGCCTTCTCGGCTGTAGTCTAGGCTACAAGGCACACAACAGCATCCACCCCAGGATGCAACTAGCTCTGGGAATTGGCAATTATTCATAATAAAAATCGCCAACCTCAGGGTTTCTGTCTGCAAAGTCGCTCCAACACTCGCCTTAAATGGCCAGTTATGCGACTCACAGACCCTGACTCAAGCCAAACCCACTGCACAAGCACATGGGTGGGGATCCAAACTTTGCATTTGGCTTGGCTCCACCCCAAGCCACATTCCCCACCGTCCCAACAAGGACGGGCTCCTCAGCTCCTTACCTCGCTCAAGAATGAACAGGGTATCACCCACAGGTGATTTTACGAGACTCACAGTTCTTCAGCATTCCCAGGCTGCTTAACAGCAGCTCAGGCTTCTCACTTGCATTCAGTACCCAGCTTTTGCCTTCTTAGTGTCTGCTTTTCTCCTCCACCTGGCACTGGGCATACACAGGCTGCTTTCTGGCCATCTAGGCCCACTGGCCACCCCAGAATTCTCAAAAAATAAAACATACTGCTAAGGTCCTCGCCTTCTGGCAGGATTGTCAGTCCAAAAATCATCAGTTCATCAGTCTATCAGAATCAATTGCCTCTCCCTGCTTCAAAGCAATGGCATTTGCTGCTCAGGGTCATGGCTGGTCTTTCCGGTGTCGTTGGTAGGTCCTATCCGGTGTCGTTGGCTGTCCTTTCCGGTTCGTTGCTGGTCCTTAATCAGGGCGTCTCCTTCACGCCAGGTCTCATCCTGTAGCTCGTGGACGTATCCATCTTCTATACCGCCATGGTGCTCCAGCGTCGTCACAGGCAAAGTCTGTTCTCCTTAGTCCCTCCAGGTCTTCGGAGGGCTTCCAATACCCGCTCTGCATGGATCTTGCCGACTTACGCCAATTGTAAAGGGCAGGAACTGACACAGTGCAGGTTTTTCTGATCCCATGCAGACCGGGTAAAGGAGCAGTCAGAGTCCTCAGTAGTTTTGCAGGTTTTTTATTTTGGGGTTCACCAGGCATATGCAGGCAGGGGTGCTGGCTGGGGGCTGGGAGGCTGCAGGCCTCCCAGCCCCCAGCAAGTCTTCACTCATCGGGCTCTCTGGCGTCTCTGCTTCTGCTTCGCTTCTCCTTCAGTTCTGCTGCTGCTGGCTGGGGCTGCTGGCGTCCCCCCGTGACGCCGCCCTTAAAAGCACAGTCTTAACTCAGCTGAATCCCATCTACCTATGCCCACACCCTATTCCAGGTGCCCGCCATCAGGCATGCATTCAGGACAAGGATCCATCATCTATCCTGATGGCGGAAGGGCAGAAAAGCCTGACATTTTCTTTACCCTACAGTGTCTCACTCACAGTGTGCATCAGATTGGTCTTCAGTTGTATTGGCTGGGTTGGCCTTCTCCATTGAGCAGTTCTGAATGAGATAACCCAAGTAGCTCTAGGTTGGGTCTCTGACATTAATGAAAGGGGGACTCTACCTGGCCCCTCCAATCCCAGTAATGCCAGTGAAAGTCCCAGGAGTCTTCTTGAGCCATTTTGAGTTATGTCCTCATCTCTGAACCAATCACTGTAGCCCATAGGGCTAGAGAGGATTCCTCTGGCTCTTCTCTAGCTGGTTGAGCAATATGATTAACATCAGAGAGATTAGTAGGAGAAAGGAACAAGCTTAATTCCATGCATTTGGAGCATTCACATGGATGTGGATTCTAAAGCCAATGGGGCACAACATGTATATATATATACTGAGCTAAGGTGTGGGATAGGGACCTGGAACTTCAAGGAGAGAGCAAGAGGACTCACAGAACAAGGCGAGGGGGAATCATGATGAAGACCAGATGCTCTGTAATTAGGCGTTCACCCTGACCTATGCATAGGTTTCTATGATAGAACATTATTTCTGGTAAAAACCCTAATTGTGGGTAATACTCCCAATTTTCATTCTTCTAGGTAGTTAAATGAGCAGGAGAAAATTTCCTGTGAGCCTCCAGGGCCTCAATTGGTTTCAGCTTCAAAATAATCTGCATGCCAAAGTGACATGTCTTGGGGAGACAGGTTCTGAGCATCATGGGGCGGGGGGTGACCCTTCAAGCCACAGGGATGGACAGCCGGTGACGTTATCACTAGACGGCCATTGTTACCATGATATACATCTGAGGATGAACTTAGGGTGAGAGAGGGCAGGTTCACCTCTAGAAAACGAAGGTGCTCTTAATATAGGCAGGGAGGAGGGACACGTGCAGGCAACGGCAAGAGACATGTACCCACCTCTGTACACTGATGAGCTGTGGACTCTCAAGAGACGCAAGATGCAATGTCATGATTCATATGAAGAGCTTCTCAACCTCTTAGGAAAACAGGCTCTTAGAAATGAGCTCTTCTATTTCATAAGTAAAACATTGCTGAGGACCTTGGGTTTTCATTTTTATACCAAACTCTTTTGACTCTAAAAATGTACTTGATCTGTTTAAATTGGATAGTTATGTATCTGACTTCCTACTTGATGACTACATATATTCTCTATATACCAGAATGAGGTAAATGAAAAAGAAATTAGTGGGTGTTATTTCAGAGATGTGTGGCATAGAGATCAGCAGAAAAAGCCAGAAACAAAAAAGCAACCCATGATTACTCATAAGAAAGATAACCACCAAACAATGAGACTTTATGGGGCTAAAATTATGAAATATTTATAGACCAGTTCATTTTGTTTGTCATTGTAAACTAGTTTTCATTTTTCACATTTCTCTCTCTGCTTCTATTAGAAGCCATGGAAACAACCCCTTCCTTATTTTTCCTATGCAAATTGATTCACCTCAGCATTTATTGACCTTTTCTTGGCATATTCTCTTAGACTGTGGCTTCCTCAGTGGGAAGAGGATGTAAAGAAACAGATAACTAACAATGTAAAAACCTGCTGTTGAAACAATGATAGCGTAATTGTTTTGTAGGATTTTAAGGAATACATATCAATGATTTTTATACCTTAAAATGTTTAAATTCCTCAACACTTTTGGAAGGAAAAATAATATGCCTTGTTCTATAGACTAGTTCTTTTCAAATTTGCATATAGACCACATTTTTGTAAACTGAATCATCATTTAAGGTTCAGGGAAACTCAAACTTTCTCAGTGAATCATGGAATAATTTTCATTTTAAAGAAGAAAAACACATCTGCGCCATCTTACATAGGTTTTTCCACTTACAGATCTAGAAACCAAGATCAAAAGTGAGGGATGACTTATTGACAGTACACTTACAATGAGTTTCTTCTGTGATTTGTGTTAGTATACTTTATTGTTGAGATTTTGGATTATATTTACTTAAAAGAAGAGAGGCCTATAAGACCAAAGGAAGGTTGTTTTCTTTGCAGCTCTCTTGCGGTTTGGGTATAATTTATCAGTAGTTGTAAAGTTTGAAAATAGTGAAAATAAAACTTACAGGTTATTTTTCTTTTTGAAAGATATAGGTCTCAGGTTAAACCAGTAGATTTGCCCCCTCACCCCCCAGCCCCAGGACAATGTCTAGAGACATTTTGTTTATTACAACTGCGGAGGCAGGGAGGGGTGGAGTTGAGGCCATAGATGCTGCAACTAAGCATTCTGCAGTGCACAGGACAGCCCCCGCAGCAAAGGATGATGATGGTGAGGCCCCAAATGTCAATAGGGCCCAGATTGAGAAACCCTAGGTTAAATGAACCATTGCTGCAGCTAAAGACTCCCACAAAGATGGTTAACCATGTCCTGTTATTTAATCTGCTCAGTGCTACTGCATTAGTAATCCTGTATCAAGAAGTCTTGTCTACTGTAGCATCTACCTTTCTGCCTCTTCCTTGCTGTGATATTGAAGGAGTGCGCTCTCCTCTATGAAGCCAACCCTTCCTCCCTTGCTGGGGAGCTGTTTAGGGTTAAGATAGCTGCACGGAACAGAAAAATCTGACTTCTTTTGGCTCATCTACCAGGTGTGGATGAGGAAAAGATGTCCTTGAGGTGCTATTCGCAGCTGGTGCCTAGAGTTTCTCCTACTCAGCCATACGTAGAACTTTGGTCCTCACGTGTGTCCCCTTCTGGTGGTACAAAGTCTGATCCATCACTTGCCTGTCTAGGCATCCATCTTACTATGGCTGGGTTCTCCTTCCTTAACCATCTTGTACCTTGACTGCTAATAGTGAAGCCTCTCTTGGAACTGTTCTCAGGATTCTGGAAGGGCATTTCTCTGCTCGTGCCGGGAAGCGGATGTTGATGTGTCCCCAGTCCTAGGTGGGTCTGAGATTGTGCTATGGTGAAATGCCAGTTAATATTTTATTTTGCATTTATATCATTTCTCTCAGAGCCAAGTAAACATTTCCTTATCACAGCCCATTCTTGGCTTTGGAGTTGGACTCCCCAAGTTAAAATCCCAACTCTGCCACATTTAAACTCCGTGATCTCCAGCAATTCATTCAATCCCTCTTGGTTTCAGTTTCCTATTTATAGAATGACAAGTGTCTGAGGTCACAGGATCTGGGTCTTTTTGGGCCGTTACTATATTCCCAGTGACCAGACTGTACCTGAAATAGGGAAGTGTGTAGTGTTTGCTAATTAAAGGAATGAGGATGTTTGTGAAGCTTGAAGGAACTTGTGAATGTAAAGGACTTAACAAAATGGCACAAAGCAATCTTTCAATAAATATTAGTTCTGAATATATAAAATGTACATAGAAATAATGTTGATTTAATTGTTTATATCTGAATGTGTAGTTTCAAAGCAGAATACAATGTGTCACAGTTCATCCTCGTAACTAATAAGGACTCTCCATATTTTCTGATAACAACAGTGTATGCGAACAACATCCCAGGCCCATTCTTTCTTCCTAACTGAACCCAGATTCTGGTCCTGTGATCACCCTCTGTAGGGTAAGGAAAAATGTCAGGCTTTTCTGCCCTCCCGCCATCAGGATAGATGATGGATCCTTGCGGTCCTGAATGCATGCCTGATGGCGGGCACCTGGAGTAGGGTGTGGGCAGATGTAGATAGGATTCACCTGGGCTGAGACTGGGCTTTTAAGGGCAGCGTCATGGGGACGCCAGCAGAAGCCAAAAGAGAAGCCGAGAAAGAAGCAGCAGAAGCCGAGAGAGAAGCAAGAGCAGCAGAAGCTGAGAGAAGGCCAGAGAGAGAGAGTGAAGACTTGCTGGGGGCCTCCTGGCCCCCAGCACTCCTGCCTGCTGTGTACCTGGTAATCCCAATAAAAGATCTGCAAAAAACCACTGAGGACTCTGACTCCTCCTTTACCGGTTCTGCATGGGATCCTAGAAAACCTGCCCTGTGTCCCTTTCTGACACTACACCCTCCCACATCTCCCCCAACTTAGTAGAATTTAACCCATGACAGATTTCTAAAAGCATATCCCAGGTAGTCTGAGGCAACATCTGCCATCCTTTTTCCCTTGCCCCACCCCTGTGATTCCAATTGGTCACACAATTAAAACTGGCCCAATCAGAATAAAGGAAAGATTAATATCTCGTGCTTGGGAGTGTGCTTTTCCCCTCTCATCCTGTGGTTGAGGACAAAGAGGCATGAAGCTCTAATTGCTACTGACAGTCCATCTTGCAATCATGAGGTGCTCCAGAATCAGGCTCAAACCATCATAAAAATGGGTGGGAGGGATGGAGGAAGCAGATATATATTTTTTTTTATAGAGGCATGTTTTTATTTATTTATTTATTTGTTTGTTTGTTTTGTTTATACATGCACTGGGTACAGTCAGAAGCGCGGGAGGGTGAGAGAATTCACCAGAGCCAGAGTGGGGAGCAGAGCAGGCAGAAGGACCGAAGTACACTGCTGAGGGGAGCAGCGGGCTGTAGGAGAGGTCTGCGTGCCATGTGGGACCCTCCTCTGGTGGCCGGGGAGCAGCCGGGGTTCGAACCGGCGCCGCAGAGGCCGCGGGCAAGGAAGCAGATATTTGATGAGATGTGAGTGACTGATGACTCCCCTTCTTCCAGTTATGTCAAGTAATGCATTTCCTCACAATTTAAGTAATTTAAGATGGGCTTTTTTGTACCTTGCAACCAGAAACATCCTGCCTAATGTCTATAGGACTGCAACAGTATTTAGGTGGTGATACTAACAGTGCTGTCTCGCATAGCAAGTAATGATAGCTAATGCATACTTATCTTTGTGTCAAACCAGTCACCAATCCCTTGAACTATATTACTTTTTTACCTTTCTCAACAATCCTTAAAGGTAAAGGCTGGTATTAATCAAAGTTTTCAGATGAGCAAACTTGTGTCAAGTGTATGTCAAAGTCACACACATACACGTACTCACACACACCACCCCCATAACAGGTCAGGGGGAGAGCTGGGAATTTTTTTTTTTCCTTGTGGGACACTTGCCGGCGGCGGGGGAACAAACCGGCGCTGCAGAGGCTGCGGGCAGCCTGGCAGCCCAGCGCTCAACCGCTGTGCCACCAGAGCTGGGATTTATACACAAGCAATCTGCCTCTGGAGCCAAACTTATATGAAGGCATAAAATCTCTATAGTATTTACTGCTATGAAGGTTTCACAATGAGGAAATAAAAAACAGAATTTAAAAAAAGTACACTTAATCTTTCTTAGGAAATAATTGAACACTAACATGATTTTATTGCTTGTGCATCCTTTTCCATCAAATTTATGCCCCTTTGAAAATATGTACTCATATAGTCAATCATTCATCAAATATTCATTGAGCCCCTATGTCAGCCATTGTGCCAGGTGCTAGAGGCACAATAGTGAAGAGCTGCCTACCTAATGGGAAAGATGGACAGAAAAGTGCTAATCACCATGCTGAGTAATCAGCACTTTCTTTCTTTTTTTTTATTTTATATATATTTTACATCATTCTTCCTTTTTGTACAATATATGCTTTCTCCTCTCAGGTGTAGGCCCTGTAAAATTCCCACCACCATTTCACCCGTGCACCCTCACCATAGTCCCTGCTGCTCTTCCCTCCAGAAAGCACAGTGTTTGTGCCATAGGAGCATCTAAAGGTGACACTGAAGCCAGTTTGGTGCAACAGTAGTGTCAAGAAATGGTTCCCAGATGGGACGTGAGACTTCCCCAGTGGAGAGATGAGGGACATAAACAATGTCTGCAGAAAGAAAGAGAGAACCAGAAGTGTCCATGAAACTGCAGAGAGTAGGTAGGAGAATACTCAGATAGCAGTGACTAAGAATTATGGTCTTTGTCAGGTCTTCTAGAAAGTGGAGCAAAGGCATTTTGGAGCTCTGGCACTTATTTGGGTGACATGAGTGCAGGGCAGTGCAGGTAAGTTGTGAAGGGAAATAGAACAAATAAAGAAGCAGAGCATTGTGAGAAGAGTGTCATATATCTCCTTGGTGGCCACCTGCCTCAATGAATCAGAAAGAGGTATAATAGGTAACTTAGCAGGTAAATCTGCTAGGACATGAGATTTATCTGGAATGTTGGTAAGAAGAAAGCCCTTCTTACAGTGGTCCACAAAGTTAGAAAGAAGGGGTAATTCATCTCCTACTCACTATCATCTCCTGTTTTCCCTTATTCAGGAAATAATGGAAGTTCATTTCTCCTTCTGGTTGCATCATCTGGCCTTTTGTGCAATATGGAAGTTGAGAAATGATTCAAAGCAGAGGTTGGTGTGTGAGAATTGAAAGCCTGCAAGACCCACAAGTTCAATGTGGGCCCCAGTTAGAGGGCTGAGTTCCTTCAGAAGTGAGGATGTTGGAAGATTCTGTGAAAGTGTGTATATTTGTGCCCAATACAATATTTTTCCTGAGAGAAGTTCTGAAGAACTTCTAGCCTTGGATGGCCACTATCAGGCTTAGCATTCAGAATGTTCTTCCAAGGCGCAGTGTGAAGGGTGGATTGGAAAGTGCAACACCAGCATGTGCAGACCACAGTGCCTCCAGGTGTGAGGGGTTGGGAACGGGCATGAAGCCAGGTGGATAGATTTGAGCATTGCTAAACCGGCCAATGTGGTTGTAATTTGTCTTTAAATAGAAAGGTGAGAGAGGGGGAGAGGGAGAGAAAGCGAGCGAGAAGATGGAACCAAGCTCTCAGGATTGAGCAGCTGAGGGATTATATGGTGCCATTTTGTGAGATGGAAGTGGACAGATAGGAGCAGCTTGGAGGTAGGTTATGGTGGGGAGGAAGCAAAGATGGTGAATTCAGTTTCACAGCGCTGCGCTCAACCACCTGCGCCACCAGGGGAGGCCCAAATTCAGTTTCAAACTTATTGAATTGGAGAATCCTGGGAAACATCCAAACAGAAGCCTTCCCAGGCAGTTGATGATAAAAAGTACAGTCAGCATAGCTGTCTCAGCTGGTGACATGGGTTTCTGAGTCATAGGAAAATATGTATTGGAATATAGATATGAAATAAAGTAATATATAAATTAGTCATTCAGCAAATATTTGTTGAGTAATTTGCTGGATGGATCTGATGAGAATATGTAAAGTAAAAAAAGTAAGTTGAGCTATATGGACATGTCTAGACTATTTACAAAATAATTCTAGATGACTGTTCAAATGAGAATGAGCTGTAAGGATGACTCTGGGACATCTACTGTAGGCAGCCTCCCAGCTTTGTCATTTAAATGCAAATTGACAATATGCAAGGACTGTAATGTATTTCAAAAAGATTTTTCTAGTCTTCAGCTCTCCTAAGATTTTTGTGAAGAAATTTGGTTGCCAATTAGACTACAAAGTAATCAGTTGAAAAACAATTAAAATATGCCTGTATGTCTATACATATATATATATATATATATTATGATTTTAATAAACTAAAAGAGAAATATTTACTTTGTGAAGTTTGCCTATTCAGAATCTGGCACTTTTATTAAAGGTAATATCATGTATAATATGCAACATCTATGCTAAGACCTATTTGGTTGTATTGTATGAAGAAAGGCAAGCTTGCTACTGACTCATTTTCAGGGGAAGTGAGCACTGAAATGGCAACCCAAAGAAAAATACATTCCTTTGTCTAATTTGCTTTGATCTCTACTTTCCACAGTTTCTTCATTTTACTGGGCTTTAGCAGAAATCAATCATATATTTTTACCTGAAATAGTTCATAATTTTGCCACGCCCAATCTGTGAGTGATATGCATTCAATTTAAATGGTCAATCAAAAGGTCTCCTGACCTTGTGATTTCAGTGATAAGGATAGAATGTGGGGACATGGAATATAGAATGTCTTTCAAATTTAAGAAACATTATTTTGTGATTGCATAAAGAAGGAATATGTACCATGTAAAAGTATGAGCAGAAAATCCAACTCATAAAGCTGAACAACTGGGGAAAACTTGTCTTTGAGTGGATTGCAAGTATATCTGTGAAGTGGTAAATAGTAATATTCCAGGTTGATTTGCTGACTAACTAGTCAGTTTAGGGCAAGTTAAGCTGCAGAAACAAGTCTCAGTGGTTTTCCATCATAAAGCATATCCTTTATGCTAATGCTTATTATATGCTAATCTCAAAACTAGCTGTGGCATCTTCCTCTATGGCACAGTATGTTCTTCATAGGCTTTTCTTTTGAAGATAACAACTCCGAACTCTGAACAAAATACAAACAAATCAAGACAGCAAGGCCTCTGGAGAATAAGCAAAAACAAGCTGATTTTGGAAGGGAGTCAGAACTGGGAAGAGTGTGGTTTCCATTTTTATGGCTGTCGTCTGAGATCAAGTGGAAGACGCAGCAATATATAGGCCAAGCCTCCATGACAAAATCTGCCTTTCTGGTCTAAAGAACTGATCAATGATTATGTGGTAGGCACTGCTGCTGGCAAGTGAGGAGGGATCCCAGAAAAGAGAAAGCCAGAACAGAGGAGCCTCAAGTTCTAAACTTTGCCTAGGCCTCTCTGTCTTGGACAAGGGACTCTAAGACGCTGACTTGAAACAACCTGGAGGCGGCTAAGGGGAGCACATTGAGAGTTGCTGCCTTACACAGGCAATGCAGAGTTCACAACCTGAGTCTGTCCAAGTTAACTCCTACCAACATCCTTTGTAAGAATATAATAGAATCTAGAGGTGCTATCACATAACCAGAAAACAGGCAGGAAAGGAAGAGCAGAGGAACAAAAGGCAGAGGGGAAAAACAAAAATAATAAAATGGTATAACTAAATGAAATCATATTGATAATTAAATTAAATGTTAATGAATAAGCAGTTCCATCAAAAGGTAGGGTTTCATTACTGACCAATGGGGCCATGCATAGATCAGTTAATAATATCAAACATTTGGGAGGAGAAATCAGTCTTATTTGTGAATCGACTGCTAAGAAGGTAGAGAGAAACTCAAATCTACCTCCCTGATTAAGAAAGGAAGTGATGTTAATAGGTTGTGGGGACAAGGGTTGAGAAAAAAGAAGTTAAATTTTACTAGCTGAAAAGTGGTTTGGGGCAAAGAAATGTGAACTTGGCTAAGCTTATTGGCCTGTCACAGGACACTTCATACATGAAATGTGAAAAGGCTTTTCTTCAGAGGGTGGAGTTTTGAATTTCTTTTGGTGCTCTCCTTCTCCTCTGTGCAGCCCCTTCCTCCTCTGGGTTCTCAGTCCTCACCCAGCTTCAGAGCTCAGCTCAACGTTGTCCATAAGCCTCCAGCTTTTGTGTATCTGTAAAAGCAAGTCTCAAACAGAAAGTTGGATAAGTTTTCTTTACTTTCTTGTACTTAAGGGTCTGAAGCCAATTTAACTATGTTATTTGGTTTCATCACCATATCTGATTTTGGTTTATCCTGTGACTTAGGCTATAGAAAGAACTAAAAAAATTTTTTAAAATTTATTTTTATGTAGATGAACTGGGGTACAGGCCAAAGGTGTAGGGGAGTGAGAGGATTCACCAGAGACAGAGTGGGGAGCAGAACAGGCAGATCTACCAAAATACACTGCTAAGGGAAGCAGCAGAAGAGACAGGAGAGGTCTGCTGAGCCCTATGTGGGCCAATTTTCTGGCCGGGGATTGGGGTTCTGGGATCAAACTTAGGCCAGAGTGGTGATAGCACTGAGACTTAAGCCCTAGGTCACCCGGTGGCATGTAAAAAAACTTTTAAAAAAAGTTGTTGCTAGCATAATGGAAGGAAAGGTGCAATGGAGGAGTTGCCTAAACGGCCTTAAAACTTCTGCACCAACATGACAGACATCTTTTCCCTAGAATTTCATTAATTGAGATGAGTCCCATGGCCAAGCCTGTCTTCAGTGGGTGTAGGAAACTATAATTTACACACAAGGAAGAGTAGCAAGTATTTTTGAATAAATAATAAAATCTATTATACAAAGGCATTGTTACTATTATGGGAGAGTAAGTTTTATAGGGGCAATAACTTTTTTCTTTTAAGATTGATTTATTTATGCATACAAGAACTGGAGTGTAGACCAGAGGTTCGGGAGGTGAGAGAATTCACCAGAGACAGAGGATCCATCTCAGTGGCTGGTGATAGCTTAACAGTGCTGATCCTTTAACCCCTGTGCCACCAGAGAGGCCTGACAATGACTTTTGCATGTGAGGAATTCTCTTAGAGGTATGAATTCTGCTGTTAAAAGCCAGCATTCTTCTGTTACCATGGATATCTCAGTAGCTGACTTGTTTGCTTCATACCTATTTCTTTCTCAAGATGCTGCCTCTGGCTAAGTAGACCACACAAAATCACTTTTATAGCCTCAGCTGTTCACACCAGGGTAGGATCCCTGTTTGGGTCTATGTCGGGTCACTGGGATTTTCAAATCTGGTGGGTCATATGAGGTGCTTCAACTATGAGGACAAAGGGAGCTAGGGCTGAGATGGAGGTTTTCAGTTCTTGAAAAGACATAAAGAGAAAGCCCAACAGCTCTATGTTCTTATAACCTTGCCCACGTTTGTTAATTTCTATAGTTTAGATAATTTGAGGGGATTTGCATCAGTTCCAAGGGCACCATTCACATGGTAATTTGTATAAACAATGCTAGAGGTTAATTTAGATTAAAATTTGAATGTTGCTCCTGGATTACACAATGCAGCAAACCTGAGTTTCAGTCCCCAAAGCATTGTTTCCTACTATCATTTCAGATAGAGAACTTGTGGAGAATACTGAGAGACTGAGATGTTTTTACTGTAGAAGCCAATAGTAATTTTGCTAACACAATCAAAGAGCACACCTCCAATTTAGTACTTGGATCCAAGCAGCACAAAATTTGGAAGAGGAATACTTAGAATTATGGAAATGCAATGGATGAAAACCAAAGTGCATATTTTGATTAATGACGACAGAATTTTTGTAATTTTGGCATTAAAATCCTTGCTAGAAGAGTTGATTCTGATATAGCAACATACCACTTATCATTATTTGGCCATACTTTTCTTTTTGCAAAAATGAAAGGCTCTAATCCAGTAAAATTTTATGTACACATGTACCTCTGTATACATGTACCTTTGTATATCTATAGCAATATACACATTGACTAATTTGTTATTAAATCTTGTTCCTGGATGGGAATTCCACCTCATGTAAACTTTGTTCTTTGATTTAACATCCCACATTGCATAAGCAAATCTTTATTAATTTTATTTTGCAAACTTGTCTCCATATATAGTGAAATATCTAAATATAAGTTCAGAGCTTCAGCTTTAAGGTTTTTGCCTTCCTTTGTCACATAATTTAAAAATACGCCATGTAATCTTATCTCATACAATTCAAACAGTAATACAAAATGTATAGACAAAGGCTCTCCTGCTGTTTTAAACACCATTTAGCAAGTTTTATAGTTGAAGGGTTTGCCGACATAACTATTACTTTCTTATTATGGTGAGAATATGACTATTTATTATAGACCATAGAAAGACACTTCTATAGCCAGGCACAGCATGTACCTTTCAAAAGCTAGTTCCAAGCCCCTGTTACAGTATTTTCTGGAAGCATTAGAGTACAGTAAACTCTCAATTACCTAACCTCACAGAGAGAGATTCACAGCAAAGAAAGTTCTGCGATCATTCCTAACTGGCTTTGGTTTTCATTTGTGAAGTTAAAAAAAAAAATAGATAAACATTTTCAAGGGCTCTTTATCTTTGTCAAAATTCTATGTCCCTGGGGACTAGATAAAATACATCAAACACTAAATTTTCTTTACATCACATTGTTGTAACCTAAATTCTGCTTAGAAAAAATCAAGCAAACTGTGACAACACTTCCTAGCTTGTCCTTCATAATGTGCTAGTATGCTGTCTTGGGCTATCGGTTGCAAATTACAGCATAGTACAATAAAATAGCTCAGTTGATAAATGAACTTGACCATCTATTGCAAAGTTAAAAGCATCATATCAATTTAAAGTCTTGTTATTGCCAATAATTAAGGGGACAAAAATCACCAGCTGAGGCTAAATTCAATCTGTTACTTAGTGGAACAGATTGTAAAAATATTTCCTGACAGCTCTTTTGAACTCTTAAGTTTTCTTTTAGAAGCAGCTTTGCACATAAAAGGAAATTATTTGTGAGTGATAGTTAATTTGTTTTTTTCCCTGGTGGCTCTAGGACTGGTTGATATGTTCATGGTGGACACTCTGATACTAGCTTCCTTCATTAATCAGAGTTATTTACTGGGAGATACCTGGATTGAATTTCCTAGTTCCATAATGTACTCTCACATGGAAGAGAGGTCTTGAAAGACCATTTTCAAACACCTGGCCCCCCTACCCCCCACCACCCCTTCCCTTCTAACTCAGATGCTTGGTTCCCTTTTGTAGGGTAAGGAAAAAAGTATCAGGCTTTTCTTCCCTCCTGCCATCAGAATAGATGATGGAACCCTGTGGTCCCGAATGCATGCCTGATGGCGGGCCCCTGGAGTAGGGTGTGGGCATAGGTAGATGGGATTCACCTGGGCTAAGACGGGGCTTTTAAGGACGGCATCACAGGCACGCCAGCAGAAGCCAAGAACGAACAGAAGCCGAGAGAGAAGCAGAGAGAAGGCCAGAGAGTCCAGAAAGAGTGAAGACTTGCTGGGGCCTGGGAGGACTGCCAGCCTCCCGGCCCCCCAGCACCCCTGCCTGCCATAAGCCTGGTAAATCTAAATAAAAGACCTGCAAAAAGCCGCTGAGGACTCTGACTCCTCCTTTACCAGGCCAGGATCATAGAAAACCTGCACTGTGCCCTGTCCAGCCCCTATACCTTCAAAAATCACAGTCAATCATTTTGAAATCTTGGCTAATTTCACTTACCATGTTCAACTTGCTGCCCAATTCGGAGTCCTTATAACAAGTAGCCTTGCAGTTTCCAATATTGTGAGTAGCTGTGCTGAAGCAATTCTGCATCCAGGCAAGAATTACAATTGAAGGTGGACAGCATGTTACTTGGTATTTGGAATTCAGTTTTTCTCAAGAGCTTGAAAAGGGTTTTAAAATAGCCACATAAATATTTCTGCATCACCCAGCATTGTGAGTGTGTGAAAGACAAATGGTCCTGCCCTGAACCCTGCAGGCCTAACCTTTTAACCCTCATTAAATAATGACAGCAGTTACTTGGGGAGGAGGAGTTGGAGAGAGCATTGGATCCTGCCTGGTCACATACACTGGCTGAATGACTTTGGGCAGGTCACTTGCCCCTCTTAGGTTCAGTTTCCTTTTAAATCAGGAGTTTGTAAAATAGGAGTAACAGGGTTTATATGAAGAATATGTGAGATCATATTTCAAGTGTTAAATAATATGTCAAGAGGGCTTCATAAATGTTAGTTACTATTATCCCACAGTGTATTTAGTCAGGATTCTCCACTGAAGCAAAGTCAATAGTGCATGTGTGTGTGTACCTGCACACACACACAATCACACACACATAAATGTGAACATAGTTATGTACATGTATGTATGTATCTCTGTCTCTGTGTATCTATTGAGATTATTTTAAGGAGCTGGCTTACACAATTGTGGAAGCCAGAAAATCCAAAATATTCAGGTCAGGCCAGCAGGCTGGAGATCCAGGAAAGAATTAAAAATCACATTTGAAGATAGCCTGTGAGCAGAATTCCCTCCTTCTTGGTCAGTCTTTGAGTATTAAGGTATTCAGCTGTTTCACTGATGCCCTTATGGAGGGTAATCTGTTTATTAAAAAAAATGCTGATTTAAATGTCAGTCTCAACTAAACAATACTTTAACAGAAACATCTAGAAAAATATTTGGCCAAATATCTGGACATTGTGGCTTAGCCAAGTGCAGGGTAAGGTAAAAAAGTATCAGGCTTTTCTGCCCTCCCACCATTAGGATTGATGATGGATCTGCGGTCCTGAATGTGTGCCTGATGGCGGGCACCTGGAGTAGGGTGTGGGCATATGTAAGTGGGATTCATGTGGGCTAAGACTGGGGACACCAGCAGAGAACAGAACAGCAGAGCGAAAGAGAGAAGTGAGCAGAGCAGAAGCAGAACGAAAAGGGCAAAACAGCAGAACATAGCGAGAGAGGAGAACAAGAGCCAAAGAGAACCAGCAGAGAAGCAAAGGCCACAAGAGAATGTCAGAGAGAGAGAGAGACTTGCGGGGGGGCTGGGAGGCTGGGAGGCCTCCTTCACCAGTCTGCTGGGTCACAGAGACCCTGCATTATGGCCTTCCTGCTGCTACACCAAGTTAGCACATAAAGTTAACTGTCACACACAGTAATGAATATATAATGCTTTGTAAATACCATTGTGCCCAACACTTACATATATTCATTGATCTACTGCTTCACCATAACCATTGCACAAAAGGGAAAATTAAGCACAGAGAGGCTCAATAGCCTGCCCAATGCCCTACTGTTAACAGGGTGGTCCCCAAGGTAAGGGGAGGTTCCAGGTTTCCTGCCCCACCCAAGGAAGGGTGGAGCTGAGCTGGAGCCTGGGGAAGGAAGGAAGAAGATGGAGAGAGCAAGGAGATCTGGAGGAGGCACATGGGGCAGAGAGACACGTGAAGAAGATGCACTTGCCTTTTGGTCCTGGACGGGTTGAAACAGATTTGGGTGAGAGACCCATGGGGAAGCTAATGTTGGCAGCTTTTATCTGATTTGCTCATTCTGTCCCTTCTTCCCCTTTCTTATGGGTCCCCACCAGAAGGTGCTTCAAACTCGTTACAGGCTTTTGGGCCTTGGTGGCTCTGCTTTGGGCCAACCCTGTTTCACTGGGCATTTACCCATGAGGGGATGGGTAACTTCAGGTGCTTGGTTTGGAAACTTTATTCTTCCCCTTTTCTGTATTACACACTAATTGTATTAAAGTCCCTTTCATTAAACTTTTTATGCACTAGAGATGTTTTGTTTTTGTCCAGAGCATGTGCAGTGTTGCGCAACACGTGCCATCAATTAAGTTTCGCTTTACCGTATCGCCTTCTGAGAAACCACAGGTTTTTCCTGTTAATCAAATGAGACTGGCAGGTAGGATGGGAGGAGCTACCAGGATATAAGAAGAGAACCACGGGAAGGTCAGGGGGTTACTGCGAGAGGAGCAGAGAGAAGGTCAGGGAGGTAGAAAGACAGGGAAAAGTAAGAGAAGGTAAAGAAAAAATAAAGAAGCAACCGCTAGCGTCAAGTTGTCTCAAGTCCCTCATTTCAATCCTCATCCCTTCTCTTTTCGTGCCTACGAATCCCGCGGATCCGGACAGTTTTGATGCAGCGGATGACAGAATCTATTTACAATGGACATGTTTGGGGGTTCTGGGGTGTCCTCAACAATACCACCAGGGATTCGTTTCTGTGCCTTGGGCTAGACTATCAGCAACATGAGGACAGAGCCCACACAGGTGTGGCATTCACTGTGTTTAGCACAGGGACACCCAAATGACAAGCTCACCTAACCTCTTAGATTCTTGTAGGCGATGGGATACTTTCTCTGAATTGATTAGGGTTTTTTTGCTTGTTTGTTTGTTTTTTTGTTTTGCCCTTGTGGATGAAACCTCAACATGATATGTTCTTCTCATGTCTGGATAATTCTAAGCAACTAGTGACAATGTGCTGAGTGAATGAATTTAGACATGTATAGTAAAAAAGGTCATGCCCATATACAGGCATTAAAGAGACAGTGTACCTTTCTGAGTTGATCTATGTATGCCCTGGAAATGGCTGAGGCTGGGAGAAATTCTGGAGTTATAGTTCCAGCTTTTGCAAGGTACATGCTGGGGACTAGATAAATTATAGTAAATATAAAATTTTCTTTACATCACATTGTTGTAACCTATATTTTGCTTAGAAAAATGGACGTATCCATCAGTATAAAATTTTTACTCAAGCATTCCCAATATATGTATATTTACTTACAGATCATATCACATGATAGTGCATTGCTGTATAGTAAGGGACTGGAGGAAATGTCCTCCTGCTCTCTCTCAGTTCTTTTTGGGCTGGTCAAGTCATCAAATTAACATCAACAGACTACTAGTAAAAAAGGCAAATTTAATTACCCCTTTATTTGTATGAATGGAGAATCTACATGTATATAGATTCTAAAGCCAATGGGGCAAAGATGAGGATATGTATCCTGAATGGGATAAGGATCTGGGCTTTAAGGAGGGAGGAGTAGGGCTTACATGCCAAGAAAGAGTGACTCATATTATGAAGACCAGATGTTCTGTAATTAGATGTTTGCCCTGCATATGGACAGGTTTCTCCAAAAGGTTATTTATGGCAAAAATTCTAATTGTGGGTAATACCCCTAATTTTCATTCTTCGAGGTAATTAAGGGAGTGGTAAAAGTTTCTTAGGAGGCTTCAGGGCCTCTATTGACCTCAGCCAAAAATAGTTCACATGCCAAAATGACATGTCTTTGGAGGCCTGCCTGTCTGAACACCTTGGGGAGGCTTAATCTTCAACTTAATATCCATACTCAAAGAATGAAGTTTTAAAAAGATAAGGAATAAATGTTAATTGAAATTCTATCTTTTCCCTTCTCTCACCTCAGTAACACTTCTTGTGTCCCTTTCACTTTGTTTTTCATTAAGTTAAAGTGTCAGATGTTTGGAAGTTTGTCCATTTACACAACTTACTTAGTGAGAAATAACTGGTTTCCTCCACCAATCTCATTTAATGAGATAATGAGGTTCAACAAAAGAACACTTTGAATATTAAATGAGATAATGTGTGAAAGCCCTTGACACAGAACATGGCACCCCTTTTTATCACAAGAGATGCAATCTTACACAGTCATTCAATGTACAGGCTCTAGAGGCTGATGCTTGGGTACAAATCCCAGCTTTAAGTACATAGTAAAATATGTACTAGATGTGACCTATTGTATGGGGCTATACTGTGGATTAAATGAATATTAAAAAACAACAAACAAATAAAAATTTACAACATCCTGGCCAATGGTAGTCACTATATAAATGCTAAATAAAGGGACCAATAAACGTTAATTGTTAAAATCAATGCAATGACATATGCTGGAATGATTATGCCTCTATCCCTATTGCTTTGTTCACACAAAATGTTGTACAGTGAAAGTGGAATGATGACTGACCCTGGACTCCATTCATTTGGCTCTCAGTCACTACCTTTGCCACATCTGAGCGCCACCTGTACTGTTATTTGAGTTAATATTTGTCTTTAAATTGAGTTGGGTCTGACACCCAGATTGATTTCATTATTTTTGTTCATTATTTTTTAGAGCCATAATAATTCTGTGAAAATGATGAATTTGATGTGCTAGTAACATTTATTTTCTTAAAAGATACATGACAATAAGATATAACCTCAAACTATTTTCCTAACTATGAGAAATACTTTACTGTGCATTCCTTAACTTAGAACTATCTCGATTATATTCACTCCACTAATAAGACAGAAAACCAAAACACATTTTAGAAATTTAAGCAGTTTCCTTCAGAACACCCTAGTTCCCAGGAATTTTAGCAAACTGGAATTCCAATCTCCATAGTTTTTGATACTAGCTTATTTTCTTTTAGATGAAAAGAATTTCCATTCCTTCCATGCTTCTCTGCACTATTTCATCATGATTAGGCTTTTAAAAGAATTAAACTTTTTTATTTTCTTACACTGCTGTTCATTTTTGTACAATATTTGATTTCTCCCTTCTCACCACCACATCCCCTGAACCGTCACCTTGTGCTCTTCCCTCCCCTATTTTGACCCATCTCCCTCCCCCTCTCCTGCTATATGCCTCAGTTCTATAGTTTGCCTGCAATTTTTGTCTTTTTTTATTAGACATTTTTTTAGAATCACTTTTTAAAAAAATTTAAAATTTTTAAATTTTTTATATATTTCTTACATCATTTTTCATTTTTGCACAATGTATGCATTTGCAACTTTGTTATATTCCCCATACAATTGTACACCCCTTATTTTGACCCCAATCCCTCCTCTCAGCTTCCCCCCTTCCCCCGTAGTGTGTCTCTGTTTTATAGTTGCTTGTTGATTTCGATTTTTTCTTTATTATAGTTATTCTTTTTCCTGGTCCCTTATTTAGGTTTTCTAAACTCTTGCTATGAGTGAGACCATCCAGTATTTTTCTTTTTCTTTCTGGCTTATTTCGCTAAGCATGATCCCTTCCAGCTCCTCCATGTTGCTGCAAATTGCATGGGTTTATCTTTTTTAATTGCTGAGTAACATTCCATTGTGTATATATACCATATCTTCTTGATCCAGTCATCTATTTTTGGGCATTTGGGTTGTTTCCATAGCTTAGCTATTGGAAATAGTGCTGCTATAAACATCGGGGTGCAGGTGCCCTTTGGAATTAATGTTTCTGTGTCCTTTGGGTAAATACCTAGGAGTGGAATTGCTGGATCATATGGAAGCTCTATCTTTAGTAGGTGAGGAATCTCCATACAGCTTTCCATAGTGGTTGGACCAGTTTACACTCCCACCAGCAGTGCAGGAGAGTTCATTTTTCTCTACACCCTCGCCAACATCTGTTGTTGCTAGTTTTTTGTTTTTTTCTTTTTAAGATTTATTTATTTATAAAGCACTGGGTACAGTCAGAAGTGTGGAAGGATGAGAGAATTCACCAGAGCCAGAGCAGGGAGCAGAACAGGCAGACTGAAGAAGTACACTGCTGAGGGGAGCAGCGGGTGGCAGGAGAGGTCGTGCCATGTGGGACCCTCGCAGGCGGCTGGGGATCGAACTGGCGCTGCAGAGGCTGCGGGCAGCTTCGCATCCCAGTGCTCAACCGCTGTGCCACCAGGGAGGCCCTGTAGCTAGTTTTCTTAATATGTGCCATTCTCACTGGTGTAAGATGGTATCTCATTGTAGTTTTGATTTGCATTTCCCTGATTACCAGTGAAGTTGAACATTTTTTCATATGCCTGTTGGCCATTTGCATTTCCTCTTTGGAGAAGTTTCTTCTTAGCTCTTCTGCCCATTTTTTGACTGGATTATTTTCTTTGTTTTGTTGAGTCTCATCAGCTCTTTGTAGATTTTTGTGATCACTCCTTTATCATTAGTGTTGTGTGCAATAATTTTCTCCCAGTTGGTGGGGTTTCTCCTTGTTTGGTTGTTGTTTCTTTTGCTTTGCAGAAGCTCTTTAATTTGATGTAGTCCCAGCTGTTTATGTTTGCCTTCACTATTAATGCTTTGGGTGATGTGTCTGTAAAGATGTCTTTGAGATGCATGTCACATAGTGTTTCACCTATATTTCCTTCTATATATTTTATGGTTTCAGGTCTTATGTCTAGTTCTTTAATCCATTTTGAGTTGGTTTTTGTGCATGTTGTGAGGTAGTAGTCAAGTTTCATTCTTCTGCATGTAGCGACCCAGTTTTCCCACACCATTTGTTGAACAAACTTTCTTTGCTCCAGTGCATATTCTTTGCTCCTTTGTCAAAGATTAGTTGACCATAAATCTGTGGGTTTATTTCTGGGTTTTCTATTCAGTTCCATTGGTCTGTGTCTGTTCTTGTTCCAATACCATGCAGTTTTGATGACTATAACTTTGTAATATAGTTTGAAATCTGGGAGAGTGATGCCTCCATTCCCTTCTTTTTTTTTTTCAGGAGGGTTTTGGCTATTTGAGGTTCTTGGTGTCTCCATATGAATTTCATCAATATTTGTCTTATTTCTTTGAAGAATGACATTGAAATTTTTATTGGAATAGCATTGAATCTGTACATTGATTTTGGTAGGATGGCCATTTTGATAATGTTAATTCTTCCGATCCATGAGCAGGGGATGTCTTTCCATTTCTTTGTGTCTTCTTCTATTTCTTTTAACATTGTTTTCTAGTTTTCTTTGTATAGGTCCTTTACTTCTTTTGTTAGGTTTATTCCCAAGTATTTGATTTTTTTGTTTCAATAATAAAAGGGATGGTTTTCTTGATTTCTTCTTCTTCAGATTTATTGTTCGTGTTATAGGAAAGCTGCTGATTTTTGTGTGTTGATTTTGTGTCCTGACACTTTACTAAACTGATTGATTAGTTGAATCTGTTTTTCTGTGGAGTTTTTGGGGTTCTCTATGTATATTGTCATATCATCTGTGAATAGTGATAGTTTGTCTTCCTTGCCTATTTGGATTCCTTGAATGTCTTTCTCTTGTCTTATTGCTCTGGCTAGGACTTCCAGTATTATATTGAAAAGCAGTGGTGAGAGTGGACATCCTTGTCTTGTTCCAGATCTTAATAAAAATGCTTTTAGCTTTTCACCATTGAGAATGATATTGGCTATGGGCTTGTCAGATATGGCCTTTATGATGTTGAGGTGTGTTCCTTGTATCCTGAGAATTTCAAGGGCCTTTATCATAAGTGGGTTTTGTACTTTGTTGAAAGATTTCTCAGCATCTATTGCTATTATCATATGGTTTTTATATTTCTTTTGGTTGATGTGCTGGATTACATTGATTAATTTTCAAATGTTGAACCATCCTTGTGTCCCTGAAATAAATCCTACTTGGTCATGGTGAATTATCTTATGGCTACATTGCTGGATTCTGATAGCTAAAATTTTATTGAGGATTTTTGCATCTGTGTTCATTAGAGATATTGGTCTGTAGTTTTCATTTTTTGTGTTGTCCTTGTTTGGTTTTGGTATTAGTGTAGTGTTGGCTTCATAGAACGTGTTTGGTATTATCCCTTCTCAATTTTTTGAAAGCGTTTGTAAAGGATAGGCACTAATTAATTTCTGAATGTTTGATAGAATTCATTGGTAAATCCATCTGGTCCTGGGCTTTTGTTTTTGGGAAGGGTTTTGGTTACCATTTCAATTTCACTGCTTGTAATTGGTCTGTTTAGGTGTTTGATGTCTTCTTTATCTAGCTTTGGGTGGTTATAGAGTTGTAGGAATTTGCCCATCTCTTCTAGATTGTTGAGCTTGTTTGCATGTAACTGTTCATAGTAGTTTCT
This sequence comes from Talpa occidentalis, assembly GCF_014898055.3. Lineage (NCBI taxonomy): Eukaryota > Metazoa > Chordata > Mammalia > Eulipotyphla > Talpidae > Talpa > Talpa occidentalis. The sequence goes on from NW_023600993.1 coordinate 53,502,605, forward strand.
GATTATTCTTTTGATTTCTGCCATGTCTGTTGTGATTTCTCCTCTTTCATTTGTGATCCTATTTATTTGTGTCTTCTCCCGTTTTTCCTTTGTGAGCCTGGCTAGGGGTTTGTCTATTTTATTAATTTTTTCGAAGAACCAACTTTTGGGTTCATTCATCTTTTGGATTGTTTTTTAGTTTCGATTTCATTTATTTCTGCTTTGATTTTTATTATTTCTTTTCTTCTACTGGCTTTGGAGTTTTATTGTTGTGCTTTTTCTAGTTCTTTGAGCTTTGAAATTAAGTTGTTTCTTTGAGTTCTTTCTTGTTTCTTGATGTGAGCCTGTATTGCTATATATTTTCCTCTAATTACTGCTTTTACTGCATCCCATACATTCAGGAAATTGGTGTCCTCCTTGTCGTTTAACTCAAAGTATTTTTTAATTTTTTCTTTGATCTCCTCATTAGTCCAGTGGTCTTCCAGTAGTGAGGGTTTCAATCTCCATGAGGTAGGAGAGTTCCTTGTGTTCTTTTTATGGTTTATCTCTAGTTTGATGCCTTCATGATGAGAGAAGATGGTTGGTATGATTTCAATCTTGGTGTATCTGTTAATGTTTGTCTTGTGTCCCAGTATGTGATCGATCCTGGAGTATGATCCGTGTGCACTTGAGATTATGTGTACTCAGATTTTTTTGGGTTTAGTGTTCTATAGATATCTGTTAAGCCCATGAGCTCTAGTTCCTTATTTAGCGCTTTAGTGTCCTCTTCTTCGGAGAAGTCTGATGTCAGCCTGATTGGTTTTCCTTTGTATGTTATCTGTTTCTTCCTTCTTGCCATCTTCATTATTTTTTCCTTGTCTTGGATTCTTGGGAGTTTTACTATTATGTATCTTGCTGTATTTTTCCTTTCATGATGGAAATTTGGTGTTCTTGCTTCTTGTATATCTATTTTCAGCTCCTTCTTCATGTTTGGGAAGTTCTCTTCAATTATTTCCTTGAATATTTTCTCTATTCTGATGTCTCCTCTTCTTCTGGGATTCCTATAACTCTTATATTTCCTTTCCTCATGGAGTCAGATAGTTCCTGAAGTCTTTCTTCAGTCTTTTTCATTTGTGCTTCTCTTTCCTTTTCTGTTTTGGTTCTTTTGATTTCTATGTCTTCAAGAGTGCTTATTCGTTCTTCCATTTCATCTATTCTGTTATCACCGCTTTTCCCAGAGTTCTTTAGCTCTTCCATTAATCCTTTGATCGCCTGCATTTCCTTCACTTCCCTCTTTAGGGACTCAATTTCATTATTCTGATCCTTGTTTTCTTTAGTGACTTCTGTCAGTTTTTTAATCATGGAAATTTTAAATTCTCTTTCTGGAAGGCTCAGAAGTTCTTCCAAGTCACTGTTGTTGCAATCTGGTGGGTGGTTTTCTTTTTATGGTGTGTCTTTTTCCTGAGGACTTGCTAAGTTGCATGTAGTTTTTCTTGTCCCTGCTGCCTGTCTTCTAATTTGCCCTATGTGTTGGGACACTGTGTCGCTGGTACTGGCCAGCTTCTTTTTGGTGTGCTCTTTCTGAGATTTCAGAAACTGGTGGTCCAATCAAGTTAAATACTGTTATGCCAGAAGTCCAGTGAGGCAGTGGTACTTTGAGTATGTTAATGATCACTGTCACAGAATATCTCCTCCTTCTGTGTTTGTTTAATTCCAAAGGTGTGTCTTAAAGTCCCACAGACTGCCCTGGAGGTGGGGTGGCTGGATTGCACTCTGGGTTCCAAATCACTGGATGCCCCTCTGTGCTCCAACTCCCTGTCAGGTGGGACCTGGCTTGTGGGGGCCTTCAGCTCACCTCTGGCTGCAGGGGCACCCTCTCCCATTTCCAAGCAGTCTTTATTGAAGCAAAGGTCCCTATTCAAATATGGTGAGTAGGTGATGCACTTTCCTATGTGCATGGTCTGCCCTGGCTGTGGATGCCCACTGCTCCCACCCTGGGCTCGGACTGCTGGCCAAAAGGGGCCTGGTGTGGGGGTGCTTCCCAGCTCACCTCTGGCTGTGCGGGGTGTTGGAGCACACTGGTGCCGAGTCCAAGAACGACCGAGACCCAGTTCGATGCAAAAGCAAAAGTGGCCTTTATATGCTAGCTCGAGCTAGGGTCTGAAACCCTGGGGTGGAACTGACATAGCGGCCTCACCCAGACATGGTTGGACCCTGAGCACCAAAATTAAGCAGTTTAAATAGGCATACAGAATGGGTCCCTTAGGGTAATCTGACAGCTTCAGATGTGGATTCTAGGAATCCAACTGTTAGAGTAATCTAATGGTTACAGACGCTGGTTCTTAGAATTTAGGATTCCAGGAATTGCAACCTCACTGTCAATTAAGCTCTTAAAATGGCTGCTGTACTTTAAAATGGCTGCTGTTATGCTCTATTCTTACACGGGGAATCTTCTCCTGGTTTCAAACAGTCTTTATTGAAGAAAGGTCCCTATTTTAAAATGTCGAGTCAGAGAGGCACTTTCCTGCACGCACGGTCTGCCCCCACTGTGAATGCCCGCTCCCGCTCTGGGCTCGGACTGCTCCTTTTTTTATTAGACTTTAAAGAATAAATAAGGCCTATAAAAAGTTTCATCATTGTTATCATAGGAATATTAAAGCAGCAAGTTAAATTACATCAAATTGACCAGATCCCCATGCATGCATGTGAGAGACACATTAAAATAAAAGTTAAGTCTAGAATATTAAAAAAGAAATTCTGTAATACCAAAATCAAAACTATCTCTATTAAAAAAATGTAGCATTTCTGCCCTGAAACTGACAATAAATAATGTTCCAAGCAAATATGCATTAAATTAAATCAGACTTTTTGATTTTCCCATTGTTTGCCATCATTCTTGACTCTGAAAAATGGACTCTTCTCATCTAAATCAGTATCCCAAGCAGATTTCTTTTAAATGTCTTGAACTAATATGCCAACATCTTGAAACCTATTACTCAGATGCTTTTGATTTAAAATGAAAAGAGATCTCCTTGAAAATAACATAAATGATTGGACAAATTAAAGGCATTTTTGTCATCCATATTTAAGTGTTTCGTTCGAAGATTCAACTACCATCTTTATTAGAGATGCTAAAATCATTATTAGTATCGCTATTGGGGGAAAAAAATCATTTGAGCCAGATTCATACTTTTAATTGGTCTTGTCAAAATCTACCTAACAATATAGAAAGTGGTCTCATTTTAAGAAAACATTGACTTAATTTGAGTCTCTTTGAAAGGCACACTTTCACATAGATCAGGTTTTCTCAGTCTCAGTCTATTGACCTTTTTGGGCTGGATAAGTCTTTGTTGTGGAGGTTGTCCTGTGCATTGTAGGATGTTTAGTTGCACCCATGAGCTCCAACCACTAGTTGGAAGTAGTACCCTCCCGCAACTGTGACAACCCAAAATGTCTCCAGACATTACTAAATGTACCCTGGGGGCAAAGTTCACCCTCCCATGCCACCAGGCCCCATTGAAAACCACCAGCATAGGTCAAGAAGAAAACTTGCCATTGCTTTTCTGAATACCATTGCTGTGTTTAGGGGATTGGGGGTGGGGGAGTTGACTTCTTTACATGAGATTTTTTTTTTGGTTTGGTTGTTCTACAAAATCCAGACTATAAATAACAGAAATAAGAAGATTGAACGTTTATTACCCAAAGCCATATAAATTCAATAATAAATAATGGTTCTCTCTAAAAATATGAGCAGTCTTTTTCAAAGTCATTAGTTCTAATCATAAATGAATTTAGCAGTATTTCTTTAAATTTTGCACCTTTGTAATGAACTCTGATAAATTCATACAACTGGATGTTAAATAAAGAGATAGAAAGGTCTAATTTGCTGGTTCATTAAGCTAGCTTATTTCAAGACATTGTGCATATTGCTTTGAATTTCATATTTCTGAGCAGTGAAGACAATAGTAGTATCCATCTTTAATGTAGTGTGGCAGACAATTAGGAGCTCAAATGGATTAAATCTCATTTCATCAGAGATACACACAGTGATTATTATTTTATTGCCAAATACTGTCAGCATTACATTTCTTCAACAGCTATTGTGATACCTGACTTGCATGCTTAAATTTGCATTAAACACTGTGTAGTAACAACAATAATTTGGGTTGTATTTTCTTAAGTGGCATTATTCTGTTCTTTATATATTCATTTACTCAACACTACTTTTAAGGGTGCAAAGTTTTACACACACGTGGTAAAGGAGAGACAGCACGAGCAAAGGGCAGAGCACATGTACTCCAGTCCTAATGCTGCTCCTTTCAACATCAGTGACCTTGGGAAGGTCACTTAACAAGGAGCTAGAAGAAAGATAATTTTATTTCATAAATATGCTTTGTCAGATTCTTAAATTACAAACCTATTGTTTTTTTTGAAAGAAATGAAATTATAAATAAAAAAGCCACTTATTCACCCCCTACCACCACCATAGCCTGTGGCTCTTCAAATAACTAATATTAATCATTTTGTATATAAATGTGTGTTTTCCATCAACCTCTTATAAATAAGTGCAAGAAATTTTACCCCTAAATAAAAAAATAGAATTATGCTATATATATGTATATATATATTTCTCCAACTTGCTTTTGCTAGTAATTTTAGACTTACAACATTGTTTGGCTTTAAAGTAGCTGCATAATATTTCATAGTGTAGATATTAGATGATTTTTCAGCCATTTCTCTCCAGTTGACCCTGGATTTGTTTCCAGTTCTTTGGCAACACCTCTGTGAAGCCATCAATGTCACATACAGCACTGAGTCTCTCCTGCAACTGTCTATGGAAAGACAGAGATGTTTTGCCCAGTTTGGCCAACTCCTCTGAGATAGTATTTTCACGGTTGCATATTGAGAACCACAACATCTCTCCTACTTCCTTCCCACAATGACATATGGATGTTTGAGCCAACATATGAGAGTGACATATGAGAATGGCATGGTAGTTCTAGAATCATGAGGACACTTGATAAAAATCCCACCAAGCCAAGCTGCACACTTTCAAAGTCACCTGCTTTTTTAATGTTTGCACAATCCAATACAAAACTTCTCCACTTGCCATATTCTCCCCAGCTCTTAAATATTTTTTCAGTATGTGTAGACACCTTTTCAGTGATTAATATTTAGTTTACAAAATACCATAGCAAAACATTATAGGGTCTGAGTTCTGAGAGCTGGGATAGATTATGTGCATGTGAGTGTGTGTGTGCGTGTATGTGAGAGAGAGAGAGAGTAAATTCTGAACTCACTTAGTATGAAGTGAAATTTATCCACTACACATTCACCACTGCAGCCTTTGGAAATGCTCATATGATGATGAAATATTGCAAAATTTTAATATTTTACTTGGTACCATGATTTTCAGTTATTCTGTTCAAATATCTCATCGTTCAGTGCCACATTTCTGTCCTGGAAATAAAAGGTCTAACATTACAGCCATATTAATGTTATACACTCTTCACTCAACGCACACTTGTACCCCTGAAGCATGTAAGAGTTGATGTGTGATGTCTGTGTCTCGCATCCATCTGGTAGGCAGCCAAAGTGCTCATGACATTCTAGTTCAATGGTTTGCATTTAGGCCAGAGGTTTTAAAAGCTTTAGTCTATGATCCTCTGGTGTATGAAAAGAAATTAGAGATCAAGATATCAAGACTTGTATTTCAAAATGAAATGGTATAGGATAGAAAATGCCAGAGCATAGTACTCCAAACAATGATAGTTATTGTCTTACAAGTTTTTGTTTCAAAAATGTGTATGTGGGTATGTGTACCAAAGTTAGTGTTATATATTGTTCTTATTGTAGGTAGCTATCAAAGACATTTGAAAGTCCCTATTCTAGTGATACTTTACTCATGAAATACATTCACTTGCCTTACTTTCTGGTACAGCTGCCTCTGTATCTGTGTTATAGGATGTGATCATAAGGAATTTTCTTCTCTCTTCTCCTTGTTCCCCTGCCACCTCTTTTTAGAAAGTGGTCTCCGGTAGGATGGAGGAAAGAGACAAGACATTAATTGCATAACCACACATTGATGTTAAAGCTCAAGAGGCAGACAGTGTTGGCAAGACAATAGTTTGTTTGCTCTACCTCACGCCATGCACAAAAACAAAAATGGATAAAAGACCTGAATGTAAAACCTAAAACCATAAAATATATAGAAGAAAATATAGGCAAAACACTACATGACATACATCTCACTAACATCTTTAAAGACAAATCCCTCTAAAGAAATTGAAGCAAACGATAAACAGCTGGAATTACATCAAACTAAAAAGCTTCTGCACAGCAAAAGAGACACTAACCAAAACAAAGGAACCCTATTGATTGGGAGAAAGTTGTACACAATAAAACTGATAAGGGACTGATCACAAAAATCTACAAAGAGCTCACACTACTCAACAAAAAACAATAAAAAAACCCAGTCAAAAAATGGGCAGAAGTAAAAAGACACTTCTCCAAAGAGGAAATGCAAATGGCCAACAGGCATATGAAAAAATGTCCAACATCAGGGAAATGCAAATCAAAACCACAATGAGATAGCACCTTACACCAGTGAGAATGGCACACATTAAAAAAGCAGGCAACAACAAATATTGGTGAGGATGTGGAGAAAACGGTACTCTCCTACATTGCTGATGGATTCCCAAACTGGTCCAACTATTATGGAAAGCTGTGTGGACATTCCTCAAACTACTAAAAGTGGAGCTGCCATCTGACCCAGCAATCCCACTCCTAGAAATCTACCCAAAGGGCACAAAAATATCAATTCAAAAAGATACCTGCACCCATATGTTTATAGCAGCACTATTCACACTAGGTAAGGTATGGAAACAACCCAAATGCCCCAAAATAGATGACTGGATCAAGAAGGTGTGATATATATACACAATGGAATACTATTAAGCAATCAAAAAAGACAAACTCATGCCATTCTCAGCAACATGGATGGAGCTTGAAGGGATCATGCTCAGTGAAATAAGCCAGAAGGAAAAAGAAAAATATCGAATGGTTTCATTTATAGGAGGATGATAGGGAAACCAAATGAGGGATCAGGAAAAAAAAATGATGATAATAAAACAACAAAACTAGCAGGGAACCACAAATAAGAGGCTTCTGTGAGGGGTGGGGGAAGGGATCAAAACAGGGGAGAGAAGAGCACAAGGGACTGTGGTGATGGTTCACATGTGAACTGGTGGTGGGAATTTTATGGGGAATACACAATGATGTAAAAGATATAAATAAATAATACTTAAAAAGTGTGTTTGCTCTGAGAAGCCTTTGTTCTGAAGAGTTGGGTAAGGCCTGAAATACTTCATTCTAGTCATCCAAGATGGAGCATGAACCTGGGAGGGAGGCAGGGGGTAGGGAAAGTAGGCAGGATGCCAGATGGCAAGAATAAGAAGAGAGAGGGTGCCCCAAAAAAGGAGGAACCCCAGATACTCGTGAGAAGGCGATTTAATGAAAAAATGGTACTTTGCTCCATGTGCTGGGTTCACTGAAATTTTTCTTTCTGGTTCTTCATTGATTCAACAAATATTTGTCGAGCACTTTCTATATGCCAGGTTGTCCTGGTAATATAGCAGTGACCAAGATAAATAAAAGTCCTGTATTTGTGAAACAAACTGGGAGGGTGACGGAGGAGTGCCAGATATTAAATGAAGGACTAAAGCACACAGTATGTCAGATTGTCTTGGACCCTTGGGAAGAGGAGCGGTGTGTATGGTGTGGGGGCTACGGCCAGGGTTGTGATTTTATGAAGAAGAAAGTGAGACTACACCTAAGAAGTGTGGGAACAGGCCATCCAGATGTCAGGGGAAGAGCACTCCAGGAAGGCATGTACATGGTGTGCTGGAGAAACAGAGAATGTCTGAGTGACTGATCAGAGCTGCCAGGGGAGTATGAGGGCACTGAGGGGAGAGGGGCATGGTTCTGGGTGGGAGTGGGGGCACTGTATTCCACAGGGCCTTAATGGTCATTGCAGAAACTTTGGATTTTGCCCTGAGTAAGATGAGATGCCACAGGAGATGCATGGCAGAGGATGCCATGATAAGAAGTACAATTTCTAAAGCTCACCCTGGCTACCATGCAGTGGGAGTGAATTATGGGCTCTCTCAGCCATTAGAAGAGTCACTAAGGGGCACTATAGAACAATCCAGATGTGTGTGAGACAGAAATTAAAGCAGCAAGGAAATACCCAGGTAGATTAGACACCAAGGTCCACTGTTAACTTAATGATGCACCAGACACAGGAAACTGGAGATTTGGTGTCTAGCCACAGTAGCCTGAAAAAAATATTAATGTTAGTTAATTAGTGTAGATGGAGCATCAAGACATTGCCCCATTCACACTCCCCGTGGGAGGCTGAATTCTGAGCTCCCGCTATGAACTCTGGCCACCATCCCACAGCCCCTCCTTCTTGACACTAATGCTGGCTGCAACTGCTTTCTTTGCTTCTTCTGCACATTTTCTGAAACTAGACCTCAGGTCAGCTCACTCCAAAGAACATATGGCCTCTCATGCCGGACTATTGTTGGGGCCAACCCAGGAGTCAACACTGTGAGGTTCTGCTGCCGAGTCCCCCGCCTCTCTGGCTATGCTGTCCCCCAGTTTTGCTTCTGCTCCCTCTGAAGGTGTGGAGATTCCCTTTCTCCCTCTCGTCCCTTGGCAGAAAGCAAAAGAAAACCACCCCAAAGCACTCAGCAGCACACTTCTGCACAACCTCTATAGCTATGGGGTCATTGTCTTTCCACTTCTCTATCCGAGGCTTCTCTATAACTTACCCTGTTATATGGGGATTAGGGGGGCGGGTAAGGTGAAATGAGGGGGACACAGCACAGACAAGGGTCAAATGCATCCTCCCTCATGCCACCTGGCGATGGGGGCGGGCATCATCAACCCCACATTATTCCCTCTCTCAGCTGGCCTTTTCTTTGACTTTGGACTCTGCTTATACTCCTGCTCTGACATTCTGACCTTCCAGCAGCAAGATTGTCCAGTCCCCAACCCAAATGTGCATTGTGGCCTCAACCTCCTCCGCATATGCACATTGTCAGGGAATGTGGCTGCAGTTGGCCCAGGTCCAGACCATCAGCTATATAATTTGCTACCATTAAATCAATGGCTTGAAAAAGGCAAGTGTTTTGACTATAAAGATATCTATAAATACTGAATTACTTTCCCTAACATAGAAACATGTTATCTGTATCCTGCCCTCAGAAAGGCCTTTGTGAGCCCCTGCCAGCCTGCTGCTTCCTGATACATGGGTCATTCAGGTCAGGAGATTATCAGTCTCCCAGGAGGCAGCAGGGAGCATCCTGGTTCCACGGCAGGGGTTTTGTAGGTGTCATGGTGAAGGCTACTAAATAAATACATTTGTAAAATTAAGCACTCTTGGTTTCCACAAAATCTGCAACACAGAAATTCAGACGTCTTTTTCTGTTATATTAAATTTGGTAACATGACTTTAGTTTGCTGTGTACTATAAATGATCATCCTCTTCTCTCCTTCCCATAGTCATTGTGCATAAGTCACAAAACCATTTCCTCCCTGGTGGCAGGAGGGACCCAGGGCAAACAATCTTGTTATATAATCAAATAATTATTTTATTAATAATTAGTAATAATCATTAATTGATTTGATTCATGATTGTTACTAAGTATCAGTCATTAATGAAAATATACTCATTAGTTATTGCAAATGATACATTAAACACTATATTAAATAATATATATTAGTAGTTATTGATTAAATAATGTATTTAATTCATTCAACATTGATTGTTGATTTTTAAAATATTTCTTGTTTTAAATGTTTCCCTTTTCTTTTTTTTGGATTTGTTTAGTTATTTATACAAGCACTGGGTACAGTCAGAAGTGCGGGAGGGTGAGAGAATTCACCAGAGCCAGAGCGGGGAGCAGAGCAGGCAGACTGCTGAAGTACACTGCTGAGGGGAGCAGCGGGTGCGGCAGGAGAGGTCTGTCACGCCATGTGGGACCCTCACTGCTGCTGGGGATTGAACCGGCTCTGCAGAGGCTGAGGGCAGCTTCGCAGCCCAGGGCTCAACCACTGTGCCACCAGTGGAGGCCCTGTTTCATTTTTCTAATCTTCACTGTTAAATTTTTTTTCTAACATACATGAAAATAATCTACTTACCCCTTAGACATAATTACTCTAAATATTTTGCTTTATTTGCTTCAAATGAAATTTGGAATGTGGAGTTACAGAATAATAGGAATACTTTGAATGTTTGCCAAATTGCAATCCAAATAATTATACAAATTATATGCAATGCAAAGAGACTGTTTCCTCACATCTTCACCGACACCTGTTATGGTCAGAATCAAGGCCTTTCTCTAGCTTTCAGTTGCATTTCTTGGATTCTAATGAGGTTGAGCACTTTTTCAGAACTCTCTTCTACAATGTACCCGAGCATGTCACTGACTGTATTCTATTGGTGTATTTATCTGTTGCCTGTTGATTTGCTTGATGAGCTTCTAATCATGAATGAGCGCTTTCTTCAGGCACTATGCTAAGTCTGGAAATACAAAATGAATGAGGTACAGTCTATCCAGTTTAGTGGGGAGAACAGTGCACCTATGAAGACATACACAATTAAGGTGAGCTCTGATGTTTCTGGATTTCAGAAGAGAGAGTGAGTGAGGGCCTAGAGCTGTTGAAAGTTATAGAAATCCAGCTCAAAATAACTTCTTCTTTTTTTTTTTATACAATAGCTGGAGCACAGGCCAGAGACATAGGAGGGTGAGAGGATTCACCAGAGACAGAGCAGGGAGCAGAACAGGTAGATGGACCGAAAGCACTGCTGAGGGGAGCAGTGGGCGAGACAGGAGAGGTCTGCCGCACCATGTGGGACTCTCCCTGGCTGGCCAGGAATCGAACCCACACTGCAGAGGCTGGGGACAGCTCCACAGTGCTGCGCTCAACCCTCTGTGCCACTGGGAAGGCCCTCAAAATAACTTCATTAAAGAGAAGATTTATTGACTCATGTAGCTAAAGTTACAGCACCACTGGATCCACACAGAGCCTTCTGGATTTACATTTTCTCCACTCACCTCTCATGTAGGATGGATTCTTTCTATGCAAACAGGCTCTAACTGGCAGTGTTGCCAAGGTGTGGTGGGAAGAGGGTAGATAATTTTCCAAGGAGTAATTGCTTACAGAGAGAGGAAGAGGAGGGGGAGGGGGAGACCCAGCCAGTCTGGAACACTAAAATGTGCTAGGAGTGACCCAATCTGGTGATAGTACCACCTGCATGAAGTCAAACAAGAGTATGGGAGTGTGTCTGTCTATGGGTAAATGCACTGTAGCTTCTAGCCCTAGTAGAACTACATGGAATGGGAAGGAGTTTCTCATCAGAGAAACACTGAACAGACAAAAGTTACACATGAATATGACAGCAGGACACTAAAGAAGCATCTAAGAATGTGCATTTTTGGTTGCTCTGAGACACAGATGCAAGAACATTGGATTTACTGGATTTGGCTTCAGAAGATGATGGTTTCAATACCAACTTACAAGCTGTGTGGTTACCTAATCACTAACCACTCTGAGCCCGTTTCTTCATCTGTAAAATGAGGCTGGTTTTGTCAACTTTCCAGGGCTGTGGTGATGACAAGTGTTATGCTATCCCCATCACATACTTTTGCTGACCTCCAATATTGCTGTATTCAAGTTGCTCCAAATAAATGGGACATTGGCAGTGATTTCACTTTATTATACAGAGATCTTTGTGACCCTGGAATTACAAGGCTTTATTCTTCTGCATTAAAATTTAATCAGTTGTGCTAAGAATGAGAGTGAATGAAAACGCTCTCAAAATATAGTGTATATTAAATTGTTGTTTCATTTTGATACAATTTCATAGGTGTCTTTCGGTAGTGCTAGTCAATCTTCTTAATAAATATCTATCTTCATCTGAGAGCAAGAGTGGATTCATTGGTTTTCAATACTACAGTTTCAAAAGGGCATATTTTTAAGCACCAGTGATTTTTAAAAGTCTCTTTTGAGCTGTTGGAACATTGTTATTTTCAACTGGAATTAGAGAATATTTCTGATATATTTTAAACAATTTTACTGAACAAGGCTGCAAACAAATGGAATACATTTAAGGAAAACTCCAAATTGGAAAGGGCCTTTTTGAACAACAGGTAATGATATTTCAAGGACAATGAAAAGAACTATTCATTTCCTATATTCTCATTCTGATTTCTAGCAACAGGCATATATGTCTATCAATTCCTGTGTAGTTCTGTTAATCTCGCTACACAATATTCAATTTTCTTACAACGATTCAGCTGATTTATTATTTCTCTCTTGCATCTTAACTGCTAAAGATGCAATGTAACCCCATAAATTTGTTTCAGCCTCTCTTTGTATCAGCTTCAATACTCAAGGTTGTTAATATCCCCCAAATATTCTTTGCTTACATCATTCCTTTAAATGTGCTCTTTCTTGCCCAATGAATTGTTACATAATTACATGGTGCCAGTAACAATATCATCTTGTTTTTATAGTTTTATGATTAAGGATATAAAAATGAACAGAATTGAAGAAAATGTTGAAAGATATTTGCAAAATATAAGTGATTGCTACCATAGTTTATCACATAATATGAAATAGTATGTATATATTTAAAATTGAATTTTTTTAGTATGTAGTTTTAAACTGTTAGACTAAAATGAATTGTAGTGGCGGGGTGGGGTTTGATGGCTCTATTTAACCCTATTAGAGGGTTAAAATAATTATGAAAGATTTATATTTGTTATACCCTCAAACCCAATATAAACAGAAGTTTTCTATTAAATATTTGTATCTAAAGTTATAGCTGTTGAGACCTGGGGAACACTTATAGCTCCAAGTGTGCAGAGGGGTGATTAGGGTAATGAATTCTCCCAGTTTGCCAGGGACTGAGGGGGTTACTGGGATGTAGAACATTTGGTGCTAAAACCAGGAAAATCCCAGGCAAACTGGGATGAGATGTCCCCCCGATGAGTAGTTTGACCTGAATTCTTTATCTTTCTCCCCTAGAATGCACTCCCCTAGAAGCTTATTGTGAGCAAAGCATCCTTTGCTGTCCATCGACTTTAGACTTGGCCATATAAATTGTTTGGGCAAAAATATATGGGTAGAGAGCCTCCCTGGTGGTGCAGCGGGTTGAGCGCAGCACTGCGAGGCTGACCACCGCCTTTCATCCCGGTTGGGCCGGGAAGCAACCTACATTGTGCGGCAGACCTCTCGTGACTCACCTGCTGCTCCCCTCAGCAGGGTATTTCAGTACATCTGCCTGTTTTGTTCCCCACTCTGTCTGGTGAATCTCTCTCTCACACAAAAACCCCACCCCGCCCCGCGACTCTGGTCTGTACTCCACTTCTTAAAAAAATAAAAAAATATACGGGTAGAAGTGATAGTATACATCTTTCAAGATTAAGAGATCTGGTTTCTCTCTTAAGCTTCTGCCACAGAAATGCTCTGTAATAGACCCAGACCAGGCCACTGACTCAAGAAGGAGAAATATGGAGTAGAGCCTTCCTGGCTGACACCCAGACCTGCAGTGTGAAGTGGAATTGCCCAGACAAACCCGACCTCCATTAGCAGAAGGCAGGACCTGCCAATGTGTAAGTAAAATGTATTTACTCTAATTATGCCACTGAGATTTTGTGGTTATTTGTTATACAGAATTATTGCAATAAAAGCTAATTGATATAGATGGTAGTACTTGTTCATTTATAAATATGTATTGAAGTTCTACTCTGTGTTAGGCATGGAAGACACAACAGCAAGATGGACAGAATTCTTACTCTCATGGAACTTAGAGTCTATTGCAGTAGTTCCTGCAATAGAGCTGTAAAGTCAAAATTACTTCCATAATAATAGGTTGTAGTTTTAGTTTTTTGCCTTTCCCCTTTTTCGGCGTGTCTATATTTGCACTGATGATGCAAAGACAAGAGTGGGCTTAACGGTTGCTATCAGGAGTAGCAAACTGTAAGTGCAGCCATTGCACTCAGCACTATCATGCATTTCCAGTTATGAATGTCATTAATGAAGTTGGAATCATTATTTATTTGATTATATCTCTACCTTTGTGGTTACTGTCTTCTCACAATCTGTATGACACTATTAGACGTGGGCATATCAGCATACATTGTCTGCATGTGACTGAAAGCTGCTTACTGTTTATATAAAAAAGTCAAATCCCTACCTCACAACATACTCAAAAGCATATTCCACTCAGATTAAAGGTTTAAATAAAAAGAAAGACCAGAAAACTACTAGAAGAAAATAGAAGGATATATATTTTTATAACCCCAACTTGTAACATTTCTTTCTCAGCATTGCATAAAGATCAGAAACACACAAGGGACTTCAGTTTTTCCTTGGTATATTTCAGTATCATTTAAACTTTTATGAGGACTGTTTAGTAATAAAAATAATGAAACCAACCCCGTTCAGTAAACAAAATAAGTCTACGCCTGCATTCTTCTTAACAAATTGCGACACAGTTTTCATTGATGTCATATGAAGAATGGGCAATTTTTTAACACAATTATTGTACAACTGATCACAGTTTAATGATAAATCTCACTAGAGAGCAAGTATAAACAATCTCTTCACACCACTTGTCACCTAAAGTTAGCATTTGGGCCCTGAGAGAGGAATGTCCCATTATGTAAATTATATAGTGTCCCTAGATATTTCCAGAGGGCTAGGATTTCAAAATGTCTACGACAGTTTATTAAAACCAAGGCGCTGGGGGGTAAACACAGTCTTACGATGTTTTGGTTGCAACAGTCAATTGGTAACAGCTATCCTTAATATTTTTCAGGCCTAAAGTGTCTTCTTCCTGGAATATGGCGCCAAGCCCTATGGCTTCAAATTAAGTCTTACTAAGGAACCATGCAAAGATTGCTTTTTAAGAGGCAGCTCACAAAAATGGGAAGGATATGAGTCAGGTTCTTAGGTTTTCACAGGGCCTCTGTTAGCACATACTATGCCATTATAGGAATTAGAAAAAGACATTTCTCCCTTTGGGTAAATTAGAAAAAGACTCCTCCTTTGGGGGGATGCAGCAGGGTATTAGCTGGAGTCCCACTTCCTTAGCTCCATAGCCAGAAGCCTTTTGGGAGGATACAGTCTGGCCAGCTGGGTGCTATATAGTTCCACATCTTTACAACATACATGCTGCTTCTTGCTGTCTGGTCACAGAATTAAACTTTAATGAAGCAATAACAGAGAATATGCATTATGTTGTTTAATTCCTCCTTGAATTACTTGTGATACAAGATCCATTTTGGCATCTAGCATTTGAGAGAGAAGGCAAAAGTATAATCTTAAAACTCTATCTTTTATGATACTAGAGTAGGGGTTAGTAAACTGGGCCCATAAGCAGAATCTGGCCTGCCAGCACTTTTGGTAAATAAAGTTTTATTGGAATATGGCCGCACTTGTTCCTTTGTGTATTGTCTATGGCTGCTTGTATGCTCTAACAGCAGAGATGAGTAGTTGCAGCCTCTGCAGCACAGGTTCGATCCCCGGCCAGCCAGGGAGATACCCACATGGCGTGGAAGACGTCTCCTGCCTCGCCCGCTGTTCCCCCAGCAGTGTTTTCGGTCTGTCTGCCTGTTCTGTTCCCTGCTCTGTCTAGTGAATCCTCTCACCTTCCCGCACCAGTGACCTGTACCCCAATTCTTGTATGCATAGATAAATAAATCTTTTTTTTAAAAAATCATTCTTAGACTCTGACAACAAAATAGTGGTTACCAGAGGGGAAGGGTGAGTGTGAGGAGTAGGTAGAGGGAATAAGTTTTACAGTGGAGAATGGCAGAAATTTGGTGGTGTGTGCTGTGTGTTATATATATTTATTGAGGTGTACAGCTGTACTCCTGAAACTTAAAGATATGTAAACCAATTGCATGTCAATTAAAAAAAAATGATGGCTTATACAGAACATCCATGTCTGTCAAACTTTTATTGAAGGAAAAATCTCCTTTAAAATGATAATTTACAATGATAAGTGCCATTTAGCATCAAGGTTTCTATGAAACAAATTACACTTTGACAAAACAAAATTTTAAGTAAAGTGATATCTATTAGGTTATGTAGCACCTCTTAATAAAGAACTCAGGTCACAAATTCCTTCAACAAATCATGAAAGGAAAAATGTTGTCTCTGCAAAGGCCCCATTCATTGACTTTGTAAGGCAGAGCTGTTATTCAGCTTCCCCTTTTGTTTGACTGCTAGGACTTTTACTTGACTCAGATCTAATTTCAAGGTTCACCTAAGGCAATTTCTCACCTGGATGTAACATCAACTTTCCTATACTATCCTTTGCTTTGTTTTCATTGTTAATTGTCTTCTTTTTGTATTGTGTTATATAGCTTCTATTAATTTTTGAAAAGAGGACATTAATAAATTTTATATTATCAAATCATCTTGGTTCAGTATCCTTTCTGCCAGCAACACTATCATGTAGGGAAACACCATGCGTTTGGTGCAAGCCTGACCAGGGTTCAAGTTTTGGCTCTTCTCCTTACTAGCACAGGCCCTTGGGAAACTTATTCAACATCACGAATATTTAGCTTCTTTTTGTTTTTTTGTGTAGACAATGAAACAGTAATAACTGTCTTGCAAGGTTGTCAGGAGAGTTAGAATGAATATATATGTAAAGTGTCATTGAGATTTTATTATATTACAGATTCCTACTCAACATGTTTATAGTATTAAATATTTGCTAATTTTTTATTAAAAACATCTAACTAGAACTTGCAATAGTTTTGAAATGGGGGTAAGACAGCCTAGGTAATAGAAATTGCCAGCTGGCAGTATGAGTTTCCCCAAGTCCTGTTTGAACACAGACCACGTTGCCTTGTCCAAGTGATTTGGCCCGCCACACTGACCATGAGGTGCTGGATAGATTTAAAAAAATGTTAGATCCTAGCTAGTGATTATCTCACACTTATCAGGGATATTTAGGATAGCTGTTACTAATTGAGTGTTGCAACCAGAGTGTCCCAAGGCTGTGTTTACCCCCGAGCTTTGGTTTTATTTTTTTGTTTTTAGAGATTTATTTATTTATGCACACAGGAACTGGAATGTAGGCCAGAGATGTGGCCGGGTGTGTGTGTGTGTGTGTGTGTGTGTGTGTGTGTGTGTGTGTGAGAGAGAGAGAGAGAGAGAGAGAGAGAGAGAGAGAGAGAGAGAAAGAGAAAGAATTCACCAGAGAGAGTGGGGAACAGAACAGGCAGATCTACTGAAATGCACTGCTGAGCGGAGCAGCTGGTGTGTCAGGAGAGGTCTGCTGTGCATTGTGGGTCAGCTCCCTGGACCGAACTTGTGCTGCAGTGGCTGGCGATAGCCTGATAGCACTGTGTCTTTAACCCCTGTGCCACAAGGGAGGCCCAGTGTGCTTTGGTTTTAATAACCTGTCAAGGACTTTTTGAAATCCTAGCCCTCTGGAATATCTATTATTTCCTGAAGGGAGAAAGCAGAGATCCCAGTGTACAGCTAGAGTGTAGCCTGTCTGGACATCCGCAGGTGTAGTGGTGCTCACCTCCACCCTGCCCCATGGAACTACCCTTTAAACATCTTCTCCTAACTTCCTCTGAGGAGTCAAGTAATTCTTCTTTCCGGCACTGGCTCCCTTTTGCATGAGTCTGTAATAAAGCCTTGCCTGGTACATCTGCCCCTAATGATCTCTGGTGAGTCCTTTCCTTAGAGGGCTTTAAAGGATCTGCTCTTTTGGGTTGTAGCAGGATCGCAAGGCCATTCCATTTCTTTAGTATAATATTATAATGGAATTTTTATATAAAATCTTTGACATTAAAATGACATCATTTTGTTACACACAAATTTTATAAAAAAAATCATTTCTGTTTCATAACCAGCAGTATTTGTAATTTTCTTTACCAATATATTCTAGCGGCGGCTTTTTAATCTGTCAGATAATCAGTATCGTTGAGAGGCATTCTTGAAATTCTATCTTCTGCGTAATCATGTTTATGATGCTAAATTGATATTTCTCAAATGGAATAAACTAATACTTCACTCAAGGCATTTTCCCATATAACATTTAATAATTCATTTTTGAAATGGCATTGTTTATAACATTACAGCTTCAGTTTATAACTGAATGTTCAAATTATATGGAAGCCAAATAAAAGTGTATCATGTACAAATCATGACCAAAATTGCTATTATTTTGACAACAAGGATTTAGAGAGCACTTACTAAAAAATGACCAAGCAATATGCTTATGAGTTAAATGATGCTAATTACCACTGCTGGGAAGCAGGGAAAATTTTTCTCCAACCCCCCCTCGCTCCCCGGGTTCCTTTCTGACTGATTAAATAATCAAATTAACATCAGACATATTAGTAGGAAGAAGAAAATTTAATTATGTACATACTGGGAATCTACATAGACAAGGATTCCAAGGTTAGAGAGGGAAACTGAGTATAAATATCCTGATTTAAGGAGGGAGATAGGGGCCTGGGATTACATTGAGGGGGGTGTCAATTGATGAGCAGTGGGTGACTCAGGTAGAAGATGCCTTCCTATTAGATGTTTATCTGCAAACATATAGGTTTCATCAATAGAAAGGTTATTCTGGTCAAAATTCCAACTGTGGGTAATACCCCCAGTTTTCATTCTTCTAGGTAGTTAAGGAAGTGGTAAACATTTCTTGTGAGACTGCAGGGCTTTGATTAATCTTAAGGGAAGTAATTTGCATGCCCAAACAACCCATTTTGGGAATCCCATACTGAACATTGGGGGGATGATTATCTTTCACTTCTTAGCTTAAATTTAATATGGTATTAAATTCAAAGACTAACACAAGGAAAAAATATGGAAGAAAAACAGATGCACTTGCCCAGTTCAAATATTGGCTTTATCTGACTGCAAAGAAATTTAGAATACAGTAAACAAATCTCTGTTTATATGCCTTAAAGAAATATTTTCTTTTCAGATGGTCTTACTCCACCAAAAGAAGTGTGTTTGACTCCTAATTGCTGCTTATCAATTTAAATGTTTAAATGTATAATACATTAACATACAGGTAGTTGATTTCTCCAATCAGATCTATGATTTGCACTAAATCAGGATTGGATCTCAGATGAGGAAACATTCCTGCTTAACCTGTGTCTTGCAAAGGGATCAGGATCCAGAGTCCCCCGTGGCCCCCACCCCTAGTGAGGCAGCCACATTCTGTCTCATTCTTAGAATATCTGGGCCTTTCTTTCCCCCTTCATTTCCTCAACTTGGGCCTCTGGTGGAAATAAAACCCAGAGTTTCTCTCCAAGGATGCAGAAGTTTCCTCTAGGTCAGGCACAGCTCCTGAGGTAGTGCTGTTAAATTAAGTTCACCAGTTATATTTAATTTTAGATGAACAACAGTTTTTTGGTTTTTTTTTTTTTTTTATGTCTCACAAAGAATGTGGGGCATACTTATGCTAAAAAATTCCAATTTAACTGAGCATCTTATATTGATATTTCAGAAACTGGTCAACCTGGCTGAAGGAGACAGCTTTAGATGGATGACATTATTATTCTGTTGGGGGACTGAAAAGTAGTTCTAAAGCAAAATGCAATGACTCAAAACAACATAAAACAACTTCCAGAGTAGAAAGAAGAAATTTCCTCTGTATCATTGAAAACAACAAAGAGATCCTTTATAATAAAAAAGACAAAAAATGTTGACACAACTGGTTATTGGGGGTGGGGTGTGGGGAGATGGGGTGGGTAAGAAAAAATTGGTACTGATCTCTTTATTCCGTTTTTTTAAATGTAAAAATCCTTATGTAATTATTATAATATAACAAAGCCAATCAACTCTCATTTACTTGATCCCACTGTTTCCACACATTCCTACCTTCTTTAGATGATTACCAAAGAGGATTTCTTGTATTTGTGCATTAGCAAACTTCCTTTTACCTAATCCTGTGAAGTGAGTCGCCCATAGGTTTTGTGCTGGTTGAGTGGCTTAAATGACTTAATCACAGGTAGTATTCTGAGTGCTGGATTTGTGAAGTGCTTTACATATACAAAAATGCTCTGTGGTGGGAACTAACATTTTTATCTCATGATTAAAAAAATCTGATGGGGCCTCCCTGGTGGCACAAAGGGTTAAGCACCGCACTATGAAGTAATCCGCAGCCTCTGCAGCACAAGTTCGATCCCCAGCTGGCCAGGGAACAACCCAAATGGGGCAGCAGACCCCTCCTGTCCTGCCTGCTGCTCCCCTCAGCAGTGTATTTCAGTTAGTCTGCCTGTTCTGTTCCCCATTCCGTCTCTGGTGGATCCTCTCACCCTCCGCGTCTCTGGCCTGTACCCCAGCTCTTGTATGAATAAATAAATACATCTTTTAAAAAAATAAAATAAAAATAAAAAAATCTGAGCCCCAGAAAGTAGAGTGGCTCGGCCCTGGTGGTTCATATGAGGATAGAGCTGGTCTTTAAGTCTTGGAGAATTCTAGCCTAAAGGCCCTCGAGGAAACCTTTTTCTTCCTCCCCTGAGGACCTGCAAAGGGATCTGCTGATGCACAATCAAATTCTATCCAACATTTACAGGTGGCTTTGAATGAAAGTGAAACCTATAAGGACAAAGTGAAAATTCAGGGAAAGAACACCTGGGACCTGGGTGTCTTGCTATTTCCATCCTCATCCTTTCTTTGTTCAATCCATCAGTCCTCATTTATTGAGAGCCTCATTGTTATAGCCAATCAGATTTTATTTTCTCCACAATTCTCTGTTCATCCTTGAGGAATTCTGTGATCGTTCCTTTAAGGGGTGTTTCCCTATAAAGGCAAAAATATCTTCAAACATTTCATCCATTGAAAATAGCCCACTACTATAATGGAATGCTTTCTTGACCCGTCTTGACCTGCCGTTTGATCCTATTTGATCCCATATTCAAATGCCTTTTAGAAATGAGGTTTCTTGTCCATACTTTAAACAGTTAATCTAGTCTATTGTTTGGATATTCTTCTTGATTGGGCTGCTGTTTCATTGTATTGAACTCATTTAGGTGCTTCTGTTTTATTATTGTGTGAGATTTGGGGGTAAATCATTTAAAGGTGTATGCTCTATAAATAAATCACTCTCCCTTTGCTGCTTATGTTTAACTGGTTCTATTGAAAGGGGGAAAGAAAGCAAAAGAAAGCTGAAGACACAGCTTTTGTTAAAGTGAACAGAAAAAATATGCCAGTTCTGTTTAGAAAAGACCTTTAAAACCCATAGTGATTATACAAAAGGATAAAAAGCATTTTAGAGAGAGATGAAATAAATGGTAAACAATCATACCCCCAACATAGAGAATGCGTCATTTCCCCATTTAAAGAAGGTACTAGAAGTCAGAAAAACGTGTTTATCGTTTATCGTAAGAAAGAGATAGAGGTTGGATTTTTTTTTCCCTCTGTACTTTGCAGCATTCATAGAGGCCATCCTGTTAATTAGCTATACTTTTAAAAATAACCCTATGAATCAGCTTTTTAAAGTCTGAAAAACTAAGTGAAAAGAGAAAAAGTTCATGTCTGTGTAATTTGCATATCAAGTAACAGTGTCTGAAACTCTGTTCTTCTTAGAGAATATTTACAGACTACTTTCTTCTGATACTTAAGAATAAAGGCAGATTTCCTATCCCTTTTATTTGGAAAGCTGTTTCCAATTGTAAACATCTCTGTGGAAAAAGAAGTGGTATCAATATTTTTAATACATCTTGTTATTTGATGGATAGTTCAATGTATAATAACCCTGGCATACTACTATGGCAAAGGGCATACTACTATGGTAAAGGATGTGGATGACATTTCTTAGGAAACTACATGCAACTATCTCATTGTACCAAATTTATGAGGATTAACAAGCTAAATGCAATGGAAGAATTAGTTTGTGTCTTCAGAGAAGGTGTATGAGCTATTCTGAACAGAGAAACAAAGAAGAAACTATGATCCATGGTCTTTAGCAATGACACCCCTTTTAGTTGACTCATCCAATGTGAAAGTGAAATGAAACATCATCTATTCTGCAGTCAAGAAGATAATTAATGAGCCACTCATTTCTAAATGAAGGCCTAAGGGAATAAAGCAACCAGCCTTGAATTTAAAAGGAGAAAAGTGGTTACATGTTTGAAAGAATACCAAATCAAAATCACCCCATTAATGTTCAAATTTGAGTTCTTATTCATTTTTAAATGAGCTGTAAGCCATGCTGAGTGCCGCTGCGGGTGCTACTTCTCAACTGTAATTACCATCTTTAATAAAGTATGGAGCAACAGGAATACTTTCCTTTTAGTTCCTCTGCCATAAGCTTTCTTTTGAGTCCAATTCAGCTGGACAATAAATGTAGGATCTCCTCAAACATATGCACTAACTTCAAAGTGAGTATCTATAGGCCATTGTTCTGTAGACTTTAGACAAAGAGTTGTCTGATATATGGAAGAGAATTAGAAATAATATCAGCAAAACAGAGTTAGACATCAAACTTTGACTTCCTTACATACCAATTCAGGTCCCGGTTTGGATTATCTTCAATAACTAATAATAGTTAACATTTATTAAGTGCCAATTACATGCAGAGTACTTTACTTGCACTATCTTCTTTAATTCTTGTCACAGAACTATATGGTTAGTATCCCCATTTTATACATAGGGAAATTGAGTCTGAGGGAGAGAAAATCCTAATGTGGGCAGAGTTCAAATACATGACTCATGATTCAAGAACCCAAGTTCAAATTCTGCTTCCATTAAACTGCCTGTGCCCAATGAGTCGTGGAAGGTGGTGACATGGTCATCAGCAGGGCTAAGGGACATCATCCCCAATGATACACATCAGAGCAGAGGTCAGCTCTCTGCTCTTCTTGATGGAGAAAGGGTCTCACCAAAAAATATTCAAGGACCAAAGAGATCAATATAATCTTTCAGAAAGAGAAAGATCAACAATATGCATTCTCTCATCCACTTCCTCTCTATTATGGGCTGAATTGTGTCTCCCCCTGCAACCCCCAGTTTGTATGTTGAAGTCTTAACACTGTTTTTATTTTAAGATTTATTTATTTATGCATACAAGAACTGGGGTACAGGCCAGAGGTGCAGGGGAGAGGGGGATATGTGTGAGAAGATTCACCAGAGACAGAGTGCGGAACAGAACAGGCAGACTGACTATAAAACACTGCTGAGGGGAGTAGCAGGTGAGACAGGAGAGACCTGCTGCACCATGTGGGTAGCTCCCTGGCCGGCCAGGTATCGAACTCGTGCCGCAGAGGCTGTGGATAGCTTCACTGTGTGTGCTTAACCCCTTGAGCCACCAGGAAGGCCCAAGGTCTTAACACTATTAAAGAAAAAATTAAGATACTTGTTAAAGATGGCAAGGCAGACTTTATTTAAGAAGAGGACTACTGCAATGAGGGGAGAGATCTGGATCAAAAACAAACTCCTGAAGGACAACTGAAGAATTTTATAGCCAAGGAGTTGGGTGAGGGTCAGCTGATGGAAAATTAAGAAGCTAGGGGGGTTCCTGCAAACTCACTAAACAGGATTCTGGTGGAGACAGGCCAAGATGATATTGATGACATAAGGAATTTGATCACACATCAAGGACAGGGGATTTTTATGCTAAACTTACCCAACAATTTTCTTGCTAAAACTGAAATAAAGGGCCAAGAACAAAGTCCAAAGCCAGAACCTGGAGGACTCGGGGGAACTTTTCTGGAGCTAGGTTAAGGACAGGGTCTTTGTCAACTCCCAGGACCTCAGAAGTGACTATATTTGGTCATCTGGGCCTTTGGAGAATTAAATTTCAATGCGGTCATTATTGGTAGTTTGATCCATGTGGGTGGATTTGGAGATATGGCCTTCAGAGAGATGCTTAAGACAATGAGAGTGTTTGGGTGGGCCATTATCCAATTTGACTGGTGTCCTGATAAGAAGAGGACAAAGAGACAAAGAGACAGGGATGCATAAACACAGGCTAGCCATGGCACTGAGAAGGTGGCCATCTGAAAGCCAAGGAAAGAAGCTTCATTGTGAAATCAACCCTTGCCAATATCTTGATCTTGAACTGCGGCCTCTAGAACAGTGAAAAATTAATTTCTGTTTTTTAATTCCCAAAGTCTGTGATATTATGTTAGGTAGTCCTGACAAAAGGATGCAGTCTCTGAAGATCAGCCTTAAAGAGCATCTTTAATTAGAAGAGAGAAGAAACTGCTTAAGATGAAAGAGACAACACTTGGAAAATACTTATTGTTAGATTTAATGGTTTAGGTCTAGTAAGACCTTTAAAAATAAGAAAAACAAGCTCCATTTACCCACATTTCTTTAGAACAGTCACCCCCTCTGAATCCCCTGACCCTGTGGTTTGGGGAGGGTAAGTACTTCATCTAATGGGAACTTTCTTTATTGCTGGCCCATGTGAACCACAAGAAAAAAAATATCAAAATTCCATTGAACTACATTATTTAAATAGCTTCCATGAAAAAGAACAAAACTTCGTGGTCAACATGTCCTTTTAATAATGATTGCTCCAGGAGCATTTTCTCTCTGAATCACCGTCTAAACGCAGAACAAATCTATCAAATCTATCAAGTTATATTAATTCCCAATTAAATTCAAACTAGAGAAATGTTACAAGGGGAGTGTGTTGGGTCAGATTTATCAATTGTGAAGGTACCTTCAAAACTAGGTGGTGCCCTTTTCTTCTTTGCGTCATCGAGATGATGAGAATAATAATGCATCTCCTAACTAATATTTTGTAAGTGATTAAAGGAATACAAATATTTCTGAAATATTTAGAGTGACAATGGCTAGACAAGTGTAAGGCAGTATTGCATACAACATTTATCTTATTGACTTAGTTAATGTCAACAAAAATACCTTTGGAAGTACACCTAGAAGTATCCCCAAAAGAAACTTATAAAATGCATACAAATTAGAGGGTTTTTAAAAAACCTATTGTGTTAGGTAAATTACTTAACCTCTGACTGAAGAAACATATTACAAAACAAAATAATGTCCCCAAAATTACACAAACTGAGAAGTTTTTCATCAATCACTTGTGCTGTTCTACAAATTTCTCAAAGGTGTAAATACTCTTCCGATTTCCAAGCAGCTATTTTGAAAGTTGTGACAGAGGTTACAGAGTCAAAGTACCTTGTCATTCTCATTCATAACAACATCGTCACTGCCACCTTAGCTTTGTCTACCCCACAGGGTCTGAAGCCCCCTTACCTTTCTTAAATTTTTAAAATATTTTACATCATTGTTCATTTTTAAACAATATTTGCTTCCCCCCACCCCCTCAGGTGTAGTCCCCATAGAGTTTCCTTCACCAATGCACCCGTGCACCATCACCTCAGTCCCCTGTGTTCCTCCCTCCCTCCCTCTGATCCCTCTCCCTCCTCCTCCCCTGCAGGATGTCTCTGATTTATAATTGTCTGTTTTTGCTTTGCTGTATTTTCTACTGTTATTATTTTTTTACACTGATGTCTTATTTGGTTCCCCTATGTTCCTGTAATAAGTGAAACCATCTGGTATTTTTCTTTTTGCTTCTGGCTTATTTCACTCAGCATAATTCCTTCGAGCTCCATCCACATAGCTGCGAATGGCAAAGAGTTTATCTTTTTTGATTGCTGAATAGTATTCCATTGTGTATATATACCACATCTTCTTGATCCAGACATCTATTTTTGGGTATTTGGGTTGTTTCCAGGTTTTACCTGTTGTAAATAGTGCTGCAATAAACATAGGGGTACAGGTTTGTTTTTTTTTTTTTAAGATATCTTTATTTATTTATACAAGCACTGTGTACAGTCAGAAGTGCCGAAGGGTGAGAAAATTCACCAGAGTCAGAGCGGGGAACAGAACAGGCAGATTGATGAAGTACACTGCTGAGGGGAGCAGCGGGCAGGGCAGGAGAGGTCTGTTGCGCCATCTGGGACCCTCTCCAGGGGCCGGGAATCGAACTGGCGCTGCAGAGGCTGCGCTCAACCGCTGCACCACGAGGGTAGGCCCCAGGTGTTCTTTAGAGTCATTGTTTTCGTTTCCTTAGAGTAGATTGAAGCCCCCCTTTTTAAGAAACTCAGCTTCTTGTGGAATTCAATTATGTGCAGAGAAATGCTATACCCCAAAGCTATACCACAAGCTTTGAATTTAAAAGGTATGTGTGTGTGTGTGTGTGTGTGTGTGTGTGTGTGTGTGTGTGATCCTTGCCCCTCCACTCCTCCTGTTATAGTTTTTGTTCCATGAAACAAGAACATGAGGCCATATAGTTCATTCTGGAGGAGGAAATGGAGTATGTGAATGGGAGAGACAGCTGCAGTAGGGAAGGACACGTGTAAGAATGTCCTTATACTCAGGCGCGCTCTCATCACAGTTGTTGGATTATTTTTCTTCGACGTGTTTCAGCTATTCATTGCCTTTTTTTCTTCCATGTCCAGACTCGTATACCTATTGGGCAGAGTTGTCTGAATCCTCTGAGCTGGAGCGCTGTGTCCACTCCCAACCTGACGCCATCCTCTTTGTAAATGTAAAGAGGAAGACCAAAATGCAAAAATTCATTATTCTTTATTCAAACCAATAGAATCATATTGTGTATCATTTGTGAATTAAGTAAAATGAAGCGGCAACATTCTTGGGGACTTGATAACAATGCTGGCAGCAGGGAACGCTTTAGAAAATAAGATCATTCTGTGAACTTACCATTTGTGTTTACTCCCAAATTTAAGACAGTAAAGCAGTGACTTAATGCTTTGGAAATTTAGGGACCAGGTGTGACAGCCTATTGTTTCTCAGAATAAGCAATTTCAACAAAGATATAAAGTATACAAATGGGAAGAGAATTTGATTTCACTTAATTTTATTTGATAGAACTTAACACTTGAACAACTGATGTTTGCTAGACTATAAGAGTTTTCAAATTCTCCTGTCTATATAATGGGTCCCAAAGAGAAATGCATCCATTTGTTTCATGGCAAATGTTCAATTGCAGATTTGGAGGATAATAAAAGCTCTTGCCTTGCTATTTAATTATTCAGTTGACTGCTAGAAAGATTTAGCTACCCAAATAGGCTTGTAACTCAGAAAAGATAATACATATTTATTTTAAAAGATAGCCACATAATTCCAAAACAAACTAGTAGCAATCTAGATTTTTATTATGACAGCAGCAATTTGGCAATTAAGTTAAAAAGTTGTAAAAAAAATTGGTAGTCATAAATTTGCTTTATACTTCATTATCTTGAATATGCTTCTTTGACAAACATTACATTCTTGAAACTTCTACATTAAACACCCAGAGTGAATAATTGCATAAAAGGTAACAATGAGACATTTATAAATATAATATTTTTCTATTCAGCAATTACATTTTCTATAAAAAAAAGTTTAATGCATATTTAATATTAGACCTACTTTAAAATATGTACACATCACTAAGGAGAACCACATTAAAAGAAAGCAATGTATTATCAATTTCTGGTAAAACTTTAAAATGTCATTAATTATAGATAGACCACTTTTCCTGTAATTGTTTGACACCTGGCACACCCTGTACCAATTTACTCATTCTCTCCTTTTACATGGCATTCAGTCCTCAGGGCTATTATTTCTGAGGGAAACCAAGCAACACAAGTAGAAGCCTAAATGAATGATTCATGCTAGAACACTCTAGAACATGCTACTCTATGGGGTGTGCTGATTGACTAATCAAACTTGATGGCTTAAGCTTCTGTGGCCTTAAGCAGAAGTGATCGATTTACCAGATCCTCCAGATTAGCTAAGCCCCTCAGCAACTGGGGCCCTCTCCAGCTTCCCTAGCCTACAGGAAGTGTTTGCAATGTTACTATGATGAAGCAGTTCCTGAACAAACACACCTATACCTCACAATGTTGTAAAATGGCTGCTTATCTTTGGCATCTCCCAGATACTTAGCAGTGTCTTTATCTCTTTTATTTTTTAAATTACCTTTTACTGTTATAGAGGCAGCACATTGGCATTTATGAAAAAATTGGAGAATAGGCAGAACTTTCCAGAACATTAGGTGAGAGCCTGACAAGTGGGCATCTGCCCCAGCTGCCTCAGCTACACACAGCAATGTGTTTCTTCCTGCTCCCCCCAGGGGCCTGGGCCCGCCCACTGACTGTAAAAAATGGTGAAAGAAACCACTTACTATGAAGTTTTGGGGTCAAACCCAATGCCACCCAGGAAGAATTGAATAAGTTTTATAGGAAGTTGACCTGAAGTGCCACCCTAACTAGAATCCAATTGAAGGAGGGAAGTTTAAAAAGATTTCTCAAGCTGATGAAGTGCTCTCTGATGCAAAGAAAAGGCATTTATGTGACAAAGAGAAGAACAGGCCATTTAAGAAGGTGGAGCAGGTGGTGGTTTTGGCTCCCCTGCAGGCATCTTTGATGTGTTTTTTGGAGGAGCAGGAAGGATGCAGAGAGAAGAGAGGGGTAAATATGTTGTTCATCAGCTCTCAGTGACCTTAGAAGACTTATATAATGTTGCAACAAGAAAACTAGCTCTGCAAAAGAGTGTGATTTGTGACAAATGTGAAGGCTGAGGTGGCAAAACGGGGACAGTAGGGTGATGTCCCAATTGCACAGATGCTGGAGTGCAAATGGAATTTTTCAGACAGGCCCTGGAGTGGTTCTGCAAATTCAGATTGTGTGCATGCAATGCCAGGGCTGTGGGGAATGAAAGAGATATAAATGCTACAGTGGAAGGAAGATAACATGAAAGCTCATACTGACAAAGGCAGGAAGGATACTAGGAGATAACATTCCATGGTGAAGGAGATCAAGAACCACAACTGGAGCCAGAAGATATTGTTATTGTGAGATCAGGATTACCATGCTGTTTTGACAAGACCTTTTCATGTGTATCAACATACAATTGGTTGAAGCCTGAAGCACCTCCTCAGGCTCTCTTGATCCCATAGTGATCACCTCCCATCAGGTCAGGTTGTCAAACATGGAGATAACAAGTATGTGCTAAATGAAGACATAAACTTTCTGGAGAATGAATTACTTCTCTCCTGATAGACTCTCTTTGCTGGAAAACTCCTACCTGAGAAGGAAGTAGAAGAGTGATGAAACAGATCAGGTAGATCAGCTGACTTTGATCTAAATCAGGGAAGGTGACACCATTACAATGGAGACACTTGTGAGGGTGATGATTATCATCCTGGGGAGGTGTTCCATGTCAGACCTCTTCACGGTGCCAGTGACAGCACTCACTGCTGGCATCACACTGCAGTAGTGACTGAGTGAAGGCCTATTGTAGTGCAGGCAGGCAGTAGGGCAGAGTGAAAGGCAGTAGGGCAAGGGAAAGTCCTGGAGCCCTCAGTGGCTTTTCAGATTTTTAATGATTTTTCTACACTATTCGTAGAGAGGCAATCAGGTGCAGGGCAGGCATGGGGCCTGGGGGACCCAGAGGCTGGTAGGTCTCCCAGCCCCGAGCAAATCTTTGCTCTCTCTTTGGGTTCTCTCTGGCGTATTCTCATGCTCTCTTCTTCTTCTTTTTTTTTTTTTAAAAGAAGATTTCTCCATTTTGGGCCTCCCTGGTGGCGCAGCGGTTGAGCACTGGGTTGCGAAGCTGCCCGCAGCCTCTGCAGCGCCGGTTCGATCCCTGGCCGTCGGGCAAGGGTCCCACTTGGCGCGCAGACCTCTCCTGCCGCCCGCTGCTCCCCTCAGCAGTGTACTTCGGTCCTTCTGCCTGCTCTGCTCTCCACTCTGGCTCTGGTGAATTCTCTCACCCTCCCGTGCTTCTGACTGTACCCAGTGCTTGTATAAATAAATAAATAAACCTTTAAAAAAATATTTATCCATTTATACACACAAGAACTGGGGAACAGGCCAGAGGGGTGTGTGTGTGTGTGTGTGTGTGTGTGTGTGTATGAGAGAGAGAGAGAGGATTCACCAGGACAGAGTAGGAAACAACAGACAGACCGACACTGCTGAGGGGAGCAGTGGGCGAGCCAGGAGAGGTCTGCTGCGCCATGTGGGTAGCTCCCTGGCCGGGGATAGAACTCGTGCTGCAGTGGCCATAGACAGCCTCACAGGTTGCGTCTCAATCCCTTGCACCACTAGGGAGGCCCCTCATGATCTCTTCTTCTGTAGTAGTCCTGCTGCTGTCTGCTGCACTGTTCTCTGCTGCACTCTGCTTTTATATGCGCTGTCTCCAGGCTCAGGTGCCCACTTATGCACGCCCACACCATACATCAGGTGTCCACCATCAGGCATGCAGACCCCGAGCCCACACTTCCAAGTGCCTCCTGTATTCAAGACTGCGGGTAATAGCCACAGAGGCCAGCAGCACACAAGCCTGAGCTTTAACCTACAATTTCATTAACCTACAACTCTAATCAATATGCTCACTACTTGCAATTGTTTTGTTTTAATATTTAATCATAGTAATGTTTTAACGTTACATGAAGAATAAATTCAAATAAAAAAGTTAGAAAACACAAATAAGCAAACAAAACTTCCTTACTTTCCATCACCCAGCATCACCATGTTTTTCATCTTACTGCAAATGCTTCTGAAACTTTATATGTTTGCATGTGTATTTGCATGCACACATTTTATTTAGCAATACAAGATTATACTCTACACACTGTAAAACATTAATCTTCTTTGGTCAATGATATTTACCTTCTAAGTATATATTTTTGTTTCATTGAGTGGCTAAACCATATTCAAATTTTCCCAAATAAGTTAAAAAAAATCTTTAAAACTATTTGGTCCTATCCAAGAATCTTATCAAAAAACATATCTGCCTATTGTATCCCTTATTTCTCTTCAATCTGTCAATATCCCTTTTCTATGATAAGTGGCTTTTTTTAAAGATTTATTGATTTATGCATACAAAAGATGGGGTGCAGGCCAGAGATGCAGGGGCGGGGTGGGAGGAGGAGTGAGAGGACACACCAGAGACAAAGTGGGGAGCAGAACAGGCCAATCTATTGAAGTACACTGCTGAGGGGAGCAGCGGGCAAGACAGGAGAGGTCTGCTGCGCCATGTGGGTTGCTCCCTAGCGGGCGGGAGATTAAAGTCATGCTGCAGAGGCTGTGGATTTGCTTCATAGTGCAGTGCTTAACCCCGCACACCAACAGGGAGGCCCTGATAGTGGCTTTTTGAAGACATAGGACTGATTCTGCCGTGGAATGTCTCACCTCCTAGATTTGCCTGAAAGTCACATGGCTGATTCCTACCCGCCTTGATCCTCCACAAACTGGAAGTTAGAATGGATGGATGGATTCATGATAAACATTCATGATAAAAATAGGCAAGGTATGGGGAAAAGGACGGAGCTCCCTTGTCCTCTCCAGGTGCACCTTTCTCTGCAAATCTCATGTTCATCAACCTGGAAGCTCTAGGAGGCCCCTTCTCTTGGTTTTTTTTTAATGGAGTCTTAACTACATAGTCATTACTGATTAAAACATTGGCCACTGGTCATTAATTTGACCTCCAGCCCATCTCTCCTCGCATTTCCAATCTTCATGATAAACAGAGGTACTACTATAAGCACTAAATTCTGTATCTAGAACTATCCAATGTGGTAGCTACTGGCCACATGTTGCTGTTTAGATTTAAGGTTAAATTAATTAAAATTGAAAATTAACTTCCTCAGCTGTAACTGCTACATTTCAAGTGCTCAGTAATCATAAATGTCTAGTGGCTACCATTTATTTTTTTTATTTTAATTTTTTTTAAATAATAAATTTTATTTTTATATTCCCCCATACAATTGCAAACCCCCCATTCTGACCCCAATCCCTCCCCTCCCGCCCCCACCCCCCAAAAAGTGTCTCTGGTTCATAGTTGTTTGTTGATTTTGATTTTCACTTTCTTATAGTTATTCATTTTCCTGGTCCCTTATTTAAGTTTTCTAGATTCCTGCTATGAGTGAGACCATCCGGTATTTTTCTTTTTCTTTTTGGCTTATTTCGCTGAGCATGATCCCTTCCAGCGCCATCCATGTTGCTGCAAATTGCATGTGTTTATCTTTTTTGAATGCTGAGTAATATTCCATGGTATATATGTACCACATCTTCTTGATCCAGTCATCTATTTTTGGGCATTT
Organism: Talpa occidentalis; assembly: GCF_014898055.3. Lineage (NCBI taxonomy): Eukaryota > Metazoa > Chordata > Mammalia > Eulipotyphla > Talpidae > Talpa > Talpa occidentalis. The sequence goes on from NW_023600993.1 coordinate 53,534,706, forward strand.
GGGCTGTTTCCAAAGCTTAGCTATTAGATAGTGCAGATATGAAACACTGCAGCACAGAAATTTCTACTAACATGCTAACTAGAGACTAAGTCCATTTCTCCACCCTTTGAGTTTGGGCATGGCTATATGACTTTCTTTGGATAATAAGATACTAGTAAACATGCAAAATAGAGGCTTGGAAAATGTATTTGCACCATATAGGGTAGTAAAAGGTATCAGGCTTTTCTGCCCTCCTGCCCTTAGGATAGATGACGGAACCCTGCAGTCCTGAATGCATGCTTGATGGCGGGCACCTGGAGTAGGGTGTGGGCCTGTGTAGGTGGGTACACCTGGGCTGAGAGGCTGGGTTTATAAGGGTGGCGCATCAGAGTGCTGTGTGGTGGTGCGGTGTCGAGGATGGAGGAGTGCAGTGGAATGTATGGAGGAGTGTAGAGGAGAGTGACAGAGCGCGACAGAGTAAGGCGACTACGAATGGCGCAGAGCATGAAGACAACATGGCTGCTAGAACCGTTAATGAACCTACCCGGTATGGGTTGGTTACGTTACACACCAGGAGTTGTCCCCTTTTGCTGCTTAAATCTTTAGACTATCATATAAAGATATTTGGACCAGCCTATTGAGGATGAGACACAACGTGTCTTAGAGCTTGACTCCAGTTATTCCAGAGTAAAGCCATTCTAGGCCACCTAGAGAGACTATATAGGAGACCTTCTCCATTTAGCCAGCCCTGTTAACTACCAGGCATGTGAACAAAGTCATCTGAAGTCCATCGGCCCTGGATGAGTCATTAGTTTAATACAGAGACCAACAAAGCTAGCACTGAAACACTACCAACCTCAGAGTAATGAAGAATAAGAAATTAGTATTGTTTTTCACTACTAGATTTTTCAAGTGCTTTATTTTGTGTGTAGGTGTCCTGAGATCATTTCCCAGTGTGTGTGTATGTGCATGTGTGTATGTAGGCTTCCCCATACCAATAAGCAATTCTCAAATACCAGCAGGGGATCTGAGAGTTCAACTTAATTCTGGCACTATCTACTCAGGGGTAATGTTAGATTACACAGGATAAGGGCTCAGTCTTCCAAGACTACTATCACTTCAGATAACAGCCACAAATCCAGACTGTTACCTGTGTTGCTGACCAACTGATTATAAATTGGAGGGCCCCCCCCAATCTCCCTCCTGCCCCAGGTTCAATTGATTTGCTAGAATGGCACACAGAACTCAGAAAACCCATTTAATCACTAGAATGCCAATTCATTACAAAGGATATAACTCAAGAACTGCCAGCTGGAAGAGATACATAGGCAAGGTAAATGGTAAAGGCATGGCGCTCCCATGCCCTCTCCAGGTGCATCATTCTCCCCAAATCATCAACCTGGATGCTCTATGAGGTCCTCTTGTTTTTTTTTTTTTTTTAATCAGTAATGATTTAATCAGTTTAATAAGTTAATGGCTGATTAAAACATTGGCCAATGGTCATTGATTTGACCTCCAGCCCTTCTCTCCTGGAGATTCCAATCCTCTAATCACAGGTTGGGTCCCCCGGTAATCAGATCCAATCCTCAGGTGTTCACCCAGTTTCCTTATTAACCTAATAGGAGTTACCTTTGACTTTCTTTGGCTAATAAGGTAGTATTTTGACACTTAGGAAACAAAATCAGCACTCTCAATGCTTAAGAAATTTCAAGATTTTTGGGAACTGTGAGCCAGGAACTATAGAGGAAGAACAAATATGTTTGAAAGGCAGGTATTTTGTCTGTCTGAGTGATGATGGTTATTTGGTCATTTTGTCACTCAGATGACCTAAATATATGTTTCTTATTCATAATAATATCACAGTTGTCAATAACTGATACATGGTCATAAAGGAATTAATGTTACTTTGGCCCTATCTCAATATCTTGCTCTCCATCAAATACTCACCTAACATAAATCTTGCCTAAATGCAAAATTTCATTAGGTTTTACAAAATAAAATTTTCAACTTACATCATTCCTCCTACATTTATTAACTGGCATTCTTTTAAAAAATAGAGACTTTTTTTCATCAAGCACACTGGTTATCCCATTGAAAAGGCAAAATAAACATTTAATATTTTCCTTTTATTACCAATTTGAAAGCAAGCAGTTATTTCATGACTATCTCATATGATGCTTTTCTGATTTTCTCTTTTTTGAGTATCTTTATGAAGTCATAGATTTTATTCATTAAATACATTTTATATATAATCATGATTCCTTTTGAAGCCCAAATTGACCCAATTTTGGCCACTGGGAGCCCTTTCTTGCCATCTTCTGTGTCACTTTGAGTCATGTCACTTAATCTCTGACAGTTCCCTTGCTTTCTGAAAGAATACATCACCTCGCCCAACATCTTCTCTGCTCTAGACCTATGACTGGTGTAGGGTAAAGAAAATGTCAGACTTTTCTGCCCTCCCGCCATCAGGATAGATGATGGATCCTTGCAGTCCTGAACGCATGCCTGATGGTGGGCACCTGGTGTAGGGTGTGGACATAGGTAGATGGGATTCACCTGGGCTAAGACTGGGCTTTTAAGGGCCAACCCATGATGCCAGCAGAAGCCAAGGAGAAGCCAAAAGAGAAGCCAAGAGAGAAGCAGAGAATGCCAGAGGGCCCAGATAGAGTGAAGATTTGCTGGGGGCTGGGAGGACTGCCAGCCGCCCAGCCCCGCAGCACTCCTGCCTGCCATGTACCCACTAAATCCCAAAAAAAGACCTGCAAAAAACCACTCAGGACTCTGACTCCTCCTTTACCTGGTCTGCATGGGATCCTAGAAAACCTGCACCGTGTCCATTCCTGCCCCTACAACTGGTCATTTCTTTAAGGAGTCCTTGGGTCCTTATGTCGGGAATGCCCTGAAGCACACAATCTGGGTGAACAGATACTGAGAGGACATTGCTAGCAGGCCATTATACAGATGCAACTTGGAGCTTGCAAGTATCTGTCCCTTCTCAGCCTCCTCTTTGTTCTCAAATTTTCTCACTCTAGAGACAATTTGCTCCTGTATTTGGCCATGTAGGGTAAGGAAAAAATGTCAGGCTTCTCTGCCTCCCACCATCAGAATAGATGATGGATCCTTGTGGTCCTGAATGCATGCCTGATGGTGGACACCTGGAATAGGGTCTGGGCAGATGTAGATGGAATTCACCTGGGCTAAGACTGGGATTTTTTTTTTTTAAGGGCGGCATCATGAGGATGCCAGTAGAAGCCGAGAGAGAAGCCAAGAAGGAAGCAGCAGAAGGGGGGGCGGGGGTGGAGAGAGAGAGAGAGAGAGAGAGAAAGAAGGCCAGAGAGCCCAGATAGAGTGAAGACTTGCTCAGGGCTGGGAGGCCTGCCAGCCTCCCGGCCCTCCAGTACTCCTGCCTGCTGTGCACCTGGTAAACCCCAATAAAACCCTACAAAAAGCCACTGAGGACTCTGACTCCTCCTTTACCCGGTCTACTGGATCATAGAAAACCTGCTCAGTGGCCGTTCCTGACCCTACAGACCATTTGGCTGATTTATAACTTGTAGTATATTTCAGAATCTCCCTTCCTTCCTGTTGCACCATTGCTGATTTCACACCAATTCTGCTACTTTTGAATTAGGGTTTTTCTCCATCACCTAACTTTGCTAAAGATGCTTTCCATTTGTTTTTTCTTTGTTACTCATGATATTCTCTACTTTTCTGAAAGTGGGGTGGACAAATTGAGCTGCCATCAATCTCTATACTCAATCCTTAATCCAAATAAGGGCAGGGTGAGTGACCCAGACAAGGTTTGTCAGGTTTATCCTTCTGATCATGGTTAATGATCAGCGAAGTGTTCTGACCCAAATCCAATCAAAATGTGAGACTTACTCTGGAACTATTGGGTTAGAGGAGCTGAATGAGTGAAAGCCTGGAACTGCCAGTAGTTATCTGGTTCTTTCATGGAGACACTCTGAGACTGAAGCTAAAATGGAGGAGAGAATAGAAAGGTAGAGACAGACAGATTTCTGAGGACCTTATGATTAAGATGAAGTGCTTATCGGGCCTCCCTGGTGGCACAAGGGGTTAAGCACCACACTATGAAGAAATCATAGCCTCTGCAGCATGAGTTTGATCCCAGGCCTGTCAGGTAGCAACCTGCATGGTGCAGCAGAACTCTCCTCTCTTGCCCGCTGCTCTCCTCAGCAGTGTTTCAGTCAGTCTGCCTGTTCTGCTCCCCACTCTATCTCTGGTGAGTCCTCTCACCCCCGCATGTCTGGCCTGTACTCTAGCTCTTGTATGAATAAATAAATCTTAAAAAAAAAAGATATAAGTACTTATCCCAGTAGTTGCACATAGAAATATACTATCCTTATCATCATTAAAAACTAATGCAAGTTAGGTTTTTATCACTTGCAAATACAATAACAGTAAGGAAAATAATATGAAAGATTTTTGAGAATTGTACTAGTCACTTCATATATTTCATGAAATCCTCACTTCAAGCCATAAATGAATTATTCTCATTTAAAGACATAAAGAAGAATTGAGCCTTCAAGAAACTTATGTCAAGTTGGTCACACAATAAGTGGTGGAGCTGATATTTCAACCTTAGCAGCTTAAGTCCAGAATTCAGGCTCTGAATCACTTAAAAAATTGTGTGTGGTTTAAAAAATAATGAAAAACATATGCATTTAGTTGAAAGCAGCTAGAAAAATTACCTGTAATAATGCATTTAGACAAGAAATATGTCTCTGTGTTTAAAATCTAAGCTTCACTAATGATTCACAAAGTTGGAAGCTGTGCCGAGATTCTTCCTATGGCTCATCATAACAACTTCAGACCAGAATTTATTTATTTATTTTTTGGCATAGAAGAACTGGGGTGCAGGCCAGAGATGCAGGGTGTGAGAAGATTCACCAGAGACAGAGGGGAGTAGAACAGGCTGATTTACTGAAATACACCACTAAGGGGAGCATCAGGTTAGACCAGAGAGGTCTACTGTGGCATATATGGGTTAGCTCCCTGGCCTGGGATTGAACTCAGGCTGTAGTGGTGATAGCGCTGAGACCTAATACTGAGGCCACCAGGGAGGCCCCACACCAGACTTTAAAAATGAATGCCCAATTTCACTCTGCAGAATTCTTCATGTTGATTTCTTTGAATATTGTCAGCTGAAATAATTAATGGAGTAGGTGGACAATTGAGCCTGGTCAGATCAGAAAGACCAGATTTCTAGGATAATGCCTCATATGTGGAGGGGAAATTCTGTTCAGCTTTCTCTCATTCCCAAAGCAATGGAATTTCTCCTCCAAGAAAATATGAACAGTATGCTTCAAAAAAAAAAAGTGCATTCTTTACCATTTAATGAAAATGATTCCATTAAAGTGTCATAAATTGAATGAAATTACTACCCATTTTTCTCTTTAAATATGTTTAATAATAAGTTTAACTAAAGTGATATTATCATTATAGATTCATTTTCATCCCATTTCTTTATAGCACGTTTGTCATGATCATCTCATTAATAGGCACTAATGTTTTTCTACATCCTTGCTAAAAAAGGAAACAGGAAAACATGAAAATACTCTAACCCATCAACATCTACTTGGAACTTCTCTAGGGAAAGGCATTTTTTTTTTTTAAAGTAAAATGGTGTTGCTTTTTATGTCTGACAATGCTCTTTAATTTACAGCTGGCCTGCCTCTGAGAAATTAGTCATGAAGAAATTAGTCATTAGAAATGACAGTAAGATTCTGATTGATATCTACAAATTTCCAGTCAGTGTGAAACAAAACTTTGGGTTAGGTCCAATTGTTACCCATTTTACAAATAAGGAACCACAGGCTTACAGAGATTAAGGAAAATGACAAACAACATACACAGTAATTGAAAGGATATTAACCTGGATGATACTAACATTTACGCTTGTCACTTCTACTTTTTCTCTTCTTACAAGAATTTACTGAAAACTTGGGAATTACAAAAATACCCCATGAAGGATAACTCACAGCTGTTCGAAGCAAGACTTGTTACTTCAAGAACCTGTAGTCCTGAAATCATCCTCAGGACTCTTAAGTGCTTCTCAGGAGCCCTCACAAGTCAGGATCAACTGCAGCCTTCCACCCTGGAATTAAGGTCTCCCTGAAATGGGAGATAAGTATTTTGTAGTCTGGGATAATTCTCATGGTGCCTGCGACATCCCTAGGATGACCCACAGTGGTGACATCCATGTACTTAATGAGAATCCCACCACCACATCACCTCACCCAGCAAACACTAGAGTCTGCTTCAAATGGCTAGGACGTGACAACAGAAGCTGTCCTGGTCCTCCAGCAGGGAATGCTTGCTCAATGCAAAGTTATCCCCCAGTAGGTTCCTTCTACCAAGTCCCACCCTATCAGTCTACTCTGATGTGAAGGAAATCTGCCTTGGCCAACACAATCTCTAAAAGAAACACATAAATAGCTCTGGTAAGATTTTTAGAAATAGGATAGCTTCAATCTAGCTTTAGGAGAAAAGGAATGCTCTCACCCCATCGTGATTCACTCTCACTTCGCAGAACTAAATAGAACTCGGACAGGTACACGTTCTGCCTTTGGTAGACTTCCGGATTTAGATTCTGGCTCACAAGTCTTGACTAGCGGGGCCCACCTGAGGCGACTTCCTAGAACAAAGGGTGACTTTGCTTCCAAGGTAATCTCCACCCTCAGAAGCAAACATTTTGAAATCTTGAAAGTGACAGTTTCTAACTTTAAAAACAGTTACCTCTGCCTGCTCCCAGAATCCCATTCCAGATGGAACACAGCCATGCAGATACTAGGTGCCAGGCAAGGCAAAGTGGAAAATCCCCAACAGTGGGATGTGTCACGATGGGCCACCTTCTAAAAATGGAAACTCAGTTCCAAATACCCGGTGATTTCATCTTGGGTTTTGCGGGTACCTTAGGTTCTACTGCAAATTCAGTTTCTTCACATGGATGGTTTCCACTTTCCAGAAGGGATTAGCAGTCTCCTGGCTGAGAGTGGCCCCCTTGGTCCTCCAAGTCTGAAGTCACATGGTCACTGCCTTCCTTCTACCCCATCCATAACCTGAAGGCAGGAGAGCAGAGAGGAAAAGACCAGGTTCTAGTCTCAGAGATCAGGGAAGGAATCCTGATCACAGGATTCCCTGTGACCACAAGCAAGTTATTTTAATATCAAGCTCCTTACTTTCCTCATCTATTCTACGTATTATGATAATGGTAGAGAATAAATAGGACAATATGTGGTGAATATTTAGCACATGCCTAGAACATAGTGGATGCCTTCGAAATGCAGCTATGTCTTCCACCTAGCTCTTTGAGACAAGGATTGATTTTATCCATCCCTTTACCTCACCCTAACACCATGAATCTAGCATAAGCCTCTTTGTACTTGATAAGTGTTTAGTAAATATTTGCTGAATGATGAATACATGAATAAATGAGTGAATATGAAAACTGCCTAGAGGAACACATTTAACGCAATAATCACTTACTTTGAGTAATGGAGGGGAATGTCTGCAACCCAGCAGATAACATTCTCAGAAATAATGAGGGAACACACAGAGTTAGTGAAATGTCAACGTGCAAGTCCCTTCTGCCAGGGCCACTCAGAGACAACAGTCCCTTGGGGATTTAGCACGGACCATCCCCATCACACTGCAGCCCAGGGGAGTGATAAAGGTGGCCTCAGAGCATTCCATCAGTGACAGCTAAGCAGCATCCAGGAAGGACCCATAGGTGGCCAAGCACTGGGTTAGGGTAGGGAGATACAGCTGAAAATACTGCTCAATCCAGCTGGAAAAGCAGTGAGTGAAGAGAGAAATTTGGTTGTGGATGAAGCAGGGCAAATAGAGATGATACAATTTAGGGTGTGATAAGATACCGCTTGCCTAACTGTCTCCCCTGATCTGCTTATTGAAACTGGAGTCCATGTTCCTCAGATTTTGCAGCTAGATCGGGCCATGTCTGATTCCTTATATGTAGCAATCATGCCCACCCCCGACACCCCCGACACCCTCGCTTGATCCTTATGTGAGAATTGTCACTTCTCGCTCAGTTTCCAGGTTAGTCCAATTCAAAAGGCAGGGCTCTTGCAAACTGGCTTGTGTGACTCAACATTTACTCTTTTTTTTTTTTTTAGAGGCATGTTTTATTTATTTGTGTTTTTGTTTGTTTATACATGCACTGGGTACAGTCAGAAGCGTGGGAGGGTGAGAGAATTCACCAGAGCCAGAGCGGGGAGCAGAGCAGGCAGAAGGACCGAAGTACACTGCTGAGGGGAGCAGCGGGCGGCAGGAGAGGTCTGCGCACCATGTGGGACCCTCGTGTGGTGGCCGGGGAGCAGCCGGGGATCGAACTGGCGCCGCAGAGGCTGCGGGCAGCTTCGCAACCCAGCGCCCAACCGCTGCACCACCAGGGAGGCCCCTCAACATTTACTCTTTCCTTAACTAGGAAAATGGCCACTGAGCATCTGCCCTGTGCATGACATTGACGATTGCATGGAGCCCAAGGCAGGTGTGGGGAACATCCTTATTGACCTGGTGGGTGACACAAACAGAGAAATGACACAGTGAAGCATGCTGACAACTCCAGGAGAGATGAACAGGAAGCTGGGGTGCACACCAGACGAACTGAACCTAATTTAAGGGGATCTGATCTGAGACCTCAGGATAAAGGCAATCAGGTCAGAGGAAGACTTCATGGTAAAACAATGGCACCTGGGGTCCTGGGTTCAAACTCTGGACAAATCGCTTACCCCACCTCAGCCCCTCAATTTCCACATTTACAAAACCAGAATAATAACAATTCTTACCACATAGTTATGGCCTCAAAGTAAAGATAAATAGGACATCTATTCATATATATTTTATAAACTATAGCATAGTATATGGCACATAAGGAGATTTCATAAGGAAAATTATTAAGGATGGGAGTAGCAGAGATCTCAATATTGTAGGAATAGTGAGTGTAAAAGCCTAGAGATGGGGAGAGAAGAAATAAGTCTCAGGAATTTGCATGCAGTTTGTTGTCATAGGTTCTGCATGAGAAGTAGGGAGTGTTTGTAACTTATTTTGGATAACCAGGGACCTGGCGATCCTCTGTGCTGCAGGTTCTGGCCTGATGTGGGCCTTTCTTTTGCTCTCTGGCTCACACAAAAGTGTCCAACCCCATGGCTAGCTCCACACACAGACTTCACTCTCAGAAATTATTCACACGTTTTTATTGTAGTTGCCTCTAGGAATCCCAGTTCTGTCTTAGGCCTGGTGTGTATTGCTTAGAACTAATTTGGTTGCAGGTGACAGAAATTCTTTCTCTCTCTCTCTCTCTCTCTCTCTCTCTCTCTCGCTCTCGCTCTCTGTGTGTGTGTGTGTGTGTCACACACACACACACACACTGAAATCATGGCTGTCATAACTGAGAGAGCTGGGTAAAGTTATGACTGGTTCCAGGTCTTCACATAAAATTGCAGATAATCTTTTAATGCTATCATTGTTCTGCATTCCTTCATATGGGCTATATTCTAAGTCATTTTTTTCTCTGCTAGCAGGGTGGCCATTAACAACTCCAGGTTTGTACATTATAAGTCTGGGAGCCCTAGCAGAGAGAAGCCTCCTCTTTTTTTTTTTTTTTTTAAATTTATTTATGCAAGCACTGGGTACAGTCAGAAGCGCGGGAGGGTGAGAGAATTCACCAGAGGCAGAGCGGGGAGCAGAGCAGGCAGAAGGACCGAAGTACACTGCTGAGGGGAGCAGCGGGCGGCAGGAGAGGTCTGCGTGCCATGTGGGACCCTCCTCCGGTGGCCGGGGAGCAGCCGGGGATCGAAATGGTGCCGCAGAGGCTGCGGGCAGCTTCGCAACCCAGCGCTCAACCGCTGCGCCACAGGGGAGGCCCGAGAAGCCTCCTCTTTTTCAGTAGTGGCAGTAAAGGTTGCAGAGTTCCCTGTCACTGGACCAACTTGCGTTATTCACTATAGTCAGCAACGAGGAACGTAATGATTGGCCAGGCCAAGGTCTCATGCCCACCCTGGGAGCTAATGGTCAAGGTCAGCTCCATCAGAGTTATATGAACTGAGTGGAGGGGGGAGATAGTTCCAGGGCCAGTTCCTTTCCTATAGCTCTCGGCCTGCTGTGTGCCAGAGAACTCCATCTTTGTGATATTTTGCTTTCTCGTTCCCAGGTTGATTCTGCCATTTGGGGGCAATGATTAGAAGGCAGGAGAGGGAAGCCAAGGTATTTCTCCTACATAGCCCTGGACTTTGGCATCACTGCCTCCTTCCTTGGTCCCTTAGCCCCAAGTGTGGTAGTAGAGGGTGCCTGCTCTCGGTAACCACTACACTCACCAGCCCTTGATGGCCTCTCAATCCTTCCATCCACTGCGTAATTCATTCATGGTATGAAATTCACTCTATTTGAAATACTTGGAGTGGTTTTTTTGTGCCAACTAGAATATATATATATACACATACACACACACACACACACACACACATATATATATATTTAAAGAACAGGTTTATTAAGGAAAGGGAAAGGGACAGGTTTTGCTACAAGAGGCCTGCATGGTTGCAGGTGGGTGGCAGAGGAGAGCTGCCTCTGCTGAGGAAAGTCAGTGAAGAGAAGTCCTGGCAGGTACAGGTCGTGGGCAGCCAGAAAGCTGCTGCCTTGCAGAGGGAGAGAGATGGTGAAAAGAGGCACCTGCATAATCACAGGTGGGCAGTGGGAGTGCTGCTGTGCCAACTAACTCACACAGCTCTTGAAAGGAAAATCCAAGTGAGGGCATGATGCTGGGCACGCAGAATGGATAGCTGCCTACCACAGATTATTCCTGGATGGTTCTCCTGTTTCCCTCTCCCAGGGGCTAAGCCTGGTCTATACTTGCCTTACTGCTGCTTGCTGATATAATTTATATGCTATCTTCCAGGAGGCCTGTAATAGCAGCAGGACCAAGTACTTATATGAAATCACTGTGCCAAGTGATGTACTAAATGATATATAAGTCAGCTCACGTGGTACTCACTATAATGAAGGGCTACCATATCTCTGTTACAGAGGAAGAGATCAAGACACAAAGAAATGACATCCCCAAAGTCAAAGAGCTAGTAAGAGGTCAAGGTAACATTTGAACCTGGCATCCTGGTGACAGCGGCTATGTCTGAACCAGGACATCTGCCTGTCTTCAGCAAGGGAGAGACCAGGCAGGCTCTGCAAAAATCCACTTTCAGCATCATTTGAATAAAGTGGAAATCCCTCTACTTGGGGGTGACAGGACCTCCGGATATGGAGTAGCTGAGGTCCATCCCCACTGGCGGTAATCTTGGAAGGTTGGTAGTAGGTAGATATGCCCTGAAATTTTGTTTGAGGGCTTCCTTCTAGCAGCTGTCAGCACAGTGGGTTGAGTGCAGCGCTGTGAAGCTGTCCACAGCCTCTGCAGCGTGGGTTTGATTCCCGGCCTGCCAGGGAGATTCCCACATGGCGCAGCAGACCTCTCCTGTTGTGCCCGCTGCTCTCCTCAGCAGTGCTTTCAGTCTGTCTGCCTGTTCTGCTCCCCACTCTGTCTCTGGTGAATCCTCTCACCCTCCCGTGCCTCTGGTCTATACCCCAGCTGTTGCATAAATTAAAAGAAAAAAATCTTTTTAAAAAGGGGGGATTAAAGCTCTATCTGTAAAAACCATTTGTGTTGCAAAACAATCACCGTGATCACAAAACATGTGGCAGAGAATTCTGTGAAAATTGCATGAAAACTGTGCCAACCCTCACTCAGCATTCCAGATAGTAGAATCCGAACGAAATGAGGAAATAATCACAGGGCTATGAGGATGCCTAATTAAAGCTAAATTTAGCCAACTCTGTTTTTTCAGGGTTGTCATGAAATCCATTTCAGCTCAGACAATACTAATGGCAAACCAAGATAATGAGGATTTAATTTGAAAGGTGGAATGTCATCGATATAATAATTAAGATAAAAATCCACACAGGGGCCAAATGAATTGGGCAGTTCTTTGGTTGACATTTTGGGTGATTTTATGGTGACCTGGTGACTTTCTGACAAAAGAAAAGAAAACAGAAGAATATCAGGTAATAGGCTGATTTTCTTGCCATTTCAAGTGGTGCCAAGCAAACCTGGAAGCTTGTTATGACCCCCTGGGGTGGATGGGGGGAGGAGCAGGCCTTTAATTACAAGGCAGGGCGGATTCCGCTCTGCCCTTCCTGACAACTCTGTTACTGGCCTGGAGTGACATCACAGGCCTGGCTCCAAATTAAATTGTGAGAAAAGGAGAGCGAGACTGCTTGAGAGCTGAGGGCTGAGCCAAATCAGTGCTTCAGATTAGAGTTGCTTTTCCCCTACAAGGCTCTGCTTCCTCTTCCATTAATATGTGTCAGTAATCAGAAAACATGTAATTTCCAGGAAGCTTCCAGTCTCAGGAAATAGAAGCAGAGAGAAGACAGAGGTGAGGGGTGAGGAAATGGTCCATAGAGGAAAGATCCTTCCTCATCAAGGATCTGACCCCCACACCCACAGAGATGCACGCAGGCACACACATGTCTGCACGCAGACACACATGCACACATGTGTACACAGTGCACACCCACCCACACAGTACACACACACACAACAGAGCATCAAGCTCCGGTGATTTTACAGCTTTTCTCAGTCCTTAGAGGCAGTAAAGGGGCTACGAACCTGAAGACTAATTCTGTGCCTACTGGCCTGTACCTTAAGAGAGAGAACTGGGTAGCATAGATTTGAATTTCTTTTAGTCCTTCCGTATTTAATTTATTATCTCCTAAGAATCTGGTATTTTAATTGTCTTACTTGGTCTTCATTATAATACTGACAGGTAGGTATCCTTACTGCCATTTTAAAGATTAAGAAGCCAAGACTCCCAGAAGTAGAAAGATTTGCCCCCAATCACAGGGAAGTCAGTGCCACACTGGGGATTCAAGCCCCAGCGGCAGACGACAGTGCAAGGCTGCCTCCTAGCTTCTCTGTCAGCAGTGCCAGCCTGTCTCCACGTGCTTGCTCTCTGCCCGGCTGACACACCTATTGTGAAGGTTTTTAAATGTAGCTTTAAAAAATGTAAGCTAGCGAGTTGCAGCTTTAAAAACAAACTACAAATAATGGACAAAAGAGAGATTCTCAACTGGCCAGGAGCTCCATCACAATTACCCAAAAAAATAGCATAAATTAAAATGTGGTTTTTTGGGGAAAGGGTAATGATTCCACACACTAAACCAGTTAAGATTTTTAAATACTCCCAAGAATTAGAGCCAATGAAAGAAGAAATGAACTTGGTGTATATGCAAATATGCATGTTTAAAATCAACATTAATATTAAAATAATAATTTTCAGTGTTTGTTTGCCCTTCCTTGACTTCCAAAAGGAATCTGCCCTGCTAAGCTCTCCCCTTTTCCCTACCCTGTCCAGATCTGTGGCATTGGTTCAAAGTGGGGGTCACAGAGGAATGCAGGTTAGGCAGGGGTGCATGGAGTCATGAACCTTCTCTTTAGATATATAGGAGACATTCTGATTTAGGCAAACTAAGTAATTTAAAATGGTGTCATCAGAAAATAACATGACCCAGGAAAGATGGACAGTTAAATTTTGTACCTTCAAAGCAGTGCGGTGTATGGTATTTTCCAAATTGGTGGCAACACTTTCCCTTCCCATGTGTTCTTTTTGTGATGTGACCAGGACTCTCTCTCCACTGAATGGGTGGTTGAGTTTCTTCTCAATAAGTTTATGCAGCCATGTGGCCATGCTGGAGGTAACACAGCATGACTTCCAAAACGTAGCCACAAAAAGCAACACGGCTTCTGCCTGGTGGCCTCAGGACACTTGCTTTTACAACCTGGCCCTCATGATGTGAGGATGTCCATGCAGCTCAGGAAAAGATCCAAGTATAGATGGATATTGGCAGCGCCAGCTGGAGTCTCTGCAAACTTCCACATCCACATTCATATCAAGTGACTGAGCCTTCAGATGATGCCACAGCCAAGCTGTTGAATTACCTCCAGCCTTTAAGTCTTCATAGGTAGACTTGAAGGCATGGAGACATGAAGGTGTGGAGACAATCCTGAAGCCCTTTTGAAAGTCACGAGTATATAGTGAAAGTTTGCTCTTTTATGTCATGAGTTTGCCATAGTTTGCTACACGGTAATAGCAAAAAATAAAGGCCCCTCCTCCCTTTCTTTCTTCTTATCAAGATAAAAGCACTACCTTTTTTTTGTGACTCTACCTTATACTCTACCAGTGGTGATGTCCACCTCTATTAAGGCAAGTGTCATTTTATTCCACCAGTAATCACATTGCTGTCTGCCTGATATCAACTCCTGGGCTTTGCAAGGACAGGGACTTTTGTTTATTGATGGCTAGTGTCTGCAAACTTTTGTTGTATGAATGAATGAAACTGTCAAACACTTTTGACCTCATTCTCATCTACTCAAACATGGAGAAAACTTGATAAGTTTTAAAGCCATTGTGTCTGTGAAGAGTCATTCCTTATGAATCAATACACATGTGATCAATATACCTTATATACTATGTGAAAAGAGACTAAGCTGAAAGCACAGGGACTGAAAATGAGAATGCTTACCATTCTGCTGGCAGGTTCTGGCCATGCCCTCCCATCTCCCTCTGAACTCCTGGGGTCCTTCAAGCACAGATCTACCATGCCTTATTGTAGGTACTTGCAACTAAGCACCTAAAAGCTTGCTGTTAACTGCTGAGCACGGCAGGGCAGACATGCTGCAGAATAAAAACCCTGGAAACAGCCCTCAGCCAATGAGGGATGTGAGTTGGAGAATAAATCCTTCACCTCCTCATCCTTAAGTGTTTGTACTCCACACCATCCCCCAGAACTTCCCAGAAGGAATGAATGAACCTCTATAGTAAACTTTTCAACAATTCATGCTCCCCACCTCCCCACCCCCACTTTTATTCCCAAGCCCTCTGCTGGACACTCAAGTCATCTATGAAGCATCTGCTTCTGGGAAAATCTCAAACCGGACAGCCCTCTAAGCAACACAGAACACATCTCATTGACGAAAGTAACGGAATAAAGAGGAAACAGACATATACAATTCACCCAAGAGTTACAATTCCTTCCAATGGATTTTGACAAATGACTCTAATACAAATCTTCATATGTTGTTAAAGACAATTAACTCAAGATTTGGGCAGAAATAAAATAAAATAGACAAAAAGTTCATTTGTGTATTAGAACACTTTGGGCTGCAAGTGATAGAAAACTAACAGACTGACTCAAGCAAAACAGGAATTTATTAGTTTATGTAACTGAAATGTGACAACAGAAGGAAGGTCCCAGTCAATCGTGGGTCCACATCACCACAATCAAACTGTCAGCACCATGGTGCAGCTTTGCTTTATTCTTGGATGTTTTCACCATGAAGTAAGTTCTTTGAAACCAATAAGGATATGCAGCTTCAGCTTTGTATTTTACTCACTTAGTAATACTGGCAGAAATAGAGATGTCTTTTCTCAATTACTCCACCCCAAAGTCTTGGGCTTGGTTCTCCTTTCTGAACTGATGACTGGACAGGTCACTGGGGTATGCCAAGTAGATGGCCTGAATCTGTGAGCCCTCTGCTGTGAGTGACTGGTGTGGGTTATGTCCACCCACACTCTTCAGCTTAGCAGGGGATCAGGAGTGATTCCTTGAAGGAATTTTGAGGTTAAGAAGCGATAGAACAACAAAAAAGCACAATGGATGTGCACAATATTAAAGCTGACTTGTTATTTGAACAATGACAAAGTACAGACAAGCAAAACAAACAAACAAATTTACCTTTTTAGTTACTCAAGGCACAAGAGTTCCTTCTTAGTGGTAAATCATTTTCACTGATTTGTAACTGGAAAAGTCCTGACTGGGAAATGTATATTATGTAAAGATGGATGGATGGATGGATGGACGGATGGACGGATAGACAGACAGACAGACAGACAGCTAGGACTCCAGGTGAGATGAAGCAAGCACATTCTACTCTGTTGCTCAGTTTAAACATGCAGGCTCCATTATTACTCAGTTATGCTGAGGCCAAGCGATCAAATGACTGTCTCTAAAAATACTAATTTTTTCCTCAAAATTCCCAAGAAGAGGGATGCCGGGCCACCGGGGCCACCAGGCAAACATCAGGGTCTGTCAGAAGGCAGAGGGAATAGGAAAATGTGACAAGAGTCTTATCACGCTTCCTGTAGAGAGAACAGGTGAGCCAGAGTAGGCAGACACAGGATTGCTTGTTTTGAGAAACTTCAGCAGGCTCGGGGGTGTCGGGGCTGTCCTGGGCTGGCTGTACTCGATTCTGGGGTGATAAAAATAGGGGTATGGTGGCTCAGAACTTGAGTCCAATACTGGAGTGATTGGGGGTTGGGTTTTGGATTAATTATGCTTGAAGGTGAGTTGTTTTTCAATTTTAGGGATTAGCTGATTCGGGGAGGGCAGCGCTTCGTCAGTCGGCAAAACCCCAGCTGCCAGAACATTAAGAAATACAGAAAATTCGAAAATAGAATTAATACACTCTTCCCCAGAAACACGGAGAAAGGCATCTTCCTCTCTAATAGGAGGAGCTGTAGTCCCAGAGGGGACGACAAATTTCTGCTGCTTTTTGTCCTCTCTGTCCTAAAACATGGCTCCAGTTGTTAGCACAGCTGTGGGATGTCCATGGCAGAGTGGGGTAAATGAAGTCCTAATAAGAAGAGGAGTTTGGGGAGCTGAAAAATATCAGGAATATCCGAGAAAGGAAAACGTTGCTCATTAACTCCTGGTTACTTATCCCTGGAAGTGACCCTAAGCAACATGCATAGACCTGAGAACTGAGCTAGGGAGTACAGTTGACACCATTGCCAGGCTAGGGTCTTGCTAGGGAACATGCGGGACAGATCAGGACAGCACTGAAATGGGTCTGAAAACTGAACTAACCCTCAATCTGTTACAGGGCAGGGAGAGGTGCACCCCAGATCCCCCCAAAACCTGTCTGCTCTAAATGGGTTCTGCCATCCGCCACATCAACACAAAACAGATGAGACTTTAATGGGAAGGAATTTTAATACAATTAGGAAACAATATACAGGAAAGGCAAAGAATCTAGTTTCTAAATCAAGCACCCAAATTTACCCGTTCCCTCGTGGGTAAAACTCCATCCAAATGGGATTGGCCCAGAGCAAGGCCCCAAAGCCTGCCACAAGTCCAAAGCATCTTCTAGTGGGGACCCACAGAAAAGGGTCAGAAACAACCAGACAAGCCCAGAAGGAAAAGAGCAAAATCAAAATCAAGATAAAAACTGCTACTGTCACCTCCCCACGGGTCTCACCCACATCTGTGTCACCCAGTCCACGACCAAAAGACTAGTGCAGTTTCTTCACGTGTCACTAGGCTTCATGTGCCTCCTCCAGGTCTCCTTCTGGCTCCATCCTGCTTCCTTCCTCAGTCTCCTCTGCAGCTTCTTCTCTTCCTGCTCAGCTCCACCCTCCCTTGGGTGGGGCAGGGAACCTGGAACCTCCCCCTTTCCTGGGGACCACCCTGTTACAAAACCACAGAAAGCTAGTTGGAAAGTGAGGACTGAAATTCAACTAGGTGATTAACAGCTTAAAAAAAATGTCAACACTCTCCATAGAATTTAAGTAACATACAGTCTTTTTTAAAAAAAGATTTATTTATTTATACAAGAACTGGGGTACAGACCAGAGGTATGGGAGGGTGAGAGGATTCACCAGAGACAGGGCAGGGAGCAGAACAGGCAGATGGACCGAAAACACTGCTGAGGTGAGCAGGGGGCAAGACAGAAGAGGTCTGCTGCACCATGAGGGTATCTCCCCAGCCGGCCGGGAATTGAACATGCGGTACAGAGGTTGCGGACAGCTTCACAGTTCTGCACTCAACCTGCTGTGCCACTAGGGAGGCCCGAAATAACATACAGTCTTACACTATTTAAAATCTCCAGAATACAAGCCAAAATCACTCAGCATAAGAAGAACCAGGGAATTCTCAACTTACATGAGAAAAGATGCTAAAACTGAGATAACATTAAAATAACAAGGGCTTTAAAGCAGCTCTTAAAGAAGTGTTTCACATGGAAATCCTGAACATTTGTGAGATAAATGGAAAGTATCAGCAAGCAGGAAAAAGAAAAGATATAAAGAACCAAATTGAAATTTTATCACTGAAAAAATATAATAGTTGAAATTAAAAACCTCACCAGTTGAACTCATGAACAGAGTGGAGACAATAATGGAAAGCGTCAGTGACCTTAAATACAATTTATTAAAAAGTACACAGCTTGGCCAAGAGAGAAAAGAAATATTAAATAAAAGAGCCCGAGGATCCTCTGAGACAATAACATTCATACAACTGGAGTGTGAGAAGAGGAAAACAGTGAAGCATGCAAAACATATTTGAAGAATTATCAACCATAAAAATTTCTCAAGTTTAGCAAAAGGCATAAATGTACAGTCAAGAAGCTCGGCCAAGCCTAAATAATGCAAACCTAAAGAAACCCAGGCTCATACACATAGTCACAAAACTAATGAAAAATAAAGGAAAAGGAAAAAATCTTGAAAGCAACTAGAGAATTATTTGTAAGAGAACAATTGAAATGACTGCAGATTACTCACGGGAAGCTATTGCGTCCAGAAGGAAGTATAACAATATACATACGGTGCTGGAAAAAACTGTCAAGTCAGAATTCTATGCTAGTGAAAAAATCCTTTAGAAATGAATGGAAATAAAGATATTCTCGAGTCATTGAAAGCTAAGGGCACTCATTGCCAGTAGACCTGCCCTGAACAAATTTTTCAAGGAGGTTCTTCAAGCAGGGGGACATGATATTGTAACGGGGTGGTCCCCAGAAAAGGGGGAAGTTCCAGGTTCCCTGCCCCACCCAAGGGAGGGTGGAGCTGAGCAGGAAGTGAAGAGAGAAGCTGCAGAAGAGACTGAGGAAGGAAGGAGGATGGAGCCAAGAGACACGTGAAGAAACTGCGCTTGTCTTTTGGTCGTGGACTGGGTGACACAGATGTGGGTGAGACCCGTGGGGAGGTGACCATGGCAGCTTTTATCTTGATGTTGATTTTGTTCTTTTCCTTCCGGGCTTGTCTGGTTGTTTCTGACCCTTTGCTGTGGGTCCCCACTGGAAGATGCTTTAGACTTGTGGCAGGCTTTGGGGCATTGCTCTGCACCATTCCCATATGGATGGACTTTTACCCATGAGGGGATGGGTAACTTTGGGTGCTTCATTTAGAAACTAGACTTTTTGCCTTACCTGTATTGTTTCCTAGTTTTATTAAAGTTCCTTCTCATTAAAGTCTCATATGTTTTGTGTTGATGCGGCGGATGGCAGAACCCATTTAGAATAGGCAGGTTTGCGGGGTTTGGGCTGCCCCTCTCCCTGTCCTGTAACAATATCAGAAAGAAACTTGGAGCATCAAGAATGAGGAAAGAAAATAGAAATGATACAATTTCTGGATAATTTCTTAAAATATGATTGATGGTTGAAAGCAAAAAAGTAACATCTAATAGTATTATCATTGTATATGTAGATACATGTAAAACTATAACAAAACAGCCTATAGACTGCTAATCAATCAAATTATGAGTTACATTTCTTTAAGAGCTATGGTACCATTCATGTTTTCTACTCCATGTTGGGTAATTTTTGGTAATCTGTGAGCTCCAAAATGACATCCCTGTTTCATCCTTGATACTGAGCATTTGTATCTTCATTTTTTCCCCCTGCTAGTGTTTTATTTTTATTTATTTTTTTCCTTAATTCAGATAACATTGATTTACAACATTGTATACAATTTAGGGGAGTAGATTCACACCTCCTCAAATGTACATTACCACCTCACCCACCCCCAACCTGAGCTCCCACAATCCTTTACCCTAGACCACTGGGCTCCCTCACCCCATTTGTCTCCTACCTTCCCTTCCCTTCCCTCTGTTAGCCTTTTTTAGATATTTATGATTGTTTTTTCTTCTGGTAAGTTTTCTTTTCAACCTGAAATGCTAAAATATTTAAAAGCAAAAAGTGAAAAGTTATGTATACTATAGTCCCTGCAACAATTGTTAAAAATATTATATAAAGAAATATAGTCATAAAAAAGAATACATGCATAAACATGTTATCAGATCACAATGTAATTATACTAGAAATCAATAACAGCATGAGAGCTTGAAATTTTTCAAAATATTTGCAGAAAAACAGACTAGATAAATAAAAATGGAATGCTAAAAAATGTTCAAATAACCCCCCAAAAAGAGGAAAGGGAGTCAGAAATGAAAAACAGAGGGAAAAAAATAGAAAACAAATAAAAGTGTAAACATAATAATAACTAATATGTAAATTCAAACATAACAATAATGTCATTAAAATACACATGGTGCACATACAATCTGGCAATTCCACTCCTAGGGATCTACCCAAAGGACACAAAAACAGTGATTCAAAAGAGCACCTGTACACCTATGTTTATTGCAGCACTATTTACAATAGGTAAAATCTGGAAACAACCCAAATGCCCAAAAATAGATGACTGGATCAAGAAAATATGGTACATATACACAATGGAATATTATTCAGCAATCAAAAAAGATAAACTCATGCCATTTGCAGCAATGTGGATGGAGCTAGAAGGAATTATGCTCAGTGAAATAAGCCAGAAAGAAAAAGAAAAATATTGGATGGTTTCACATATAACAGGAATATAGGGGAACCAAATAAGACATCAGTGTAAAAAACAAAAAAGAATAACAGTACAAAGCACAACAAAGCAAAAACAGACAATTATAAACCAGAGACATACTGTAAGGGTGGAGGAGGGAGAGGGATCAGAGAGGGGGAGGGAGGGAGGAGCACAGGGGACTGTGGTGATGGTGCACGGGTGCCTTGGGGAAGGAAATTCTATGGGAACTCAATCTGAGGGGGTGGGGGCAAACAAATATTGTCTAAAAAAATGTAAAAATGATAAATGTTAAAATAAAAAAATAAAATAAACTGTAAAAAAAAATACACATGGTGCAGACACATTAATTTTAAAAGTTAGTTTGTCAGAAATGGTAAGAAAACATGACCCAGCTACTTGCTGCTTACATGAAATCCACTTCAAATATACTGATACAAATAGGTTAAAAGTAAAAATATGATAAAGATATACCATGAAAAAACTAATAAAAAGTAATCTTTTAAAAAAAATATTTATGCATACAAGAACTGGGTTGTAATACAGAAATGTGAGGGTGAAAGGACTCACCAGAGACAGAGTGGGGAGCAGAACAAACAGATCTGCTGAAATACACTGCTGAGGGGAGCAGTGGGTAAGGCAGGAGAGGTCTGCTGTGCCAGGTGGGTAGCTCCCTGGCCAGGTGGGGATGAAACTCATTCTGCAGTGGCTGTGGATAGCTTGATAGCACTGTCTTTAACCCCTTAGCCACCAGGGAGCCCAAATAAAAAGTAATCTTGAGTGGCTATACTAGTAGCAGACAAAGTACATATCAGAAAAAAAATTACCAGGTAAAGAAAGAGATTTTATTAAGAATAAAAAAAAATATTAAGACAGCAAGAAGAAATTACAACCATAAACACATATAAAACACAGTTTTAAAACACTTAAAGTCGTCGGGCCTCCCTAGTGGCACAAGGGGTTAAGATACAATCTATGAAGCTATCCATAGCCACTGTAGCATGAGTTGGATCCCCAGCCAGGGAGATACCCTCATGGTGCAGCAGACCTCTCCTGTCTCACCTGCTGCTCCCCTCAGCAGTGTATGTCAGTCAAACTCTCTGTGTTGCTCCCCACTCTGTCTCTGGTGAATCTCTCACCCCCACACACCTCTGGCCTGTACCCCAGTTCTTGTATGATTAAGTAAATAAATCTTTTAAAAAACAACAGCAACAGCAACAACAACAACAACAAAAATCCCAAAGTATAAAATGAGAGAACTAATAGCAAAGATAGATAAATCTGCAATGATAGAAGACTTAACCTCTTCACCTAGTAATTGGTAGACCAACGGGTAGAAAATTAGCAAGGATATAAGCGAACTAAGCAATAATATCAAAAAAACTATATCTAATTTTCATCCCTACAACATTCCACCCAACAACAGAAAAATGCACACTGTTTTTGAGTAGTTATGAAAACATTCACCACGAGAGATCATATCTTTACATATCTCTGTCTATAAATAAAGTATATTTTCTGACTGTATGGTGGATTTGGATTAGAAACCAATAAGAGAAAGGTAACAATAAAATCTCCAAACACTTGAAAATTAAAATATATACTTATAAATAAATAATCCATGGGTCAAAGAGGAATTTTCAAGGGAAATTAGAGAAAATATTGAAAAGTGAGTAGAAAATTCTACCAACACTTACTATTGTAATGACAATTCTATACATACCTCTCTCCTAGAAAATAGAAGAAAATACTTCCCAATTCATTTACTCTAATATTGAGACCAAAGATAGTACAAGAAAATTACAGCTCAATATTCTTCATGAACATAGACGTAAAATTTATTAACATAATTTAGACTATTTTAGTCAAACAATGTATAAAAAAATAAAAAGTCTCAACCAAGTGGGCTGTATCTTGGACTATGGCAAGTTAGCTCAATGTTTGAAAATCAAACAGTGTAATATTAATTGTTTAAAGAGGAAAAGTCATAATGATCACATCAATTAATTTAGAAAAAGCATTTCACAAAATCCAATACCCAATTATGATTAAAAGCTGTTATTTAAAGCAAACTATGAGAAGTGTGCTCAGCAAACTATGAAAAGAATGGAATTTTGTCACATGATAAAGAATATCATTGAAAACACATGGGAACATCATGTATGATAAGACTTTGAATGCTTTTCTCCCATCAATGGGAACAAGGCTGACTTTACCTGTCTCATTTCCTATTTGACACTACATTAGCCTTCCTAGTCAGTGTAACTAGGAACAAAAGAAAAAAAGAAAGATATCCAGTTTGACAAAGAAAGAATAAAATTATCCCTATTCACAGATGAAATGATTGACTACATGCAAAATCCCAAGGAATATATACACATACACTATATGCACACAAACACACACTCAAATACATATATACACTTACACACATCATTCTTAGAATGAATAAGTGTGTTCAGCAATGTTGCAGGATACAAGTTCAAAAATTGATAATATTTCTATATTAATTCAGTGAGAAATTAAAAACTTTTAAATGCTATTTAATATAGTTTAAAAGTGAAAATACTTAGATGTAAATTTGATGAAGCAGCTAAAGTATACTGAAGACCATAAAACATTGATGGAAAAAACTAAAGAAAACCTATTCCACAAACAAATGGAAGGACATATCATGTTCACAGTTTGGACTATAACGCTGTAAAGATGTCAATTCTTGCCAAATCACTTAAAGACATAACACAATCCTAATCTAAATCCAATAGGATTTTTTAGAGATAGATGTAAATTGACTTTAAATGTATATGAAAGGCAAAGAAACAAGAATTGCCAGAATGATTTTGAAAAAGTATAGCGGTAAAAGAATCCTTTTAAACATTAAAGTTTTTAAGCACATAAAGCTACAGGAATTGAGATGAAGATAGCATGGTGTTGGCAAAAAGATACAAAGGTTAACGCAGCAGAACAGACTCTAAATAGGCTTACAGAAATATGGTCAACTCATGTTATTTTGATTGACATGTTTCACAAGCAGCAAAAAGCACAGCCCTGAAGTGTGCAAATTGATGAGTGACAGATGCCCATACCCATGTAACCCACACCTTCCTTACAAAGAAATTCTGAATTTCTTTACTCCAGAAAGTTCCCCATGTGCTCCCTTTCAGTAAACACGTATTCAGTAGACAATTAATACTTTACCAATTGAGTTTCTGATAAAGCACAGAGACTATTTTTGGAGACTAGACCCCATGACAAGGAACATCAAAGCAAAAATATGTTTTAAATGCTATTTAATTGGGATTACCTCAGGGTGAAAACTTTTACATAATGAAAAAAAAAAGAAGATTAAAAAAATCCTACTGAAAGTGTTAAAAAATATTCACATACTATATATAATGGACAAGGGTAATATCCAAGATACATTTTGAAAACTCATACAATAAAACAATAGAAAAAACAAATTAATAAAGTAATTAGTGATTAATAAATGGGCAGCAACTCTAAACAGATAATGCACCAAATAGGATATCCAGATATATGAAAAAATGTTCATCATTGCTCCCAATAAGAGAGATGTATGTTAGTGCCACAACAAGATACCACGTCACACCCATGTGAATGGTATGTATTAAAAGACCCCAACAGCAAGTGCTGAAGAGGATGTGGAGAAAGAGAAATACTGTTTCACTGTTGGTTGGATTGTAAACTGGTGCAGCCATTATCGAAAACAACCTAGATTTACCCTCAAAAGTCAAAAATAGGAATCATGTATATCTCAGTAATCCTACTCTTGGGCATCGATCCAAATAACATGAAACCATTAATGCATAAAACTGTATACTCTACAATGTGCACTGCAGCACTGTGTACAATAGCTAGGACATGAAGCAGCAGAAATACCCATGGATGGATAACTGCATCAAGAAGATGTGGAACATTATTTCTCAATGGAATATTATTCAGCAATAAGGAAAGATGAAATGTTGCCAATTATAGCAAAATGGAAGGAGGTCAGGGGAGTTATATATAGTTAAGCAAGTCAGAATGACAAAGACAAATATTGGGCACTTACATAGTGGACAATTTGACAAAATAAAATACTTACCAAAACAAAGCAAATGAAGTGAGGGCTCTGATGTTGAGAGGCAGTGGGAGGGATGAAAGGGTAAGGGGACATAAAGTATGATGACGCAGAATACATAAAGTAAGAAAAAATAAAACCAGAGGAGGCAGAAAATTTAAAGGAAGAGAAAACAACAAAGACGTTACAAATATGGTAGGGGAAAAAAGTGCAGAAGCAAGTCAATAAAAAAAAAAAGATAGTTTTCTTCATATTGATAAATGGTGTTGACATATTCAGACAACCACATGCAGGAAAATACCGACCTTAATCTCATATCTCATACCAAAATTACCTCAAACGAAATCATAGATTTAAATGTAAAATATACACTTAGAGAAATTTAAGAAGAAAACACAGAGGAATATCTTCATAAAGCATCACAGAAAAAGAATTAATAAATTGAACTTTAACACTGTTACAATAATTAGAAGATAAGTCACAACTGGAAGAAAATATTTATACAACACATATCCAGCAAAAGACTTGGATGCAAACTATATTGGAAATTCTTAAAATTCAACAGTAAGAAAACAAATGATCCAACTTTTTCAAATGAGCAGAAAACTTGAATAGACAGTTCATCAAAGAGGAACTACGCATGACACATAAGCACACAACAAGATTATGACATTACTAACCATCAGAGAAATGCAAATTAAAATGATGTTGAGATACTACTTATGCCCCTTACTTATACTACAACCTTAGAATGGTTGAAATAAAAAATACACATGGTCGCAAGTATGGGGATGGATACAAATCAGCTAGAACTCATACATTGTTGCTGAAGGAATACACTCAACATGTACAATCCTTGGGGCAAATGGTGATAATTCCTCATAAAATTAAAGATACATCTACCAGTTGATTCAACTGGTATGAGAAACATAACATTTATCTTTACCCCAAAACTTGTACATGAATGTTTATAGCAGCTCTACTCAGAATTGCCCCAAACTAGAAACAGCCAAATGTTCTTCAATGGGTGAACAAAGAAGCTGAGATACATTCTTAGGGTATAGGGTGGAATTCTGCTCAGCAATAACAAGAGATGGACTGTGGCTACATGCATGAATGTTGATGAATCTCAAATGAAGCATGAAAGAAGCTGCTCTCAACAGCCATATCTCAATGTGCATTATATGCTTCCATTGAAACGACCTTTGGGAAAAGACAAACCTTTGATAAAAGATAACATATCAGAGATTGCTAGGAATTAGGGATGGGGGTGGTGGAAGGTGTTACCTACAAAAGGATAAATGAGAGAGATTTCTGGGGTGAGGGAATTTTTGTATTCTGATTGTGGAGGTGGTTATGTGAATGAATATGTGATAAAATTCATTGAAGTTACACATACACATTAAAAGTCCACTTTATCGGGCCTCCCCGGTGGCGCAGCGGTTGAGCGCTGGGTTGCGAGGCTGCCCGCAGCCTCTGCGGCGCCGGTTCGATCCCCGGCTGCTCCCCGGCCACCGGAGGAGGGTCCCACATGGCACGCAGACCTCTCCTGCCGCCCGCTGCTCCCCTCAGCAGTGTACTTCACTCCTTCTGCCTGCTCTGCTCCCTGCTCTGGCTCTGGTGAATTCTCTCACCCTCCCGTGCTTCTGACTGTACCCAGTGCATGTGTAAACAAAAAAAAAAAACAAGCAAATAAATAAACAAATAAATAAAACATGCCTCTATAAAAAAAAAAAAAGTCCACTTTATCATATGTTCATTTCAAAAGTAAAACTAAGAAATATTTAAAGTTAAAATGTTTTATTTATTTATTTATTTATTTATTTTTAAAGATATATTTATTTCTACAAGAGCTGGGGGACAGGCCAGAGTCACGGGAGGGTGAGAGAATTCACCAGAGACAGAGTGGGGAGCAGAACAAGCAGACAGACCGAAAATACTGCTGAGGGGAGCAGCAGGTGAGACAGGAGAGGTCTGCCCCGCCATGTGGGTATCTCCCTGGCCGGCCGGGAATCGAACCTTCACTGTAGAGGCTGCGGACAGCTTCACAGCACTGCACTCAAAAAGTTAAAATGTTTTAAATGAAACAAATCAAACCTAACAGGCAGAGGAAACTTGTCCACACAGTGATTTTTTTCTAGGTAAAGGTGAAAAGAAAAAAAAATAAAGGAAAAATTAAGTTCTCAAACTTAAATGTCTATGAAGAATCATCTAGAAAATGTATTAATATTGTTTATCCTGAACCTCATGCTCTCTCCACCCTTAAGAACCCTTGACTGGAGCAGAAAATGTATTAGCTGCTGAGTTACCTCCCTGCACTCAAAAATGCCAGGGTAAGATCAAACAGGACAGGTTCCAGGAAATCAAAACAGATATTTCTGGATCCAGTTAAGTAATTAGCCAAAGTTTTCCTTCAGAGAGTTTACATTTGCAATACTTAGGCTTGTAAATTGAGACCCCATAAATAAATTCTCCTACCAGCAAATTGAAGCCGTTCACATGCAATTCTTTGAGTTTGCCTCAGCAGCCACCAAAGAGCATACGCCATAACGGATGTATCTGTGACTAAACGACTTACTCTAAGTTATTGCCAGAACATTAGTTTTTTTCTTTCTTTGTTTTTTGCTTGGTTTGGGCAGGGAATGAAGATGCAATTGCATAGAAGCAATCAAACACTGGGTTTGATATTGGGATTTGGGACTAAAGTAAAGACCAACACAAAGAAAGGCTCCTCTTTCTTTCCTAGAGTTACATTTTGATGTTAGCCTAGCTTTAATTTTTTTGCTTTAAAGTAACTTTGAGTCATACCTAATTTTTCATAACTGTTTAAAAGAGGAAAAGTGAAATAAACACCTAGCTTGCTTATAGTTCCACTATCCCCAGAACATTCTAATTACTCTAAGTTTGGGAATGGTTCAAGTTAAACTATCCAACTTGCCAACATTTTAGAAAGAGTGGAAAGTGAACACCACCTGGGTGTTCTCATTCCAGAGGCACCAGCTTCACACATCAAAAGAGAAGCTGTTTTCTCTAACCCACATGCCCACTCCCAGTGGAGAATTTTGAACCAAAAGGCACAGGTTGACCTTTTAGAGCAATGGGCCATTCCACCTGCCCATGGGGATGACTTGGGGATTTCAAATGCTCATAGAGGGGAGCACATTTTACCCTGTCTAAGATGGGGCCTTCTTTGCAGGATGAAAAGAAAAGATCCTCTGTTTTCACCTTTCAGCAGGGGGAGTAGTTTTGACCAGAAAGGAGCCAGAAACAGACAGGATAAGAGAAAGTATAGGCCTGTCTTCCTTCTTGGTTGGCCTTGCAGCCTAAAGGATGGGAAGATCCAGGCCTATTACTGAAAGTGTTATAGGGCAGGGAGAGGGGCAGCCCAAACCCCGCAAACCTGCCTATTCTAAATGGGTTCGGCCATCCGCCGCATCAACACAAAACACATGAGACTAATGGGAAGGATCTTTAATAAAACTAGGAAACAATACAGGTAAGGCAAAGAGTCTAGTTTCTAAATGATGCACCCAAAGTTACCCGTCCCCTCATGGGTAAAAGTCCATCCATATGGGATCGGCCCAGAACAAGGCCCCAAAGCCTGCTACAAGTCTAAAGCATCTTCCAGTGGGGACCCACAGAAAAGGGTCACAAACAACCGGACAAACCCGGAAGGAAAAGAGCAAAATCAACATCAAGATAAAAGCTGCCATTGTCACCTCCCCACAGGTCTCACCCACATCTGTGTCACCCAGTCCACGACCAAAAGACAAGCACAGTTTCTTTACATGTCTCTAGGCTCCATGCGCCTCCTCCAGGTCTCCTGGCTCCATCCTGCTTCCTTCCTTAGTCTCTTCTCCAGCTTCTCCCCTTCCTGCTCAGCTCCACCCTCCCTTGGGTGGGGCAGGGAAACTCCCCCTTTCCTGGGGACCACCCTGTTGCAAAAGCAAAGTTTGAAAGTATTAAATACAAAACAAGGACAGTCACTTTGGAAGACAGTGTGATTCAATAAAACCATTCCTTGATTTTTATCCAATGAGTTGAAAACTTATGTCCACACAAAACCCCACATAGATGCATATAGCAGCTTTGTTAGTAATTGCCAAAATATGGAAGCAAGTAAGATGTCCTACAATAAGCACGAGAATATACCAACTATTGCACACCTATGCAATGGATATTATTTGGACATAAAAGAAATGTG
Organism: Talpa occidentalis; assembly: GCF_014898055.3. Classification (NCBI taxonomy): domain Eukaryota; kingdom Metazoa; phylum Chordata; class Mammalia; order Eulipotyphla; family Talpidae; genus Talpa; species Talpa occidentalis. The sequence continues at coordinate 53,563,678 of NW_023600993.1, forward strand.
CTATCAAGCCTTGAAAAGACATGGAAGAACCTTAAACACATCTTGCTAAAAGAAATGGATCTAAAAAAGGCTACATCCTGTGTGATCCTAACTGCATGACATTTTGTTAAGGTAATCTTAAGGAGGCCGTAAGCAGATCAGTGGTTGCCAGTGGCTCAGGGAGTCAGAAGAATACAGGGGAACAATGAATAAGTGGGGCAGATAGGGTTTTTAGACTGGTGATGATGGAGGACAAATAAATAAATAAATAAATAAATAAAAAAGGAGATGCCACAAGACCAGAAACCTGGCCCACTCAAGGAGGTAGGGACAGAAGAGATTAACATAGCCATGGACACAGTAGTGGAATCTAGTATCCTGAGGCACCACTACAATAGTATCCTGAGGCGCAGACACCTAGATTACAAAGCATAACATGCAAGCTGGTATCAGACTGTCTAGAGCACAGGCCCAAGGGGAAAGATATGGAGATAGAGCCCATTGTAGAATTTCTGGTCCCTTTCAAATTCTAGTTACCAAAAATTAGCAACCAAGATCCCCTCCCAAACAGAAGAAGACTATATCAGGGCAGTCTCTGCACTGGCTGGGGCAGCAATCCCACTGCCCACCTGTGCCTCTTTTCACCATCTCTCTCCCTCTGCAGGACAGCAGCCTCCTTGCCTGCCCATGACCTGTCCAGGCCGCCTGCCTGCACCCATGCAGGCCTCTCTAAATGATACCAGAATTGCAGGTTTTCAGGCCTAGTCTCCCAGCCAGGAATGGATCCCAGGCTGCAGGGGCAGAGCTGAGTCTCAGCCTCTAGGACAGGTCATGAAGCCGCAGCAGGAACTTGGCAGACGCTCAGGCAAGCAAGAGAGGAGAGGCAGATTTGTTTAGAGAAAGAAAAAGTTGATTGAGGAGAAAAGGAACAGAAAGAAAGTGGGACTCCCAGGCCATGGAACCTGGTCAGGGAGGGGCAAGGAAGCCGAAGTGGAGTCCTGCCTCAGGGAATATAGATCTTCTGTCCCTGATTATTCTAAAGCTCCACCAGTCTCTCTCTGTGATTGGTTAGTCCTCAATGGTCTCATTCATTGCCTAAATGTCTCTGCCCAGAACTAAGTCTCTGTGTGCCAGCCCTTATCTTTTTTCTTCATTGTCCTCTATTTGGAATGTCTTGTTGAACCTGAGGTCATAAAGTAACTCCCTAATGTCATAAGTCCTGAGGTGTGTGATTAATCCCCTTTGGAATTTGTTGTCCTCATTTCTGGAGCCTTCCTTAACTCCCCTGAAGTCCTGCACTGTCCTTGAGGCTGCCTAATTACCCCTAACTTGCTCTCGGATTCATTAGCTAAGCTGTCCTTTCTGGGGCAGCTCTTCCTGCTGCTTGTGTCTATGCAAATGTCTTTGACTGATTTATCCCTTCCCTAATAAACCTACCCTTTAAATATAACTAATGTCTCTGTCTTGTGAGCAACTCGCCTGGGAAACTCACCGCGTGTCACCAAAAGGGGAGCTCTGGTGAAAACTTTCCACGAGTGAACACAAGGACCCTGTACTCCAAACCCCCTGACTCCAAAAAAACACAACAGTGACACTATTCTGTATGATACTGTAATGGTGGATACTTGTCATTACATGTTTCTCAAAACTCGTAGAATGTGCACCAAGACTGAGCCCTGGTGTACACTACGAGGTATAAAGTATCAAATATACCACACTAGTGTAAGATGCTAATAACTGGGGGAGCTGGGAGGAGAGATGTGGGTGTCAGAGGGTGTATGGGGACTATGTGCTTTACAGACTCAGTTGTTAAATCTAAAACTAGTAGCAGCAAGAAGCACAAATCATGTGTCCCAGCCATGTGCCTAAGACCTTGGGTTCCATGGCAACATTTTATCGATTTGACTTCTTATCCTGATGGTTTGCAGCCCTGGGTTTTCTGAGCTCCAGGGGTACTGGCTACATGAGCTGCTCATTCCTATGTGTGGTCTAACTTTGTCACCTTCAAAATCAGCTGGGGTAACAGCTAACTCTGCCTGCCTTAGAAACTTTTTGGCTTCCCATGCTGGTTTACCCTCAATGCCTTGTGCCTTTATGTCACAAGGCAACTTCTTAGTCCATAAATCTGAGGTCATGACACAATCTATCTTTACAACTGTTCTCATGAAGCCCATATTTACCAAGTTCCTACTCTGTGCCAGGCACTACGTTAGGCCGTAGGGATGGTGCCATCAAGAAAAGGGACAGGGCCGCCCGGGGGGCACAGCTGGTTGAGGGCAGCTCTGTGAAGCTGTCCGCAGCCTCTGTAGCTCCAGTTCGATTCCTGGACTGCCAGGGAGATTCCCACAGGCGCGGCAGACCTCTCCTGTCTCGCCCATGCTTCCTTCAGCAATGTATTTCAGTCCTTATGTCTGTTCTGCTCCCTGGTCCATCTTTGGTGAATTCTCTCACCCTCCCGCGCCTCTGGCCTGTATCCCAGTGCTTGTACAAAAAAATAAATAAATCTTAAAAAAAAAAAGAAAAGGGACAAAGTGGCCTCCCTGGTGGCACAAGGGGTTAAGCACAGCACTGTGAAGCTATCCACAGCCTCTACATCATAAGTTCAATCCCTGGTTGGCCAGGGAGATACCCACATGGAGCAGCAGACCTCTCCTGTCTTGCCCGCTGCTCTCCTCAGCAGTGTACTTCATCAGTCTGCCTGTTCTGTTCCCCACTCTCTCTCTGGTGAATCCTCTCCTCCCCCACACCTCTGGCCTGTACCGCAGCTCTTACATGCATAAATAAATAAATCTTAAAAAAAAAAAAAAGGGACAAAAATCCCCGCTGTTTGGGTTTCTAGTGCATGGATTAAGTGAGAAAACTCACGAACGTTTTAAACGTCGTTTTTGTCCATAGTAGGTGCTTCAATAAATACCAGCAATTACAGACATGAAGTTCATTACCTCCATTCGGACAAGAGCTGCGTAATTCGGGTTTGGAGGAAAAGTCTGTGCAAACAGCTTCTGTGCCACGGGCAGGCGAACTGCAGTGCCTCGGCACTCCAGCAGATGGCAGCAGCTGCAGACACTTCCCTCGCACTAGGGTAGGGGGGAGGGATTGGCTGATGAATGTAAGGCTCAGCCTCTTATCCCCTGGATCACAACAAAAGCCTGTTCTTTCCGAAGAGTGTCTGGTGAAAACAAAGCTCCTTATCTTATCGCGTCATCTCTAGCTTTGTCCTTTCAAAAACAGCCTTAACCCCAAGTATCAGGGAGAGGAATCCTTCTAGGCCTTGCAAGATAAACCAAAGGTTTCAGCTGCTGAATTGGAGAGCTGGAAGAATTCTTTGGTTCTGAGGATTACAAAGTTGCAAAGGTCTCCGACTCCAACAGACTGCGGTGCAATCACGCTGAGTGCGGGTGGCACCAGATACCTGGACTTTGACATAGCATTGCCCCATTTTCAAAGCTCAGAGGTTCCCAAGAATTTGTCTGCCAGCTGAGTTTGTCTTGAACATAGGTTGTGACTCTTGACAGTTCGCTTGAGCGCTTTCCAATATTCCAAAGTCCTCAGTAGAGCCCAGAAAGGGAGAAACCTGCCTGAAGCAGCACAGAGCTGAAGGGAGGTCCCATTTGCTGATTCTCTGAACATAGGAGTGGAAGAAGTTTTCCCTGCTGGTCACCATACGTAAGTGACCTTGTGTGCAAACACTTGGGCCATAGTAAATCTTGATGAGGTAAGAATTGTGTACATATGACAACATTTCATGTTTCCCTGAAGGCATATATTTTCTGCAGACCTCCCTCTGAAGCTAAGGACCAGAAGATGCCAGCACCAGGAAAAAAGACAGTGCTGAAGACTCCTCCCACAGGAAATAATACTATATGTTACCTCAGAGTCCCCTTTAGAAGTCAATTTCTTTGAAAACACTAGTTTCACTGTCTCCTTTTCTAATCACAAAGAATTAAGTACGAGTCCTTTATTCACGCCATCTGGGCAGTGTCTTTATCCGGCCCAGACCCCCACCAAGACAAGGGACCCACTGAGCTTGGTGACAGTACTGCCTGTGTACCTACATCCTACTGCCATGAAGTGGGGTGTTTGTATGTGAAGAAAAGCAAAGGGATTTAAATATGGATTGTAGGGCCTCCGCTGGTGGTGCAGTGGTTGAGCGTTGGGCTACAAAGCTGCCCGCAGCCTCTGCAATGCCGGTTCGATCCCCATCCACCGGCAAGGGTCGCACATGGCGCGACAGACCTCTCCTGCTGCGCCCGCTGCTCCCCTCAGTGGTGTACTTCTTCAGTCTGCCTGTTCTGTTTCCTGCTCTGGCTCTGGTGAATTCTGTTACCCTACCGCACTTCTGACTGTACCCACTGCTTGTATAAATAAATAAATAAATCTTAAAAAAAATATGGAATGTAACCAAATTACTGAGGCTGGTATTTTTACTCCTCCATTACAGATAATGACAGCACCACCAAGAGCAGAAAAAAGTGACAGGCATGTCTATGTGCCAGGCACCAGGCGAAGCACCTTCTATGGATTAAATCATTTAAGTTTCATACCCACCACCCAAGCAAGTATTTGTCACCCCCATTTCACATGTGTGGCACTATCGAGCACTGAATGATTTGCTCAGAGTTGCTGAGCCTCTAGTGCAGACTCTTGATCCTTCCTTTGCTTTGAGAAGGAAATAAAAAATGGGCTCATGACCTCAGCCTGTCAGGGTCTGAGATGGCTGCTTCCAGCATGACCACTTTCTACCTGTCTACAGGCTCAGGGCCTTCATGGGCGGCTGTATAATGACACAAGAAAGAGAAACAGGTCTAGACAGACCGTGGGCAGAAAGCTGGCTCACCCCTGGTGAACCCTGTGGCTCCATTGAGGCAGCCACAGAGTCACCTAGAAGAGATGGATGTCAGCTGGGTTTGTCAGCCACCGGGGACCCTGCGTGGGAGGCAAAGCGAGTCAGAGCCCCTCCCTTTCCACCCCTCTCTGTTTACACTTCTTTGAAGGTGCTCTTCTCAGTCACTCCCTTCCCTCCTGCCTGGTGTTAGACACCCACTGAATGTTAGTCCTTTCCTACTATTTTCAGCTTGCCAAAGCCCTCAGTGTTGTTATGCTGTATCTAGGCTATTTCTCCTTAGCATTTACCAGTTTATTCCTCAGCAAGTCACATAACCTCCCAAGCCTCAGACAGCTGTAAAATGGCCATAATGCTATGTACCTTGTAGGGTATGGCCCCTTTGAACTTTAGAGAGAACACAGTCCAGTGCCTGGCTTGGTGCCAGTGAATTGTATTAGTTACTGCTGTGCTTCCTCAGGACAGTCTTATACCTTGCTCTTCCCCCAAAACAACAGCAACAACAACCCCCAGGTTCTGCACTCTGGGTGGGCGTTTTCAATGAATGAAAAACCAATCAAGAAAATGAATTCACAAAACAAGTTTAAATGGAAAATCATGGTTTAATGTGTTTCCCTCCAGGGTAAGATTTGCATTTTAACTCAAGCTTCAAAGTCTTGTGTTAAATGAATGATGAATAGAGGAGGTTGTGAAGAGAATAGAGCTGCTGGTGTGGCTTCAGGTGCTGGGAAACCTGGAAGCAGAATAGGACACTCTCATTTGGAATCACTCCCCTCTCTCTTCTACCTTCTACACACACACACACACACACACACACACACACACACACACACACACCATTCAGGGACACTTTGAATCAGAGCTATGCTTTCTCTCTATATCTTCATTTGCTTCAGATGTAACTGGTGCAATAATACAGCTGCATCTTAGGGTGATTACTCTGAGAGTTACATAAGACACTATAAGTAAAGCTCCTCTCAACAGTGGCACACATCTAGGGAGCACTCTATGAGGGTTACCAGGTTGTCTATAATTCTCGGTTCCTGCAACTGTGAAATGCTAGTGAATATCTGTTCAAACTTGCCTTTGGATATACACATGTCACATCTCCTGATCTCTTAAAGGCCTCTCAAATGTTATTCACATTTAGATTCAGAGGCGGCTATTACTCATATACACTATAGTTTAACATAAAGCATCTTGATGTAGTGGGAAGAACACAGGGGCAGAAGATGATTCAGTGGTGCTGACCTTGGAGCTATGTGACCTTGGACAAAATCAGACCTTTCTGAAACAGGAAACATTCCCAGAGCCTTCTGAGGATCCAATGACATGTATGTGAAAGATTTTCAGTAGAAATCTACTATTACTCCTACTATGGAGTGGACTCCTGTGCAGTGGGATCAAGGATTTTTTGACCATTGAACTAATTTCTTCCTACCTCCTTGCCCTGGCTCCTGAACTCAACCTCTTACCTGCATTAGCCAGCTTGGGGAGCTGTAAGAGAATACAGCAGCCCTTCACATCTGTATTTCTGGATGCTGAAACCCAAGAGGAAGGGGCTGGCAAAATAGGTTTCATTCTGAGGTCTTCTTTCTTGACTTACAGGCAGCTTCTATCTGGCCATGTCCTCACATGACCTCCTTTGTATGCACAAAGAGAGAGAGAGAAAGAAGGAGGGGTTGAGACACACACACACACACACACACACACACAGAGAGAGAGAGAGAGAGAGAGAGAGAGGGATTGAGAGAGAGAGAGAGAGAGACAGAGAGAGACAGAGAGAGACAGAGACAGAGAGACAGAGAGAGTGAGCAGCTTTCTGGTTTCTTGTAAGAGCACTAATCCCATTATTAAAGTCCTGTCCTCATGACTTCATCTGTATCTAATTGTCACCAGGTTTCAGCATATAATTTTTGAAGGGTCACAAACATTCAGTCCATACCATTACCCATCAGTAGATGCTGGAGTGGTGATGGGCTTGCTGACATGTGTGTGTCTTAAAAATTTTGGCTTAAGAATCAGAGCAGGGAAGAATCATGCAGGCTGATATTCCCCTTTCTAAGAAAGGGAGTTATAATTGTAAACCTTGTTCATATTGGGCTGTGGTATGGACTAATATGGCTCTTATTTATTTAATGGGGTCTCTTATTTATTTAATTTTAATTGTTTTTATTTTCTTACATTATTGTTCTCCTTTCAGGCATCGTCCCCATAGTGCTCTCACTACCACAGCACCCATGATCCATTGCCAGAGTCTCTTGTGCTTTTCCCTCCTCTCCTGTGGCTCCTCTCCCTCTCCTTTCTTCTCTAGCTGTTTGCCTCAATACTACAGTCTGCATGCAAATTTTGTCTTTTTCCTGACCCTCCTACATTCCACCTATAAGTGGACCATTCAATATTTTTCCTTATTCTTCTGACTTACTTCTCTTAGTATAACCTCTTCCAGTTCCATCCATGGTGCTGCAAATGGCATGAGCTTATCATTTTTGCTTGCTGAGTAGTATTCCACTGTGTATAGATACCATTTCTTCTTGATCCACTCATCTGTTTGGTGGCATTTAGGTTGTTTCCATATCTTAGCTGTTGTAACTAGGACTACAGTGGCATGGGGTCTCTTAAAGGGAGCAGGTGTCTCTTAACAAACCATGTTTTTGTTTCATTTGGTGGAGTTATCTAATATCTCTGAGCTCCAGTTTCCTCACCCATAAAACAGGAATAATAATATTGCACATATCACAATTTTAGAAACATTAAATGCAGTGATGCTCATAATTGAGCAGAGTGCTTGACATGGTACCTGGTGAGTGTAGTTATGCCTCGCTTAATGATGGAGACACATTCTGAGAGAGGTATCATTAGGTAACTTCATCACTTTGTTAAAGTCATAGAGTATACCTACACAAATCTAGGTGGTGTTGGTATTCTATCCACCCAAACTATGTGGCATATAGCCTTTTGGGACCACCACTGTATATGCAGGTCTACATTGACCTGTCATCAAAGGATGCATGACTATAAATGGCAGTTGTGAATCTAAGACAGTTTTGAAAGAAGAAGAACATTAAACTCTTTGTTACAGGACTGAGGTGCAGAAGAGCTTAATTTATGTGACTTCCTGGGCAATTCACTTAGTTTTTCCAATTTTTCCATTTATAAATTAACCAAACCAGAATTTCCTAAAGTGTGTCTGCAAAATATCCGTGCTTTTATACGTCCCATGAAAATGCTGTGGCCATTAAATTTCATGCAATGCTCTACTCTCTCTGTCTCTGAGAGTCTCACCAGGGTTGTGCTGGTGTTAGTGTGCCAGCTCATGGGAACTGATGGATAAATCTTCAGGAATTCTGTGAGCCAACTATGTATGTGGTGGTGTCATTTTGGTAGCTTCTAATCAATAATGGCAGGATCTTTATTCTTCAGAAATTGGCAAATGCTGAAAATCAGAGCTATTATTTTTTCCTCAGGGAGTTGTTGTTAAATATTTATTAGCACGCCACTGGTCTCAATAATCATAGTTGATTGAAGTCTAAAAGAAATTCAGCAATAAACTTGTTTAACCGGATATTTTTCAAACATTTAAAATCACAGAAGACAACCACTTCATTGACAGCATTCTGAAAATATTTTGGAAAATGTAGGACTAGATGATTCTAAGTCCTTTTCATTCAACCATTTTCCCATTAGAGGATGCCACTACTTGGTTATGAGTTGGGAGATTTTCCCGGTTGCCTGTAGCTCTGTTCATTCTCACTTCACTGTACTTATTTTTAAACAGAATTTCTTTTTTTTAAAGATTTATTTATTGTTATACAAGAGCTGGGGTACAGGTCAGAAGCACAGGAGGGTGAGAGGGTTCACCAGAGACAGAGCAGGGAGCAGAACAGGCAGATGACAGAAATACATTACTGAGGGGACAGGAGAGGTCTGGCACGCCTGCCATGTGGGATTCTCACCTGCCGGCCGGATCAAACCCACACTGCAGGCACTGCGGACAGCTTCACAGCGCGGCGCTCAACCACCTGCGCCACCAGGGAGGCCCCACTGTACTTATTGACAAAGAAGTAGCCTTCACAATTCCGTGAGATTTCCATAAGTGTGCCTTTGCATGAAAGCTTCCTTGTATTCTTCACATTTGTAAAATGTATCATCTGTAGCAGTGACAATCCTGCTGTTTAAATGCCACCCTCCTCCTAGTTAATTTCCAATTAATCACCCAGAACTTGAGATCTTGTTAGGATTCCAGATCCAATGCCAATATGAATATGTGAAGGTTTCCCCACATCAAGAAATTCTTAGACACCAGTGGAGTGTCGAATATGTCAACTCAGTTCTTAGACTACCTACTCAGAGATGGTATTAGAGTCCATAGGTTAAGGGCTCAGTCTCCAAAGACCACCATCCTCTTCAGAAGCTAGCCACAAACCCAGGCTGTTCCCCATCCTGCTGACCAATGACTAGAGACTGGAGGTTCCTGTAGAGACATTACAAGGTACCAGATGGTGAGTCTCAATAAAAAATGGAAATTATCAAAAAGAACCCAGTTGAAATCTAAAAACTAAAAAATATAGTATTTAGCATGAAAAATTTACTGGATGGCATTAACAGAAATTGAGATATGAGAGAAGAAAATTATCAGGGAACTCAAAGAAACTAATCAAATTGAAGTATGCATAAAAAATGTGGGAGAAAAGTAACTGAACAAATTTTTAGTGGCCTGTGGGATAAATAAACCTAATATACATTTTAAAATGAGTCTGTGAAGGAAAGGCAAATGAAAGAAAAGATATTTTAAGAAATGTTAGCCAAAATTTTACAAATAAGGTGAAAATATAAACCCATAAACCCAAGAAGTTCACCAATTTCAGGTAAACACAAAGAAATCCTTTCTAAGGCAAATCATGAAAACTTTTCTGGAAACCAATAATGAAAATAAAATTTTAGAAGCAATCAAAGAAAAAAGACACATTACACATAGAAGAATAATCATATGCATTATGGCTGACTTTTCATAAAAAGTGCTGTGAGCCAAAAGATAGTGGGATGGCATCCTAAAAACACTGAAAGAAACAATCTCCCCACCTGGAGCTCTATATTGAAAATATCTTTCAAATCTGGAAATAAACTCATTATCAGACTGACAAAAACTAAAAAATTCATACCATCAAAACTACTCAAGACATATGAAAAGAACTTCATTAGGAGAAGGAAAATGAAAGTCTAAATTCACACAAGCAAATGAAGACATAAGTTCCATTAAAGTTTATTTCATTCTCATTTCAAACTTCTTACAACATAATTTGTTTAAAGAAAAATTAAGAATGTATCTTGGATGTGATAGCACACCTGTAAGTAAAATGATGACAACGGTAACGCAAAGAATAAGAGGGGAAAACAAAGGTATATTGTTACAAAATCCTTACACAATATATGAACTGGTTTAATTCTATTTGAAGGAAATAAGTCAACAATGTATATTTTAAACCCTAGAGCTACCACTAAAAATGAAACTCTCTGCTGAATGAATGAGGATTTATATTAGGTATTAAAAACCTATCTTTCATGGAACCGTTGATTGATGTGACGTTTGTCTTCTCCTGAACACTTTGATTCAGTGGAAAACAGTGGGAAATTTTCACAAGGGCAAAGGAAGGCTGAATGGGAGCAGGATAGGGTGAATTTTCTGCTTCACTGTGCCTAATACAATGGTCCTGTTGTTAGAATGTCAAATTAGATTCAACCAGACAGTACTGTAAATTCCAAGGGAAACAAAATATTCCAGGAAGGCTTTTCAGTCAAGACCTTAGTTGGCCTCCTGTAGTGACATTTCATTAAGAACTATTCCAACTTACCTTTTATGAAAGGATTAATTGACAAAGTGTCTTGCTTGGTAATATAAATACTTGGAAAAAGTTGAAAATTTTTAGAAAATGACTTTTCCTTCACTTTCAATATCTGTTTGAAGGAACACTTACAGTTTTCACTTCTTAGGTCTTGATATTTATTCTGCATGTGTGTAAGTGTTGTACAGTAGATTTAGGAGCAATACCTTTTGGATGATAGAGTGATATTGTGGGACAAATGGAAACCAAACTTTCTTGACTGTAAAGGATAAAATCTGTTATTAGGAGAAGTTTCTATTCATGCTATGTCCCCCAAATGTCATTTAATCAAGGAACTAATATATTTCCACACAGCATTATCTACTCCTCCTCTTCACTGGAAGGTAGATTATCTGGGTCACAGAGGGGTCTAGAAATGGGGGTGGGTACCTAGTAGAATGGCTTTGAAAGGCACGCAGTTGAGTGACAACCCCCTTCTTCCTTTTTCCTTGAAGGTTCTCCACCCCTTTGCTCTAGTTTTCTGAATAGAACTTCATGGTAAGCTGTTTCAAATCAGTATATCAGTGTGTGTAATTATAATAATCATTTTGCATGCATGTAGCTCTTTTCTTCCAAAAAAAAAAAAAATAATAATAACCCTCAAGGGTAATGTTGAAAGAAAAATACAACTCAGAATTTTGGTCAGCTGGCAAATAAGGATTCCTTAATTTGGGGATTGAGGCCAACCTTGGTTTTCAGGGAACTGGTGAACTGCCTGAAATGGTGTAGAAAGCAAATATTCATACATTTTCCCAAAAAGATGGCCCTTAGATTGATCATGGGGGAGGAGGGTGCAAAGCAAGGACCAAAAAAAGTGTAAAATCCATTGTTACACAGATGTAATCCTCTCTCAGAAGTGAAGCAACGCAAATATTTAAGCATTTAATTTGATCATTTACTCACTGAAGCTAACAGAGAGAAGAACGAACACATATATTCTTGGCCTCACAGTCTATGGGCAAATACTATTTTACAGAAATCATTTCAGCCTAGAGAATGTATGCGCTTTTCTGAAAGCGAGTGGCTTTAAAGTTTCAGAAATGATTCCAACAAAAATATTTCGGTCACCAAAGTCCTAATAGATTCCATTCCCTTTTCCTGCTATCGCAGAGACACAATCCATGCACCAGTGTAAAGTCGGTCCCGTAACGTATCTGGCTCCAGCTTCTCTCATCTGTTCAGGAACATTTCCCCAGCAGCCCTCCCTTCTGTCTGTACCGAAGGTGAGTGACTACGTCTCTGAGCCAAAGTCAGTTGGTTTCTGTTTTTCTATTGTCCACGTGCTAAGAATCAGTTTTACACTTTTAAGTGGTTGAGGAACCAAGTTTTTAAAGGAGAATAATATTTTTGCTGTGTGAAAATTATATGAAATTCACATTTCAGTGTCTGTATACTCTTGGATGTTATAGCAAATCAAACCACTGTGCAAACTTCTTGTCTTTCTTCCTCAGTTCCTTTCCTACCTTCTTGTAGATGGGAAACCGAAAGCCCTAGACCGATGCTGCTACCCTGACTAGACCAGGGAGCACCACTTTAGAGCATCCTGTTTGGGCCTCTTCCAACATGCTCCTTGCACAGTGTGAGGTTCTGTATTGCACGGAGTGGGGCCCCCTTGGATCCCTAGCCCCCAGAGATCATAGTCTGCTATCCTGGACCCAGGAGACAGCTGCTTGATGATGCCAAGTCTGTGACCAGGACCTGTGCAGGCAGGTGCACCCTGACCACTGCCTCTAGGCCTGAAGGATGAAAAGGGTGCCAGTTTGTGATGAGTGTGGACAAGCTTGGGCACTCAACCAAACTGTCTATATGAGGGTGTGCGCAAGTGCTTCCTGGGGTGGGATAGAGCCTTGGGTGGGAAGAAAAGAGGAGAGGGCCTAGGCCCTCTCTGCCTGTACTACCGAGTTATGCTACCGAATTCTGAGTTGTCAGCAACATCTGTTGGTCATGTTGGAGTATGTTTTATGGTAAGAAGATGGAACTTTATTTAGTTAAGAGATTATTAGCTTGATTTATAATGTAAATATTTGGACATACAAGATGTGACCCTTCCTTTGAACTCTTGTTTCAAGCCCCATAAATTTAGTTAGGGACCAGTGTATCCATGTAGCTCACTCCCTCAAAGCTTTGTTCAGCTCTCATTTTCTGTATGAGTCTCTTAATGCTATCAAAACAAAGCAAAGCAATTTGGATGACTTAGAGCCATAGAAATGTATTGTCTTATAGTTCCAGAGGCCAGAATCTAAAATCAAAGTGTTGGAAGGTCCATGTTCCCTCTGAAGGTGCTAAGGAAGAATGTTCCAGGCCACTCTCCTAGGTTCTGATAGCCTCAGGCATTCCTTGGCTTGTAAATAGCTTTCTTCTCCCTGTGTCTTTACGCATTGCCTTTCCTCTATGTGTGTCACTCTCTATGTCTGAATTTCTCCTTTTTATAAGGGCAACAACCATACTGGATCAGGGCTAACTATAAAGAAATCATTTTAATTTGATTCCCTCTGTAAAGACCCTATTTACAAAATAAGTCACATTCTGAGATACTTGGGGTTAGGACTTCAAATTAGTTCTTCTGGGAGAGAGTATTCAGCCCGTAATACCTTCTCAGGCAGAACCCTCTGGATGGCTCTATTCAGTACTATATCCTGCCTTCTTTACCCTCTGCTCCCGTCTTCATGGCTCTCCTAACCTGATTCATTTTTCTCCATTTCATGATTATCATCTAATGTGCCATAATTAGAACTTGTACATTCAAGTTATTGTTTGTTGAATGTCTCTTCTCATGACAATATAAGATTCCTACAAGCAGACATCCTTCTGCTTTGTTAAATGCTGTAACCTTAGAATCAAGAATGTCATTTGGTTCATAAAAGGCATTCCATAAACATGTGTGGGACAAGTAGTTTGATCCACAGTCTTTTATTTTTATTCGCACTGTCTTCTAAGGGAAGGGAAATTGTGAGAATGACAAAGTAGCCACCATGCCTGAAGAGTGATGTACAGAGAGAAGTTAAGAAGATCAAGGCTGCACCTAACATGCTGAAATATCTAAGATCCTATTTCCTTAAAATATAACATGAACATGGGGGCCTCCCTAGTGGGTGCAAGGGGTTAAGCATAAGCACTATGATGCAATCGCAGCTACTGCGGCATGAGTTCAATCCCTGGCCAGGGAGGTGACCCACATGGAGCATCAGATCTCTCCTGTCTTTTCCCCTCAGCAATGTGTTTCGGTCAATCCACCTGTTCTGCTCCCACTCTGTCTCTGGTGAATCCTCTCACCTCCATGCACCTCTGGCCTGTACCCCAGTTCTTATATGCATAAATAAATAAATCTTAAAAAAACACAACATGAACTGTAATTATGCTAAATTCACCCAAATATTCTGTACATTTAATGAAGCCATGCAACTAAAGAAAGTAAGAGAAAAAAAAAGATGGAAGCAAAAAGGAAGAGAAAAATGCTAATTCCAAACCTATGTGTCAACAATCAAAGTGTTTGAGGGAGACTCAGATATCAAGAGTCATTATAGACCTTCTAATATCTTTATGAGAAAACTAAAATTCTTTGCTCAAAATTCCTACAATGACCATAAATGTAACCAGGTGGCTCTAAGGATACTGTAAATCATGGTGACGAGTACCATTTTCCAACCAGTTGATTTAATAAAATTCAAAGGCTTGATAATACTAAATGTTGGTGAGGTTTGGAGAAATAGGCATATTTTGGTGGGAGCAGAATTTTGAGTCCTAGTTGGCCATTTTCAGGAGACAAAACATATATCCTTGAAATGATTCCACTTGTTACACATGTGCACAGAGGCATGTCATGGAGACCTCCTAGCAGCTTTGCTTGTAATTTCAGAAAAAGAGAAAACTTGAGTGATCATCAAAATGGGTAAAAATCATAAATAAATAGGAGCATATCTACACCAGTAGTTCTTTGCCTTGGCTGTATTCTGAAAACACTTGGGGAGCTTTTGAGAAGATTTATGCTGATGCTGAACCCAGAAACAATGGAATCCATATTGCCAGGTATGGAATCAAGGTACAGTGTGATCCACTTTATATAAACATATGGAGGCATGTAGTAGCTCTACTGAACTGCAATTACCTCCAGCTTCCAATAATTCCCTTATAGAGAATCCCTTCCTCCTGGATATATTGAGTCACTTGATTATAATATGGAGGAAGTGATGGGATGTCACTTCTGAGATTAGGCTACAAGAGACTACGGCTTCATTTCAGGGGTTCTCTTTTGGCTTTCTTGTCCTGAGGGACTCCATCTCCCATGTCATGAGCAACTCCATGGGGACGCCCTAATGGCAAGGGAATGAGACTTGCAAACAACCATGTGAGTGGGCTTGTGTATAGCTCCTCCCTCACCCCTACTCCCCCCACCCCCGGCCCAAGTCTAATCTTCAGATGAGCCCTAGCATGACTGCCACTTGATGAGAGACCCCAGCCAGAAACACCCAGCTAAGATCATTCCATATTCCTGACTGAGAAACTGGGAGCTGGTTGTTATAACTGGTCAATTTGGGGTAATATGTTCCATGTAGATAACTGGTATGCACACATAAGAATCTACATATTTTCACTGGTTCCATGTAGATGTATGGAAAGGCATAGAAGAAGAATCTGAAAGATGTAGACAAAAATGATGGTGGCTATTGCAGGGGTGGTGTGGGTAAGGGTCATTTTTACAAGGAATGGCCAAAGGGATAGTAGCCTTATCTGCAGTTTCAGCTTTATTTTATGGGAGAATACATTTATGGATTGGTGTTCTAATTAAAAATTAATAACAAAAGAGGTAAGCTGTGGCTTTCCTTGGGACGGGCAAACTGCTTTTGTTTATTGCTCAATGCAGTTGAGTGTGGGTGTTTGTGGTGCCTCCAGAAAGATTTCAAGATTCTTCCACTGCTCCGCTTCTCCTAGTGAAACATCTAGGAGTGAGCTTTATTTCTAGTTCACTGCCCCTTTTGTCATCCTAGTCCATGTCACAGTCCAGAACCATTTGAGAAAAGTAGGCTGAGGACAGAAAGAGAGGTCAAAAGAAAGAGAAAATGTACTTTTGGAGAACAGAAAGAGGTTATAGAGGTGGCTTTGAAATTTCAAGAGTTAGTGTGATTTCTGTCATTGTAGCATTAACAATTTAAGATGAATATACTAGTCCCTCCTACCCAAGGTTTCACTTTCTGTGGTTTCAACTATAATCAAAAGAATACATATAATACGATATTTTGAGAGACAGAGCACATTCACATAACTTTTATTATGTTATTATAATTGTTTTTTAGTACTGTTTTTAATCTCTTCCTGTGCCTAATTTATAAATTAAACTATACCATAGGTCTATACATATAGGAAAAAAATCATAGTGTATATAGGATTCAGTACTATCCGAGGTGTCAAACATCCAAGAGGTGTTTTGGAACTGTTCTTTATGGATAAGGGGGGGCTCCTGGAATAAGCATACCTATACCCTATAATCCTGAAATGCCAGCCATGGAAGTGTTAGGGGGAAATGATGTCCTGAGCTAATCCCATACAGGCTTTGTGGACTCCACCCCCACTCTAGACTAAAGCCATTAAGACATTGGGAAAGACAAAATCCCGTCACCACCAAAGGGAGGGTGGCTGGGACCTGAGGGTGGAGTTGGGCAGCCAGGTTGGATATAAAAACCAAACACGTGGGCCTTGGGGTGACTGGCTATCGCTCGCCTCCTGGCTTCACGGCTCCTGGTTTGCAGCCAGCTCTCAGAGTTCCATTTGGGATTCCAGATTGGCGGATCGGGTAGGACTCATTTAAAACTTTGTCTCTCACTTTTCTCCCTGAGCTGTACATTTCCTCATTTCCCCTTCCCTTGTAAATAAACCTTTTATTAACCTTTCGCGTGTGCCTGCAGTAGAGCATTGATAAGTCCTTTTAAGCGCGCGGGTGAGGACCCACAGTCAGGCACCTCGTTTTGTATCGGGGCTGCTCTACAACAGTTTGGCGCCCAGCGTGGTTTCCAAGTTACACCCTCAGTTGACCAGTCCAAAGTAACATTCCTTGTGTTGGTCACCATAAGCGCACTAGTTCTGCAGGACTTACAGTATAATATTTGTCTCAAGTCCTTAACCTTTCGCGTGTGCCTGCAGTAGAGCATTGATAAGTCCTTTTAAGGGCGCGGGTGAGGACCCACAGTCAGGCACCCCATTTTGTATCGAGGTTGCTCTACAACAGAAGGACTATTTATTTAACTGAGATCCAAAAAGCAGAGCTGCTTATTCAGTTGCTTGGGGAAAAGCCAGAAGTCCACTGGAAAAATTATAGTTTCTGATTACCAAGAAGAACAACATCATCACATCAGCTAACATTCATTGAACTTATGTCCTGCACTCCTCACAAGACCTGTATGCTGTATCCCACCCTCACAGCCCAAAGTGATGAGGTTCATCCTATTACAGCTTTTTTTTTTTAAAGAAAAGTTCATTGAGAAGCATGCAAGTGAGATAATTTGCCCAAGGTCACTCAGCCAGGAAAGGTGAAGATAGTGTGTACACCAGACAGCCGAACTCCTGTATCTGAGCTCTTTTTGTGACCATGTAAGTATTTTTGCACTCTATCACTATCTTTTCTATGCCTGTGACCTTCCTTCATCAACATCTCGGCTTGACATGGTGGTTTTAAATTAGTGTCTGTGAATTCTTTCACTCCTCTTGAGAGGCTGTGTCTGTGTTTCTTCCTTTGTATCTGGAAGGCCTCTCACTAGGACAAATATGATGTTAAAATAACTTCTTAGGATAAGTCCTTAATGGCAATGGTGACTTGGCCTGATTCTCTTGGTGTAGCTTTTAAAACTCAAACTTCATACCATGTGGGGTGGCCACTTGTGATCTGGTCAACAGTCCCATTGGTTCTCAGTGCCCAACCTCTCCCACTAGATATGAGTAAGGAAGCTTTAGGAATGATGTCATGACAGCTACCATCTGACCACATCTGTGTGAGAAACCCTTAACAAAGGCCCAAATGACTCCCAGAAACTTGAGATATTAATAAACTAACTGGTGTGTAAAGTCAGGAAGTTTTGATGATTAGTTGCACGGCAATAGATAACCAGGTTGGTAGATCCCCCAAAGCTAAAATGAGATATAGTGAAGTATATCCAGTAAAGTAAGAGAATTAGTAAAGAAAATCTCACCATTAATTTTATCAATCTTCTGGTACTGTCCAAAGGTAAAACTGAAAAGCAGGAGTAGACAGTTGTCCACAAATATTTGAAGAAGAAAGCCAGTGCTGCAGATGTTGTGATAGCTGCCATTCATTGAGATCCTGTATGTAAGACTGTGCTGTGCACTATATAAATGTGCTTTTATTTCATGTTGGCAACCACACTATGAGGAAGATATAATTAGCCCGATTCCTTGAGGTATGTGAAGTGGAGAAGCTAACAAGTTGGCTCAAAGCTAGGTAGAGAGTAAGATGATATATTAGGGTAGTATAAGTTATTATAACAAAACCAGATAGAGGTTTACTTTTCTCTCACCAGTCATTCAGTGGGGGGAAGTGAAGTATGGGAGGGCACCCTATCTGTGTATTCCCCAGTCTTCCTTGTTCTTGGGATATTGTCTTGGTGCCCAGAGTTCCTACTGGTCAAGCTAAAACATAGAGTCAGGCAGGAGGCCACTCACCAGGACAAAAGCCTTCATATGAGGAACATACTGGAAAATCAGTATCTGCTGAAAACAGCAGGTGGACATTATGGCCCGATTAGCATAACCAGCTAGAACACCTAGACAGAAAGTTCAGTGTAAACAGGATCTAGAGATAAGATGTTTTGATCAGTGGAACAATGGAGCCCCCAAGCATCAGCTCCTTTTCACTCCCTGCTAGTTTGTGCCAGACATTTATACATCTCCAATCCACATCCCCACCATGCACATTCCTCCACACATTCCTCCATGGACTTGCCCACCTTCCTGGAACAGGATTCCCAATGAATGTGAGACTGTCCTGGAAAAAAGGTGCTGCACTCCCTGAGGTGTGAGCCCCTCTAGGTCTCTCTCTCATTACTTGGACTTTGAATTATCTTTCCTCAGTCCTGCACCACTATTGATGCTGCTGCCCTGTGAGGCGACACCCATCTCCTAACTCATGTCTTCCCCTAACTCATGGAGACAGGTATCGCATCTCTGGTTCTAGAGAAGGTTACTTAATTCTTACCATCTCTCCAGAGAACAGAAATTGGAAAGGGAAAAGGAAATGCCCATGCAGATTTCTTCTGGGGCATGATCTAGAATTGGCACATGACACTTCTAATCATACCTTATTGAGACTGGAATTAGTTCACCAGGAAACCATTGGGCAAAGCATTACTTCCAGCAGTAACCAGTCTCAACTCATGACTTCACCTAGTAGATCAGTGAACTTTTGCTGCTTAATAACCATCCCCAATCTTAGCAAACATGACAGACACTTGTTATTTCCTCCTGTTCTGTGGCTTAGCTGTGTGGCTCCTTTGGTCTGGGCTGACTTGGCCGAATTATCAGGTGGCTGGGCTGGAGTTGGGTGGTCCGTGAGTCTTACTCAGGGAACTGGTGACTGGAAGGCTCAGCTGAGGAAGGAGACCACGTGGGCTTTCATACTCTATTAGATTGTCTTGGATTTCTTGATCAGTGGTTTTGGGGTTTCAAAGGGCAGAAAGAGAGGTGCACAAGGTGCTACCTGTTTCAGTATGACTTATTGTTCCCTTAGTTGAAGCAAGTCTCGTGGTCAAGCACAGAGTAATTGCGGGGTGGACGTAAATACCAAATAGCACAAAAAAAATTCAAGCCATCACTGCAATTACCACTTCTAGTATAACCGCCCCCTGATATCGATCTCATTCCAGAATATTGGTGTGGAGTGGTTATAGATATGGTAGTACTGGTGTTTTAAAGATTTGGTTTCTGAACCTCTTTTTCTCACCTTCTTTCCACTTTTGATTCCTGATTAATAAATATCATGAGGCAAAATGCAGGCATTGAGGGGAGATGTCCATTGAGTATGTTCTTCTTTGACAAGTTAACTTACTTTTTATGAAAAAGTGAGTTAGTAGGTCTATGGCCTGTACTCTACTGGTGTTACATAAGAAAATGGGCAATAAAATACAACTTAGGGGAAAACTTTGGTGGCAAGCTTTAGTGAACACCCACTCCCCATATACAAGAATCATCATCTTCAGTGGCACAGGAAGGTAATAGATTGCATAGCCAAGTGTGCAATACTCATAGAGCCTGAAGTTAGAAGTCTGAGGCTACAGAGGCTAGCATTTTAGGTCTTATGCATGGGTCCTGCCCACATGACTGCTGGCTAGGTTTCATAATTTAGGGCTGAGATTCTCAGCTCTGGCTACCCATTAGGATCTTATGGGAAGCTTTGCAGAAGTGATAGTTACCTGGACTCTACCCAGAGAGAGGGACTAGGATTCCCTGGGTCTTGGCACAAACATTTTGTGCTTGTTTATCTAAAAACTCCCTCCAGCTGGTTCTTGTGTGCTGCCCCTGGGAGCACTGAATAAGGAGTTCTCCTCTCATGGAGTCAGAAGATTGTACTTACTCGCTCATCCTACTGCCAGTTTGACAGTTCAAATGACCACAATAAATGGAAATGGTAGATGAATCAATGGAAAGAATCCAAAACTCCAAGTCTCAGAATAGACTCTTGGAGACCCTATGGGGAAGCCAATAGAGGGTAGCATGACCATACAGAAACTCTACTCAACCAGAAAAAGCCATTCTTGGGTCACTGCCAATAACCTGGCAGTCAAGAAGAGATCAATATTCCAGTTACCAGAGTGCTTCAGGCAAAGGATTTAATGAACAGGACTTCTCTGATTAAGAGAAAAGAGAAATGGAGTCTAGCATGAGTGCTGATGGAGAAAGGGACATAAAATGGCAAGACACTGCTATTCTGTTGCCAACAGCATCAGAAAATCACTGGATAACCAGTGGTGCCAGTGCTGCCAAGGCTCTGGGTCAATAGCCAGGCTGTGGCCCTGGACAGAGCACAGTGGTGTGGGTGGCCCTGGGCTGACAATGAAGGCTGTAACTGCTCTTCATTTGTCCCTTACTCAGCATGACTCCCTGCCCACCCAGTTCTCCACCTCCCCCCACTGCACTCTCCCAGGCTGCTCAGCCCAGGCAGCGCCCTTTGGTCAAAGCTGTCCTCTTCTGACTCCTGCACAGCAAGGCTCAGTGATTCTGTATTCTTTCTGCAGGACCAGCTGTTAATCTCAAGAGAAGGAGAAGGGACAGGGGAGGGATTGGCACTGGAGCTTTGGTGGATGGTGAGTAAAGCCTATGGAGACATGAACTTGTACCCCTTCAAAATGTATAGTTCCTGAGCTCAAATCACAGCCAGGCCACTTGCTAAGGTCTGGAGACTTCAGACAAGTCATTTAACCTCAGTGAAAATTAGCTTCCTCCTCTGCCAACTGGGGAAACTTTTAACAACCCTCTGAGACAAGCACAAAGTGACAGAATGTGTAAAACATCATGGGCAGAACTCAGCAGGGATTTGGGTTTCATGGAAAGACTTTATAACTAATCAAAATAGACGTTTCCTCCCCTAAAATATTTACATTTAAAAAGGAAACTAAGAGTTCACCTGAGATCTTTACAGAGGTGGGCCTTTGGAGGCCTTGCAGGAACTCGCAGGAACTGGCTGGCAGGCCAAAGGGTGCCCTCTAGAGGCCCTCAATCACACCCAGTGGCTGGACTTTCTCTAAGAGCCACTGTGGACAACTTGTGAATCACCCAGAGTTGCTGCAGGGTAGGGAAGGGGCAGGGACCTGACTTTTTCTGCAGAGAGATTCTGACGCAGAGTATGTCTGAGCAGGGCCCCTACTTCTAGACACAAGACAGGTCCCTCTGAGGGGATTTATGTGGTTTTTTTTCTTTCAAAGTCTTTTTCATGAACCCAAGACAAAATCAACAATGATTTCCTCTAAGTGTGAAACATTCCTTAATGTCAGCCCAGCCCTTGCAAAGCTAGTTTCTCACCCCCTGAGTAAACTTTCAGAGCCATGCTGTCTCGCGTTAAATGGAGAGGATTAGAAAATAGTTTCCAAGAGTTTTCCTATGTGTCATGCCTCTAAAAATAACCCTTTACTTCCTTCTTATCCAATGATGAAAAAGGTTAGTGACAGTCTAAAAGCAAAGGGTTGAGAAACTCATGCTTTAATATTGGAATAAGTATAAAAGGGAAGCTCGGTCTGCTTTTAATTGTCTGCTTTCTCTGGGTATTTGAGCACTGTCATCAGAAGTCACGCTCACATTTTCTGGTTATAGCTTGCCTTTGTCGGGGCATATACGTGAACCAGGCTGAAGGATCATACTGCTTGAGCCAGTGTTGACAGGGGCATTTGGTGTAGTGCAGGGGAATTCTGGGTGTCCTGGGATTCATTTTGCACAGGTTCTTTTTTCCCCTGGGGAAATCTGAGATGAGGAATCGACAGCTAATTGAGGAATTGGCAGCAAATCCCACCAGTGCCTAGTTTGAACTCCCCTGGAAGGCATCACCGTCTCTGTTGGACAATCTGTGGGAAGGTCACTTTGAGGGGTGCTTTAATATGGGCTTTCTGAGTAAGGAGCTAAACTGGAGAAGGCAAAAGGGAAAGTGTGGGCACAGGCTGCTAGGAAGGATCCAGGCTGGTCCCTAGATGTAAGGCAGGTGTGCAGCAGGCAGGATTTCAGGGCTAGCGCAGGTGCTCCCTGTCTCCACACCCCTTCTCTTTCCTTCCCAGATGCCTCTGCTTTCCTCATTCTCTCAGGCTGCCAGTCTTCCTCCTCGCCATGGGAAGGTGGCATTGCTAGTCTGCTGACACAGCTGCTGCTAGTCATCCTTTACCTGGACTAAAGTAGTTTGTCTTCAGCTTATCTTCAGAGGAGGACTCTGACTTATCCTTCCTGGTTGCTGTCACTATTCCATGGAACAGTCAACACTGCTGGCTGGATGGGGTACTGAGTGAGCCAGAATCCATCACCTGCTCACTTCTGGCCAGGGGCTGCCTTTCCAGAAGAAGGACATTGCCAACACTACTGGATTGGAAAGAAACAAAAACTAGGACTGTCCATTCTAGGGCCGTGACAGCTTCCCCAGAGCCCAGTGAACCTGCTCAGTGAGAGGGTAGCTGAGATGGATGCCCTGAACTTGATACCACAACCAGGCTGGGCTGGAGGAAGTTGTTGTTTTTTTTTTTTTTAAAGATTTATTTATTTATGCATACAAGAGCTGGGGTGTAAGCCAGAGATGCAGGGGTGGGGGGATGAGAGGATTTACCAGAGACAGAATGGGGAGCAGAACAAGTGGATCTACTGAAATACACTGCTGAGGGGAACAGTGGGCGAGTCAGGAGAGGTCTGCTGCGCCATGTGGGTTGCTCCCTGGCCAGGGATCGAACTCGTGCTGCAGTGGCTGCAGATAGCTTCATAGTGCTGTATCTTAACCCCTTGCACCACCAGGGAGGCCCCTGGAGGAAGATTTTTTTTAAGAGAACTGCTCATGGTATGACTGCCTAGAGAATGAGCAGGGAAATTTATGACTGAGTCCTGTGTGTTATTTGCAATATAAAAATATCTTAAATATCTGAAAGTAGAGGAATGGTTAACCCATTCTCATTCATCAAGGAGTTTTTTATTTTTTTAAGATTTATTTATTTATGCGTACAAAACTGAGGTGTAAGCCAAAGATACAGGTTATGAGAGAATTTACCAGAGACAGAGTGGGGAGCAGATCAGGCAGATCCACTGATATACATTGCTGAGGGGAGCAGTGGGGTGACAGGAGAGGTCTGCTGCATCATGTGGGTATCTCCCTGGCAGGCTGGGGATGGAACTCAAGCCACAGAGGCTGCGGACAGCTTCACAGTGTTGTGCTCAACCCCTTGTGCCAACAGGAGGCCCTCATCAAGGAGTTTGAATGACATTATACAAGACTAAAATAATTACAAGATAATGTTAAAGGTAAGAGACAGGAGACAAAAATCTGTATGCTCTGTGGGTTTTACCATTATCCCCTCCTCCAAACATGAAATATGCTGTAAGCTGTGATTGTCTTTGGGCTGTAGGATTTTTTATCCATCTTATTTCTTTATGTCTTTTTTTTCTTTTTACTTTATTTCTTCTTCAACGAGCATATCTTCCTTTGGTAACTGGTAACAAAAAAATAACTGTAATAATATCATCAACACAGTTGAACTGTCAAGATTTAAGAATTCCCAGAAAAGATAAAAAAAATTCCCAGAACACTAGGAGATCAACTCTTGAGAGCTGTTGTGGAGAGGTGGTGTTGGTGGGTGGAGGAGAGAGGCTGAAAAGACAGAATCCTGAGAAACAAAAACCTTTTTCTTTGGAAAGCACTGCGTCCTGCCTGAGTAGCTTTATGTAGATGATCTCCTTTAACTGTTTCCAATAAATCTGTGATAACAATTATTTGCCTTGTCTTTCAGGTGGGGAAACTGAGGTTCAGAGAGGCTAATTGACTTGCCCAAATCATGCAGCCAGCAAAGTAGAACTGGAACGCAACCATTGTTCTCTAACTGCACTCTAGTAAAAGCGTGGGCAGGGGATGTATTTCTTAGCAGACATACTGAGATCGTAAGGGGAAGAAGAAATCACAACCATTTCCTTCCAGTAAACATGAAAGGATGTGATGGCCCTGAAACCCTGAGTATGAATCAGCTACAGTGCTTAAAATATACCTCAGAGTTTATATTTCCAGAGATGGCTACAACCTAAGGCAGAAAAACAGCAACAGTCAGGCAGAATTTGTTTCAGATTTGAGAAACACCTGTGAGAGCTCCACATCCAGCGTGTGGCTTTCACGGGATGAGACCACTGAGGCCCAGAGAGGGTAAGCATCACACCCAGTGTCACACAGCAAGTATCGTTGCTGACGACAGTCGAGACTTGTCACAGGCGATGCAGTGCTCTTTGGGGGCCATCGTGTGACAGAACGTCATTTGCTATAAAAAGAAGCAGGCAATTCAGTTGCAAGGAAGCGTCCATGCCCGTCTCCTGGAAACACATACCACCGAGACAGATCTAAGTTGTGATGGGCTGATCGGTAAGGAATTCTTGACAAAGTGGTGGAAGTACATTATGGTCAATCACTGTTCAGAAATCATATTTAACTTAAAGATATTTTGATGAAAAAGTAAGAAGAACCTTTACATATTTTTCTTATATATATATATTTGAAATGTGTTTCATTTCTGTTACACTGGGTCTTAGGTTGCCAAGGAGACAGTTATTGGCAGAGCTAAGCAGTTGGTGAATTGTCTGTCCTCAGCGAGGCTTCGAGAAAGAACTTCTCAGAGTGTCTATAAATGGTTGGGCAGGGTCTCCCTGTGGCCAGAGTGAAAAACAGGATGGAGGGGCCATTGAGAGAGCCGTGGCAGCTGTGGGTACACAAGAGTCTGTTCTTCTGTACACCCCACCTCCCTTCCACTCCCCAAGAGCATCAGCAGCAGTCACTGTCATGGCCAACCGTATCCTACCCACTGCCACTATTTGCATTTTTTTGATTGCGAGGGTTTTTTCTGGCAGTCCGTGGGCCAGAAGAATGCCAAAAATCCAGGGAGCAGCCCTCAACTGATGAGAGACAGAGGATAATGCAAGGATGTTCCCCAGTGGTACCTCATGTTCCAGGGGGGCTCAGCTCCATCTACCTTACTTCCCAACACACCTTTTATTGGCTGCCTTCCATTCCCTGTCTTACATCTCTATTCTCCTTAGTATTTCCTGGGATTGCCTCCAAAACAAATCGCTTGTACTCTAATCCTGGTTTCAAGTCTGCTCCTGAGCCACCTAAACTGAGATAGTCATGTGAGGTAAAACCTGATGGGTAAGCAGAAGCTAGGGCAGTTTCTCTTCTACTGCTCTGTTCTACCCTCAGGTGTATAAGAACATTCTGGAACACAGGATTTCCTAAGGTCTCCCTCTCTTTTTTTGCCAAGTGTATCATAGATCAGATCAGCTCAAACCCAAACAGCTACATGAGCTGAATGACAATTACCCTCCAATAAACACAGAAGGCTGTGAGGGGCTCTGAAGCACTGGTGAGACTGAACCAGTCACAGTGCTTGAAATGGAACTCAGGGTTTATATTCCCAGAGAGGCATATAACCCAAGCCAAAAAAAAAAAAAAAAGAAAGAAAGAAAAGGTAAAACAACATCAGAAACAACCATCACAGAATTTGTTTTAGTTTGTGGAGACACCTGTAAGAACCTAGTCTCACACATACTACTCATAGCCCCTGCTCAGCTTCCACTGGGGGCTACCTGGCTCCTCCCACTGACTGTGCAGAGAATTGAGAAGAGACAGGAAAGCCTACTAACCTTCTAGCATCTTCTGTCTGGGCCTTTCCAGTTCAACTTCCTCAGGTTTAAAGAGTTGCCATCTCCACTGAGACTTAGTCAGACATCTATTTAGGGCATTAAATAATCCTCAACATCTCTCAGGTACTCAAAAATATTCCTGGTTATGCAGAGAAGTGCTGCAGGTTATACTCACTTCTACCTCTCTGTGATGCAAATGTTGAGGTTCCTGGAAGGGACTGAATCTTCTGGGGCCTTCAGTGCTTTAGGAGCAGAAACACCCCTCAGTTCCCTTCATACCACCAAACATACAGATTATCCAATTTCCTCATAAACTCTCACACAGTTCTACTCCACAGAATATGTAGAACTTAAACCTTTATTCTTCTCTCAATCACTTTAAAATCTACTAATGAGATGCGAGCACAAAAGTTTTCTCCTTTGTCACAAAAAGTTGCATATGCTATACACAGTGACACAGTGATGTTACAATTGCACTCAGAGACTGGCAACTTCTTTGCCAGTCCTCTAAAATGTCCCCAACTTCTAGGTTGTCAAAATGAGAGCTCTGGATGCTGCCCACCCCACAGAAGTTTCTGACAAGTTCTTGCCAAGTACTCAAGAGAATTACACTATGGCTATGAATTTTCACAGGCAGTTTCCTCCTGCAGCAATGGAGATGTGAGCTGCTTCTCAGTTTGCTGATTAATTTACATTGTAAGGTTAGATAAATATAACTCTGTAAGAATGTGTTTATTATTCAACTCAGTACAACTTCTGGATATTGAGGGTAGAAGCTCAGCATATAGGCAGGTAGAACTAAGTTTGAGTTCCAGATCCTCTAGTCCTTACCCAGAGAACTTGGGCAAGTCACTGTACTTACTTGGGCTTCTTATCCTTGTGGACTTATAATGCGGACTAGAGGGAGATATCCGAGAAGTGTTAAGCTCATTGCTTTGGCATAATTATTTCTTGCAAATTGATTCCAACTCACTTCCTCTTCTGCAAGGAAAGGCAGTACCATCCATAACAAGAAAGCAGGAAGGGTGTTGTTGGCCTCTGCTTTTGCCTTCCCATTGCTCTTCTTCCTTGCTTCTTCCCTCCTCTCTTTGTCCCCAACAGATAACCTTTAATGTGTCTTAAATAGGTCTACTGCCTTTTTTCTTTAGCCACAAGGAATGACTCTTAGGCTTGGCCAAACCTCCCACCTTGCCCCAACCTCAGTGTAGGGATGGGGATATGATCCAAGCCGCCTCTATCCTGAATCTTCCCTGCAACTTTACTTCTGGTTGAAGATACCATAAAAGATTCTTTTTTAAAAAAAGATTTATTTATTTATGCATATAAGAACTGGGGTACAGGCCAGAGGTGTGGGGGGTGAGAGGACTCACCAGAGACAGAGTGGGGAGCAGAACAGGCAGACTGACTGAAATACACTGCTGAGGGGAGCAGCAGGCAAGACAGGAGAGGTCTGCCGCGCCATGTGGGTAGCTCCCTGACTGGCCGGGGATCAAACTCATGCTGCAGCAGAGGCTGCGGATAGATTCATAGGTTGCATTGTAACTCTTTGCGACACCAGGGAGGCCCCATAAAAGATTCTTTAAGTGCTGAACTTGTAGATTGTGAATTTACGCAGATGGTGCCACCTTTCCTGCTATTTTGGCAGAGATCATTCAGAAAAGCAGGACCTTTAAAATATACATATTACCAGGGCATTGTTATAGGGATATGGACTTTTGCAACTGTAAGAGTAGTTAGACAGCCTGTGTAAGGCTGCTTTTTCTGTGTCTAATACAGGTACATGAAATTTGCAGGACAAGTTGTTCAGAGGGAAAGATGGACAGGAAGCCAGGGGAATGAGGATACACTAAAATCTGGTGGGGGTGGTGGTAGTGGGAATTCACAGGGAGAGATTGGAACCACATTCGTCTCTCTCTCCCCACCTCCAAGCCACCCACCTCAATGATGGAAGTGACAAGAGAAGAAGCTGGTCTCTTTCATCATGGAGGTACACATGTACTTGGCCCAGTAGTTATAGAAGGTAGAGTCAGAGGGCGATCCACGAGAAGGTGGAGATGTTGTGAGCCTAACCCCACCCCTCATGACCACATGAGCAAGCCATGGCAATGTCTTGTGCCCTGCACTGACCTTCCAAGAATAGGAAAGGGTAGGACAGCTGTTTTACTTCTACTCCTAATTGCACACAAAATGTCTCTGTGGTTCACACTAACCCAGAACTATACAGAGAAGCATAGTTTCAGCTGAGCTAAGTGACTGAAGGAATACACCACACTGGCAGGTTGACTAGATCCCACTCAGGAGAGGAGAGCAAAGACATATAACAACATCTGAACCTCTGAATCCAGCCACATAAGTGGAAACCACTCAGTTGATGCTGGTTTGAATTGAGTTTCTCTCTCTTAAGAATGAAACTGGGGCCTCCCCTGGTGGCGCAGCGGTTGAGCGCTGGGTTGCGAGGCTGCCCGCAGCCTCTGCAGTGCCAGTTCGATCCCCGGCCACTGCCAAGGGTCCTACAAAAAAAAAAAAAAAAAAAAAAAAAAAAGAATGAAAACTGGCTTGACCAATGTAAGTGGCTAGTTCAGCATTCAACAGTTATTCAGTTCAGAAGTTGTCATAAAATTCCAGTAAAGACCCTAACTTTGGCATAGCAACTAGGAACAAATGAGTTAGATAGTAGGGAAAGACTAGTTAATGAGTGGTGAAGAACTGATGGGGAAAAATATTGCTGAGAATTGGCAAAATGGCTTCTGTATAAAACATTATCAATGTTTCTTATTAGGTGGGGGTTTCTGAGCCCCATACTTCAAAATTTCATTTTTGGTTTTTCAGGTCAAGAATATCATCTGGTCAATGCATATATAACAAATCAGCCTTGGAAAAGGGGGCTGACCTCTTCCCACCTTCAAAAGATTGATGAATAAATCAGTATAAATCAATTTATAAGAGGGTATATTTTTTCCAACAACTAAAATCCTTATACCTTTCAGCTAAGGCACATCTTTCCAATAGAGACTGTTCATGGAGGATATCAAATGAAGATTCAGCATGTGTTTTGGAGGAACATGGAATGGATTAGCCTGGTGAATTTTCCTCCTTATTCTCCAACCAAGTGGAAAAAATACTTGTGAGAATATACAAGGTCTGGAGTTTTCTTTTCCTAGATGTTCCTTTGATGGGCGAGACTAACTAATTCTAGTCTCAAGGGCACTCTCTAATTTTTGTGACTCTTGAGTATTTCCCAAATGACCTAATTGTCCTAGTTACAGATTACCTCTTAGGTTATCATATATACAGATGTTCAATCTCATCATTAATAACAGGCTTTTTAAAAGTTAGGTTTGAAAAAGATTTCCTTTTCTCCCTGCTTCTAAAGGAAGACTGTTTCTCTTTTCACACTTCTGACGCAGATGCGTGGGTTTTCCTCAAGCAATTCATGAGCACTGACTGAGTGTCCTATGGTTTAATTCATCTCATACATTAACTACCTGGAGCTAGGTAGGTATTTCATTACCCATCACCCATGGCTAGTCCTGGGTCATGGGGGTGTCCATACTTCTGTTCAGTTTGGCTATAAATCAAGGACTTCCAAAAACCCCTCTTTGGATTGAGCAATTTGTTGTGATGGTTCACAGAACTCAGAGAAATATTTTACTTATGTTTACTGCTCTATTATAAAATATACAAATGAACAGCCAAAAAAAAAAAAAAAGGTACATTAGGCAAATTCTGGTCCCTGGTACCCTGGTACAGGAGATTTTTTTTTTAATATTTATTTATTTATAGATTCAAGAACAGGGGTACAGATCAGAGGTGTTTTGGGGGGGTGGTTGAGAGGATTCACCAGAGACAGAATGGGGAGCAGAACAGGCAGACTGACTGAAATACACTGGTGAGGGGAATAGCAGGTGAAAAAGGAGTGGTTTGTTGCACCATGGGGATAGCTCCCTGGCCAGGATCGAACTTGTGCTTCAGTGGCTGTGGACAGGACAGCTTCATAGTGCTGAGACTTAACCCCTTGCACCACCTGGGAGGCCCCGGTACAGGAGATTCTGTCTCCATGGAGTTGTGGTTCACCACCCTCCTGGCATGTGAATGTGCCCACCAACACAGGTATAGGCATGTCTTTCCTAAAGACTGTTCACGGAGGATATCAAATGAAGATTCAGCATGTGTTTTGGAGCACAATCTCCAGCCTCTTCCTCTTCCTGGAGGATGGAGGGTGCACTGAAATTTCTAAGCCTCTAATTGTGACTTGGCATTACTCACGACCAGCTCCCATGCAGAAGCCCACCCAGAGTTACTTCATTAGAACAAAGATGCTCCTATCATCCAGGACATTCCAAGGGACTTAGGAGCTCTCTGCCAGGAGTGGGGGGCACGAAGACAAGGTCTTAGAACAAAAAATGCTCCTAGCACCTTTATTGCTAAGAAAATCACAAAGGTTTCAGAAGCTCTCTGCAGGAATCAGGGACAAAACCCAAATATATATTTTTTCCGGTAACATAATATCACATTTTTCCATGCCTTTTAGGTACCAGGCAATAAGCACCTTCATATGTGTGTGATATAGCCACTATGTCAAGAGCTCAAAGATTTACCTTCCTATCCTAGATACCACTCTTCTAATTACGTTAGGGGGAAAGGATGGCCTGAGCAAACCCCATACATGTTTTGTGGACTCCACTCCCATTCCATACCAAAGCCATCAAGACACTAGAAATGACAAATCCCATCATCACTAAAGGGGGGGTTGCTGGGACTTGAGGGTGGGGTTAAGCTGCCAGGTTTGGTATAAAACCAGACACGTGGGCCTTGGGTTGCTCTCTTGGCCTCATGGCTCTTGGCTCTTCACCAGCTCTCAGCGTGCCATTGGGATTCCAACGGGTAGGATGCATTCATGAGTTTATCTCCCTCTTTTTCTCCCTGAGTTATTCATTTCTTCATTTTCCCTTTCTTTTGTAAATAAACCTTTTATTAACGTTTTGTGCCTGCAGTTGAGTATTAACAAGTCCCTTTTAAGTGCATGGGTGAGGACCCGCAGTCAGGCAACCTGTTTTATATGGGGCTTGCTCTGTAAAAATTATGCAAACAAAAATTCCACTATTTTGGGGGAAAACCATCTCCTACTACATATTATCTATCAAAGGCTACTACATTTTTTTCTTCTTCTGGCTGTATTAAACCCAGTCCCCTCCCTCAATTCTTTCCTTCTCTGGATGTTTTAAGAATCTTTTCATGGGGCCTCCCCTGGTTGCGCAGCAGTTGAGCGCTGGGCTGCGAGGCTGCCTGCAGGCTCTGCTGCACAGTTTCATTCCCCGGCCGCTGACGAGGGTCCCCCCCACCCAAAAAAAAAAAAAAAAAAGTATCTTTTCATGTTCTTTTCCCCATTTTATTTTATTTTTTAAATTTTTTAAATTTTATTTTTATATTCCCCATACAATTGCAACCCCCTTATTTTGACCCCAATCCCTCCCCTCCCCGCCCCCACCCCCCAGTGTGTCTCTGGTTCGTTGTTGTTTGTTGATTTGATTTTTTCTTTCTTATAGTTATTTTTTTTCCTGGTCCCTTATTTAGGTTTTCTAGATTCCTGCTATGAGTGAGACCATCCGGTATTTTTCTTTTTCTTTTTGGCTTATCTTGCTGAGCATGATCCCTTCCAGCGCCATCCATGTTGCTGCAAATTGCATGCCTTTATCTTTTTTTTTTTTTTAAGATTTATTTGTTTATTTATTTATACAAGCACTAGGTACAGTCAGAAGTGCGGGAGAGTGAGAGAATTCACCAGAGCCAGAGCAGGGAGCAGAGCAGGCAGAAGGACCGAAGTACACTGCTGAGGGGAGCAGCGGGCGGCAGGAGAGGTCTGCGCACCATGTGGGACCCTCTTCTGGTGGCCGGGGAGCAGCCGGGGATTGAACCGGCGCAGCAGAGGCTGCGGGCAGCTTTGCAACCCAGCACTCAACCGCTGTGCCACCGGGGAGGCCCGAATTTATCTTTTTTGATTGCTGAGTAATATTCCATGGTGTATATGTACCACACCTTCTTGATCCAGTCATCTATTTTTGGGCATTTGGGCTGTTTCTAAAGCTTAGCTTTTGTAAAGAGTGCTGCTATAAACATAGTCAAGTTTCATTCCTTTGCATGTAGCGACCCATTTTTCCAACACCATTTATTGAACAAATTTTCTTTGCTCCAGTGCATGTTCTTTGCTCCTTTGTCAAAGATTAGTTGACCATAAATCTGTGGGTTTATTTCTGGGTTTTCTATTCATTTCCATTGGTCTGTGTGTCTGTTCTGGTTCCCCATTTTAAAGGAATGACTGCAGCATGCAGAAAACTTAGCAAAATTCCTTTAAACTACTTTTGTTCTTAGGTATTGGTTTTCTCGCTAGGGAGACCCCTTCCACTCACTGTGGGAAGAGCACGACAGGTAGACGCACACTCTCAGATCCATTACTGTGCTTTGTCTCCAGTCTTCCCTCTCTGACTCATGCCACCTGCGTCTCTCTCTAGGAGGTATTGCTGCTTCTTCCTCTGTGTGTCCCCTTCACAATATGAGCAGCATTAAACATGTAAATCAGATCCCAACATTTCCTGGCTTCAAGTGCCCAGATTTTCTCCACTGTGGCCAGAATCTAACCCAAATGTCTCACAAGATCTGCAAGACTTGGCCTTCCTCTCTTTCTTTCTTTTTTTTTTTTAAAGATTTATTTATTTATACAAGAACTGGGGAACAGGCCAGATGCACAGGAGGGTGAGAGGATTCACCAGAGACAGAGTGGGGAACAGAACAAGCAGACTGACGAAATACACTGCTGAGGGGAGCAGCGGGCGAGGCAGGAGAGGTCTGCCGTGCTATGTGGGACCCTCGCCAGCTGGCCGGGATTGAACCAGCGCTGCAGAGGCTGCAGTCAGCTTCCCAGTGCTGCGCTCAACCGCCTGCACCACCAAGGGAGGCCCTTCCTTCCTCTCTTTCTTTGGTTTGCCACATTCCTGCTTCTTGGGGCATCTCTCTGACCCTTAAACTGATCATCTTTCAGATTTTTGCACAGGGACCAATCTGCCCCTGCCCTGAACGACACACTGTCTCTTGCAGTCTCGGGTTAAATGTCAGCACTCCTGAGACCCCCTTCCTGCCCTCCTAGTTTAGGTAGTCTCTCCCCAGCTCATTCATGCCCACTTTTCTGCTTTTCCCCCTGTTGGGCTAATCAGTATCTGAAAACATCGCTTGCTTTTGAGTTTGATTACATCTTCACTACTTCACGACCCTTCCAGGCCCAAATGCAGATTTGAACTAAGAACTAAGTTGTTGACAGTCCCCACAGCTCTGTGGGTCTATTAGTCCTTTTTCCACCTAGAGCCGGGGTAAAAGCCCTGGTGCATCACCCTACTCTGCTGCATTCCTTTAGTCCTGCCCTCACTCTTTGCTTCTTAAACAACATGAGGCTTAAGCATACTTATCTCAGGAAGCCAAAAACCAAGTATAATTTATAGTCTGGTCTTCCCTGGCCTGGATTCTGCATGAGGGTTGATTCATTGATGATGATGGAACCAGGAATACGAAAAAAATATTTGTGAGTAAGAAGTGGGCCAGTGTAGTTCAAACCTTGTTGTTGAAGGTCAACTGCAGTTGTCATCATCACTGAGTTCTCCATAGTTACCCCTGTAAACAGGGTACCTTCTCCCTCCCAGGTACCTGATTTGACTTTTGTGACCAGGAAGACTCATGTGCACTGATGCAGATACCGACTCACCCGAGGACAGCCCTCTGCCCTTCGGTCCTAGGGTTGGCACAGCCACATCCTCCTAATCATGAAAGGCTCTCTCATTCCCTGAAGTGCTTGGCATCATGTCGGCTCAGGCATTAGGAGCTAACGCATCTCTGAAAATTAAGCACTGAATCAAGCCCTTTATTTATAGCTCATTTTACAAATGTGAATTAAAGTGGGCCAGTCTTATGACAGACTCAAATTTATTATCCCCACTTGATGGCTTGGATAGTTAAATACTTCAGTGAATAAACTTAGAATTCATTAAGTCTCATTTTCTCATATTTCACATATTTGCAATCCACTCTCTTCCCTGGCAGTTTTCAAACAAGAAAATTAAGACCGACTCTAAAATTTATGGATGCATTCTTCTAATATTCTTTTAATTAGAAGCTCATATGTGGCTTCCTTAGCGAGCCACCCATGGAGACAACTTAAGTGATTGGAGCTACCTTATTGTTTGCCTGTGTTCTAATTCCATAGTTTTTCTTCTTAAGCGCTCATTAGCTTTGAAACACCACATAGGTGAAGTTCTATAGAAATACAGCTAGGAGCACTAACTTTTTACTTCCAGGTTGATATTAAGAAGTTTTAGGGCCTCGCAGGTGGCACAAGAGGTTAAGACGCAACCTATGGAAACTATCCGCAGCCACCGCAGCACAAGTTCGATCCCTGGCCAGGGAGAAACCCACATGGCGCAGCAGACCTCTCCTGACTCACCCTATGCTCCCTTCAGCAGTGTATTTCAGTCAATCTGCCTGTTCTGCTCCCCACTCTGTCTCTGATGAATCCTCTTACCCCTGCACCTCTGGCCTGTACCCCGGTTCTTGTATGCATAAATAAATAATTCTTAAAAAAAAGAAGTTTTTGTAATAATTTACTGGTTTTATTTTTGCCTTCAAATATTAATGGAGTAGAAATTAGTGCCACTGAGCTCCTGGGCAGTGCAGTTGGAGTTAGACCACAGCTTATGTTACTGTGGAGAAAGGAGCTTATCTTGCCCCTCTGGTATCTAGATGCATAGATCTAGCTAAACACATTTGTGTAAGACTGCCACTTTGGGTGGGTATCCTAACTCTCCTGTTAACCACCACAGGAGAAAGGGAGGAGAGAGGATGTGGTACACACCCAATCTCTGATACTTGGGAAGAGCTCAAGTTCTCTAAGTAGCCCTATGAACTGAGCCTACAATTAGGTCACTCTCAGGTCAGCTGCTTACGTTGGAAATTGTTTGTATGGTAGAACTGAGGGATTAGAGATGTCTGAGACTTTTAAAGCTCAATCCCTTTGGCCTGAAACTTAATGAAGAGCATCAGAGGAAGCAGAGTCAGTCATCAAGTGTTTACTCAAGTCATCGCATGTGTGACCCCAGTTATGGATGCTGGGATAGAGCCCTGACCAGGCAGCAAATGCTTTCTACAGTGCTTATTATGGGTCAGCAGGATCTCAGTGTTTTAAATACATGAACTAAACTACATAGCCATAGCATTTTGTGACATAGGTACTGATATCAATCCCGGTCTAGAGATTAGGAAATGAGCCTCTGGGAAGTTAATGTGGCCAAGGTCTCACAGTCAGTGAGTGAGAGAGGATGGATTTGACCCCCAACAGTATGCCTTCCAGAGCTCATGTTTTTAATCACTGTACCACTCAGGATTCTCCAGAAACAGGCCAGGATATATGTAGATAGGGAGGGGCAGACTCATTTAGGGAACTAGCTCATGTGATTGTGAATATGCAAGTCTGCAGGTAGGCTGGCAGACTCGATCCTCAAGGAAGAATTGTGGTCCAAGCCAAAAGGTGTCCTTTTAGCAGAACTTCCTCCTTCTTGGAGAGAATCAGCTGCTATTCTAGTAAGACCTTCGAGAGATTGGATGATCCCCACCAATATCGCGGAGGGCAAACTTCCTTTTTTTTTTTGAATTGCATTTTTTCTCTTACTGAGGTAACATTGGTTTATAACACTGCATAGGATCTAGAGGTATAGGTTCTCACCTCTTCAGGTGTATGTCCCCATACCACACCCACACCAAAGCAACCATAGGCCACCATAGTCCCTTTGGTCCATTTATTATGTTGAGGAATGTTACTTTTGTCCCCATTTTTAGAGACCTTTTGTTTTTTTATCATAAATGCCCACTGAAACTTGTCAAATGATTTGTCTGCATCTACTGATGACCATACAATTTGCATCTTTTGTTGATATGGTGAATTTCATTGATCAATTTGTGTATGTTGAACTATCCTTGTATCACTGGACTAAACCCACTTTGGTCATGATGTATGAATCATTTATGTACTGTTGAATTTGGTTTGCTAAGATTATAGATTATTTTTGTATGTTTTTGAAAATTTTGTCTATGTTTATCAGGGATATTGGTTTGCAGTTTTCTTTATTCGTGGTGTCCTTGTCAACTTTTGGTTTCAAAGTAATATTGGCCTCATAAAATGTGTTTGGAAACATTCCCTATTTCTCATTTTTTTGGAAGAGGTTGAGAAGGATAGGGATTGGTTCATCTTTGAAGATTTGGTCGAACTCACTACTGAAACTGTCTAATCCAGGGCTTTTGTTTTTTGGGAGATTTTTGATTACTTTTTCAATTTTCTTGCTTGTACTTGATCTATTCAGGTTTTCTATTACTTCTGAGTCAGTATCTGAAGCTTGTATGCATCCAAGAATTCATTCATTTCTTCTAGGTTATCCAGTTTACTGGCATAAAGGTTTTCATCATAGATGTCTGTTGTATCTTTTCAGCTTTCATTTCTGCCTTTTTTTTTTCTTCATGAGTTTAGCTAGAGATTTGTCTATTTTGTTAATTTTTTCAAATAATAGCATTTTTCAAATATCAGTTTTTGACTTCCAATAGTCTATTATATTGTCTTTTTGAATTCAATATCACTTATTTTTATTCTACTTTTAAAAATTATTTCCTTCTGTTGGATTTTGGTTTTGTTTGTCCTTTTTCTAGTTCCTAGAAAGGAACTAGGTGTTATGATTTATTTGAGATTTATTTGTAAGATTTATTTATTTGTAAGGTGTTATGATTTATTTGAGATCTTTTTTTGTTTCTTAATATGGGCCTATATGCAGTTCTCTGTAAATATCTTTTAGGCCCATATGACCTAATTTCTCATTTAAGGTGATTCTGAAACCAAGTAAACCCAGGGAGATCACCTAGTTGGTGGGTCTTTACCCACACACTTACAACCCAAGACTTGGCCCCAAAGCAAACACATTGTGAAACAGCAATAACTGGATTTGTTATATAAGGAATGAGATATATGGGGAGGGGGTTTAGCATGTAGCCAGATGCCATCTGTTCTACCCTACATACCTCTAACTGAGTGGAGACAAAGGTCCAGACCAAAGCTGTATGTGGCAAGCTGGTGGCTTCTCCAGAGACAACTTCGTCACCAATGGTTTAACTTCCAGAGCCCAGCAGCTTAACTGCCCAAAATTCCACTGGTTTTTAACTACCAAAAGCCCCATAGCTTTTTTTTCTCTTTTAAAGATTTATTTATTTATTTATACAAGCACTGGGTACAGTCAGAAGCATGGGAGGGTGAGAGAATTCACCAGAGCCAGAGCAGGGAAAAGAACAGGCAGACTGACGAAATACTCTGCGGAGGGGAGTAGTGGGCACGGTAGGAGAGGTCTGTGCACCATGTGGGACCCTTGCTGGTGGCCGGGGATGGAACCGGCACTGCAGAGGCTGCGGGCAGCTTCACAGCCCAGCGCTCAACACCTGAGCCACCAGGGGAGGCCCAGCCCCATAGTTTTAATTGATCAAGAGCCTCGGTAGTTTAACTGCCCAAATCCTCAGCAGTTAAATGCAAAGTGCTTCATCTTCATGCCTATTTTCCATCAGCCCCTGCTCAAGTGTGGAGTTTGAAAAACTCTATTTTCTACTATAGAATTGACATCAAGGGGTGGAGTCTAGAAAACTCCATCTTCTACCGTCAAGTTGGTTATGAGTGGCAACCACTGGGAAAGAGGTTGCTGCCTAGTGCTCCTCTTACAATTATTTCCTTGTTGAGTTTTGTCTGGTTGATATGTCCATTGATGAAAATGAGGTCTTCAAATCCTTTACATGATTGTGTTGCTACCAAAGTCTGTTTTAGATTTGTTAATTGTCTTATATAGTTCAGTGTTTCTTCATTTGGTGTACATATGGTGATAAGTGTTACTTTTTCTTGATGTATTGATTCTTAATCAGTATATAATATACATCCTATCTCTTTTTACCTTTTTAGATGGAAGCTTATTATATTTGATATAAGTATGACTGTCCCTGCCTTTTGGTAGTCCCATTTGCTTGTAGTATTATTTTTGAACCATTTGCTTTAACTCTTTGTTTATTTTTGGAGTGTGTATGGATCTCCTGGGACAGTAGAATATTAGTGTCTAGTTTTATCCAACTAGACACTCTATACCTTTTGATTGGTGAGTTCAGTTAATTTTTTACATTTAGGGTGGTTATTGATATATGAAGATTTGATATTGCCATTTTGTCTTTAGTTTTCTGGTTCTATTTCCTCTTTCAACTTTTAGAAGATTTTCTTCTCTTCAATTTAGAAAGGAGAGCTCCTTTCCAAAAATTCTTTTAGGGTTCTAGAGTTAGAAACACATTCAGCTTATGTGTGTCTGGACCTTTATTTCTCTCTCATATCTGAATAAGAGTGTTGCAGGATATAGAGTCTTGACTGGAAATTTTTCATCTTTAACTATTTTGAATACTCATTTCATTTTCTTCTTGTTTGTAGGTTTTTTTTCCCCCTGAGAAATCTGATGTAAGCCTAATGGGAGTACTTTTTTTGTTTGTTTTAGCACTTACATTTTTTTTATATTTTATTTTATATATTTTTTGCATCATTTTTCATTTTTGCACAATGTGTGCTTTTTCATCTTGGTTATAGTCCCCATACAATTCCCACTCCCCTTATTTTGACTGTAATCCCTCTTCCCCCCCTGCCCCCCTACAGTGTGTCTCTGGCTTATAATTGCTTGTTGATTTTGATTTTTACTTTATTATAATTAGTCTTTCTCCTGGTCAAAAATACTGGATGGTCTCACTCATAGCAGGAATGGGAGTACTTTTATAGGCAACTTTTACCCCTAGCTACTTTCAATATTTTTTTCTTTGTTTAAACTCATGGTAATTTCACTCTGCCTTAGTGCAGTTCTCATTGCATTCAGATAACCAGGTGTTCTGTAAGTTTCATGGACTTGCTTATTCAATTCCTTCCCTAGGTTTTGATGTTTTCCTCTAGTATTTCTGTGAGTAATCTCTCTGTTTCCTGCTGTCTTCCCCTTCTTAGATATCTAGTAGGCATATGTTATCTTTTCTAATGGAGTTGGATAGTTCTCAAAGTGTTTCTTTTTCCTTTGTATTTCTCTTTCTTCATCTACTTGGGTTCTTTGTCCATTATTATCTCTGAGATCACTGATTTGATTGTCCTTTTGGTCAATTCTGCTTCCATAGTTACTCTAGAATTATTTTATCTCATCTATTGAAATCTTTCATCCTGAATCTCTGTTATTTTCTTATTTGAATCTTCAGTTACTATTTCCTATTTATTAATTTATTTCTCTAGTAATTCAGTTGTTTTTCTGAATTAATTTAGAATCTCTTTGGTTAACTTTCATGAGTTCCATTGCATCATTTTGACTGGATTTTCTGTGTTTTCTCTTATCTCTGACTTTATCATGGGTGTTTTGAACACTGTATCTGATAGGAAGATAAAATATTTCCTGCCTTTTTGGTTGGCTTCTGGAGAGTTGTTCGTTTCTTATGATGTCATATTCTCTCTTTTATATATATATATTATTTTTAACTTTTTAAAAAAAATTATTTATTTATACAAGCACTGGGTACAGTCAGAAGCGCGGGAGGGTGAGAGAATTCACCAGAGCCAGAGCGGGGAACAGAACAGGCAGACTGACGAAGAAATACACTGCTGAGGGGAGCAGCGGGCACGGCAGGAGAGGTCTGCCACGCCATGTGGGACCCTTGCCAGCGGCTGGGGATCGAACCGGCACTGCAGAGGCTGTGGGCAGCTTCTCAGCCCAGTGCTCAACCCCTGTGCCACCAGGTGAGGCCCTGATGTCATATTCTCTTGAAGTCTCAAGGTATCATGTGTTGCATTTTTTTTTCAATCTGCCCATTTTTCTCTTTTAGATGTCCTCATTTTTATAAGTATCTGCAGCAATAACTTAGATTGTTGAATGGTTTCTACTTTTCCAGCAGGTGGTGCTGTTGTTTTTGACTTTAGGTTTTTGGTTATCACTTGCATGTGGACAGATACAGTACCTGCATCTGTAGGTACTGAAACCTGTTTTTGCTGGGTCATGGCGTGACCTGGGTCCAGCTTTTTGTTTGAATATGCTCAAGGGAGGGTGCATGCTCTCAGTGTACTTCATGAAGTCAATATCAGTCCCAAGGAGTGAAGTGAAGGAGTTGGAGTACAGTCCAGTATACTCTCCTCGTTCTCTATACTGGGAAGTAGGCTGGCATTTGGGGAGCACTCCAACGTCTTTACTTATATTTCCTGTAAGTCAAGCAAGTAATGTCCACATTGTTCAGCTCTTACCTCCCCAGGCATTGTGGCTAAGCAGCAGCCCTACTGTGCTGCTCCAAAACACAGCCTCTGGGTGCATTTTTCCACCCACTTGTTGTTCAATGGAGCAAGGATCTCCTCATGTCCCTTCTGGCATAGTCTGTATTGGCCACTGATATCTAAGAGGTATAAAAGTTTTATGCAGAGCATGGTACTCTCTGAGTATAGTGTCCCTTTAATTAACTATTAGATGATCCTCTCAGGACTAAATCAGGGAATCTCTTCTGAGGTTATCTTAGTCTGTGTTGATGGAAAATTGTTTTGTATAAAGTCTATAGATTTAAATATTAATATTCAAAAAACACCTTCACAGAAACATTAAAAATAATTTAACCGACTATTTGGGCACTGTGGTCAAGTTAAGCTGCAACATAAAATTAACTATCCACAACCATCACTCTGGGTTTAATTGTGTTTCTCCAAAAAAAATATATTGAAGCCCTAACCTCCAGTATCTCAGAATGTGATCTTATTTAGAAAGAGAGTCATTACAGATGTGATTAGTTAAGATGAGATCATACTCGAGTAGAGTGAACTCTTAATCTAATATGATGATGTCCTTATAACAAGAAGAATACTGGTTATGTGAAGGCGTGGAGACAGGGGGTTGCCATGTGAAGACAGGCAGAAACAGGAGTTACACTGCCAGAAGTCAAGGAATATCTGAGGCTACCAGAAACTTGAAGAAGCAAGAAAGAACTCTCCCTGGGAGGCTTCAGAGACAGTTTGGACATTTTATAGCACATTAATTTCAGACTTCTAGACTCCAGAACTGTGAGAGAATAGACATCCGTTGTTTTAAGTCACTCAGTTATGGTATTTTGTTATGGAAGCCCTAGGAAAGTATTACAACACTATGGAGTTTTTCAACAACCCCACCCTTAGGGTGTTTACATTCTTGAAGGGGAAGACAATAATCACAAGACTTATAAGAGGATCATATGACTCATAAGTCATAAAAGAGTCTTTCAGTACTAAGTGTGCAAGAGTGATGATTTTATGTACATGGGAGCCACCTTTCCTGATGCAATGGTCAGCATTAGCTCAGAGATGCAGAACCTTTAGAGGTAATACATTATCAAGATTTCTTATAGGTATTTGATCTCTTGCAATTGTAAGAGCT
Source organism: Talpa occidentalis (assembly GCF_014898055.3). Taxonomy (NCBI): domain Eukaryota; kingdom Metazoa; phylum Chordata; class Mammalia; order Eulipotyphla; family Talpidae; genus Talpa; species Talpa occidentalis. The sequence continues at coordinate 53,605,245 of NW_023600993.1, forward strand.
GACTACACAGTCTATGGGAGACTGCTATTTCTATTTCTGGTACAGGAACCTAAAGTCTGCATGATCAGTCACTTAGAAGTAAAGATAGACATGAAGCAGGGAAGCCAAGTAAACTGAAATCTGTGAGGTAAATGTCTTGGCAGAAGCCAGACCTGATGTACTGTGGGAATGATAAAAGTAGACCTCATCCAAATTCCTATTAAGACTCTTTTCCATTGTGCCATTCCATCTTTCTTAGAAGCCTAGCCTTTTTTTCTTCATAAACAATATTTGAAGCCTTCACCAGATCTGTAGGAACTAAAAAATGTCCACTACTAAATGATACCTACTTTCAAAGTGAGTCCAGTTAGATGGTGGGATAGAGAAGATTCCACTTAATATACTGATATTAATATGCCTACTTAATATACTGATATCTAAATGGCAGCAGAAAAACTAATGAACCATAATTATACCAGGAAAACCTCTTTGGTATGTAAGGCAACCTGTTCACATGTTCTAAGGATTAGGGCGGGACATCACGGGGACCCGCTCTTCAGTCTTCAAATCAAATGTTGACATTACCAAGGATCAAGTAAGTGCACTGTTGGAGAGGGTGTCAAGAGTCAGAAGCCGAGAGTGAAGAAGTAATGGCCTGGGCTGGGTCCGAGGGAACACCTGCCATGAGGGGAAAGCAGCTCTGATCTGATGATGGGCGATTACCACCTGACATTGTTTAGGGAAGAGGGAGGAATGTAAGGTACAAGGTCAGTAGGAGAGGAAAAAATGAGTCATTTTCTAGAAGGAATATAGCCAGATTTTTTCAGTTCTCATTTTGGAGTTTTGTGCGTCATGGAATAATTGAAAAACAGTTTTTCCTACTCAGCTATGTTCTCCAAATTTTCTATAATGATAAAAAATGTGTTTTAAAATAAAAAACAAAAATTATTCTTTAAGGGAAAAAAAATCTGAGTGTATATCTGAACCAGGTATCCTTCTCAGGTAGGACCAATGTGGTATGAATTCGCTGGCTGGTTAGTCCTGGCTAGTATTCAGAGTATAAAATCAGTGATTTTAGAATTTGAGCAAGTTCTGACTTCATGGTTTGAAATTATTTGTCTGATCTCTGGCCCTATCAAATCTCTACTCCTCTAGCAATCCCCCCACCACCTCCTCCTCAGCTTCACATGAGAACAAGTCAGGGCGAGGACCAGATAAGTTCTAGCCAAGGAGGTGTAAGAGTTTTAGCATTAGGTTAGCCCTGCTATTGGTTTCTTTCTTTCTTTTTTTTTTTTTTAAGATTTATTTATTTATGCATACAAAAACTGGTACAGGCCAGAAGTGTAGGGGGTGAGAGGATTCACCAGAGACAGAGTGGGGTACAGAACAGGCAGATTGACTGAAATACACTGCTGAGGGGAGCAGTGGGCAAGTCAGGAAAGGTCTGCTGTGCCATGTGGGTAGCTCCCTGATCGGGGATCGAACTCGTGCTGCTGTAGCTGCAGACAGCTTCACAGGTTGTGTCTTAACCCCTTGCGCCACCAGGGAGGCCCATCCTGCATTGGTTTCTGAGTCAGTCATGTGTCGGGGCCAGCAGCTACATTACAAGTAGCAGACCCTGTGCCCTTATCCCGTCACATCCTTCCCTGATTAACCAAATTGATTCCTCCAGAGCCTGTACTCTTGCTGATTCATTCATTGAATCCACATTTACTGAGCTCTAGCCTTGTGCCAGAAACTGTGAAATACATGGGACGTGACTGTGGTCCTCTGGGGTTCATAGATACATCTTCAACTGTTTTACAACAGCCTTAGTAAAGCATAATGGTTGAGTGTGGGCTTGGGAGTTAGATAGCCTGGAATCAAATCCTGGCTTCACCTCTTATTGGCCAGATGCCTTTAGGCAGTTTGATCAATTTTTCTAGACTTTGGCTGTAAATTATACACAAAGATAATGATAGGAAAAATAACTAACATTCATTGTGTTCTCGCTAGGTGCCAGGCTGTGGTCACTTTCACATGAATTACTTCCTAAATTTAATCCTTACCTAGTCCTGAGGGGTACTTCTATCATTCCCATTTGACTTACAAGAAGTTTAGGTTGAGGGGAGTTCAATTAATTACTAGCAAAGAGGAGTGTTGGTGGTGAGTGAGCCGAGGACCCCTACGTGCCACAGGTAAGTATGTGTTCATGGGGTGGCCCACCTGATCCTTGGCTTTAAGCTCCGCAGCTGCACTGAGAACAAATGTGAACTAGAAAAATCCAACACAAACTACAAAACCTGATGGCCAGGGATATAAATTAAACACGCGCCTCCTGCCCAGGGGAATGACAACTTGCCTGTGATTACTGCGCTGTGAAAAATGTTAGCCTTCAAAAGGGTTTCCTCCCTTCCTATTCTGTTAGCCCTGACACAGAGGTTGATTAGCAGTGCTCCCGAGCCTGTGGGGGATGCTGGCAAGGCCATGAAAGCCTCCCTTCCCGCCCCCACCACTAGCAGTATTTTAGCTTTGGGCTGCTGGCACGTGCCATCTGCCCAAGTAGCCAGCACAAGATTTATTATGCGGGGTGTATCAGCTCCAGGCCTACCTTGGGATCTAGCACTGACACAGGTTTTTGGTGGAGAAAATAGAGGCTACCCCACAATGAGGAAAGAGAGTTGAGAGAAGGAAGGAGAAAGGGTGAGAAGGAAGAGGAAGAGAGAGAAGGGAAGGGGGAAAAAACAGGGGTGCAGAGCAGAAGGCAGAGAGGTTGAGTTTCTGCCCCAAATCTGGGGCACCACTGAGCTGATGGAGAGCAGTAAAACTTGGAGTTTCAGAGTGATAGTTCCTCGTTGGTCAAAGGAGGGCAGTGAGCTTACAGACACGGCTCTTCTATAGGGCTCTGACAGGCAAGAGGAAGTGAAGCAAGAGCAGTAGCAAAAAGCTAGTGCTTGGCACAGCAAGGCCGACTCGCCTCTCCTTGCCTTTGGCTGCAAAAATAATTTCTAGGTGATCCCATCTCTGCGGGGGGGAGGTACTTCTGGCCCGATAAGTGTGGGCGATGGCTGTGACTGGTCTGAGAATTGTTGGGTATAGTGGATAACAAGATAAGAACAGAACTGAAAAGGTCAACTTTAGAAACTTTATTGTGATTTAACACTGCTGCCAAGATATCTCAGCCCTTGATCATCAGGCTCGGCTCATTGATCAGCATGGCATGGATTAGTTTGCTTGCTTTTGTCTTTTCTCCAGCCTTATCCTGAAGTGTGTGTGCCTGTTTTAATAAGTGCATGAATGTGGTTAATGAAAACATTATAGTCATCTATTGTCTTTTTAGCCCCGAGTGGTGGGGGCGGGTGGGTATTGTAGGTGTTTTGAGTATCATAGCCTCGGGCTTTGAGTAGCAGCCTCACCTGAGGAGACACAAGTGATCGACCTGTTTCTCCCTGCTGGTTCAGGCTGCAGTTGTTCTGTGTTGGGAGCTTCAGGCTCAACCCAGTAATGATCACTCTGAGCCTCTGTACTTATAGTTCCCCAACAGTGCACTCTGTATCCTGGATGCCAATGTTGCGTACCCCCTCATCCAATTCAGGGCAGGCCTCCAAAGTCCCAGACGTTGGTATGTGCCCCTGAGTCAACTGTGGTGGGGTTCTGTGCACCCCCTCCTGGGTGGTCCTGCCACACTATTGCTGCAAACACAGTTCAATTAAAGTTTTCCCCTTTCTACCTTTGCTACTGATGTGCACTACAGTACATTTTTTCTTCCAGGGGTTATTCACTGTGTTATCTGCAATTTAGTTATGGATATATGGAGGAACTGAGCCCAGCACCTTTACGCTGCTGCCATCGTCGTGCTGGACTCCCCCAGGATGTGTGTTGTTGAGGCGCACATCAAGCATAGTCATGCTGTGTCCTGAGCAGCAAAAGTTTGACAAGCACCATGGGAGAGGTTATTAATATAGCTCCTGGGTCACAATTGCTGGGCCTCTCTGAGCCTCAGTTTCCCTGTTTGTAAATGAGTGATAAGTTACCCCATGTCCTAGCGGGCTGGGGAAGATGATATGAGGTAGTTGTCATCAAGTATTTAGCATAGTAGCTGACACAGGGTTTGTACTCTATCCAAGTCAGCTCTCATAACTTAGTCACAGTGAACAGACAGAGCTTTCAGCTTGGCTTGGAGAAAAGTGTCTCAGCATTACAGATGTCTGAGGAAACTGGTCTAGTCTCCCAGACTTGACCCAGAGCAAGCCAAAGAAATCTCCAAGTGCAAGATATAGGGCTGGTCACCGGCCAGGTAATGAAGATGGCAAAGCTTACTTCGACTGGGAACAAGCTAATCAATGGTGATAGAAAGCCTTGGGTCTTCAAGTGCTCTAAAAGCCAATAATAAAATTTAAAATCAATAGGGAAGCTGACAGTAAACCAATGGCAGGGCCAGAGGCCAGGAATGAAGTGTCTCCATGCTGGTTGCAGGCAGACAGCCCGGCTGTGATCCTCAGAACTGCACTGTGCACTCAGGTGAAAGTACCTCGGAGCCTGGCATTTGGCAGAATCCTGCTTCCTGGGTGGGCCACCCACTGATGCAGGATGCACAGGGAATGAGGCCATGGAAGAATTGAGACCTGGACACCAAACACTGTTCATTCAGTCTTTGGAGGAACACAGCCAGGGCCTGAGAGTGACTTTAACAGCATTGATTTCAACTGCATTAAAAAAAAAAAGACAGACAATGCAGTCTGGCAGAGTGTTAATAACTGAATGATTATGCCCCCCTGCACCCCACAAATTCATGCTAAAATCCTGACTCCCAATGTGATAGCATTAGAAGGTGGGGCTGATACAGGGCAGCAAGGGGCACTGAGCTGGCCAAGGACACTGTCCAAATAGTTTACCTGTCACTGTCTGAGTTCTTTCCTCGCATGCACAATTATAAAACTACTCAGGCTCAGAGAACAACAACAAAGGGATTTAATAAACCAGGGAAAAACAAAGCATTATTGAGGCCAAAAATGGCCATTTACCTCACCCAAAGCTGTGTCCAGTATTTCTCAGTTCTGCACAAAAGAAGTTAAAATGGCGTCTTCTCACCACTGAGGATGCAGATCTCCTTTCAGAACATCAGGCCACATGTCCAACATGGTGTCTTCCTGCCACTGCTGACATGGGGCAGCCAGACTCTAGGCCAGGTTCCAACTCACGAAGACAATAGAAGATACAACGGGAGATGCTCCTGGAGCTGCTGAGATGCCCCAGCACAGCACCAGACAAGCCTCCTAGCCCTTTCTCTCTGAGGTTGGCTGCTGGAAGCTCCCACCTTCAGAGGCCCACAACAGCCTTCTGGAAGATCTGCATGGTGGGGGCCCAAATCTGCTGACCCATAATGCAGAATCCTGAAACTCTGAACGATGAAGACTAAAATCAATCTGCCTCCTTCTCCAGTAACTTATATTCCTTACCAGTCACTCAACTCCACCTTTTAGCATTTTTCCTAAGGCTATCTATCCTCACCAGCACCCCCCTCCAGGGGCACCACCTGTTAACTGTCTTTTGGCTTCAGCCACCCAGTTACAGCACCTTTAGGAAGTGATTGAATGTAGATGAGTTCTCAAAGGTGGGGTCTACCATGGTGGAATTAGTGTTCTTATTAGAAGGAAATACATGGCGGCTTCCATTTGTGATTCAGAGTAGATCACTCAGTTCTTACCATGTCACTACAGGAGAAAGTAGAAAAGGCAAGGGGAGTGACTACACGTTTCTTTTGGGACATAAACCCAAAATTGGCACATGACATTCTACTCACATTTCATTGGCCAGAACTAGTTTAGTCTGTGAGAAAGGACTCTGGAAACCCCCACTCCCACAGAGAAAATCTAAACATCCCCCAGCAAATTAAACATTTATTGCAAACTTCAATATTGAAATCAAGTCTAACCCTGAATTAGCCTCACCTGCTAAATTAAGAGTTAAAACAATAAATATTCACTTTTCTGATGATGGGGTCCAGAATATGCCACCCCAAAGTATGCCACTTTGGCATAAGGGTTATTTTGAATTGAACTAGGAATCAACAGATGCAAAAGAGGCTTTCTCTGAGCTCCCTTTTCCTGCCTAAAACAGGACATAAATTTCCCTTTGTAGAGGTACTCCCTGGTACCAGAAGAAGGCAAAGCAACTCTTACCACCAGATACTGAGGTGAGCTTGCAGAGACTGATTTTACTAAAATAATCCTTCTCTTTCTTTAGTTCTCCCATAAATTCCCTAGTCACTTTCCCATAATTTATCATCCCTGGTAGCCCAAATATCCCTTCCTTTGCTAAAATGCTGAGAAACACAATTACCAAGTCTAGTAGATGTTTTAAGTTTTCTTTCCTGTGAATTCCTGCTCACATAAACAATAATAAAAATTCTTTGTTTTTTCTATGTTAATCTGTCACTTGTTAAATTTGCAGGTGCCAGGTACTGAACTTATGAGAAGTTTTTCCTCCCTGACAGTATTATTATTATGACAATATGACAGTATGACTGTCATTACTATTATGACAGTATGACTTCAAAACTTAAAGGAAACTTAATTATTTAAAGGGATAAATGTAAAAGAAATTAAAGACTGAAAAAATATTTACAATACATACTTCAGATAAAGGACTAATATCAAGAATATATAGGGCCTCACCAGTGGAGCAGCGGTTGAGCGCTGGGTTGCAAAGCTGCCCACAGCCTCTGCAGCACCAGTTCAATCCCAGGCCACCAGGTGAGGGTCCCTCATGGCGCGCAGACCTCTCCTGCCACCCGCTGCTCCCCTTAGCAGTGTACTTCGTCAGTCTGCCTGCTCTGCTCTCTGCTCTGACTCTGGTGAATTCTCTCACCCTCCCACACTTCTGACTGTACCCAGTGCTTGTATAAATAAATAAATAAATCTTTTTAAAAATAAAAGAATATATTAAGAGTTACTATAAACCATTCTATTGGTATATATATATATATATATATATATATATATATATATATATATAAACCAATGTAACAGTTACCAAAAATCTTTAACAGGCATTTCCCTGTGATTATACAAATGACCAAAGCTTATGAAAAGATGTTAAATATCTTTAGTTACCAGGGAAATGTAAGTTATAACCATAGTAAGATACCTCCACGATGGACTAGAATTCCAACAACTAATAGCAAGTATTGGAAAGGATGCTAGCAATTGGAACTCTCATACACCACTGGAGGGAATATTAACTGGTACAATCTGTGCAAAACTCTTGAACAGTATATTCCAAAGCAAAACATATACTTATGACACAACATTTTCTCTCCTAGGTGTATAGTGAAGTCAGAAATGAGTGTATACATCCACCTAGTGACAGGCTTCATTGAAGCTTGATTCTTACTAGTCCCCAAATGAAACAAATCAAATTATCTCCCAACTGAAGAATAAACAATGCAATATTACATAATAGCAAAAATGAAAAACAAACAAACAAACAAATAAACAATTAAGGACATAAATAACACAGAGACTTCCTGGACAATATTTAAGTGAAAAAAAATCAATCACTAATATACTAAAATATACCAATGATTGGAAATTTAAGAAAAGGCAATTGGTCAATGGTGATATCAGAATAGTGGCTACTTTAATAGCAAAGTTGGGATTGGATAGGGGCATTAGGAAAACTTCTTCTAGGTTCTGCAAATGTTTGACTTCTTGATCTGGGTGGTCATAAGATTCATAAAATTATGTGAAAAGCAAATGATAACAAATATATAGATATCTATCAAATTGAAGTTGTCATTTTTATAGAAAATGATAAGCTAATCATAATACTCATATGGGAAATGCAAGGCAGTCAGAATGGTCAAAATACTTCTGAAAAAGAATGAATTTGAAGGACTCACCAATTTCATAACTCACTATGGAGTTATGGAGTTTTTGCTAGGACCAAGCTGTGATCTCCACAGCTTGGTCCTAGCATAAAGAAAGTCATATAGACCAATGTAATAAAATAGAATACAGCAATAAACCCTTGCATTTATGGTCATTATATTTTTGACAAAGGTACCAAGATCATTAAGGGGAAAGTCTCTGTAGCAAATAGTATTAGGACAATTGGATATCCACATACAAAAGAATGGAGTGGAGCTTCTCATTACATCACATACAAAAATAAATTGCAAATGGATTACAAACTTAAATGTAAGAGAAAAAATCAGAAAACTCTTAGAAGAAAATATTGAAGGAAATCTTCATGACTTTGGGTTAGTCAGTCTCCTTAGATATGACACCAAAAGCATAAGTGACAAAGAGTTGAAGTAGAATTCATCAAAATTAAAAATATTTTTACTTCAAAGGATATCATCAAGAAAGTGAAAATGTAATGCATAAAATGGAAAAAAATATTTGCTATTTAATAATAGAGTGAAGGGGTCTTTGGGTATTCTGGGTTTTTGCTTCCACGTCATTTTTATTCAACAAGTATTCTCTTCTGTATTTGTAGCATAAAAAAGAATATTTTGAAGGGAAAAATTACCAATAGACAATGTACAAAGCATTGTCTGTAGGCGACATGGATAGTCCCAGAAAGTCATCATCATTGTGACAAATGAAGACCAAAAGTTCGTGGAAAGGTTGTGAGATTTGGAGTTGAAAAGTTGGGTGTGGCTTGCCTGGTCAAGGAGACAATGTGGAAAACCAGAGAAAAAATGTATAGCATTATGACAATCCAGTATTCCTCAAGTATCAGATTTAAAATGTACATCTATGAAACAACATGTATTTATTTGGGATTATTGCTGTGAGAAAACTATAGACAGATGTCAGTATCAGAAGATTGATTGTACAAAAGAAAGAAGGAAAGAGGGAAGGGAAGGCGAAAAACCCAAAAGTCAAAAGGTGAATACATGTGACATTTTAAGTAATCAGAGCTGTTAGGAAACAATGAGGAGTAGAGAGTTCTAGAATTCTTCAAATACTATGCAATTCATTTCTTCTCTCTGAGAGAAGGAGCTCTCAAAGCAGACACAATAGTATTGCCTTTTCTTAGTGAACTCCATTCTCTGCCTCGTTGTTCAGTTTGGCTTCACCATGGGGTAAATGGATCTAGGGGCACAGTCTGCAGCCTGGTGTCATGGCATTTTCTACAAACTTGTAGGATCGAGATGGAAGCTTTGACATTACTACCTGGGTTGTTCTTAGCCTGATCTTTGGGGTGATTCAGGCTGAAGTTTCCAGTTATCTTTGGATTTCCACAGCCCATGGAAAGTTCAGTTTTGCCTCTGAAGTGTCTGAGAACAGAAGAGTTGACCAAGTCCAATGTGCATATATATTAAGTCCTAACCTGAGATGTATGACCCAAGTTATAAGAAATCCTGACCATGGTGACTGGTGTGAGGGTGAAATGCAATTACACATTCATAGAACTCCAGAGTAGAGGAATAGGATTGAGATTATCCTCTCAAACCCTCTATATTACAGCAGGGAAAAAAATTCATTAAAGTAATACCACAACATTTTTAAAAAGCTTTGACTACTTCCCAGTATGGACTTGCTTGAGTATCAATATTGTCTAAACTAATTGCCAGGGCCCCAGAGTCTGCCAAGCTAGGAATTCAGCCAGCAGGAATGTCCATCCATTTTAACTTAAAATTAAATTAAGTCTTTGGTTGTTTGCCTGAATTAATTGTTCAATTTGCAAAAAAACAATCAAACCTATGTTATAAGTGGTTCCAGCTGTGGGGTGTATTTTTTTCAGCAGCAGAGAAAAATTACTTAAGCATTTCATAAACAGTGCTGAGAGGCACTTTGGTTTTCTTGCAAAGCTGAAGGCATTTCTAGATAGTTGTTGTCCTTGAACTTGGTTTGTATTTCTTCCTTGGACCCAAAGGTTGACATTGATGAATAAATTGTAAACAGGTTGTTTTCTACTGCAAGGACATTGCTACTAACTTTAACATATTCAAAGGCCTTTGATCAAGGGAAAAGAAAATCCCTTGTTCTACAACATCCTATACTACCTTGTCCTTTGAGGAGCTCAAATTAAGTCAGCATGATTGTAAAAATGCATTTTCCCAATTCCTGGTTGTTGTCACTTTCCCCTTTTATGCAAATTAATACGGAAGAAATTCCTGCTCATGTTCCTTTCAAGTTGTTAATATGAGATAATATCTCAGCTTTTATGACTGAAGGCCTTGCCATGATCTCCTTATGAATAATGCTACAACTTAAAATAACTATTGGGAATTATTTGAGTGAAAGTGGTTACCCTGAACAGGATTGTTAAACCATCAGTTAATCTTTATATTCAAGGCAAATGAAAGGAAAAGAAAAGACTTACAGATAAATTATTTTATCCATAGCCAGAAGCAAAGTGTATACAATAAAACACATATTCTTCAAATAACAAGAATAAATCAATTTTATTTTTCTCCATGTATACCATGCTTATCAAATGAGGGCCTCATTTGACAAGCACTCCGTTTTAACAGAAATAGTATTAAGATGAATACAATTCTTCCTGCTTAATGATTAATGATTAATATATTTGGGGAATCAACTCTGAATCATTTAGGCAAATCATTCCAGTGTATTCATGGTAAGGACAAATTTTCACCCTCTTACCTGAATTATAAATAGTTTTCACTTCCATTTCCCTAAGTAACTACAGGGACTTTTACCTCAAAGTTATTCCTAAGGAGAAAATTGCACACCGATACCATTTATCTTTTTAATCCCTGAAGGCAGAAGATACAAAATATACATTTGTATATTTTGGACATAGAAAAATCTAGCAACCGACCATGGAAAATGGTTCAGGCCTGTGGGCTCAAGACTCTGAGATTTGGGGGTGTGTATACATGTGTGGGTGTTTACAGTCATCCAACTGGTAAGTATAGCCTGTGCTTGGCTTACAGCTGGGTTCCCATTTATACTGTGTGGGGTCAGGACTGGGTCTGACTTTGGATAATTGCTAATTGTGAAGGGAGGATTTGTGAGCCAAATTATCTATATAAACAAGAAACCAGAATACTTACCTGCATCAAAAAACAAGCTGGAGCCAACGTGCAGACTCCCTGAACTTCCTTCCGGGCCAGGGTTCTGGGCTCCAAGCTTAAGAAAATAGAATGCTTGCAAAGCACTTTCCTAACGCAAAAAGCTTCCTCCTAAGGAATCTTACTTGATTCAACCCCTATGTCTATCTTGGGAGAAAATATTTTTAATAGAATTATATTATTTTATAGATGGGGAAACCTAATCAGTATATAATACACTGCAATAGGATCCCTGATATTGCCCCCAAATCTGATTTACTAAATTTTTGTCACCAAATATCCAACAATGGGTTCACCAACCTCCTCAAGTATTTCCCTATTTGTAAATGGGAATAAAACACCTTATAAACAGGTTGTCATGGACATAGGAGGAGATAACTTATGGATATCAGTTAAGATGCTCTGGGGTATAAAGTAAAGGAAAAAAACCCCAACAATTTACTATGGTTTTAAATAGCAATTTATTGACTCTTTGAACTGAAAAGTCCACAGGTGGTTGGAGGCTTTCAAATTTGAGGTGTCCTAGAGGCAGGTGGGTCACTAGGACTGGGTTTCTTGTCTCAGGAACTCTATTGACCTTGCCTTCCTCTGTGTGTTGACCTTATGCCTGCGCTAGCTTTTCACAGAGGTGGCCAGATGACAGTCTACTATGCCTGGGCTGCATGGTTTCCCCTTCAGCTGCTTCATGAGAAAGCAGCTTCTTTCTCCCAACCCTCCATCTGAGTTCCAAGCTTATTTCTCACTGGAATATCAGCCTCACCCTCATAAGTAACTGGCATGGAAGATGGAAATGAACGTGGCTGCTGTACTTGCCAGAGGGAGGAACAGACCTCTGGAGGGATTAGGACAGCAGCTTGTAGAGAATACAGTGCAGCTGTGAAGCTGACTACTAAGCCATTAGAAAGCACTTGGAGTGTCCTGGCATTTGATGTTATCTTCGTGTCATCCTGCCCAGTGGACAGAGAGTTCTGTGGTGGGAACCACTTAGGAGGTTCCATTGACTGAATACTTATTATGTGGCCAGCATTGCATTAGGTGCTTTATGTGTATTATATCAATTAATCCACACTCTAGCCATGTGGTTGGAAGTATACTTATTCCTGTCTTATACAATTGTAGGGGTGGTGTCAGCGTCAATGATTTTCTGATTTAGAAACTTCATTTCTAAAGAAATCACAATCTAGTCTTTAAACAAAATAGTAAAAAAACATATCTATAAAAGGTTTTTATGATTCCTACTTTTCTTTTTCCCCACTGGCTAGTATAGAACACTATACATGTCACCCCACATCATATCATTCATGTTGCACTTACAAATGACCTATTCCAGAGGCACACTAATCCCAGGAATCACATCATCAAAGAGTTACCTGCCTGAGGACGTGAGTTTAGCAAGCAGCTATACCTCCATCACAGTTACCCCTTGTCCTCTGCACCCTGGTGATGCTGACTCAGGGGCTATGTGATACCAAAAGGGAAGACACTCCCCATGTCAGCCAACTTCACTGTCTTGAGCAGAAACATCCCTCATCAGGGAGGAAAGTCTTGTGTATTCTCTATGTAAAAAGTATCACCTCATCCATTCCCTACACTGCCTTAGTTTTGTTTTGTTTTTTTGCTTTTGCATAGAATTTAGTACCATCTGTCATATCACCTATCTTTCCATCTTGGCTGATTGATTTTCTATTGTTCCCTCATTAGAATGCAAGCCCTCTTAAAGAGGCACTGAGGTCTTCTCTTCTCTTTTCCCAGCACCAGGAACAGCACCTGGCATAAGCTGTGTGTTTGATAGTGTAGACCAGATGACTTTACATGTACTGTATCCAGCTTCTCAGAGATAGAGCACCCTAGGGACTGGAAAAGCCCTACTTAAGTTGTTTAGATTAGTATTGTCCAAATCTGATCATGTGACACTTGATGAAAAATAGAAAACACTAACATTCCAATGAACTGAAGTTTTCTGGAGTTTACTTTGGGAAACATTAGGCTGCTAGCTTTCCATTTTATAGATAAGGCTTTGAGGAGTCTAGGGTCCCTACAGGCCAAAGAGGGAACCAGTGGCCCCCAGGCCTGAGCCTAAGCCTCCACTTCTGTCTGGGTTACATTGACTCTATCACCTCCCTGTGCTGCATTGATTGAAGATCTGTGGGATTAATTATACTGGACACACCAATCAATAAGCCCATTCATAAGTATTAATGGGCCATCTATTCTGTGCCCAGACTTCGGCACACGTGCTGTGACATTGTGAAAGCTCCGATGACACTTTTACAGAAGATACAATTTTTCAAGAGCTGCTGATAGATTCCTTGAAACCTGTGGTTCACCCATAGATACATTTTCTGAGACACTCTTGGTTTCATTGATCTTTGCTGTTTGCCAATCCTGTTCTTGTTGTCATACTACTATTTAAAAAAATATTTCACTTCCTGAGTTTACCTCCACATACTTCTTCTGAGTTGCATCATGTTATTGACTGAATGGACCAGACCCTCTGTGGGAGGCAAAGAAAATGCTCTATGGCATCTATGGGAAAAGATGCCATGAGGAGAAGGACAGAGAGACCCCAGGCAACATATCCCCTCACAGCTCTGTCGCTGCTTTTTGTGAAGGGTAATCACCTCCCTGCCAGGCCTCCTCCTCTGCTCCACCCTGTTGGACTCTGTCCCCTCCCATCTAAAGCAGCAGCAGTATCAAGGTAACAGTACCCTCCTGGCACCCATGGTGTCCTCAGGCCTTGTTTGAGTTGGTAATCACACAGCTTCTCATATAACTGCCACCCCTGTTCCTGGAAATGCTTCCTTCCTGGCATCCCCACAGTGTCCGGGATGTGCTCCTGCACCAACTGCCTTCTCACTGTCCCCTCTCTGCCATGTCCCTCTAGCTTCTCAGCTCAAAAATGTGAGTTTCCAGGCTGCTCCAGACCCTCTCATTTCCTAAATCTGTATCCTTTCCCCAGGGAACATTACTTAGACCAATAACTCCAAAGAACAGCTTTTCTGCTGTTGACTCACATTTGTACTTGGAGATATGCCCTCCCGCCTCCCCCCACACCTTTACCACCACAAAAAAAGAAAGGGAAATAAAAGCTCCTGGGTAATACAACTTGGCTTTTTATTGGCTCTGTTTTTTAAAAAAATTTTCCTTTCTGTGTTTCAGTTTCCTTCAATTTGAAGCCAAGTGATAAGTGCTAACCTCACAGGGTGGAGTGAGGATGAAATGAATTACTAAATGTGCCCAGGCCAGTGAGCACAGAGCCGACTTAGTAACTGTGATCTCTTCATCTCTGCTAATAGATGCACCCAAAATAGAATAATAGATTTGCCGACATCCACCCCACCTCTCCCTCAGGGTCCTTTTACCATTGTCTTAACCACCTACTGAACATCTAAGCTATGTTAAATAGGAATTTTGAAGCAAGAAGTCTTTTGTTTCCTCTGCTTTAAAAAACAGTATATTTTCTGACACACAAAAAAAAATTAGGAGGTTCAAAAAGCCACAATTTGTGAAGATGGTGCTGGGGAGAGGAGGGGAGAGCATCGTGCGTGCACAAAAACACCCCGCCCCCACTGCATCTATTATCAGGCAGACAGAGGGGCATGGCCAGGACCCCCCAACTTGCACGTTCTAAAGGAGTTCTGCCATCTGCTACATAGGCAAGGCGTACTCTTGTGTGTATGACCTTCAATAGATCAGTGTGCCGAGAGAAGAGAGGAGAAAGGATAAATTTTCCCAATGAAACACCTGTAGTTGTTCATCCCCTCATGGGAAATGCCCAGCCAAAGAGAGTTGGCAGGGTTGCTGAGGCCCAAAACTCAGCACAAGTCAAAAGCGCCTTCTGGTGGGAACTGTAGTAAGGTGGTGGAAGGCACCAGGCAAGTCTGGGACAAAAGGAGCAAAAATCAAAGTGCAAATTAAGTTAAAGGTTGCCATTGTCAGCCTCCCCATGTGTCTCTCACCCATGTCTCTTCTGAGTGTCTCTCCATGTGTCTTCTCCATGTCTGCTAAGTCCCTGTGCAAGTCCAAAGCCAAGAAACAAGAGCACACATTTTTCTCACATGTCTGTCTGCCTGTGTATCTCTGTGTGTCTCTTCTTGTCCTGCGTCTCTCCAACTGTTCTCAGTCCACCCGCCTCTGTGTTCTATAACTTCCCTTGGCTGCAGAGCTCCACCCTCACTAGGTGGGGCAGGCACCAAAGTCCTTCCCTGCTATGGGACGTCTCTGTTACACATCCAGTGTGGTCCTGCTCTCCCCGGGGCCTGCTCTCCAGCAGGGCCTGGGCATGGATGCTCACAGCTCCCTGAACCTAAACCCCAGTTCCCCAGACTCAGGAAATCCAAACTCCCCAACTCTTGGGAGCTCCCCAATTTAGATGGCCCAGTCCTTTGCTGACTAGGGCTTGGCTTTCAGCTCCTGAAGGAATTTTTTGTTTTATCTTTAGCCAATCCTTTGGGACAAGGGAAACTGGAGGTTCCATGTTACAAAGACCTGCTTGACCTGTTCAGAGAAAGTGAGGGAAAAATAGCCTATTTTGAGGAGCTAGGCCCACAGGACAATAAGTTGGTTGATTTCTCAGCATTTTTTCAGATGTGCTCATTTTTTTTTTTTTAAAGATTTATTTATTTATTTATACAACCTCTGGGTACAGTCAGAAGCGCAGGAGGGTGAGAGAATTCACCAGAGCTAGAGCGGGGAGCAGAGCAGGCAGAAGGACGGAAGTACACTGCTGAGGGGAGCAGCGGGCGGCAGGAGAGGTCTGCGCGCCATGTGGGACCCTCCTCAGGTGGCTGGGGAGCAGCCAGGGATCGAACTGGTGCTGCAGAGGCTGCGGGCAGCTTCACAACCCAGCGCTCAACCGCTGCGCCACCCGGGAGGCCCTCAGATGTGCTTATTAAGATAAAAGATTTGACAACTAAGGGTACAAGAGGAATGTGGGCTTGAGGGGGATTTACTAGGAATGACTGAGGGAGGTCTGGGAATTTTTTTGGAATTAGAACTCAGGTGCCACTTCCCATTGTCCCAAAGGAAGTCTACACAGTGGCCAGGATAGTGGGGCATGGGTACTCTCCTCATTGTCCGGGACTGGAAGCCCCAAGGCCCTCTCAAGGAGGGCAGGAGTCCACAAGCCTGACAGTGCCCCCAAGCAGTCATGAAACAATTCTTTCGCTCTGTACTCCTAGGTGGGAGCTTCCCGTGTGTCTGCTGAATGAGCTGGATGAGGCTACAGCCAAGCTGGCCAAACTCTCCTGGCCTAGCGCTCCCAGACTGGCCTAGGCAGACTGCTGGCAGTGACTGAAGCCTCACAGCCCAGCTCTGACCCCTATGTGTCCTGTGGCCGCCAAACCTCTCAGCATTAGCCTGCTCTTCCAGATGGCAATGCAGCTCTGGACAGGCCCGCACACCACAACCCATCTTCCTGCAGGTGTGCAGATGGCTGCAGGACCGCTGGCTGTGGGCAAGAGGAAACATCCTGTGGTTGTTTCCCTGGGGTTCTTCTCAGGCTGGATGAGTAATCAAAACTGAACATTAGCAAAGGAGAAACTGTTCATTTAATAACATACGCAGGAAATTTTAAGGATTGACAGAGCTGACCAGAAACATTTCTCCTGCATTTAGGGACCTGAGGCATCAAGGATAGAGCGGGGAGACGTATCATGACAGACAATGAGGAGAGGAACTCATCTTTTCTCTGAGAGTAAAGGTCAGATTCTTAAGTAGAGAGAATATGTTTACTGACAACTTCAGAACTGGAAGACACACCCGAACTACCTTCCTCTAGGTGCCAAATGGGAGAGCAATGATTGCTTCTTAGGGAAATGGCAGACACTTATGACATAACCCTGTTCTTTGAGGAGGGAGGGGAGAAAGACTTAGGCAAGACCAGAGGCTTCTCCTAGCCTGGATCCTCACAGCAATCATACAAATCAATCTGCATCCTTGAAGGAGTGGTGACAGGCCTCCCAGGCTCACAGGGCTTTGAGTCACCACCAGTTCGCATACCAACGTGACAGGCCCATACTCTGGGCCTCTTGAGTAAAGCCTATCTGACCCTTCTGGGGAGATGGACCCCATGCTACCAATGTACAGTCACCATCCTGGGTGTCACAGCAGACATTTCTGCATATCCATTGGATGCCCTCAGGGTGCTCACCATTCACAGCACCGGTTTCAATGGTGACTGAACACTGGGATCACCTGGAGAGTTTATGATTTCTGAGTTCTGTAACACTTAGGGCAGGGAGGGTGATGACTAAAAGGAAAATTAGGGCCAACATACCCAGGCCCCCAGGAAACACTTCCCAGAGCTAATAAATCTCAGGGAGAGCCAACAAATGCCCAGAGGGCAGGCTGATAAAGCCTGAGAAGAGCAAGAGGAGGCAAAGGAGGAAAGCAGACCCCCCACCCCCAACTTGCAGCCTGGGCTGGTAAAACTATACCTCAGGAGCACAGTAGAGGGGAAGTGACTTAGAAACTGCTGCCTGGACTGATAAACCAATACCCAGGGAGCATGCGCACAATACACCCCAGGAAGGTATGGTGTGAATAGCTCCTGCACCCCATTTAAGCCAAGAGCTCCCTGCCTTTGCTGGCAGTTGTTCTTACCTGAACTCTGCCTGCCTGGGACCTTACCTTGGGTATACTTTTGTCTATAAATAAATTTTGCTGTTACTTCTGATAAAGATATGACTGT
Organism: Talpa occidentalis; assembly: GCF_014898055.3. Taxonomy (NCBI): domain Eukaryota; kingdom Metazoa; phylum Chordata; class Mammalia; order Eulipotyphla; family Talpidae; genus Talpa; species Talpa occidentalis. Next base: position 53,622,947 of record NW_023600993.1, read on the forward strand.
CAATTCTTCTCATGCCACAATCAAACTAGGAACCCCCAAACCCAGAAACATCTAGGATCCCCCAAACCCCACTCCAAAGTGTGATTTAATTGGTCTGAGGTAAAGCCAAGGCCCTGGGAAGAAAGTCAACTGATCCTAATAAGCAGCAAAGTGAGACCCACTGATGCGGAGCTGGATGGATGACCCGTGTAAGAGAGCACTAAGAGAGGGCTTCCAGGGGGCCTCCCCTGCCTGGGTGGAGGGAGACACCAAAGGTCAAGGTAGGCTTCTTAGAGGTGGCCACCTCCGGGCTGCTTTGAAGGATACCTAGGAGTGGGTCAAGTGGCTCAGAGTAACAAGACAGTGGGGAGGGCAAAGAGAGACAGAGAACTGCAGGTAGATGGGAGGGTAGGGGAGGAGGGCTTGAAAACTGTGCCAGAATATTAAAGTTCACTGTTTCTGAATGCTGAGATAAGGAGGCAAGAAGGGGCAAAATCCTATGGGGACTCGTAGGATTTTAATATGAAAGCAATAGCAACAACTAAAGAACAGGAAGGGGTTGGGGAGCAGGGTGAGATAGATCCTCTGGCATCTTGATTCCTCCAAAATCCAATAACAGATACCATTTTACCCAGGGTGTAGCCTGGAACACACAGAGCTAAGTGCTTTACACATACTAGTACTATCATTCTTAAAAATATCTTTATACCACCCATGTGAGGTGGTTATTATCCCCTCTTTACAGGTGAACAACCCAAGTTAAATAACTCCACTGGGGGTCACACTGTAGTTAAGTGACCCAGCCTACTCGATCCTACACAACAAAGCCAGAATTCCTGCTATGCTTTAGTCCCGCCAGGCTTCTGCCTGCCTCCTAGGCTCCGCTGGCTTCACTAATTGCTCAGCTAATGTTTGCATTTTAATGGGGGCCTTCTGTTACCTTAAAGTAAAGCAACCACTTTTCCTAATTGATCCAGATGTCTGTGCCCCAATGGCACAATCTAAATGTTTAAAACCAACCTGATCCCTGGAAATCATTTTGATCTGCCCAACAAATTTGCAGGCTTTTAGTCACGTACATTTATAACTTCTAAATGCAAACCAGATCCCCAGGACAAGATGGAAGGACTTGAGCTGATTTCCTGGCCCTCCTGGCCCCCCATTGTAGGAAGGATTATTAAAAATACAGATTCCCTAGGTTCCTCCAGGCCTACCAAATCAGGGTGTCAGGAGTGAGGCCTTGGCATCTGCACTGGCGAGGTCACCTAACATCAGAGGCTGACCCAGTCGTTGCCTCTCCAAGAGGGGTCTCCAGAAGTAACTGATGCTTCTCTTCCTTCTGCACAACATCTTAAAGGTAAGGCTCTCCTGTGCAAAAGTTTAAGAATGAGATGTCAATTTCCTGCAAAGCTGCACTCTTGGCACAGAATCTCCCTGTGTCCTGAGACTGCTCCTGTGGTGACTCAGCTAGAAGAAATGGGGGGCTGTGAGACACTGATGAAGAGGAGGAGTGGAGTTAACTGCCATGCCAGCTTTTAGCTGATTGATGATCCTTTCTCTTCCCACCAAAGAGCACTCTGCAGCTAGGTCCTGCCTGATTTCCCTCAGTCTTGCTCAAATGCCTATTTGCAAAAATATGCACCTAGGTGCCAGGCCACTCTTTTGTGGGATGTGTGGTGGGAAGACGGGGTGACCAAGTTGAGCATCTGAGGGAAGGTAGATTTTAACAGCCTGGCACTGAAGGATTTGTTTTGCAAATTAGAATCATAGAGATCACCTGCCTCAGTGGAAAATGCTTTCATGTGGAAGCTAACATGGAAAACATTGCCTGGAACCACCCACCAGACTCCCGTTGGATGCTCCTGGTGACCATCTTTAAGAAACAAGGGATTTTGATCCCCTGCCAACTTTTGCTGCTCAAAATAAGAAAGAAACTTTCCTGGCCACACTCTCCATTGAGGGTTGCGATTTAGTGCAGCAAGTATGAAACCATTTCTTGCAACTGAAGGCCACTGAAGCCCCAAGAACCAGGACAGGGGTTCCCAGAGACAGGCAGTGACCTGCTCAGGGCCTGCCACTTGGGGGCAGATCTGGGCCGGCTCATCCCTCCTGCCAACTAGATGCCTTTCCAACTGGTGAGATTCCACTACTTACCTCTTTCTGGGAAAAACCCAAGGAGTGTGGTTTATGGGTTTTTTTTTTTTAATCTTAAACCTGGAAAAGTTAACCAAATGTTCAAAGACTATAAAACTTGTATAATTATAAGCTTGACCTAAGGTAAAATTCAAGACACAAGGGAAATGACTCCCTAGGATAGCATTGGGAAAGATTCCTTTTGAGAGTTAGGGGAGGGCGTGCTCCGTGCTTGCAGGGGCCTCATGACTTGTCTTTTTGTCCTCTAGGTGACCATCCCATCCCCCAAGGAAATAAGAATCATACTTGGGTAGAAGGTTTGGTTCAGTGCCACCTGATTATTTGGCCTTCTGGTATATCCACATCTCTGTGGCCATACCACTTTCCCAAATGTGTGAGGATATCAATGCCACATCACTCACAAAACCAGGTTCTAACTTCCCAAGCCACAGTCCAGGTGAGCTTTCCTGCCACCAGGTGGAGACTGACTCAAATCTATCATCTAGAATATTCTTTGCATATTCAAGAGACAGATTATTTGAGTTGGAAAGCTCCTCGGTGAGTCCCAAACCTAACTGAACAGAGACACCAGTGAAGCAGCTAAAATATACAGAGATCTGCAAGTAGGTGATTTTAAGGAATCACTGTTTTGCTCAGTGTGATTGTGGTGTTTGAGATAAAAGCAATTTGCTTTCGAACATTCAGGCAAAATAGCAGAGGGGCAGAGTGGGCACAGGAAATAGTGGGACATGTAAAGAAGGTCACTGGGGAACATCTACTGTTTATAAGGATATGGACAAGGTCTTGTCAAACCAATAAGGGCTAGAGGAAGCAACCTTTGGGAAATTACCATCCCTAGCCCATAAGTAGCAAGGGGGAAGGAAGGGTCAAGGGCTTGCAGACAGGCGTGTGATGTCAAGGAAAGCTGGCTGCATGGCCTTCCAGGAAGGAACACAACCATTGCCAGCCGTCCAGGAGGAGGGAACCAGGGAAAGCACAGGCCAGTCTCAGCATCCTCCTCATTAACTCTCCATAGATTTGTCATCCAGCAAAGTAGGAAAATTCTCTTTGAGTTTATTTATTTTATAACTCTTATCACCCACTAAAATATGGACTCCGTAAGTTAACTGTCTGCCACATCCATATTTTCCTTTTAACCTGTGAAACAATCTCTAAATGTGTCCCTCCACCCCCACCTGTTACAGCCTGTTCTCTTGCAGTATTTTAGACTTTCTTGCTTTATGCAAAGACTACAATCTCTTTTCTAAGATATTGAGCAAGGCAGAGCATAAAATTTAGAATTTTTTGGATATTAGAAATGATATTGTACATATAACATCTACTCACACATGTCATCAAGCCCAATAGTATTTCTGTAACAGCAAAAGAGAAATATTCACATCAGTGGGCTAAATAGACTATTAATCACCTTGAGCCAAATGAGGTCAGCATTTTGAAGATCTGTGAGTTTTGGTCAGGTTCAAGTTTGGTTGTCAAATGAATTACATATATATATATATATATATATATTCAGTTTTAAGATTTTTCTGGATTTCAGATAAGGGATTATAGACTTGAATTTCTGTATTTCACAGAGAGGAGGAAGAATAGAGCATGTATCTGCCAACAATGATAAAACTAGTCAGGAGTCCAAGAGGCAGAAGTTCAAATACATAAAAAGGAGCCTCCTTTTAAAGAAACTATACAGTTCTACCTCCTGCATTCCTGCATGTTGCTGTCAGAACTGAATTTCTAAACCCATGGCTTCAATGAGTGAACACGTTCCACGATTCACCAACATTCTCCTCTGTAGCCCTATATACACAAGTCGTTAGTGATCTAACCTCTACCCCCTGTCCTACCTCCAGGAGTAACCATTATTGGAAGATCCTCCACCCTGGACAGTTCCAGCCTTTATCTCAACTCTGCCTGGAAGGCTGTTGTCCTCCCTTTCATTCTGCTGAAACTGAACTCAACTCTCAAGAGTCATTTCTGCTGTTAACTCTCTTCCCTGACACCCATACTTTCCTGAACACAGCTGGGCATAGGAATTCAGGACGTTGTTGCACTCCTGAAAAATGAGATTCCATCAGCAAGGTGATGCTACACATGTGAGCCCCCAGTGCCTAGAAGCAGGCACATTGGAAGGGCTCTGAGCACATGTACGCAATCTCCACATACCCCATTCCCTGCTGAAAGTACTTTGGCAGCTCCAACTACTTCTAGGATAAAGCTCCAAATATTAACAAGGCCCTGTTATTAGACTTCCGTTTACCTTCCTTTCTTTCTTGCCCAGCTCTTGGTCCTTCCATCTGTGGTCAGCTACATTACTTTGTTCAGCTTATGGGGAGCCCCATGTTCCTGCCACTTTTACCTGGCTAGTCCTTCTCCTGCTCCTCTCAGTGTTAACATCATTTTCTTACAGAATATTATTTCTTTGCTGCATAGCCTATGTGGCAGTGACTGCTGGCTGCCCATCCAATATGCATTCTTCCCTTTTCCCTTGTTCCAGAACCATTCATTTATTTTGAGGTGACAATGAGGCCAACTAAAAGTTTGTATTTCACTGCCTTTCTTGTAGCCATGTGACTGGGTCGATGGAGGATATGTAAATGGAATTTGGTTGATTGATGCTCTTCACAGGGTTATCCCACATATTCTTCGTCCTTTCTGAAATATGAACCTGATGGCTGGAGATCCGGCAGCCATCTTGGGCCATGAGATGATATGCTAGAGCTTGTGGACCAGAATTTGTGGAAGAGACGTGGGTCCCTGATGACTTCAGAGAAGCCATACCAGGCCTCTCTGGACTTCACGAATGAGAGAAAAGTAACTGCTAATGTGTTTAAACCACTGTGATTTAAAACCCTGCTTATCTAATCTTATTCTTATTTGAATTTATAATTAAACATATATTTAAGGGATTATTTGATTAATGTCTCACTTCCATGCTAGATTGTAATAGTTTACAGGGCAGGTGCAGTGTGGAATTTTGTTTAATGCCACAAAGCCACTGTAACAATGTAATACTATATGACAACTAACTAACTAACTAACTAACTAATAGCCTCTCATTTTGTATCAGCTTTGCAAGTTTGCAACCAGGCCCTTCTCAGATCTCTAGGTTTAGCAATATGCCCTGCACCTAGAAACGACTCTCAGATACTTGAGCTAAAGAAAAGGTTCCTACAAATAAAAATTCTTTGGTGTTCCTCTGTCATTTCTCTACTGTCTGTTGATCAGGAGAGTCTCAACTTGTATAGTCCTATTTCTGTCACTGGGCTCCTCTCTTGCCATTATTCTCTAGTTTTTTATACTCCAGCCAGGCTGAACTACACACACTTCATGAAGATACCATGCTTTCCTCTTTCCTCTGGCTACATGTATGCTGTTCTTTTATAGGGAACTCAATTTTCACCTAGTTAATGTCATTCACCCATGGGGTCTTACCCTTGACATCGCCTTCTCCAGGAATACAGTCTCTTGAAACCCAGGTCAAGCCCTTCTCCATGATGCTCCCAACGTCTCCCCTAACTCCCCATCACAGCACTTGCAATCCTGAATTATTTCCTGTGTCTCCTTTGTTCTGGGTTGAATTATGTCCTCCTAACAAGTGTTGCAGTACTAACCACTGTACTTGTAAATTTGGAAATAGGGTCTTGTAGATAAAATCAAATGAAGATGAGGTCATACTAAATCAGGGTGGGCCCTTAATCCAATATGACTGATGTCCCTATAAGAAAAGGAGAAGAGACACAGAGATAGACACATAGAGAGAGGAGAACAGGGTGTGAAGACACAGACGCACAGAGGGGCAGAGACTGGAATTATGTAACTGTAAGGCAGGGAAAGCCAAGGATTATGGGAATAACGAGAAGCTAGCTTGAGAGATCAGAGTCCTGAAGACACATTGATTTTGGACTTCTAGTCTCCAGAACAGTTGGAGACTGCTATTGAAATCCTATGAGAGACTGAATATATGAATGAACAATGACCAGACGATGTACAAAAATAGACCTATGACCTACAATCTGAAGAAACCAGCCCAGGAAGTAGCTAGTCGGGATAGACTAATCTCTATAGCAACTAGCCCCAAGGCAGTCAGCCCCAAATAGGCAGGACCTGATTAACAATAGGCAGCATCCTGCTTTTTCACCTCACCTTCCAAGTTGAAATTGACAAGAGAAAGCCAAGTACACACTCCTGACCAATCCCACAGAACACCCAGCTCCTAATTAGTTTGCCTCCAGCTTCCCCAGGCCACTGGTCTCCACTTAGGCATGCTTGAAGCCTTCCTTTTTTGCTGCTAGAAAGCTTTTCCTCTACCTGCCTTTGGGTCCCTGTCAAAGGGAAGTGCTGGGGCTGACTCCCTTGCTATTGTCAGTTCTGCTTAATCTCATTGAGGAGTCTTCATTTACTTCCACTCCTGGGGAATGCGTTCAGCCAGCAGCTTCAAATAAAGGCCAACAGTGCTCGACTTCCTTTATGCCCTTCTCTGACTTCATTTCTGGTCGTTTTAGAGAGGAGAACTTATTTTTAACAGCTTTCTAGCTAATTAAAATACCTTGTTCACCATAAAATGCCAACACCTAGCTTAATCCCTGGCATATAGTAAGAAGATGGAAATGATAGTTCTTTCTTTCCTGCCTGGTTAGATGTTGCCTGGCCAGAACATTGTACTTCTTGAGGAAAGTTGTTAAGCAGAGCAAGTATGGCCTCATGGTTATTTAATATCCTAATATAAAGCAGCTAGATAATGTGACGCTGAGTGGACGGTTTAATCACAGCTGGTCAATATTTATGAGGCCAGAGACCCAGCTGTGCCTTATGACTTATTTACAAATCAATTCTGGAGTCCATAAGCCTCCTTGTGAGGTCCACCTGTTCCTAGGTACTGGCACTAGCAACATAGCCAAAACAAGCAGGAAAGAACCTGTCCTCCTTCCTGCAATTCAAAAGACAATTCAGGCACCCTCCTGCTATTTCCCTGCAGCTGAAAGAATTTTCTGTTGCATAAAAAGGCCTGTTTAGCTACTCTTCACTGCAAGCCTCAGCAGTCTCTCCACCAATCCCCTCCAGGTAGTCACCTTCAAAACAGAAAAATCAGACAGACAACGTATACCCTAAGGCTCTGGTTTTGCATCCCGCCTGTGCATCAGAGTCACCTGCCAAACTTGTTAAAAGTATAGGTACTGGAGCCCCACCCGGCTCTGCTGAACCAAAGCCTTTTGAGTGTCGCCCATGCTGGCATTTGACCTTTAAACATGCTCCATGGGTGCATGGATTTTGGGGTGTCTGAAACCAATCTGAAGACTGACTTTGCCTTTTGGGTCCTTGGAATCAATAGCAAAATGCTGCATGCTTGTGGACCTGAGAGTTGTGGCAATTCAGGACTTTTTTTTTTAAGAATTGGGGTACAGGCCAGAGGCGTCGGGGGTGAGAGGATTCACCAGAGACAGAGTGGGGAACAAAACAGGCAGACCAACAGTAGCAGCAGGATGGCTCAGGGCAGAATCTCTATGATTGGAGCAAACTGAAAAAAGAGAAGTCCGGGAGCCCTCGGTGGCTTTTGCAAGCTTTTATTGGAATTTTATGGGGTACACAGCAGGCAGGGGTGCAGGGGGGCAGGAAGCTGGTAGGCCTCTAGCCCCAGGCAAGTCTTCACTCTCACTGGGCTCTCTGGCATTCTCTTGTGGCCTTGTTCTCCTTCCGTCTCTCTTTCACTCTGCTGTTCTGCTGGCGTACCCATGACGCCACCCTTATAAGCCCAGTCTCAGCCCAGGTGTACTCACCTATGCATGCCCACACTCTACTCCAGGTGCCCGCCATCAGGCATGCATTCAGGACCACAGGGATCCATCGGCAATCCTAATGATGGGAAGGCAGAAAAGCCTGATACTTTACTTACCCTACACTGACCGAAACACACTGCTGAGGGGAGCAGTGGGTGAGACAGGGGAGGTCTGCTGTGCCATATGGGTATCTCCCTGGCTGGGGATCGAACCTGTGTGGCAGTGGCTGTGGATTGCCTCACAGGCTGCATCTCAACCCCCTGTGCCACTAGGGAGGCCCTCAATTCAGATCTTAATGTGAAGTGTCTCTGGTCTATCCAAGAGGCAGCATGCAAGACAGAAATATTCTGCCTGGCCCTGCAGCCTCCCAGCTGTGCGGTTTCTGGGAAATTGCTTGCATTCTCTGAGCCTGTGTCCTAATTGGAAAAATGAAGAAGTAAAGATGAAATTAATTTTGAGGATTAATGGATAAAAAAAGAGCAACAACAAAAACCATATTAAGCTCTTACCTATGCTGGGCAACTGGCAACTGGACAACTGGCAATCCTCTCACCCCCGACGCCTCTGGCCTGTACCCCAATTAATGGATAAAAAAAGAGCAACAACAAAAACCATATTAAGCTCTTACCTATGCTGGGCAACTGGCAACTGGACAAGAATGAGTAAGAAAGACAAAATCCTGACCCTCAGAATTTATGGTTTCATCAAAGAGACAGACTTTAAGTAGTTGCACAAATGAACAGGCCATCCATTTGCTATAAAAGGAAAAGCATAGACTGTTACGGGAGGGTGACCCCAATGAGCATGAGTTGGCCTGACGGTCTCTGGAGGCCCTCAGGGAAGACATGACGTCTGAGATCTGAAGATGAAAAGGGACACCTGGCAATGAAAGGGGTCGAGTACTACAAGGAAACCAAGTGAGAGATGTTCTTGCCAATGGTGAGGTAACTCACACACTTTAAACAGAAAAGGAGCCAGGTGTAAATGGAAAAGGCTAGAGAATTTGCTTATTGTTGTAGACAAGTCTTGGGATTCTTGCCAATTTGCCTACATTCATCTCTGAGAATTGACTTCCTTCAGTCTCAGGAGCAGGGATGCCCTGCAGCCATAATTGGCCACACAAACTCACTCCCTCCTCAAGCTGTCCAGACCAGGGTGAACATTGGCTGGCTTCTTACCATTTGACATTTCCCTCGCTTTGAATCAAGAAATAGATAAGAGTTGGAAGACACTTAAGGACAAAAAATTAAACTAACAATTTAGACTCTCTGAGAGCTTCCTGGTTTCCACTTCATAGTGAGTCTGGTGGTTTAGCATTTCCTTAAATTCCACCACCTAGCCAATATGAGCAGGTTATTGTCATTCCTAACTTAACAATTTTGAGGCCCCTCTGCCTCTCTTCATGAAGTCTGACAGGGTCCTGTGGACTAAGAAATGTTAAGCATTCATTGTTCTAAGTTATACTAAATCACCCCCAATGCTCAGCTCTCCCCCTGATGGTTTCCATGCCTGACTCCCTCACAGAACCAGTTCCCGTGGATGGTTTTGCTCTCGGTGGCGCTTGACGTAATTCATATCAGATGCTTTTGGTCAGGCAAAAGCAGGCACTGCAGAGTCGCACAGTGGCTTCTGAAGCTCCTCTCCCGTGTCCTGACATAAAGGAAGATGCCTCCGCAGTGGTAGGGCCTGACATACCGCCCACATTTGGCTCCTGGGTGGAGTTGTGAGGCAAGGCCCAAAACAACTTGTAAATCAGACCCCTTCCCCTCCCTCCTGCTATTCACGACAGCGAACCAGAAGGTGATAGAGCCCCATGAAGTGTGTGTGTGTTTGGGGGCGAAGGGGCTTAATATTTACTGAGCACCTACTCTGCACCAAGTATTCACTGTAGTAGGGATTTTTTTTTCAGTTGACTCTGTTACTTTGTGAAATAAATATTTTTTCCCACTTTACAGTGAGGAAACAGGGACTCTGAGAGGTTAGAAACACACCCCTTTGCAAGCAGCAGCACAGATCGAATCACAACCCACTTGTGCTCTGTCACTTCTCAAAAGCCCAGTAACTCACCCTGTTAATCAGAGCTGCAGGGAGGTGAGAGAAGGCCGGGGAACTATTGCAAGGAGAGGCTGAGGGTCCACATGATCATGGGCTTTGGGGCAATAATGAGAATAAGAAGGGGATTCCATGCCTGAAGGAATGTAAGGGCAGACTTCTTTGCGGTTTTTCAGAAGTAATGAAAAAAAATATATATGGATCTATACATCTTTCTGGCCCTTCTGGCTCTAGGCGTCTCAATTCCCTGCTGTTGCAGGCACATTGGTCTCTGCATGACTCTGGAAGGGAGATGGCCTTGGGAAATATCTTGTACTTTTGGATCTTGCACTTTCTTAGCCATGTGACCTTGAGCAATTTCCTTATCCTCTCTGATCCCTCATTTCCACCCTTGCAAGGTGGTGGGAATAATGACATTTACTTTAGAGCTTTTCAAATGAGATCTATTGCCATAATTTTGCAAATGAGGAAACTGAGGGTCTGAAATATTCATTCATTCACTATTGAGAATGGCATGATAGGAGAGGCAAGGAGGAGGTCCACATAAAGCAGGACTTTCGGGCCTCCTTGGTGGCACAAGGGGTTAAGATGCAACCTATGGAGCTATCTGCAGCCACTGCAGCACAAGTTCAATCCCCAGCCAGGGAGCTACACACATGGTGCAGCAGACCTCTCTTGATTCACCTGCTGCTCCCCTCAGCAGTGTAGTTCGGTCAGTCTCCCTTTTCTGTTCTCCACTCTGTCTCTGGTGAATCCTCTCCTCCCCCACTCCTCTGGCCTATACCCCAGTTCTTATACGCATAAATAAAAATCTTTAAAAAAAAAAGTAGGACTTTCCTTGATTAATAGTGGGCATCCTGACTTTTAAAGTGATTGAGAGGGCCTCCCCAGTGGTGCAGCGGGTTGACTGCAGTGCTGTGAAGCTGTCTGCAGCCTCTGCAGCACAAGTTCGATTCCTGGCCAGCCAGGGAGATACCCATGTGGTGTGGCAGACCTCTCCTATCTTGCCTGCTGCTCCCCTCAGCAGTGTCTTCGGTTGTTCTGCCTGTTCTGCTCCCCGCTCTATCTCTGGTTAATTCTCTCACCCTCCCATGCCTCTGGCCTGTACCCCAGTTCTTGTATAGATAAATAAATCTTAAAAAAAAAATAAAGCAATTGAGAAATCTTGTCCTGATGAAAGGTAAAACAGAGGGCCTACCTGGTGGCGCAGACAGTTGATCGCAGCACTATGAAGCTGTCCACGGCCTCTGCAGTGTGGGTTCGATCCAGGCTGGCCACGGAGCTACCCATGCAGTGCGGCAGACTTCTCCTTTCTCACCCGCTGTTCCGCTTGGCAGTGTATTTCAGTAGGTCTGCCTGTTCTGTTTCTGCTCTGTCTCTGGTGAAGCCTCTCACTCTCCTGTGCCTCTGGCCTGTACCCCAGCTCTTGTATAAATAAATAAAATCTTTTTTTTTTTTTAAAAAGAGAGAGTGTAGGGTAAATGGTTTTTCAGGCTTTTCTGCCCTCCCACCATCGGGATTGCCCTGCCTGATGGGGCACCTGCAGTTGTTACATTGTTGCAAATGATCTTGTTTACTTTGTGGGCCATGAGAGGAGTGTTGAGATAGTCACCAAGAGAAGCAAAAGAGAAGTAGAAGCAAGAGAAGAAGAAGGAGAGAAGCAGGAGAGAGAGGAGAAAAAAGAAGCCAAAGAAGCCGAGAGTGAACACTTGCTGGGGGCTTGGAGGCCTGTTGGCCTCCTGGCCCCCTGGCACCCCTGCCTGCTGTGTACCTGGTTGCTGCTCCATATGTAACAGCTCAATAAAAGCCTGAGAAAGCCACCCTGGCCTCCCAGGACTTGTCCTTTACTTGTCTGCTGAATCAGAAAAACCTGCACTGTGCCTATCCTGCCCCTACAGAGAGGTAGAACAGAAAGGAAGCAGAGAAAATTTACAGTGCTGAGAGTCAGGGACCCAGTGTTTGGCTCTGAGAACTGGGGCACAGAGATGACTTCTCAGGAGTCTTGTGAGACTTTGGATAAAGTCAACTGATCCCTGGGCAACAGGGAAGGTAGTTGATATCAGTACCAAGGAAAGGAGAAGGAAGTGGCTCTGGGCTCAGAAAGCTGGCATTGATGCATTCTAGTGATGGTTTTGGCCAATCCCTAGGGGGTGCTCTGTAGCTGGACTGGCCATTCAAATAGGTCTTAGCTGAGTTTGGACTTTTCATCTCCACATTGATCAGTCATTAGACACAGTCACAGCCAACAGGTAAGTTAGACAAGTAATTGATTGCATAAGTAATCAATTATGTATAGCTAAGAATAGTTTGTTAACACTATCTTTTCTTAAACTACTTACTTTATCTTTCACTTTCTTCCCATAAAAGCCCTTCACTTTGTCCCTCCTCAGGGGCACACTGAAACCATCCAGTACCTCTCTGAGTTCTTCTAGGCTGGCAAATAATCAAACAATCATCTGACAGATGAGTGAGAAGATAGAACTTGTGGGACAATTTAGAGACTCAGTGTTCTGGTAGAAAAAGGGGAAGAGGGAGAGTAAGATTTTCACAAAGGTTCAATCTACAAGTGCAGGTGGAAGGGAGGCAGAACGATGATGCACAGCCCACTGACAGCAGCAGGAAGCTGCTTCCCTTTCCCTACACTCAGGCCTGTAGGAGAAGCAGAAGAGGAGTTACCAGAAATAAGAAGAGTTGAGCTCAGAAAGAGAAGGCATATCGGAGCTGTGTAACCACTGCCTTTGGCTAAGGACAGGAAGAGAAGGCTAATAGCAGCTGAGAAATGGAAACATGTCAACCTTTGCTCCCCCACCCCACCATTCTCCCATTGGCTGAACCCCAACAGAAGCTAGAAGGCAAGGGAGCCCACTGGGGCAGTCCATGGAGGTCAGCCCCTCTTGAGGACAGAATAGGGTGGAAAATTTGGGAATACCCAGCACAACTACCTACAAGAAAGGAGGGGGCCAGACCCATGTGAAGGGAAGAAGAACCTCAAAGCCATTAGCTAGATAAGATGGGGGGATGGCTCCACTGACAGAAACATGTTATTCACTAGTGACCACACAGCAAGAGAAGGTTTTGATTTGAAGTCTCTCCTTAAATTTACCTGATCAATATTAAAAGGTCAGTTCCAAATGGAAAAAATATGAACCAACTCCTCAAATCAGTAAATAGAGTCAGTAATGTCAATTGGTATTCTAAATGGGGTCAAGACATGAAAGGCTAATCTCCTTGAACCTTACGAAATGTTACTAAGTGGACACGACAATGTGCCACTTCAGGAATAAAGACTATTCTAACTGCTGGCAGCCCAGTGCAGGCATTGCCTGTGATGAATCGAGTCTCACCCAGGCTGTGGCTGTGTCCAGTGACTGATCAATGTGGAGCAGAAATATCCAAACCCCTTCACCCCAATTAAGGCCCAGTCTGAATGTCCAACTCCGTTACAGAGCGCCACCTTTGGCTTGTCTGAAACCATCCACGGGACGCATCCAAGTCCAACTTCTGCCTGTGCTCAGTGCATTTCCTCAGGTGTGTTGATACCAGAAACAGTCCCTAGTACACATCTGTCATGCCCTGCAGCTAGAAGTCTACTTTCTAGAGTTCAATCTGCCACCATTGTTAGAAGTCCCCTTGTTAGCAGTCCTTATGACCAAAACTACAACTGAAAGTTTACAACCAGTAATAAAAACAGACATCTGAGATGTCTCATACTTTATCCAACACTCCTATGTTCCTTTAACCCACTCAGCAATCTGCAAAGGTCAGCAAGTACTCAAAGAACAGCAACCTTGTCTGTTTTATTACCTCACAAACACAGGAAGCCACACACGATATCAAAAAATCCTCTTACAGGCTACAAGTATATTTTGGATAACAATTGCCAAGCTGCTTCATGGAAGGTGTGTTCTAACAGGTATGAATAGTTGTCCTGTTTTAAAAAGAGGGAGTGATGTGTGGACTCACATGTTGGGTTAAGGTTCGTTTCTTCACTGTGGGACATGACAGAGCCTTTAATATGTTAATGTACTTTCTTAATCTTTAAGAAGAGGTTTCAAATGCAGCATTTCTCAAACTTACTTGACCATAAAACACCCATTACTGGGCCTCCCCAGTGGCGCAGCGGTTGAGCGCTGGGTTGCGAAGCTGCCCGCGGCCTCTGCGGCGCCGGTTCGATCCCCGGCTGCTTCCCAGCCACCAGAGGAGGGTCCCACATGGCGCGCAGACCTCTCCCGCCGCCCGCTGCTCCCCTCAGCAGTGTACTTCGGTCCTTCTGCCTGTTCTGCTCCCCGCTCTGGCACTGGTGAATTCTCTCACCCTCCCGCGCTTCTGACTGTACCCAGTGCATGTATAAACAAAACAAACAAACAAACAAATAAAAAGAAAGAAAGAAAACATGCCTCTAAAAAAAAAAAAAAAAACACCCATTACTGTCTCTCCAGGTCTACGGAACATGGTATTAGAAATGCCAACTTCGATGAAGGGTCTATTAGATAGATGCTTCTTCCACTGTTACTTGACTTTCTATTTACTTCCTTTTGTCTCTACGAAGAAGGAAACGTATTCTTGCATAGGTTCTACAAATGGCATTAGGAGACAAATGTCAGATGGGAAGGCTTCATTTCTCTGGGCCTCACTGGTAAGGGGAGGAGAAAGCAGGTGGTTGTAGTGCCTGTGAGAAGCGAGACTTGCTGAAAGAGGGAGGTGAACACACCTGGGGGAAGTGGATGGGCTGGAGGACAGGGGCATGAGGGCTGAAGGCTCTGGGGAGAGAGGAAGGAAAGTGTGGGGCTTTCTTCAGAGCCTCTGGCTTCCTAGTCAACCCTGCTGAGCCTGCCAAAGGCATGAATGCTTTCAAAAGAGCAAATGAGTGGGAGAAAAATGAGCCAAGGAGTTCTGTTCCAGCTGACTGATGTGGCGACTGGCATCACTACTCCCCAGGGCTTTGGGCTGCTCCAACTCACCACGCTCTAAGACAGGAGGAATCCCCTGCTGAAACTCAGAGGAACCACCTCTATGTCTGGGCTCACTCCCTCCCTTTGGTCCTGAAAATGTGAAGCCAGAATATGAGCCTGGCTATCTGAGACCACAGAGAAAAACAAACTCACATTGAAGAATATTCTCCTGCCTTATATTTTCTTAGCGAATTCTCAATGATTTACATCAAAGGGGAGATAAAAAATGTGGCTTATCCCAAATGGAAATAATTCCAATGTCTTATTAGGTGCTGGGCCTGTTTGCTTTTGAAAATTAGAATCTCAGATGTGCAAGAGTTTGACTTGTGTGAGGCCTAATGATGTCCCAGTTCAGAGAGCTGATTTGTCAGTGCCTGGCTCAATCCTTGCTCTGCTGCTTCCTACCTGTCTCCGCTTAGTTGTTCCCTTAAGAAGCTGGCCTTGAGACAAAGATTTGAGTGAAGGTATTACTTTGTGTGTGTTGGGGGGTGATCCCAAGAGTCACTGCTGGGGAGTAGAGAGTAAAACAGGAGAGGAGAGATGGTGGTAGGGAACCGATCAGTTTCCCAGTATGGGTGTGAGACTACTCCCATCAAGAGACCATGTAAAACTCAAAATTATCTTATCAAAAGATAGGAAGCTGGGATGTTTAATCCTCTAAGTCATATCCTTCATTACCTGATGGCTTCTCCTGCAAGCATTAACTCCTGGAAATTCTGGCTGCCTGGTATGGGAGTGGAGAGAAAACTTTAAGATGGAGAATTGCAGGCACTTGCATGGGGTATGCCAGAAGTGGAAGGGAATGTGGATGAACAGCAAGCGAGCTGGTATTTAAATATGTGGATCAAATAAGCAAGAAACTTTCTATACCTCATTTCCGCACTTGCAGTATAATTGACAGAACCATCTCTCTGATACTGTTGTGATGATTGCATGATATAGGGCTATAGAACATGCTAGTGATTTATTACTATGCAGCAAACCACCCTGAAAGTTAATGACTTAAAATAACTATAATCATCATTGTGCCTCACAGTTTGTATGGATAATTCATATGGACAAATCGCCTCTGCTCCATGATGTCTGGGGCCACACTTAAGACTTGTAGGTTGGGAGCAGAGTCATCTGAAGTCTTGATCAGGGATGGAACCTCATTTCTAAGACAGCTCACACACATGATTGACATGTCAGTGCTGACTGCTGGTAGCAGGTCTCAGCGCTCTGCTCTTCTCTACCTGTTTGGGGTTCTCTTTCTTCTTATTTGAGGTCTACCAGAGTGTTCTCATGATATGGTTCTGGCATCTCCCAGGCAATCTATCCAAGAGGCCAAGTCAGATGCTTCAATGACTTTTATGGCCTAACCTCAGAAGTCATATATTGTTCCTTCTGTCCTTTTTGATGGGTCACACAGGACAGCACTGGTTGATCATCTGATGAAAAGGCTACCCAAGGACGTGTATACCAGAAGGCAAGGGCCATCAGGGACCCCTTGGAGTCTGGCCCCTTGGAGTCTTTCTTTCACAAACAAAGAAAATGTGAGCTACTATTTTAATTCTAAGGACAAAAGAAAACCCGTTGGTGATGACCTGACTCTGAAGAGGCAGGGAGCCAAGAGCTAATTTTCCCGCCTGGTGCTTGCTCCTCTCCTCCCAGCCACGTCTCCCTGGGGTAGACAGCTAATTCTCTGCTTGATGAAAGTTCTCATCTCTAACCTTCCCTGGAGCCAAGCAGGTGGTGCTTGACTTTCAGCAGGCATCTCAGCAGGCCAAGTAAACAGAGAGTGTGGAGAGATCCATAACGCTATAATTAAGCAGAGAAAGGTGCTAACTGCAAATCCAGAGTCCCAGATGTCCTCCAAGGGGTAGTTAGGCCTGCACAGAATCTGTTAACTGGCAATAACTTTGAAAGGAGGGTTTGCCAGAGAGAAGCCGGAGTCAGCATAGATCACCTGCGGACAGCCCTGGACTACTCTACATCCAAGCCCATTTGTTTGAAACTGAAAGCTCTGAGCCAAGGAGCCCAGCCTGGGTCTGAATTAATGATGAGCATGAATGAGGTTTGGCATCACTTCCCTCGCAGAGAGGCAGGCATTTAATGAATTTTTCATGGTGTGCTCACGGTGCCACTTTTGGTTCCAGATTCTCAGAGCGTGGTGGCGCTGAGCGCGAGGGCTTCGCATCGCTGGCACAGGTGCTGTGAGGACGGGCTGGAGTGAAAGGTGGAATGAAGGCTTTATTCTCCACTTGCTCCAGTGCCACCCGCAGGAGAGCCCTTCTGAGTGCCTGCCCCATTCCCAACCATCTCCCTTGAGTAGCCGCAGTTGTACACGATAACACGTGCCTTCTGCAGCTCTAAGTGATCCTGTAGCAATGGTCTCTGGACGAACCATGAACCCATAAAGTCCCTTCCCCTGGAACTCTGCAGTGGAACCCGGTGAGACAGTCATTCTCTTGGGGTGCCTGGATCTTTCATCCTGGTCATTGTGAGCAGAGTATCTTTCACCAAGCAGCAGTAAGAGAGCCTTCTGGAGAGAGAAACAGAATGAAGTGGAAGTGAAGGAGCAGAGATGAGAAGGGAATGATAACCCAGGCTTCCCAAAGACCAATTCTGGACCCTTATCTCCACTCCACACGCATCTTCACCTCTGAGTTCTCAGAGATACTCTGCTGTCCTTATGGATTCTCATTCTCTTCCTAAAGTAGGATGGATTGGGGGTTTTGTTACTTGGATAACAGGCTAACGAGTTTGGAAGTTACTTCCCTCACTTCCCTTGCAGGTGGAAATGTCTTGATTTTTAAAAATGGGGTAACAGAAAAGTCACGTGTGCACAAGTTCACACGTGTGTGCTCTCTCTCTCTCTCTCACACACACAGAGTGAGACAGTTTGTCCTCCCTCTCCCAGAAATACCTAAACATTTGGGTCCAGAGCACTGTGCCAGAAAGAATGTGTGGGCCTTTGCTCTGCAGGGCTCACCTGGGGCAGGCACACCTGATACCCTGTTCATTGAAATGAACTTTCTGCAAAGATACCCTCTACACAGTCTGCCTACTTCTCACCATCAGACTATGTGGTAATCACTGAAGTTGGATTTTCATTTTTAAAGATTTATTTATTTATGCATACAAGAGGTGGGGTACAGGCCAGAGATGCAGGGAGTGAGAGGATTCACCAGAGACAGAGTGGGGAACAGAACAAGCAGACTGACTGAAATACACTGCTGAGGGGAGCAGCGGGTGAGACTGGAGAGGTCTGCTGTACTATGTGGGTTGCTCCCTAGCCAGCCGTGAGATAGAACTCGTGCTGCAGAGGCTTCAGATTGCTTCGTAGTGCGGTGCTTAACCCTTTGCACCACCAGGGAGGCCCACTGAAGTTGGATTTTCCAGTGAAAAGAGAAGCTCAAACTATTACGTGAATTTACTGTTTTGAAATGCTGCAAATAATTCTTAAAATGTTTAAAAAAAAACAACACTCTGAACACCAATAATCTCTATCTGAGAGCACTGTCAACCTGCAGCTTGAGGCCTGTTTCTGGACAGAATGTCAGACTCAGGTTGTACAGAAGGTACAGGTAGTGGGACTCAGGTTGTACAGAAGGTGTGACTTGACCCAAGAAGACCTAAGACCTGGAGGCTCACCAAACCAGCCTCCAGGCCTTGGGTCTTCTTGGGTTAAGTCTTCAGTAGCCCTTTGTAGCACCCCAAATGTGCTGTGACACTAAACACAGTGGTCCGGATTGTATCATCAGGGGTGGGTCCTCCTGGGTCAAGGCTGAGAAGATCACTGGGAGGGACATTTCTGTGGTCTGATTAGAAGAGCAGTCTCTAACAGGTGATGGAGAAACTGAACTTGATGGCTGGGCCACAAAGCTGATGGAGGAATGGCAAAAATAGTGAACCCACCCCTGCCCATTCCCAAAAGACAGGGTGAGCCTGAAGTTCTTATACATAAAATGGAGACAAGTCTCGGTGAGGCCTGATAAGGGACTTCCAACCAGCTGGGCAGATGGGACATGGAGCCAGTTCTAAGTTGATTAGAGAAACATGAAAAACAAACAAACAAACATGACATTCTTTAACCTGAGACCTGAGGTGCAAGTTCATTTTGATGACACTTGCAACCAGATGGTCCGGATAAAGTCATTGCACTGGGGCTGTACCAGTCAGGGTTCTACGGGGAAAACAAATCTCACCCTAGACATTTAAAATGGAGGTAATTGAATATATGTGCTTGACCTACAGGACATAAAGGAAGCCATGAAGGCAATCAGGGCTTTAGTGAGGCAACCCCAGAGATGAGAAAGAGCGAGAAGCCCCCACCACGTATAGGCTACAGGGGTGACAAGAAGTGAGGTCCTAGTGGGGCTTAGCACTGGGCATCAGAATCGGGGCAGGTATGCTGGCTGCAACTGGATCCATGGAGGAAGAGGGAGAGATAGAACAAAGGTGTCCCCCAAACAGATTAGAGTGAAATGCTCCACCTTCTTCCTTCCTTCCACACTCTAGTATCTTCCAGGGCCTCCAATTGACAGAGTTTGGGTGGAAATCAGCTTAAATGAAAGCCTAGGAAACACAGTCTTTCTAAGATAGAGAAGAAGCATGGCAAGGTTGGGGAGCAGAGCTGAGACAGAGAGGGTAAATTGGGCAGAAGAACCACAGATCATTTCAAAAGCACAAACACACAATGCGTGACTCCCATATTGGGTGCTGGCTCCTCATCCCTAACTGATGCCCCAATACCTGCCATCTGTAGATGCTTGGCTAGGAGGTGGCCAGATTGAAGTACTAGGGAAGGGAATGCAAGAGAACAGTCACTGTGGTCTTTCCAGAATTGTTATTTGTACCACAGAAACCTTATACCATGCACTTGTTTTAGAACAAAGTTTAGTTTCCCCTGGTTTCACAGAGAGACCAGTTGGGGACAAGAATGGGTGATATTCTGGCATTCCTCTGGGCACCAAACCACAGAAGTCACTTACTTGGAAGATGATTTCCTTGGTTTTATTGAGTTTTCTTCAGGATCAAATCTAGTCCCTAAATGTTTGTTTTTGTTTTTTTTTTAGTCTCTGGCACTTAGGTTCCTAAATAATGGATGCAGTCTTATCACCCAGTTTATATCATGACAAATTTGTGTAACAAAGGACAAGACTGTTACAGAATCATAGATATAATGTATGGTTGGGAGGCTGGTTGGGGTTTGTAAAATGTGTCATATGAACATATACATGACATAGTCCCCTCCTGACTTCCCCTCCCTGCGCTCTCCCACAGAGCCTGAAATATTAGATGGATAGTGGTTGGCGGTTTTAATTACAGGATGTCTTTTATGGATATTGGTCTCTCCAAGTTCGTAGAGCTGAAGAGCACGGATGGTTGCTCATGTCATACGTTGTGGTCGGTGTCCCTGGGAAACTGTGGTGTATTGGTTTTGTGGCCTTTGCTTCAAATTTCTCTCTGTAAACAGAGGTCTGGGTTAATTGCATATGGTGGAGCTTGATGTGGGATTGGGATTAATTTCTGCCAGTCTTATTTCCAACCACTCCCCTGACACACATCTATTCTTGGTCGTGTCCAGGCCATTTTTCCAACTTGGGGTGCCCTTCCCATTTCTCCTTGGAGATCTTTTTTTTTTTTTTTTTTTAAAGATTTATTTATTTATTTATACAAGCACTGGGTACAGTCAGAAGCGCGGGAGGGTGAGAGAATTCACCAGAGCCAGAGCAGGGAGCAGAACAGGCAGAAGTACACTGCTGAGGGGAGCAGCGGGCAGCAGGAGAGGTCTGCGCACCATGTGGGACCCTCACCCAGTGGCCGGGGATCAAACCGGCGCTGCAGAGGCTGCGGGCAGCTTCGCAACCCAGCGCTCAACTGCTACGCCACCCGGGAGGCCCTCTCCTTGGAGATCTTATTCAAGCTTCAGTGAAGAGCCACATCTTCCATGGAACTTTCCCAAGCTTGACAAGATAGCACACATTCTGCTAGCACTTACAGTATACAACCAGCTTCATCATTAACAGATCTTTATTGAGTGATAAATATACAAAATTCACAGAAGTGAGCTCAGTGGCTTCCAAGTGATATAAACCATAGTCTTTACTGGTGATGTGTTTGCAGTCTATTCAAGGACACAACATGCATTCAGTCATTCTGTAGGAACTGAGTAGCTGCCATGTGCAGCAGCACACTACTAGACAGGCACTAAGAAGAGATATCCAGAAACACACACATGGAGACATTCATTATTAAGCAACCACACAAAAACACAAACACTAAATGACAAGTTAGATCACTGGCCAGCAACACTGTATAGTTATTAAAAAATAGAGTGAGAACTGGGTATGGACCCCAGATCTACCACTTATTAGGGTGTGACAATGAGGGCTGCTGTGCACATTTGGGTTGGGTGTGTCCTAATTTGTGTGCCTGGCCCAGCGGGTGTGCTCTGGGATTCCATCAGCCAGAGGAAGAGAGTCCCTCTCCTAATTCATCTGTTGAGGGCTTACATATAGAAATTTATATTCCATGAAGAGGATCCACATAAAATAATATTGAAGGTTAAAAGAATCCTCCATTTAGCTTGTCTCAGCTTCAGCATCCTCGTCTACAAAATGGAGCTACTAATGCCTACTCTTAAAGCTTGTTGGGAAGATTAAATAATACATGTGACTTATCATAAGTCTCTAGTGGCAAAGAAAAAAAACCCAATCGAACTGCAAATAGATAAGACTTTTGGTGCATGTTAATAGGGAGGACACAGAGGAAGCATGACAAAGAGAGGGAGAAGTTGCAGGGCCAGAGTCTCAGGAAATAGAAGTGGAATCTATTAGTCAGGCTTCAACTAAAACTACTACCCCAGGTATTTCAAGTGGAAAAGAATAGAATGCAAGAATTGAACACAAACTTATACTATGAATGAAGAGTTGGAGGAGCAAAAATCAGTGGGCACTGTTGGACTATAACTTTCAAGGCCATTACTAAGACTATGGTCCAGAGTTCAAAGAGTGTCAGTAACTGCCACCCACGCTGCCACAACTGCCACTCATGTCCCACAAAACTAGGACTAGACTCAGGCCATTCAGTACATGGGTAAACAATATCCAAGGAAACACTTTAAGTGTGAGGGCTGGGAAAGAGGAACTCCAATATTATCTTTAGGCCTCCTTTCCTAGGCAGGTCCCAGGGTCTAGCCTCTGGGATGTCATAGGAACTTTCCAGGCTACCTCGTGTGGTGTCAGAAGCAGCCTTGACAGGAAACTTAAGGACAAGGCAGTGGAAGAGAATTTGCATTGCATGACTACCTGACAGCCTCTCAGGAGCTGGAAGACTATCATCCCACCCCACCCACCTTGGTCAGTGTCTCCCCACACCTCTGCAGTCACCCCAAAACCTGCAGGGGTCTGAAAGCAGAGCTAGTGAGTGATGGCAGGTATGCAGGAGTAAGTGTCAGCCTGTTGGAGGGGGAGGTATGGCCGTGCAGTCTTGATGGTAAGAGTTGCAGAGGGACAATCAGAAGGATCTTGGTCAAGTCCCTGCTCCACTGTGCTTTAATTCTTTAACCTTAAGCCACTGCTGAAAAACCTCCCTGACTCTCAGTGAACTCAGCGGAAAAATGGGGCTAGAGTAACTATAGCAGCCCCTGAGATTGCTTTGAGGGGAATGAGAAACTGGCCGTGGGAAGCCTGCAGGGAGCAGCCCGGGTGCCAGGGCACCTGCCACACAGTAAAACCCTCACCTGCCGGCCCTGATTCTAAGCTTCACAGTAGAAATGACTCCCAGCCTTGCCCCAGAGCAGTGGAGAAAGCCAGCGTATTGAAACCAAGTTCCATAACTGCCCCAGTTCACCTCAGAGGTGGGCCGGTCACAGCCTAACCTGGAGGCTCCGTCAGGGTGGACAGCAAAGGCTCTTGTGCCCATTACATTGTGAGAGGCAGACAGAGGGTGAGGAGGAGAAAAACAGAGAGGAGAGGAAGAGAGAGAGAAACCCAGGCCATCTCTTTCTTGCCCAGTTATTACCTAACCTCTTAGGAGCATCTCTTAGGCGATCTGGCTGCTAAATCATCGCCACCGCAGAAAATCATGCCCGACAGAAACAGCCTAGCAACGCCACCATTAGCAGCTGCAGTTTTTCACTGCGAACAGGGGAGATAAGATACCTCTTTATGTGTTCACGGGCACAGTCAGATGTATATCGCCCCCAGTATTTCAGTGGGGACTGGGTCCTTCCTTTCACCAAGTGGTATGTGGCGCTGCACACTCAGGGCGCCCGAAAGGAACAGTAAACTTTTTGTGCTTTCTGAGGCCGCCCGACGCTGTGGCTGAAACAAAAAGTTTCATTTCCTTTCCTCCCTCTTCTCTTCCTTTCTCCCCCAACCCTCTGCATCCTGGAGCTTACATTTATTCAGAGGACACAGAAATCGAAGAAATGACCCCACCCATCTGACTAAAATCTGCAACAAGTGCGCATATTGAGCTAATCATGCTTCCAAGCACATGTTATACCTTGAGAGGGAAGAAAGGAGACTCATTTAAAAAAACGCGGAGAATGAGGTGGAGAGCAGGTTTAGGGAGGGAGAGGAGACTGTTTTAGAGAAAAGAAACAGCCAGTGCAAAGGTCCTGAGCCATAAGGAGACTTAGCATGGCTGACACACTAGAGGGGCTAGTGTGGCTGGAGGGACAGCGTGAAGGGACGGATGTGGAGGAGCAGGGCTGGATGAGCAGCCCAGAGTCTCATCTTTAAAGAAATCAGGGGTTTTTCCCACACACTTCTAGAATCATCAGTGTCCGAGTCTGGTTTTGCTCACAATTTCCCATTGCTTCCAGTTACCCATGTTAGCAGTTCTTGAGAAGAGGGAATTATGGAAATGCAGGGGGTATTTCTGGTTGACTACACGATAGCTAAGTGCTACTGGCCTTCGGTGGAGTAGGGATGGGGTGACATCTTGCAATTCATGGGATTCTATCACATAACGGGTTTTCTCCCATGTCCCACATAACTTTTGAGTGGACTTAATGTAGGCGAAATACCAGTTTTAAGTTCTCGGAGCTGTATGGTTTTAATCAACGTCTGCAAATGTGTTGCTACCGCTCCCTGCTCCCTTCACAGCATGGAGACTAGTTCCCTCCCTTTGACTGGGGACCAGACTTAGTGGCTCTGTCTTAAGGAAAAGAAGGTGGTGGAGCGATGCTGTGCTACTTCTGAGGATGGGTCATACAAAGGATACATTCCGTCTGCCCCGCGTCTCTGGGACGGCAGCTGGGGACGTTAGCTGCCACACCATGAAGGCACTCAGGCAGCCCTGTAGGGAACTGGCGGAGGGAGGAGCTGAAGCCTCCTGCCTGCAGCCAGCCCTAGCTTGCCAGTTATTGGGTTGAGCCATCTAGAAACAGATCTTGCAACCCTGATCAAATCTTCAGAGGATTCCAGACCTCTGTTTTCAGGCCTTCTAGCCCAGATATCATGGAGCAGAGACAAATCACTAAGATTTGGTGTCAATGTAATGTAGCAATAGATAATTAATACATGAGCCAATAATGCAACTTGGCCTACATACCAGCACAAAAAATTTTTTTTGCACAGTTATATGTTGAGGTTTGCAGAATGCAACTACTGTATAAATCAAGGAATAGTTATGCTTTGTTTTGTTTGAACCTTTATCAAAATTGTTCTCAACTCGACAAAAACATCACTATTAGTAAGACCTCTTAACGTATCTGAATCACCAAGCAAACATCCAGAACAGTCTACATGTGCAGATGCTGTGTCCACAGGATTCCTCATAAATTTCAAAATTTGGTTGAACCACTGTCTTACATTTCTTATGCCCAAACTTTTTTATAAATTGTAAAATAACTTTTTTTTATTTTCTGATAAATCCATGCCTAAGTATTTACATATTAAAATGGACATGATATTATAAATAACATTTCTGTTATTTTGTCTTCATGTTAGAGTTGGAATATTGCATTTATTTTTTTTTTAATTGTGTAAGTAGGTCATATTTTAAAAGTAAATTTCATTTCAGGGTGAGAAAAGAGCACCATACAATATTTGTTAAGACAGAGAAAGTGAGACTGACAAACAACTGCTAGAGAATAATTTATTAAATTGGGAAGCTAAGAACAGTTGTCTCAAACTTTGATGCCCTCAGCATACTTCCAGCATTATTCCCCATGATTTCATCATGACCTCTGTTCTATAGTCAAAACAAGCCTTCTCCACTCTTTTCCAAAAAAGTCATACTTCTTTTTCATTACACTGTATCCTTACCTTAAATTCCCACTCTGTCCCCTACCACATCTTACAATCCTACTCATCCCTAACTTATACATTCATTCAACAAAGAGGGGGTGTCTCTCTCTGTCAGCCTGTGTGTGCATGGAGAGCAGCTGTGAGTGACACAAGAGCCTGGTATTACCCTGAACCTCCAATCCGCTCAGGAGGCTGACCTAGAGCAATTACAGGAATGGTTAGGGGGAAAAGGATGTCCTAAAGCTAATTCCATATAGGCTTTGTGGACTCCACCCCCACCCCAGGCCAAAGCCAAAGACACTGGGAACTCCAAATCCCATCACCATCAAAGGGAAGGTTGCTGGGACCTGAGGGTGGGGTTAAGCAGCCAGGTTTGGTATAAAGCCAGACACGTGGGCTTTGGAGGGGATCCCCCATTTTGGCTCTCCACCAGCTCGCAGGCGTCCGGCCAGCTCGGAGAGTGCCTTTGGGTTTCCAGGTCGGCGGATCAGGTAGGACGCATTAAAGACTTTATTTCCCTGTTTTCTCCCTGAGTTGTACATTTCCTTAATTCCCTTTCCCTTGTAAATAAACCTTTTATTAACCGTTTGTGTGTGTCTGTAGTGGAGTATTAATAAGTCCCTTTTAAGCGCGGGGGTGATGACCCACAGCCAGGCAACACGTTTTATATTGGGGTTGCCCTATAACAGTTAGTGATGCTGGGGCATGTTGGGTGCCCGCAGAGAACATGGGGAAATTTCATGTAGGTGAAGAACCGATTTTGAGTTCTCTTAGTTGTAGTGGTTTTAAAATATGCTGCATAGAGCAGAGACGTCCCACCTAGTCCTGGAGGGAGCGATGGGCAGGCTGGGAAGCTAAGCTTTGTCAGAAGACTTTCTGTTCTCCTGTCGGAGCAGTTCTTTATCTCTGAATGCTACAAACTAGATTGTAGGGGCTTTATGACTGAGTGTGCCTCCATCCCTTCATCCCTTGAAACTGAGAGGCACTCTTGTGAACTGTGGCAGGCCTGGAAAATTCTAGAGCTGGATATGTGTTCTCTCGGGTAGCTGCCATGTGCTGAAACAAGTGAATTGAGAGAGCACTGAATCCATGGTATCTGGCTGCAACTCACCAAGACCGCTTGAATAAGGCCACTCACTAGCAGTTGCCTTTGTCCCAGCCCTCTCCTCAGTCCACCGGTCTCTGTAGCTTGGCAGGTTCCTGGCAGCCTCTACCTGCACCAGAGCTGACTTATGTACACCCAGATCAATCCAGTGTGGCGTGAAGGCCCTTTTCAGTGCTTACCTGCTTGTATTCTCCACTACTGAGTGACTGTAAATGCACACCCACTAAAACACACATACATGTACACAACAAATCTTGCACAAATACACTTGAAAGTAAGCTCCAAGTCCAGGCAACCTGCAGCAGACTCTGCTGATTCTTTTAAAAATGATATTGTGAGCATGTACTTTCTCCAAGAAACCAGCAAGTCTCTAGCTTCCTGTGCCCTGTGGTTCTTTCCAAAGTGGCCTGGAATTTGGAGCAGAGCCTGAGGGAGTAATGTTTTCTTGCCACTTGAGGGCACTCTGGAACCCTGAGACCAAGAGGGAGCTGATTTGTTGGGCCTTTTTCCTCCAGAAATGCGATTCCAGCTAGCCATTAGCAGGCAATCTGGAAATCAACCGGTTAAGGGGGGTGGTGACAAATGAGTTTCATAATGAGGCTCACTTGGGTGCAAGGCAGGGCACAGGGTGGTGAAAGCTGTGAAAGTGAACCAAGGGGCTTTAAGTTTGACTGCAGGTGGAGACGGGTGAGCCTAACTTTTGCTTGCCAGTACTCAGAAGGAAAGGGGTTCATTTAAACTGGTGGTCTTCAACTGGGGTGATTATTGCCGCCCCTTCCCTGCTCCTGGGCCACTTGGCAGTGTCTGGGGACACATTTTGGTGGTCACAAATGGAGGCGGGGTGTTACTTGAATAGTGAAGGGAGGCCAGGATGCTGCCAGACATCCCTGCCATGAGGGATGGTCCCTCAGCAGAGAATGATCAGGTCCCAAATGACTGGAATGAAAAAGCCTGAGTTAACCCAATGGCCATTTTGAGGCCTGCTAACTCAAAGGACAGAAAGTCTACATCCCACATCCTCCACAGCTTCTATTCTGTGCTGTGTTGAATGGTCCTCCAGGAAGTAGTCTGGTTTTGCAGATGCTGTCATGGTTAACAGAGTGGGAAAAAGCAGCCCAGGATCTTTAACTGCAACCCCTATCATGAGGTTGGACCCTTAGTAGCAAACCCTGAGACAAGGGCTAGAGCAAAAGTAGTTTTGTTGTAGGACAAAGTGAGGGACACC
Organism: Talpa occidentalis; assembly: GCF_014898055.3. NCBI lineage: Eukaryota > Metazoa > Chordata > Mammalia > Eulipotyphla > Talpidae > Talpa > Talpa occidentalis. Next base: position 53,650,432 of record NW_023600993.1, read on the forward strand.
CCGGGACCCCCAAATCTGCCTACTCTAAGTGGGTTCTGCCATCTGCACATAAAGACAAAACATTTTTCAGTGTATAAGATCTTCAATGCAAAAGAACTTTAATCCAACTGGTGTGTGATAATTAGTGTGCAACAGAGAGAAGAGACAGAGAAAGAATACAGTTTCCAAATGAAGCACCCAGAGTTACCCATCCCCTTGTGGGCAAATGGTCAGCCGAAGAAGGTTGGCCCAAAGCAGGGCCACTGAGGCCTAAAAGCCTGCCACAAGTCTAAGGCACCTTCTGGTGGGGACCCGTAGGAAAGAGGCAGAAGGAGTCAGGCAAGTCTGGAAGGAAAAGAGAAAACCAAGATCAAGATACAAGCTGCCATTGTCAGCCTCCCCGTGGGACTCTCACCCACATCTGTTTCAAGTGTCTCCTTCTGTGTCCCCCAAGTCCCTGGTACAAATCCAAAGCCAAGAAACAAGCACAGCTTCTTCACATGTCTCTCTGCTCCATGTGCCTCCTCCAGCTCTTCTCTGCTTCTTCCTTCCTCTCTTTCTGTTTCTCCCGTCTCTTCTTTAGCTTCTCATCCCTGCTCAGCTCCACCCTTCCTTGGGTGGGGCAGGGAAGCTAGAACCTCCCCCTTCTATGGCTATCACACTGTTACAGTTTGTTTGGAAAGGCACTCTGGGCATCACTCATAGAGGAGAGGGGAAGAGAGACTGGGGAGGGAAGGAAACCAATGCAAGTTGTGCTCTTGAAAATGACCATTGTGGGCAACAAGGACATGATCCCTCTGGGGGCCAGGGTAGAACATGCCCCTCAGAGTCACCCCATGAAAGTGGCAAGGGGCTGGAAGACCTGTCCTTCTGCCCTCATCAGTCAAGCTGTGGGATGCTGAGGTGGGGGTGAGGGGGAATTCTCGGGTCTTCATCTGGTATTGCAGCTGCCTCGCTAGCAGAGGGACTCCAGCTGCCAGTGAAAGTGCCCAAGTAGAAGGGCAGGTGTGGCCAGCATGCTCCAAGGTTAGAGGCATTGGCTGACTCTCCACCCCCAAGGCCCCAAGGAGCGTCAGAAGTCCTATCCATCACAGCTCACGCTGTGTGCCAGGGCCAAAGCTCCCTTTTGGGGTTGTGCTGGTGTGCCCCAGGACCCTGAGTGGAGGATGAGCAGACGCCATTAGTTCCTCAGTCACAACTTATTTCTTGATCCCTCAGATGGCACTTTGCAGTGCCAGATTGGCATGCTGACCACAGAGGCTAGGTGGAGAGGGGATTTACTGAGAAGCTAGTGAAATGCCAGCTTCGAGGCTCCTCACAGGCCCGGACCCTGTGTGTTGTGGAGTTGGTGGGGCTCCACAGTGTTCTAAGTCAGTGTCACCCCACCTTTCATGTGTGCAGGAACCAATCCCAGGACCTTATGAAAGGCAGGTTCTGATTCAGTTTCAGTGCAGGTTTGAGATGCTGCATTTTAAAAGACACCCCAGTGAGACCCTTGCTGCTGGCCCATTAACCCCAAGCAGCCAGGGCCCAGGCTGCAACCAGTAGGCACCCTGATGTGAGCGCTGGCACCGGGCATCCCGGGAAAAGACCTGGTGAGAGCTCAGGCAGAGAAATCTGTGTCTCCAGGGCTCTAGTAATGCCACGTGACTCCTTTTCTCATTCTACATCAACTTTTATATCATTTCCTTTTGTTCTTCAAGAACCCCTCCCCCTCCTCAACACCACCAATTTATATGCATCAGGGCTCATGAAACCTGGATCTTCCCTGAATGAGAACATTTGAGCTCTGAGTCTGGGCACTATGCATTCTGATTTGTACTTTGGGGTTTCTGGAAATGTCAACTCACACTTCCTGCTCCATGATCTCAGGGGGCTTTCAAAGTTATAGGCTAAATGCAGCAGAGAAAGAAGGGGCAAGATTGAGGAATGATACCTCGTAACTTTGCTGATAGTATTGTGAAGCCTGGAACTCAGGTAAATGCACCAGGTCTGAAAGGGCATGAAGATTCAGATATTTTCATTCATTCATTCATTTAGCAAATCTTCATTAACATCTCCCATATCTTAGACATTGTTCCGGGTACTGAGGATAAGGTATTGAACATCACCACCTTCCAGGACTTGACATTCTGGAAAAGGGAGATAGACCATGAAGGGGAGGAAAAGCTTCTCTTAGGTTGTGTCTCTGGTGCCTGCAAATTTATTTATTTATTTTTAGAATTTTATTTTTATTTTTTAATTTTCGTAAATTGTCCATCATCTTTGTATAGTTATTGTTCCCCTTAGGTGCAGCCCTCCCACCACCCCACTATCCCGTGTCTCTCTCCCAGCTCAGATCACTCCAACTCCTCCGTCGCTGTAAGCTGTAGATCGATGGTCAGCCCACAGGCCTCGTCTTTTTTCTGGAAGCTTGTCCTTTTCCTGGGTGAGGACCCAGCAGGCGCTCAGGTCCATAGAACAACGGTGAGGCAGGTAGCAAGGCAGAGCACCTCTTGCAGGGCAGGTGTGTGGATGGTTTCTCCGGAATCCTTGATTTTGGAACTTCCTGTGGGGTAGGAAACTGTCCCCTCTTCTCCAGACCAGTGTCGTCTCCAGGTTCCATGCCTCCCACATTGATTGTCCCTCTGTTCAGATGACTGTCCCATGATGTTGCTTCTGAGTCTCATAATTCTGGCGCTGGGAACCCAACTCCCAGTCAATGTCAGTGGAGAAGTTCTCTGGAGTGGAGACTCCAGCAGGGGGTCGGACCAGCTCCTCTCATCTCCTTTCATGGTTTCCAGTCCTGCCCTGGGTCCCGGTCACATCTCAGATGTTTTCCTCCCCCGACTGGAAAAGGAGACGCCTCACTCACGTTGCGCATCTGGAACAGGAGTTTGGCTCCCGGAGACCCTGGAGATAGTGTAGTCGGAGCTCTTGGGATATGTTGCCAGTCAGCTCCCCCCAGGGTCTTATCCCTGTGGTTCTGACCATGCTCCGTTTTGGTCTGCCCAGGTGATGACTGTGCCCAGGGCATTGATTTGTCCCTCTCATTTCCTGAAGGTCTGCAGCGGGAGTGCCTGAATTACAGGTGCCTTGTAACCATTTGAATGAAGTGGGAGTCAGACTGGAGCGAGGCCCCCACCTTGGCCTGCTGTCCCCACCCTGACCCGCTGTCCCCACCCCTGGCTCATGTGGAGGTTCCCCCAGTCTGAGACCGCCTAGACCCTGAGACCCCAGTGGCTCAGGGCTTATCCTGCTCCCACCCCACTTACAGCTTAGCCTGTGCAGGGGTGTGCTGGGAACCCTGCCCAGAACCCCGGCCCCTTTGGGGCACCCAGCTCTTACCTCTGGCCTGACTGGGACTGGAGTCAAGCACAACCACATGGGTGCAGAGCCTTGAGTTCCCCTCCCACAGCCCAGCCCCCAACTCCAACTGGGGCCTGTAAATTTAAATGACAAGTGACAAGTTGAATGGGAAATCCAGGAAAAAGTGTACAAACTTTATTGATGTTAATATTTTTATATTAATGGGGGGAAAGGATGCTTCACAGATAAGAAGTGAAAACCTGAAGAGGTGATTGGGCCTGGGAGCTGACATACTATTTTAACAAAGGGTGGTCAGCTGTGGAAAAGTGCCCAGACACAGGGAAAGGGGTTTGGGCTTCTAGATGAGTAACCGTGGGCGGGTGAGGAGGAAGCATATGGAGGCCATGTGTGCAGACTCACCTCCGTGCTATCGCTGCTGCTAAGAGTTCTTCCCTCCTCCCAGTATAAGTAAGGCGGCATCTTTACAAATAGAAATTTCCTTTACAAAAGGGAAAATTATGTTCTGCAGACAGGGGGAGATCAGAGGACTCATCCTGTGTCTATTGTTTCTTAGTTGACTTAAGCTCAAAATAATCCTTATGCCAAAGTGGTACATTGTGGAGTGGCGTAGTCTGATCCCCTTCAAAAATATGACAAAAAGTAAAGCTGAGAAGGGGGAATAAGACAAGGCAGGTGAAGTAGTAACTGGGTGGTGCCCAGGAAAAAGGGGAGGTTTCAGGTTCCCCGCCTCACCCCAAGGAGGGGGAGCTGAGCAGGAATGGGGAGAAGCTGGAGAGGAGGCTGGAGAAGGAAGGAAGCAGGATGGAGAGCAAGAAGAAGACCTGGAGGAGGCACATGGAGCAGAGACATGTGACGGAGCTGTGCTTGCTTCTTGGTCCTGGACTGGTTGAAACAGATGTGGGTGAGGGACCCGTGGGGAGGTTGACAGTGGCAGCTTTTGTCTTGGTTTTGATTTTGCTCTTTTCCTCCCAGACTTGTCTGTCTGTTTCTGACTTTTTTCTATGGGTTCCCACCAGAAGGTGCATTAGACCTGCAAGAGGCTTTCAGGCCTTGCTTTGGGCCAATCCTTGGCTGGGCATTTACCCATGAGGCAATGGGTAACTTTGGGTGCTTGATTTGGAAACTATACTCTTTGTCTTTTATTTGTTACATACTAATTGTATTGGAGTTCCTTTCCATTAAAGGTCTATATGTTTTGAATTTTTTTAAAAGATTTATTTATTTTTATACAAGAACTGGGGTACAGGCCAGAGGCACGAGAGGGTGAAAGGATTCACCAGAGACAGAGTGGGGAGTAGAGCAGGCAGAAGCACCAAAGTATACTGCTGAGGGGAGCAGAGGGCGAGACAGGAGAGGTCTGCCGTGCTATGCGTGTATCTCCCTGGCCGGCCGGGAGTTGAACAGCTTCACAGTGCTGCGTTCAACCTGCTGTGCCAACAGGGAGGCCCTCCATATGTTTTGTCTTGATGCAGCAGTTGGCAGCACCTATTTAGAGCAGGCAGGTTTGGGGGTTCTGGATTGCCTCTTTCTCTGTTCCTGTAATAAAGTCACAATTGAAATAGAGTGACAGGTCTCCCCTGGTGGCACAGGCAGTTGAGCACAGTGCTGTGAAGCTGTCCGCAGCCTCTGCAGCGTGGGTTCGATCCTGGCTGGCAAGATACCCACATGGCACAGCAGACCTCTCCTGTCTTGCCCGCCGCTCCCCTCGGCAGTGTATTTCACTCAGTCTGCCTGTTCTGTTCCCCATTCTGTCTCTGGTGAATCCTCTTACCCTCCCGCACATCTGGCCAGTACCCCGGTTCTTGTATGCATAAATACATAAATCTTAAAAAAAAATGAAAAGAAATAGAGTGATCAGAGAAGATCTCACTGAAACCTTGACTAAATAATTAAATTGGTCTCAGACCCTAAGAGCACAAAAGAAGGGGGAAAACTTACCTAAACTTTTCTGAGTCTTGCTTTTATAGGCCAACAGAGCTTGACTCAACCATTTGGGGATCGCCAAGGCTGGTGAGAGCCAAGACACTGCAAACACAAAGGAGGGGGCCACCCAGGGCTAAAGGACCCACCACCAAAAATTCAAAACTCTAGTTCTCTGAAAAAAAGCCTCTTCATACTTCTTCCTAAAACTGCCTGTAACTACCCAATGAGCTCAGGCAAGTCCACATTTCCTTGCCCCTAACTTGCTTTTCAGCCAATACATTTAACTCTTTTGTTCTTAACTCCAAACCCCCAAAACCTATTTAACCTCATTCTCTTTCTAAATCAGGGAGGCAGTTTCTTTCCTGTGTCTTTACCAATAGACTTGCAATAAAACTGATTTCTCGTCTCAAAAATCCCTGGTGTCATAATCTGATCTATGCATGGCAGGTAGTGTCCACTGATAGTGCAGTAACAACTCAGAAGGTGACATTTGAATCGAGACTCGAATATGCTGAGATTTGTAATGCATGTTTTAATTTTAACTTAATCAATTTCACTTATTTAATTAACTTTTAATTTAATATGGAAATTTAATTTTTTGGTTGTTTCTTTTTCTTTGCTGCCCGAAGGATGGAATACAAAGAATTTCAATCTCCACAGAAAGTTTGAAGATTAGGCTGCTCTAGAGAACAGATGAAGTAGTTTCTCTGATGCTAATGAATTATCCATCATGGTTTATTGTCAGCAGATAAGAGGGAAGAAGTGACTCCAACAGAAAAGAAAATGAGAAAAGGATTTTTCCTGGAAGTGAAGGAGGTTAATAGAAGGAGAAAGAAAGTCTGGGCAGAGGTCTGGAGCACAGGGGTAGTGGGGGCAGGGGGAGTAAAGTTGCTTCAACTTCTTTGGCTTCTTGCGTCAACCATGAGGCACCACCAGCCATGGATAACCACATGGAGATGGGCTTAAACACTCACAGCTCACTGCCTTCCTGATCCTCCGGAGTGGCTGGTAGAGTACAACACTGGTGTGGAAACTGTTTCCAGTCAGACGCCATCTTCTCTCTGCTATGTTGAGACCTCTAGGTGAAAATTAAATGAAAAAGCAAGAGAACATTTCCTAGTTGTGAAGTAGCCTCTACTGCAGCTTCTGTCTGAAGATTTTTCCCAACAGTCAGAGAAGGCAAATGGACTTAGAACCAATCCCAAGTTTCACTACAAATGATCTAAACACAGACCATCTCCTTGACTGATCCTTTAAAATTTCCCTTTGCCCTGATGCTGGTGGAACGTATCTTGGGACTGTCCTTTGGTTGTGCGACCTGGATCGTGAAACTGAGTCTCAAATAAGTGCTTTTTCTGCTTATATTATAACCTGGTTGTTACAGATCCCAACCAGAAAGTGTGGGCCCTTTGCTCTCCAGAGAAAGAATTCAGACAGCACTAGGTGTAGTTGAACCAGCAAGACTTTATTAGCAACTCATGTGTGAGGGAACCAATGTGGGTGTAGGGGCAGGAATGGACACAGTGCAGGTTTTCTGATCCAGCAGAAGGGGTAAAGGAGGAGTCCTGGAGCCCTCAGTGGCTTTTGCAGGTTTTTTTTTTATTTAGATTTACCAGGCACATGGCAGGCAGGGGTACTAGGGGGCTGGGAGCAAGTCTTCACTTTATCTGGGCTCTCCGGCCTTCTCTCGTGTTCTCTCTTCTTCTCTTGGCTTCTGTTCGTTCTCGGCTTCTGCTGGCGTCCCCGTGACACCGCCCTTATAAACTCAGTCTCTCAGCCCAGGTGTACCCACTTCAGGTGCCTGCCATCAGGCATGCATTCAGGACCACAGGGTTCCCTCATCTATCCTAAGGGCAGGAGGGCAGAAAAGCATGATACTTTTTACCTTACCCTACAGTGGGAAAGGAGATTTAGCCTAGCTCCTTGTAGGGAGCTGGGAGGAGATATTTAAAGAGTGATGCCCAAGAGGCGGAGTGGAAGACAGTAATGCACAGCGAGTTCTGCACTGGGCTATGCCTGGGCATGTGCAGATGGGTTATACTCCCACTGTGCGTGCAAGGTCTCGGCTTCCACTCCGGGAAATTGAGAAACAATCACTAGTCAGGATTTTATGCATTTTGTCTCTCATGATGTTGGGGTTCTGTGTTTGGAGTTCTCGGGTTCCTCTGAGAATGAACTGTGCAGACTTTACCAGTTCAGCTGTGCACAGTAAGTTTATTAAGGAAAGGAGAAAGAAAAAAGAGACACCTGCATAGGGCAGGCTTACAGGACAAGATCAGTGTTTTGCCAGCGCAAGGGGCATCCTTACAGAATGTTCTCAATGAAATTACTATGGAATTTAACTTTTTGTGATCGGGTTGTTGTTTGTGTGTGTTTTTCTTTCTTTCTTTCTTTTTGTAAATGAAAATCCTCTCTGCTTCCGGCTCCCTTTCCTTGGTAATTTCCATAGCCAGTTTAAGGACTTGTTAAACATCCCTATCCCCACTTCTGATTTTTGATCTTGTGAAAACTTCTGTCCTAAGTTTTTGTACTCCAAGCTTACATCAGTGGTGCTTGGTAATCAGTGTGGACGTCAATTATCTGCCCAGAGCACGCTAGTCTGTGATTGGTCCATATGTTCAAACAGGACTTTGGGCAACTCATTGTATTGGGTTAAAATTTCTTTTACCTATGCTGGCTCATGGCTGCTTTTTTTTTGGTTGACACAGTGTAGGGTCAGGAAGGACACAGGGCAGGTTTTCTAGGATCCAGCAGACCGGGTAAAGGAGGAGTCAGAGTCCTCAGTGGCTTTTTGCAGGCTGTTATTGGGGTTTATCAGGCATATGGTAGGTAGGGGTGCTGGGGGGCCGGGAGGCTGGCAGGCCTCCCAGCCCCCAGCAAATCCTCACTCTATCTGGGCTCTCTGGTGTTCTCTCTGCTTTTCTGTTCATTCTGCTGCTTCTCGGCTTCTCTTTCAGCTTCTGCTGGCGTCCTCATGACGCCACCCTTAAAAGCCCAGTCTTAGCCCAGGTGAATTCCATCTACATCTGCCCACACCCTACTCCAGGTGCCCGCCATCAGGCATGCATTCAGGACCGCAAGGATCCATCATCTATCCTGATGGAGGGAGGGCAGAAAAGCCTGACATTTTTTCCTTACTTTACACACAAGTAAAAACATCATTCAGTGTCCCGTCAACAGAATGCAAGATGCATCCTGGGTGGGTTTTCTGATTCTGTAGGTGTCTATTCCTTTCATTGTTTCTAATAAATTATTTCAAAACTCATAAGGGAACCAATTATAACACAAGTGCATTTTATCCAGTGGAGATGCAACTGATTCCCACCCCGCCTTTGGAGATGAGAGTATTGAATCTATCAGCGAACCCATTTCAGCTTTTGTGACTATCTTTGTGTCTGCTTTTTTGACTTTCTTTGCATGGATTGAAATATTGATTTTTTTTCACTAGTGACAAATAAAATCTTTGATCTTGGGTTCATTTTATGTATATGTCATGATTTTACTTCTTAAAATGTATTTTCCTTTAAAATGGTCCACCTGCAGGCCTCCCTGGTGGCGCGAGGGGTTAAGCATCAGCACTATGAAGCTGTCCGCAACTACTGCAGCACAAGTTCGATCCCTGGCCAGGGAGCTGACCCACATGGCACAGCAGACCTCTCCTGTCTCCCCCACTGCTCCCCTCAGCAGTGTGTTTCATTCAGTCTGCCTGTTCTGTTCCCCACTCTCTCTCTGGTGAATACTCGCACCCCCTGCACATCTGGCCTGTACCCTAGTTCTTGTATGCATAAATAAATAAATCTTTAAAATAAAATAAAATGGTCCGTCTGCATGCATTTTCACCAAATTCCTGCCAGTTCTTTCACTGGCTGACCAGTCTCTCTCTATGGGAGTCCTGAGAATTGTGGGAGAGGCAAATATGCCCAGTTTATTTTCCTGGTGGGAGCTGATGTTTAGGTCTCTAATAGTACCAGGGCTTTGCTAAGTCCTGGGACCTGCCATAACCTCCTGCTTCCCTGTACAGAAGGAATGGTATAGTTCAGGGCCAGGGGTTTAGGCTTTGGAGTTCAAAACCTGGTTTGGATCCAAGTCTATCCCTTTTAGTTGTGTAATGCTTCACTCAATCTCTTGAAACTTGGTTTCATCATCTGTGACCTGGGCAATATCAATAAAAACTGTACTGATAAAGTTGTGAGGGTTAAATAAGCAAATGCCTGGAAAGTTCTCAGCACAAGGTCTGGAATTTAATGAGTGTTTATTTACTATTCTTGATAAATCTTGGCACTGTGCTGGCTATTTTCGAGTCCTGACCTTGACTGCACTTCATGGGTCTCCCCCATTCTGTGTCCCAAGAAGTTGACTTCCTTGTCCTCAGTTTCATGTTGATTGGTTGGTTCCACCAGTTTATCATCCTTGCTGAAGTTGTATTGGATTGGCAGCATCCCTCAGAGGTCACAGTAGCCCTTGCCACTTCCCTAACTGCCCCTCCCTGCTCCCTCAGCCCTGTGGTCCTGCATCCACTCTTTCCTTTGTCCCTTTAGTGCCTTAAATTACCCACACCTAGAGTGCCCCCACACCTAGAGTGCCCCCAGCTCTGTTGCTGTGTGTACTGACACAGTCATCACCAGTGTTAATGCTCCCTCCTCTTGTGTTCATCTCTGTTTTGAAGAGAGCAACACTCCCCTGAGCCTCACCCAAGAGCCTGCCCTTTGCCCCCACTGCATATTGGACAAGAGCCCATAGTAATGCCCACAGTGCGGGAAGGCTGTGCCTCCCAAGTCCCACACCAGAAGGAACGTTCCTGCTCGTCTGGAACATTCCAGACATGAACGAAGTCCAGAGGGAGATGTAAAGCATGAAGCCTTTTCCATCCCCCAGGCACCCTGGCAGCATGTCCAGGAGTTCCTTCCCTGCCCTAATTTCTGGCCTCAGGTCAACTTCTCCCTGACAAACCTATCCCTTTGTTCTTTTTTTCAACTCCCACCTTCCCAAATGGCCCCACCACATCTCAGACCAAAGATGGGGACCCCAGAGTGCAAGAGGGTCATTTGGGAGAGAAGCAAGTCCTGCTTTCTTCAGAAAGCATCCTCAAGGCTTGCAAATCTGTCTCTAAACCCTACTGTTTTTAGGCGAAGCTTATTGAATAGTCTGGATTCAGTAAAGATGCAAACAATCCTTTTTATTTTCTCCAGTTACTGCCTTCAACTGCACTATGGCTAATCTCCCTTAATGAAAGGTCAGTAAATCCCATAGCCTTTTAGTCATTTTCAGGTTTTAAAGTGCAATCCAGGCTAGTTTCCCATTTTAGATGTCAAGCTCATATCCAAGTTAATTCCCAACTCCCAGCCCAGGACTTGGCTTTGACTTAGGGGTCCTGAGAGGGAGGGAGTGTGGTCTCTCCTTCAGCTTCTCTCTCAGTCTTCCATCTCTAGAGATTTAGGGGTTGGGAGGTAGCCAGGGATGAAGGAGTGAATGTCTCTAAACTGAGCTATTCTTCCGGTTTCTCTGGCAAAGCTTTCTGCTGGGCTGGCAGCCAAGTCAGGCTTTCTCCTGGGGCACATAACTAAGTTATACAGGAGGCTCCGGAGAGCAACCTTGCCACCCGCATCTTCCTGACCTGAGACATGCCTTCTGGCTAGACATCTGCCAAATGCCTCCATGGTAAATAAAGATGGTTGTGGAGTCTTTGCTACGACTTCCATCATGAGAAAAAATCACTTTCTTCTATCCTTGATTCTGGGCTGAAAGAATGCAATAGAAGCATCATTCCGGAACTTCTCTGGTTAGCTGATAAGATACATTGTAGTTGCCACCAGGGTAACATGGAACACTCCCCAGAAGGCCCCAATCACTCCCCAAGATGCCTAACTATTCCAGATTGCCCTCTTGCCTATTGCTTTAAGCCTTAAATTCTGGAGTAGCTTGTTACACAAAAATACTTACCTTGAACACCCCCTCAACTTTCATCCATGGTGTTGGGATAATCCCTTGGGTGAGTTAATTGTAAATGGCTCAAATCCAACCATATTCCTTGGCATCTAAATGACCTACTGTTGCTCTATGGTCTCCCTTTCTTTTGAATATTTTGATTCTTCTTTTTTTCTTATCCAACTTTTTGGTGATCCTTTTGGGATGCCCTCTACTTGGCTTTTGGGATGAAGGGGTGACCTTCTTCTGTTCTCCATGTGGAGGAATGAGACATGTAGAAACATTGCCCCCTGGGTTTCCACCAGTAAGAGATAACTCCAAAGCCAGAAGCTGACATGGACAGGGAGGAAGGTGGAGGTTGGAGTGTTGATGCACAGTGCAGACCAGTTCATTGGTTTCTTTTTTTTTTTTTTATAAGATTTATTTATTTATGCATACAAGAACTGGGGTACAGGCCAGAGGCGTGGGGGTTGAGAGGATTCACCAGAGACAGAGTGGGGAACAGAATAGGAGGAATGACTGAAGTACACTGCTGAGGGGAGCAGTGGGCGAGACAGGAGAGGTCTGCTGTGACATATGGGTTGCTCCCTGGCCGGCCAGGGATCAAACTCGTGCTGCAGAGGCTACAGATTGCTTCATAGTGCGGTGCTTAACCCCTTGCGCAGCAGGGAGGCCCCCTCATTGGTTTCTTAATAAATCCCTGGGACTTGTGTTTGCTACCTCTTTGATACTTCTTTGTAATAACTTTGGGTCCTTGTGGCTATTTTTGAGCTTATTTTTTTCCCCTTTAGACTAGAAACTGAGCCATGACCAAGATGGGTCATGGGTTGTGATCAAAATACAGTTTTATTTCAAATAAAATAAAATCAGAAGATGTATTTAGATCTGGCCAAAAGACTTGTTAATGCAATATCTCAGAATTTGATGTATTTACCTAACCAGTCTCCATTAACACTGGAAAATCACAGGCCTTCTCCTCAGAGGCAGGGCTTTCTTGCCATGCCTGAATGGCTGAAAACAGACCTTAAGATACACTCTTTATAGCTCAGTAGATTCCCCCAATGTCAGCTGGGGAAGGGGCTGGGCCACCATGCCTGGTCTGTCCCAACCTTACCATTCAAATAATTTATCCTCTGTGAATGAATAAATGAAGGGGCAGAAGGAAGCCAAGATTCTCCTCATCTAAAGCAATAAGCAACAACAAAAAACCCCTCACCGGGCCTCCCCTGGTGGCGCAGGTGGTTGAGCACCACGCTGTGAAGCTGTCCACAGTCTCTGCAGCGCCCGTTCCATCCCGGCTGGCCAGCGAGGGTCCCACATGGCACAGCAGACCTCTCCTGTCTCACCCGCTGCTCCCCTCAGCAGTGTATTTCACTCAATCTGCCTGTTCTGCTCCTCACTCTGTCTCTGGTGGATCCTCTCACACTCCCACATCTGGTCTGTATCCTGGATCTTATATAAATAAATAAATCTTTAAAAAAAAATCCATCACCAAACAAAACAAAATGAGTAGTAGAATAACTATTTCCCCCAACATTTCACTCTTAGGAAGCAAATCACATGTTCATTCCACATGGTGTCCTGTTCCACATACCTCCATCTTCTCACTCTTCATTTCCCACTCCAGACCTGACTCCATCCTGGTCTGCTGCCTGCCTGGGGAGGCTGCCCTGTGAAGTGTATCCTCATGAACAGGGATCCCATGCAATTCTGGTTTTGGCTGGGTTTGGGCAGTGGCAGGCATTGGCAGGAGAGCAAAAGAAAGGAGGAAAATGAGGTTGGGAGATTTACCAGCCCCCCTCCTGCCTCATCCCCAGTTCACCAACATTCCCATCGACTGCCATCTCCACACAGCACCTGCTCTGGGAAACTAAAATCATTGCTCACATTTCCTTTCAGATGTATAGGAGGTAACATCTCTGACTATTGCCTGACCTGGAATTGTCTCTCATCACACCCTAGTTTACTTAAACTCTGGCCTCAGCTTTGAAGAACACCTTTATTAAATAGTCTACAAGCTACCCTGTTTGAGCGAGTCATCGATTACTATCAGAACCCTGAATCTCACATTTCTCTTACTGAAGACTATCACTGCTGGGGGACAGGAAACATCATCCCATCACACCAACTGTCATGACAGAATGTTCATGTCCACCTCCAACCCTAAATTCCCATGTTGGCATCCTAGTCCTCAAGGTGATGGTATAAGGAAGTGAAGTTTGGGAGGGAGGTTTGAGGGTGGAACACTCACGAATGGGATTAGTGCCTTTATAAAAGAGCCCCCAGAGTGAAAAGTCAGTCATCTATCAACAAAGATGTGGGCCCTCATCATCTGTTAGTGCCTTGATCTTGGCATCCCACCTCCAGATATGTGAGAAATGAGTGTCTATTGTCCGTCCTCATTCTTTAATCTGAACCCTATATATTAAGCTCCTAAGATAGTGGTAGGAAGAAACTTCTGCTGAAATGAGAATTAAAAAATATTTCCAAGGAGGATATACTTCTATAACGGGAAATATATTGCAAAATTGCAAATTTTGAAAAGCGAATGAGAGGGTAGTATCAATGGTTAAAACTGTGACCTCTAGATTCATAGACCCTGAGGTTAATTTTGAATTCCCATGTGGACCTGGACAAACTACATTCCCTCTCTCAACCTTCTCTTTCTCATCTGTATGGGTAATAATAGTTGTCAAGACAGAGTATGGTAATGTTTGAGCCATAATAAATGTTCATCAAACATTAACAAAGACCAGCACATTCTATTTTGCAGAGACCAGAGTGCCAGGCCAAGGAGGTGAATCAGGCTAAAGTGTTGCCCATCTGTACTCAGCAAACCAGTAAATGGTGGTTGCATTGGCTCAAAATACTCTTTTGAAATGTAACCTTAGTAAGTTGACACCAGAAGATTTGCAGATACGGGGATTATTCCTTCTACTTCCGTGGCTCAAAGTTCTCACCAGAGCCCAACACTGTCTGAAGACAAGACAAAGAGAGACAGTGACAGACGGAAGCACACCTGCTCCTCCATACCTTTCACATGCACATGTTTGAATGGGAAGAGCCATTTGATCATCAGAGTTCCAATTTAGTGATTTGTGAGAAGTGGGCATCCCCAGAAGCCCTGCTGCAAGCATGGGGTAGGTTCTGAGACCAAGACTGATGGGTGAGCGACTTTAATTACCCAAGAACTGTGTTAATGGCCCTTGGGGTATCTTATTGCTATTCTGACACATGGGAACATGACATTTTCCCATTAAAATGCCAATTATCCTTGAACACTTCTGCAAATCCATCAGCTGTAGGTTGCCTGGTTGTTGAGTGATGTAGTTTGATGGTTTGAAGCAAACCTATCAGATCAAGGACATTTTTTCTGGTGGTCCATGATTGTTCAGAGTGCTGTTCCATCCTTGCCTACCTGACCCACCTCCTCAAAGACAAGCACGTGATCTCTCTCTCTCTCTCTCTCTCTCTCTCTGTTTCTCTCTCTCTCTCTCTCTCTCCACTAACAGAAAGATCTAGTTTCTAACAGTTAGGGAAAAGGAAATGTTCAGGAGTGGGAATGAGCAAGAAAATCAAGACAAGTCCCTCAAATAATTTTTTTTTTCCAATCTGGATAATTGAAAACATAAGCACAACAGAATATACTTCTTATTTGGGAAATCAGTTGATTTACCTCTGACTCCCAGAAGAGAGGGTACACTTGTAAACACCCACCTCCCTACACTGTCCCTCTGTTGCAAATTAGTCACAACTGAAATGTTTGCTAATGCTAGAATGTGGAACCTCAATTAGATGTGCTCTTCCAGGATCCCTTGGTTTTGGCCTGCACAGCCTTGGGTTTGGCTCTTCTGGGTTCTTGCTTCTGGAGGAAGTGCTTACACGGGGTTCATGCTTGAGTGCAGTTTCTTGGATAATTGTAGACATGCACGGTATTTTAATTTATTAGGATTGTGTTTAAACTCAAATATAAATCTAAATGACTCTAGAGTAGAAGGTCAGGTTTGCTTTGTTCTTATTGGATTCTTCTACAGAATTGTGATACGGTAGGTGGCTAGGAGGACAGATGATGACTCCTGGTTCTAAACTTGTAACTTCAGCTCTACCCCTTATTGGCTGTGTGAATTTGGACAAGTACTTAGCTTCTCTGGACATCAGTTTCCTCATCTATGAAATGGTATAATAGTGGTATTAATTCCCACAGTTTTAAATATTAAATCTGCTAATATCTTATAAGTACTGGACTAGTATCTGATCCAGTGTAAGTGCTCTAGTAGGGCAATTGGTATTATTTGGGTGTCTAAACACAACGTTGAAAGAAATGTAATTGTTTTAGAAGAAGCTTTAAAATGTTCTTCCATTTCAAAGCCTGTGCCATTCTCATCACTGAAGAAGAGTCTGCTGTAGCTTGCCATGGAATGAATGATATGACCCCCTGCCCCGACACACACACATACACACACTACCCATTCTGCAAAGTGCTGGTGGTCCTGACCCTATAGCAAGCATAGTTGGTGCCACTCCCAGGTCCTCAGGCCAGTGTGCCCACCACCTGGCTGACTGTATTGGCTCCCACCTGCATTGCTCTGAAAGGTGGCCTGTGGCTGGCAGGCAAGGCAGGAGCCAGGGAGGCCTTAAAATAACATGTGCTTCACTGTTCTTTGCTTTTCTTCCCATTCAAAGGTGGATTCTAAATTCTCTTGCCCACTGAAGACAGGCAGCCTTGATGACTCTCTCCTAAGGGACAGGATGAGGATAAATGATGCTGCATGTCTTCTGGTGAATTGTGTCCTAACCCCCAGTATTGCGAATGTGGCCTTATTTGGAAATAGGGTCTTTGCAGATATAATCAAACTAAGATGAGCTCATACTGGATTAAGGTGGGCCCTATATCCAGTGACTGGTGTCCTTATAAGGCGAGACACAGAGACTGTCACATGAACACTCACAGGGAAAGCACCATGTATGAAGAAGGCAGAGACAGGAATGAGGCCAAGGCTGCAGGCAACACCACAAGCTAAGAAGAGGCAAGAAAATTTTCTTCCCCGAGAACCTTTAAATGTAGAGTGACATTGCCGACAGCTTGATTTCAGACTTCTAGACTGTGAGGTAAAAAATAGCTGTTTGAAGCTACCTAGTTTGTGGTGCTTTGTTATGACTGCCCTAGAAAATGAATGCACCTACCAAAGAAATGATATAAATTGGACCTGGTGTGCATTCTCTGTTCTCTGTGTCTCTTTCTGTCTCTGTCTCTACTCCATGAGCTTTTGGAGCCCTGAGCCACTATATATGAAGTCCCGCAATTCTGAAACTTGACAGTTTATGTGGAGAGATGACTCAAGAAGAGTCATCTGGGAATACCAGACATTCAAGTCTTTTTAGGCCAGGCACTGAGAAGACAGATGAGGAGAAGCCTTTGAGGTGACCAAACCCCAGCCACTATCTCTTGCAACTGTAGGGGAGACTCCAAGTAAGAAGAGCCCCACTGAGTCAAGCCACTCTTGCATTTGATACCCACAGAGACAGGGATGGCTAATAAATGATTCCTGTTGTTTTAAAATTTACCTTTTAAAAAATTGTGATAAAAAACACATACCAGGAAATTTAGCATCTAACCCCTTTTAAGTGTACAGTTCCAGAATGTTAAGTATATTCTCTTCGCTGTGCAATGAATCTTCAGAACTTTCTCATCTTGCAGAATTGATTAAACTTCCAATATCCATTAAACTTCCCATCTCACGTGTACCCTAGTTCCTAGAAACTATCATTCTACTTTTTTTTAAATGAATTTGACCACTCCAAGCATCTCATGTAAGTGAAATCATAGTATTTTTTGTTTGCGTTAGATTTATTTCCCCTAGCATAATTTACAATCCATCTAAGTTGCACTGAGCTTTATTTAAAGGCTAAATTCTACTCCCTTGTATCTATAGTCTGCATTTTATTTATCTATTCACCCACTGACAGATACTTGGTTTGCTTTCACCTTTTGTTTGTGATGAATAACATGACAATGAACATGTTATTCTGCAAACATATTTCTGTGGTTTGAAGCCACTAAGTCTTGGGGTGACTTGTTACAACAATAGTAGCTTGAATATGGCAAGGGTGTTGTGGTGTCACCCATGCTCCAGAGCTCTGGGAGGGATGATGCACAGGCTGAGGGATGACGCACAGGCTGTCTCCTCCTGATGTGACTGCTCATCGTCCTGCCTTATCCCACCTCTCTCACTCCCTTCTGATATGACTTTCCCCTTTGATATAACTTTTCTACTCCTAGGGCATGGACCTAAGGTGATTATTGTCATGTGGCCATGGAGGTTACAGGGATGCCACATAGTCTTGAATCGTTGCACATACATGATAGTTCTTGGTCATTTAAACACTTCAGTGGGTATATCAATTAGGGTTCTTCAGAGAAACAGAACTGGCTCACATGATTATTGAGACTGAGAAATCCCATCATGTGCTATCTGCAAGCTGGAAACCCAAGAAAGCCAGTGATAAGTTCCCATCTGTGTTCAAAAGATGAGAATTAAGGGCCTCCTTGGTGGTGCAAGGGGTTAAGATGCAGCACTGTGGGGCTATCCTCAGCCACTGCAGCACAAGTTGGATCCCCAGCCAGGGAGCTGATCCACATGGCACAGCAGGTCTCTCCTGCCTGGCCTGCTGCTCCCCTCAGCAGTTTATTTTGGTAGATATGCTGTTCTGCTCCCCACTCTGTCTCTGGTGGTTCCCCTCACCCTCCACATCTCTGGCCTTCACCCCAGCTTTTGTATGCATAAATAAGTAAATCTTAAAAGAAAAAAAAAAAAGATGAGAATCAATGGTGCTGGTTGTGCAAGTCCCAGTCTGAAGATGGGAGAAGACGTAAGTCTCATCTAAATAGTCAGGGGTGGGGGGAGCGAGAGGTGAATTCTTGGTTCTAGTTAGGCCTTTAATAGATTGAAAGAGGGTCACTTACATTGGAGGGGGTCATCTACTTTACTCACTTGATCAAATTCAAATGCTAATCTCATCCAGAAACACTGTAACAGACACACCCTGAATAATGTTTGACCAAATATTATGACCCAGTCAAGGAAACACAAAATTATTCATCACTGTGGGCATCAACTCTGTTAAAATGTTTAATAGTACAATTGCTCAGAACAGGCCTCCCCGAGACATGCCACTTTGGCATGGGAATTATTTTGAGCTGTGGTCAATCAAGCCCCTGCAGGGTCACAAGAAACACTTACCAAACTCTTTTGACTCCTTAGAGGAATGAAAATTGGAGGTCTTTCTCAGAATTGAGGTTTTTACCAGAAATAACCTTTCTATTGGTTAAGCCTATCTGTATGTCAGGGAAATACTTAATTACAGAGCGTCTGGACTTCATCACATGAGTCACCCTTTCATCATGTGAGTCCCCCTTTTTCTTGTTGAAGCCCCAAGTCCCTATCCCCTTTCTTAGCTCAAGATATTTCTTAGCTCATTGCTGGAATCAGAAACCTTTTTTTCTATGTAGATTTCTTATACATAAGTAATCAAATTGATGTTTTTCTCCTGCTGATCTGCGTGGTGATTTTGTGATCACTCAACCAGACCTAGAAGAATCCAGATGGATAGGAAGAAATTTCCTTTCCACCCCCACAGTAGCAATTGTATATATAGATTTAGTCAAGCTTAAATGGGCCTCTCATGACCACTGTGGTCTTTTGGAGTTAAAATTCCCAAACTGTGGAAGTGGTGTTAACCCAGAGCAGCTCAGGCAAAGCTCCTGACGGCAGTTGCAGAGTGTTATGCACTTTATGTAGCATCTCCACGTGCATTCTCTCCACGGGTTCTGCCATCATGCTGAGAGGTATGCAGGGAAAGTCACCTCATTTAACAGATGAGGAAAGTGAGGTTCAAAAAGGTTAAGTGAACTGATCAAATAAATGGTAGAACTAGGACAAGAAGAGACCTGGTGTTTCAATGCCTTCTGTGGACTCCCTGCTTCTATTCTTGCCCCCCAATCCACTCCCTATAGGGCAGACCCAGCAATACTTCAAAAATGCAAATCAGACTATATGGCTTTTTTAAGCGCTCATAATAGCTTCCTATTGCACTTAGAATAAAACACAAACTCTGTAGGCATCAGGATCAAGGAAGCCCAGTCACCTGTTAGACTGCTCTTTCTAGGACCTGCCCATCAAGGTCCGGCCACATTGGCCTTTAGGAAGAGTCCCACATTCATCAGCCTCCTCAGGGCCTCTTGCAGTCACCTCTGTCGGCAACATTCTGCTCTGGTTTTTTGAATTGCTTCTTTCTCTATAGATTAAATGCTGCCCTGGTTTTAAAATATGTCTAAAGTCTCTTCAGCACTCTTCAAAGGTAGAGCCTAATTATCCTTTCTTTGAATGGGTTCTGGTTTCAGTGACCTACTTGTAATGAATAGAACATAGCAGAAGTGATGATAAGTGACTTCCAAGATTAGCTCATAAAAGACATTGTAGTTTTCCCCTTGTTCTCTCTCTGGATCACTCATTCTAGAGGCATCCAGCTGCCATCACATAAAAACACTCAACTATCCCTAATAAGAGAGACCTACAGGGAGGAACTGAGCGGGATGATGTGATAGCTTTGCAATGTATCAACTTTACTACTGAATCCCGCCCCCTCCCTTTTTTTGTATATTATCTCCTGTTAGGGTATGCTACCACAGAGGTTCTTGGGTACTTAGAGGATGGTAGCACAACCACATATGCTTTGTTGTTGATTGGCTGACTCCCCTTCTGAAGTAGAGACTGGTTGAGGTGTGTGTGTATTGAGATCTGTCTCAAAGGGACTTGGATTCTGTAGGATGCCCTCATCACCGAGAACAAACACAAGTTTCAGCCTGTCCCTATGGAGTTCTTACTTGTGCATGTGATCTTTCCACCTTGACTGCTGTTCTATGGATTTCTAGCTCCAGTTTCAGACATGTGGAGAGTCTTATAAGTGGGTAAACATACCCCACAGTGCCTGACTTATATCTTTCCTATTTGTTCTGCTTGTCTGGTTGAACTCTCTGTGATGCAGCCTACCAGCTGGAAGCAGATCACCAGTACCAGGCTTTAAAACCAGGCCCTGGCTTTAAAATATGTCTACAATCTCTTCAGCACTCTTCTTTTCAAAGGTGGAGCCTAATATCCTTCCTTTGAATGGGTTCTGGTCTCCGTGACCTACTTGTCCGGGCAAACTCTGGGTGACTGCAGTCCCCACCAACAATATGACTGAAATTTCTTGCAAAACTCTGTGCTAGAACCATCCAACAAAGCCACCCCAGATTTCTGATCCAAAGAAGCTGGGATAATAAATGTTTATTATTGTCAGCGCCAACTTTTGGTGTAATGTTTTATGTAGCAATAGATGAATCAATTCACCTTGCCAACCTAAAATGTGGAAGGCAATTAAAAGGCAAATAGCACTGATTTGGGATAAAAGAATTGCCTTTCAAAGCACTATCAAGGTCAGATTCAGGCAAAAAAACCTAGAATGTGTCCGAAGGAGGTACAAAATCAGGGATTTTATGGGAGGTACAAAGTCAGGAGTAAGTGGTTAAAGAGAAGAGTTGATTGTCAGTAACCTTAAACTATTCTTGGCTATGTATAATTGATTGCTGGTTGTATAGAAAGGACAAAATGGGAACTGATTGATTCTGTTCTTGGATAAAGTTCATAATCATCAATTTTTAAGCAATCGTTTGCTAGCTAATTTCTTAGAACAATTTCTTGTGGTCCAGTTCAAAGGTCTTTGACCCAGTTCAAAGGAAAAAGGCAATTTCTTGGTATCCACCCCTGGTTTTATTTTTAAAAAATATCTTCATGAATGTCAACTTTTTACAACCCCAATATAGATGTCTTCTTGGGACACACTGCTATGCCCTTGCTTGATTTTTGATTATAACACTCTTTTAATTCCTTTCAGAACACTTTTCACAACCCGCCATTCCTTTATATATATATATATATACATGTTAGCTTATTTGTTTCTTATCTAGCTTTGCACTAGAATGTACCCTCGTGAAAGCAGTCTCCTTTTCTGTTTGCCTACCCATCTTCCCAGCACCTAGTCCATCTGAACAGTACTTCTCAGTCTCTGCTTCTACTTATCATGTGCACACTTTGCACATGATCAATATTTAGGAGGTGTAAACTGCTAGCTGTTTTTTTATATTATGGTAGAAACTCAATAAATATCTACTGAGGACTAAATGAAGGGATTCATTGATCTCTTTGTTCCATAATCTTAAGTATCCAAGACATATTGAAAAAGTCCCAAAGGCCTCTGACAGCTAAAACAGATTGTCCCAAAGGCTGGTAGCAAAACCCATCTAATTAACTCATAGGGAACTTCTTAGACCATTACTCAGAACCTAATTACTTAATAGTCTTAGCAGATATTTATCAGTCACCCAACATATGCAAAACATTGTGCTAGGTGCTAGGGGAAAGGGACAGAGAGACACAAAGGTGAATTAGGCTCATTACCTTTCCTCAAAAGAACATGTTGTCTAGGGGGAGAGACAGATACAAGGGCCACCAATCACACATTTACAAGAGAGTGAGCAAGGCGAGTGGGGGTGGAATCCAGTGAAGCTGACTATCAAGGTGGCCAGACTCAATTAGTCACAATTATAACATGGTGTAACAAGCTTAATTATCTGGTTTCCTAGTTCATAATGGATTAGAAACAGCATATTAGAAGAGAAGAAAGGAGAGGTTATTGCTAGAGGCAGGTATGTTGGTAACAGCAAAGAAGTGATAACTAAAAGGAATAAAGAATTACAGTTTTTAAAAGCACTGAAAGCAGAAATAAGATAACTAAGTACATTAGTTTAAGATCATTTGATACAGGGGTGATTGGCAGGCAGAAAAGCATTGTAGTTAAGATTTAGATACTGGAGTTAGACCCCTTGGCTTTTAATCCCAGCACTGTCACTTGTTGTCCTTTGCACAAATTGTTATCAGAGCACAAAAGAACTCATTTTATACCCCTCTGGGTTCTTCACGGTTGACAGATAATCAAGCAAATATCAGAGAGATTGATAAGAGAAGAAGTCTAAAAGAAGTTTAACAATAACATGTGTAGCTCCAGTGTACATCAGAAAGACCAAGCATAATTGAGTAACTTACTGTGTGACTTTAGATACCATGCCATCTTAGATAGTTCAGCCAAGATAAGGGAGGTTGGGGAAAGAAAGCAGAAGTTCAACTAGGGAGTTTATAAGGGGAAGGTACATTAGACAAAGGTATGCAGATTAGTTCTGCTTTCTCCATTGACA
Organism: Talpa occidentalis; assembly: GCF_014898055.3. NCBI lineage: Eukaryota > Metazoa > Chordata > Mammalia > Eulipotyphla > Talpidae > Talpa > Talpa occidentalis. The sequence goes on from NW_023600993.1 coordinate 53,672,858, forward strand.
CAACATAAAGAGATTATGTCTTAGGAGAGACCCTTACAGAGAGACATTTACATATAGTTATCAAAAGCAACTTCCACACAGCCTTCAGAGCCCCTCCCTGAGATCAAACTTTTACCAAAGAGACATTGTTAGACGGCAGATTTTTGCTCCCCTACATACTCAACCTCACTTTTCTAATTCATAAATGTGGATAATAGAAGCAGTTGCTTCATACGGTTGTTGTAAGAGTTAAATGAGCTCCATCTGTAAAGCACTTAAGAAGAGTTCTTGGCACAGAGCAATTCTGAGACCCAGTCAGGATCAGTAGGGTTTGCTACAGTAACAACAATCCCCCAAATCCTAGCAAGTTAAAATAATGAAGGTTTATTTTTCACTCATAACAAAGTCCATCGAATAGGGGAGATTTCATTCTCAATCACGACTATCTTTACTCTAGGACTCAGGCTTGTGGAACAGCCATCTGTTACCATGTCTGTTGCTATGGCAAAGGGAAAAGAGCATCATCATGGATGGCTCAGTGACAACTGATTGTTCATCTGTTACAGATGCATCTCCATAAAAGAGGGAGGAGCATTGCAGTACAGTGAATAATCCCCATTTTCCCTACTCCTACTTATATGCAGTCAGTTTGGGCTATAATTCCTAGCATGCCATGCTGAATGGGGGACAGCTGGGAAGCATTGAGGTGGATATATATAAGTTGAGGTGGAACAAAGGAGCAAGAGGGAGACACGTGGGTGAGAGACATGTGGGGTGGCTGCTCCTGGTCCATGGCAGACACAATGGCATTATCTTGACCTTGTGGTGGATTAGATGGTACACTTTGAATTTCAGGTCTCTCCTTTTGTTTCAGTTCTCTGGGACCTACCTAAGCCCTTTCTTGCAGTTCCCCATGAGAAGGTGTCTTCACTTGTGGTAAGCTTTCAGGCTTCAGCCGCTCTGCTTTAAGCTGAGCCTGGGCACTTTTAACTGGGCACTGCCCATGAGAGGATGGGTAATTTTAGGAGTTTTACTGGGAATCTGTTACTTGAAATAATCTGTTACTTCTTTTCTCTCTCACTATGTACACCAGGTATGCATAGCAATTAATGGTCTCGCACACTACAGTATGCTTTCTTTGCCTTTGTGCAGTCAGATGGCCAAATCATTTTAGAGAATGCACCTATTTTTTTTTAAGATTTATTTATACAAGCATGGGGTACAGTCAGAAGCATGGGAAGGTGAGAGAATTCACCAGAACCAGAGCGGGAAGCAGAACAGACAGACTGAGAAATACACTACCGAGGGGAGCAGCATGCATGGCAGGAGAGGTCTGCGCGCCATGTGGGACCCTCACCGGCAGCCAGGGATCAAACTGGTGCTGCAGAGGCTGCGGGCAGCTTTGCAGCCCAGCGCTCAACTGCTGCAACACTGGGAAGGCCCCGAGAATGCACCTCTTAACTGTTTGGGGTCCTTGGGTGCCCTTTGGTCACATGATTACACACCCTGAGAGTGATATGATTTCTGATTCACAATTCATTTGACCACTTACTGCTCACATGCGCCTATCCTACCCTCTGCCCAGAGTGGGGGTGATTAGAGTGCAAAGTGTTTGTGGCCTCTGTGCTGAGACAGCACACAGTTGTACTTAGAGCACAGAGTTTAAAAACTGTCATGGACCCTTGATGTAGGCCACTTATTTTGTGAAAGTGAAATTAAGATTCACAGGGATTCCATGTTTCTTAGTAAGAACACCATTGCCATTTGGTGGTTGAGGATGGGAGTGCTTGAAGTGAGAACAAATCTTCATCTGTGGGACTTTGGGCAAAAATCTGCCATTTCAAAACTCGATTTTTTGCAAAAGCTTTATTTCATGGGAGGGGGTCTACAGGCTGGGCCGAGTTTTGTGAAAGAGATTTACATGTATAGAGGAAAAACCCTCCCGTTCAGCTCTCTCACCCAGCAAGACCCAATTTCTTTTTAATGAAGAAGACACCACTTTATCTTCATTCCTTTTTTTCCTAATAAACTCCCCAACTGAACTTCCCCTTTTTTCTTCCAACCTTCCAGCTAAGCTATTTCTGATGGGTCTAAAGTCACATGGATGGTGACTCAGGCATGCTGGGTCTTCCCTATGAACACAGGAGGTAGACATGTTACTATTAAACTTCTTTTTGACTTTTCCGTTATCAATCTATCTGATGCTATTTTGATTACTCATCCAGATTGAAAGGAACCTAGAAGGATAGTGGATTATTTCTTTTGCATTATTTCAACGTGCACATTGCAGGACAGTAAGCACCATAAATGTACCCCTTAACTGTTTGGGGTCCTTGGTCACATGGTTACATATCCTGGAGTGGTGTCAGTTGTGTCTCTCCTGCAAGTCACTGTGACAATCATTACACCCTAACCTACTTCCTAATGCTTCCTCGGGGTGCAGAGGAACTATGCTTACTAAGAAAGACTCACAAATGTTTAACTTCACATTGTTGGTTAGAACCAGAGTTGGTCCCCCAATCCAGCCTACCTCCTTCTTCATGAATGATCATATTATAGAGTATACTCTCCATAAAATAGGGGAGGTTCCAGGTTCCTAGTCCCACCCAATGGAGGGTGGAGTTGAGTGAGTGAAGGGAAGCTAAAGGAGACTTGGAAAATGATTTGGAGGAGGCACATGGAACAGAAAGACATGTGAAGTATTCCTATTGCCTCTCAGCTTTTGACTTGCACCAGGACTTGAGGGACATGCGAGGAGACACGTGGAGGACAGACATGTCGAGACACATGGGTGAGACCTTTGGGGAGGTTGATAATGGCAGCCATTATCTTGATTTGTACTTTACTTCTTTCATTCCCAGACTTGCCTGGCCCCTTCTTCTCCTTCTCTATGGTTCCCCACCAGAAAGCACCTTGTATTTGTAGCAAGTTTTCAGTCATTAGTGGTCCCACTTTGGGCCAACTCTGTTTGTCTGGGCCTTTAGCCATGAAGGGATAAGTAACTCTGGGTGTTTTATTGGGCAATGATCATGATCATTTTATTTTCTCGTCTCTCTCTATGTACACTAATACTATTAAAGTTCTTTCACACTAAAAGTATGCGTGTCTTTATGCAGTGGATGGTAGACCCACGTTAGAGAGTGCAGGTTTGGGGTTCCCAGGCTACCCCTTAGTCATCCAGCTAACAATCAGGATCCTGTGTCATCACCATGGCAGTTGTTAAATGAGAATCAGAGGTCAGCAGTGGCCTGGTCCACAAGAGTACAAGTTGGTCCGGTGACTTGTGATGACTTGACTGCCCCTTACGAAACCTTGATCATTCTTTGCCCTTGGATCTCTTGAGACACCCTGTTTCTCTTCCATAAATGTCCTGTTTTGCTAAAGCTAGTCTACCAAATTATTTCCAACTGGAACCCTAACCTCCTAGAAACATTTCTTTCAAATATTATTAAAAAATTTAAACATGTTGCTTGCAAAGATAAGCTCCATTTCATTGAACAATTTACTTTTGGGGAACCTTCCTTTTCATACTCAGTTGATCAATGAACTATTGATGTATGGCTATGCAAAATCATTAACCACGGACAGGAGAGTGATGTGTGTGCCAATCAGGAACACTGTGAAAATAGCCTCAGGAGACTTCCAAGAGGGGTTGGGCTGAGGTTCGGCTGTGGGACTACTATCTATGTGTCCCACACTCAAATGAGCACATAAAACAAATCTGGCAGGAGCATCTTCCTGTGGTGTGACAGGATGAGTCATTTAAGGACTTTCCCTTCTGTTAATGGATAGCATTTCTTTCAAGCTCCAGAGAAAAACTGACATGATTCATAAAACAGAAAAATAAGTTGATATTAAACCTAATACAAGCATTCAAAACAAATTTATAAGATATTTTTTAAGCAAGAGATGTTGCTTAAGCATTATGATAATCTCATGTAAGGATGAGGTCTCCTGCAAAGGTTTATTTTATCCCTGTGAATGATCAACAATTATCCAGACAGCTCTCTTCTGTCCCTGTGGTGTGTCAGCTCACTCAATTTGGATTTCACACAAGCAGAGGCGGTTTCCTGCATGCTCAGTCGCTAATCCTTTCAATGATGTGTGTGTATGAGAGAGAGTGTGTGTGTGTGTGTGTGTGTGTGTGTGTGTTGTGCACATTGGGGTGGTAAAGGTGACCAAAACAAAACTCGAAAAAAGCTAGTTGTGTTTCTCTGTGTTGAAAAGTATATTAAATTCAACAAGCACCATTTCAGGTGAATAAGAAAACACTGGAAACTTCCTTGAGAGTAATGAGAACAACACATAAAATTGAGTGTGTGTTTATTGGGATTCGGACTCTGAGTGAATACTTTCTGTGACTTTTCCCAAAGTAGTTATTCTCATAAAATCCCCATGGATACTCACCAGTATAGTAAAGATAAACACACTGTTGCCACATTTACCTTCCTGGCGAGGCTGTAAGGAGGGCTGGAGCGGTAAGGAGGGCTTGGAGCACGCAAGCCCAAATGCTGTTTTGTGTGTCTATTAAGCCCACCCACAGGTGAGAAAGCAGTTGGCGGGGTTCAGTCAGGCTGCTAGGGGACAGTTACAGTGCTTGGGATCCTGACTTAGTGAATTACAGTGCTTGGGATCTGGGTTTCTGAAACATCACTTTAAAAATGGTTGCGAGGGCCTCCCTGGTGGTGCAAGGGCTTAAGACGCAACCTATGAAGCTATCCACAGCCACTGCAGCATGAATAAGATCCCTGGCCAGCCAGGGAGCTACCCACCTGGCACAGCAGACCTCTCCTGCCTCACCGGCTGCTCCCCTCAGCAGTGTGTTTCAGTCAGTCTTCCTGTTCTGCTCCCCACTCTGTCTCTGGTAAATCCTCTCACCCCACTCACGTCTGGCCTATACCGCAGCTCTTGTGTGCATAAATAAATAAATCTTAAAAAAAATGGTAGTGAATGTGTAAACAGTAGCAAGAGCCAAAAACAGTGTCTAGTGAAAATAAATACTTAAAAAAATTAGTTTTAAATTATCCGAAGTCCATTATTTTCTACAGAGATGGGGACAGCAGGTACTGTAAGAGAGGCATCTCCATGTCTCCCATCCACTGGCGTGCAGCCTCCGGGGAGGCTGGAACTAGGCATGAGGCTGAGTGGCAGGTGCAGCTCTGCAACACAGCGGGCGGGGGGCTCAGGGAGAGCACTCTGCTTCTCAGCTTTGCACTCCAACTGGGGATTTGGAAGATGTGAAAGGAGACACGTGGAGGAGAGACATGTAGAGACTCTTGGAAGAGACAGTGGGCTAAGAGATCTGTGAGGAGAGTGACAATGGCAGCCATTACCTTGATGTGTACTGTGCTCTAGCTCCATTGGTCCCAGACTTGCCTGGCTTCTTCCCCCACCACCCCCCGCCCCAGGGAACCATTTAAGGGAAAGCTCCCTTAAACTTGTGGTAAGCTTGTGGGCCTTAACAGCCCAGCTTTGGCCCAACCCTATTTGGCAGGGCATTTTCCCACAGCGGGATGGACAATTTCTGGAGTTTGACGGGAGTATGTTACTTGAGATACTCTCTTCTTCCTCCCTTCTCCCCCTCCGTTTCCCCTTTCCGTTTCTCTCTCTTTTTCTCCCCTCCCCAAACCATTTAAGATCTTTGAGCACATTAAGAATCTGTTCCCTTCGCTTTTGTGCATGTGGATGGCCAGACCCTTTTCGACTAGGCATCGTGGATTTTTTCCCTTTAACAGTGTGGGGTCCCTGGGTACCCCTTGGTCTCATGATTTCACCTACACCCTTACATGTGCACCCTGGGAATGGGAGGTAGTGGGGTAACACCCCATGGAGTAACTCTGACCAGGGGGAGACAGGAACTGAACAAAAATGTTTCTCCCATCTTCCTGAGGTGTGCTCTGTCCTGAGATGTTTGCAAGGCCTCTGAGGATGCGGAGCAGGTAGGGAGCAATTCATTGCTCTTTCTGCCAACTTGGTGCATTCATTCTCCTGTCTTCCATCCATTCATTCCTGGCCTCGCTCCCCTTCCTGTCACTCCAATGTCCCTGGATTGCACTTCCCAATAAAATATTAGTGTATAATCATTGGCCTCAGCGCTGTTTTTTTGTTTTGTTTTGTTTTTTTAAGAAAATCTGGGCTAAAGCAGCTAGTATCATGATTCCCAAAAGGAGACTGGGTTTGAAGAACTTTTTGTTCAGTAGAAACCTTATGACATGGGATTAAGTTAGGATTAATACAAGATCATGCTTGAGGCCAGCTCTATTTAAGAAGCTGTTCTCTTCGACTGTTAATACTTATAATGGTGGGTAGAGACATTTCTCTTCTTGATGTCTGATTTGTAGAGCTGACCAAATACACTCAGAGGGCCACGTGACGGTGCAGGCTCTGCCTCCATGGTAACCATTGGTCCACGCTGATGGGCAGTCTCAGATGGCCATGAGGAATGGTCTCCTTTCATTCTCCTTGGTCACTAGTCCAAGGACAACAGCTGGAGACTTGCCCTACTCTGTCCTAGCTTGCTGGGGGCAAGGCTACACACCATACTCTGCGACATTGTGATATAATAAAAATATATATATTTTTGTCTTTGTCCCTGACTCCTTGCCAGAGTCCCTCGAGCTTTTATAATTTCCTAAGCAACAAAGATGCTAGTGTTACAGAGACATCTCTATAAAAGCGGAAATTATCATTTTTCCTGCCCACACTTAATTAGGGGGTGGAGCTGAGCGATGAGGTGAAGCTACATAACATGGAAGGCAGGGGAAACTGGGAGGAAGAAAAAAGAGCCCTGTTCTTGTGGCCTGCCCTGCACCCTGGTACTGCTGGGAAGGGTATATGGAGGGAGGCACTTGGAGAGTCATGTAGAGGGACCTTAAAGAGATACGTGGGTGAGAGACATGAGGGAAGGCTGGCAAAGGCAACCATTATCTTGATAGAGTATCTTCTTTTGTCCCAGCTCTCTGGGACCTGCTTCAAAACCCCTTTCTTATGGTTCCCAGTCAGAAGGTGCCTTAGACTTATGGCTAAGTTTTCAGGCCTTAGTGGCCCCCTTCAGGCAGACCTTATTTTACTGGACATTTACCCATGAGGGGATGGATAACTTCGAGTGTTTTATTGGGAAACCATTATTCTTTCTTCTCTCTATACACACTAATTCTATTAAAGCTTTTCCACACTAGGAATCCACTTTTTCTTTGTGTGCATGGATGGCAGACCAATTTAGAGTATGCAAGTTTGGGGGTCTTAAGGTGGCCCTCAATTACATTTTTGATTATGGTTCCAGATACAGAACTCCTAAATCCTTTGGAATTTTCTATGAGATAGAAGCACCTTTAATGCTAATGAGGTAACTCTTAGACTTGTGGGTAGAGGCTGGTCATCAGAAAGACCAGGCCATGATTAAAGGCTTAGAATTTTCACCCCATCCCATCTGAGGAAGAGAGCAGGTCTAGAGATTGAGCTAATATATGAGCATACTAAGAGAAGAAACTTCCATCAAAATCCCTAAAATATGGGGTTTGGAGATCTTCTGTGTTGTTGGACACATTCATGCACCAAGAGGGTGATACAGCCTGACTCCATGGGAACAAAGGACCTATGCTCAGAGCCTTCCACATTTTGCCCTTTTACCTCTTTATCTGGTCCTCTGTATCCTTTATCATATCTTTACATAAAACAGTAAATGTAAGTGTTTCCCTGAGGTACATAAGTCATTATAGAAAATTATCGAAATTCAAGAGGGGATCATGGGAACACCAGAGTTGTAGTCAAGTCAGACAGAAGTGCGGTGCCTTGGGGGCCCCACTACTTGCAATTGGCATCTGATGTAGAAGTCAGTCTTAAAGGATTGATCCTTAGCCTGTGAAATCTCTTGCTAACTCCAGGTAGCGGTATCACAACTGAATTGAACAGCTGGACACCCAGCTGGTTTTGAAGATTTGGCTGGTGTAAGAAAATCCCACACATTTGATGCTAGAAGTGTCCAGTGTATAAAAGAATAGAGTCATCCCCTTTACCCACCTTTACCCCCTGACACCAAAGTATGTAGTTGCATTCCAGGATTCATTGAAATCATGACACATCAAAGTGTGTGTTCAATGGAGTGTGTTTTGCCAGAATACTCTGGGATTTCAAAGTCCACTCAAATATTGTGTGTAGTTAGTGCTGTGCTAATCTTATGATGGTCCAGGGTAGTTACTGGACATGGGTACTTCCTTTAAAACAGGCTAATGTTTAAGCAGCACCTTTAAGTGCTGTTTCATTTCGAATCAAACTCTTGTGAGGTAGATGTTGTTAACCTCAATTTACAAAGGAGGAATATGAAGTTCAGAGAGATGAGAAACTTGACAGAATCTTGCCATTAGTGGAGCCAGGATTTAAATCTAGATATTCTAACTGCAAAGCCTATAGTCCCAAGATCTGTGCCTTACCCTTATCCTGTTGGCTCTCATAGTCCATGCTAACCTGTGGCATCTTCTGTGGGCACCTGTGATTCTGCCTGAGAGCTTTCTCTTCTAGCAGGGCACTAGCTATTAGTGTTGGGGAGCTGACACTACAAGGGCAGCTCCCGGCCAATGATAGATGAGAACTGGAGGGCAAGTATCCAGCTTCCTCATGCCATTGGTGGCTGAAGTGTGTTCCACACAGTTTTCTGAAGGTCCCGACGTCACTGGGACTCCATTGGCAACAGCAGGGGTGGACTCATCAACACATACTGGCTTCCTTCTCTCCCTTGTCTCATTTTTTCGAGTAGGATCATCTCCTTATTCTGAAAGATTCATAATTTTCTTAAAACACGCACACACAAGAACAAATGGAGAAAAAAAAAAAACCTATCTCTTGAAGGTAGAACTGTGCTGAATTATTGAACTATACGTGAAAGTGTCAGGGAGGAAAATCTCTTACTCTTCTCTCAGGTTTACCGAGTAGGGGCTAGCAAATTCAATCACCAAAAGACAGATTAACAAGATGAAAGACAGATTTAATCATACACACAGGGAGGTTCACAGAAAAATGTGACTCAAGAAAGTTCAAATTTGGGACTTACCACCTTAATAGGGGAAAAGAAGGCAGAGCAGGGGACGTAGTGGAAAGCGAGTGACGTTTTGTAAAGAGAAGTGAACCCTCAGGAGAATCGATGGGAGATCTGCTCATTTTGTGATGATGTCTGTTTAGTTGTGGTCTGGAGACTTAATCTCAGGTGATCAGTCAGTCTTCCTTGGTTGCTCCAAGGAGAGGGGATTTTTGACTACAGAAAAAGGAGTTCAGTAATTTACATGTCTTCTGCTTAAAATGACTTTTATGCCACAGTGGTATATTCTGAACACCTTCAAAAATTAAGGTGGGCTTTGATGGTACAAAGCTAAGGCAGCCACATCTTAGATGTTTCACTGAGAAAAATCTCAGATTCTCTCTTCTGCCTCTACCCAGGAGGGTACAAATAACAAAACCTGGGCCTTTGGCCATTTTTTTCCCCTTCTCTGAGATTCCTCCAGGGGAATCATATTCTCCTGGCCTGGGAGAGCTCATGATCACTGATGTTTCACCACTGAACTTATCTCAGACTTTCAGCCTTGAGTCCCTTAGGCAGCTTAGCTGAAGTTGAAAAGGCTTCAATCACCCCACAGCTATAAAGGTGACAGCTCATGTCTTAAGGCAGGGAGCATTATGTTTTGGGAATGATCTGTCATTTCTCATGTTCATTCCTCTGAGATCTTTCTTAGATGAGCTCCAAAAACACCTTTTTGAACTCTCACCAAAAGTATTTTGATGACACAGGATGAGGCATCCATCCTCAACTCCCAAACCCCACTGAGATTATCAACAGAACTCATAAGGAAGGATCTACTGGCTTGTTATCCAGCATTCAATCCTTTTTTCAATTTGGAGGGAAAAGCAGAGTGTGTGGGCGGCCCCTTAGGAATATGTTCCACCTGGAACATGTGGCTGTGATTTAGGAGAAAGGGTTTTGCATATAACTGAGGGTCTCAGGATGAGCTCACCCTTGGTTATCTGGGTGTGCCCTTCATTGAATGACAACTGTCTCTGTGAGAGACAGAAGAGAAGACAGGGGAAGAAAACATAATATAGAGACGGAGCAGAAATTGGAAGGATGCACTCACTCCCCCACGCCCACCCAAGGAACACAAGGATCCACCAGAAACTGAAGAGAAAGGAGTAGAATCCTGCAGAGGAAGGGCCTCCTGGACATGAGATAATAAAATTTCTGTTGTTTGAAGGCCCTTGTCTGTGGTAATTGGCAGTCACAAGAAACTAATACCAGTTGCTAACAATTTTTGATCATAAATCTCTGGCCCTAGAAATGAAAACCTTAACCATTTCATCTTTATAATGATACTTCTAGTAAAGATTAATTTTGCCCCACTTCATAGACAAGGAAACCAAGAAACAGAGTTTAAGTGACTTCTCCAAGCAACTGAGCAAGGAAATGACAGAACTTCTGGCCCCCAGAGCATGTTCCCTTAGTGTTGTGCCCTCCTGTCTCTTCAAGCGGATTTACAAGCAGAATGCTCTCCCAGCTTCACAAAGCATGAGTTGGAACCTGGTTCCTCCCGTGCTCTCCACTGCCTGGCAGGTTGTATCTGTGTCTGATTGGGCCAAGCTCACTGGACACTAGCCTGCGCGGAGTGAGGCAAAGCCTCAGAGGCTGACTCAGTCCTGGAGGAGGCAGTGGCCACCTAGGAAGCTTCCTGCTGGAGTCCCCCGTGGGTCTCCCTGCTGACTGTCCTACGGCCTCCTGACCCGCTTGAAATGTTCGGTCTTCCTGTCCCTGATATCCTTCCAGATATCCATATTTGTTTTTCTATTGATATAAGGCAGAGTTCATTTCCAGCTGACTCGGGGGAAAAGCTGGCATCTGAAGAAATCAGGTAACCCAGACATCCAGATGCAGTCTTCAGCTTCCCTCTGCCCACCTTGGGGCAATGCCTCTGCCCTAAATAAACCCATCTTAGAAGATAATGTAAATATTATGGCTGATCTCAAGGAAAACACATTTTTAGCATAGCACAAACAAAACTTCACCAAACTCCCAGAAAAGCCTGTCTGTCTCCACTGGATTTCTCTTCAGGAGATGACTGCTTTGTTTTGCCCTAAAATCCGTCCCCGTAAATCTATGCAATTCTACTCTGACTCTGAGCTCACCTTCCCTACTCCACAGACAAGATCTCTAAGTTTAGTTCTTCAAAAAGGAGTTCAATGAACATATGTTATTTCTTAACTTCCTTGGATGGTCAGACTGTGCGAGATCCAGTTTTGGGGGTCTTCTCATATTTGCTCAGCTCCCCGGTTCCTAGCTTTGTTCTTTAGAGAATCTGAGCTAAAAATATTTCCCCCCAAAATAGATAATTCTTGGCTCAGTGGGCTTATGATGTAAAATAAAATTTTCCTCCTATGGTTTAATCAGTTTAGGACCTATGTCCATACACTAGGCCACCTTGTCTTAGTCCCCTAGTCCTAGTCTCCCCTGGAGTAAAAGTGAAGTTTTCACATGGCCCCCATCACACCCACACTGGGGTCCAGGTTGACCTTGATCCATCCAGGTTCTGGCTCCTCTATCTTCTTCCAGGACCCAAAAAAGCATCACACCTTGGGGTGTGAAATTTGACTTATCCAGGACCACCCTGGTGGCACAAGGGCTTAAGAGTCAGCACTATGAAGCAATCTGCAGCTACTGAGGAAAAGCTCGATCCCTGGGCAGGGAGGTGACCCACATGGTGCAGCAGACCTCTCCTGTCTTGCCCACTGCTCCCCTCTGCAGTGTATTTCAGTCAATCCACCTGTTCCACTCCCTACTCTCTCTTTGGTAAATCCTCTCACCTCCCCCCAACTCTGACTTGTACCCCCAGTTCTTGTATGCATAAATAAATAAATCTTTTTTTTTTTTTAAAAAAAAAAGAAATTTGATTTACCCAGCAGATGCTGTCATGGAGATAGCACAGCCCAGAAATGCAATTGTTGGAGATGACCTGCACCCCCCGACCTTCAGCATGACCCCAGACCTTCAGCATAACCCTCTGCCAAAGGAAGCCCCTCTTGGGCTGGTGGCAAATCTCAGCGAGTGACGAAGTCCTTCCCCTGATGTCTGACACTGCCAAGCCAGAGGGAATATGCCTGCATGTGCCATGGTCTGACATCCTGGGTGTGGGGCTGCTGGGAAAGGGATGGAGCTGAGTGACCATTTTGAGGAGCCTTTAAAAGGCAGTGAGGGAGGTGGACTTGCTTTCTATTTTATGGGAGCATCTGGGGAAAGCATCCCTTCCATAGGCAGCAGACCTTAGCTCCCTTCCCTCCCAGGGTGGGCACCCTGACCTCAGCAGCCTCTCCCACTCCCTCCTCACCTCACACCATCAGGTTTCCTCTTCTCTGCCAGGCTAGTTTCCCTGCTCCCTCTAACCTTTTGATTAGAATAAATTGCTTTTTTTTTTTCTTTATTCTGAACCAAAGGTTTTTCTGTTTGCATTTGTGATTGTGGGTTCCCAGACCTGGGTCAACATCAAAAGCACTTTGCTACATCGGCATTTCTGATGAGCCCTGGGCCGTCCAGCTGCTGCGCGGAAGGACGGGGCTTGGCAGTCTACGGCTTCAACCTCATTTTGCTCAACACACCAGTCTCAGAACATTTTCCACATTTTTAGAGGGCGAAATAAGCATGCAAAGAAGAGTATGTGCAGAGAGTGGAACTGGAATACAATCCTGAGAGTAAAACATTGCCTAGTCCTTACAGAAACAGGGTGCCGGCTTCTTCTGCAGCAAATGCTCTGGCTGCCCCATCCAGTGTACCTCTGTTCACCGGCGACTTCGGGTGAAGGCTTTCCAGCAGGCTGCCCGCTCGCCACCTCAAGTGACTGCCTTTTCTTCTTCTCTGCCTGAACCCTTTTGTTCACCATGGCGATCTGCTCAGGGGCTGGGAGACCGAACGAGGGCTGGGGGGCTAATGCCCAGGGGCTACCATCACTCAAGAGGAGGGCGGAGATGGATGACTGACCATCGCAGCATGGCTGCAGTGGACTCTGAGCTCTGCTCCCCACTGGTCCCCAGAGTGCACCACTGGGCTTCCCTGGCCCGCAGCAGTGACCTGCTCACTGAGGCATACATCACTGGCTTTGTCTCATTTTTGATTTGCTGGAGCCAGCTTGCTGTGTTTTGTATGAGCAAGGGTCCATCTCTTCTGAGCCCCGTGTTTAGCAATGTCATGAAGACCAGAAACTGGTCCTGGCAGCACAATACCACGGAGATCACCAAGGGCTGCAGATGAAGGTGCTGTTGGGGAGCACTTACTAGCTCCCCAGTGATAAGCACTTACTAGCACATCCCTTCCTCACCTGTCCTCTTGGCACCTCCGCCTGAATAAATCTCTAGCACCCCAGTCCTAATCTCAGTCAGCTTTGAGTAGAACCCAAACTAAGAGAAATCCAACCTCCCTCATGGTTCTGGCATCAGAGAAAAACACATGGGACCACATTTGAGAATCATTAGCATGAGACTTGGTACATGAGAGCCACTTAATAAATGTCAGAGTTTCCTCTCCCCTCCTTCCCCTCTGCCAAAGGGAGCCCCTCCACATTTTCCAGCACACCTGCATGGCAGGCTTCCCTATCAAAGTGAACCCCGGCTCACAGGGCCATCTGGTCACTTTCCTGGAGGCTCTGGAATGACTTCCTTGGCATGTGTGCACACAGCCTGCCACACACAATGGGCAACAGGAGATGGGCTGAAACTTTAATTGGAGTCAGGAAGGAAGCATATCCATTGCAGCCACATGGAACTGAAAACATGTGGGCAAAGCAGGCGTGATGGCACCGTGTACCGCCACCCCCACCGGAGCACTAGAAACAATGCCCCTTTGTGTGGAGGGATGGGTGTCCCAGGGCTGGGGGGCTGGCGGCTCTTTTAGATGCTGTGAACTGAGGTTGGAACTCAGAGCAAGAGAGGGAAAGATGACACCCACAGTGGTGCAAAGGGGAAAGAGAAAGAAAATATAGGGACAGAGAAACAGTGTCTTGAAAGAAACTGCTAAGTGCCACCCAATATCCCTCCCCCCTCCTTCCAATTCAGTAACAGACCCAACTTTTAATTCAATGTTCAGGCACAGGACCACATTCCCCAACTTCTCTGGGGGCGAAGAGTGGAAAGTTTTGTGCAGGAATTTCAGGAGGCTCCCTTACGGGGTGCTGATTTATGGGGAGGCTGTGTTCTCCTCCCCTACTTTGTCCTGTGGCCAGCCTGGACTGTCATTGTGACAACTGGGCCTGCAGCAGCCATCCTGGATCAAGGGTTGACCTGGAAGATGGAAGGAAGCCATGCTGGAACAGAAAGATGGAGGGGCGTGGCTCCTGATGCCAACAGGCTAGCCCTGGATTGCTTCCTCGAGATTTCCTTGTGTAAGAGAGAAATAGATTCCTTCCTTGTTGTAGCCACTGACATTTTGGGTTTTCCTGTGACGCGCAGCTAACCTAAACCTAACTGATACAAGGGTGAGCATGACGAAAGGTGAGTGGGAAGAGAAGAGGAGGACAAGACACAGGGGTAGAAAGTGAGTCTTGGGCAGCAAACTCAGGCTGCTGGAAACACACCTCCTCCCACTGCGGCCCCGACTGTGGACACTGTGTAAGGAGCAAGGGTGCAAGGAACAAGATAATCCCTGTTTTTCACTGTACATTATTCTAAATTTCCAAAAACATGTGGCTTTTGAAGCCCTCCAAAGGACTCCCTCACCTGCCTTCTTCTCTACCAGCCTTTCGCTGCAGTAGTAACAGCACAGGCCCACTGTGGAGGGAGGGCTAGTGGGCTTAGGAAACACGACAGAGCAACTGCGTCCACTTAGCGCTCTGGGTATCCTTTCACCCTGACAAAAGGGGAAGAGAGACCAGAAAAAGGGCCGCTCAGCCCTGGAGATGAAGGCATAAGAGGACCAGTGTGGGGAATGACAGAGTGTGGGTAATTGAGAGCACAGAGACGAGAAGGGGCCAGGGCCCTTTGAACAGAGGGCTGACAATCGAGTGTCCTGGACCCTCAAACCAGGCAGATGGACCCCATCTAGAAATATAGCCCACTTTAAAGAGTAGCGTTCCTGTCTCTGGACGCTCAGAGTCAAGGAAGTCAACATGTGATCAACGTCAAAGTCACCAATGTGTGATCACATCAATGATCACCTGTGATGCAAAAACAAATGGGTGAACATTAGCTGGGAGCATGGGTGCTCCCATCTCAGAGCAGGATGTTCATGTGGTGTCCAGTCCCTCCATACAGAATGCGTGCTAAGAGTAAAGAGGAAAGTGGTGATTCTAAGGTAGAAAAACCTGGCAGAAAAACCTAACCATTCAGTTAGCAAACTGAATGTCACTATGGGACAAATTGACCCTGTGTGTCTTCTGACATGATGCACTGAGAACACATCAGTTTTATGACATTCTTGCTGAAAATATGTGATGGAAACCTAATTCTGGGGAAACATCAAAGTTAAATTGAGGGATATTCTACAAGACAACTGACTTGTTCGGCAAAATGTCAAGGTCATGAGAGTTAAAGGAAGACAGAGAAAGTGTTTTCAACTAAAAGGGACCGAGGAGACAGGACAATCAAAATCAATTTGTGACCCTGAATATGACCCTTGACCAGAGAGCAAAGCATATTTATAAAGGGTAATATTAAGGCAACAGGAATATTAATATTAAAAGGAACTCGGATGGGATGGTGGTATTTTTCTCAATGTTAATTTTCAGAATTAAGTAATTGTGTTATCTTTATGTATATGCAGATTGTTCTTTGGAAGTAGACATTAAAACACTTAGGGATAAAGGAGCATTCTCTCTCTGATGCAAATGTGATAAAAATGTTGATGATGCGGAATCTGGGTGAAAGGCACAGGAGACTTGCTTTTGGCATTAATTCTCTAAGTTTTCTATAAATCTAAGGTTATTTAAAAAAAAATATAGTTACCACAGCCCCTCCCCTTGCCCCCTCTCAAAAAGATTTGAAGAACAAGTGGGCAGGGAAAGGAGGAACCTTGAGCGCCACCTTAAGGCCAACAGAAAGAGCTGAAGGGGGAGTTAAAGAGCAAGAAATTGGAGCTTCTAGCTTCACATCTGAAGCCTGGTGATCCCTGGGGTGCCCAGCCCTTAGGTTTGTGGAACCTCAACCCCAGCCTTAACCCCTGTGCCTCCCTTATTTTGTTTTTTTGTTTTTTGTTTTTAATTTATTTATTCATACAGGCCAGATGCGCGGGAGGGTGAGAGGATTCACCAGAGACAGAGCGGGGAACAGAACAGGCAGACTGAGGAAATACACTGCTGAGGGGAGCAGAGGGCGAGACAGGAGAGGCCTGTTGCGCCATATGGGCAGCTCCGTGGCCGCCAGAGATCAAACTCGTGCTGTGCTTAACCCATTGCGCCACCTGGGAGTCCAGCCTCTCTGCTTCTGAATGGCAAACCTGGCACTCAGAACTAAGAGAACCTGGGTGACCTGCTCACCCTTTGGAGTTCCCAGTTTTCTCATCTGGCAAATGAAAGGATAGAAGAACTTCATGGGGAAGAGAATGAGATAAAGCATGTACTTAGCACAGGACATGTTCATTAAATGCTCAATCTCTGTCTTCTATTACTATTACTTTACTATTGTTATTGTTATTATTTGTACCCTGACTCATTGGCCAGAATTTACAAAGGAGGCAAGAACTTATGTAGCTATTAGAATGCTTCCAGCCTCAAGAAGAGGAAAATACAAAAGACCATGGGTTTTTTTTTTGTTTGTTTTTGTGGGACCCTCGCCAGTGGCCGGGGAACGAACCTGCACTGCAGAGGCTATGGGCAGAGGCTATGGGCGCGCTCAACCGCTGCGCCACCAAGGGAGGCCCAAGACCATGTTTGTTTTTTTTTTTTCTTTTTTCCCCCCACCTCCGCCCCTCCCCACCAAAGACAATTTTTTTTTTTTTTAATAGAGAAAAGATGTACTATTTTATCACTGGAAGTCTGGACATGAGGTGGCTCTTGGGGTGGGGGTAGGGTTGTTTTCTTCAAGTGACTTGATGATGTCACCAAGGATCTGGGTTCTTTCCCACTAGCTGCCCTGCAGGCCTCTATCTCAGCCTTGGGCTGTTTCTGTTCAGTATCTCAAGGCCACTATCCATTCATATGCAAACAAAAACAAGACAGAAAAGGAAAAGATCTTTGTTTTGTCTTACTCTTTAAGATTGAGGGAAAAAATCCTGGAGTCCCATCAGATGTCCCGTTATATCTCCTTATTTAGAATAACTTCAGGTGCCCAATGTCTTCTGAGGAGTGTGGGTGAACATGTTCATAAGAATTACACTTGCGGGCCTCCCTGGTGGTATAAGGGGCTAAGCACAGCACTGTGAAGCTGTCCACAGGCTCTGCAGCACAAGTTTGATCCCTGGCCGGCCAGGTGGCTACCCACATGGCGCAGCAGACCTCTCTCGTCCGCTGCTCCCCTCAGCAGTGTATTTCTTCAGTCTGACTGTTCTGTTCCCCACTCTGTCTCTGGTGAATCCTCTCACCTCCCGCACCTCTGGTCTGTACCCCAGTTCTTGTATGCATAAATAAATAAATCTTTAAAAAAATAAAAGAATTATACTTC
Organism: Talpa occidentalis; assembly: GCF_014898055.3. Classification (NCBI taxonomy): domain Eukaryota; kingdom Metazoa; phylum Chordata; class Mammalia; order Eulipotyphla; family Talpidae; genus Talpa; species Talpa occidentalis. The sequence goes on from NW_023600993.1 coordinate 53,690,450, forward strand.
CTGAAACCAATAGAAAACTGTATATAACTGTAGCCAAGCAAGACAGTTGATTTTCACATCTAGAAGTCTGGCTTTGCAGTCTGGACTTTTGGGCCCCACTGTCCTCAGGAACCCAGGCCCCTTCTCATGTTCTACGCTTCTCTGCTGGTTCCACTTCTGGTGGCTTCATAGCCCAGCAGAGCTGCTCCAGCTTCACCCCTCCGGGTTTCATTTCAACCTGGAGGAGGGAAAAACAGGAAGTGGAAAGACAAAATCTTTCTATAAAGAACATTTGCAGACGTCGTACACAGCACATCTGCTTACTCCCACTGGGCAAAACTTAGTCACAGCTCCGTACTTAGATGAAACATAGGCTGAGAAATTTTGATACTCTGCCCAGCCCTGGGCCCAGCTAAAAGTGGGGATTTCTATTACTATGGAAAAGGATGGCGTGGGGGTGGGGAGGAAGAAAAGCTATTGGACTGCCAGCAGCCTAAGCCACATCATGGCTCTGTCATAAGCCACAGCTGCATGATGTCTGCACAAAATCAGGGTGCTGCTAACATGTCAAGATAAAGAATAGGTAATGGATGGATAACAGCAGGTTCCTGCGACTAGTAAACTCTGATTGCTCCTTACCAGACTAGTAAACTTATTCAATGGAGATGAACAACGCAACGTAAAAAAGAGAGCAGGCTTGCCTTTTGGTCCTTCTCCCACATTCTTTCTCCACTCACTCCTCTAGAATAGTCTATCAAACATGCAGCAGGTGATCACTTTACTCATGTGCCCGTCACAGACTGGTGTTCAGTGAATGACTGACTCACTGATGAGACTAGAGCATAGAACATTCCATCTCATCCACTTGGAGAGGAGGTGCGATTATCCTGAAAATCATATGTATTGTACTAATCCATCCTCTTTGCCAAAATGACTCATTTTTAGTATTTTCCATTATTCTTCCAAGAATAGCACGATGTGTGTGGGGAGGGGTTCTCTACCTCCCCAAAGCTCTCCATGTGTGGATGTGTTGACATTATTTCCAGAACTCAGAATGAGCGGGGTTAGTAGGATAATAGAAGCTGTGATTTCACAATGACAAGACACCAGAAGGAGGACACAGTAGCCTCAATCATTCAAATGCTTTACTTATATATTTAGTATAGCATATCATGGAGTTTCACAAAGGATGTTCCAGATTTGAACACCCAGCTGCTCAATTTTTACAAAAGACAGTTGTCAATTTTCCCTCTCTGACAAAATTCCTTGAATCTTGATGAGAGAATTCATTCTTCCTTTGGGAAACAAGACTTCTGGGGTCTCAGTTCATGCCAAGACCAACGCTCCCTTTAGGGCACATGGGCTGTGCAGGCTGGTAAATGGAGCATTGCATTGTGCCCATCATAATTGGTTCACAGTTGGTAGAATGACTGAAGTTAGCCAATGTGGCCATTATCTGGTCTTTTCTTACAACAGAGATAAAATTAGTTTATTTTCTGTGTGATGGTGGGTTGAGAGCATGGGGTCTAGAGTTGCTGGACACCATGATATGAAGAGTGGCAACCTCAAAGGAGGAGGTTTCTTAGTCTCAGTAGCCTGTTTCTTTTTGCACAGCAAACATAGTTCATTTTGTCATATTAGCAAAACCTTAATCTTGTACAGAGGGAAGAAGAATCAAGAGATATAGAGAGATTGAATCCTCAGGTCATATGTTAAGACCTTGGGTCCACCATAGCTGAAGAGACCCTACTGGAATTTCCCACTACATAAGCCAGCTTTACTTGGTTCCCATTACTTGCAATAAAAATACGCTGATTAATACAGTGTCTTCAGTCATTAACCTCTTCCTGTATTTGATATCTGGACATATTCTGCTCTTCCTGAAATGTATTCTTCTCTTAACCTTGAGTATCCTATGCTGAACTTAACCACAGAAATTCTCCCCAAAATTAAGCTTTGGTCTTCACATTTGACCTTTCCACTGTCACTTTTTTATGACCCATCTGTTTTCATTAATTTGATTTTCACTTCTAAGCTGATGAGTACCATGTAGTACCTGCTTTTCAAGCTGTGTCTAGATATCTGTTCAACATGATAAAACATGCCAAATTCAATGTGTTCAACATGACCAAAGCATGCCAAATTCAATGTCCCAGTATGTGCAATTCAGTGTTGCAATCCAATGAAACTTGTGACAAGATTAATTTGTCATGGACATGAAGAAATACAAATGCATCACATTGTCGTATGTGTTGAGAAAAAATTATTCTGACACTTGCTAAAATGTTAAAAAAGAGTTTACTCAGGACTATTGTGAGAAGTGTCAAACTACTGCAATAACAGAAAGATCAACCTCAACTCCACTCCAAGGGCAGTAATGACACTTGGGGGTTTACAACCAAGTTGCAGAGTAAGGGTTGGGAGGCAGTGGATGGAAAATTCCTAAGAGGAAGGTAGGTGGAGTCTTGCTAAACTGACTTAATAGGATTCTTGCTGAAGGCAGGCTGGAGTGCTTACTTATTAAAGGTGGGAGATTTTCTCTAAGCTGACTTAGTAGCAGTCCTAAGATAAGACCCAAAATGAGAGCTTAGAGGAACCTAACTAAATTTTGGTCAAGGAGAGAATTTTATGAATGCTAAACAGGTTCTATGTGGGGAATCCTCAGAAAAGTAAATAAATAAAGAGTAATTAGTTTTACCCAACTTAACTTTTGTGTTATTCTTTTCTCCATTATTAGATTGCTCGTATCTGTAGCTTCATGTTGCCCTCTTGTGCTGTCACTTACTCCATTATGCCCTCTTGTGCTTCTCTTACTCTGTCACTTACACATTTGCAGTGGGTCACTGAACCACCTGAGGTTATTCAATCTCCTCTCAGTCCCTGTACACTACCCACCTGCAGCCTCTGCACCTGCAACATCATGGCTGGAACTCTAGCTTCAGTTATTTAACTCCTAGTCATCCTTCGGTTCTATCCTTACACACGGATTGGTTTCTGGGGGAGACAAGTCCCTGACATCCCTGACTAGAGCATGTACCACAGTTACATGATTTGGGAGCACTAGGCAACTCTCTATCATAGTACAACACAGTTGCAATTGGCACTATTGGTGTGAATATTTAGATAACATGTGGCTCCTCCATTATGCTACAGGCTCTAGAAGGAAAGGGTCAGTGCCTGCTTGAATCTCAGAGCCTCTGGTCTACCTTAGGTACTTCATACATTTGTATAGAAGAAGCTAGAACTGGGAAGAAAAATGCAATAGGCTGAAGGAGTTAGAATAGCTACTGATCACAACCAAGTGATTGCACCATCTTTGAGGCCCTGATTCAGAGATGAGGGTCGAAGATAGGAACTGGTATAACTGAACTGTTTAAGGAAGACTTCATGACAGCTGCGGCCCAGCAAGGCTGGTGACCCTGTACAGCCCCCCTAATGCAGGCCCAATGACAGCCAAGCCCACTCGGAGACCTAAAGCTAGAATGACCTTTCAGAATTGTCTAGCACTGGACCAACAAGGCCAAGTCCTTGTACTTCCCCATCTATCAGTCTTGGACATGAGCTGAGCCATGAAACACCACTGCCGAGAGCTGGGTAGCTGAAGCTTCCTTCAATGACAGAATCACTGTGCATCATTGTAGCCCCACGTAAGGCACCCCCTTCTGTCTCCAGGTTCTGGAATGTGCCTCCTGTTGCCTCACCACCTTAAGCCTAGTAGGGCTGATGGTCCTTCAGGTTAATAGCTCAACCACTCTCTCCCCATATGCCTTGTTGTGTCCCTCCATCACACACCTTTGCAAATGAGTTTATTACACTCTCCTCCAACTCCCACCTTCATGGGCCCACTGCATCCAGCTGCAACCTCACTATAACCTTAGGCTCACCTGATCCGAGGATGGGGAGTATCACACAACCAGCACAAAGGGCAATCTCTATGCAGAGTACAAGTGATAGCTGTCAAGAGCACTGCAGTAGGGGAGAGACAGCAGTCTGAGCTCCACTCCAAGTGTAGAAAGACAGCTGAAGATTTACAGCCAAGGAGTGGAGCCAACAAGACATATTTACTGGAGAATCCTGCTCATAGCAATGCACATTGCCCCCATTTTCCTTGGGCCAGGAAATTTCATAATCCTGGAGTGAGGTCACCGTCAACCTCACTCAGTAAAAGTGCACCCCTCCTTCAAGGACCCCCCCATTCCTGCCTTTGGAACCAACTCTGACCATGAATCTCACCTTCAGTGACTGAACTTACCTTCCTATGGACTCCCATAAGGGAAAATATCTTCTGGATGATATTTATCTTATCTTGTTTTGTATTGTAACATCATTAGTCAACTCTTAATTATTTATTTATTTATTTATTTATTTATTTTTAAGATATACCTATTTATGCACATAAAAACTGAATAGAGGCCAGAGGCGAGGTAGAGGAGAGGATCCACCAGAGACAGAGTGAGTTACAGAACAGGCAGAAACACACCACTGAAGGGAAGCGGCGGGTGAGGCAGGAGAGGTCTGGCCGGGGATAGAACTCACACTGCAGTGGCCGTGGACAAACTCATAGGTTGTGTCTCAACCCCTTGTGCCACCAGGGAGGCTCCCTCTTATTTATTTTTTTTTAATGGGTATACATATTACTTTCTGGGTTAGAATGGAATGTGAGGACACTCTTGTGTTTTCACCTCCTACTGTCCCTAGCACAGAGCTTTGATGAAAAAAATTAATGAATGAATTAGCATAAAATTTGGAAGCTGAAACAACTACCTGGATAACTGCTGATTTTTCTGCTCCTCAATCATTTGGCTCTTTTTCACTTAGTTATACTTGGAATCTAGAAACAAATTAGCATTCACAATTAATATGTGCCTTGCTCTATCTTTAAATTTGTCCCTTGTGTAGGAAGTGATGCATGATGCCTCTCCCTCTCTCTCTCATTCTAACTGAGAGCGCCTGTAACATGAGCTGGAAATATGAGGCAATTAACCATGTAATTCAGACAAAATCGCCCGGAAATGTACTTCATGAGTAGGTACACAGCCCAGTAATGGAAGACTTGAAAAATTCATTCATGATAGATATGGAATCATTTATTAGGGGAAGCGTGGGATGTGCCGGGAACATTTCTAATCTGTTAAAGTCAGCATCTGAGAGGGAAGCAGGCTGATGACACAATCCCCTGCGTTGTCGCCGCTAGAGACAGACTCTGGGACTGCCAAGAGAGGACACAGGATGTGAGGCCATGGTTTTGCTTTGCATTTTCTAGGCCACTTAGGATTTTGGGGTGGTAGGTGACAGCTTGACTATCAGATGCAATTAAGGAAACATAAAGTTCACTGGAAGTTAGGATAAATCTCCCGGGATTGAAGGAAAAGCTAAAAGCAAGGGAGCTCTGGGTTTCTGGAACTAACCTTGGATTTTTCATTTGGAAGTCTCAGAGGCACCTGCCACCCCACACCCACCCAGAGGGTGCCATTGTTCAGATGAATCAGCTCCAGTGCTTTCTCCCTGTGTCACTGCCCTCATCTACACACCTTAAAGTGGGCTATTATTGTATGCAGATTCACACTGAATTTTGATGGATCTTTTCAGTACTCATTCACTCATTTAATCAGCATTTCTGGAAAACCATACAAACCCTATGAAATGTGCTAGGGAGGACTCAAAAGTATAGCTCCTACCCTTTAAGAAAGATAAGCACTCAGATCCCTAAGATGATTAAAAGCTAGGTGCTGTCAGGATCTTTTCATCACAAGGGACAGAAATGTGTCTCAAACCAGCTTTGAAAAGCGGGAGAGAGATTGTCCTAGATAAAGGTAAGCTGAGGGACATTACAGAGCTGAGACAGGGCTAGAAGCCGGGGCCACATAGTGTCAGGACTCTGTCCCTCTCCAAGTCTGGCTCTGCTCGCTCTGCCCTGCTCTCTTCTAGGAAGGTTTCTGCAGCAGATGACATGGGTATCCCTCCCTCCCCGGCACTGAGCGAGCCCATGTGCACATCAGTGTTGCCCAGTAGCTGTCCAGTGAGTCTCAGCCTTGGGGCTTTTCAGCTGCAGTAACACGCTCAGACTGTGGCAGCCTTTAGACAATGAAGGACAGTATTATGCATTCAAAAGTGAATTATTATCTTCGGGTGGTACAACTCTGGGGCATGATCTATACTTTTCTCCAAATGTCTCCAACAGGACTAAGGCTCAGTTGCCCACGTTAGCGACCTACTCTTGAGTACCCTCTGTTTTGACTTTGCCCCTCTCTCTGCTCTCTCTTACCTAAGCCTTCCAGGACCATCCATGAAATAAACTTCTCTCACACAATCCTGTGCCTCAGAATCTTCCTCTTGGGGAATGAAGCTTAAGACACTTAGATTATAACAAGGCAAACAACTGTAGCTAGTTTGTATTGTATGACCAAAAGTACAGCTTCATACAGAAGGAAAAGCAAGAGAAAGTGAAATATGTACATTTCTCCTTTGATAGATTCTTTGTTGTTGTTTTTTTTAAATTCTTATTGAAGTAGCACTTGTTTATAACATTAAATAGGTTTCAGGTGTAGACTATATTTTGATTTTCATTTTATGATTCCCACTGAAAGTCAAGTTTCCATCCACTGCCATATCTTCTACATCTTTGGCATGACTCTGGGTCAGAGTTATTTTTCATAGATAATTTAATGGGCTACTATATAACATCCCGCATTCCAGCACATGGCAAAATAAAGTTAGCATTGATATTTTCAGTGCACACAGTTCCTATCCTCATTTTTCAATGGCTAAAATTTCTGTTGGTATCATTTACCTGCCAGAGGAGAAATATCAGGGCAAACAAAATTCTTACAAAGAATAAAATAAAAGTTTTCCTACCCCAGAAACCAACAATGATGGCGTGTTCGTATGAGTTCAACTGCATGATCAGTGTTGGTCACAAAGTGTTCATGTGCTTCCTGGAGATATTTTTCTTTTTAGCAGATGAAAGGCAAGGCACAAGCAATATGGAAGTGATTTTCCATTATATTTGAAAACTTATGAGGATAAATCCGTGTGTGAAATGACTCAGATATTATTTGTTTCTTACCTGCTGCTTAGAAAAGAATGTGATAATCATTGCAAGGGCAATTTTGCAAACTCCTCCCAGTTTACCTCTTCCCATCACACCCAGGCTTTCCACTAAGGCAGGATGAACTAAACCAAAGGCAACCTAGCCCTTAATCAGGGTTTACTTTAGTTGTGAGTAGTTTTTCTCATTATAATGCCATTTTTACAAGGCAAGGAATCGTATTGTTTGCATTTCTACAAGTGAAATATGTACATTTTTCCTTTGATAGATTCTTTGTTTTTTTAAAATTCTTATTGAAGTAGCACCGGTTTATAACATTATATAGGTTTTAGGTGTAGACTATATTTTGATGTTCACTTTATTTATTTATTTTTAAAAAGATTTATTTATTTATTTATACATGCACTGGGTACAGTCAGAAGCGCGGGAGGGTGAGAGAATTCACCAGAGCCAGAGCGGGCAGCAGAGCAGGCAGAAGGACCGAAGTACACTGCTGAGGGGAGCAGCGGGCGGCAGGAGAGGTCTGCGCGCCATGTGGGACCCTCCTCTGGTGGCCGGGGAGCAGCCGGGGATCAAACCGGCACTGAAGAGGCCGCGCGCAGCTTCGCAGCCCAGCGCTCAACCACTGCGCCACTGGGGAGGCCCTGATTTTCACTTTATGATTCCCACCAAAAGTCTAGTTTCCATCCACTGCATATACTTGACCACCTTTACCCAATTTACTCACCTCCAACTCCCTTCCCCTCGGATGGGTACCATTTTGTTTTCATAACCTAAGGGTTTGTCTTCTTTCTTATCTTCCACATGTGAGTGGAATCATATGTTATTGGTCTTTCTCCATCTGATTTATTTTACTAACATAACACTGCTATGTCCATCCAAGTTATTGCAAACGGTAATAGAATCTTCTTTGACAGATTCCAACTATGATCTTGGCCTCCTTTCTTGTGTAATTGGCCAAAGAGCAAAATCAGCCCCTCTTATTGGTACTGCCCAGTCACTGCTGACAGGTACTTTTAAAACATTGTAAAATGATAAATCATGATCTCTACCTTCAACTGAAGTTAAAATAAGTACGGCTTCATGCATAACAGTCACAGAAGAATAAGACCAAAATTAAGAGACATAAACTGGGCCTCCCTGGTGGCGCAGCGGTTGAGCGCTGGGTTGCGAAGCTACCCGCTGCCTCTGCAGCGCCGGTTTGATCCCCGGCTGCTCCCCAGCCACCGAAGGAGGGTCCCACATGGCGCGCAGACCTCTCCTGCCGCCCGCTGCTCCCCTCAGCAGTGTACTTCGGTCCTTCTGCCTGCTCTGCTCCCCGCTCTGGCTCTGGTGAATTCTCTCACCCTCCCGCGCTTCTGACTGTACCCAGTGTTTGTATAAATCAATCAATCAATCAATCTTGTATAAATAAATAAATAAATCTTTAAAAAAAAAAGAGAGACATAAACTATAATCCTAATTTTAGGGAACATTCTCATTTACCAGAATCCTAACAAAGAGATTAGGCTGAATGTGGATGTGAGTTGGGTAGGTAGATTTAGATGATACTTAGATCAGGAAAATAAATTATCGTTGTTCAAACAATTCTGGCTGCAAATATCATTATTGAAACAACTAAGTGTAAGAGTGAGTGGAATATAAAAAGAGTTCCCAGTCCCTTCTGCGGTGGGGAGAGGGGCTAATGAAGTATCCCCATCAACATGGAATGAACTAATCAGAAAACTGAAAATTCTAGAAGTGTGTATTTATGACTTAAATCCTTTTGTATTTACTGAGATTTATTTGATGGCCCAGATGTGGTAAGAGTCCAGGCTACACTTGTAAAAAATATGTGTGATATAGCTCCGTGTTGGGGGTGTGTGTGTGACCTATTAAAGCCAATTTATAGTCAGTGTCTGATCCAGCAAAGACAGAACTTTCTTCCAAACACTTCCCCTTAAAATCTTCAGATTGCCCCTCATTGTTCAGAGCTGGCCACATCTCTGGGTTGCTCACCAACTCACCAGAAAGCCAAGAAGGCTGGAACTAATTCTGCTTAATCTCCATGGTCCTGGAGGGGTAGGGTGGGGAGGGATGGATTCTTTAAGAACAATCAGGATGCTGTTACTGGGTTAATCCTGAAGGGATTGTGAACAGGTGTCTGCTGCATGTGGGGTCGCAGGGAGAAAGACAAGTCAGAGAAATAGGGCATAGGTTCTCGCTTAGTGGGAAAGCTGCAGAGAAGATTCAAGCCCCAGGAACCTGAAATGTCACCTTGAGTTTCCCAAGCAGCCCAACCTCTTTGAGACATCAAGAAGTTGGATAATTCTCTTCCTCTCAATAGCCCTGTGTTTTGTGTTTTGAAATACCATGTCATCGAAATAAAATAGCATGCATGCAGTAGAAATCAATTCATTCTCACATTAAAAAAAATTAATAAATGGCACTATTGAGTTCCTGCACATTTCTCCTTTGGTAGATTCTTTGTTTTTTTAAAATTCTAATAACAAGGAAACGTCACTTCCAAGTGGTTTTGGAATATAAAAAGAGCTCCCAGTCCCTTCTGTCCTTTTCAGCCCCTAAAAACTGGGGTGGTGTGGGGGTTCCTTTGGTAGTTGAGGTCCTCCTGTACACACAAAACTCCGAAAGGAGACTGGCTAGCAAATTGGACCATTTAATTTATATTAATAGACTAAATGGCTTGGAGAATTAGCCTTCCATTCACATTTCTCAAGAAAATTCCCAGCCTCATTATCACAGCATTTATGTACTAGAAGGGATCTTTGAGAGATTTTATAGTTTGTTTCCAGCTAAAAATCTTCACATGAAGTGATGAACCCAGGTTCTCACATTCATTTGTAAGCCCAGAATCGGAACATCTTTTATGTGTAAGACTCTGCTCTGGGATCTCAGGGGAACCACTGAATAAAATGTAGAAGGTCTCAGCCAAGTAGGGTGAGTAGCCAAGTGTTTGGCAAAAAATAACAACAAAAACATAATTGGTTTCTGGTCCAACATGTCAATAACTTGGAAGTTGTTACTTTTTCATCCTCTTAGGAAAAAAGGCTAAGTAAACTGAATATTAGGAACTCTTCTGAGAGCCATCAGAGAATTGAGATCACAGGGCAAGTGATTGTCCCAAAACTAGAGAGACAGATGGGTGATTCCGAGAACCACAGCTTCCTAAGCGGAGATTCCAACAGGCGCCGCCAAGGCGAATTACAGCCGGGGGCTCAGTGTGGACTAGCTTGAGAATTGGAAAGTGTGAAATTCCCGCTCCGCACTTGTGTGAGTTTTACTTATGGGAGCTCTACCAGGTTTGCACAGTGAAGATCGGAGAAAAAGCTCACCATGGTTGTTTTTTTTTTTTTTTAAGATTTATTTTTATTTATTTTTGCATACAAGAGCTGGGGTATAGGACAGAGGAGCGTAGGTGAGGGGGTGAGAGGGCTCACCAGAGACAGAATGGGGAACAACTTTTTGCAGCAGAGGGGAAAGAAACTATGGTGCTTTGCACTTTAGAGAAAAGAAATGACTAATAGCAGTGAAGGACCCGGAGGAAGGGAGCAGCAGGCACAGAGATCCTAGAAAGAAGAACTTGGCCTTTCCCAGGAACGGAGATGTCCGTGAGGTGGAACAAGGTGAGGACAGGATGATGACCCTGATGTGGTTATAGAGGAAGAGGGCCCAGGTCACCAGGGGCATGGAGAGAACTGGTCTTCATTCTTCCTCTAACAAGCTGCATTCTTTACCCACAAGCTTATCAGCACAAGATCTGGGCACGAGTCCAGTCCTAACTGCCCTCAATCTAGTGTCTGCTTCCTACTGCTTTTACACATAAATGATTCATCCTAGAAGGTATGGTCTGGGAAGAAAATATTCAGAAACAGGCAAGTTTCTCAGCAGATAGTCTCCCACGGGGGTAGACAAATAGTGGAACAGCCATGCGCAGGGTGTGGCCTGGTACAGTCTAATGCTCCAAATCCTCACTGTGCCACTGATCACTGTGCGTCTGGATCAAGTTCCTCTCCTTCTAAGTCCCTATTCCTCTTCTGGGAAAAAGAGATAATAAAGGTTCTGCTGGATAGGGTCGATGAGACAATTACATTAAATGAGATAAAGAATGATTTTTTTCTCCTAAACCTGTTAATTTCCTAGTTGTCTAGCTCCACAAATGGTACCACCTCCCTTTCAGTGTAGTGACTCAAGATTAAACTCTCCAGTCATCATTGAATTTTTCCTGTTTTTGAATCCCAAATCTATTGCTATGCCCCGACTATTTCTGCAATACATCCTGAATGTATGCACTTGGTCTCTCTCCAGAGCCTCCAACCTATTCCAAGATACTTTTGCATCCTACTGGGTCTATTGAGAGGTGTCCTAACTGTCTTCCTGCCTTCCTCCTACTTCCTACAATCCACTCTTCACACAGCAGTCATTTATAACTGCTCAGTGTAATTTGATTTGTGTGACTCTTTAGAGTAAACCCTCTGATGGATGCCCGGTGCACTTTAAGAATAAGTCCACAGTGTACACATCCCCAGTCTTGCCTCATCTTGAGCCTGTTTCTCCAGGCTCATTGCCCTCCCTGCCATGCCCAGTGAGACGGAGCAGATCGCCACGCTCTATTCTCAATCTTCTGTAACAGCCCTCCTGTGGTTTTACACAGGAGAGTAGATTCCCACACCTTTGGATGTGGAGTTTGGACAGAAAATTTACTTTGGCCAGTGGCTCGCTGGTGCTTGTGATGTGGGAAAAGCCTGAAATAAGTGTGTGCAGGTGGCTCAGCCTCATGCTTCGGCGATGGTAAGAACATGCCCCAGGTAGCTGCTCGTCCAAGGGAAGTGAGGCGAGACGTGCAGCAGATTTGCACCTCACCCACAGCCTGGAGCCACGCCTGGCTAAGTGGCGGCCTTGAGCAGTCGCCCATGAACAACAAAGACTAATGCTGAGTTTTGCGTTGTCTTTGTAGCATTATTGCAACAGAAGCTGATTAATATATCCAGTGCCTCAGTTTTCTTTTGCTTCCCTGCAATTTTCTTGCTCTTACCCCTGTTTGAAGTTATTCTCTTTGACTGCAGCGGTATCTCAAGTTGGTACTATTGACATTTGGAACCAGCTATTTTTCTGCCTGTGGTGCCATTCTGTGCACTGATGTTAAGCAGTATTCCCCACCTCTACCCATGCAGATGGCAGTATCTCTAGGTTCCAGCTGCGACAACCAAGAAGTGTTTGCATATGTTACCAAATGTCCACTGGGGAACAGACTTTCCTTCCGTGGAGAACCTCCGTTCTAGGATATGCATTCCCCAGATCTTTCTGGACGTGGGTTCTTCTTGTCATTTCTCACCGCCTCTGATACCCCAAACTTAACTTGCTCACTTATTTCTCTACTTGTTTCCCCCTCCCCCGGCTTCTTGCTACCACAATAAAGCCTGACACATGACAGGCACCCCATAAACTTATTCTAGTAAAAGAGAGATTGCAAAATACCCTGCCAGCTGTGTCAACTGTAAAGCATTACATGCCAATTAATTATAGGAATAGGAAGAGATAGAAGAGGCAGTGGAAATAAACCCACACAGAGTTGAGCTGCTGGGAAGTTTCTGAAGCTGTCATTTCCCTTTCTGCACTGGCCACCCCCTGAGACTTGGGCAGAACTACCATCAGATTGAATGTGGTAGGGCCTGAGCTGCGTTTGATTGACTAAGAAAGAACCCTCTGGTCTCAGGATAGCTTTCAAATAGATTTAAACAGCAAAATAGTTCAGTGAATGTAATTTAATTTGTTTCCACAACCAGCCATGCCCCCCTCCTTACTGATATTGCTGGCTTTATTTACATATGTAACCTTCAAATAGCCACCAGTTAATAGATGGGGGAAGGCATGTTAACGTAGATGAATAGGAGTGCCAACCTGTTTCCTAATAACTAATTATGCATGGAATTTATCATCACCTTCCACACATCCTCTTCCTTAATAACAGTTGACAAGGCCACTTTCCCCACTGGCATCAGCCCATTATATTGAGGTTTTTCATTTTTTTTTATTCCTTTCTCAAATACAGGCATCCACCTAAATGCATATTCACCACTTGAATATGCAGAAATGCATATTCAAAGAGTTTTCTGGGGCCTTCAATGGTTCATTGCAGGGGAGGTAGGATTGGCCTTCAGTGCTCAAATCAAACCCTGATCTGCAAGCTGGAGAGTTAAAGAAGGTTCTGCGCTGCTGTGGGAGGTTGGTAGGGAATGCCTGGCTTGTGGATGGGGCCTCAGGGCATGAGGAGAGGCAGTGGAGATAGACAGCTGACAAGGTCTTCCTGGAGACAGCGTGACAGATCTGTTTTGACTCACTCTCATGGGGCCTGATACCCCATAGTAGATTCTCAGAGCTTTACAACTCCCTTTGGAAATTTTTCCAAATGTCTGATTTAAATTCCTTGTGTTACCATTAAAACCTATCTCATCTCAGTCTTTCTTTTCTGGAAGCTGTGAAAGGCAGTTCCCCATTGATGACACAATTCCCATGGACAGAGAAAGGCCTTAGCAGCTTCCCACGACCCCTCCCCTGCCAGGGATTTGTCGTTTCTGCTGAGACCCTCTTCCTAGGCACCACCCTCCCTGCCACTCTGCACCTGGTAGCCCTGGTTGGGCTGAGTCGTCCTTCCTAGTGACATCTGGCTCCAGCTCAATCAGAGCCTGCTCCCGCAGCCTGAGCCTTACAGATGGCAGCTGAGTCACATCCCAGAGAAACTCCAAAGAAGGACCACAAGCAGGTCAGATCCAACTGGCAGGCGTTTTATTTGGCCTGCACAGTTTTTTTAATTTCATTGGAAATTTCACAAAACCCTCTCAATTTGGGATTTCTCTTAGAAAACGGAGCCATCTGGCCATACCGGCCTGTGTTTCTAGAAGGCTGCCATCAGCTGGAGCAGAGCAGCACCCTCCTTAGATGGGGCATCTGCTCTCCTGTTGCCCACAGTCCCTGCCACCCCTTTTATTCCTGATACCCTGCTTGTCCTGCCCTCTGTGTGCTCAGAGACATTATGGTTTGAGATTCCTTTTCTAGAAGGAAAAATCTCAAATACCAGGAGGAGCCCTTTTATCTGTTCTCTTACAACCCATTTGTTCAGCCTATTGATGGAGACCATGAGCTTTGCGGGTCTGTTATAGACTGAATTACAACCCCCCTAACATTCATAGGTTGAATTCCTAACTCCTAGAACCTCAGAATGTGAATATATTTAAGGATCGCTTCTTTAAAGAGGTGATTTGGTTGGGCCCTTGTCCAGTAGGATTTGTCCTCGTAAGAAGAGGAAGAAACTCTTGGAACATGCCTGCACAGAGCATAGGTCATGAGACACAGAGGGATAAAAGGGGCCAGTGCCAGCCCAGGAGACAGACCTCAGAAGGAACCAACCCTGCCGGTACCTCGCCTCTGACTCCTCGTCTGCAGAACTGTGAGACGATAATTCTCTGTTGTGTAAGCCTACTCATCAGTGTCACCCCACTGAAACAGCCCTACCAAATATGACACCCTGGCAATGGAACCCCCTGCCCCTGAAAGCAACTCTTTCCATTACTTGCAAACAAAGAGTCCCAACTAATCAACATGCTTTCTCCTGAAGTCTGATGAAGTCTCCTGCATTTTATCTGTGCCCCATTCTCAAACCTTAAATTTTATTTTATTAAAAGCCTCTCATGTGAAAGCTTGTTTATGTGAATGAATGAAGGTGGATGTGAAAATAGAGATGGAAATTCAGAAAACCTCCACCCCTCTCTCGCACCTCCCCTTAAGGATTCATGCCACCTCTCAGGCTTGCGTGGACACACTTAAATATGGTGACTGGGAGAGCACTGACACCCACATGGTTGGAAATATGAATGTCCGAAAGAGTTAAGGTGACCCCAGCTCAAGCCTTCTTAATGGGGATGTATCACAGCCAAGGAGGAGAAAATTGAGTCTTAGGTGTGAAAAATAAAAAGACTTCCTCTTTCTCAGTATAAATCATACACACATATGGCACACAAAGAGACACACATCTGTGGCTTGGAAATTTCATGGGGTTATTGATAGCAATACAAAATGTCTACAATGGTTATGGGGGCAATGATAAAAAGTGGTGAGAAGCACATCTGTCTGTTTAGTGTGGTTGTAATGTCCCTTCCCTGATGGTATTTTACTGTGGGGCCTGCATGCTTTCAGATCTTTACATAGCGATGCTAATGTGGACAATTTTGAGGATTCCCAAGTAGAAAAGGGAACATCTTACTCATTGTGTAAATTAAACATAGACAAAACCACTTAGTCTTGCTGACTGAGTGGTGAGGGTTAACAGCCTCCTTTGCACCTGGGGCAGAAGCATATGGCCCAGTCCCTAGGGGTGGGGGTTTCTAGAAAAGTGGTGCCTAACCAATAAAAAAGAGCCTCAAGAGATGAGACACCTGTTTCTCCTCCAGCTGCTTGCTCTCATGCTCCATGTGTTGCTGGCACTGTAGCAGCCATCCTGAGGCCATGAGGCTAAGAAATCAGAGAGCAAAGGACAGTGACATGGAAGGAGCCAAAGATAGGGTCACGGATAACATGAGTCAGCAAGGAGGAAAATGACTATAGATTAGAATAATGAATAAAAGCAAACACATTTTATATTGGAAATAAATTTGGGTAACAAGTGATCAATAGGAAAATGACTAAGTAGAAGTAAGAAGTCCTGGGTCCTATTGCTGGTTCTAGTACTAGCCCAGATGGGTAACTTCGGGCAAGTTGTCCAGTTTCTGTAAAATTTGGGGTGGGAGCTGTTGACCTAATTTCTCCAGTGGGTTTTTGGTTTGCACTGTCAGCTGGCTAAGTTGGGACTACAGTTCCCGGAACCCCTTTCCCTGTGTGTTTCCAGGTTGTAGATAGTCCGGGCAGGGGCAGGGGATTGCTTGAGTTTGGAAGGCAGAAGTGGAGCATTAGTGATTAATATCTGGTCATAATGCTTGATGAGATAACGGACAGATGAAGAGCGACCAGCTGTTCCATGTCATCTTCACTTTCTCGCACTTTCCTCCCAGTTCATCTAGACTGCCACCCTACTTGACAGCAGTGACCCAGGGCTCCCACAAACTTCAACAACAGCCTACTAGAGCCCTTATCTCTGGTTCTCCTTTGCCATCCCTCTGTCAACAGGGCATGCCTGCCCTCCTGTATCTCCTCACAAACCCCTGTTCTCCACCCACACCAGAGCTTCAGAAGTTGTGGCTGATGACTGGTTGCTGACTTTTCCTCCAACACCCCCTCTTGGCCCTTATTTCTCAGTTTTTCCCACAATTGTGTAAAGTTTTCTTGAAACATATCGCCTAAATAAACAGCCTAAATAAACTAAATAAATAAACAGTGATTCTGCTTTCCTGATTATACCTGGAGTTATATGAGAATAAAAAACTAATAGATCTAAAGCAATTAGCATAGTGCAGACACATGGCAAGAACTTAACAGACCAAGAGACCCTACTTTCTCATTATGCAGAGAACTAAGTGAGATTCTGTTCAGGATACAACTCAGTCTTGACCCCGTCAGACCCATCCAGGCTTCTGATCTCGAGGCTTCCCTCCTTCACAAACTTGTGGCCTGCTGCTCAAAAGGGGCCTTGCATTCTGGTATCACCCACTGGTTAAGACACCATTGGCAGCAAATAATATAAATCCAATTCATACCGGCCTGAGCAATATGGAGGGCTTATTGGCTCATGTAACCCAGAAGATGAGCCAGAGAGCAGACATCAGATATATTATGGCATCCCCAAGGCTAAACTCCACCTCTCTATAATCCTCACATCTTCCCTTTCAGCTGTGTCCCTTATGGATCTCCTGTGGGGGCAGAAATGGATACAGTAGTTTCAGGCCTTCCCCTTTAAACCAAAGCTGTCCTTTGGAGAAGAGTCTTTGTAAGCCAAAGAGCTCAGATTCAGTATTATTGGACTGGCTTAGGTCACATGTCCACCTTCAGGGACTCTCCAGGGCTTGGGGGATGGAATGTAGTCTACATCATGGGCTATAAACTTGGAACTGACGGGATCAGAGGTCAGTGAGGAGAGTCATTATTTCTACACCCAAGCACATGGATCCCTAAATATAAACTGGGAATGAGAGTTGGGGAACAGGAAGCAAATGCTGGGGAAGTAACATCTTCCAATGGCTAGTGCCTTAGTATCTTTTCCCAAAGGCTCTTTTTGGGCATATGGATAAAGTTATTTCTGAAAGGAATATGTAGACATAGGTGATGTATTTCAAAGTAGTGGTCATGTGATTAAATATTTATGGTCACTCTGTTTAATGTAAAACCCCCATCGACATGTTGTCCACGGGTCATATGCATGGTGAGGACATTAGGGCTGCATCTCACTCCTGATCTATCATATTCATTAGTCCAAGAAACTGAATGCACTTGACCTACTCCTGGGTTACATTTCACAGAATGGAAATGTAAAATAAGGTATTTGTCAGGACATAATAATGCCATCCTTCTCAAAAGTACAAACCAAATAGAAAAGCATAAAATTTGTCCCTTACTTTGAAAAGAGATTCTTTGTTGTTTTTATCTTTGTGACTAATTTAACATATGCATAATGTAAAAAGAGATACACAAATCTACAGTTTTTAGTTTAATGAGCTTTGATAATTTTATACACCTTGATAACCATGACCCAATATAAGTTAAAGGACATTTTCATCACATCTGAAGGTTCCCTTATGTCTTCTCCAAGTTGATTTTCATCTGCCTCTCCCACACCAATATGTATTTTTTATCACCATGGATTAGACTTTTGTCTCTTTTTGAAGCCTACATAAATGAAATAAGATAATATGCCCGACTTCTTGTAATGCTTTTGAGACCCACTCACATTATTGTGTGTAGAAGTGGTGCATTCCTATTTTATTGCTGAGTAATATTTCTTTGTATGACTATACCATAGGTTTACTCATCCATTTGTCTGGGGTAGACATTTACATTTTTTACAGTTATTGGTTATTAGGAAAATAATGCTGTAAATATGCTTATCTAATTCTTCTTGTGCAATATTTTCATTGCATTTGAGTAAATACCTAGAAACAGAATTGTTGGGTTCTAGAGGGATGCATCTTCAATTTATCAGTAACTGCTAAATAGTTCTCTAAGAGAATTGCTTCATTTTATATTCCGCCAGCAATGTATGAATCTTGGAACTTGGTTTTCATTTCTAACAGGGACTTAGTGATATCTTTGACTTCTAAAGGTCCATTTCTTCACAAGTCAGAAGAGTTCTGCAGTTGGGAACCCAGAGACAGTTTCTGGGTGATGGAGGTATGTTGTCTGGGTCTATTGGCTTTCTGATACGTTCTCACCCACCTCTGCCGTGTTCTCAACCACAGGAGACTGCCTCCTGCAGGTGGTGTTCCAGAACTTTCCTGGTGCCAGACTCTTAGTTGGGTATGGCCACCAGGAGATGCCGGGTTGGTGTGACCAAGGGGAGACAGCTGCTGTGAGAATGGCAGGAGGTGAAAGGAGAGAAAGCGCAGAATCTTTCTCCTTTCATTCTCTGTCTATGGTGACTTTTCTTCCAGTGACCATCTGTCTTTCTTGGCATGAGCTCCCACAGACCTGCCATGGCTCCAGGTTCCACTGGATGACTTCAGCCCCTGGACCCAGGTAACACCACCTGCTCCTTTTGTCTCTCTAGCCTAGTCGTGGCAGCGACTTCCTGCCAATGCAAATCCCTGTGTTGCCTCTCAGCTCCCTGTGGCTTGCTTCTCAGCCCCTTTCTTCATCTATTTAATCAGTTCCTTGCATTAAATTCTCTTTGTTCACAGAATTAGAGTTGGTTCTGTTTTCCTGGTTGGACCTTGACAGATATACACACCATCAAGGATTAACAGAAATGATTTTGAGGCCAAATCACGAGGCCTGCCAGGCAGATTTATTGTCAAATCCCAAAACTGCAAAAATAGGACAACCTTCTTCAGAAATACCATCTGGTACCTCAATCTTCCCCTAATGTCCAGCCTAAATCCCTGCTGTGACAAAGTTTGCATCTGGTAATCAGACAGAACCCAGTCCTGTGGCCTCGGGAGTGAATGTGAACCCTGCAGCTAGTGGTCTGGTCAGATGGGCCATGCCTCTGTCCTGGCAGGAACCAGAGTTATGTTGGTGGGAGAAGAAAAGGAAGAGGCTGGGAAGAAAAGGGGTCTTTCTAAGCAGCCACCATAATTGGACGGATTGACCCAAATTCTAGGTTGTCAAGCCACATACCTTCAAGACATATCTGTTGCTCTTCTTTCTTTCTTTGAAACTTAAAGGAGTGCCTACCATGTAGGAGATAATAAATATTTGCAGAATTGCATTTATTCATTCAATTGTTCATCTGTGGAATACTTAGTAAGAACTTGGATGATTTAAAGGAGTCTTGATTGTAAGTGACAGAAAGCTAAATCAAATTGACTTAAGCAAAAAAGTATCATAGTAATTCACATGCTTGAAAAGTCCAAGGACACAATAACATCAGGCCTGGCTAGATCCAGGTGCTCAAATAATGCCTCAGGAGTTTCCACCTCTCCATTTCTCAGTTCTGCTCTCCACTGTGCTGGCTTTACTACAGAAAAACATTCCCGATAGCTCCCAATTGATAGTCTCTTTCTACCTGTAAGGCAAAGAGAGGACTTGTTTTTAAAAATATCTTTCGGGAAAATCTAGAGCTCACCAGCTCTCATTGTCCTGGCTTAGTTCTCCTGCTTTCTCTTGGCCAGGGCAGGAGCCAGTGTATTTTGATTCAAACTCCCTAAAACACTGTCTGCAAAAGGGGAAGCGTGGTTTCCCTCATCCCACCACCACCAAAAAAAAAAAAAAAAAAATCAAGACATGTGCCTTTATCAAAAAGATAAATGGGTGCTGGACAGGCAAAAATTACCAATGGCCATCGTGGGGATAGCTATGTGTCAGGCACTGTGGGCCAGGAGCACCAGCAGGGAACATACCACATCTTCCTGACCTCAGGGTACTGACACTCTAGCAGGGAAGCCTGGTGGGTAGCGAGCATCAGAATCAAGCGTGTGACTCTTATCATGGTGAGAAGTACTGGCTGCAGTGGGAGAGAGCATTCTCCCCACTGTGATTTCAAAGGTGGCTGTTGCAATACCCAAATGTCATCAGATTTGACCAGTCTGAAAGCTAGTAAACTGACTTTGTGTCCACGTTGGGCTTGGAGTTTCAGCGATGTCTTCCAGAAAGTTTTGCTGGAGTTACAGTTCATAATAGATTGTGCAGTTCACGGAGATACCAGGAGTCTCTGGGAGAATGGGCTGTAAAGAACTCAGTCCCATGGTTGGGGGTGGGGGTGGAAGTGATGATTTGGAGAATGTGGAATGGACCCTGCAAAGCTAAAATGCACTTTGGGTAACTTTCCAGGTTTCAACCAAGTTGGAAGGTATGTAATTTGTTTTTCTAATTAAACTTTTCAGTTTCAGATAATTAGTTTCACATGAAATTGTAAGAAGTAATACAGAGAGATCCCATGTACAATTCCCCCAGTTTCCCACAACGGTAACATATTGCTAAACTCCAGTAGAATATCACAACCAGGTTCTAGACATTGGTGCATCCCACAGACTATTCTGAATGCCCAGTTTTATTTGGACTCCTTTATATGTGTCAGTGTATTTAGTTCTAAGCAACCACTTTATCATGTGTAGGTTACCATTTCTACCACAGTGGAGAGAAAGAACAATTCCACCCCTGCAGGGATTTCCTGCCACCCATTTTTTTACAATCTAAACATGCCCCTCCCGTTTTCTCCCTCCTGAATCCCTGGCAACCACTAATCTGTTCTCCATTTCTGTAATTTTGTCATTTCAAAAATGTTATGCCATTTTTTGAATTGACTTTTACTTCACACAGCAAAATTCTCTGTGGAGTCATCTGTTGATACTGTGTCAGCAGGATGGACACACCAGGGCTGGCTTAACAATGTGTTCAGTGAAGGCTATCTAGGCTATTCCCAGTTTTTGGCTTATCTGAATAATCTGAATATTGGCATATAGGTACCTAGAAAAGCTCTCACTTTTATAGCATAGATGTCCTGAAATGTGTGTTTAATGTGTGTCATCTTATCTGTGTCTGTATTTTCACTAATTCCACTGTCTCCTGTTGAGCTTCTGTCATCCCTGGTGTAAATGAGGTATTTTTAGCCATTCAGGGCAGGCTGACATCAATCACCTCACTAAGTCTTTACAACATTCTCAATAAAAGTTTATTTCTTTTTTCTTTTTTTTTTAATATTTATTTATTTTTATGCATATAAGAACTGGGGTATGGGCCAGAGGTGTGGAGGGTGAGAGGATTCACCAGAGACAGAGCGGGGCAGAACAGTCAGACTGAATGAAACACACTGCTGAGGGGAGCAGTGGGGGAGACAGGAGAGGTCTGCTGCGCCATAGGGGTAACTCCCTGGCCGTGGATCGAACTCGTGCTGCAGTGGCTGTGGATAGCTTCATAGTGCTGTGCTTAATCCCTTGCACCACCAGGGAGGCCCCTATTTCTTTTTTCTTTTTAAGTATTTTTCTGTAGTCCCATAATACTTTGCTTGGTTCATTTGGCTTGAATTTGATTCCTCTTCTGGACAGGCTTTATCTCTTTTCCTGAATATTGCCAGCACCTGCACTATGTCTTCTGTGCTTTGTGTGGTCCATACAATTCCCTGATCCCTTTATTGGTGCCTTCAACACTTTCTTAGTGAACACAATTTGTGCAAAGAGTGAGGAAGACAGTGCTGATGAAAGGAGATGGCCTTACCTCCATGGAGCTTATAGTTAATCAGGTGAAAAATACCAGAGAAAAATAAAGTGAGCAATTAAATAGACAAGAAAGAGAAAGACTGTGATGAGGGCTCTGATGGAGATTACGCAGAGATGGGTTCATCAGCGCCAAGAGGGGCACGCCGCGTGAGCTGGGGTGCCCTGGGAACACTACCCCAGGCTGTGATGTCTCTTCTAAAATGGCTCTAGTTTTGATGTTAACATATCTTCCTTTCAATATTTGTGACAGACACTCTTTTGTTTTTTAATTTTTTTAAAAATAAATTTTATTTTTATATTCCCCATACAATTGCAACCCCCTTATTTTGACCCCAATCCCTCCCCTCCCCACCCCCTACCTCCCATAGAGTGTCTCTGGTTCCTAGTTGTTTGTTGATTTTGATTTTCCCTTTCTTATAGTTATTCATTTTCCTGGTCCCTTATTTAAGTTTTCTAGATTCCTGCTATGAGTGAGACCATCCAGTATTTTTCTTTTTCTTTCTGGCTTATTTCGCTGAGCATGATCCCTTCCAGCGCCATCCATGTTGCTGCAAATTGCATGTGTTTATCTTTTTTGAATGCTGAGTAATATTCCATGGTGTATATGGACCACATCTTCTTGATCCAGTCATCTATTTTGGGCATTTGGGTTGTTTCCAAAGCTTAGCTATTGTAAACAGTGCTGCTATAAACATAGGGGTGCAGGTGCTCTTTGAAATTGATGTTTCTGTGACAGACACTCTTAATCAGTGCAGCTTCAGAATCCTTCTCAACACTATACTCCCTTAGTTACGTCTATAGAACTGAATACAACACAAGAAGTGAATCTTCTTTGCCTCCTTGGAATAGTAAATCTCATTGAACATTAGGGAAGAATGAAGAAACCAACTTCTAGGAAGAGAGGGCAGAGTTTATGGAACTCACAGAGCCAATAAATGAGCAAACTTGGGAAGTCTCTTGAATGTGCCGAAGTTCTCATAACCGGGAAGGGTGGAGCAAGGAGCAGAATGAAGCTGCCACAGGCACTAGTGTAACTCCATCATTCTCAAACTTAGGTTGCAACAAAACTACAGTTCTGCTGGATAAAATGCAGATTCCTGGGTCTTGCCCAAGCGATTCTGTCTTGGTCAGTTTGGGGTGGCACTTAGGAGGCTGTATTTGCGTTCCTGGTGATTCTGGTGCAGGTGATCCATGGACCAGACCCTCAGAGTCAGTGGGACCACACAAAGCACAGAAGACATAGTGCAGTGACTGTGCTCCCATAGTGACCCAGTGGCCCCTTCCCACAGTGCCATCTCTGTCACTCATTTATTCCCACTACAGGCTCAGGTCCCTGCGGCTAGCCTGCATCTCCCGAAAGTCTAGGTCCTGTGTTCTCTGGCTCCCAGGTCCAGCTCCAGCCTCATTGTGCACCACACTGCCCTCTCTTTGCTCAGGTCTCCTGGTCTCCCTTTGTTAGAGTACAGAACTGAGGTACCCCAGGACCCCCAAACTTGCACACTCTAAATGGGTTCTGCCATCCACTGCATAAAGACAAAGTGTACTCTTAGTGTGAAAGAACTTTAATAAGATTAGTGTGCACAGAGAGAAAAGGGAAGAAAAGATAGTTTCCAATGAAACACTCCATGTCACCCATCCCTCCTGGGTAAATGTCCAGCCAAGCAGGGTTGGCCCATAACAAGGCTGCTGGGACTTAGAAGCTTGCCACAGTCTAAGGCACCTCCTGGCAGGGAACCACAGGAAAGGGGTAGAAGGGGCCAGGCAAGTCTGGGACAAAAGGAGCAAAATCAAAGTACAAATGAAGTTAAGGTTGCTTGTCAGTCAGCCCATGGGTCTCTCACCCACGTCTCTTGTAAGTGTCTCTACATGTCTCGACTCCACGTGTCTCTTTCCATGTCCCCCAAGTCCCTGGTGCAAGTTCAAAGCTGAGAAGCAAGTGGGATGTCTTCACATTTCTCTCTGCTCCTAGAGCCTCCCCAGGGTCCTGGTCTTCTTCAGCTTTCCCTCCCTGCTCAGCTCCACCTTGCCCTGCGGGAGGTGGGGCAGGGAACATGGATCCTCCCCTTTTTATGGCAATTACTCTAGGTAACACTTTCAGTCTCTAGGGCGCAAATACCCCCTGTTTCCTGCATCCAGGATCCCCTTCCTTCCTTGTATTCACCCTCTGACCTCCTACTCAGTGCAGAGACCCTGGAGATTGCCATTTGCTTGGGGAAAACTTTCCTTTCTCCCTTGGCAGAAGCTCCAAAAGGCCAGAAAATTAACTTTGATGAATTTAGGGAGTGGCAGCACCTTTCTTTCAGAAAACTGTCATAATAAATATTCCAATGGACAACGTCTGCGCTGTGACTGGCGCTCCCCCAAGGTATACGGGGCACAGCCCAGCCAGCCGCATAGAGAGTCCTCAAACCTGTCCTGGGCACATTCACGTCCCACTGCTTCTCCTCGCGTTCAGAACTCCCTGGCAGCACTGATCTCAGTCTCGTTGTAAATTGCAATGTTTATTCATAGGTCTTTATTCTACCAGGGTGTGCGCAGTGAATTTGGTGGTGGTGTATTTGTTTGGCTCCCCAGGGCCTAAGATTGTGCTTGGCTCCTGTCATTTAGTTAATGTTTGTGCAGCGATCTCTCCTGCACACACAGCTCTCCCATCCTCCTGAAAGACTTTCCCGGTCTGTCTTTCCTGATCTACTGCCTGCGCCCTCCCCTGCCCCCGGCATCTAGAACAACCGTTTCATAACTTGAATCACAAACTATTGCCATTGCCACTTTCTTGTCTCTATTTCAACCCACCCTCCCCCCAACACACCATAAACTCTAAGCTCCTTGGAGCAGGCGCCATGTGCTGGTTCAGCTTTTGTTCACGTGGTACCAGCAGTTGTGAAGCATGTGCTGAGCACTGGAGAGGGGCGAATTCTGCCAGGCTGCCCCGAGACAGAGGTGAGGAGGGCGAGGGCTCTGCATAGAAGCATCTCTCCAGAGAAGCTTGCTGCAAGGCTGCTCCTGCTCCCGCCAATGGAGAGGCCCCTGCCGTGCTGGCGATTACTATAATACAAGCCACTTCTCACTCAAATCCTATTGGCTAATAAGAGAATGAATTTAGGGCATTGTCTTTCAAAGAATATCTTTATTCAGTCCCTGCCAATTTCCTATTCAGTCCCTGCCAATTTCCTACAATGCGTCCTCCTAACAAGCCCTGAGTCCCAGAAGCCGGAGGCAAACAGGTGTCCCAGAATGGGTCGAACTTGCAATCCTGGGCAGCCCTTGAACCCACTTTCCCAGCCTTCACAGTCAGATCCCTGCCGAATAATAAGACCCACAAATCTTTTGTCTGGAAAATTATCTTCCTGTAACACTGGAAGCTGTTGCCATGGAAATAAAATAGCCTATTAGCCCAAATCTACCAAAACACGGGAGAGGCCCGACTGCATTTCCAAGGTCCTTCATTAATAAGGAGAAAAGCAGATTAACCTTTGAGAGAATTGACAAGAATGGCCATGACTTGCTGGATTATGATTTTCATGTTGAGTTTATCTGGGCGAGCATCTCAGTCTGGAGCAGCCATGCCGGGTGGGAAGAAATAAGGATGAGACTCGGATGGAAGATTCAAACGCCTGCCAGGTCTGGTCTCTGGGTCTTGACCCAGACTCATTCCGACCCAGGAATTCCTGGAGAGGGCGCATCCCCAGGCCTGGCCCCTGGAAGGAGAGTGATTTTCCTGTCTCCTGTTGAGCAGCTGCTGAAAGAGGCAGGATGCTGCAGGGCTCCCAGCAGCACAGTCAGGATGCCAAACAGAAGCCAGAGACAGATGGAGCTGAACCCAGCCTGCCCTGGGTTGCCTCCTGCTTCCCAGAGTCCAGAGTGCCAACCCCAGTCTCTGGAGGAGCTAGAAGGACTCAGCCTCTCCCTGTGTCAGGCACAGAGCTGGCGGGCACCAGGCAGAGGTGCTTCACAGTCCACAGCTGCCCCTGACACCCCAGTGCCAGGCAGACCTGGTCCCCTCCATACCTGGCTGGTGAGAGTCATCAGTATTTTAGCCACAGGCAGGTGGGAAGTGCTGGTGTCCTGACAGGTGTCAAGAGGGACTCTATTCCCAGGTAAATGACAAGAGCCACCAGCAGCTTGTGCTTGATGACAGCTCAAAGATTTACAGGGATTATTTTTTTCGTTCTGTTTTTGGTTCCAAATTAAAGGTAAGAGAGTGTCCCTATGAGATGTCCCTATGAGACCACTTTGGGGACATCATTCTAGCCTCTCAAGTGTCTTTTTTTGCCTCTGGTTCCTGACACCAGGAAATACAAGGCACCTGGTAATGTCAGCTTTGGCCTCATAGCCGGAGACAAGGTGTGAAAGGGAGAGCTCCTGTATTCATCCCCCCGCTCACGTGCTCATGTTTAACAGGGGAGCTGGGGGAGCCCAGAAGAAGGGTTTCCCTGATTGACTTTATTCTTGGTCAACCTGGGCTCACTTTCCTAACAAATGTCCCCATCTTAGCAGCAAAAGACAAAAGCAAGTTTACTTCTCACTACTATCTGGGTTCAATTGGGTGGTTAGCCAGCTTTTTGAGGCTGAGATGCTGCTTCTCTGGGGCTTGGAAGTGTCTTATTGGATCCCAGCATCTTCTGTGAGTTGAATGGCTCTTGAAGGAAGGTTGGAAGGGATTCCTAGTAAGGAGGCCTGCTTTCACCCCATTGACATAGACTCTACCCTTAGAGATGGGATGATGAGAAATGTTTTCTGGCAAAGTGCAGGGGCAGGTGCGACCTCAGCCATCAGAGGCAGCAAGAGGCTCTGACACAACACGGGTTTACAGTGGGGAACACACACTCACTACCTGCACGCTCCATGGAAATTCTGATTCTGCAGCTACTGTGCCCTCCAACATTGCCTGAGGCATATGTAGAGGATTCTAAATCCTGCAATATGTTTCTCAGAAACTGGTTTCCTTGAACTGATATGTTTGGAAAGTAATGAAAAAGACATTCTTCTACTGGACATTCACATCAGACAGGAGCATGCAAAGGCTCTGATAAGTCCTGCATTAAAAATATTTCCTTACTTAAAAACATTTATTCAAAGAGGTGGTGAGGAAGTTACAGGCCTGCACCAGATTCTTACCATATTCATTTCCCTAAGCCTCTCAATGGGCCCATGATCCTCAACAACATGAGTGTAGCAAGTACATAATAAACTACATCGAAACACAGCTCATCTTCAAGGGAGGGCAGGGATCTTAGCTTCATTCACTTACTTAGCTAGTAAATAAATAATGCCTCAGTTTTCTCACCTATAAAATTTTGACAGGGGTTAAGCACAGCACAAGGTGTTAAGCACAGCACTGTGAAGCTATCCTGCAGCCTCTGCAGCATGGGTTCAATCCCCAGCCGGCCAGGGAGCTACCCACATGGCGCAGCAGACCTCTCCTGTCTCGCCCACTGTCCCCCTCAGCAGTGTATTTCAGTCACCTTGCCTGTTCTGTTTCCTACTCCATCTCTGGTGAATCCTCTCACCCCTCACCCCTCTGGTCTGTACCCCAGTTCTTGTATGCAAAAATAAATCTTTAAAAAAAGAAAAGAGGGCCTCCCCGGTGGCGCAGCAGTTGAGCGCTAGGTTGCGAAGCTGCCCGCAGCCTCTGCAGCACCAGTACAATCCCCGGCTGCTCCCCAGCCACTGGAGGAGGGTCCCACATGGCGCGCAGACCTCTCCTGCCGCCCGCTGCTCCCCTCAGCAGTGTGCTTCGGTCCTTCTGCCTGCTCTGCTCCCCGCTCTGGCTCTGGTGAATTCTCTCACCCTCCCGCGCTTCTGACTGTACCCAGTGCTTGTATAAATAAATTAAATAAATAAATAAATCTTTAAAAAAAAAGAAAAAGAAAAAAGAAAAGAAATAAAATTGTGACAATAAGAAAATTGTGCCTTAAAAAACTTACCTTGGCCCTGGAGCTATAACTAGACAAATTGTAGTCCCCGTACTCATGGAAACTACATACCACAAAGATGACAGACCAATAACTAAAATAATCATGAATTGTGTTAAGTAGAAATTGGGTTGCTTTAGATGGGATGGAAAGGCTCTCTGAGAAGGCGATGTTTAAACTAAGGCCGAAATAATGGGAGGACAGTTGTATAGTAAAACAAGGAAGGACACAGTATGGGCATTACATACAAGGAAATGCATGAAAAAAATAAATGAATTGTGGATTGGGGTTCACTGTACTACTTTTGAAATTTTCAGATAAAACCTTTCAAAGAGATGTCATCTTGCACCTTCAAAAGATCAAGTTATATCTTTTCTCTTTCTACTGATTTCTGCTGACAGAGTACATTCAGGAGGAATGTTCAAGATCTTAGTGTGGGGTATCTCAACCTTGGCATGTCCATCATTTGGTTGGGTAATACCTCCAGTGCATTACTGGATGTTTAGCAGTATCTCTGATCTCTGTCCACTGGGCCCTGTGGAATTCTGCTCACAAAAATTGTCCCTTGGGGGACAAAGTCACCTTGAGGTGGAACCTCTGCCCTATCATTGTAGAGATGGTGTATGTGGACCAGAACGTCACCAGAACTTCCCCTTTCTCCATCACCTCTTCATTGTCCCAGACTTGTGGCCCTATACCCGAGGAATGATCCACACATGGTCATCCAGCACAATCCCAGCTCCCAGTGACAGCAGGCCTCCATAAACTGTATCTATGTTTGCACTCCTTTTTCCCATGTCTCAGGAAAATCCAATTTAATTTCCAGTCATCCCATTCCAACCTCTCAAAAGAAGGAAGGAAAGTTCCCTGGTTTTGCATTCCAGCAGGCTTGTCATCTGAGCCCTTCCTATTTTTTGACATCCTGTTTTGATTTCCATGCCGGGCTTAAAGAAGGGAACACATACTTCCTTGGAAGCCCCATGCATTCCAGAGAAAATCAACAGGCTCAGAAGAAGAGCGTGGGGAATGTACAAGGTTGGTGAAATGTACAAGGTTGGTCAGTGGTGGAGAAAGGGACGGAGGGGCAGGGAGCGGAGCGAGCGCTCTGCAGGCGCACAAGATGTGGCTCCGCTCCTGCAAGGTGGCTCTGCAAGTCACTCAACCTGAGACTTGATTTCTTTGTGAAAGGGGAGAGATGCTGCCTTTACTAGTGGTTTCTGTTTACATATTGTATTAAGTACTACGTCCTAATAATTCTTGCTCTACATGACTGAAAGTGTTATGGCTATGCTAAC
The DNA here is from genome assembly GCF_014898055.3 of Talpa occidentalis. Lineage (NCBI taxonomy): Eukaryota > Metazoa > Chordata > Mammalia > Eulipotyphla > Talpidae > Talpa > Talpa occidentalis. The sequence goes on from NW_023600993.1 coordinate 53,719,479, forward strand.
CAATGTAATGTTACATTACATAACCTAATAAAGATTTAAGAACTTTGCACACTGTGAAGTGTGCTATAAAAAATTCAAGGACTGGGGCCTCTCTGGTGGCACAAAGGGTTGAGTCTCAGCACTATGAAGCTATCTGTAGCCACTGCAGCAGGAGTTTAATCCCTGCCAGGGTGCTAAACACATGGCACAGCACACCTCTCCTGTCTCACCTGCTGCTCCCCTCAGCAGCGTGTTTCAGTAGATCTGCCTGTTCTGCCCCTCACTCTGTCTTTAGTGAATCCTCTCACCGCCCACCCCCACCTCTGGCCTACACTGCAGTTCTTATATGCATACATAAATAAATCTTAAAAAAAAAAATCCAGGGCCTTCCCTGGTGGCACAGGTAGTTGAGCACAGCGATGCAAATCTGTCAGCAGCCTCTGCAGCCCGGGTTCAATCCTGGCCGGCCAGCGAGAATCCCACATGGTGCAGCAGACCTCTCCTGTCTCGCTCGCTGCTCCCCTCAGCAGTGTATTTCAGTAGATCTGCCTGTTCTGCTCCCTGCTCTGTCTCTGGTGAATCGTCTCACCCTCCAGCACATCTGGCCTGTACCCCGGTTCTTGTATGCATGAATAAATAAATCTTAAAAAAAAAATCCAAGTACTAATTAGGATTATCACTTACTTCAGATATGTATACGTATAAATGAAGAAACCTCCCAGGGTCAAAATAGCAGAGTGGTTAAGAGCCCATTTCAGAGGCAACCAGCCCTGCAGTCAAAACCTGGAAGCTCACTAGCTATATGACAGTGGGCCTTGTTGTTCATCTTCCTGGGAGTTAGTGTTTTCATTTGTAAAATGGAGCTAAATAGGGTTTTACACAGAGTTTCATATGCTCATGCACATGAAGCACTTAGCACAGCACCTGCTAAGGGTCTTCCTGTGTATCGCTCTCACCCAAAGGGACCTTTAACTAGAAGAGCAGAAATATGGGATTGAGAGGGAATAGAGTAGAGGAATGTGGGAGCCCGGATCTGTGGATAGCAGGGGAAAGGCCCAACTCACTGTGATGATTCTGGGATATTCTGACTCTAAAGGAAAGGAATAATGACTGGGGCCTTGCGTATGCTGTGCCAAATATGATAAATGGAAGAATCTTGCCAGTAACTCTGCTGAAACCCTACCTCCATTTCTGCTGCCAGGATCGGCCACTTTTACTCTCTGACACTAATCCTAGGAATTTTTCTTCATTAAGTCAATCCCTGAAAACATACTCACTAGTATGGATGTCTCAGTCTCAGCACAGACCTGCTTCCTGAGTGCTACAGACTCACTAGATGAGGCTGAGAACTAAAGAACTACAAGAAATAATAAATCAGTACAGTAAAGTAGCAGGTTACAAAATAAATATACACAATTGGTAGCATTTCTATGTGCAAACAATGAACTAGAAGAGAAGGAAGTACAGAAAATAATTCCATTTATAATTACATCAACAAGAATTAAGTACCTTGGAATAGACTTTCAAAGGAGGTGAAAGATCTGTACAATGAAAAGTTGTATGATATTGTTAAAAGAAATGGAAAGATAACCTTTGCTTGTGGTTTGGAGGAATTGTTGAAATGATTACCTTACCCAAAGCAATATGGATTTAATACAATTCCTATCAAAACATCAGTGGCATTCTTCAAGAAAATAGAGCAACTTTTAATGAAATTTGTATGGAGCCACAAGATTCCCCAAATAGTCAAAGTACTATTGAAAAAAAGAAGAGGAGCAGAGGTATCATGATCCCAGGCTTCAAACTACACTAAAAAGATATAAAATTCAAAGTAGTATGGTGTTGAAATAAAAATAGACTCACAAACTGATGGAATAGAGTTGAGAGCCCTGAAGTAAATCCACAATTATATGGATGGTTAATGTACAACAAAGGAGTTAAGGAGATACATTGGAGAAAGGAAAGTCTCTTCAATAATATAGTGTTGGGAAAACTGGATAGCCGCATGTAAAAGAATGAAACTTGTCCACCATTTTATACTACACACAAAAATTTACTCAAAAATGGATTAAAAATTTGGATGTAAGTCCTGGAACCATAAAATATAAAGAAGAATATAGGCAAAACATTCTGCAACATTGGCTTCAGTGATGTCTCAGGGGACTTGAATTCTATGACAAAAAAAATAGAAGCAAAAATAAAGAAATGGTACTATAGCAAACTAAAAAGTTTCTGCATAGTGAAATAAACTATCATTAAAATGAAAAGATACCCTACTGAAGGGGAGAAACTATTGGCACACCATATGTCTGACAAAGGGCTAATACTCAAGGTCTGCAAAGAACTCATGCTACTCAACAAAGAAATAACCCAATCAAAAAAGATCTAAACAGACACTTTTCCAAAGAAGACACACACACACATGGCCTACAGGCACATGAAAAGATGTTTATCTTCACTAATCATCAAAGGTGTGCAAAGCCACATCAAAACCACAGTGAGATGTCACCTCACACCCATGAGAATGATCCATATTAAAAGGAAACAAGTTCGGCAAGAGTATGGGAAAAGAAAACCGCATGCACTGTTGGTGGGACTATAAACTGCTTCAGCCTCTATGGAAAACAATATGGATTTCCCTCAACATGTTCAAAATAGAACTGCTATATTGTCCAGCAATGCCACTCCTTGGTATTTATCCAAGAATGCAAGAACACTAATTTGAAGGAATATATGCACTCCGGTGTTCATCGCAGCACTACTTACACTGCCAAGTTATGGAAATAACCTAAGTGCCCAACAACAGATGAGAAGATTAAGAAGATGTGGTATAGATACACATTGGAATACTACTCTACCATACAAAAAAAGAAGACAGCTTGCCATTTTGACAACATAAATGGAACTGGAGGGGATTATTTTAAGTGAAATAAGTCAGAAGGAGAAAGATAAATACCAGATGATTTCACTCATACATGGAACATAAAGAAACAAAACAAAACAAAAACAAACCCTTGAAACTGGATTATAGAATTGAGGCTACCAGAGAGGGCAAATGGAAGTGGAGAGTAGTGGGATCAGGGAGGGGGTACCCAGTGGAATTTGATGGGGGCTTATTTGTGCTTTGGTAGTGGGCTTGGTAGCATACATTGAAGAGGTGTGAACTTACACTCCTAAAACATATAGCATTGAACACAATGTTACTCAATAAAATGCTTTTTAAAAATGGCCTATTATATGTAGTTGGGCTCTTTCTTTCTAGAGTTTCTCTAACACAGTAGGAACACAGAGTTAGCCCCCCTGAGGGTTCAGGGCAAGCTTTTGGTCCATCTATCCATTCTGGTTGAGAGTTTCACCTTAGTCCACTTGGGCTGCAGTTATGAAAAATACCACGGAACTGAGTGTGCTATAAGCAACATAGACTTTTATCTCCAACATCCCTTGATGGAGATCAAGGTGCCAGAAGTTTTGGTGTCTGGGGAGAGCCCAGTTTCTGGTTCCTAAACAGCCATTTATTTCCTTGCATGCTGACATGGGAGAAGGGGTGTGGGGGTCTTGCTTAGTTCTTGCCCCTCAAGACTTCAATTCCCAAAGACTTCACCATCACTTTGGGGGGCAGAATTTCAACACGTGCATTTGGAGGGGACACAAATATTGAGCCCATGACTGCTGCTTCTGGAGCATCACTCTCCGGTTGCCCAGAGGCCAAGGAGAAAGACGAGAGTCCCAGCAGTGGGTCGCAGCTGCCTTTTTGGCTGGAGATGGCTACCAAGGACGCGTGGAACTATCTGCCCCTTTCCAACAAATCTCTGGAAACTTGAGGTCCTAGACACAAATATAACACTGGCTGCATGTGGAAGGAGAGATGACAGGGACCCTAGTTTCCACCTAGTCTCCCAGAGGGGGAACTATGCTGAAACTGTTGAAATATTGATGGAACTCTAAAAAAAATGTGGAATCCACTAAGGAAATTGGAAAACATCAGTCACAGTTCTGTTTATTTGGTGCCTTTTTAACCATGGCAAATTTTTCATCAGGAGAGAAAATTAAAATAAAGTAAAACCATGAACACATTCTCCAGGGAGAGGTCCAGAACTCACTTCTCTCTCTCTTCCCAGCCAGCCCCCTCAGTGCTAATATTGAATTTTTTCTTAAAAGCCTTATTTTTTCAGGATCACAGATCCTGCTTCCTTTCTCATTCGATAGCAGACAGGGCCAGGAAAGAAAACGTTCCTCTATAGACTTCCCCGAGATGACGTCTCCCAGCCGAGAGACATCCATGTCCCCAGACTGTCCTGGTTGGACCTGGATTCTCTCCCACCTGGTGCTGGGATTTACTGCCTGTACTACCTTGAGCAGATGCTTACCTTCTTTGATCCCCCATAGCTTCCTCTTTACAATGTGGTAAGAACAGCACTCACCTCTTGGGGTGATATTGAGGATTAGATGGGACATTTAATGGGACATTTAATCCTCAATGCACAATGTATGCAAAGAGCCCCCTCTTGGTGGCTGGCGTGGGCTTCTCTCCTCCTCTCTTTCCCCTCTTTTAGTTTTAGTCCTCTGAGCCCCATCAGTGTCAGTTACAGAGTCATTAAATAGGCCTCTTACACCTTCATGCAGCTAAGTCCTGGGACCTGCCTGATCTCTGGACATGCTGGAGCTGTAAGGGAAGAGGCTGTAGGAAGCCTGGCCACATCTTCCAGGAATTGAGAGAGGGGAGATAATTCTAAGTCAAGTGCAACTGATTCTGGTTTAGCCCCAAGATTATCCCAGCACTCCCGAGTCAATGTTAAGAGGAACATGGACAAGGAGGGATTAATCCCAACTTTCAGACCATTACTTAGGCCATTGTTACACTTCTTCCTGGATGCCACACTCTGAGGGGCCCTGGCATCCAAATATGCCCTTTAAATATACAGATCTGTTTCTGGGTTGTACTGGATGCAACATGCAGGTGGAATGTCTGCTGAGAAGGGTAGGGAGGTAGGGGGTGCGGAAACTACTTAAATTCCTAAAGCATCGGATACAAGCCCCTCGTAAATACTAATGAAATTGAAATAATGAGAATATTAAACATAAGGCTGTTCACGTTGGATCAGACCATTTGGCTGTGCATAATTATATTTTAGCAGCAGGTAACAGCTCAAGTTCTTGGGAATTTTAAGCCCAAAAGGGAGGGAGAAATTTCCTTCTTTTGGGAGGCTGTTGTGAGTGAGAAGTGAATGCCTGTTTTTGCAAACCACAGGACTCACAAAAATTGGCAGTCTACGAATGACCCAGGTCTTCCTGCCCTCCCAGCTCCAGCCAACATCTGGTGTCTTTCTCCTGGGACTGCCAGTTGCCCTGTCTCTGGAAGCTGTCTCCTGGGACCGGGAATTTGCCAGGCTCCTGTTCTTTCGTAATTCTATTTGCTTTGGCCAAGACATCAGAACAGAGGTGTTAAATGTGGTCCCTGTTTGAATGTAGCTCACAGGGGAGACTGATTAGGGACTCTGAGCAGCTCGTGGTCATGAATATTCAGGGAGGAGAGAAAAAACAAACAGGGTGTGTGGGGCACACAACTGAAGACAAGTAAATACTCCAGCAGAGTAATAGCAATGGGACGTAGGTACCGTGACCACGATTTCACCAAGTGGACTCCAGCGGGGGGCCTCGTGATGCGGGGAATGAAGGGCAGGGGCTGTCTGCCCCATTTATTCGCAGTACCCAGCACAGTGCTCCAAGCCAGTGGGCTTTCAATAAAGATTTGTTGAACAAACAAGAGAATGAGCCAAAGGTTAAAAACTCTCAACCCCTTTCCTGCAGGTATTTTGTTTGCCATAAACAATATTTCAATGTTTCTTTAAGTGTTATGCTCAACAGAATTGTAAACATGCTCCCCCAAGATTGCAGTCGCTTGGTTAGTGAATCCAAATGAATCTGAGCATTGCTGTGAAGGGATTTTGCAGATGGAATTAAAGTCCAAGACAGTGGACCTAACTACAGAGATTGGCCAGTGATTGACCCAGTCAGGGAAGTCCTTTAAAAGCAGATTTCCCCTACCAGTAGCAGAAGGACAGTCAGAGAGACTCAAGGGACAAGAAAGACAAGACAGGCTCCTGCTGACTTGAAGATGAAGTGACTTCTGTGCAGGGACTTGAGAATAGCCCTTACAGGCAGAGTTCAACCCCTGGCCAATAGCCTGCAAGGAAATGGGTGCCCGATCATACAGCTACAAGGAACTAAATTCTACCAAAAACATGAATGAGCTGAGGAACTGATTCTTCCCCAGAGCCTCCAGCTAAGAGCCCAGCACAGTTGACACTTAACTTTTGGTCTTGGAAACCCTAAACAGAGGCCCCAATTGAGCAACCCCCCACTTTTGACCTATTGAATGATGAGCTAAAAAATGGTACAGTTTTAAGTATCTGGATTTATGGTAATTTGTGACACAATAATAGAAAACTAATATAAGTTTGAATAGACTGCCTGGAAATTTCTTTTCTGGCCAGCAGTAGAGCATAGAGTAATTAGGGACATGTGCTTGGACTTGGAACCACACTGCCTAGATTCAAATGTGCTCTCCACTGCTTTCCCAAATGAAGGACCATGCGTAAGTTATTTAATTTCTCTGGGCCTCAATTGCTTCATCTGTGAAACGGGTATAATGATAGAATCTACCTCTACTTCATAAGGTCATGGTGAGAATCAAATGAGATAAAATATCTAAAATGCTAGCAACAGGGCAGCACATCTCACATACTTTATATATCCTGATCCTGCTGCTGCTGCTGCTGTTGCTGTTGTTATTTTGTGTGTATGTGTTTTATTTATTTATTTTTTATTTTTATTTTTTACATCAGCACCTGGTCACCATCATCTCAGTCCCCTGTGCTCCTCCCTCCCTCCCTCTGATCCCTCTCCCTCCTCCTCCCCTGCAGGATGTCTCTGATTTATAATTGTCTGTTTTTTGCTTTGTTGTGCTTTGTACTGTTATTATTTTTTTACACTGATGTCTGATTTAGTTCCCCTATATGCCTGCTATAAATGAAATTATCCGATTTTTTCTTTTTCTTTCTGACCATATGACCCGGCAATTCCACTCCTAGGGATCTACCCAAAGGACAAAAAAACATTGATTCAAAAGAACACCTGATGTTTATTGCAGCACTACTTACAATAGGTAAAACCTAGAAACAACCCGAATGCCCAAAAATAGATGAATAGATCAAGAAGATGTGTATATACACACAATGGGATATTGTTGCTGTTATTAAGTAGATTTCTAGAATCTCTCCCAAAGCCCAGAATCTGGAAAAACTGGACTACAGACCCAGGTGGGGACAGCCACCTGAGGCAGCTCCCTTTACCAATCTCTGGTTTCTCATGTCCAGCCCTCTTGACTCATGCATATTCTCTGCTGGTTCCTATGAGCATTTGAACTGCAATCCCTGCTCCTAGATTGAGTAGCTGGAGAGTGAAATGACAGCTCAATCCAACCTTCACCTATGAAGGCAAGCCAAGGCCCTCGTTTATCAGCTGAGTGGATAGAGCTTGCTCTTAAGCCCTGCTCTGTTTCTCTTTGGAAAGGTTTAGAGAGCTGGCTGGAGGTTGGTTTGAAAGGACATGTACAAGGACTTTCATGGGCCTTTGATCTGAACTCCCAATGGAAGAAGAAGTGGTCCATAAGGGTTCTTAATCCATTTGGGGCTGTCATTGTCTCCCTGATTTATAAAATAAAGGACCACATGAGACCTGTGAAAGATGCTATCCGTCACCCAAGGTCTCCAAAGTCCAAGTCCACTAAACACAGTGAATGGTGAGTGCTAGATGCTCAAGAGCCCTCCTGCCTCTCTCTTCTATAGTTCTAAACGATCCAGTGGCTCTGGAGCCTTGCCAAGAAGTAGGAGGAAAATGCCTCTTCAAGCCCAAAGTCATCTTTCTGTCTCAGTTCCAATTAGCCCAGAGCATCTGAGGAAGCCCTGTGTGAGAGCCAGCAGCAAGGCCAGGGAAGTGAGTCCCAGCTGGCAGGAAGGAAGACAGGCAGGGGGTCAGCATGTGTTTTCATTAAAGGAGAGCCTAGTGTGGGGAACTTGGACAGCTCCTGCCCTGTCTATGAGGGATAATCTTCAGCAGCCACAAAAAAATACTTCAGTACTGCAATGCCTCAGTTTCCCTCCTTCAATTTATGACCTCTCCAAGTTGTGAGAATGAATTGCAGATGGGGAATTTCTTCCCCACCTGGTTTTCAGCCTCAATATGGAGCAAAAGCAGAAGAGTAGATCACTAGGCTGCACACAGCTCTCTCTTTCTCTCTCCCCTTGAATTTGTTTCTAGAACTCCAGTCTGTGTGTGGTACACGAGCACTTTGAACATTACACAATTTGCCTATTCTTCCCTGATCTTCCCTCTTAGGACTTTTCCTTTTCTCTTTTATCCATAGAGCCTTGTTACTCAAAGTGAGCTTCTGGGCCCACCAGCATTGGCATCACCTGAAAGTTTGTTAGATGTAGTCTCAGACCTGCTCCATACCTGTTGAATAAAACACTGCAGTTGAACAAGATCCCCAAGGAATTGATGTGTGCCTCAAAATTCGAGAAGCAATCCATTTCCTAGAGATCTTTCTCCCTAGCCCAGAACGTTAAATAAAGTCACTCACTAATTTAAGGGAAATTAATCAGATGGAATCAGAAAATAAGGCAGGAAGGGGGATAGACATTCCTAACTACTGAGTCAAAAAAACCACCAGTTTTAATTCATGGCAGAAATATTTGCATTCATGTTTATAGAATATATTTTTTCCAATTTCCAGATCAATTAAAAGAGAGAGAATGAGCAAAGAGTCTATAGAGACAAGAGATAAATGAGATCAAGAGACTTCAGGTCTCAGAGAGTGATGCCATCCATTCCTGTGCCAGGGAGCCACAAAACAGACAGCCAAGTCAGTGCCCAGTTGCCTTCTCGTGGCCATATGCTGGGGACCACTTATGGACATGTGACTTAGAAGGATAGCATACAGAAGTACAGCTCTTCTGTGTCCAGAGAATTTGCCTCAGTCTCCATCTTACTACCCAAGACCGTGGTAAGCCCTAATCATCTGGGATGGAATAGACCCTCCATACCTACAACTTTAATATGACCTGAAGAAAAGCTCCTCTAAAACAGATGAGGCTATTAAATCCAGTTTTCAATACTTCAACATGACAGGTACATTCAACCAACCCGACACTTTTGATTTGATTTCTTTCATGGCCCATCATATGATAAGGCACTGAATCTTCTAATTTTATCCTTCCTGGGGAGAAGTAGAAATAATGAAGTAGACTGGGAGTATTATAGACTATCAGAGATGGGAATGACCTCAGGAGTTATAAAATGTAGCCATCTCTTCCTTTTATCTGTCTGTTCATCATCCATCTGCCCATCCATCCATCCATCTATCCATCCATCCATCCATCCATCCATCCATCCATCCATCCATCCATCCATCCTTCCATTAATTTGATATTTATCGAATGACTACAAGAAATCAGGAATCATGGTAGGCACCAGGGGGTCTAGTACTAGACAAAAACAGATGTATAGCCTAGCCTCAGGTAGCTTACCTTCTAGTAAAGAAACAAGTTAACATCTAGTTTCTTTATCGATAGTTGATAAACATGAGAGAAAAGACTGTGTTTTGCAGATGTGTCATGCAGGTAGAGTCAAAGTTTTCATAGGGCTTTTAGAGTAGTGCTTTTAGGAAAACAGGGAGAACAGGGAGTGAAAGCAACTTTTGAGAAGCATCACATAAGACAGATAGCAGTCCTGGCACTCCCTTCCAGTTTCTCTCTTAGCAAAAGGCCCAGGTTGAGTTTGCAATAGAATCAATACTTGCCAGAATGCAAGCCTTCCTGTGGCTAAGTTTATCTACTTTCTTACATATGTTACTTTAACGCCTTATCTATTAGTTTGTTTCATTCAGCCACTCATCAGGAATTGTGACAAAGGGAACCATAGATCCCTGAGTTTCTGGAAGTGTGAAAGATTGCTTCTCCGAGAAGTAAATTGAAAGGATGCCTCCCTTTAAAAGCTGCTTTGGTACAATCACTAACCATCTTGCTTTATACCAAGCATTAAATGAAACCCTACCTGCATATTCTCCTTAATCCCCGCAACAGCTCTATGAGCTGGGAGCAGTCATTTCCCATTTCACAGATGTAACAACAAGCCTGTGCCCAAGGCCACAGAACTGGCGAATGGTAGAACTGGCTTCTGAATCCTACCTATTCTCTGCTTGTGTAGGAAACATGGTGTAGAATGCTCACACAACAGTTCTCTCCATTCAGCACCGTCTTTATAGGCACATGCACAGCCACTGAGCCCCAAAGGGGTCCTACATTTGCTCTATAGTCACTATCTTGAGGTTCCTAATACTTGCCTGTTTGATTAGGGACTCTGTAAGTCAATTCTGATGATAAGTGAAGCATGTTTGGTCCTGCCTCCTGCTGCCTCTCCACCTTGCTGCCTCTTCGCCATGCTTAGTTTGTTGCTATCTGCTCCTGTGCCCCAAACCCCCAATCCTGCTCTGCCTCCCCCTTTGGATGCCGCATAGTGCAAGCAGCCATCCCCACACCTGGCACACTAGGGGCTTCCCTGTCCAGCACTTGATGCTGCCCCTGTCCCTAAGAGAGGCCTCAGGACCGGCATGCGAAGTGGCAAGTTTGGGTGGCATCTAGGGACAAGAAAGGCCTGTTTTGTAGACAACTTGGCAAGGCAAGCCTCTTACCAATTCTTATCCATATCCAACGTGTCCCTGCATGAGGGGTCTGTCCACTGTGGTCAGGCTCCAGGTAAGTGGGGTGGCTGAATGCCCCAATCCTGGTTGGGGCTCTGGTTTTGGATCCATTGGCTGCTGGGAGGGGGATCCTGGTAGCCATGGGTGTGGGGGTGGGGCCAGCTCTTCCTTACTGGCTGAGTTGGGGGCCAGCTCTTCCTTGCGCTGAGTCGCGGGGCCCTGGCTCACTTGACTGTCTGACATGGCCGGGGTGTATCCCCCTGTATGAGGGAATGGGATAAGAAACAGAAAATAAAAACCATACAGAGAGAGAGAGTAGTTTCCTATTTTTGGACCATCAATGGCACCTTCTCCGTGTTTGTACAGAGGGCTGTGCTTTAGCTGTTTGCACCTGGTCCATTTGCACGCTACAAATGTTGTAGTGTGGCCTGCTCCTCTGACAGGGCGGAGAGGGCTCTGCACACACTGCACCTCCAAAGAAAACTTCCCTCACTTCCTACCCAGAGGGAGAGAGATTGCCCTCTCAAAAGGATCCCTTCCCTTTTAAATCTCAGTGCCTTTTTCTCCACAACCTCGCCAACATTTGTTGTTGCTAGTTTTTTTAATATGTGCCATTCTCACTGGTGTAAGATGGTATCTCATGGTAGTTTTGATTTGCATTTCCCTGATTGTTGAGTCTCATCAGCTCTTTGTAGATTTCTGTGATCAGTCCTTTATCATTAGTGTTGTGTGCAAAAATGTTCTCCCAGTTGGTGGGGTTTCTCTTAATTAATCAACAAGCAACTATAATCCAGAGACACACTGGGGGAGGGGGGGGGCGGGGAGAGGAAGGACTAGGGTCAAAATAAGGCGGGGTGCAATTGTATAGGGAATGTAACCAAAATGAAAATGCATACATTGTGCAAAAATGAAAAATGGTGTAAGAATTATATAAAATAAAATATTTTAAAAAAATAAAAAATAAATAAATATCAGTACCTCTGGGCCTCCCTGGTGGCTCAGGGGTTAACTCTCATACTATCAAGTTATCACCAGCCACTGTGACACTAGTTCCATCCCTGGCCAAGGGCCAGGGAGCAACCCGCATGGTGCAGCAGACCTCTCCTGTCTCGCCCGCTGCTCCCCTCAGCAGTGTATTTCAGCAGGTCTGCCTAGTCTGCTCCCCACTCTGTCTCTGGTGAATCCTCTCATTCCCTGTACCTCTGGCCTACACCCCCATTCTTACATGCATAAATAAATAAAAAACAAATCTTTACATCTCAGTGCTCCTATCTGGAACCTTCTGATGGGTGAGGTTTGCATTGTCCAATGGGTCTAGCTTAGTTTATTCTCTTATTTTTGATTTTACGTCATTTTTAATGTTCAGTGTTTGAGTCTTTGCCACGATAAACCTTGATGTGGCAAACTATTCCTCACAACAGCTCTGTTTTGCAAATGAGGAGACTGAGGCTGCAGAGGCTAGAAAGTCAGCCCTGTGAGGCTCTTTCTGCCTCTTTGCAGACTTGGCTTTTTTCTACAGTTCCTACTTGATAAAATAGACTTTTTTCTCTTAGCACCTAAGATTCATGGATTTTCACGCCTTACTCTAAACACATTTCTGGAGGTCTGGGATCTTCCCCAGAGAAGCTTCTCAGAGTTGGAAGGACTGACAGCTGGTCCTGAGAGGTGCTTTCCTGAAGGAGGAGATTCTGGAAGCCCAGCAGAGTGTGTATGAGGAATACCTGCTTGTTGGGATGAGACATTGCAAATACCTCTCCCCCAGTTGCCAACTGGCAGTGACTTATGCCCTATCACCCAGTTATTTACTAATGGAAGTCTGTGGCAGGTAGGCATATTGGAGACTTTCTTCTGTGGGCCTTTCATTGCTAAGAGACACCCTGAGAATGTAGAGGTCACAAGCCTCATTTCCACAGAGCCAGCTTTGCAAAGGAGAGCTGAATAGAGCTCTCTTTGGAAGGCCACGCCAGGATTACAGTAATTGCAGGCCGGCTGCCGGCTCTGTGGCGGCAGTGCCCAGTGGAGGCTGCCAGCTGGCCCTGCTAATTACCTGTCGCCCAGGACTGGGAGGAGGAGTTGGGAGAAAGGACTGAAGAGGCCCAGACAGAAGGCACTGGAGCATGGCTGGCTGGCATCTCTGGGCTCCAGGCCGCCCAGCCGGCCCCATGGCAATAGCTCTGCTGTTGTGGAGAATGACTTGGCATGTTTCTGCCTTATTCCTCCCAAAAGGCTCCCTAGAGCAGGTCTGCCTCTCTTCCCATCAGAGCAGTAAACCTCTCTAGCCTAGAGTTTTCCCTGAGGTGCCACAGGAATTGCGGAGGATGGGTTTGGGAGCAGGAGCACAAAGAGTGCATGAGAAAGTGGTTCTTTTCACACCTGCATTGTCCAACAGAAGGTTAATGAATATTGCAAATGTAACTTCAAATTTTCTAGCAGCTAAATTAAAAAATAAAAAGAAACAGGTCGAATTAATTTTAATATATTCAATATCGAAATGTATTCAATGTCCAAAATGTTATCACTTCAGTATGTAATAAATATTAAAAAAATTGAAATATTGTACATTCTTTTCTTTGACCCATGTCTCCTAAATCCAATGTATTTTATAAAGTCAGTACATCTCAATCAGGAATAGTGGAAATAGTCACGTAGGAATGGTGGCCACCATATGACAGCACAGCGCCAGATTGGTGACAGAAAATATAACTTGAGGTGACTATTAACTTGCATTGACAACATTTGGGTCCCATGTGCCAACCTCCAATCCTTCTTTTCTTCTGGGCTTGTCATTTTCTCTCCAAGCCTTAGATCTTTGCTGTTCCACATGTGGGCCAAAGACCAGCCACATTGATGCCACCTGCAGCTTGTTACAAATGTAGCATCTTGGATTCTGATCTGGATCTACTGGATCAGAATCTGCATTTCAACAAGTTCCTCATGTGATCTGTACAATAGTAAGGTTTGAGAAGCTCTGTTCAAGACCTCTCTCTCTTTTGCTGCCTGTCCCAAATGTATCTGACCTTGGATTCTTGCCTGGATTCTTTTGTCCAACTACTGTAACTTTGGCTATTGCCAAATGTAGATGACACCTGCATTCTCTGCTTCATTCTCTGTCCCTGGTCGCAGATATCTAAGAGAGGAAATTTAACAACAATGACAAATGAAGTAAATACCTTGGCTACCATTCACAGAACACTTACTGTGAGCCAGATTCTGTGCTCAGCACCTCCTACACATAATCACACTGAATCCTCACTCTATTTGGGAGCCTGGTGCATTATTATACCAATTTTACAGATGGGACTCAGACACTAACATGCACACATAGTTAACTTGTGGTGAAAAAATTATTAAACCCTCGGTCTGCCTGTTTGGAAAACCCATATGCTTTCTTTGGGTTCAAATTCGTGTGTGTGTGTGTGTGTGTGTGTGTGCATGTGCATGTGCGCGTGTGTCTATAGGGAGCATTTACTCTTCTCACAAGTCCTCCTGGTCTGATTTGTTCATTCTTCCATGCTGCTACTTTATTGTTCCTGAACCCACAGTCTCACCAACCTGAGTTTTGAGAAAGCATTTTGCAAATGTTTTCTTCTAAGAGGAGCTCGAAACTTGCATTTTAATGAATTCAAGTTTCCTCTTCACTGTCTTAAAATATCTGTCTGTTTTGCTGGACCTTGATTTTAATTGTTTCATGGCTTCCCAAACAGCCCCATGACTTTTGAGTTGTAAATTGACTTCACCTGGGAGCTTTCCTATGTGGGAGGAGAAACAATGCTGTCTACATTAGTATTCCTGAACCTACCTGGCAACTGGTATAAGTTCATCTACTCTAAGTTCACAGCTCAGCATTGTAATTTATGCCCCACACTCTTGGAGTTTTGGTTAATGTGAATTACTCTGCAAACAAGTCAACTGAAGATGAACATCCCCCAGAGAGATTTGATTATACAAAGATGCAGTGCAGGTGATGTACCCTGTTATTCCCCCTGAAGAGCTTCTGAGTGGGAGGCTAGACTTCTTTGTTGGATTCCTAACATATTGAGTCTTGTATTGTTATTAGTTGGATAAACCAGTCTCACCAGGTAGATTTAAAATCTCTTAAGACATAGGCCCTGCCTCCTATATCCTGACTCCAGTTTTTGGTCCAGCAAAGGAGTTGAAGGATTGCTTATGAATGAGTGCCTAGCTGTCTGAGTTTGGGCACCCCCAGAGTGGTTCCTGAGATAGAATTAAAGTACAGGTAGGTCACAAGTGGGCAAGTGGGGATCAAAAAAAGGAAATGATAGCAGTCAATAAGGGTATGCTTTCGGGCCTCCCCGGTGGCGCAGCAGTTGAGCACTGGGTTGCGAAGCTGCCCACAGACTCTGCAGCGCCAGTTCGATCCCCGACTGCTCCCCGGCCACTGGAGGAGGGTCCCACATGGCGTGCAGACCTCTCCTGCCGCCCGCTGCTCCCCTCAGCAGTGTACTTCATTCCTTCTGCCTGCTCTGCTGCCCGCTCTGGCTCTGGTGAATTCTCTTACCCTCCCGCGCTTCTGACTGTACCCAGTGCTTGTATATATAAATAAATAAATCTTAAAAAAAAATAATAAGGGTATGCTTTCTAGCTAGGTACTCCTGTGGGTGACAAGATTTTAGACCCAACAAAAAGAAACTCCAGGATATAATTCATAACATGTTCCTCTGAGCTATCCTGCCTAGGAGCATTTTATACACCATCTCCAATCAGTAATTTGTTGAGGGCTGTTCGAAAGGGATTCTAGCAGCAAGAGAACATTCCTAGGCAAAAAAATAAATAAATAAATAAATGCAGATACTGGCAGTTCAAAGTCAAATCATTATACACTGACTAGGTAAGTTAGCTGGCTATAGGTGGGATCTGGCAGTACCTGCCATGTTAGACTCCTCACCATTATCATGTTAAGAGGGAACAAACTATATCTCATAGCTTAACACATAGCACTTGAAGTCTTTTCAAAGTCAGATATGATGTTTATTTTTTAAAAATAAATTTTATTTTTATATTCCCCATACAATTGCGACCCCCTTATTTTGACCCCAATCCCTCCCCTCCCCGCACCCCACCCCCCATAGAGAGTCTCTGGTTCATAGTTGTTTGTTGATGTTGATTTTGATTTTCACTTTCTTATAGTTATTCATTTTCCTGGTCCCTTATTTAAGTTTTCTAGATTCCTGCTATGAGTGAGACCATCTGGTATTTTTCTTTTTCTTTCTGGCTTATTTTGCTGAGCATGATCCCTTCCAGCTCCATCCATGTTGCTGCAAATTGCATGTGTTTATCTTTTTTGAATGCTGAGTAATATTCCATCTTCTTGATCCAGTCATCTATTTTTGGGCATTTGGGTTGTTTCCAAAGCTTAGCTATTATAAATAGTGCTGCTATAAACATAGGGGTGCAGGTGCTCTTTGGAATTGATGTTTCTGTGTCCTTTGGGTAAATACCTAGGAGTGGAATTGCTGGATCATATGGAAGCTCTATGTGTAGTAGGTCCAGAAATCTCCACACAGCTCTCCATAGTGGTTGGACAAGTTTGCATTCCCACCAGCAGTGCAGGAGAGTTCCTTTTTCTCCACACCCTCGCCAACATTTGTTGTTGCTAGTTTTTTTAATATGTGCCATTCTCACTGGTGTAAGATGGTATCTCATGGTAGTTTTGATTTGCATTTCCCTGATTACAAGTGATGTTGAACATTTTTTCATATGCCTGTTGGCCATTTGCATTTCCTCTTCAGAGAAGTTTCTTTTTTTAGCTCTTCTGCCCATTTTTTTGACAGGATTATTTTCTTTGTTGTTGTTGAGTCTCATCAGCTCTTTGCAGATTTTTGTGATCAGTCCTTTATCATTAGTGTTGTGTGCAAAAATGTTCTCCCAGTTGGTGGGGTTACTCTTTGTTTTTGTTATTGTCTCTTTTGCTGTGCAGAAGCTCTTTAATTTGATGTAGTCCCAGCTGTTTATCTTTGCCTTCACTATCACTGCTTTGGGTGATGTGTCTTTAAAGATGTCTTTGATGTGCATTTATGATGTTCATTTTTAACCAGGTATTACTCATATTGAATGTTGGAATTAATGAATCATGGGCAGTTGGCCCACATGGTAATCTGTTCCAGATCCTAACCCACAGCTGCTTTGGGATGGGTACTTGGGAAGGCATTACCCAAAATCCCTCTCTGATGTTTTTTTGTTGGTTGACTGGTAGGTATAGCAGTAAAGTCAGACTCTGTGTGAATGCTGAGATTCTCTCTCTCTCCCATCCTATATTTTTTAGTGAAACAGGCCAAACTGGTAGAATTCAAGTATCAGCTGTGGATTAGAAGTGTGTAAAGAAAAAGATCTTGAAAAAAAAAATATCCTGAACAACCAAAATAATCTTGACAAAAAAGAAGAGGGGATGGAGTTATCTCACTCCCAGACTTCAAACTATACCAAAAAACGATAGTAATGCAAACACTATGGCATTGAAATAGTAAAACAGACACACAGACCAGTGAAATAGATTTGGGTATCCGGAAAGAAACCCACATTTATATGGATAATTTATCTACAGCAAAGGAGCCAAGAATATACAGTGGAGAAGGAAAAGTCTCTTCAACAAATGGTAAAGGGAAAATTGGACTGTTAGGTACAGGAATATGACACTAAACCACTCTCAGGCCACATACAAAAATTAACTAAAAATGGATTAGAGACTTGCATGTAAGACCTAAAACCAGAAAATACAAAGAGAAAACATAAGCAAAACATTCTATGACATTGGCTTCAATGATGTCTTTGGAGACTCAACAACAAGGAAAACAAAAACAAAAAGAAACAAATGGGTTATATTAAACTAAAAAGCTTCTACACAGCAAAAAAAAAAAATTATGGTTAAAATGAAAAGGCATCCTACCAAGTGGAAGAAAATGTTTGTACATCATATATCCAAGATCTGCAAAGAACTCACACAGCTCAATAAAAAGAAAACAAATAACCAAATCAAAGAAGGGGCAGAACAGCTAAATAGATACTTTTCTAAAGAAGATATACAGATCCCAAAAGAGGCCCTCTGGCAACTCAAGGGGTTAAGTCTCAGCACTATCGAGCTATAGCCAGCCTCTGTGGCATGAGTTTGATCCCCTACCAGGGAGTTAACCCACATGGTGCAGAAGACCTCTCCTGTCTCACCCGCTGCTCCCCTCAGCAGTGTATTTCAGTAGATCTGCCTGTGCTGCTACCCACTGTGTCTCTGGTGAAGCCTCTCACCCCTCCCCCATACCTCGGGCCTACACCCCAGTACGCATAAAGAAATCTTAAAATAAATAAATAAATAAAGATGCCCAACAGACATGTGAAAAATATTCAACATCACTTATCATCAAATCAAAATCATACTGGTCCATATTTTTTTTTTTTGTGGGACCCTCGCCGGGGAACGAACCGGCGCCGCAGAGGCTGGGGGCAGCCTCGCTGCCCAGCGCTCAACAGCTGAGGCCCTTGGCCCATATTTAAAAAAGAAAACAGAAACAACAAATGTTGGCAACCATGTAGAGAAAAAGGAATCCTAATACACTGTTGATGGTACTGTAGAAGGGTCGAGCCCCTAAGGAAAACAATATGGAGTTTCCTCAAAACATTAGAAATAGGTCTATCATATGTTCTAGTAATTCTACTCCTTGGTATTTAACCAAAGAATGCAACACCACTAATTTGAAGGGATGTATGCACAGCTATGTTCATTGCAGCACTATTTACACTGCCAAGTTGTGGAAAAAATCTAAGTGACCAACATAGGTTAGTGGATAAAGAAGATGTAATATATATAGACACCAAGAACTACTACAACTACAAAAAAATGCCATGCATGAAAGCAAGAATGGGAACTGCAGGGGATTGTGCTAAGAGAAATAAGTCAGAAGGAGAAAGATAAATACTGGATGATTTCATTCATATGTGGAACATAGAGAAACCAAACAAAGGAACAGACAAAACTAAACCAAAATTCACCTTAGAAATCAGATTAGAGGGCCTCCTCCATGGCGCAGTGGGTTGAACGCAGCGCTGTGAGGCTGTCCACAGCCTCTGCAGCGTGGGTTCGATTCCTGGCCAGCCAGGGAGATTCCCACATGGTGCAGCAGACCTCTCCTGTATCGCCCACTGCTCCCCTCAGCAGTGTATTTCGTCAGTCTGCCTGTTCTGCTCCCTGTCTCTGGTGAATCCTCTCACCCTCCCGCACCTCTGGCCTGTACCCCAGCTCTTGTATAAAAATAAATAAATCTTAAAAAAAAAAAGAAATCAGATTAGAGAACTGAGACTAACTGAGGCAAGGTGAGGTTGGGGAAGAGTGAGGGGGGTGGTGGGATGCAATGAACTATAGTGGAGGATTATTGGTGTCTTGATGGTGGATGTGGTGTGGTAACATACATATGAGTAGGTATGAACCTATTTCCCTAAATCATATACATTATTGTAAACCAATGTTACCTTTAAAAAAAGCGGGGGAGATGCATAAAGAAAAAGAGGAATCAGGGAAGAACTGAGATGAAATTTGTACTCCAGCAACTGGACAGTGAAGATTTGTGCAGCAGGGACCCCTGTATCAGGCTCCATTTAAAGCCTTGGTGATACTAACAATAGTCCCAGAGTGTCCCCAAATCCAGAATCAACCCCAAAGCTTCTAAATCAGGATCCCTATTGGATAGACCTGTTCCCAGTAACTGACACTGAATATACAGGATGTTGTGGGTTAAATTGTGTCCACACTCAAAAAGATATACTTGAGTCCTAACTGTCAGCACCTCAGTACATGACCTTATCTAGAAATGTATTCTTTACAGAAGCAATAAAATTAGGCTTTTAGGAAGGGCCTTAATCCAGTAGATTGATATCCCAATAAAATAGGAGACTTAGACAAGAGACATAGATGATGTGAAGAGACACAGGGAGAAGGTCATGTGAAAAGACAGAGGCCTGAAGTGATGCATCTACAAATCAAAGAACATTATCAACGCTGAGAGAGAGGACTGGACCTTTCGTTCCTTGCATCTTCAGAGGGAGATGACCCTGCCAACACTTGGATTTCACACTTCTGGCCTCCAGAATGGAGATACAACACATTTCTGTTGTTTTAAGCCACGGAGTTTGTGGTAATTTGTTATGTGGCCCTAGCAACTTAATACAGAAGGACTGCAGGACTAACTTGGAGCAGATGTCAGCCAAGGGCTGATGGGACTTGATAGATAAATAACCCAGCTTTTTGCTTCTCTTAGTTTGAGAAATCTGAGTGTTGGCTTGACACCACTTCCCAGAGGTTCTGCAGTGGAAATAAGCTCCAGGCATCCAGAGGATAGACAACTTGCTAACTTACTCTTCTTGTTTTGCTCACACCCTTTTTCACTTCTCCAACTCTTGTCATGTTTCCAGGATCTCCCAAATATACAACTAGTACACAGATCCTTGTCTCAAGTCTACTTGTAGGGGAATCTAGCCGGAGGTAGGCTAGATTGGCAGATATGCTTGGTATCCCAGCCCACACTCCTTCTGATCAGATAAACTGGCGCTATTGAAGAAGACCATCCTCTGGTGAGCCTGCCTCTTGACAATTTTGCACAACCTGTCATGCATGTAATGGTGCATAACATGGCTCATCTCTCTAAGGCAGTTAAAAAAAGAAAAGCCTCTTACTTTGCCCTCCATTTTTCTCTCTATCCTCAAGTAATGTACTACACAAGGATTTTGGGAGGGAAAATTTGCCAATTACTAGCCTGGGGTGTAATAGTTAATACAGTTAAGATAGTTAAGTGAAACTTGACAGCAGCAAAGCAGCAGTGTTTATGATGTTCAGATAGTCTTAAGACAGATGACAATGTACTCAGAATAAGGTATAGAAAACAGGAGGATAGATAAGTTATAGACCATTGCAATGTATGCTATTTAATTACTAGTGAGGGTGAAGTCAGGAAAATAGATTTGGAAGAAAAACATCACCAAGGTCTTAGAGAATAAAATCTCCCCAGCACATGTATAAGACACACTGTCGTGGTTTAAAATAAGGCAACAATTTTTTGACACTTCCCTCTTGAATGGTGGAAATTCATTATCTCAACTTGAGTAGGATCTGGACTTAGCAAGTCACTTTTAATAAACAGATATGATGGCATTGGTGATTGTGTGGCTTCAACTAGGTTGTTAAAAGCATCACTAACTCCTTCCTCTCTAGGGTCTCTCATTCTTCCAGAAGCAAGGTTTCCTGTCATGAGGACACATTAAACACATTATGGAGAGGAACTGAGGCCTCCTATGAAGAACTGAGTGATTCTGCAATCCCAGTTGTTTCTTACGATGACCACAGCCCCAGTCAATGCCTTGACTGCAACTACATGAGAGACTGAGCCAGAATCCAGAATCCTGATTCACAGAAACTTCGAGATAGTAAATGCCTATTGTTTCAAGACTGAGTTATAGCTGTAATTATTACACAGATAAAGATGACTAATACAACCAGATGCTATTTGATCATTAGTGGGGGTTGGGAGATAGAGCAGGAAGAATTCATCAATAAGACTTAGGGAGTGAAATTGCTCTAGCATATAACATGCAACAGAGATCAATATTTCCTGCCTATTCTGTCTACCAAATCAAGGCAGAAAACTGAGGAGAACTTAGAATAAAAAGAATTCTTATTTTTATGATTTTTAAAAATTTATTTATGCATTCAAGAACTGGGGTACAGGCCAGAGGTGTGGGAGGGTGTGAGAGGATTCACCAGAGAGAGTGGGGAACAGAACAGCCAGATTGACTGAAATACACTGCTGAGGGGAGCAGTGGGCGAGTCAGGAGAGGTCTGCTGAGCCATGTGGGTAGCTCCCTGACTGGCTAGGGATCAAACTCATGCTGCAGAGGCTGCAGATACCTTCATAGTGTTGTGGTTAACCCCTTGTGCCACCAGGGAGGCCCATAACAAGAATTCTTGAGGGATCAGAGTTTGGGCTAAATGACACTTCAGAGATTAGAAAATCATTATTTTTTTAAATAAATAGGGAAACATAGGTCAAGAAAGACTAGGTGATTTTTCTTCAAAGTTATATAGTTTGGATGTGATATGATCCTGGTCTGACTTGGAGGCATGAAACAAATTCTGAGAGGTTATGGATGCTGGGAATAGTCTATTGGTCCGTCCAGGTGGTAATTTTTCCTACATGCCATGAGCATTGGGAGTTCACAGATATATTTGCAAATTTGCAGGAGACAAAACTGTCTGTGGAATTCCAATTCACGATCAATATGTAAAACTAATTTGATTTTATTTAAGGAAAATTGTTGAAATAGTTCCATAAAAAACCATAAGTCCCCAAACACAGACAGAAAGTGTTGACACATATTCAATTACTTCTTAAAATGATTGGTTTGTCATCTGTGGCTTCTAGCCTTCAAAAGGAAGGTTCTTCTTCTTTTTTTTTTTTTAAGATTTATTTATTTATTTATACAAGCTCTGGGTACAGTCAGAAGCACGGGAGGGTGAGAGAATTCACCAGAGCCAGAGCGGGGAACAGAATAGGCAGAAGGACGGAAATACACTGCTGAGGGGAGCAGCGGGTGGCAGGAGAGGTCTGCACGCCATGTGGGACCCTCGCCCAGCGGCCGGGAACGAACCGTCGCTGCAGAGGCTGTGGGCAGCCTCGCAGCCCAGCGCTCAACCGCTGTGCCACCAGGGGAGGCCCAAAAGGAAGGTTCTTGAATGCAAAGATTGGTAGGGTGAAAATCTTGAAACGGGGCATGTCTCATAATGGCTGTTCATCTACTGAACTTTTTCAACTCTTAAAAAGATTCCTTGTCAGAAACAATAATAGGCTTTTGTGTCCCAGATGACTTCAGTTGGGTGACATCTCATTGCCTTCAATGACACAATAGCACTTTTTCAAGAAACAAATAGACAGTTTTCATATCCAGATACCCAGATACCAGGGTGTCGTAACCAGATTCCCAGAAATATTTCAGAAGGAAACTTTTTCCAGGCCTTTGGTCACCCATCAACACATTTTTACAAATAGGAATAGTCCTGGAGTTTTATAAACTGCCTTGTGTAGAAAGCTCTGCAAGGCCCTCACTGCCTTCCTCCCCCACCAACGATGTACCACTTAACCCTTGATCACTCCATTAGAGTCAAGCTGGCCTTCATTATTCCTGAAAAAACAGATTCCTTCCTAACTCAGGACCTTTTGCTCCTGCTGCTCTTTCCTTCTGGACTGTTCTGATGGTCTGGCTGTTAGAATGCAGTTCAGTGTCAACTTGACTAGGTTCAAGCCCTCTCGTCTAGCTACTCCTGGGAAGGTATTTTGTTGATGTGATTAGCGGCTATGATCAGTTTAAGTAAGAAAAGTTATCTTCCATAATTTGGGTGGGCCCTGCTCAATCATTTTAAAGGTCTCAGGAGCAGAGCTGAACTTTCCCCAAAGGAGAAATTCTACCTGTAAACAGCAGGTGCAGTTCAGTAAGTGCCCTGGAGTGCCTGACTACCCTTCCTGAAGTTTTGCCCTATAGGCTTTGGATTTGGCTCTCCCGCCCTCAAAACTGCTTAAGACAATTCTTTGCAATAAATCTCTTAATATAGATACCTACTTATGCTCTTCCTCTGATAGAGGCTATACCATTCTTGCTACTCCACTTTTTCCCCTTAGAACTAGGGTTGCCTGACTTAGAAAATAAAAAATGCTGATGTAATATTTGGGAAATATATATACTGAAAAACTACGTTGTTTTCCTCTGAAATTTAAGCTGAACCAAACAACTTATATTTGATCTCACAAACTTACTTATTAATACTGGAGCTTTTTTTAAAAAAAGATTTATTTATTTATGCATACAAGAGCTGGGGTATAGGCCAGAGATACAGGGAGAGGACTCCCCAGAGGCAGAGTGGGGAACAGAACAGGCAGACTGACTGAAATACACTGCTGAGGGGAGCAGTGGGCAAGGCAGGAGAGGTCTGCTGCACCATGTGGGTTGCTCCCTGGCCGGCTGGGGATCAAACTTGTATTGCAGAGACTGTGGATTGCTTCATACTGTGGTGCTTAACCCCTTGCACCACCAGGGAAACCCAGTGCTGGAACTTTTTAATGGATTTTCTTACTTATTTACTATGTGTCCTCTCCACCCGGTCTGGCAGCACCGTGAGGGGAGGACCTAGACCATGAAAGCTTGTGGCTGCATCACCACTTCCTGAAACGGTGCCCAGTGTACTGGATATTGAATCAATATTTATGGAGTGAATGAAAAATGAATAAATATATATTATCTGCATGTTCATATTTTCTGCCCTGAGAATCCCAAATTGCCCTTCATGCATAGAAATTTGGTTTCTGTTCATGGGCAGCGGGATGGATGGCTCTAAAGATGGTGTTAGAAAGTCTGGTCTTCCTGGCAACGCTCCAATTTTCCACACCACCACCATGAATGCCCAGGAGTGGGTGTGACTATGTGACTGTTTTAACAACTCTTTGCTCATATTATTTGGTAAACATGAGCAGAAATGCTTGTCTTATAAACTTTTGTTTTGTTTTGTTTTGTTTTTTTATTTTATTTTATATAATTCTTACATCATTTTTCATTTTTGCACAATGTATGCATTTTCATTTTGGTTATAGTCCCCATACAATTCCCACCCCCCTATTTTGGCCCTACTCCCTCCTCTCCTTCCCCCCCACCCCTGTAATGTGTCTCTGGTTTATAGTTGCTTGTTGATTTTCATTTTTACTTTATTATAACTTAATAAACTTAATATAGTCACAAAAACAAGGGAAATCACAAGGCATATATGGCAAAGCTTTACCCCTGATCTGAAGTTTAGAAAACTCAGACTGCTGTACTGTCCAATTATGGAAGGAGATAAAAGAGCACCAGTCAGCATGTGTGTGGAATCCCAAAGCTCTGGCCTGAGGACTGAATGATAGTTGAATGAGGAACTTCTTCATTAGGATCTGGAGGCAAAACCCACTTTTAAAATGGGGATCTTTTTTTTTATTTGGGACACTGACTTTTTGTTCTGCCTGCAATTTAAGCCTCAGCTCAGCTGCCACCTCTTTCCTGGACGAGCCCACAGATGTTCCCCAGCCCCATCTCCCAGAGTCTTTCTGTCTTGATCTTCCTTGTGCTCCCAGGAAAGGGGTTTTGTAACCACTTGGAACACATGTTTCCACTGGCGCTTGTGCATTACCTCCTCATTATTCTGTCTCCTCCTCTAATAGCACATTCTTTGAAGGCAGGAGAAGTTTCACAGACACCCCACCCCCGCCACAACACACACACACACACACACAGACACATACATACACACTCACTCACTCACTCACTCACCCAGCCTTGTGAGTAGGAGACTCAGTTCTATGGTGGGAATGAATCTGGACTTGATGTTGAAGGCCTGCGTAAGCTACTATGTCACAAATTTGTAAGCTACTATGTCACAAATTTTTCAGCTGCTCTTCAGCCAAATGTTTCTGTTTGTTTTGCTTTGTAGATTGTCAGTCTACTCATGTTGTTATAACAAAATATCACTGTCCATGTGACCTAAACAACAGACATTGATTTTTTCCAGTTTGGAGCTTAGAAAGTTCAAGATTGGGCCTCCTTAATGGCACAAGGGTTAAGCACAGCACTGTGCAACTATCGACAGCCACTGTAGCACGAGTTTGATCCCCATCTGGCCAGGGAGCTACCCCCAGGGTGCAGCAGACCTCTGCTGTCTCACCCTCTGCTCCCATCAGAAGTGTATTCAGTAGAGCTGCCTGTTCTGTTCCTCATTCTGGCTCTGGTGAATCCTCTCACCCCTCACACCTCTGGCCTGTACCCCAGTTCTTTTATGCGTGGTAGAGATGGACATATTGTCTTATAAGAAAAGTAATTCCATGATGGGGTTCACCCTCACAACCTCACCTAAATGTAATTATCTCCCAAAGATCCCATCTCCAGGCTCTACCACATTGGAGTGACAGGTCCTGGCAGGATAGATCCCACCAGGATAATAGCTATAGACATTTCTTTTCTTATCAGAAGAAAAATGAGTCTCTGGTTCCAAACAATTTCTATATCTAAGTGGGCAAACTCCACTGGGTTTCAAGGCCTGATTCCAAGCTCTTCTTTGGGTCCCTGACTCTACTCTCAAAATCATTCTTTTTCATGAAAAGTCATACTCTTTGAAGTTTTATTAACCTATTATCTGCCTATACAATGTTAGATTCTGACAAACTTCTTTTATTTTGTCATTTTGGTAGAGAGGCAGAGCTCCATAAAAAGGGGAGATTCCATGATCCCTGGCCCACTTAATGAAGGGTGGAGCTGAGTGGAAAGGAGAGGGCTTGGGAGAAGACTTGGGGATAAGGAGAGTTGGAGGAGACGTGTGGAACAGAGAGACATGTGAAGATGTTCCCTTTGCTTCTCAGCCTTGGATTTGCACCAGGGACTTGGAGGACATGAAAGAAATACACAGGTGAGAGACACATGAGGAAATTGACAAAGACAGCATTTAACTTGCTTTGTACTTTGATTTTGCTCCTTTCATTCCAGGCTTACCTGACCCCTTCTGTACCTTGTCTGTGACTGCCTGCCAGAAGGTGCCTTAGACTTGCAGCAAGCTTTTGGGCCTCAATGTATCTGTTTCAGGCCAACCATGTTTGGCTGGGCACTTACCTATGAGGGGATGGGTAACATTGGGTGTTTTATTTAGAAGCTGTTATCCTTTTCTTTCTTTCTCTCTATGTACACTATCCTATTAAAGTTCTTTCATAAGAGTATGCTTTGTCTTTATGATTAGATGCAGAACTCATTTAGAGTGTGCAAGTTTGGGGGCCCTGGGGTACCCCTCAATCTGTACCCTAACACTTTGTCTCTTTCACTTGAAGCCTGCAGTATTTCTGCTGGAATTGCTTTCTCAAAAATTATGTTGGTCTCCTGAGTTTATCATGAGTATTTACTCCATTTGGACCTCAGGCCAATTCTAACCTATAGCCCCTCATTGCAAATTGTTTTTATTTGAACATAGGCATGCTTTTACAACTTATATTTCTAGGTATTGTTTACAGCTACTCTCAAGATACAATAACATAGTGGTGCAAAGCTGAAACTTTTTACTGTCTGTCCCCTTATGGAAAGAGTTTACTATCATCACAGATAAGCAATAGTTTGAATAAGTTACAGGCTTGGGTGGGTGTAAGGAAAATGGAGTAAGTCAGGCTCTTTTCTGCCTCCCACCATCAGCCCCTATACTGCCACTTGTGACTTTCCTTTCCTCCCAGGCTTCATTGCCCACAAGTGATAACATGTTATTGCGAAAAAGCTCTTGGGAGCACGAGCACAGGGCATGTGCACCTAGGCACCCAGGCCCAGGGGCCAGAGAGCATGGGATATGGCATATATAAATATGGACACCTGGGCCAAGAAGAGGAGAGACACAGAGAGAGAGAAGTTAGAGAGCGAGCAAGGAGATCATGGGGAATGAGGGGCTCTGTTGCTGGCTGCCTCCCAGCCTCCCTGCCTGCTGGTCTGCCTGTGTGCCTGGTCCCTGCTTCAGCTACTGTGGGCCCCAAGAGTCTCTTCTTCATTTGCCAAATTAACAATGAACCTGCCCATTCTGGGATGGTTATCCCTACAGTGGATTACTAAGCTGGTGCTGGTACTGTGTGGAGATAGTAAATGTTCCAGAGGTGATTGTGGGAGGTATGAGAAGTGAGAAGTGTGGAATGAAGGAAAAGGCGATTAACTTCAGGCCTCCCTGATGGCCTAGGAGTTAAGCCTTAGCGCTACCACTGCAATGGCCCTCCCATGGTGTAAAGGCAGGAAGGGCACAGTGCAGATTTTCTGATCCCATGCAGACCGGGTAAAGGAGGAGTCAGAGTCCTCAGTGGTTTTGCAGGTCTTTTATTTGGGGTTCACCAGGCATATGGTAGGCAGGGGTGCTGGCTGGTCTTCACTCTATCTGGGCTCTCTGGCTTTGGTTCTGCTGCTTCTCGGCTTCTCTTTCGGCTTCGGCTTCGGCTTCGGCTTCTTGGCTTCTACTGCTGCTGGTGGCGTCCCTGTGACGCCGCCCTTAAAAAGCACAGTCTTAGCTCAGCTGAATCCCATCCACCTATGCCCACACCCTATTCCAGGTGCCCGCCATCAGGCATGCATTCAGGACAAGGATCCATCATCTATCCTGATGGCGGAAGGGCAGAAAAGCCTGATATTTTCTTTACCCTACACATGGCAAAGCGGCCTGAGTTTGATCCCTGGCCGGGGAGCTAAGCCACATGGCACAGCAGACCTCTCCTGTCTCCCGCTGCTCCCCTCAGCAGTGTGTTTCAGTAGATCCACCTGTTCTGCTCCCCATTTTGTCTCTGGTGAATCCCCTTAATATCCACCCCCCCATCCCTATCCCCCCACTCCCCCCACCTCCACCCTCCCCTCCCTGGTACCTCTGGCCTGTACCAAAGTTCTTCTACACAAAAATAAATAGAATAAAAATCTTTAAAAAAAATTTTTTTTAAAAGGAAGTGCTCAACTTCAACAATAAACTTGATCTTCTTAGCATGTTGCCTTGGAAGTCTGGGGCCAGGGAATTTAAGCAGCAAAATTATAATAAAGGAAAATAGTCAACCAAAACAAAGCAGGGGAGAAATCCCAAAGTGAGCCTCAATTGGAAGAGAAAAATCACAACTAGAGTGGTGATTTGAGGCCCTTAATTTGCAGGTACCACATTGCTTCCTCGCCATCATCCTTCTGAACAGCATTCTTCTGGGTGTTAGTAATGGACAGTATTTGCTCAACTCTACACACCTGCTGCAGGCTCCTAGTAAGCCCCCTTCTTTTTGCTTTTACTGTGAAAATGAGAACACAGCGAGGGTGAGGTTTGTATGTGGTTTTAGGGCTTTTGCAAAAAACAGCTTGATTAGCCTCATTTAAAACATGATTGCTCCTTGCATACCTGTGCATTTATCAATTTCAGGTGATTGTGCCTGTCTCCAGCCCCTGCTCACTGGGTTGCTGGCTTAAAGTGTTCTGTGGTCTCAAAAAAGCAGGACAAATAAGAAGCAAAGACTCATTCAGGGTCTGAGATATTAATAGAAACTGATTTCCCCCTGAAAAGCAGCTCACTTTGGGAGTTGAAAATTGGAAGAAATGAACCATTCAAAAGGGACTTGGAAACCGCTGAGTGCTGCAGGCCTGGGATTGGAAGGGAACCCGTTGGGGGATTGGGGTTTGGGTGGAGATGGCATGTCAAATTTTGTGGTTACTCCCTAAACACACACCAACTATCAATATCAGACTTGAATATGCTGCAGCTACTGTAGGGTAAAGAAAATGTCAGGCTTTTCTGCCCTCCCGCCATCAGGATAGATGATGGATCCTTGAGGTCCTGAATGCATGCCTGATGGCGGGCACCTGGAGTAGGGTGTGGGCATAGGTAGATGGGATTCACCTGGGCTAAGACTGGGCTTTTAAGGGTGGCATCACGGGGACGCCAGCAGAAGCCAGCCAAGAGAGAAGCAGGAGAAGCCAAGAAGCCGAGAACAAACAGAAGCCAAGAGAGAAGCAGAGAACACCGGAGAGCCCAGATAGAGTGAAGACTTGCTGGGGGCTGGGAGGCCTGCCAGCCTTGCCTGCTGTGTGCCGGGTAAATCCCAATAAAAGACCCGCAAAAAGCCACTGAGGACTCTGACTCCTCCTTTACCTGGTCTGCTGGATCATAGAAAACCTGCTCTGTGTCCAGTCCTGACCTCTACAGCTACCTATCTCCAGGCCGCCACAGATACGCCTCTTCCCCAAACAGCTCAGCTGAGAACCCTGGACACTTTGCTCTCTGTGCTGGAAGACTCTGGGGTTAGCAGTCCACGTTTTCTATTTCAGGAAATAAGACCAAATAAAAATCATTCCAATTAAAAAATGCCACTGGGCCAGTAGAACAGCAAGTGCCCACCTCACACAAAACAGACCAACCACAAAGTACAGCCTTTCATATGTGTTGTTGATGGCAGAGTAGCTACCTTAAAGCCTAGAGTTGATCAATGAGATAAAAGTTCCATGGTAAATTGGGCCGAGAGGATTTTTTCCCACATCGCCAACACAAGACATTTTGGTCTGCTTATTTAGAACAGCCTAGAGGAGCAGAAGAATAAGGTAATTCTTGATTTCAAGGTAAGGTAATTTTGATTTCAAATACTATAGAACCCAGTTATCATATGACTTATTAACACCGAGTTTCAAATAATCACCAAATATATTTTGAGTGACTCACTTATATACACCTATACCTCTGAACATGCTTTAGTAAACACTTAAAATTTGAGGCTTATGGTGGTGGTACCTCATCTTAATTTAGAAAATTGGGTTCTAAATTTTCACAAAGATGAAAACTATGTAGTTAAAATCGCTTTTGGAAAAATCCTTTCAAATGCCCAGAAGCCCAGCCAGATGCTCAACCAGGGGATGTGGGATGCAGTGGGGTGGATGGCCAGGAAGGGGATGCACTATTGAAAGTTTTACTTCCTTGCTTTTTTGACTGAGGACATGGGGCTGTTTTTCTTTAGTAAAGCATTTAGGTAACAGTGTATTAATTCACCCTGGTTGGCTCACCCATGAGCTGTAGGTACCCAGGTTTGATGGCAGGCACAGGGTGGGCAAGTCACGCAGGTTCATTGTGGATTCAGGCAAGCAAGTGGACAAAGGAATCTTGGAGCTTTGGGTAGATGTGACAGGCCTTTAATGCTGCAGCAGGGAACTATGTACAGGCAGGCCAACGGGTGGGCAGGTGGGCAGGCAGGGTGGCTGGGAAGCTGACAGCAGCCGTGATCTCCATTCTCTCTCTGGCTTCTCTCTGCTCTCTCTGTCCCCCTGGGCCTGCATATTTATAGGGGCATGTGGCCCATTCTCTCCAGTTTCTTGGCTGGGGTGACTGTGATTACAGGTGCGCATGCCCCATCCTCACACTCCCAAGCTTCCTCCCACAACAATAGATCACTTTTGTGGGTAATGAAACCTGAGAGGAAAGCAAGGCTGCAGGTGGTGGCTGTAGAGGCTGGTAGAGGGAGGCAAAAAAGAGCCTGATTAACTTCATTTTCTTCATACCCGGACAAACCAAAGGTCCTAGTGCTTTTTGTAGGAAAAGTTCAGACTACCTCAAACTGTTAGGATTTCTTCTACCTGGTAATGAAGACCCTTCATTATATCATCCACTGAAACCCACTTTTCCTTCCTTCTTCTCACCTTAAACAGATTGTCTTGGGCTTTTTAAACATGCTTAAGGTTTGTTAAGCCTTCTCAAAGAGCCCCATCCCATGCTCACCCTCGGGGACAGACAGACCAAGGAGCTTGGCGAACTGACCATAGGGAACTCTACAGTGACAAGCAGCTTTGCAAAGAAAGATGAGGAGGGCACACAGCTACAGATACAAAGGAGGAAGAAATGCTGAGTGAAAGAAACAACAAAATTCACCTCAGGGTCCTAAGAAATATAGCATGAGATACAGTCTCACGCCTTTCATCCTGCAGACAGCCACACATCTTAATGAACCTGAGGGTTCAGCTAATATTCCCAGTGTTATTTGTATTACTTGGCAACTAATCTGTGTCATTTTAGCAAGGGGCCCTGAATAGTCACCCCTGAACAGAAATCTACAAGTTGGAGAAGACAGGGAATATATGTTTCTTGTCAATTTTAATATTTACTCACTTCACAAGCCTGGGTTTTGTTAACTTTTCTAATTATAGTGGTTTACCCTTACAACAAAAAACATACCCAGTGCCATATTGTTTGCCATACTTATAGCAGTTTCTGTTGGCAGCTCCACCCACCCCTACATTATCCATCATCTACTGCAGCATGGACGAACAATTGTACAGCAAGTGATCTACTGCAATTCCAGGCAGCAAATCAGCAGCCAAGTTCACGTTAGATGTTCTTCCCTCTCTTCTTCCCTCCCTGGAATTGTGGTCCCTGGGTCAGCAGCATCTGCAACACCTGGGAACTTATTTGAAATGCAAATTCTTAGACTCTATCTCAGGCCTAAGAAATCCCAAGGGGAGTGGGGGCAGCAGCAACCTGTGTTTCCACCAGCACACCAGGTAATTCTGATGCTAAGGTTTCCTGAATCCTGTCTGAAACAACATTCTATTGTCATACGGATCTCAGAACTCTGCACATGTAAGCTTCCTCTTTTTGTTTCCTGCTCACAAACTGTCCATTGTCCACATGATAAATTATACACTCAGCTTAGCCATTCAAAGACTCAATCTCATCTTCTAAACTTATTGCCTATTAATGCTTATTGTTGTGCATCCTATCTATCTATCTATCTATCTATCTATCTATCTATCTATCTATCTATCTATCTATCTATCATTTAATTGAACCAAGCAAGGTCCTAATATACTGTAGGGTAAGGAAAAATGTCAGGCTTTTTTGCCCTCCCGCCATCAGGACAGATGATGGATCCTTGCGGTCCTGAATGCATGCCTGATAGCGGGCACCTGGAGTAGGGTGTGGGCATAGGTAGATGGGATTCACCTGGGCTAAGACTGGGCTTTTAAGGGCAGATTCATGAGGATGCCAGTGGAAGCCGAAAGAGAAGCCAAGAGAGAAGCAAGAGCAGCAGAAGTCAAGAAGCAGCAGAACGAACAGAAGAGCAGAGAAGCAGAGAGAATGCCAGAGAGCCCAGACAGAGTGAAGACCTGCTGGGGGCTGGGGGGCTGGGAGGCTGGCAGGCCTCCCAGCCCCCCAGCACCCCTGCCTGCCATATGCCTAGTGAACCCCAATAAAAGCCTGAAAACCCGCCGAGGTCTCCAAGACTCTGATTCCTCCTTTACCCGGTCTGCATGGGATCAGAAAACCTGCACTGTGCCCGTTCCTGCCATTACAATTGGCGTAAGTTGGCAAGATGATCCATGCAGACGGGTATGGAGCCCTCCCAAGACCTGGAGGGACTAAGGAGTAATAGACTGTGTTTGCCTGTGACGACGCTGGAGGCACCATGGTGGCACAGAAGGTGGATAAGGTCCAGGAGCTACGGGATAAGACCATACCTGGAGGACGAGATGCCCGAGAGGACCAGCCAACGACCCCTGAGGCAGCAAGAATCGTTGGAAGAGAGGACCGCTATTCGGAGCTCGCTGGTGCTGATGGAAGGGGAGGCCTAATGGACTTGGACTGATGAACTTGGACTGATAATCCCACCAGAAGGCGGAGGACCTTGGCAGGTTACCTTTTTTGGGAATCTGTGGGTGGCCAGTAGGCCTTGATGGCCAAAAGCAGCCTGTGTATGCCCAGCAGCTAGGCGGAGGAGAAAATTTAACTGAGAAGGCAAAAGCTGGTGCTGATGCTAAGTTGAGAAGCCCTGAGTGGCTGTTAAGCAGCCTGAGTATGCTGAAGACCTGTGAGTCTCGTAAAATCACCTGTGGGTGATGCCCTGCTCATTCTTGAGTGAGGGTGAGGAGCTGAGGAACCCGTCCCTGAGGGACGGTGGGGAATGTGGCTTGGGGGGAGCCCAAGCCGAATGTAGGGTTTGGATCCCTGACGCACGTGCTTGTGCAGTGGGTTGGCCTGAGTGCAGGGGTCTGCGAGTCGCATTGGTGGCTATGAAGGCCGAGTGTTGGAGCAACTGCAGACAGAAACCCTGAGGGTGGGCGATTACCCCCAACAGAATAGAATCACCAACCCCAGAGCTAGTGCATCCTGGGGGTGGATGCTGTGTGTGGCTTGTAGCCGAGACTACAGCCAGAGAAGGCCAGGAAGCCTGACGGCTCCTGGCATGTTACAATAGATGCCGTGAGTGGTTCCCCTCCCTCGTATGAGCAGTGCCTTCGGCAGCAGATTTGGTGGCTCATCTGCTGGTACCAATAATTGTCTTTTGCCACTAGGTTGGGGCCCTGCCTGGACTTATTTGTGTTCTGTTGTATTTTGTTGTTATATTGTGATGTATTTGCTTTTATGGGCCATGGCTGCAGTGTTTATGTTTGCTAAGAAAACTGTATATATGAAGACTATATGGCAGAAAACCCTGAGGGGGTGGACTGTAGGGTAAGGAAAACATCAGGCTTTTCTGCCCTCCCGCCATCAGGATAGATGATGGATCCTTGCGGTCCTGAATGCATGCCTGATGACGGGCCCCTGGAGTAGGGTGTGGGCATAGGTAGATGGGATTCACCTGGGCTAAGACTGGGCTTTTAAGGGCAGCGTCATGAGGACGCCAATGGAAGCCGAAAGAGAAGCCGAGAGAGAAGCAGAGATCATCGGAGAGCCCAGATAGAGTGAGGATCTGCTGGGGGCTGGGAGGCCTGCCAGCCTCCCGGCACCCCAGCACCCTTGCCTGCCATATGCCTGGTGAATCCCAGTAAAAAACCTGCAAAAACCACTGAGGACTCTGACTCTTTCATTGCCCGGTCTGCTGGATCATAGAAAACCTGCACTGGTCCATTCCTGACCTTACATATACATTGTGTATTAAGTGGAATATTACTCAACAATCAAAGAAGATAAACTCATGCCATTTGCAGCAGCATGGATGACGCTGGAAGGGATCATGCTCAGTGAAATAAGCCAGAAAGAAAAAGAAAAATACTGGATGGTCTCACTCATAGCAGGAATTTAGAAAACCTAAATAAGGGACCAGGAAAAAGAGTAATTGTAATAAAGTAAAAATCAAAACAAGCAACTATAAACCAGAGACACACTATGGGGGGAGAAGGGTATAAGATCAAAACAAGGGGGGTGGGAATTTTACAGGGATGATAACCAAGATGAAAATGCTTATATTGTACAAAAATGAAAAATTATGTAAAAAATATATAAAATAAAAATAAAAAAATATATTGTGTATTAGTCTGCTCAGGCAGTTATAACCTAATACCACAGACTGGTAACTTCAGCAAATGAAATTTCTTTTTCACAATTCTGACTCTGAAAGTCTAAGATCAAGGTCTTGGTTGTTTTCTTTTTTTTTTAATATTTATTTTTATTTTTATACAAGAACAGGGGTACAAGCCAGATGTGCAGGAGGGTGAGAAGATCTACCCGAGACAGAGCAGGGAACAGAACAGGCAGCCCAACCGAAATACACTGCTGAGGGAAGCAGCGAGCAAGACAGGAGAGGTCTGCCCTGCCATGTGGGTATCTCCGTGGCCAGCAGGGATCGAACCGGCACTGCAGAGGCTGCAGACAGCTTCATAGCACTGTGCTCAACCACCTGCGCCATAGGGAGGCCCTGTTTTGTTTTCTGATGAGAATTCACTTCTGGGATTGAAGACCACCGCCTTCTTGTGGTGTTCTCTGCACACAGTGGAGAGAGAGCGCCATCTCTGTCTCATCCTCTTTACACAAATCTCGTCGTGAACGCTCCACCCTTATGATTTCATTGAACCGTAATTATTTCCAAATATCTTCACATTGGGGATTAGGGTTTCAATATGAATTCTAGGGAGTCTTAGTTCATTCCACAGCATGCTGGTTCATGTAAACCACCCACCGAGCATGAGATAAAAACATTGACTACTGAGGAAATGGAAGCTTGAAGAAGCCATAGACATTGTCCAAGACCAAAGTTAGTCAGTCTTGGACAGAGTTCAGCCCAGCTGTGGACCCAGTCCCACACACCAGTGCACCTGTGGGCAGCTCTGACCCTCATGCTCTCACCTACGTTTCCCAGTACAGCCCATGCCCTCCTTCCTGGACATTTCACACACTCCATTCCCCCACCTGGAACCCCTTCCCAGTTCCCTTCTGTGCAAATGCACTGAGTCCCAGAAAACAAGTCCACCTTCCCCTCCTTCCCTAACTGGAATGATTTTTCCTTCCCATCCCCTGTTCCTGCAATGATTTTCTTCATTCTTTCCTCTTCTATGACCTCGAGACTCCTCCCATTTCTCTTTGCTTCTTCTGAATAGTACACATGCTCTCAGGATTGCTTACTAACTTCATTTTTAAAAGCTCAAGGAGACCACCATGGACCTTGATTAATAACAAAGATTATTAATGTTGCTAAACATTTTGGAAATATCTGCTATTGTTAGCCCTCCCCTCCCCCCCGGTAACCCAAAGTCTTGTCGGGTGACCCAAAGTAAGCAAACTGGAACTCAAAGGCAAAAGTTCCAAAATACTTTTTGAGTGATAAGGTTAGGGGCTTCCCCTGTTACATGGAATAAGAGTGTTCCTATTGGGGGCCTCACCGGTGGTGCAGAGGTTAAGCGCTGGGTCGTGAAGCTGCCCGCGGCCTCTGCGGCGCCGGTTCGATCCCAGCTGCTCCCCGGCCACCGGAGGAGGGTCCCACATGGCGCGCAGACCTCTCCTGCCGCCCGCTGCTCCCCTCAGCAGTGTCCCTCGGTCCTTCTGCCTGCTCTGCTCCCCGCTCTGGCTCTGGTGAATTCTCTCACCCTCCCGTGCTTCTGACTGTACCCAGTGCATGTATAAACAAAACAAACAAACAAACAAATAAATAAAAACATGCCTCTAAAAAAAAAAAAAAAAGAGTGTTCCTATTGGTAGGTTACTTGGGGGATCTGGAAATGCTATTACAATTAATTTTCATAGAAAACTTCATAATTCTGAAATCAAGGTGTCGGCAGAACCGTCCTCCCTCTGACGACTCTAGAGGGAAATCTGTTCCAGGCCTGTCTCCTAGCTTCTGGGGTTGCCAGCAATCCTGTGTGTTCCTTAGTGTAGAAAGACATCACTCCAGTCTCTGCGTTTGTCATCACATCACACGGGTGTTAGCTCTGTGTGTCTTCACATTGTCTTCCTTCTGTGGACTTCGTATCTGCTTCTCTTCCTACAAGGACAGCAGACATATTAGATTAGCACCCTCAACCATGACCTCATCTTAACTTGATAGTATCTGCAAACACCCCATTCACAAAGAAGATCAAAGTCACAGGTACTGAGGGTTAGGAATTTCACAGCTTTTAGTAGAACACAATTCAATCCATAACTTGGAGTTAGCTAAGATGAATCAGATCCATTTGCAGCCATGATGTCCAGAGACCTGGACATGTATTACAACAACTCACACCACAAGAGCAAACACAATCTGGGAGTGTCTCCTAGACAAAGAGGCATAGTGGTTCACTGTCAGAGGATGAGTAGAATTTTAACAGTTACCAGGAGAGGTGTCGATTCAGGCAGATGAACTGGGTGAACAAGGTGAAGAAGGCTGGAAAGAAGAGGAAGTTGTGAGAGGTGAGGAGATGCTGTGATTGACCTGGATGAATATTTGACAAAGATTGGAGCCAGGCTAGGGAGCTATTGATTGCTGGTCTAGGGAATTTGCAGAAGATTCATGGAGCAGACACTATCAGTGCCCTGCCCATTCCCCTTCAAACCCCTTTACTATTCCCATGCCTGAGACCAAACAAAGGTGGGATGGGGCACATGGTGGGCACCCTGGGTCAGGCACCTCCCATTGCTCTAAGCAAAGTTGCAAGTGGGAGAGTTCAGCTGATGTGCAAGCAGCTGCTGGGAAATGGGAACAAAGAAACTTACAGGATCTGGGTGGGGCATCCTGGTCTCTGCTGCGCTACGGGGAATCCAGATGCTGAGGTCCTGGTGGAACTAATAAGATAGAATTTAGAGCCAAGTCTGGGCTGAAGATGTGGACTTGGGATTCCTCCAGAGAGGAGATATTAACACCTGGGAGTGGGTGAAATCACTAAGACCGAGCACAGAGAGCTTGAAGAAAGAGCCAGAAACAGAGGTTGGGAGAAACCCAAATTAAGGGGATCCATGTGCCTGAACTTGTTTAATTAGACATCTCCACTCAACAGAAATTGCCACTTATGGTGAAAGCCTAGGGCACTTATGGTGCCCTAGGGCGTTTCAATCAAACTTTCCCCCAAGTCTCCAACATTCTTTAGGGATGGGGGGAAATAGTCACACTTTGCATGGCTGAGGGTCGTTTTAATAGGGAATCTTTGAGAGCCACAAGGTCTTTACTTAATAAAAGGAGCCAGTGTTGGTTCTGAGTTCAGGTCTGGGATTTGACTCCTGAATTTGGATTTCAACTCTATCATTTATTTAACTAAGAGAAACTCACCAAATTAGTTACTTTTTCTGAGCCTCAACTTCCAGATCTAAAAAAATGGGAACTATCAGTATCTATCTAGAGGGCTGTTAAAAATGTGCAATGGGGTGCTATATGAAGTGCTCAGGAAAAAATGCTGTGCCTTTAAACAGCTCTCTATGAAGGACTGTCACATCTAGTCACTGTGGCCAGTGGGGGTGGGCTGGGGTGGTATATGTGGTCAGATGAGACTTTAGGAGGTCTCTAAAGTCACTTCTGCCGTGCCAAAGAGGAGGATCCTGGAGATAAACTGTGAGTTCAAAGTCTGTCTTGCTACCTACTAATTCTAAGACTTTCTGT
Organism: Talpa occidentalis; assembly: GCF_014898055.3. NCBI lineage: Eukaryota > Metazoa > Chordata > Mammalia > Eulipotyphla > Talpidae > Talpa > Talpa occidentalis. The sequence continues at coordinate 53,757,579 of NW_023600993.1, forward strand.
GTCAGTTTCCTTCTATCAAATGGGAGTATAAACTGTGTCTACCAAATCCTTGAAGGTTGTTTAAGCAGATTGAAAAAAAAAAAAAAAACAAATGCATGTAATAAGCTCAGAATGATGCCTGACATGGAGTAAAGACAAAAAATTCTTAATATAATGATTATAATCACATCTGCTCCTCCTCCTAATCTCACCTAATGGTGAGAAATTTCAGAAAACATGCTGCCCTGTGTACGAAATCAGAGTCTCAGTCATTGGGCAAATGGGAGTTTGAGCAGAGAAGAAAATACTTCTAGTTTATTTGCTGCACAACTTCGGCTCACATCCCTGATTGCAGGAACCCACCTTCCTCAGTCTTAAGAACCTCTGCTCTGCAGGCCAAAGGTGGGAGTTGAGCCTTGACTTCTAATTTTAGGGTTACCCACATACATCCTAGGGTCCTTGTGATCCAGTCCCTGGGCAATAGCAAAAGAAACCAAGACACCGCCAAAGGTAATCTCACAAACAGACTGAAGGTGTTCCATTCTCCGCAATGTAGGCTCTGCCCAGAGCTGGCCACTGTCTGGAAATTCTGACCTCTGTCTCTCTCAATTCTTCATTCTCAACTTTCTACTTCAACCTTCACTGACACCCAGGCTTCAGGGTCTTTGAAGCCCTGCTATACTTGCTTCTAAATATCAAGACTTATTTCTCTCCACTACATTCCTGATGCTTTGGAACAAATTCTTGAAATGGGGTTGGGAAAACTGACATCCACTGGAGGGACATGGGGAGGAGGCTGTGAGGGGTGAAGACCTTTAGCTGTAGGGGTACGATGGGTAAGGTAAGGTGGGAGGCAGTCAGGGGCTACCATCCAAACTGCTGTCCCAGGGCAGTTGCCTTCTGGCCATCTCAGGTGGTGATGTAGCCAAATGCTTCCCTGCCCCTAGTTTCCTTTGCTTAAAAGGCTGCCCTGCCCGCAGTGTTCCCTTCCATTCTTCCTTGGCAGGGCACTTCTCATTCTTCAATTCTCAGCACAAATATCTCCTCTTCAGAGGAGCCTTTATAAATGGATTCATCCAAGTAGCCCACCTCTCTCCCAGTTCTATTTTCAACCTCTGGGTCCATTTTTGTCTTTGCTTTTTTCTTTTCTTTTTTTTCTTATCTTTTTATTTTATTTATACAAGCACTAGGTATAGTCAGAAGCACAGGAGGGTGAGAGAATTCACCAGAGCCAGAGCAGGGAACAGAACAGGCAGACTGATGAAATACACTGCTGAGGGGAGCAGCGGGCATGGCTGGAGAGGTCTGCGTGCCATGTGGGACCCTCACCAGTGGCTGGGGATCAAACTGGTGCTGCAGAGGCTGCGGGCAGCTTCACAGCCCAGCGCTCAACTGCTGTGCCAGCAGAGGCCTGCTTTTTTATTTTCCCCTATAACATTTACCATGATTTATGATCATTTAATTTGTTAATTTGCTTTACTTTTTTTTTTCTTTTCAGCCTCTCTAGAATGCAAGCTCCATGAACACAGAGACAACACAGAAGCACTACCAGGATCAGAGTTTTAGTAGGGTTCTCAATAAATAGCTGCAAATAAATGAATGATTACTGTACATCTTCTACTCACTAGAGTCTGTGTGATCTTGGAAAAATCACTTAACTGCTCTGGACTTTATTCCCCTTTAAAGGAGAAATTTGCTCTGTCTTCCTTTGAGGTCATAATAAGGACAGCCTCATGTAACAGCCATGCAGTGTGACTGTGCAACTGAAGAATTTAATTCTAAACTAAAGTCTAAATAACCACTTGTGGTTAGTGGCTATTATAATGGGACAGTATAGATCTACAGCAGTGCTTTTCAAAACTTTATGTGGACAGAAATCACCTTCTTAAAAATGCAGATTTTGAATTGGTAGTTCTGGCTTGGGTCCTGAGATTCTGCCTTTCTAAGGAGACCCCAGGGTCACTGACATGATTGGGCCCAGACCTGCCCTTTGAGTATTGGGGGCCATGATTCTCAAATTTAATTGCACTTTGGGCTTCTCTGGGGAGATTTAAAAAGCACTGATGCCTTAGTCCCAATCCTAGAGATTCCAGTATAATTAGTCAGGGTATGACTTGGATTTGGAGATGTTTGAAAAGTTCCCCAGAAATTCTAGTGTAAAGTCAAGGTTGAGAACTACTCGCTCTGCACTGTCAGTGATCTAGTCAACACTTCCAAATAATCCCAGCTTTACAGTGATCTCAGGAGGGATCTTGTTGGTACAGAGCCAATGAGGGAGCTAAGGGAGTTTAGAGTGGGTTTGCCCATCCCGACTTGAAATGGGAAACATGTTTTTAATGGCTGATTCAATTAGAGCATCCGTCTGTGGCTACTGAGGTCTGGGGATGGAGAGGGACTTGCAGGGCTGGGAGATGTGGGGAAATCACCCAGGAGGGAGATATTCAGCCATATCTGCTTGCTCCTCCTGGCCCCCACTGGGGTTCTATGGTGTACCAAGGCCCACAGGTCCTTCCTCTCCAACTCCTCCCTAGAAATAAGACGAGGAAGGCAAAGACCAGGTTCTGGAGTCAAAGTAGCTGGGTTTGAATCCCAATTATGTATTTACTAGAATTCTTATTTTGTGATTTGGACAAGTTCCCTAAACTAGCTGGATCTTGATTTTGTTATCTGTTAAATGTGGTTATAGTAGCTTCCTCCCAGAGTTGTGTAAAGAGTGCAGCAGTTCCCAGCACACTGAGAGCAGTTTTAATATTATTAATATTTAATCATCAAATATTAAATTAATTAGTTAAATAATAATTAAATTTATTTAATTAATATTTAATATTATTGATCCATCACATTTTTATCCCATTCCCTAGACTTGAATCCCACCAACTTTCCAGTTCATATTCCCACTCACCACAGGGCCTTTGTACATGCTAGTGTTTCCTCCAGGGAATTACTTTCTTCTCCTCTAGGATGAGTTAAAGCAGCCTGATCTTTCTTAGACCAGCTTGACTGTCACTCACTTGGGAAGTTTTTCATCTCTATTCCTCAGCCTGTGCTTATCAGCACTTGGTATGGTTTATTCATTTAACAAACATTGAGCACCCGCTATATACCATGCACTTTTCTCAGCTCTGTGAATACTGCAGAAAACAAAAGAGACATGAAAAAATATCCTTATTCTAGTGAAACTTACATCCTGAGATAGACTGACCATAAATAAGAGGATAAAATAGGGTGGGGATATGGGTAGCCCAGTAGGTCCTTGATAATGGTGACAATTACAAAAAACCTGGAGGTGTGGAGCTGGTCTCATAGCCCTATGGGAAAGCATTCTAGGCAGAGGCAACAAGTGCCAAGGAGGAGTTGCAATGTCAGCTTGCAACTTGAGAGTCACGAACTCATCTCTAACATGCAACGTAGACTATAAAGTTCATGATGGGGCAGCAATTGTATTTTTTATTTTTAGCCCCCAGCTACTTGGCATGCAGTAGATACTTAATATATGTTGAATAAATGCATGCACAAGGGATTCCAGGAAATGTGTGTGTTGGGGAGTGTGGTGGAGCAGTGGTTATGCATCTATTGAAAACACTGCTCCCTTTCTGACTGTCTCTCACCTGTTGAAAATAACTGTTGGGGGGCCTCCCCAGTGGCGCAATGGGTTGAGCACCGTATGTGAAGCTGTCCACAGCCTCTGCAGTGCAGGTTCAATTCCCAGCTAGCCAGGGAGAGACTCACATGGCATGGCAGACCTCTCCTGCCTCTCCCACTGCTCCCCTAAGCAGTGTCTTCAGTCCGTCTGCCTGTTCTGTTCCCTATTCTGTCTCTGGTGAATTCTCTCACCCTCCTGTGCCTTTGGCCTGTACCCCAGTTCTTGCATAAATAAATAAATCTTAAAAGAAAAAGAAAGTTTTATTTAAAAAAAAAACTGTTGGGAGAAAAATCTCTTGAAATGGAATACTATTCTTTTTCACATTTCCTTTAAATCATCTTCCCCCAGCCAGAGGGGTTCATCACACTGGAGAGGATTAGGATTATGTGGCAGGAATACAGAGAAGGAAAAAGAGCTGATGTTCAGATTTTAATTCCTGAAATAAACACTTGAAGCCCTTTTCTGAGAACTCAATAGTCATGAAAAGCAATGCTTCTGATGCACAAAACTGGTGTTTGTAAAAGGAAAACATTTGATAGCTTTATGGCAAATGGTGTTGTGTGTGTGTGGGTGTGGGGGGGGGGTTGCTTCCTCCAAATCAAAAGTGAAAGCCTTGAAAGTAGAGGGCATGCATTTATCTAAAGAAGTAGATTTGATTTGAAATCAAGCCAGTCTGCGGGGGACCCAGACTGACTGGGAAGTACAAGAGATAGCAGATCCGAGAAGGTGCCGGCCTGGAGGGCCACTCAGACAAAGGTTTGAGAGGTGGCTGGGCCGCCACCGCATCAGCCAGCATCCCCATCAAACCTCAGCCACAGACCCTTTATTGGGATATTAACATGCTGTGTGCAGGGTGAAAGGAGCCAGTAGGGAGGTGGGGACACCCAGAGACTAGCAACCCAGAAAACTTTACATTCCTCGCTCAGGAGGAGCAAGGGGCCAGTGCTTTGAATGCTGGGGAGTGTGGGCCCCAGAGGGATTGTGAGAAGCCAGGGTACAGCCTCTGCCCCAGCGTAGAGGCAGGAAGGAGTGGGGCAGAAAAAACCCGTCTCTCTTCTCTTACCTCTGAGCATGTGCTGGCACCTCCCCTTGGCCCAGGCACCTAATGCCTGCAGATGCTTTTGGGTGCCCTGCCTTGGGGACTTCCTCTGAGTTCAGTCACAGCCATGGTGAAATTCCTCCTAACCTCAGACTCACGCTGACAGTACCCTCTTCCTGGGTACCCACTTTCTGCTCAGGGTCTTCTCCAGAGGTGGGAAGTGCTCTCAACAAATGACTGAGTGAAGCCCAGGATGGAAATTTCTGGGCACTAATAGACAATTACCCCCCAATGGACAAAGCTTAGGGGCTTCCTCTGCCCATCTCAGAGGCCCTACCAGAATCTTTGGCTTTGACAACACAATTTTATATTGACTTTCCCTCCTCTGTTCCCTCACTCTGAAATCCTGATATCAGCTCTGCCAAGGGTGTTCTCTAGAAGTGGACTCTGAGATGAATTTGGGGTACAGATGTTTATTAGGGAATTAGCACCTGCAAAAGGAAGCAAGTGGAAGAATCTCAGGCAGGGAGATAAACTGAGATGCAATGCAGTTTCAACCAAGCCTTGGATAACCAGTGGGTCTGCTACAGGCTGAAGGCTGGGCTTTTTCACTCCCCCACTGCTTGGTCTCTCAGCACATCTGCAGATGAGCCCTCCAGCAGCCCTGGCAGGGGGGTGTGACCTCTGGCAACACAGCAGCTTTCTCTCTGCAGCCCAGGCTATGCCCGGTGGTCAGCCCTGCCTTGCAGGGGGCTCTAAATGGGCCTCTCCATGAGCACCCCAAGCTTCAAAGAAACCAGCAGAGCCCAGGTTCTGTGAGAGGCTCTGCTTTAGGGGAAGGCTGAGCAAAGGCCACGGCCCACCTTAGCATTGCTAGGTTCAGCGTTCCAGGATGCTGAACTGGGGCAGAAGGGCAGAGAACACTCTTGAGGTGGGGCCAGCATACCCCTCTAACAAGTGTGGCTCATAATCAGTACTGGGAAGCCCTGGATAAGTCCTGCATGCCTAGGGCTGCCATTCTTGAGTTCTCCTACTTGAGGATCCTGCAAGGGGAAGTCTCCCCATCTCTCCTCAAGAGATGCTAATCAGAACCCCTTTCAACTGTGGCCTCAGCTGGAGGGAAGCACATCTACTCTTTATAATTTTTACAAGATGACACCAGAGAAAGCATCACTTAGTCAGCTTCTGGCACCATCCTGTGCATTTGTGACAATGACATCATTTAACAACAGAGAAAAATGTAACTCAGAGACGTTAACTAACTTAGTCAAAGTCACAGAGCTGAAAACCAATAGATCCAGGATTAAGAGACATCTTGACTGATACAAATTCCAATTATTTGGCATTATAGGGGACTGTCTTAGTATGTTCTCTGCCCACACATGCCCCCCAATATACCCTCTGAGATGGGGCAGGAGACTCGGCTGGTCAGGCTTTTCCCATTCAGGATGGCCAGGAGCCTAAACTAGATTTCCAGTAGCTTCTCATACACTGCCTGCCTGTCTTCGATCATACTCTAAAACCCTGCCTTGTTTGTCACTGTTTTTCCTTTCCTGCTTCCTCTAATTTCTCTTCATATCCATTATGACAAGCCATTGCATAGAGGGTGATTTACAGTCTCCACTCTCATCTGCCTAAGGTTAAAAAGAAGGATTAAATTGGATGGAGCACTCCAGGAACCTGTCTGACTTCAGCCCCTCTCGTTTACCCAGTGATGCATCATGCTGTGTTCTAATGGCTTCATAATGGGCAACTTAATCTGCCATTAAACTACTCTGGAGGTGCCCCCCCTTGAATGCCTTTGCCACTGGGTCCCCTTGCTGAATCCTGGAAGCACCTGGCAGTGCTCTCCTGAGGTTGACCAGGCTGCTAAGGGGAAGGGCTGGCTTTCTTCTGTGGCCACAAGCTCAAATGCTGATGGGGGCCAGAGGTAACACAGGTGAGCAGAGCTGGGGGTGTGGACTCTGGCAGCCTGTCTCAAGGGGCAGGCCTGGCTAGCTCCCCAGATTATTGACCTGCAAGGATTTGGACCCAGATCTTCCGATTTCTTGACGCAAGCCAAGAATGCAGAATTTTATGTATAATCTCCTCTTCTAAAAGTGTTAGCTTCCATTTTAAAATCTTTTTTTAAACAACAGGCAGGCCAAATAAAACACAGCAGCTGTGGTCCCTCCCGGCCGTGAACTCCCCTCAGAGCGATCCAGAGACTCCCCACGGTCCCAGAGACTTCCCACAGCTCTGCTCAGCGTGGATAAGAGCATAATAAATCGGTCACTTCACTTTCCAATTAGCAGCCGCTGCAAATTCCTTTCCTGTCCCCCCCCCAACCCCCGGAGGAAAAAACAAACAAAAAAATCTTGTCCTGTTTTGATTTGGATGAAACCAGCGACTTAGGGCCTATTCGAGGCACTCTGGCGCTTGAGTTCCGGACTCCAGCGCAAGCCCCTGCCTCAGGCTCAGCTCTTCTTACACAGGGCACGAGCGCCAAGCCGCAGCCACCACAAGCTGCAGATCCATTCCCAGCAGGCCAGGCCTGGGGGGCCCAGAGCAGGGGCAGCACTGGGTTTTGAAACCAGTAAGAGTCAGCCTGGGGGTGCGGCCCAGTGGAGGGGTGCGGTGTGGTAATTGGCAACTTCAGAACTATCTCATCCTTTCTGCCAGGGCCAAGGGTTTTCTTTCCGTTTATCTTCTAGAGTCTTGTCAACACATTCCCTTGAATTCTTGAAGAGTTGTCCTTGTTGAGGGCAGTGTGGAGTGGGAAAAGGAAGCCCAACTGCCCAGGTTTGTACTTCACTCCTGCACTTGCATGAGCGAGGGCAGGACGCTCAGCCTGCTGTGCTGTTTCTTCATCTATCAATTGGGATAACAGTTGAGCCAACCGCCAAGGCGAGGATTACATGTGCTAACCTATGTATCACATCTATAGTATTTCCTGGCACATGGTAATCACTCGTGAGTGCTAAGTACAATAACAACAATGACAATAATGATTTCGGTTTTGGAGAATCAGCCGTCCCCCAGTTCTGAGAGGTGAGGCTCGGCAAAGCTATTGCATCTCCCATCAGAAATGACAGCTGGCCATCCCACCAGGGTGCCAGACTCTGCTGCCATCACATTCTCTCCACTCCATTGAAATTCTACCCAGCTTTCAATACCCACCCTGTCACCACTTCCTGCTCCACACCAGATACAATTATCTTCATGTTCCTCTGGTTTCTACTTTGTTGAAACATATACTAAAAGCACTTATCACAATTTGCTTTAGATTGTAGCTACGTGTGAATACGTCTTATCTCCCTGGAGACAGAGACCTCACCTTATTCTTTATATCTACCTTAGCACTGCACTAAGGTAGCACTGCACTATTGACATGATAGGGGTTATGTCAATATACTAAAGTTACAATCGATTAATAAATGAATTAGTTTCCTTCAAATTACCAGGCAGATTCATCCAGAGTAATTCTGAGGTTGGAGAGTGCAGGGCTCTCAGATTGAATTCTGATTTAGCCAAGCTAAAAAATAATTACTATTATTATAAAAACAACTACTGAGTGCCTGTTATATGCCATATGTTCTAAACTATTTGCACAGAATATCTTCCACACTCTTCACAACTATCTTGTTGGGTTTGTTCCACTTTTATCACCTCACTATTCCAGGTGAGGAAGCTGCGTTTTTGGTGTCTGGAGTAATGTGGCCAAAGACAGATGGGGGTGGGGGAGGGCTCTGAGCCATGTGCTATTCCAGATGCATCCCCACAAAAGGTGTAGAAACACCACAGCACAGGAGCCCCAGAAATGGGCGCTGTTTTGAATTTCACCCATTTCACTAATGAGAGCTCATTTCTCATACTTATCAGCCTGGTTAACAGGTCAATATTTTCACCCAATAAATAAATACATTCATTCAGATCAACTGATCAGTGGCAGAGGTGGGATTTGAACCAGGTATCTTGGTCCCCACAGAAGCAGATTCTGAAACGAATTCTTGAGTGCACACAGTTCATTTGGAAGTTCCTGGTCCCAGGTAGCTGGGATTGCTGGGTGCATAAATGAAGCTGGTGCATACAGCCGCTTTCCTAGTGCCCAGGGGCAGACAGACTGGAGACAATTTGGTTGAGTGACAATTTCTAGTGGGAGCATTCAGTGATTTTGCCTCGCGATTTTCTTAGAGTGAAGTCTATATACCCTGAGGTCTTACACCCGCTCATGAATTCTTATCCCTGAAGTCTTAAACCCTCTCATGAAAAGTTGTGGACTATCTCCAAAAGATTGAAGCCGATCTATATATTGTGAATACATTTAGTTTCACCAGCCAAAGAACAATTCTAATATTCATGAGACTGGTCTAAGACTCAATAAGGTCAATATTCATGTTCTCTCTCTCTCTCTCTCTCTCTCTCTCTCTCTCTTTCTCCCTCTGTCTCTGTCTCTCTCTCTCTGTCTCTCCTCTCTCTCTCTCTCTTTCCTCTCTTTCTCTTCTGACTTTATGGATGCTAGTTAGCAGCACTTTGGTTGTTACTCAAAATGTAGGAAAGAGGGCCTCCCCGGTGGCGCAGCGGTTGAGCACTGGGTTGCGAAGCTGCCGGCGACCTCTGCGGCGCTGGTTCGATCCCCAGCTGCTCCCCGGCCACTGGAGGAGGGTCCCACATGGCGCCCAGACCTCTCCTGCCGCCCGCTGCTCCCCTCAGCAGTGTACTTTGGTCCTTCTGCCTGCTCTGCTCCCCGCTCTGGCTCTGGTGAATTCTCTCACCCTCCCGCGCTTCTGACTGTACCCAGTGCATGTATAAACAAACAAACAAACAAACAAACAAATAAATAAATAAAAAAACATGCCTCTATTTAAAAAAAAAAAAAAAATGTAGGAAAGAAAAAGTCTTGTCATGACTCCCTCTAGAATGGGCCTCTCTGGCTTCCCTGAGACTGCTCTTTTTGAGTGGCAGCTCTGCATTACTGAGTTAGAGATTCAGCAGTTTCATAATATTATAATAGATGTGCTGAAGGATATAAGAAAATTAGAGACACCGTACATATGGAATCGAGTTAGCCCTCAATAACCAGAGGTCTCAGCTAAGGATTAGGACAGGATCATTCCCACCTCCACTCCACTTTTGATGAGCTCTGATTTGCTAGCATGATCTATTTTAAGAGGAAAAGTCCAAATTGGTGACAAATGAAGAGACTGTATAACATCTACCTCATTGGCACTTGCAAAGGGTAAGATCAAGGAAGTTTGTATTTCCTAAGAAGCATAGGAATAGAATAAGGAAAAGTTGGTGCCATTGGAGTTACCTAGATTTCCCTTAAGGAATGAGGCACTTAGGCCTCAGCTGCAGGGAGACCTGCCCATAGATCCTCTGGGGAAGAGCCCTAAGGGGTTGTCCTAGCCTAAGAGAGCCAATTGCCTCACCAAGGCCAAACCCCCTTCTTCGGGGAGCTGCATCTAAGGATGGTTGACATGGGGGGTGAAAGGTCCCTCCACTCCCAGCTCTGACTCAGCAACTCTGAAAGGTACTTCCAGAGGAATTCCCTGGAGAGTGGGCTTGTTGTAGAGCAACCCCAATACAAAAAGGGGTGCCTGACTGTGGGTCCTCACCCGCACGCTTAAAAGGACTTATCAATGCTCTACTGCAGGCACACGTGAAAGGTTAATAAAAGGTTTATTTACAAGGGAAGGGGAAATGAGGAAATGTACAGCTCAGGGAGAAAAGTGGGAGACAAAGTTTTAAATGAGTTCTACCCGATCCGCCTATCTGGAATCCCAAATGGCGCTCTGAGAACTGGCTGCGAGCCAGGAGCCGTGAAGCCAGGAGGCGAGCGACAGAGCGAGAGACCCCAAGGCCCACGTGTTTGGTTTTTATACCCAACCTGGCTTCTTAACTCCACCCTCAGGTCCCAGCCACCCTCCCTTTGGTGGTGATGGGATTTGTCTTTCCCAATGTCTTGATGGCTTTAGTCTGGACTGGGAGTGGAGTCCACAAAGCCTGTATGGGATTAGCTCAGGACATCATTTCTCCCTAACAGGCTGAGGCCTCCTGGTGGCTGCACTGTAACTTCACTTCCCCTGTACCCAGTTCATTCTTCTCATCCCTTGCAGGGATGTTGCCAGTCTCTCTCACGGACCCTGCTGCCTAGGTAACCCAACATGCAAAAGGAAGACAGAAAAATTAAGCTGCAATGCAATGTATGTGATTCAGATCCTAGTTAATGGTGGGTCAGGATGGCCTCAGTGACAGTCAGAAAAACTCTTGAAAAAAGCCCCCAAGTTCAGCACATAGAACTAGGGATTTCTGTCTCCCAAACTTCTTCTAGGTAATAAGTAGAGGTGCCAGAGTCAAACCTCAAGGCAACTTGCCCCTAGAACTCTCCCTTTACAGACTTATCTTTAAAAGTTTTTCAAGAAACCACATGTCCAGGAAACAGGGCTGCCAATGGATTGTGCAATGCTCAGAGTCGAGCAGGAATGGTAGAGTCTTACAGATCACTGGTTCAAGCCTGTTTGTGTCAGATGAGGAGGCCTAATTCAGAAACAGGTAAAGGTCTAAATGACTTAGTGGTGGGTTTGGACAGAACCCCAAATCTGCCAGTTCTGTGTTACTTTCTAATTTATCCAACTCCATAGTGAAGGAGGCAGAAATGAAGGAGGAGGAGAAGGATAAGGATAGAGAAAGACTTTTAAGAAAATCTCACTTCCCTGGGGCAAAGGTCTTCTCAGTAATAACAATGGCCACTTTTTATTGAGCACTTACTAGGTGACAGGAGTCATATTAAACGTGTTGGCTTCTTTACACCATAATCTCATTGACGATAACCAATAAAAGTCAGTACTATTATTTCATCCCTATTGTAGGAGGGCAATCACCCTCAGAAAGGTGAAGCCTTTTGCTCAGCTCAGCTAACACTGTCTGATCAGTGTCACTTGATTTTCTTAGTGTAATCTACCACCCCCTGGACTCTCCCTTTTTCTTTCTTTTTGGGTTAGAAAGGAAGCTTTATTGGGGCCTCCCTGCTGGTGCAGGGCTTAATGTCTCAGCACTATCAAGCTATAGTCAGCCACTGCTGCCTGAATTCGATCTCCAGGCAAGGAGCTTGCCCACATGGCAAGGCAGACCTCTCCTGTCTTGCCCGCTGCTCCCCTCGGCAGTGTATCTCATCAGGCTGCCTGTTCTGTTCCCCGCTCTGTCTCCGGTGAATCCTCTCACCCCCACACATCTGGCCTGTGCCCCGGTTCTTGTATATATAAATAAATAAAAATAAATCTTTAAAAAATAAAGAAAACTTTATTGTATATCAAAAAGTCAGATTTGTTAAGGAAAGAGGAAAAGATAAAGGGACGTTTGCATAGGTGTGAATGGGCAGTTCTTAAAGGGCAAGAACTGTCTTTCAGAAGGAGCAGGGTTATTAAGAAAGAGATAGCTGCACAGACAAAGTGAGCAGTCTCTTTTTCTAGCCCACTTCTTTCCTGTGCCTTTCAATTTCTTTCCTGAGTCTTTTACTCTTCCACTCCCATTCAAAACAACAGGAAATTATCCTGTAAATGATCCTTTAGGATTCTGGCAAACTGGAACAGTGGGAGGTACTTGAGATCAGAAGGTTCTGAATTCAAATCCTGACTCATTTGATAATTCTGTCCCTATCTGAGTCTGCAGCTCCTTACTGACAAAATGATAAACAGAAAATCCATGGTGATAAGCTCTTGTATTCTGCCAGAGCAAAATGCCTGGCCCCTAGTTGGAGCCTTTCAGGACATACTGTTCCAATAAACCTTCATACAGGGTGTAAGGATGGTGTCCAGGCAGATAATTACTACAGCAGGAGGAAGGGTGAAGAAGGGAGTAGGCAGTTGATACTCAAAATACTCAACGTACCAATAGTCATTTGCCTTGGTGCTCAAATGGGAAAACTCTGCACAGTGAGAAGATAACAGAACCTGCCCCCTGAAGTTGTTATAGAGCAACCCCGATATTAAACGGGTTCCTGGCTGTGGGTCCTCACCCGCGCGCTTTAAAGGGACTTATGAATACTCTACTACAGACACACACAAAAGGGTTAAAAAAGGTTTATTTACAAGAGAAAAAGAAATAAGGAAAATGTACAACTCAGGGAGAAAATAGGGAAACAAAGTCTTTAATGCGTCCTACCCGATCCGACGACCTGGAAACCCAAAGCCACTCTCAAAGCTGGACGGACGCTGCGAGCTGGCCGAGAGCCCCAAAATGGAGAGACCCCTAAGCCCACGTATCTGCCTTTTGTATCCACCTGGCTGCTTAACCCCACCCTCAGGTCCCAGCCACCTTCCCTTTGGTGGTGATGGGATTTGGAGTTCCCAGTGTCTTTGGCTTTGACCTGGGGTGGGGGTGGAGTCCACAAAGCCTGTATGGAATTTGCTTTGGGACAGCCTTTACCCCCTAACAATTTGACTGTGAGTCTTGAATGAAATTAAGACACAGGAAATGACAAGCCAGTGCCTGGTATATCACAAATGATCAATGAATGGCTCTATTATTATCCTCATCTCAGAGCCAGTGGTTTACAAGCCCCAAGAGCCATCCTTGGACCATGCCAAGAAGAAGAGACACAACTGTACCCTGAGGAATCTAGACTCACTTAAGGGCAGGGCTGGCTTCACAGGTGGAGGACCTGTACAGTCCCACAGGACTATGCTTGTTTTATTGTTATGTTGTCACCATCTTGAAATTCTTAATGATTTCTGTACAAGGGGCCCTGTGTTTTCATTTGGCCCAAATCATGTAGCCAGCCTTGTCTGGAGAACTGTTATAACACTGACAACTGGGCCCATCTCCAGAATTTCTGCTTCAGCAGATGAGATGAGTGCCCCAAATTTGTATTCCTGACAAGTTCCCAGGTCATGCTGGTGTCTATGACCACACTTTGAGAACCGCTAATTGGCACATAAACCCGGGCTGTCCGTAAACCCGGGCTATACTTTAGAATCACCAAGAAAGAGCCCTGGGCTCTACTATCATCAATTGTTTTGTTTTGTTTTGTTTTGTTTTGTTTTGTTTTTCCAAATTGTTTCTTATTTTATATTTTTTTACATCATTTTTCATTTTTGCACAATGTATTCATTTTCATCTTGGTTTTATTCCCCATACAATTTCCACCCCCCTTATTTTGACCCTACTCACTCCTTCGCCTCCCAACCACAAACCCCCCTCCCCCACATAGTGTGCTATGTTTATAGTTGCTTGTTGATTTTGATTTTTACTTTAATATAATTAGTCTTTTTCCTGGTCCCTTATTTAGGTTTTCTGGATTCCTGCTATGAGTGAGACCATCCGGTACTTTTCTTTTTCTTTCCAGCTTATTTCGCTGAGCATGATCCCTTGTAGCTCCATCCATGTTGCTTCAAATGGCATGAGTTTCTCTTTTTTTTGATTGCTGAGTAATATTCTATTGTGTATATGTACCACATCTTCTCGATCCAGTCATCTATTTTTGGGCATTTGGGTTGTTTCAGCCCTACTATCATCAATTGAATAGAGTTGTTATGAATATGCAGCATTCCTAGCTGCAGTAATATGTCCTGCAATATGAATATGCAGCATTCCTAGCTGCAGTATTTTTAAAGAGCTCACCGAGTCATTCTAATGTATAGTCAGGACTGAGAAACACTAGGTTAAGGCAGAGACTCCTGGCTTTCTCTCCAGAAAGAAATCCCCGTGAGCCTTAGTTACCCAGACAAACACCCTGCTCCATTCTAGATCACTCTTGGAGAATCATCCAGGAAGGAGTTGAGGAAGTTGTATGTTCAACAAGCACCCAGATGATTCTTATTCTAGGAAAACTTTTTAAAAACTGGAGCATTATTTCAATCTCCAGTGTGCACAGGAAATACCTGGGATCTTGTAAGACAATAGATTCAGTGAGTCTGGGGTGGACCCCGATATTTGCATTTCTTTCCTGCTCTCTGAGAACACTGATGCTGCTAGTCCATGGGACCATACTTTGAGTAGCCCAGGTCAGAGGTTCCTCAGGTTTGATTAATTTGCTTACTCATGCATTGATTACAAAGGATATAGCTGAGGAATGGTCATCAAAGAGGTACAAACAGAAAGGGCTGGAGTTTCCTTGTCTTCTCTGGACATGCCATGCTCCCCAAATACCCATATATTCATCAGACCCCTTCCTCTGGGTCTTCATGGAGGCTCCATTAGATAGGCATGGTGGGTTAACCCATTGGCCATTGGCAATTGACTCAACCTGTAGCCCCCTCCCCTCACCAGAGGTCTGAGGGGGTGGAACTGGAAGTTTCAATCCTTTAGTCACAACATTGGTTCTTCCGGCAACCAGCCACCATCCATAGGTGTTTTCCAAAAAGTCACCTCACTAGGGCCTCCCCGGTGGTGCAGCAGTTAAGCGCAGGGTTGTGAAGCTGCCCGCAGCCTCTGCAGCGCCGGTTCTATCCCCCGGCCATTGGCGAGGGTCCCACATGGTGCGCAGACCTCTCCTGCCGACCGCTGCTCCCCTCAGCAGTGTACTCAGTCAGTCTGCCTGTTCTGCTCCCTGCTCTGGCTCTGGTGAATTCTCTCACCCTCCCACGGTTCTGACTGTACCCAGTGCTTGTATAAATAAATAAATAAATCTTTTAAAAAAATTTTTAAATAATAATAATAATAATAAAAAGTCACCTCACTAACATAACAAGAGACACCTATATCACTTCAACACCTAGGATATTCCAAGGCTTTTGGAAGCTGTGAGTAAGAGCTGAAGATGAAGACCAAGTATGGATGATAAATATATTTTGGTCATCAGAACTTGGGCTAGAGACATAGCTCCTCCTCATCCCACCCCTGACTCTGCCACTTACTAAGTCCCAGTTCTCCTTCCTGAGCTCCAGTCTTCTTGGTGGTGAGATGGGTATGCTGGTCATGGCTGCTTCTGGACATCAGAACAGAAAAGCCTTTTGATCACAAAGTTCCACACCATTCCTGTCTGCATGGCAAAAGGTCCTTATATAACCTCTTCCGCATCTTCCAGGTGAAACAGACCTAGCAGAAGCTTGTGTCCTGCCCCGGGCATACTTTCCCCTGCATCAATACCCACATTTCTATCGAGCTCCCCAGGAAGGGAGCAGCAGGACAAAGACAGGCAAGAGGTAGTGGGAATGAATAGCAAATGAGTGCACAGAAACGACATCTTTAAGGTCATTCTCCATAATGTGGAGCGCTGGTAGGGTTTCCCCTGAAAGGACATGATGGTGGAACAGATCCTCCTCGGGCCTCTTAGAACTATAAGAGCTCCCAAAACTAACCCAGCCCTGTGGGGAAACTGAGGTCCTGAATGAAGAAATGTGTCTGCTAAGCATCTTCCAGTTACAGTTAACAGAAACAATAGTCCCAAGGAAGCCTGAAGTGCAGGTCAAACTGCAGATGACTTTTTTGGCAGTTGGCATGACAAGACCCCAGTCCACTTGTAGGTAAGACAGGCACCAGCAAACCTCCTTCACCAGAGCACTGTCATAAATTAATCTTTAATTTCCACTGCTGTGTCTGTGGTGCAGCTAATCACAACCACTAATTGCTATGACAAGCTTCTCCCTTCTCTTTTTATGTTTCTATATTAGCCTGTTTAGTATGCTTTGTGTCTGTTTATTTTATAGCTGGAAATACTTCTAATAGCCTAATAAATTGAAAATGGACTTTACTACCATCTGACTTTACCAGAGTTTTACAACCATTCAATTAATGGTATCAGTAATCTTCCTTCATAATTAGGTGGTTAGTAGCTTTGTCAGGCGCTGATGTTAAACTAAATTAGTACTCAGCATCTACCTAATCGTATTTTGGGGGGCTCCAAATGGGAAGCTTGCAAGCTTGGGGACTGTGAGGATGGAGTACTACAATTAGTTGGCTGTAAATACCGCCTGCAAATATATGGTTTATTATAGTGATAACAGGCATTTGTAGCTTACATAAATCTGAGCATTCCTGCTGACAGAGGAGAAATGGTTTTCCTTGGTTGCTAGGAAATTGAGTTAGTTCCTGGATCTCATATGCTTCATTGCCTTCTGCCGGCAGCGATGGATTCTCTACATGAGGGGATTGCTGCGATAGCCACCCCTAGGCACAGGTAGAACATCAAATCCAATTCCTCTGGTGCACACACCCAAGGGGGAGCGCTCCATGCTGGATATGCTGGTGAACTGGAGCTGAGTGTAAAAGGCAAATGCGGGATGAAGCTACAGCATGCAGTGATGAAGATCTGAAGGTTGATTTTTAATGTCTGAAAACAATTGCAATCTCATATGCCTGAGAATTTCTGCCAACTGTCAGACTTTGAAAAGAGACAGATTGTTTAAATGCATGAGAAACTGGCAATGGGTAACATAACCCAAGTGGTCCTATTTCCAGGCACACAGCTATTAGATCCCCCCAAAATATTTCACTATTTAAACAGAAAGTAAGTTCATTTAAAAAAAATAAATATTCCGTTTTAGAAATAGTACAACAACCCAGGTAATTGCCATAATTGAAAAGGCCCAAAGACTTTAATGTCATAATGCAGGCACGTCTGAATGAAACTTCAGGAAATGATCCAGCTAGATTTCTGATGCTCTCCTGAGTCCAGAGAGTAGAGTGGATTCTCAGCACTGAGGAGGGCTGTTATTCTATTTTCTAAATCTGTATATCTGCCAACTTTCTAAAACTTCAAATTCTAACAAAATGAAAATTGATTGGGTTGTAGGTTTTTGAGACATCAAGAGGTCCTCAGTAGAGGTTAGAAAAATAGGAGTTTGTGGGCACTGGAAAAAGCACAAAGACTGATTTGAGCTGAAGTAGAGCAATAGTTTAATTCACTTTAATCAGGAATTCGGTAAGGAAAACGAGGTCTGAATTATGATATTGCTGCAGCCCACTGCCAGCTGTGTGGCCCCAGGCAACTTGCTTAACCTCTCTGGTTTCTCTTTCCTTTCTCATAAAATAGGGATAACATTTCATAGGACTGTTGTGGGGATTAAAGGATATACTGTAATGTAAAACACGTGCTGCAGAGTAGCACTGTAATAAGTGTTAGCTGGCATTCTTCTCATTCTCTAAAATGTGGCTCGACCACATTCCACTCCTTTCTATTCAGTTCAGCAAATGCCAAATTCTACAGAAGACCCCAAAATAAGTCCTTATTCTCAAGGTGTTCTCAGACTACTGAACTTTCTACCTCTCGACTAATATCAGTGGAGGAGATGAGGACTTCTTATAAAATCTGTGTTAGGAGTCTATGAAACTTGGGTCATATGAGCATTCTTAAAATTTCCACTAGAAGGTATACAAATGACACAACTAGAGTAAACATAAAAGCAGAAACAACCCAGTGGTTGAGGGGACTGAAAATAAACTCATTTAAATTGTGAGCAGTTGGCTGGTGTTTATCTGACCCTGGCAAAATAAGATGGTGGACGCAACCATCTCTGGAAGGCCATGCTCTAATAGTTAAGGAAAATTCACTCTCCCATTTTTATGACAACAGAACAGACTGCTCATGTGTAAGAAACTGAGGAATGTGCAACTGGAGAGAAGAGGGTAGATTGGGGTGCAGCCTGGAGAAATAGGGGAGCCATGAGGTAAAAGGCTTTGTAAATCATTGGAAGGGGTTAGACATTACCTAGGAGCCATAAAAAAGCATTAAAAAGTGTAAGGTGGATGATTCGCAAGGCCAGAAGCGGCATTCAAGGACCACATTGGCCGGAGTTCAGAGGAAGACTGTGGTCTGGAGGGAATGTGCTGGAGTTGCCTTTTATAGGGTGCCTGCTGTGGGTCTGGGGGCACCCCATCAAGAGCAGGCAGTTTAGCACTGGGAGAGCAGTGCTGTAAAACCCTGATTGGTTCTCAGCTCTGTCAAGCTGAAGGAATGCTGAAGAATTAGGCTATAGACGTGTAATTTATGTACCTGTTTAAACGCTGGACTTGCAAGTAAATTTAGCTCCTGGCCAACAGCCTGAGCAAGGGTGTTGGACGGGAGGGCTGCCAGGCAGGACAATCAGAGTGGATATTGAGAACAGATGACATAGTGTGTGATCTCGCTCATTGGAGAAAAGCCACCACCCACCACCACAAAGGTTCCCACTCCACACCCACCCACCCAGCCCTGGGGAGCTGATAGCAGGCGGAGGTCTTGGGACAGAGCTTCATCTCCCTTCCCATCCTACTTTTGTTTTCTTCCAAGGTCACATTTACAAACCATGAACAAGGGTAAACCAACATCTGTCATCTCAGTTTCCTCATTGTAAATTAGAACTGAGAAAATACTCTGCCTTATGAGGATTAAATAGTTCACAATATGTGTTAAGCACAGAGAACAGAGCTGACACTTAGTAGGCATCCATTCAAATTAGCTGTTACCACCACCATCACTCTGACCAGATGTGGCCTTTGGACACTGCTCTGTCAACAATCACTCAGGCCCACCTAACTGTGGGTTAGATGCCAAGGATGCAAAGATGAAAAACATACAATCTCTCTACTCCAAGAGTTTTCCAATATTTGCATTTTAAATTGAAGTTTTCAATAATTTAACCCAAAAATGGCAGAGAAACTTGAGAATTTTTTGCATCTTGGTGAAACCATGGAATGTTTTGCTGGCAGGGGACTTTTAGGCAGGCAACTGCTGCATTTTTATCTCCTGAATGCCAGGAATTTCTCTTTATCTTTCCAACAACCCAATGATTTCCAACAACCCAGTTATTACCACCCTGGTTGATAGGGGGAAAAATACTGTTCTCAATTATACAGCTAATAGTTACACGATGATGGGGGCAGGATTTGAACGTCTTATCCAATCCCACAGCTTCGTCTCCAAATTGTGTGTTGTATGGTCTCTCAGGATGGTAAGATGCGGGCGCCTAGGCAAGGAAAAGCTGGTATAAATTGTTGCAAGACTAATTCAGTAGGAATATTTGAGAGTAGAGACTCAGACAAATGGGAGAAGGTCAGTCAGAAAATGGTGACATTGTTTAAGAGTTCAATGTATTCTTCCTGGAAAAAAGATGTTCATTAAATAACTTTTCAGATATAATACTGACTGCACACTCCTTGGCCATATGCCTCTCTGCCTCTCCAGGCCCTGGAGTTCAGAGGTTACTTATGATCTTTGATTGTCCCTGGAAACTTCACAGCACAAGGACACCTTCTCACCAAAGGCCAAAGGAGTGAAATACTCTGCCCTACAATTCACTGGGCAGTTCTGACCACTGGGAAAGCTGCAATGCCCACTATTACATTGGTAATGAAGTGAAGTGATTAAGGCTTAGACCCTGGTGTCCTAGTTGGTTGCAATTAGGAGTAGCACCACCTTCCTCCAGGGGCATTTGGAAATATGCAGAGGCAGTTCTGGTTGTCTCAGTGACTGGGAAGTCTCACTGACACTTAATGGAAGGGACTGGAGTTGCTAAACCTCCTGTACTGCACACCTAAAAGACGGCCCACCCAAAAGATTATCCCTCCCCAAGTTCCCTTAGCACCCCTGTTGAGAAACATTGGTAGATATTTCAAGGCCCAAACCCTCCATAGCCACCACCCACGGCCACTCGACTGTGCCAATGAGAGAGCGGAGGATGGTGACCCCCAGCCTCCACCTACTCCTGCACTCATCTTCCAGTTAGGGTGAGATCAACTTTCCCTGGGCCTTAGTGCTTCAGCTGCCAGAATGAAATGCTAGAGGCTGGGTGGCTTCAACAAAAGAAGTTAATTTTCTCAGTGTTCTGAAAGGTGGAAAGTCCAAGATCAAGGTTATTTGTTTCCTGGTAAAGGTTCTTTTTCTCGCTTGTAGAGACCTATCATCTCACTGCTTGCTCATGTGACCTCTTCTTTGTGTGTATGCAGAGAGAGCAAGCAACCTGTGTGTCTTCTTACAAGGACACTAATACCATAGGGACTTCATTTAACCCTAATCACCTCCCCCAAGGCCCCATCTCCAAACACCATCACTTTGGGAATTAGGATTTCAATATGTGTGTGTGTGTGTGTGTGTGTGTGTGTGTGTGTGTGAGAGAGAGAGAGAGAGAGAGAGAGAGAGAGAGAGAGAGAGAGAGACTGTATCTGCGTCATTGGGAGGTCTGCTTGATGGTTATTTGAGCTCTGCAGAAAGGGCAAATTACTCTGTACCTTTTTCATTCAAAGTCAAGGGCTCAAGATAAAAAGCATGTAATCATAGGCCTGAGCCACAGAACCAAATCTGGACATTTTAGAAGAAAAGCACTAAGAGTAAAAAAGCCAAGTTCAGAGAACTTTTAAGCAAAAAGAATTAAATATTGGTGAAGATTCCAACAATTTTTCAGCACGCAGTGGTGGGGTGGCTACCTGGAACTCTTGCCTCAGAAGCACATTTACTTTATGGTTATTGAAAAACATCAAATGATAAAATTTAAGAGTTTTTATTGTGGGATTCCATGAAATTCTCATTTGAGGAAAGTGGGTCTTGGCCAGAGGTCCTTCCAATACCTGGGTAAGGGATGCCTTTTGAAGGCCCCTGCCATGCTCTCACAGATGAGGGCAGAGGCTGTCCAGTCTTCTTGGCAGGTCACTGTATTCTGGACGTGGATCTTATTAGTGAAATATAAAATTTCACACCAAGAGAAACAGTTCTCACAACCTGAAAATGGGTTTGGGGCAGAGACTGTCAGGGTGACTGCCTGAACACTTCCACTGGAGAGGGGTGTGTGCTCTATCTAAGCACAGGGCAGGGTAGCTGCACCAGGGAGTCAGCAACACCAGGAGCCGCCCTCAACCAATGGCACATAGGACTTGGTGGAAAATATCCCAGCTTTCCCCATTTGGGTGGGACAACTCAGAAGTGGGCTCTACACCACCTCCCAAAGTTCTCCAGCAGGACTGAGCCCAGCTTGTCCATAATGGCAATCTTAACACATCTGCCACTGGCATCTGGATTTTCCTGCCTTCCTTTCCCCACTCTCCTCTTGGCATTTCCTACAGGATAGTCTATTGTAGACAAGTCCTAGTTTCCAGTGTCTTCTGGGGAACCCAAACTGTGGCAGGGATGCTGGGGACTCATAAAACGTCTGACACCAGACTCTGTAGAAGATCCCTGCCTTCATAGAGAGGTTCTTCTTACCCTGGAGTTAGGGATTCATACATTTTTATTTTTTTTTAAAGATTTATTTATCTATGCATACAAGAACTGGGGCACAGGCCAGAGATGCGGGGGGTGAGAGGATTCACCAGAGACAGAGTGGGGAACAGAACAGGCAGATTGACCGAAATACACTGCTGAGGGAAGCAGCGAGCAAGTCAGGAGAGGTCTGCTGCACCATGTGGGTTGCTCCCCAGCCAGGGATCAAATTCATTCTGCAGAGGCTGCGGATAACTTCATAGGTTGTGTCTTAACCCCTTGCACCACCAGGGAGGCCAGATTCATACATTTTTAAAAGCACATATTACATTAGTCCAGATCCTCTAGGGTCGATGCAAATATGGGATTAAATGTGTAAGGATTTTATTATGGAAGACTTCATGAGAGAAAATGGGGAAGGAACTGGAAAAGGCTGGGAAAACCATAAGACCATAATGTAGGTCTGACCCAAGTGAAGGAGAAAGGGAAGGAAGGTGGGATAGAAACATCCAGAATGTGTGCTGATTAAGGAAAGTTCGAGAGGGTGGAGGGCCAGAATCATCCATCAAAGGAGTCCTCAGCTCCCAGGAATGGGCTTGTCTCAGTGTCTCCTCTCAGGCATTGACTGGGAGTGGTTTGTGGGTAGTTTCCCCTCAGGGATGGATCCCAGAGCTCAGTAGATAGAGCCACTGGCCAACTACAGTCCCTGTAGTTGGCAAGGCAGACCATGGCCACCACATATATTATTAAAGACTTCCCATACAGTCTGGAAAACAAGATGCTTTACCTTACCTTTCTGATCCTTAGAAAGTTTGTCTTATTGCTCAAATAAGAGCAGGTTCATGAAAGCCAGTGCTTTGAAGAAAAACATAATGCATGATAATAGCCAATAGGATTCAGAAGAGCCAGGGATCACAGAAATTTGTGGCATTAATACTCCTATAGCAGTGGGTTCTGGACGCTGGTGAACGAAAAGCAGGCAGTGAGCAAGGCCATTTGGATTAAATGACTCTTGTCTTCCGAAAGCCATAAAACAGAGCATAGTCCAATCCTCTATATTTTCTTTTTATTTTCTTTTATTTTTTTTTTTTTTGAGTAGCACCTCTTTGACCAATGTAGATTTGCAAGTAAATCTGATCAGTTTAATCTCAGAATCATGAAAAGTGATGAAGGTCTCATCTTCTAGAAACTGCTTCAGAAATATCTGCAGGCTTTCTGTGCATTTCCTTAGAAACACAGTTGCTATAGTTTGCTAAGTGTAAGAGGGATATATTAAAGAATGGGTTCTTTGAAATCCTCTCCCCATTAGGAAGTCTGTGTTTCCTGCCTACAGAGCACTTTTTGCTCCCAGATCTGCCAACGCAATTCCCACACTGCTCAGAGTCTAGACCAGGAGTTAAGGAACCACCAAGTCCAAACACAGCAGCTGCCTGGTTTTATATATAAAGTTTTGCTGGGAATGCAGGCATGACCGTTTATTAGCAGGGTTAACAGTGTCTATGACAGCTCTCACTCTGAAGCAGAGCGGATGATGTGACAGAGACTGGATGGCCCACTGTGTCTGCACTGTTCACTATCTAATCCCTTAAGAAAAACTTTGCTGACCCCTCAACTATATTATTTCACCAGGCAATAGAAGGGCAAAACAGAGAGCAGGAGGAAAATATAGGAGAAATAGGAGAGACAGGAGAAAAACATATATATTTAAAAGATATGTGAACCCTTATAGCACTCCAATGAAATATGAGGAATCTGAGGCATGGAGACCTTCACTGACTAGCTCAAGGTCATACAGTCAGTAAATAATGGACCTGGGAAATGAACTCAGATTTCTCCAACTCCCAAATCCAGGGTTTTCAACTTTATACCATTTATAGAAGCTAATGGATTATCTGGGAATGATCTCAACATAATTTCTCACCCCAGCCAAATAAAAACATTTTTTAAGATGGAAGTTTTATAAATATTATATAAAATTTGAATGAGAGCCTCTTTAACTCTAAGAACTGTGCGATTACTGTATAAACAAGGCTCTAAGCAAGCCCATCCTTGCTTCAGTCTAACCAAATCAATACGGCAGATCCTGCAGGTCAAAAAGTTGAAGCTAGTAGCTGACACTGTTCCATGCACATTGCAAAGCTTTATGTACATGGCAAAGCTTTATGTAGATGATCTCATTTAATCTTCACAACAGAACAATGCTACGCACCTTCTCATTAGCCCCATTTTGTGATGAAACTGGGGCCTAGAAATAAGAAGTCACTTGTGGGGACTGTCAAGAAAAAAGATAAGGACTTGGAAGATACTTCACTTACTTTAGGATTTTTTGAAAGATGGTCGTGGTTAATCTACAGACAGCCTGCTCTGTACCGGGGGCAGAGTGGGGCTCAGTATCTCCTTCAGCCTGAGATGCCCAGGCAAGAGGCACTGGACTTGCTTTATCAGCAAAACATCCCCAAGTTCAATGTTCTTTCTTCTGAAGCAAAGCATACGAGTGCTATGCTCCAGGCCCTCACAGCTTTGATGTGTGTTCTGCAGGTAAACTAGCCTCCTGGGGAAGATGGTTCAAATTATACATGTGCCAGACAGTTCCCCCTGTTCTTCAAAGTCAAAATGTCCCAAAGATTATTCATATTCCTCCCCTCCAGCCTAGCCCCACTCCACCTCCTGGTGCTGGTGATGCCACCACTTGCCTCAGCTTGAGTCTGGAAGTGGCCCTGGGCTGTACTCTCTCTCCTGGAGGCCACATGCGTCCCTCACCCAGACTGCCTCTGTCCTCTGCTGGTGCCTGCACTGCATTCCCATGGCTGCCTTTGCCCCAGTTCTTGCCACTGAGACTCTCCTAGTCCCATTCTTAACTAGTCTCCTGTCTCTGATTCCCTCCTCTCTGACTTAGCCCAGTCCTGGCTGAGTCACTTTTGCAGGGTTCCCTAAGGGCAAGGTCTAAATACCAGGGCTTGCCTGCCGGTATCTATGACAAGAAGCTTCCCTGGCTAAGCTTCACTCCATTGCCCTTATTGTGGTCTGGCTGGGTAAAAATTTGACAACCAGTGCCAATCAGATTGGAATTCAGTGGTGCCTGCATTAACCCTTTTGCTTCTGGTTCGGAGGACAGTCTAGTGAAGGGTGCAGGGGTCGGAGGGCACCATGGTTATCTGCTCACTGTTACAGTGCATTTCAATGCTTGATGAATCTCAAACCTCCCTGCGACCCAACAGAAGAATTAGCTACTAAGGTAACTTGCCCTTTCCATTCCTCTTTGCATTTTCAATCTGGCCTCTTCTTTAAGACCTTTTTAATCACCACCTTTCCCACATACAGCCATAAGGCAGCCACCTCTCTCTAGGATTCTGAACTCCCCTAGTGTTTGCCTCCCATGCCACTGTTCAGGTGCAATGCTTTCTATCACTAACTGGTACCAGCATAGATGTGCTATAGCCCCTTCTAAGAATTATACTTAGATTTGCAAACTGACAACCGAAAGAATCCATTCAGTTTGCAGAGAGATACCTGCTATACCTGAAAGTACTTTTTAAAATATAATTTATTTATTTATATATATTTTACATCATTGTTCATTTTTGTACAACGTTTGCTTTCTCCTCTCAGGTGCAGTCCCCATAGAATTCCCACCGATTCACCTGTGCACCATCGCCATAGTCCCTTCTCAAAGTACTTTTTTTCAGTGAGAAATTTCAGATTTCAAAATGCTGTCTTTCTGGCTTCTCATGAAGCATGGGCTAACCTGGCCACCTGGGCTGGTCCCACTGTAGCAGCTCCAGCTGCTTCCCTCACCTTTTCCTGCTTCCACCAACACCTGCATCCCCCACATCTGCCCCAGGAGATTGTGCCCACCATTTCCCCACAGTCCACCTGGCCTATTTCATGTCTTTTCATTTCTTGCCTGGTCTCTGTCACCACTGGGTATTTTCCCTGTGGCACAATGGTTAAAAGCATGGACTTGGGGACCTCCCTGTTGGCACAAGGGGTTAAGATACAGCCTATGAAGCTATCTTCAGCCACTGCAGCACAAGTTCGATCCCCGGTTGACCAGGGAGATACCCACATGGAGCAGCAAGCAGACCTCTCCTGACTCGCCTGCTGCTCCCCTCAGCAGTGTATTTCAGTCAGTCTGCCCGTTCTGTTCCCCACTCTGTCTCTGGTGAATCTTCTCACCGCCCCCCCACCTCTGGCCTGTGCCCCACTTCTTGTATGCATAAATACATAAATCTTTAAAAAAAAAAAAAAAAAAGCATGGGCTTGGGACCCAAACTCCTTAGGATCCAATTAACACTGATGTCCATTAGCTGTGTGACTCTTGGCACGTTATTTAACCTTTCCTTGATTTAGTTTCCTCTTCTGTGACATGTGAATAATACTGTAGCACCTGCTTTATAAGATTCTTGAGATACTTAAATGCATTAATACATATGAACTATGTATTAATTATTCATTACAATGGCATCTGGTATATAAAAAGCAGTCCAATGTTAGCTTTATATACTCATAATAGTTGCAATAGAGGGGTAGAGAATTCCTCACAGAACCCAGCAGACTAAGCCTACAAGCAGACTTGGAGAGTAAATGAAGAAGTTAAATAACACAAACACCTCATATAAAATGTAAGGCTACTCCAAGTTCTAATGTAAGGGAATTCTTATCAACGTGGGCTGCCTCAGTGAAGTGTTTGAGGGGCTACTGGACAGTCCCAGGCTCCCTCAGCTTAGGCATATGAAAGGACATGCGTATCCAAGAAAAAAAACATTGGGTTGAATGGTGGAGATTCACATCCAATGTCTAAGTAGCAAGTAAAATTTCAATAAGATTGCCTAAATGTCAACACATGTGTAGGGTAAGGAAAAAGTATCAGGTTTTCTGCCCTCCCGCCATTAGGATAGATGACGGAACCCTGTGGTCCCGAGTGCATGCCTGATGGCGGGCACCTGGAGTAGGGTGTGGGCATAGGTAGATGGGATTCACCTGGGCTAAGAAGGGGCTTTTAAGGGCAGCATCACAGGGATGCCAGCAGAAGCTGAAAGAGAAGCCAAGAACAAACAGAAGCTGAGAAAGGAGCAGAGAAGCCAAGAGAAGAAGAGAGAACACGAGAGAAGGCCGGAGAGCCCAGATAGAGTGAAGACTTGCTGGGGGCTGGGAGGACTGCCAGCCTCCTGGCCCCCCAGGACTCTTGCCTGCTGGGTACAGGGTAAATCCCAATAAAAGCCTGCAAAACCACTGAGGACTCTCATTCCTCCTTTACCCGGTCTGCTGGATCAGAAAACCTGCACTGTGCCCATTCCTGCCCCTTACAACATGGATCTCTGCAATCTCTCACCAGAGGTGCTTGGGGACAGTATGGAAGTAAGAAGAGATGATTTGGAGCGTGGAATGGAAGTACATCTGCTAGAGAAACTCATTTGTTCCTTCTATTGTAGCTTCATTTGGAATGTCTAGAGGAATTGATAGGAATTGTGAGGAATTAAAAATTCTTCCCTGTACTAACCCTCTTCCAGGTGCAACTTTCCATCTACATCAATAACCATACACTTGAAGAAACTTAATAATAATGAAAATAATACATACATGTGTAGTGCAAACATGCCCAGGGGGCGGGGGTTGGGGGGGGAAGGTTGTCTGTTCTTGGACAGACAAATAAAGGAATCTTGGAGCCCTTGGTGGATGTTTACAGGCCTTTAATTTTGAATCCAAGTAATAAGGTACATAGGCACATCAGGCAGGGAGGCTGGCAAGCAAGGAGGCAGGCAGAGGGGCTGGGAGGCCAAGGAGACAACCCAGCCTCCTGCCCCTCTCGAATATTCACACTGAAACTTCACTCTTTCTGGCTTCTCTTTGGTGCTCTCTCTGGCATTTCCCGCTCGGGCTCACAATCTCTCCTCAGAGTGATGCTGTCCTTTCATCCCTCAATCTAGGCCCAAGTGTGAGCACCTACACATGCACATGTCTGTGCTCCTTGGGTCCAGGTGTCCATAATCATGGGAGAAGTGTAAGGCTGCAGGTGTGAGGGCAGAAAAAGCCTGATAATTTCATTCACCCTACAACATGCAAATGCAGAGAAAAATAGACATTCAATTTCTAGAAACATCCAGCTCTCTGCAATGTCTCGCAAAAGGAAGTGCAGTGAAATATATTAGGGTATTCTTGGTCGTATTCCTGAACGTATGGTTAGGAATTCTAATTAAAAGATGATTTGTATCTCTATGGTGAACATTTTATGGATGAGGTTTAACTAAGTTCACACCAGGGAAGGGGTACTCACCAAGTCCCTCGCCAAACCTCAACAGCTGGAACAGATTTTATACCCTTTTTCATTAAGGTAATTCTTTTCTCCCCCCTGTGAAATTCCTTCAGGAATGACCTCAAGGAGAATGACGTCAGTTGATCATCAATCCAAGGTCAAAAGTTCTTTCTTCTAACAAGGAAAACCCAGAACCCCATCTAGAACGGGTAAGCTAAGACTCGGGTGCCTCCTTTTGTAGGCCACAACTCAACCCCAACTTAAAGGAAAGGTGAACTGTGATGGTTTTGAAAGTCAAAATCAGGCATAGTATGAAATTCAAGTGATAACAAATTCTCAGTCCTGAATTTGGAAGCTCTCCAAGGAAATTTCTCTCCAGGGTAACAAAGGAAGCCAAGAGAGATTACAACATCTGGGACCACTGCTGAACATTTGAAGGCGATGATTGTTTAGGCAAGTGATTTACTGGTGACCTGTGAGAAAAACAGTCAGGCAGAGGAGGGACTGACATGCAGGGAGAACAGGCCAGTAATTGCTGTGCATATGAGTCATAACTGGACCCATGCCAAGGCCAAGTACCTTGACTGTAAAGTAAAAAGGAAACAAGCAACAGTGAAGGAGACTGGGTTCTGGTTCCAGCTCTGTCACTTACTTTCTATATAACCTTATGTGAGACACTTCTCTGGACATTGCTTTCTTCCACCATAGTGTAGAGGGAGGAAATTAGGTCAACTCCAATATAAACACCCTCAGGGACCAGGCTAGAAATGTCAACGTGTGAAGGAGTTTGGGTGAGGCAATAAGGAAGGCATGAAATGTTGGTGACTGTGGCTAATCAGGGGGCATGCTTCTAATCGAAGACTTGTGTGCTATCATTCACATACCTCTGGTCCAACATAGCTTGCAAACTATCATCTTCAGATCCACAGACTGGATGATGCCCAAGGCCACATTCTACTCTAACTAGGATGTCTGAGAACCTAAAAATTATTCTAGTAAAGATACATAGCACATCCTTATTTCAAATACAAAGGAAATGGAGTTGTGGACACTTTGGATTAAAACATGGGCTTTGCGGCAGTCTGGGAATGAGTCCCCTGCTGGGTCACTCACTAGTGGTCCATGTTCCCTTGTTTGTATTACTGAAATTCAGTAACACTGAAAACCAAAGATTTTTCTATAGGTTTGTGAAAAATCCACTTGGTGCAAAGCTGTTCTGAACTCTTAAACAATATTATTTATACCAGGAATCAGTCAACTTTTTCTGTAGAGCTCCAAAGTGTAAATATTTTAGGCTTTGCAGGCCTTCTGCTCTGTGTCACAACTACTCAACTTGTCTTTATAGAAAGAAGCCATGACAAGTGGGTGTGGTTGTGTTCCAATAAAACCTGATTTACAAAGCAAGTAGAATTTGGCCTAAGGGCTGTAGTTTGCTAACCACTAATATGCAAGCCTTGCTTAACAATGGGGATACTTCTGAGAGGTGCTTCCTTGGGAGATTTTGTCTTTGGGCCAACCTCATACATGGCAGTTACACAAACCAAGAAAACTGCTATTCACCAAGGCTACATGATGCAAGGCTTTTGCTGGCAGCTCTTTAGGGCTTTCCCTTGAGAGAGAGAGGGGCTTGGAGGGGGGGCGGGGTGGAATCTATGTCTGATTAAGGAGGAAGGTATTAAGGCCTGGTCATTTCTAAAAAGCTGAGAGTCAGAATTTTGAATAGCCAACAAATATTTTGCTCTAAAGTTTTAAAATTTGTGTGTGTGTATGTGCATTCTGTTGTTGAGTAAATTGTCCTTATGCGACACATGACTATAAGTCAGCATTGTACAGTATTTACTTCTTTTGCTGTTGTTAAAAATTACTACAAAAATGGCTTAAAACAACTCAGATTTATTATTATTTATAGTTTCCAAGGGCAGAAGGTCTAAAATAAAGCATTTGCAGGAATGTGTTCCTTCTGGAACTTCTAGAGGAAAATTTGCTTCCTTCCTTGTCATATATGATATATGCACTAAATTTCCTTCCTAAAACTCAGTTTATGGATATTGAACTCCTGTCCTAAGAATATCAGATACTGTCTTCTGGATTCATAAGTAATTGTATGATCTTGAGCAAGATCTTTAAGTTCCTTAAAGCACTCTTCCCTCACCTATAAGGTGGATATAAAGTTATATCTTGTTTCAAGGTCATTGTGAAGGAAATAGGCATTCCTCCCCAAGGAAGGTTTTGTTGCCCAAACTAAAGAAGTGCTCTTGGCAGTTGGCTTTTGCTGGCAGCTCTTTAAGTCTTGCCCTTGAGAGAGAAGGGTATTTGGGGAGGGGCTGGTGGAGGGGAGATCTATGTCTGATTAAGGAGGTAGGTATTAAGGTCTGGTCTTTTCTAAAAAGCTGTCAGAATTTTGAATGGCCAGCAAATATTTTGTGCTAAACTTTTAAAATTGGGGAATGGGTGGGTATTTCAAAGTAGTTTCCTATAATCATAAGAAACATCTAGTCTTTGAATATCTAGGTAGTAAAATCTTAAAAATAAAGTATAACTCACTAATTAAGTTAAAATAATAAGTATTCATAAATAAACCAATATATTTTCAAATGGTGTATTATTTTAATAAACAAAGGAATCCAATCAAATAAGGGCATAAGGGTGTAAAAAAAGGGGGCTTCTTCTCAAGTCTTATCATTAGGTAAAATACAACTACCCCTCAAACACAAAGCTAATAGGGGCCCAACTGTGACAGATCTTTGTGGGTCCTCAGGCTGCCATTAAAGCTTTCGCCTCATGTAGCTTGTAGCTTTAATGGCAGAGACTGACTTTCTAATCCATTAAAATTGAACATATATCCACAGGTTTGGTGGAAAGTTACAAGGGGAAAAGAATCAGGATTTAAAAACTTCTGGAAAAACCTGAGCAAAGAGGGGAAGAGCTTGCTTCAAACAATCCAGTCTTCCTTCAAAACAAGATGAGCAGTTTAGAAGAAGAGGAACTAGAATAATTTCAAATCAATGACAGTATAACATAGAAACTCTTGGATAAACCAAAAGAAAAATAAATTTCATGGTCATTCAATTGGCATAGTCACTGGAAATCTTGAGGAATCCCATAAACTTCAGCAGTAATGGTGGCTAGGCATTTTCTATTTTTCCCTCCTGACCCACACGGCCCCCTCTCCTACTTCCCTCTGTCCCCAGGATGCTGCTCTATATGGATCTCCCTCAAGTTTCTCTTGTCCTCTGGTCTGCTGGGTCTGCCAATGGGGAGTGCCAACACAAGGAGGTTAGCAGGAGGGAAGAGGTGTGAGTCAGGAAGGTTATCTTCCCAGCTTCCCATCTGAGGGCGACTGTGGTAGGCAGCTTCCCTCATAGCAGTCTTTCAGATGACCCTCTTTGCAGTCAATTCTGGAAAGTCTCTCCCCTTGCCTCTTCCCTGCAAGGGGATATTAACAGCTCAAGGCACCATCCTTGATTTCCCTACACCATCCTCACAATTTGCAAGTAGTCATTTTATGAACCTTTCCCTAACTTACCCAACTTGAGTCTGCCATTTGCATCCTGCTGTGACCCTCACTGATGTAAATACTATGGACTTTATTAAATATTTACTGTAAGCTCTGCGAGCACTGTGTCATTTAATCCCTCCAAGAATTCCGTGAAGTGGGTGTTATTATTCCCCCTTACAGATGATGAATCTAAGACCTAGGGAAATTGCAATCATGCAACTAGAAAATACAACCAGGCATTGAGCCCAGGCTGTTTGAGCATAAACTCCGCTTTTAATCACATGCTATGCTGCTGGGATTGTAACAGGGTGGTCCCCAGGAAAGGGGGAGGTTCCAGGTTCCCTGCCCCACCCAAGGAAGGGTGGAGCTGAGCAGGAGAGGAGAAGCTGCAGAAGAGACTGAGGAAGGAAGCAGGATGGAGCCAGGAGGCCTGGAGGAGGCGCATGGAGCCTAGAGACACGTGAAGAAACTGCGCTTGTCTTTTGGTCGTAGACTGGGTGACACAGATGTGGGTGAGACCCATGGAGAGGTGACAATGGCAGCTTTTATCTTGATGTTGATTTTGCTCTTTTCCTTCCGGGCTTGTCTGGTTATTTCTGACCCTTTTCTGTGGGTCCCCACTGGAAGATGCTTTAGACTTGTAGCAGGCTTTGGGGCTTTGCTCTGGGCCAATCCCATTTGGATGGACTTTTACCCACGAGGGGACGGGTAACTTTGGGTGCTTCATTTAGAAACTAGACTCTTTGCCTTACCTGTATTGTTTCCTAGTTTTATTAAAGTTCCTTCCCATTAAAGTCTCCTATGTTTTGTGTTGATGCGGCGGATGGCAGAACCCATGTAGAATAGGCAGGTTTGCGGGGCTTGGGCTGACCCCTCTCCCTGTCCTATAACAGGATTGTGTCATATCTCACCATGTCCACAATGTTGAGGAGGTCAATGAAATATTTTCAGAAACTGTTTTTCTCCCCAGTTCCAAAAAAGGGATATAAAATCATCCAGAGTTGGTGAAGATGATTAGCATTATTGCTAATGATTTTCAGGCATGCTCACTGCAAGTTGCCTACCTTCTTCTTTTTCCAATAGGTTAACGCCAGAGAGAGAGGGTGGGGGAGAGTAAGAGAAGGAAGATGAAAAGCGAGTAAACAGACAGGTCTTGCTTAAATATCAAGATGTTCCAACCAGGCTTTGGTCTTCAGTCAGAGGGCAGCAGATGTATGTGTTTTGGGTGATGACCTTTGAAATCGAGAGCAAGCATTTTTAGACAGGACTTTAGCTCTTGTCCAACAGAGAGATTATGTGCTCTAGAAAATGAAATTCCTTGTCTGCCAAATTGGACCGGCCACTGGTTCTATCAACTGTAGTTCCCATTTAATGCTCTCATAGCTCTTTGTGCCCCACCTTTCTTTTTCAAAGTCTTCTTGAATATCTTGAACCTACAGATGACCTTTAGACTCCATTTAGCAAGTTCTTAATCTGGTCTATCCCACTAAAATGTAGGTGGGAAAGGTGTGAACTTTTTAAATTTCAGCGAAACCTATCATCACAGTTGGGCTTGTTTGTGGCACGCAATAGAACCCAGTTCCCCAACTCAGCCAAGAGAAATGTGTTGAAAGGATAGAGAGGATTATGGAATTTGCAGGAGACTTGCTCAGTGGATGGAGACTAGGTTTGGGATGAACAGCGACCAAGGGTGTTTCACTGCCAAGGAAGCAGGGAAGAAAACCACAGACTGAGCTCTGGAACAGCCTGGTCCAAATGTCACCAAATCCACAAGAAGCTTTAAACCTGCCTCCTCTTGACCTGCTTAAGACACAGAGTACAAAGACAGTGCCTAGGTGAATCGGCTGAGGTCTATCGTCTCTCCTCAACCCTCCCACCAACTGGGGTACGGAGAGGGAGGATCAGACTCTCCCAGTAGACAGAGGTCACCAAGAATTGCCAGCTGCAGAAGTGACTCTCATGGCCACTCCTATTTCACTGACTTCCCTCAGTAGTTGCCTACAGGTTTAGGGAGGTATAGTCTGCTCCTCTCCCTGGCTAGCAGACTCCCTCAGCCTTGAGGAATGGTCTGGAAGACCAGTGACACAGCTGTTTTAGCCATAGCAAGAAATTCTGAAATGTGTTCCTTCTCGGGTGGCTCTCACAGTGACTGAGCCCACGTGCCTGCAGGTGTCCATCCCAAACCTGTACATGAATGCCAATAAGGGGTGCGGGCTTCCTCCTTTCCACAACACCCTGCCACACCCTACAGGGTTTCCTGGGATCTTCTCACAAATAAACCATTTACCCTCAAATCCCCATCTCCAGATCTCCTTTAGAGGAACCCGGCCAAGACATTTTAACCAGGCTGTCTACCCAAGGGGAGAACCAAGTTCCTAATAGGTAACTGAACGGCTATGAGGTAAAGAGGAGGGGTGGTAAGTTCGCTAATCACAGATGGCCACTGCAGCCATTTGCAATGAGAACAAAAACTGCACTGCTTTTTAAAAGATTTTTAAAAGGGGGGAACCATCATAAATGCTCTCTGTTAAAAGCTTCTATTTTGCTGCTTTATTTCAAGATGAATCAAATAGGACTTTCAAGTTGTATCATCATGTCCTTTGCAAGTTACACCTGGATTAGTTGTCTATTGCTGTGTACAATAGTACCCTAAGACTCAGTGGCTTGAAACAATAAACATTTTTCTCTTCCATTTTCTGAAGGTTGGAAATTTAGGGGCAGCTCATTTGGGAGCTTCTGACTTGGGTATTTTAAGTAGGCTGCGGTAAGATATCAGGGGACTGCATCATCTGAAGGCTTGCTGGGAACCAACCAAGAGGCCCACTCACACGACTGTTGGCAGACAGCCTCAGTTTCTCCCCACAACCTCAGTTTCTCCCCACAGAGCCCCCCCCCCCCACCCAGAGGATGGTTTGAGTGCTCTCATGACCTGGTAGCTGGCTTCCCTCAGTGAGTGATCCAAGAAGAGTATGAAAATGGAAGTTGGATTGTCTTTTATGACCTAGCTTCAGAAGTCATCCTTTTCATTTCTGCAGAATCCATGTGTTTACACAAGTCAGGCCTGTTCAAGGTGGAAGAGGTGCACAGAGGGTATAAATATCAGGAGCTGGGGAACATTGGGGCTGTTTCAGAGGCTGGCCAGCCCATTGCCACCCTCTTCTAAGTCTGTCCACTATTTTGGATGTCTATGAAACTAACTAACCAATAAATGACTATTGAGGAGTACAGTCATGGGCTCCCACTCATGTCTAGTTAGCCCACCATTAGCTGCCTTTGGGCAACAGTTTAATATAGAGCCCAATTGTTTTGTGAAAATAAGGACCCCAGTGCAGCTTCTTTCCATTGTTGATTGTGTTTCTGGTCTGGAGTCTGAGGATATGAACAAGGGCTCCAGAGTTGAACTGAAATGTGACTTACGGTGAATAGATTTGTGTTTGGATAGACAATCTCTCCCCTGCCAATTCTTTCCTCCTCCTCCATGGGGACCAGACCCTAAAACTCCAGCATGAAATAAACAGAAGAGGGAAAATTCCTTTATAAGCCCACCAGAACCTAGTGAAAACAGAGCCATATGCTGCAGAACCCAATCCGGAAATTCCAGCTTAACATAAAAAATATTAAATACCATCTTCTGTGTGCCAAGCTTTTATGAAGAGTTACTCTGCCAACCCAAATATGAGGGAAGGCCAAATGAGTTAAAGAGCCAGCACATTTAGAACTTCCCTTCCACACCACTCCACCCCATCATAAATCCTATGTAAGGAGGACTTGGGAGAATATCTTCCAGATCGCTTCTTTCACTCACCAAGAGCCCAGAGTTCAAAACATGCGTGGTATAGATTCTACTACCCACAGCTCAAAAGGAGAATAACATTGCTACCTGAGCATCAGCCCCCAAAAATAGACTCTAACAAGGGCATTTCTCTACATGAGAAAAGCAACTCACAGAGGTATTTGGAAAAAGCATTGAAATGTATACAATAGCAGTATCATAAGTACTGATTCAAATTTCACAGAAATGTTAATCTTGTGCACTCTGGGCCCCTAAGACTTCGAAGGCTGTCAACTGTCAGGCCGGAAATCCGGGAGGCATCCTTAACGTTTCTTAGTCATATACTTATGATCCGTTTCTAATTTACTATCAATCAGTACCTTGTTCAGTTTTCCACATGTCCCCATCTCCATCACCCAGCTCTTACTGGAGAGCTGCAGTCATCTCCACAGTTTTTCTTGCTTCTATTCTTGTCACACCCCTCCCCACAGAAATTAGCATTAGTTCCTGCTGTGGCAGAAAAACTCAAAACAAAAGTATAGTAAAGCGTGGAGATTAGCAATGCAGGGATATCTTGGTATTTTGCAAATGACCCAGAGATCCAGCCTTCTTTGTTTAGTGGCTTCTGTTCCAAGGTCACCTCAAGGTTCAAAGCAGCTGCCAAAGCCCCAGCCTTTACATCTGCACCACAGCTTGCAGGAATAAGGAAAGGAGTTGAAGGCCATGCCCTGTCCTTTAAAGGACACTTTTCCAGAATTGTACATTGCATTGCCCATAACTTTGTCACATAACCTCGTATGGTAGCAAGGGAGACTGGGAAGTTAGTCTTTATTCCAACCACATGTGCAATAGAGATCAGGGTTGTTATTACGAAGAAAGAAGAATAAAGTCAAAATTAGGAAGAGATTGATTGGAGCATATTGGCAATTTCCTCTTAGGGACTTGAGTCTCCCTTTAAATGAGGAGCCGGTTAAACTGTCTTACTTTGGGTTCTCCTACGGCAGGCTATGAACCATTTCTGCTCTTCTGTTTACACATACCTCTGTCAGAACATGCTCTTTCTTTGCCCTCTGAGGATGCTCCTGGCGGCCCCAGAGGCCTTAGTAAGGAGTTTTGGATTTTGTATATGAGAAACCACTATGGAGTTTTAAGCATGAAGAGTAACATGATCATATTTGTGGTTTGTAAAAGTTCACCTGCATAGCTCTAGAGAACAGAATGTAGTTAGGCCAGCACGAAGCAGAAGACCACACAGGCAGATACTGAGGTACATCAAAGGGTCACTGGTGCCTCTAGATAAATGTGGTGACAAGAGAAATGCTGAGATGTGATTGAACTTGCATTATACTGTGAGTGTTGAGCCAACAGTATTTGGATGTGGGGGTGATAAAATGAAGGTTCACCAGAGGGATGCCATCCATTGAGGGAAACTAGCTGAGGGAGGAGCAAACCAGTGGAGGGAAAAGAATAGATGCCTACAGGTATTCAAATGGAAAGGCCAGGTAGACCGGTGATACCTGAGTCTGGCGTGCAATTGTTGGTCCGGGTTTTGAATTTATGAGCCCATAATGGTATTTAAAACCAGGGAACTGGGTGAGCTCACCCACAGAAGCTACAGAGGAAAGGAGGGGAAAGAGAGGGGAAGAAAGGACTAAGGACAAAGTCTTCAGGCACCAACATGGACCAACTCTAAGACCAAGGATACAGATCCCTGGTCAACTCAGTTCCCTCATCTGTAAAATGGGAACATATCTGGGAAAGTGCCTGGGACACTAAGCAGTGCTCTACAAATGAAAGATAGTCTTTCTTTCTGCATCTAAAAGCAAATAATTTAAAACAAGCTATATCCAGCCAATAAAAAAGTTTTATAGCCAGCTGTTATAAAAATAAGTTGTAGTTTGGTTGTGTTGAACATCAGTTTTATCCTTGACTTGTTTTTTCATATCAGTTTATGCATTTGGGCATAGCCCATGAAAAACCATATAAATGTAAAAATTCTTATTAAAAATGTCCATAAAATCTCCTTCAAAAAAATTTTTTAAGATATCAAAGGACAGCCCTAAACTATCCCAGGGAAAATGATTTGAAAGCTAAACAGCTAAAAGAAGAGGGGAGGAATTGTCCCTTTTTTGCATTGAATGCTAGCCAGTAAAATTTTTAAATTTCCTGAATATCTTGGTAAAAAATAAAAAGGAAAATGGCTAACATTTCTTCAACACCTGGCTAACATTTCTTCAACACCTACTACAGATCGGCACTGGGATTATTATTGAGACATTATCTGAACTGATTTTTCCCCCCAAATCAACTAAGAGGTAGGTTTCAGTAAATACATGTTATAGTGGAGAAAATGGAGGCCCAAGGTGCTTATTACTTGCCAAAGCTGCTAAGTGGCAGAACTGGTTTGTAAACCCAGGTTGAGTTGGCAACGCAGCCCACACACTTAACTTTTCAATCCCACTGTTCCATACGTATGATCTATGTTGCCTTTGTACTGCATTGGCCTCTTACGTTGCTGGAACAAACCACCACACACTTGGGGACTTAAAACTTACTAATTTATTATCTTACAGTTCTGTATTCAGGAGTCTAAAAATGGAACTTAGGAGCTAAAATTAAAGTGTCAGCAGGATACATTCCTTCTGTGCTGGGACCCAAGTCCCTGCTTGCTGCCAGGCAGACTGACCTCTGGTCCCTGCTCTCCAGAGCCCTAAGATGTTGATGTTAGCTGTTACCACATAAAGGCAGGAGAGATGTAGTGGTGGCCAGAGTCACTCAAGTCACCTCCCTGGCCCCTCCCCGCCCCCAGCAAAGCCAAGAGTCCCTCTGCATAGCCTCGGGGCCTTGCTTGGCCAGTGAGAAAGCACAGGTCAGAACAGCAGAGGGTGTTTGCCCCTAGGGGCAACATTCTACCAGATGGGTTTAAAAGTAGTGGAAAGCGCTCCCACCTCTTTACCTTTAGGGGACATGTCTAGGAGATATCCCCTACACTTCTCAGGGAACCCTTATAGTTTGGCCCTGGGACCTAGAGCATGAATTTGAGAAGCCTCTTTATACTGGCCTGGTCCCCTCCTCACGTCTCGCTCCTCACCCTTAACTCCTGCTTCCTGGGATCTCCAGTCATAAATCTCCTGCACCCTTGCCCCAGGATCTGCTTCCTAGGGAACCCAAACTTAGGAAGATTAAGAGCTACAAGTAGGCTTAGTAAATGCCCAATAGGCATCTTCTAAATGCCCATAGTACCCTTATTTGTCTGGGGTCTTGAGTTCATAGGTGCTAGGAAACCTTGCTTCTAAGATGGGCTGTCCTAGGGGCTGGGTGCTTCCCAAGGAGGTTCTAGGCCCCTGTTCATTAGACTGAGTCCAACTGCAGATAACTGTCATTTGTTTAAGCCGAAATTTGCTCAAGATGGAAATGCCTGGAAGGGCTTGAGGTGGGAGTGTTTTATCCTCTTGACCAGATGGGATAAAGGGTGTCTAACATTACAAACCTGCTCTTGCTAGTTTCTGTCTTCAGTGTGTGTTTAGGGGAGGGGCAAGAAGGAAATAGGGGGAAAGAAAACAAGAAATCTGCACATCAGTCAAACAAAATGGGGTGCTATTTCCAGGCAGGAGGGACTTCACTGTACCTTCCAATGCTCAGTTAGCTGTTCATACAAATAGCTGGTGGCAAGTGACCTAATAGCAGAAATGTTTTTGAAATTTGCAGTGAGACAAGCCTTCTCATGTTAACCGAAGACTCAAGAACAGGAGTTGGAGATGACTCCAGGGCATTAGGAAACTCTGCCATAGTAGCCCCACGAATCAGACTGGATTCAAAGGAAACTGCAATGGCTTTCCACAACATGACCACTTGACTATAAACCATCTACCCTAAGTATTTCTGCCCCACATTTCTTCAGATACTTGGTCAAGAGTATTTGAAATGCAAGAGCTGCCAGTGTGACTGGGTTCTGGTGAGCTAGATTGATGGAGACCTGTGCTGAAGTTCTCTGAAGACTACAAGGAAGAACCAGCTCAAAAGGGGTTTGCTGGGGACTCAATGGGCCGGAAACCAAGGGGATAAATCTAGGAGGACCCTCTGCTTCAAGATATCTTGAAAGAGACAACGGAAAAATAACAGGTCTTCTCAAGCTTTTGTGTCAATTCCAGTCTTTGGGGAGCTTGTTGGAATGTAGATTCTAATCCAGGGGAGACTAGGACAGGGCCTGGGAATCTGCATTTCGAACCAGCTCGGGCGATGTTGCCCTGTCAGGATGACACTTCTGAATAGCAAAGCTTTAAAGAGCAGGGGCTGTAAAACTGACCCACAGTAGTCAAGAGGTTGGGCGAGACTTTATTTTCACTGCTTGGGAGTTTGTTCTAGTCTCCATCCAACAATTACTGGTGTGTGTGAGAAACTGATGAAGAAACAGGAAATGGGGAGATTAAAAGGGGTGATGGGGAGGAGGTGAGGAAGGAGGAAGGAAGGGGAAAGAAATGGGGGAGGAGAAGGAGAGGGAAGAAGAGGTAGAAGGAAGGGAGGAGGATGGGGGAGAGATCTGAGAAGGGGAAGGAGGAGGGAAGGAGGCTGAGAAAGAGCATATGTAACTACTTCCTCAGTGAGATGTGAGCACAGAGCTAATTTCCCCAGCTACTATCCAGATTTCTACACTGAGAGATGCTTTAATTAAATAAATACATTCTTAGCAACCATTCCTAAGTAAACTGTCAGCACCCAGTCCCTGGAGCAAGAGAATCAGAGAGTGTTAGTCCTGGGAGAGTCTCTGGGAATCAATATATCCAAGTCCTCCAATTTCCCCCAAATAAAGGGTCCCAAAAAGCAAACGTAAGGGGGTTAAAACTACAGGGGAAGGCTTTCAAATGAAAGCGTTATGAGAGGAGTCTCAGCCCATCCATCTTGGGGTCTGAGTAGGAATCTTTTTATTCCTGTGATTGTTGCTACGGCTCTGCTATGTGGACACCCAGCCACTCACAGCTGACCTGCTACCCCCACTGGCTCAAAATTTCTTAACTGGGGCCTCCCCTGGTGGTGCAGCAGTTGAGCGCTGGGCTGCGAAGCTGCCCACAGCCTCTGCAGCGGTGGTTCAATCCCTGGCTGCCAGTGAGTGTCCCACATGGCTCGCAGACCTCTCCTGCCGCTCCCGCTGCTCCCCTCAGCAGTGTATTTCGTCAGTCTGCTTGTTCTGTTCCCCGCATTGGCTCTGGTGAATTCTCTCACCCTCCCGCACTTCTAACTGTACCCAGTGCTTGTATAAATAAATAAATAAATAAACAAACAAACATTTAAAAAAAATTCTTAACTGACTTTGAATTACATCCTATAACTTTTCCATCACTTCTAATCATTAAAAACAATTGAACTTAGGGCCTGAAATCTCAGCTCTATTCACTTTAAAGCTTCATCTGATGTTTGATTATCATGTTAAGACGTTGCCTATTAAGGCCTCCCTGGTGGCACAAGGGGTTAAGCACAGCAATTTGAAGCACTCTGCAGCCTCTGCAGCATGAGTTCAATCCCTGGCCAGCCAAGAAGCAACACACACGGCACAGCAGACCTCTCCTGACTCGCCCGCTGCTCCCCTCAGCAGTGTATTTCAGTCAGCCTGCCTGTTCTGTCTCCCACTCTGTCTCTGGTGAATCCTCTCACCACCTCCCCGCCGCAAGACTTTGCCTATTTTTTCCTGGGGGGCAGGTGTGGCCTAGGAGAGGTCCCTGGGGTCTGTGTGTGGCCATAGATGTGATTCTCCCCTTTCACATAGCCCTTGGGTGATGGCGAGAGAGAAAGAGACAGATTTCCTTCCTCTTCTGTAGTCTGCTCTGTTTCTTTTCCTTCATGGTTGTCCCTGGGTGCTCTTCAGGGTGATTCTGAAGGCTCATTCTTGGTGAAGTCTATTTGTGGGATTTCTTTAAATCCTCTCTCCTTGAATATAGACCAGACTGAGTGACTTGCTTCTAGCACACAGATATGACAGAAATTATTCCATGTAACTTCTCAGTTAGGGTAGAAAATGTGTTCCTAATTCCTCCTAACTCTGTCTCTGAGGGCATATGCCTGGGGACCTGCCCAGGTAGTGAGCAAGCCTCGCAGCCCCAGGAGGGGCTACAAGGAGGTGACCAATTGACAGGCCCAGAAAAGGCCAGAGCCAGCAGCTAGCCCCCACCAGCAGACGTGCGCAGTGAGAAAGCCTTGCAGCCTCGGGAAGGGCCACATGGTGGTGACCAACTGACAGGCCTAGAAAAGGCCCAAGCCAGCAGCTAGTACCCACCAGCAGACATGCAGTGAGAGACCTCCAAGTGATTCCAGTCCCAGCCTTTGGGGATCCCCTTGCTGAGAACGAGTGCAAGCTGTCTTTGCTGGGAAGCACCCAAACCGCACATTCATGAACAAAATAAGCCTTGCTGCTTTGTTAAGCCACCCAGTTTTGGTGTGGTTTGTTACACAACATTAGATAACCAAAGCAATAGCTGGTTTTCTGGAAAGTCCAGTGGAACCTCCCCTGACACAGCAAACTGCTTCAAGTTCAACCCCCCTTTCTCTACCCTGAGTTCCTGCCATCTGCTTTGTAGTTTCTTCCCATTAGATCCCTGTACCCAGAGGGTGGTCTCCTGGTGGGAGCTTCCCAGCCAGCTTCCTTAGTGTCCCTGACCCATGGGTCTCAGGACAGTTAGGCTGCTGTAACAAAACAGCCTACAGACAGACTGGGTGGCTTACCAGCTGAAATGTATCACTCATAATTCTGAAGGCTGAAGTCAGGATGTCAGTGTGTTGGGTGGAGACCCTCCACCAGGGTGCAGACTTCTCACTGCACCCTCCTGATAGAAAGGGTGTGAGAGTTCTTGGATTCCTTTTATAAGAACACTAATTCTCTTTGTGAGGCCCCCTCATAACCTAATCATGCCTCCCAAGGCCCCATATCCTAAACCCATCACCTTGGGGGGTGAGGATTTCCACACATGCCTTTGGAGGGAGGGTGGGGGAAACAAGCATTCAGACCATAGTACCATGGAAGAGTGACATGATATCCTTGCTGGGCCCAAGGGTGTGGGGGCTTGCAGCCTCACCATCTTTCTTATTTTTCACCCACTGTCTCACTGCTTCCTTCTCTCTCCTCCTTTGTATACACCTGGAAGCTTTTGGGCTGCAACTTGAAAACTCTGGATAAAAGAGATCATCAAGAGGGGCCTCCCTGGTGGCACAGGCGGTTGAGTGCCATACTGTAAAGCTGTCCGCAGCCTCTGCAGCGTAGGTTCAATCCCGGCCCACTGGTGAGAATCCCACATGGCAAACAGACCTCTCCTATCTCACCCACTGCTCCCCTCAGCAGTGTATTTCAGTTAGTCTACCTGTTCTGTTCCCTGCTCTGTCTCTGGTGAATCCTCTCACCCTCCTGCACATCTGGTCTGTACCCTGGTTTTTTAAAGAAATAAATAAATCTTAAAAAAAAAAAAGGGTCTCCCCTGGTGGTGCAGGCTGTTGAGTGCTGCTCTGTGAAGATGTCCACAGCCTCTGCAGCGCTGGTTTTATCCCGGCCAGCCAGCGAGGGTCCCACATGGCATGGCAGACCTCTCCTGTCACACCCACTGCTCCCCTCAGCAGTGTATTTCATCAGTCTGCCTGTTCTGCTCCCCACTCTGTCTCTGGTGGTTCCTCTCACCCTCCCGTGCATCTGGACTGTACCCTGATTCTTGTATAAAATAAATAAAATAGATCTTTAAAAAAAAGAGAGAGAGAGAGACCATCAAGAGGCCCTTATTCTACACCCCCAAACTTGTTAGAGGTGGAAGGCTAGAAAAGAAAGCTGAGTTCACACACCATTGTGGCCCCAAAAGGTTACTGCTTCCCTCTCTCTTTCTTTCTACCCTTGGGTGAGAATAGAAAGAAGGTGCTGATGACAGTAGGGGATCCACCACCACCCACAAGTCCTGTGGGGAAGTGGCCAGTCCCAGCAGCTGGTGGTTCTCAGAGTTGGGGTGGAAGGGCACGTAATGCCACAGCTGCCATGCTCGGCCACGCATAGCTCCAGGGCAGAGGTCTGCAGACTTTTATTGTAGTGAGCCAAATAGTAAATATTTCTGGCTTTCCAGATCACAGGGACTCTGGATTCTGTCTCAGCTACACAACCCTGCTCTCACATGGCAAAAGCAGCCACAGACAATATTGAATCAATAGTTGCTGTTTTTCAAAAAAACTTTGTTTACTAAAACAGAGAGTGAACAGATTTAGACCAAGGCCATGGTTTGTCATTTCTCACTGTGGGACATTCCATTCACAAAGCTCAACATGCACGGATCTAAGCTGTGGCTCTGCTTGGCATCTTCTGCTCTTGGGCCTCAGTTCTGGAAAAGTTGCAATGACCCAGTGAATGATAAACACAGCCTGGAGTTACATCAGGAAAGTGGTGGTGTGGTTGTCAAGGAAGCAGCAGAATCCTCTGTTGTGAGTTTAGAATCTTCCTTTCCCCTTAGGGAAAACTCTGGGTTCTCCATGCTTTCATTAATTGAAAAGAGACCTTTTGAGCACTTACTCTGTGCCAGACATTGGCCCATGCTGGGAATGTAACAGAGGACAAGGCAGTCTGGTCTTCATGGAACTTACAGAATCATGAGGCAGAAAGACTTTGAACAGGTAATTACTAATGGGATGCAGCTCGTGGAAGGGACAGCTCAAGGGTAAATGTGTTACAGAGGCATCTCCATGAAAGGGAAATGTACCTCGTCCACATACCCATTTACATGCAGCCACCTAGGACTAGCTGCCTGGACTGAGGCCAGGTAAAGCTATATAAAA
Organism: Talpa occidentalis; assembly: GCF_014898055.3. NCBI lineage: Eukaryota > Metazoa > Chordata > Mammalia > Eulipotyphla > Talpidae > Talpa > Talpa occidentalis. The sequence goes on from NW_023600993.1 coordinate 53,801,643, forward strand.
TGGAAGGCAGGTGGGCTAAGGAAAAAGAATAAAGTGGAGCTCTGGTGCCTGAGGCCAACTTGCACCCAGGTACTGCTGGGCAGAAGACATGGAAGGAGACACCCGGACATGTAGAACCTCTTGGAAGAGAGGTGGCTGAGAGACACTCGGGGAGGCTGACAATGGCAGCGCTTACCTTGATCTTGCTCCTTTTGCCCCAGACTTGCCTGGACCCTTCTGCCCTTTTCCTGTGGTTCCCTGCCAGAAGGTGCCTTAGACTTGTGGCAAGTTTTCGGGTCTCAGAGGTCCTGCTTCAGGCCAACCCTGTTTGGCTGGGCATTTACCGACAAGGGGATGGGTAATTTGGGCATTTTACTGGGGGTGATGGAGGACAGGAATAAAAAAAAACTGAAAAAGAAAGCACCACAAGACCAGAAACCTGGCTCACAAGGAGGTGGGGTAGAAGAGATTAGCATAACCATCAACACAGCTATGGAAACTAAGATCCTTAGGGCTGATGCCTAGATTACAAGCATAACATCCAAGCAGGTATCCCAATGCCATCCCAAGGTAAAGATATGGAGATTGAGCCCATTATAGAATCTCTGGTCCCTTTCAGATTCTGCAGTTATCCAAAATCAACAACTAACCTGAAGGCTAACAAGGAGTGACCCCTCCTAAACAGAGCACTATGTCAGTGCAGTCTCAGCACAGGCTCGGGGGCAGCACTCCCACTGCCCACCTGAGAATATGCAGGTGCTTCTTTTCACCAACCCTCTCCCTCTGCAGGGCAGCAGCCTCCTGCCTGCCCATGACCTGTACCTGCTGGGACTTCCCTTCACTGACCTCCCTTAGTGGAGGTAGCTCTTAAGGCTGCTTGCCTGCAACCGTGCAGGCCTCTCTCAGCAAACCTGTCCCTTCTGAGGCAGCTCTTCCTGCCCGCTTGTGTCTCTGCAAGTGTCTTTAACTGATTTATCCCTTTCCTAATAAACCTGCCCTTTAAATATAACTAATGTCTCTGTCTCTTGGAGAAACTCGCCTGGGGAACTCACCGCATGCTGCTGAAAGGGGAGCTCTGTTGAAACCTTTCCCACAGTGAACCCAAGGACCCCACACTCCAAACCCACAGACTTCAAAACCACAACAGGGGGGGATATACTTTCTTCTCTTTGTGTGCACTCTAATTCTATTCAAGATCCTTCATACTAAGAGTATCCTTTACCTTTAAATGCACAGGTTTCTGGGTCCCTTTAGAATATCAAGTTTGGGGGTCCCTGGGTGCCTTTGAGTCACACATTCACAATGGAAGCTCTCCTAGGGGGAGCCAAGGTCAGCTGAGTGTCCAGGAAGAAGTTGAGGCCTAATGGGCGAGAATGAGTTAGCCAGGCAAAGAGCTGGCAGGTAAGTGCTGCAGACAGAGGGGTCAGCATGTGCAGAGAGCCTGACCAGTCTGCGAGAGGGAGGGGGGCCTGCAGAGCTTTTCAGCCACCTTTGACCTTTTGTTGATAACCATAACCAAGAGCATAGCCCAGCCTCTCTCTCACCAAGCCTGTATATCTATACTACTTTGTTGCACAGTTTTAAAACATTGGGACTATTTGCTAATATTGGAAAGTCAAGGAATTTCAGGTAAAATGCGGATTTCTGGCTTTTCAAAAAATATTGCCTGTATCTAATTCCTTCATAGAGAAATTAACTTGGAGCTACTGGTAGCTGCTCCCTCCCATGGGACCATGCCCCTCCATTTTATCCTGGTCCCCATCTATCCCAGGTGCTTCCCACAATGTGGGATCCACTCATTTACATCATCTCTGGCTGCGGATGCACTTGGAGATGCTCTAATGCTGGGAAATCTTATAGCACACAGAGAGAAGTGGATTCTAGATGGATGAGTAGTTTATGGTGGCCCCATTCTCCATGAAGAGAAATATCCATGACAGAGATTAATTATATCCCCTAGAAAATCCCATCTCCATCCCCCATCTGTTGAATTCGTTGGATTATACTCCTGGACTCTGAAGCAGGCTGGACACTGAAAGACGAAGTCTCTTTCTGGCCCCATATGCAGGACCCCTGCCAAGATTGAGGATACAGGAAAGGCTGAAAAGAAAGGGCACTGAGCTCATGGTGGGCCCCCATGATCACCTTCTTTTCTCATCAAATCAGTCTTTCTCTCCAGAAAGTCAATTTAGTGGCATGGGCTATTCTCCAAGGCAGAGTTTACCAAAGTATGTGCCAAATAATATGAATCCAAACAATAATGATAGGGGTCATAGGAACAAAGAGTTGGCATGTGGAGAAATGAAGTGTTTCAGGTCCAGTTTCCAGAGGTTGAGCCTGAACAGGGGGTTTGAATAGGGAGTGCTCCGAGCCCCACTGTCAGGGGTCAGAGGGAGAAATCAGCAAGGGTGTGAGCTGGAGCAAAGCCCCACACAGGGCAGACAGCTTTGGGTTGCTCCCATAAGGCAGCCAGAGCTCTAAATTAGCCTCAGAGCTGCCCCTACTAGGACAGCATATTGGTCACTGGTCAAGAGCTGCCCAGGGGAAAGCAAATTTCAAGGCTCTTTGTGCTCTGCTGGGGGCACATTGGGTACTGAGGCTGGAGTTGAGTTCTGAAGAGAAACAGGTGGTGTTACATGTGAATGCCCCTGAAACCAGGGGTGGGGGCAATAGGAACCCAGCAGAGCTTGAGGGGTTAGGGTGGAGCCCACCTTTGTGTCTTCCTTCAGTCAGTCAAAATGGTTTACAGTTACAAATGTTTCTTTCCTGCAGAACTTTCTAGAGCCTTTAATGTGATCATGCTCATCTCCATGAAAAGGATATAATAGACAGCAATTCCCAAACCTCTCTGCCTCTCTTTCAGGACCCCAGTTTTGGGAAATGCAGTGTTGAGGGACCTGCATGGTGGAAAGAAGAGAGCAGGAAAGGGTTTCACTTGGCTTGAGCTAAACACGTCTGGATGTTCTTTGAAAACCCAGGGGACGCCAGTCGGTGTGGGCTCCAGGCCTTCACGGGTGTTCCTGACCCACCATCTTCTCTTGGCCCTCACCCAGGATGCTCAGTGTTGGGTGCCCTCAGAACTGACACTGCAGTGTCAACCTTTATGTCAGGTTCCTCTGGGCCTCCTGAAGGCCTTCCAAGCATGGCCCTTTCAAACTCCATTTCACTCTTAGAGATCTAAAAAGGGAGGTGTGAGTCAGTAAGGAGCTGGTGTGAACAGCCTTTTGCACTCTGAAGCACAATGTGGGGCATCCTTCCGATGGCCCACCCCTGCATGGGGGGGGTGCTGTCTGGATTGTTCATACCTCAGGGTGAGCCCTATTTTCTCTTTACTTATGTGAGACAGTTAATGGAATGACATTGTCGTGGTGGGGTATTGACACAATAGAAATTGACAAATGTTCCAAATCAGCCAGCCCCATGCTCTTGAATATTCAAACCTACTTCAGAGGAAATGTCTCTCCAGCAGGGTGGTGGCTTCTGAAGTCCATCTATTAATATTTACCAAGGTGTTTCTCTGTGTTCACCACAGAGCTTGGGGTGAGGTCATGGCTTCTGGAATCAGCTCACTTCTGTGGTTTGAATTTTGCCTTAATCTCTTAGGAGTGTGGACCTTAGGCAAGGTGTTTGTGCTTAAGCCTCAGTTGCCTCACCTGTAAAATAGGTGCAATAAATAACTTTTATATCAAGGTGAGATATAAGTGAAACATGTATGTAAGGCACTTAGAACTGAGCCTGAAACTATAGTGGATGCTGAATAGATATCTCTTCCAGAATAAAAATAATGATAAAGGGCCTTCCCCTACTTTATAATTGCCCTACAACTGATCCCAGGGAAAATTCTTCTGTGAATCCTTTCTTTGCCCTCCACATCTTCTATTATCCCTTATTCCCTTCCAGTCTCTCCTTGTGCATGGTGTGTTTATGAACCAGGCTGGGGCTCTCTAAGTCTCAGATTCTTGGACTCCCACCAATTTCAGAGATAGTCTAAGAGGGGCTTTGGGATCTCTGTTTGCAACAGATCACCTCAGATAATTCTGTGGGTGGTGCAGGGATCGTGGCGTGATGGTGAAAGTTCAACAAGAGGTCAGGCATGGGGGAAGGCTGGTTCATAGCACTTGCTAATTTCTGTGGTATAAATATTCCCACCACGGCATTATGAAGCGATCATAGGCTATCACTGAATGCAGACTAGGGAGAGATATTAAGTGTAATATCCATAGGAAGGTGAGTTTCCAGATTCCCTGCCCCACCTATTGAAGGATGGAGCTGAGCAGAAGAGGAAGCTGAAGAGGACTTGGGAAGAAAAGAAAAAGGTTTGAAGGAGGTACATGGAGCAGAGAGACATATAAAAAAGAAGCAAGAAGTGCTTGCTTCTCGGCCTTGCTCTTATATCAGGGACCTGGGATACATGGAAAGAGACAATTGAAGAAGATGGAGACATAGGCGAGAGACCCATGGGGAAGCTGAAGATGTTAGCCTTTATCTTGACTTGTATTTTAATTTTGTTCCTTCCAGACTTACCTGGCCTCTTCTGCCCCTCTTCTATGTGTTTCCACCAAAAGATTCTTTCGTCTCGTGGCAAGTTTTTAGGCTTCAGTGGCCTGCTTTGGGCCAATCCTGTTTGGCTGGGCATTTACCCATGAGGGAATGGTTTACTTTGGGATGTTTCATGGGGAAGTTATTTTAAATATATATATATATATATATATTGTTTTTCTTCTCTTCTCGCTATTGCACACTAATTAGAGTAAAGTTATTTTCTATTGAAGATCTTTAACACTAAGAGTGCATTTTGTCTTTCTGCAGTGGATGGCAGAAACCACTTAAAGGGTCCTGGGGTGCTCCTCAGTCTGCCTGCTAACACTAACACACCATCATTGAGGGGCTACAGACACAAGAGATGTCTGTAGCTTCAAGAGCATAGAGAACAGTAGAACCAGAATCATACTAAAAAGTGAAGAGTATTGAGTATGTATTACCTTTGATTTATTTATTTTTATTTTAAAAAATTTATTTATTTATTTATACAAGAACTGGGGTACAGGCCAGATGTGTGGGAGGGTCAGAGGATTCACCAGCGACAGAGCGGGGGACAGAACAGGCAGACTGACTAAATACACTGCTGAGGGGAGCAGCAGGCGAGACAGGAGAGGTCTGCTTCGCCGTGTGGGACTCTCACCAGCCGGCCAGGATCGAACCGGCGCTGCAGAGGCTGTGGACAGCTTCACAGTGCGGTGCTCAACCACCTGCGCCACCAGGGGAGGCCTTTGATTGAATGATCAATTCACAAAATTCCTGAAAGTTTACTCTTCAGTGTGTGTGAGTGTGTGCAGACCAGTACCCCACCGCAGCACCTGGAGTGCCACACCCGAACCATTGAGAACTGTGGATACTCTGGCCCCTTCTCTAGCAAAATATATATACTTGCAAAAGCTTCTGATATTCTTCGAGACTCTAAAGACCTCCGCAATCGCATCAGGATTCCCATCAAGCCTCCTGTCAGAGAATGGCAAGGGCTATGGGAAGGCAGAAGGGAAGGATTAATGTTATTTGGGAAAGGAAATTTGCAGATTCTTTCTTTTCCCTGTCCTCAGCCTCCGCCACCCTGATCATGTGCTTTGAAGTGATGAATGGCAGCACCACCATGGCTTGAAGAAGCTCTGTGTCCCTGTCAGCTTCAAGCTCTTCATTTCCCTCCGGTGCAATTGGGACCCACTCAGCTGGTGCTATGGTATCAGGTGCAGGTGAAAACCACCAGGGGTCAAGAGAGGAAACGGAGGTCTTCCCTCCGTCCTCTGCATGGCTGGAAGGCGGGCTATTCTCTCTCAGGGAAGGGCACGGTCTCCTGTCACCACTCTGGGATCAGGCACTCCAGCTTGTAGAGGGTCACAGGCAGGCGGGGGCAGAGTCAGAGAAAGGCGAACAGATACCATGGTCCAGGCTTCAGATCCACTAGTGCATCGAATCCAGGCCAGAGGCGCACAACTATTACCTTCATTGTACAGGGACGGAAGGAGGCTCTGAAAATTAACACGCGGTAGGGCACTGGGAATTAAACACAGACCTGTTTCCTTCAGGGATCACACGCTCAGCTTTCCTGCTCTGACGCTTCCATTTAGCCCTCACAACAATCACTGTTCCCGTTTTACAGATGCGAAGACTGGAATAATCACTTCAAGGCTCAGAGCGAGGCAGGGGTGGGGAGGTGAGGGGGTGCTTCCCAGCGAAGAGTTTGCCTCCTCTGTAAGACTGCATCTCTGTGGGGACAGGAGGGAGAGAAGGGAGAGAGAGGGTAAGACTTAACATTGAGAACAATCTCCATAAGAGAACAGCCGGGCGAGCGCAGCAACATCAGACTTGGCAGGCAGGCGTCAGGGGGAAAAAAATGGAAGGAGGTGGGAAGAGCAGGGCAATGCTGGCTTTTGGCCCTGAGGCCAAGTGCTCTGGATTCCAGGGATGAGGTCATAAAGAGCTGCTCCCTTGTTCTCATGGCAACTGGTCCTGCCCCTTCCCAATCCCTAGTTCCAGTTTCACTCAGAATGAAGGGGGGTGGTGGGGGTGGGTATCAAGCAGAAGCTGTGACAGTGGCTGTGGTTACCATTGCAGTTTCTCCATTATTCAGACTGTTACCCAAGTGGTAACCATGGCAACCACCCTGGGAGCAGTCATTGAAGATGATGTTTATCCCACCCAGTGGGCAGGGCTGCCACACTAGGGCGCCCCTCGAGGAGAAATCTCCCGGCCCATGGCCGCCTTGCCAGTGTGAGTCTCCTATGCTTCTGCAGGCTTCCTGGGGGCACATGCCAGTTATAACCTGGACATCAGGCTAGTTACCTAATGCTCTGAGCCATGGACTCCTCCTCTGGAAATCCTCATCAACACCCTCCTCCTCATCAGCATCATGAAGAAGGGACGCTGGAACTCCAAGAACAAGACAGACAGATCTGGCTATGGGCCCTGTAACTGACACCAGCTACTACCCTCTCGGGCCTAGCTTCCTCACCTGGCAAAGGTGAGTCCACCATGGTCGTCATGGTATCTGAAAGTCCAAGTTTGGGTTGCCCTGAGAGTGGATCCTCACATAGGATTTGGATGAAGGCAGTTCATTTGGGAGGTGTTCCTGGAAGCCCAAGTTGGGTACCTGGAAGAAGGAAAAGTCATTAATGAGTAGGTGAGCCTCAAGGCACTCAGAGCTCCAGCCCCCTGAGCCTGTAGACATGCCTCTGACTGGCCCACTGATGAAAGGAGGCTTGCGGTATTTAACAGTTGCCATCACACAGCAGGGAGAGGCTTAGGCAGGGAGAAGTGGGGGTTTGGCTGAGAGGTGCTTAAGGCTGCAGGTAAATTCAGAGGTGGTGGGGGAGGTGGTGGAAATCAAGAGCTACAGTAGGAAGCACCACCCCCCCACCCCCCAGCAAGTGTTGGCACATAGGATATGTTCAAGGAGTATGTGTGTCTGTACCCTTTCCACAAATTGATGATATGTGGGGAAAATATCGGGATGAGGCTGGAGGTGCAGGGGTGAAAGAATTCAGCAGAGACAGAGTGGAGAACAGAAAAGGTGGATTTGTTGAAATACACCACTAAGAGAAGCAGCGGGCGAGACGGGAGCGTTCTGTTCCTGAAGAAGGATTTGAGGCTCTCTTTTATACACTATTTACATAAGCTTTCTAACTTGGGGTTCCAGTTTGCACCAGTTATCTGCCGGGATGTCTGGTCTTGTGTGCTGGCCTTTAACACAGAAACATGTCCTGGCCCTGCTTCTGCATTCCTGGAGCTGGGCTGGTTTTTCTGCTCATGCTGGTCAGGTCCTCTTGCCTTTCCCTGAGGCAGCCTAATCCATTCCCTCATCTATTCCAGCCTCCAAACCTGCCTGCTGGGCCAGGGGTGGGGGTTTAGTTTTTAATCTTATTAGACTGTTCCCTGACAAATGACCTGCTCTCATTCTCACTCTTCTGCTCACACATAGACACTTTTGCTTTCTGGAAGCCACTCCTATCTCCACGAGACCAGCATTGTGGAGAGGCTACTGCCTCTCTGACATCTGTCAGCTGGGGTATGAGGGCCAGCTCTGCATCTATTACTAGCTGTGAGGTGGGGTAACCATCTCAATGCCTCTAAGCCTTTGTTCATCTGTAGATGGGAGAATAATAGTACTTACCTCCTCGGGTAATATGGTGAGAATTAAATGAGATAACATATAAATAAGGGCTTGACAAACGTTTCTGTGCAGGACCAGATGGTTAATAGTATGGGCTTTGCATGCCGTGTGGTCTCTGCCTCAGCCACTCCACCACTGCACCACAGAGGCAGCTGGAACCATATGTAAACAAATGGGTGTGACTGGATTCCAATTATACTTTGTTTACCAAAACAGGAAGTGGCCCCATTCAACCAGGCAACCAGTCTGCAGACCCCTGGTGCAAAGCACGGAACATAGCACCTGGCACGTAGTAGGCATTCAACAGGAAGGAGGTGCAGTCATTGCTGCAACTCAGAAGGAACTCAATTCAAACCCTGCCTACACCTTCATCCTTTCCACGTCCCTGGCCTATCACTTCCCGTGTTCCATTCATTGCCACTCAGAGTGGGTCCACTGCCAGAATGTCACCATGCAGGGGGTCCTTGAGAAATGCCAACGCTTAGACTTCATTTGTCCTAGCCGCGTCAGCATCTGTGTCAGAACAGGACCCCAGGTGCTCTCAGGGCACCTCAGAAGGGACACTATCATGAAACCCCACCTGCCTTTCCTAACCACATACCTCCCCTGGCTCCAGCCTGGAGTCAGGACCTCTGGCTGCTTCATGACCTGCCTTCTCACTCTCAAATCCAGATCATTTTTAACCTCAATCCCAGGCAGACTCCCCAACTGCAGTCCCAGTCCCCTACCCGCAGGCCAGTAGACTCCCTACTTTAGTCTCCTTGATCCTGCCAGAGATCTCCCGGGCCCCTGCTCCTTCAGGTTCCTGTCTCTGTTCTGCCCCCTCCTCCTCTTCCAGAGTTCCCTCTGTGGCAGTGCTCCCACAAACACATCATCCAGGCCAGTGCCCTGCAAGCAACAGCCCAGCGCCCAGCAAGGCCACAGACATCATTGCGAGCTGCCACTCGCCACCCATGGTGCTCATACCAGAACCAGGAGCCACTTCAGTGGCAGGAGCTGGCAGCAGTTGTAGTGTCTCTCACCCTGCTGTTCCACCACAGGCCGGTTCCATCTCTGGTTCCTTAGAGTCCAGCAACCTCCTTTTTATGCATACTTCCTGGATCATGCAATGGACTGATCAGGAGTGATTGGCGCTAAATGGTCCAATCAGCTATAGGACTGAAAAATGGTCCAGTCAGAATTGTAGGTGGAGATCCTTGAAAAAGGATATAAGCCAGGGCCAGAGGGAGCTGAGGGAAACTGTTCCAGCTTTGGAAATAAGAAGGGGAAGACTCTGTTCTCAGTCTCCAAAGAAAGAAGAAAAGAAGCATCTAGCAGTTAGTTGACCTCCGAGGGAGGAAGAGAAGCTGAAGGACTCTGTCAGAGATTGGGCATCCTGTCCTGTCTCTGACGTTTCCTGAAAAGAGCACCAAAGGCCCCAGGCCTGGTGTCTCAAAGAGCTGTTTGTTGTTGGTGTTGTCCAACAATTCACAAAGGGCAGTTACTGCGGGACCAGTAGTGGCCATCACTTCTGGCCAGTACTGTCCAGCTCTATGGATCAGTGACCGGAACTCTGCTTACATCTGTACTTCTGGTGGATCTGGGGTGAGGCAGCTGCCACTTGTGCCTCTTTGTTCCCCCTGTTTATAAAATAAACCCCATGGTTGTTGTTCCTGGAGCCTGAGGTCTCTTGCAATTGTACATGCGGGTGAGAACCCACAGACAGTTACCTGTCCTCTGTCGGGCACTGTCCTTTGTTCGGCAGCACCCCATGGGACCCTACTGTGTGGGTGTTGTATTGCTCTAGCCCTTGGTTTTGGCTGGAGATGTTTTCGCCTTTGGGGGCCTTTGGCAGCTCTCTAGAGCCCTGGTGGGCTGTCTGGCCAGCTGGCACCCGTCCTCCTCCCCGCCCACCATGGTTTCCATGCCAGCACACTCAACATGTGCTTGAGAGGTGCTCCAAGCACAAAAGATATCCTGGATTTTGAAGATGGTAGTAGGAAAAAAGAGAATGTGAAATATCTCATTAATAATCTTTTATTTATGACATGTTGAAATGATATTTCAGATATAGTCGATAAAAATAGTTTCTAATTAACGTCACCTGTTACTTTCTCCTTTTCTAGCGTGACTACCAGAAAAACTGCAATGATGTCTGTGGCTTGCATTGCAGTGCCGTTGGATGGTGCTGGCTCATCAGGGCAGTATGAAAATTAAGAATGTAGGTGCCAGAGTCCAACACTTGTATTCTGTTAACGGAAAAGGTATCCTGACCCTTGATAGAGAAAAAGGTGTAACTTAGGTTATAACCATTAGGTTAACTAATGGCAAAGGCTTTATTCAAGATGATGGCAGTAGGAGTATTGCATCCGGGGAGAGATGGGGCTCAACTCAGAACAGAATGAGGACAAGCAGGGACTAAGTGCTGGGGACGAGGCTGAGGAGCTGGGTGGATGGGGACTTATAAAGAAAACCGCATCAAAGGGAAGGGTATTCTTGCTCATAGCAGGATGAGCAAGGACTTCGATGTCCAGGGAGGCAGGGGGAGAAGAGGGACTTGGTCAGCTATCAAGGATGGGGGATTCTCCCTCAACAGACTAATCAGGATTCTTTGGTCAGCCTGGGCAGGATAAGCACATGGAGTCCATTCAAGTTGAGAGTTTGTCGATTGGAATCCCAGCTGTCCTGCTGAGGGCCCATTTTGAAACTGGGCAACTGCTCTGTGCTTCATCTAGAAAATGGTAACCACAAAGTGTGCACCACCAGGGGTGCTACGAGGGCTAAATGAGGTGATGTGTGCTCAGCGCATCATAAGCTCTCAGTAATCCTAAGCTTCTATTATTGTTCTTTTTCCCCAGACCCAACACATGTAAGACTGTTGATATTTGGAGAACTGAATCTGAGACCTTCAGGAATCCTGGATTCTTAGCAGTGGCAATGATAACAGATTCCTGGCTTTACCCTAAATCACATGTCTTCCAGAACTTCAGGAGTAATCTATGCCACTCCCTGACCACAAGTTCTATATTCTCTGAAATTCTCTCTCCGATCATATAACCATTGTCACCAGGAAATAAAACTGCCAGCAGTTTCACAAAATGAGGATGCTGGCGTTTGTGCCCTGCCCTGGTTACATGACCCACTTGTCCTTGACACACTGAGACACACAGTGTCCAACTTTGTGCCTCATCAAAATAGTAAATGGCTAGGGGTCATAGACCTTTCAAGCCTTCAGACTTAACTGTGAATGCCATGGTCATAGTAGACAATACAGTCTGCTCCCCTCTCCCCGTCCCCACCTAACCCACCCTCCCTCCAATTTAATAATGCCAGAGGGAGCAGATTACAAGAAGACATTTTTCACTGGCACACAGGACATGCCAAGATCATTGGCCAAAGCTGGGACATCAAACGTTCACCATTGTTGGGGCGGGCGGCCTGAATCTCTAGTGAGGAGATTTAGAATTCTCTGGAGAGAAGAGAAATCCTTTTCTTTTCTTTCATTTTTTTTTTTTTTCCAGCAGTCTAGCTCATCCTTGTAGAAAGGAAAAGAACACATCAAAGCTTAGACAACTGGGTGTGACTCTCAGACTCCTGTGAATAAAGTCAGCTCTATTTATTGGACCCAGAAGAAAATTTTGCATTGTGTGCCCAGCAGAGACTTCAGGTAAGCCAAAGATGGCAAAGAATTCCCCCTTTTGTGGTCTGACTCCCTGGAACCTTCATGTGACCTGTTCTCTGATTGTAATGCACATTAGAACCTCCCAGAATGTTGTTTTTTAAGGCAGAGTCCTATTCCCCCAAGATTAGAAAACTAAAACAGCACCCAGGGCAGGCAGGTCTGAAGTCTGCAGAGGACACTTCTGTCCTCCACAACCCCAGCAAATGTCTACTCAGACCATCGTGGAAACCTGCTTCAGTTTTTTTCTAATGGCAGGAAGTTTGCTTTGATCACACTTCACAAGACTGTTTTATGACATTGTGACATGCTTTATGATCATCATCAGTGCTGGTGACCTAAATGAATCCAATCCCTGGTTTGCCCCAGTGCTTATCTCCTCAAGATCTATAGCTTACTGTGTCCCTTTCAGACCATTGGGTTTGCACCCCTGCACCCTATTGTATGGGAATCACCTGAAGTCTCTTGTTTTAATGTCAATGCCCAGACTCTACCCCTAATCAAGAATTCAGAATCTCAAGGGAGGCGTGGGCACAGTTGTGGTGCTTTTCATCACTCCCTGGGTGGTTCTCATGGTAGCCAGGGTTAATAGCTTTTGTACATGGTCTTCCACTGTGACTGCACACTGGACTCCCCAGGGGAATTTGAAAACCCGGATAATGACCAAGTCCTGCCCCCAAAGAGTCTACATTAAATGAATTGGTCTAGTGCTCTTGTCAGACTCTGGGGTGTGTTTAAAATCTCAGTTGAGAAACACTGCCTAGGACCTTCTTTTCTGCAAGTGAAGTCGCAGCACAAACTCCTCCTGTGGTAACTTCTGTGACATTTCGTGGCTTCTTCGGGAAACTAGAAGTCTCGGCCCCCAGACTCTGTGATGCCTGAGGACAGGAAGATGAGGCACCCAGTTGGGGATTATTATTACATCTCTGTTGCTCAGACTTAGTAAAAACCATGGATTGCAATCTTGAATGCAGGTCCGCTCAAAGAACCAGGAGCGGTAGCGAAAGAAATGTGATTCCATGGGTGCCACCGTGACCTTCCTAGTCAGGAGTGGCTGCTGAGATGGGGCCCTGCAGTCTAGCAAGCTCTCTGGATGATCCCGATGCATTCTTAAGCATTAAAGTCACTGCTTTTGTGTACCTGGGAGTCTCCACTCAAGCTCTATTAAAATCCGAGATTCCCACATTCACTCCCAAAGAACCTGATGCCGGAGACCTGCTGTAGGTCCCAGGAATTATGTGATTAGCCAACACTGGGGCTTAAATTGGGGAAACCCCATAGAAATGTCCATCTACAGAAGCCTGAGCGCCATCGGGTCATACACCATTTCCATGCATCTGCAAGGACTCTGTCCTTTCTTCCAGGCTCACACCCCCACTCGCAAGTTTCCATAGTCACAAGCACTCACCACTGCCTGGCCTGTCCCAGAAATGAGCTGAACCAATCCAGAAGCAGTGAAGTGTAGAAGCAGCCCACAGCAGCGAGGGTCTGTTGTGGCTTTGGGGACCTGTGTTTGTCTAAGGAGCTCTCCCGAAGCTTCCACGGGAATGAAAACATCCAATTACTCCCAGACATTGCTGGGCTGGGCACATTTATTTGCAATAACACTCCTGGCCACACACTTCCAGATGAACAGCCCCAAAGAGAATGGTTTGTTTCCTCTCATCTTCCTCCACGATGCATTTTCACGATCGCAGAGGGTCATGGTTGCCATGTGTTTGCCTCTCGTCTGTAAGTGCTTTTCCACGGCCGGCTCTTGGCAGCTCCCATATTTACCGAGGAGCGCACGCCGGCGCGCTGGCCCCCATCCAGGCTCCTCCAGAGCTCACTGTTTGGAGGTTGGCAGCAGATGAAGAAGCACGGCCTCTCTGTCGCCAGCTCAGACTTTCAGGGCATTCTGCCCCTTGCGCTCTATTTCCGTTATCTTTGAAGGGGCTTGCCTTTTAATTTTTCTCTCCGGCAGGCATGCTAATAAATGGGACCCAGCTGAAGGGCTGTCTCAGGAACAATAGCTGCTCGGCCAATTTGTCTCAGGCACTGCTTGTTATGAATCCTTTGAGCCCATTAACCCCTGAACCTGGGAGATGGTATCTCTCCAGGGATGAATTACCTTTATTTCCAGACATGTGTTTGCTCATTTAGCACCCTATTCATAAAAGTGGCCCTATTTTGGCACACTGTTGTCCATAAATGGATGGAAGAAACCCCCCACCCCCCACTTACTGCCTACTACCTCTCCCCCGCCCCCCAAGGAAGGTCCCACCGTCCAGGAAGAGCAGCTGGCCCTCCTGAGAGTGATGGCTGACCTTTCCACTGACTACATGTCAGGTACAATGCTAAGTCCTTTTTTTGTCTACTGTTGTGTATCCTCACTGCAATTCTATGTCCCTGGTAGAACCAGGAACTGCATTTTCAAGGGGACATCTGGATCACAGAAAGGTCAGGTGACTTACCTGAGAATGCTCAGCTTTTAAGTGATAGAACTGTAATTTGAACCCAAGCACCTGCTATTTTAAACCAGTGCTCTCCAGCCGGCAGAGCTTCTCCCAGTGATATCATCTCATGTGGCCAAGACAGGGAGGGGCACTGGGCAATTGGAACAAATAGTCCATTGGCTTCTAATGACCCTCACTGATGTATTTTGCTTATAGACATAAACGTGTATTGACAAAAGTATCACATCTCGCTATTTTTAATTTAAATGTTTATTTTAATCCTGGAGTTCATATTTAGTTACATAACTGTTGTGTTCAGTGGGTAAAGGGACAGAAAATTGTAGTTAATATTTCACCACTTTGTCACCATTCAGCTTTAATTCAATCTACCCGAATATGCTATTGAACAAAATAGGATGTGGCCAGGACTCCTGCTGACTCTTTGTGATTGTTGCTCTGAAAATCTTAAAAGATGGAAGTGATTCATTTCCAAAATTAGATCTCTGATTGTAAGAAGTTGTGTTAGCCTCATACTAACAAAACTAAAATACCATAGTTTAAAATATAGTCTGTTCTCTTATGAAGGGTTTCTCCTTTAATGCAGTATTCTCAACCTTCACACATCAAAACCACCAGAGGAACTTAAATGAAAAACCATGATGCCTAGCTGTACTTTACAAGACCAGATGTATTAGCATCTCTGCAGGTGATACCCAAGTACCAATATTTTTCAAAGCTCCCATGATTATTCCAACATCAGCTGGACGAGAGAACCAGTGCCCTTATGAAAGCAAATCCTAACATCATTCTGTTAAAGAGTAATCTCCATGAAAGGGGGAGGTTCCCTGATCCCTGGCCCACCTAATGAGGGCCATAACTGAAAGGGCTGGTGAAGATGTAGAACATTTGGAGAGCAGGCACTGGAGGAGACATATGGAACAGAGAGTTGTGTAAAGAGAAAGAGTGTGCTTGCTTCTCAGCTTGGACTTGTATCAGGGACCTGGGGGACATGGAAGAAGACATGTGGAGCTGAGACACGTAGAGACACTTGGCAGAAACGGGTGAGAGACCATGGGGAGGCAGACAATGGTAACCTTTAACTTGATTTTGCTGCTTTCATCCCAGACTTACCTGGCCCCTTTTACCCCTTTTCTGTAGTTCCCCACCAGAGAGTGCCTTAGACTTGTGGCAAATTTTTGGACCTCAGTGGCTCTGCTTTGGGCCAACACTCACTGGGCATTTACCCACAAGGGTATGGGTAGCTTTGGGTGTTTTGTTGGAAACTATATTCTTTCTCTTCTATGTATTGGGGGGAAAGGATGTCTTGAACAAACTCCACAAATAGGTTTTATGGACCCCACCCCCACCCCAGACCAAAGAGATCCAAGGACTACAAATCCCATAATATCATCACCACCGAAGGGAGGACTGTGGGAACTGAGGGTGGAGTTAAGCAGCCAGGTTTGATATATAACTGGACATGTGGGCCTTGTGGGACACTTGGATTTTCACCGGCTTTCAGCGTGATATTGGGGTTTCCAGTTCAGCAGAACTTGTAGGACACATTCACCAATTTATCTCTCTTTCTCCCTGAGTTAGTCCTTTCCCCTTCTTTTGTAAATAAACCCTTTATTAACCTTTTTGTGTGTCGCGCAGGTGAGGACCCACAGTCAGGCAACCCATTTCACATCGGGGTCGCCCTGAAACATATGCATACTGGTTCTATTAGCAGTCTTGGATACTGTCTTTATGCTGCAGATAGCCAAACCTATGAGAGCACGCAGCTTTGAGGGTCCTGCGGTGCCCTGCAGCCTGCATACTAGCAATTTCAGTGATGATATGGTGGCTCTACAAAGTCAACCCTGGACCTTTCCACCTTTCTATACTTCTAGCCTCAGAACCTACTGCTTACATTCTCAGGGTTGTCACATGGTCCAAGATAGCTGCTAAAGCTCTCGCCATCATACCAGCATTTTGGGTAGGGGGAGGAGGAAGGAAGGGAAGACCCAAATGATGTAATGCCTCACCACTATGACCTGAAATGTGCTTGCCACCCAAATTCATATGCTGAGGCCTCAGTGTGACTATATTTGTAGATAGCACTTTTTGGAGATAGTTAGGGTTAAATGAGGTTATAAGGGTGGGGCCCTGGTCTGATAGGCTAAGAAGAGGAAGAGAAAGAGAGATAGATGTCTTTCCACCAAGTGAAGACACAGTGAGAAGGCAGCCATCTGCAAGCCAGGAAGAGAGCCCACACCAGGGAACTGAATCAACTGTCACCTTGATCTTGGACTTCCAGCCTCCAGAACCATAAGAAAATAAATTTCTGTTGATCAAGTCAGTCTGTGTTATTTTGTTATGACTGCCCGAGAGAACAGACATTAGCTGAGTCAGCTCCCTTTTATCATTCTTCCCAGAAGTCCCATCAATGCCTGTTTTTGTCTCCTTAGCCAGCGCATAGTCACAGGCCACTCCTAACTGCATAGAGACAGGCAAAGTCATCTTTGCTGGGTTCATTCTGCCTCAAGTAAAATTAGGGTGCTATGACCAAGAGAGAAAGAACAAAAGGATATTTGGCGGCAGACAGGAACCTCTTGCCCCAGTGACTTAATGAAAAGGGAGATGGTGGGAGTGTTAGTGCGTAAACTGAGGGGTATCCTGGGACACCCCAAACCTGCACACTCTAAATCTGCCACCTGTCACACAAAGACAAAGCGTTCTCTTAGTGTGGAAGATCTTTAATAGGATTCATGTACATAGGGAGAGAAGAAAGGCTGATAGTGTTTTATTGGGAAACCATCCCCTTCTGGGTAAATGACCAGCCAAACAAGGTTGACCTGAAGCCCCAAAACTTTCCACAAGTCTGAGGTACCTTCTGGCAGGAACCACAGAAAAGGGGCAAAAGGGACTTGGCAAGTCTGGAAGGAAAAGAACAAAATCAAAATACAATTCAAGATAAAGGCTGCCATTGTCAGCCTCACCCATATTTTTCCAAGTGTCTCCTATGGTCCCCAAGTCCCTGGTGCAAGTCCAAAGCTGAAAAGCAAACAGGAATTCTTCTTTGTTCTGATGGAGGAAAGGAAATACAAGGTCAAGAACCTGACTCCCACAAGGAGGTCGGGGTGGAAGGCACGAGTGTAATCCATTAACCCAGTTATAGAAACCAAGACTCTTAGACATCAACGTCCAGATCAGGAGGTGCAATACCCGGAAACTATGAGACTGCTATACAGAGTGTCAGGGGCACAAAACATCCCCCCACAAAGATGAGCCCCTCCCCGAAGATGGTAAAACCTAACGCAGCCCTCAAATGGGGCAATAGTCTGTCTGCCCACCCGTGACTATGCAGGTGCTTCTTTTCACCCTCCTTCTCCCTCCGCAGGGCAGCAGCTTCCTGCCTGTGACCTGCACCTGCCGGGACTTCTCTTCACTGACCTCCCTCAGAGGAGGCAGCTCTCCTCAAGGCCGCCCGCCTGCAACCATGCAGGCCTCTCTCAGCAAACCTGTCCCTTTCGGGGCAGCCCTTTCTGCCTGGTTGTGTCTAAGCAAGTGTCCTTTATTCTTCGGTCCCTTTCCCTAATAAACCTGTTCTTTCAATATAACTAACGTCTGTCTCATGGAGAAACTCGCCGCCTGCCGCCAAAACAGGAGCTCTGGTGACACCCTTCCCAGAGTGAACCCAAGGACCCCGCACTCCAAACTCCAAAAACAACATCAGTTCCATGTGTCTCCTCCAAGTCCCCTTTCCAGGCCTCTTCTTCAGTTTCTCCTCCCTGCTCGGCTCTGCCCTTAGGTGGGGCAGGGAACAAGGATCCACCCCTTTTTATGGAGATTAACTCTATAACAGGAGGGAATGAAAAGAGAATGAGAGCACCTGAAAGAGAACTAGGCAAGAAGGTAGAACTTGAGTGAATGTTGCTAAAGCAAAAATTCATAAATTTAGAGATCTAATTGACTCTTAAAGAAGTGGTGAATCAGGCAACATGTTATCTAGCTGCTGCAGGGCTTACACAAAATGGAGGGCATTTATAGACAGAAAAAGGGTGGAACGAGATTATTAGTAAAAGGAAAGAGTATTTCAGGTAAAACCACCTTCCCTCAGGGAAAAGGCCGGGGGGGGGGGGGGGGTGGGGGGTGGGGTTGGTCTTTCCATAGAGATGACCTCCTCACTGGCGCTGATTAGGAAACTCCACACTGATTGGTTTAGGATGGCACTTCTTGGAGAGGCTGAAACTACAGTGAGAATGGGCATTAAGTTCCGGTGGGGGCCCAGCTTGAAGGACACCTTTTTTGGCTGCTTCTTTGTATTTTTTAACTACTTATATAGTACATCAGATGCACCAGGGACAGAAGGCAGGATTCCTGAGCCAGGCTTCCCCTAGGATCCTTCCCAACATCACAGCTGTTGGTGAAGAGGCACCATGTGGAGTCCAGCTGTCAGAAGATCAGCCTTTCTACCAGCTTGGTCTTGGGACGACAAATAAGCATGTCTGCACAGGGGTCCATGGACAAGCAAAATGACTCAGACAAGCAGTGCTTTTCCCCACTTTTTCTTGGTTTTATTACAAGCAATGAATGAGCTGTTGGACAACACTTTTCTGGGTCAGCATAAGGACTTGGTAAAAGTTGGAGAAATCTAGGGTGAACAGACATTGGAGGTTCATGTTGTAGGTTTTTGGTTTGAGGATCTTGAGGCGCCATTTATTGCCATTTTCTCCCTTTGGGAATGAAAACCAAGAAGTCTTGTTACAGGACAGGGAGGGTGCACCCCAGAACCCCCAAACCTACCCATTCTAAAATAGGTTCTGGCCTCCCCTGGTGGTGCAGGTGGTTGAGCGCCGCACTGAGAAGCTGTCCACAGCCTCTGCAGCATGGGTTTAATCCCGGCCGGCTGGCGAGGGTCCCCCATGGCGAAGCAGACCTCTCCTGTCGCGCCTGCTGCTCCCCTCAGCAGTGTATTTCGTCAGTCTGCCTGTTCTGTTCCCCACTCTGTCTCTGGTGAAACCTCTCACCCTCTCACGATTCTGGCCTGTACCCCGGTTCTTGTATAAATAAATAAATAAATCTTAAAAAAAAAAAAGAAAGAAAGAAAAGAAAATAGGTTCTGCCATCCACCGCATCAAGACAAAACATACTCTAGTGTGAAAAACCTTCAACGGAAAGGAACTTTAATACAATTAGTGTGCAACAAAGAAAAGGGGGAAGAATATAGTTTCCAAATACAGCACCCAAAGTTACCCATCCTCTTGCAGGTAAATGTCCAGTCAAACAGGGTTGGCCCAAAGCAGGGCCACTGAGACCAAAAGCCTGCCACAAGTCTAACAGACCTTTTGGTGGGGACATATAGGGAAGGGGCAGAAACAGCCAGTCAAATCTGAAGGAAAAGAGCAAAATCAAATCAAGATAAATTCTGCCATTGTTAACCTCCCCACAGGTCTCTCACCCACATCTTTTTCAACCATCCCAGGGTCAAGAAGCAAGTGCAGCTCCTTCACGTGTTTCTCTCTCCATGTGCCACCTCCAGGTCTCCTTCTTGCTCTCCGCCCTGCTTCCTCCATCTCGGTCTCCTTTCCAGCTTCTTCTCTCCTCCCTGCTCTTTACCCTTCCTTAGGTGGGCAGGGAACCTGGAACCTCCCCTTTTCCTCGGGACCACCCTATTAAATAGTTAGAGTCTGTTACAGTCTCATGAAGCTGGCTAGTTTGGGATGCCTAAGAGCACACCGACAAGCAGAGCAGAGCAAACTGCTCGTGTGGCTGCATGTATATGCTCATCCCATTCAGATAACTCAGTGGTATTATGACTCTCTTGGTAAGGGACCCAACTTTCTCATATAGAGGAGTATGGTCATTGGGAAATCAAGAACCAAGTGAATAGACTATGCAGATATTTACAGGGGCACCCTCATTATGGTCAGAAATATCAAGACAGCCGGGAGATGTGATAACAATTAGCTTTGAATTTGACCAGAAGGGTAGTAGAGCTGAATGACTGGAAGGCATAGCACTCTGAAGAGATCTTTCTCCTCTTAATACCCCTTTACAAATTAATAGTATTAATACCAGTATTACATTTGTGTATCTATTTAAAAGTGCAAATTGAGAGACTTGGACTCCCCTTTTACACGCAAAGCAGTCTCCCTCTGAACTGAATACCATTGTATCAGACCGCACAAAATCATCCACCTTTATGGATTATATCATTTATCATATATCAGATATAAACTAGGTTATATCATAGACTTGTGGCTGCGTTCTATCATATGGTGTATTGTACCATTGTTGTCATGTACCCTTCCAGATGCCACTATACACACTCTAACTAAAGTTAGGTGGCTCTCGGATTTTTTTTAAATGCCCCCTGCATCACTAGCCCTCATCCTTCTAGCCATGTCTGAACTCACACTGCCTAACTAGTCACCACAGTGGATCTTCACGTGGGTTCTGGGACCCTGTCCGAGGGCACACACCTCACTGTAATGGACAATAACGGTTTTATCTGCCCTTCCTCTAGGCCAGTGTTCAGTCCCTCTGTGCCCAGCGTATGGCTGTGCTGGGGCCATGATCCCAGTCTTCTGGCCCCAGTCCCAAGCGGGCAGATGGCCTGGTGTGTGGGTTCGACGGAGAATTCCTACCTTCGTTTCCAACATTTAGTTAGAGCCTGTTGTTAGAGAGTAATCTCTGTGAAAAGGGGAGGTTCCATGTCTCCTTCCCCACCCTTCAGTAGTGGGAAGGAAAAGCTGAAGAGTCTTGGAGAAGAAACTTGGAGGAGACACATGGAGCAGAGAGATGTGCGAACAAGAAGGCAAGTTACTGGGAATAGGCCTAATTCTGCTGCCTGTCACGACCAACAAGTCAATAAGCAATGGCAGAAACTGAATCTATAAGCACTTTTATTTTTCAGATTGCTGGCCACTAATCTGAATGACTGGAAGGCACAGCACCCCGAGAGATTGTTCTCCTGTGGCCACGGGATCTGAGAGAAAGTAGAGGCGGTTCTCCCATGGCCACCAGTGTGTGGGAATGGAAGGGCCGGTCTCAAGCTGGCCTTTTTTTTTTTTTTTTTTTTTTTAAGATTTATTTATTTATTTATACAAGCACTGGGTACAGTCAGAAGCGCGGGAGGGTGAGAGAATTCACCAGAGCCAGAGCAGGGAGCAGAACAGACAGACTGACGAAGTACACTGCTGAGTGGAGCAGCGGGTGGCAGGAGAGGTCTGTGAACCATGTGGGACCCTCACCCGGTGGCCGGGATAGAACCTGTGCTGCAGAGGCTGCGGGCAGCTTTGCAACCCAGCTCTCAACCGCTGAGCCACTGGGGAGGCCCAAGCTGGCTTTTTTTTTTAATGAGTAAAATAAAAACAGTTAATCATAAGCAAACAGCTTCCTATCATAGTGAAAGGGAACTGCTAAGAAAAGGAAATCTTTCCCTGTTAAAGAGTCATAGACCTGGAAATGTAAAGTAAATAACAAGTTTGCTTCCTTAATAAGCATATCTAAACAAGGTCTGGCAGCCTGCTAGTTTGCTTGATCTCCCAGGCCATCATGGAAGATCTGTATCCTTCCCCTTTTCCTGTGTCAAGAATTTGTATGCTAACTAACCAATTTTATCAATGTAAAGTGGTTGTGTATAAAAGAAACTCTTTGTCTTTAGACTACTGCTCAGACCTTACAGGACTGCCCAGGTTTGAGACTTCATGCCTGAGTAACAAAGTTTCTCCTGACCTCACCATTCCTGAAGCACTGCTTGTTCTTCCCTTGCCTGGGTAAAAGGGTAGAATTTATTTCTGCAACAATAGCTGATATCACATACAACCCCCACAGTTCGTTATCAGCTTCTTGATTATCTTTGTTATAGGACAGGGAGATGGGCAGCCCAAACCCCGCAAACCTGCCTATTCTAGATGGGTTCTGCCATCCGCCACATCAACACAAAACATGAGACTTTAATGGGAAGGAACTTTAATAAAACTAGAAAACAATACAGGTAAGGCAAAGAGTCTAGTTTCTAAATGAAGCACCCAAAGTTACCCGTCCCCTCGTGGGTAAAAGTCCATCCATATGGGAATGGCGCAGAGCAAGGCCCCAAAGCCTGCCACAAGTCTAAAGCATCTTCCAGTGGGGACCCACAGAAAAGGGTCAGAAACAACCAGACAAGCCCGGAAGGAAAAGAGCAAAATCAACATCAAGATAAAAGCTGCCATTGTCACCTCCCCACGGGTCTCACCCACATCTGTGTCACCCAGTCCACGACCAAAAGACAAGCACAGTTTCTTCACATGTCTCCTGGCTCCATCCTGCTTCCTTCCTCAGTCTCTTCTGCCGCTTCTCTTCCTGCTCAGCTCCACCCTTCCTTGGGTGGGGCAGGGAAACTCCCCCTTTCCTGGGGACCACCCTGTTACATCTTGACCCTGGTATATCCGATGGCATCAATGTCCACCACTCATTCAGGCACTATCGGGGCAGGAATCTCAGTTCAAAGCCAGAGTTTTTAGTTTAAAGAAAACATATCATTACTTACATAGTGTGTATGTGCAGCCTGTGCTAGGTATGTCTGGGCAGATTCCTCTGCTAGGTGTGGTACGCTTCTTCCTCCCTAGCCTGCTATTTCCCCACTGTTAGTTTTAACCCTTGTATCTATAAGTTTTGTTTAAGATTAAAGAAATTTAGAGGGGGAAATTTCCTCTCCAAGCAGGAGAAGCATTGTTGTATCAATCAACAATTTTACTCAAAAGATGGCAGAAGTTGAAATCACAAGGCCAGATCAAATATGGTGTCTGCTCTTTCTTCTAAGTCTGTTTCCAAGATGGCATTTGATGGCAGGTTGCTCTGGAACTTAAGGTTTTAATGATTTTTTTCATTTCCTTTTGTGCCATTTTTCGTTAGCATAATTTCAGTTCTGTGACTTTAGGCTTTTATTTGTGATCTCTGCCTCAGGGGATTTAGCATGCCAACAAAGCTCAGCCATGGTTTAAATTAGCAAATTCATGACTGGAATCTAAGTTAGAAGGAGCTTTGAGATTAAGAGGTAAACTGGTCATTGTTTTTGGCCCCCCAATGGGTATTTGGAGTAACGGTTTTGCTAAATCTTGATCAGAAAAATTAAGGAGTTTTTATCTGTATGTATTAGGTTTGAAGGAGTTCGCTACTGGGAAATTTTATCTACAACAGTTGTGTGGGACATATTTGCCATTTGAATTCTTGGATTTGTTTGCTGCTGAATGACAAAGATTCTAAGACTCTACTTCCTACAGAGGAAGGTCTATTTTGGAAAGAACTGTATCTGGCAAGTAAAGCTCTCTGGGGCAACAGAAATATAGTCCAGAACCTCTTGGTAGGTGGCCCCTTATGACATGTTTTTTCATAAAGGCAGCAGCACGCGGTTTTGATACCTGTGTTGTCATCCCTCCCTGGTTCTGGTGACTTGATTTGTACTTTGATTTTGAATTGGCTCTTTTAGCTCTGTTCCAGGAAATCCCAGGATTGCATGCTTGGGGGCTAGCAGAAGTAAGGCAATGACTCCTTTTGATTGAAAGTTAATTTGATTTTGCTCTTTCAGCTTCTGCACAGGATACCCCAGGATTGACTTGTAATATGAAGGCTTGAATACTGAAAACCTTGAGATGATAAACAAGGCCATGAGCCTCCCTTGTAATTGCTCTGACTGACATCTTCCTTCCTATTTCCAAAGTCTTGGGTGTGTTTTGATATGACAACTGAAACCATGTGACTTCTGCTGGCAACATGCCACAGTTTTTAGGAGTTTGATTTTGATACATTGAAAAGAGAAACCTCAGTCTTGATTTTGGCTTTTAACTTTAGATTTTTTTTTCAACTTCGATTTTTGGCAGGTTTTTTTTAGGGGGTGGTAGGGGCATATGAGTAAACCTGAAGTTCTATAAGATATTCCATGTCAGTTACATGACAGCTAAGGGAGCTGTCGATGTCTATATGTTGTATGCCTTCCTTTTGGGTCTATACACAGATATTCTGGCACACATGGTACCGATAGAAATGTTGAACTCAGAAGTATAATGGAGAGTAATTTGAAATTTAATGGATTGGTTCAAAACACATGCACTTAAGCCTGTATCGACTCTAGCCTGTATCAACTTTATCTTGACATAGAGTTTTATAATATTGGGTGAAATGGGAGTTGGGAAATTTAAGAACTTTTTGAAAGTTAAAAAAGTCCAGTTATGGGATCAAAATAAACAGTTCTGGTTTGATGACAAAGCTTCCCAGAAGGAAAAATTTGCTATTCTTTTATTTGATTGATTAGAGGAAATTTTGTGGAAACTCAGTAGGTCTCCTGAGACACACCACAAAATTTCTCCCTTTCCTCATGGGAAAGACATTAGAAGAATTGAACCTACTTGGTATTTACCTGACAAACTGGAACTTAATTGGAAGCACTGTTGCTTGGGAGAAATATTTAACTTTGACATTATCAATCAATCCATCGATAGATAGATAGATGTAATGTTAACACTGGTATTCTAACATTTATATGAAAACTTTTAATATCTGATATGTGAATTTTATCAATTTTGATTGTTCTATAATACTGTTAAGTTATAATGTGGAACAAAGTTCCGTGTCTTTATTTTCTACATAGGATTGAATATGCTATTGGAGATGAACAAGTTTTTTTTTATAAATTTTTGTATAATATAATACTTTTTTGTCATTTTTGTTTTATATTGACTCAAGGAAAATCTTTCCCTTCTTTGAGTAGATCAGAATCTGCTGCATGTTAAATTGCATTTTTGTGAACAGGACTAACTTAAGTTTTCATTTTCTCTCTCTCCTTGATAACATAATATGAAAAAAAGTGGTAATGATTTTAGTATTTATGGCAATGTGTCTGTCTTTGCATAATCTCAATACAGAATTTTTGTCTCTCCTTAAACCAGAGAATTACAAATATGTTTTATTACATGGCTTTGATTGAAATTTTTCTAGTTGAATTTGAACTGAGTCAAAAAAATGAAATCCTGCCACTTTGCTTGTAGGGTCCAAAGACCTCCAATGAAGTTGGGGGAAGCTTGCATCCATTAACAGGGCTGGAAACCCCCCGAAAAAAGGCTTGGGAACTTGAGAAGAGAAAATCTCAGATGGAGCTTAGTAAAACTGTGGCCTTGATCCTGAAGCCTGCAGGGACAGTCTATTGAGAGCTTACTCTAATCCCACATGGTGTATTCCTACAAAGCCAACTGCCCTTGGAGTTTATGCAAAAATAGGTAAAATGGATTGGAAATAGATTTAGTTTGGAATAGTATTTTTCTGTACTATTGGATAGAATCAGGATCAAGGTAGAGAAAAAATTATTTTAAACAAGTAGAACTGTAACAGGGTGGTCCCCAGGAAAGGGGGAGTTTCCAGGTTCCCTGCCCCTCATAAGGAAGGGTGGAATTGAGCAGGGAGAAGTTGAAGAACGTTGGAGAGGAGAGGTGGAAGAGGCACATGGATGGAGACATGTGAAGAAGAAGGCCTGCTTGTTTCCAGCTTTGGAGTTGGGCATCAGGGATGTGAAAAAAATACATAGGGGGAGAGACAAATGGGAATGTTGACAATGGCAGACTTTATCTTGATTTCTACTTTTATTTTGCTCCTTTCATCCCAGACTTACCTGGCCCTTTCTGGTCCTTTCCTATGGTTTCCTGCTGGAAGGTGCCTTATGTTTGTGGCAAGCTTTTGGAGCTCAGCAGCCTTACTTCCCATCACCCCTGTTTGTCTGGGCATTTACCCATAGGGGATGGGTAATTTTGGGTGTTTCATTGGGAAAGTATTGTACCTTCTTTTCTCTCTTTATGCACACTGTTCTATTAAAGTTCTTTCATTCTAAAAGTATGCTTTGTCTGTATGTGACAGATGGCAGAACCATTTTATTTTATTTTTTATTTTTTTTCTAATGTGTCCAAAGAATTTTATTTTTTGAGACATATTTTTAACATTAATTTTTTTTATTTTTTACATCATTGTTCATTTTTAAACAATATTTGCTTCCCCCTACCCCCTCAGGTGTAGTCCCCATAAAATTTCCTTCCCCAATGCACCCGTGCACCATCACTGCAGTCCCCTGTGCTCCTCCCTCCCTCCCTCTGATCCCTCTCCCTCCTCCTCCCCTGCAGGATGTCTCTGATTTATAATTGTCCGTTTTTGCTTTGTTGTGTTTTGTACTGTTATTATTTTTTTACACTGATGTCTTGTTGGGTTCCCCTATATTCCTGCTATAAGTGAAACCATCCGATATTTTTCTTTTTCCTGAATCTTTTTAGAACAAGAACTTTGGGGGTCCTGGGGAGTCCTTCAGTCTCCACAATAATGTGCAATGCATAGAGGAGAGAGCTTGCCTTTTTTTCCCCAAAAGTTTAACATTTCAGTTGGTTGAACTGATTGCTGAGAGAAACAGAAGTTAAGCCAACAAAGTAAAGGAAGGAAAAGTGCTCCTGGAAGAGGACACAGCTGATACAAAGCCTGGGTGGGGGAGGAAGCAGTGAGTACCAGCTCCAGGAGGTCAGCACAGCTGGAGTGGGAGGGAAGGGGCCATGTGAGGGGACTGCACAAAGAGCTTGTCACAGTCACCACAAATGCATGGTGGGCACTGCTCAAACTACTTTACATGTACTCATCCATGCAAATTACCTAATGCAAGGAGTAGATATTATTAGATATAGTAGATAGTATCCCAATTTTACTTATGAGGGATACAAAAAAATGGTTTAATAATCCTTCAGAAACCCTATGCTATTCCAATGAATATAAAGACAGAAGTTTAGACAGGAAGGAGAAAAAAACCAAGCCAATTAAAATGCAGGGCACTAGCCCCTGGTTTGGCCAAAAGAACTCGCTGCTAATCATGCTTCCCAACCCTGTCCTGGAGCCTTGGTTTCTGTTGGCTGACCAGCTCTAT
This sequence comes from Talpa occidentalis, assembly GCF_014898055.3. Taxonomy (NCBI): domain Eukaryota; kingdom Metazoa; phylum Chordata; class Mammalia; order Eulipotyphla; family Talpidae; genus Talpa; species Talpa occidentalis. The sequence goes on from NW_023600993.1 coordinate 53,828,792, forward strand.
CCCTGGTTGGTTCTGGTTGAAAGGGGCCTTATAGACTAGTCACCACATCCTCTGTGGCACCAAGGAAGCTATATCAGGAATTAAAAGCACAGAGGCGAAGATGCATTGGCCAGGGGCCCAGTGAAGTGCTAAGTTCAGGGCACTGAAGTGCCTGGGGGAGAACAGAATCACCTTCTGAGGCCTCAGTCTCTGTGGAGGCTGGTCTGTCCCACCAGGACAGCTTCCTGGATTGTTTCCTGTCCCTTCTGCTACTTTTCCACATGGCTGGATTTATTTTCAAAACAATTTATAGTTACATTAAATATTAAAGGTACTTTGCAGGTGGTGTTTACTGTTAGAAAAGTTAACAAATGTATGTTGTGTTTTATAAAATGGCAGAAACCAATTCGGAGCACATGATGGCTTGGGCTGGGTGATAGCAACATGACAGGTATTTCCATATATTAATGAGGCGACCTCTTCGGCATAACCTTGGTGCATGATTAGTCTAGAGGGTCACACAGGCACGAGCTGTGGATGGAAGGACCAGTGTTAGCCTCTACATTGCTCAAGGAGCCATTTGTAAAGGTAATGTCTACAGCCACATGACTCAGGCCTGCATGATTTTCTATTTTGTAAAGATATTACATACTGTTTTTATTATGGGGTCTTCACCATGAGTCCAGTACCGTGATTAGCATTCTATAAACATTATACGACCCACTCATTCATTGCTTCTATAAATGTTTCTGGAGAACCCACTGTTTGCCCAGACGTCATACAGAAAGACCTCGTAGGGCTTAGATACTGATAGGGAAGACAACAGGCAGCAAATAGACTCAGAAAAAAAAAATAGTCGTAGATTATGATTAGCAACAGGAAAGAAATATATAGTGTTTAGTGTCATGGAGTAATGGGGGATGGATGGGGTGGTAGGGAAAGGTTTCTGAAGAACTCTAAATAGTGACATTTAAGGTAAAGCCTAAACAGTAACATACATCAGTCATGGGGAGAGCCAAGAGGTAAGCCTTCTAGGCAGAAGGAACAGCAGGTGCAAAGGTCCTGAGGTAGTCTAGAAATTGACAGGAGACCAATATCACCCCAGAGAACTAAACAGAAAACAGGGTAGATGATATTACAGTCCCCATTTTATAGACGAGGGATCACTGGCTTAGGTTGATTTTTCCAACTGAGGTTACACAACTAGTAAATGTAGAGTTTCTGGTTTGGCAGATGGAGCCAAAGTGTTCACTGTTCACATTCTAACAAGTTCCCAGGCTATACTCAAAACCCAGGCTGATGAGATAATTTGCTCTTATTCTAAGAATGGTAACAGCAGCTGAAAACTATGACACCCTTAATTCCTAATCTGTGCCAGGTGCTGATGTTTGTGCACTGAATTTTCAGAGCAAACCTTCGAGGTAGATATTATTATTATCGCCATGTCTTTATTTCTACAGCTGGGGAATTGAGGCACAGAGGCTTTAAAGTAATATCTTGCCTAAGTTCATGGCAGAACTGGAATTTGAGTCCAGTACTTAATCTCCTGAGGCAGTCATCCAGCCTCTCTGAAGGAAGCATTTCTTGTTTCGCTGTCTCAGGTCCCATTCAGTTTTGTAATTAATTAAGTTGCTGATTACCATTGTGGCCTACCATCACCTCACCAGTCCCTGAGGCACTGAGTTTGTGAGCCTACACTGAGGGTTCCTTGCTCCTGTCCTGATTAGTTCAGCAAATATCCAAAGGAGTGTGTTTGTCCCTCGAGTCCCTCTGATGGATGGAGGTTGTCATAGACTTCCAGAAAGAATACATTTGAACAGCAACCAACTGCATTTCTTACAAGTTTCCCTGTGTTTCTCAATCTCACATTCTGTGACCAATCTGATGGAGCACCTATGGCAGCCAGGTGCTGGATAAAGGCTTTTCAAATTCTCACAGCTCTGATCTGAGGGAGGCGCTATTTTCAGTGCTGTTCTATGGATGGAGAAACAGATTCAGCCAGGCAAAGAAAATTGCTTGGGATCTCATAGCTGCAAAGGGATGGTGCCAAGAATTTCATCCCCTGGGGGAGGAGGAGCCTGAATCCTGAACTCATGTTCTTATAAAACCTCCCCGACTCCATGAGGATTGTAATGAAAGGCTCAGAGGACCAGAGCCAGACAGGGTCAAGTGCAGCAGAAGGAAATGCAGATTCCTATGGAAGGAACAAATCACTTTACACTTTCAGTTCATCTTTTGACAGATGTGGAGACTGGGGTCCAGTATGGGAAGTGGTTAATTTCTCTTCTTTCCAATACATTAATCTAGGCTTTCTCAACCTTGGCACTATTTACGTTTTAGGTAGATAATTGCTTTTTGTGTGCCTTTGTTCTATGAGTTATATGGTGGTTAGCTGCATCCCTGGACTCCAACCACTAGGTACCAATAGTATCCCCTCCCCAGTTTTAACAACCAACAGTGTCTTCAGACACTGCCAAATGTTACCAGGTATGTTTAGAAGGTGGACGTGGAAGGGACACAAAGTCCCTCTGATTAAAAGCCCCTTTAGTAATCTGATCAGACCACTTCTTTGGTTAAAATTCAGTAAGTTTCCCATAGTTTTTCTAGATAAAACTCCTATGCTTGGTCCATGCACCTTCAATGATATGGTCCTGCTAGAACTGTGGCTCTCACCAGTCCTCTCCCCACCATGGTGAAACATCATGCTGACAAACCCTGAGCCCTTCCTATGCATCAGGCACTAAGACACGCCCCCTCAGAGTGTTGTCCTAAGTCACAGCCTAAATAGTGAGATCTCTGGAGTCTAAGGAGCATGCCCAGGGCCTCAGGTTAGCACCTGGTAGACCGTAACTTATACTCTGGCTTTCTGATCTTGTCCCAGAGCCCCATGTTCTATGTGTGGGTGAATACAGAACACAAACAAGCTACTTCTCAAAATACCCTGTAAGCCTCACTCTGCTCTGCACTTCCCTAGGGAGAAGCACTCTTGGTTCTCTCCACTGCTGACTCTCCCTCACCTCTCCTGGAAGAACTGTCTTAATCAGGGATCATTTGATTGGCAAAAACAAACTCACTTGCACTAACTTGAATAAAGGAAAAGTAATTATGAGAAGTTAGGTATCTTGTGGGCCCCTAGGGCAAGAATTCATTTGGGTGCCTACTCATTTAAGACTAGAAAATTCCTTATAAGATATGGTACTGGGAATTGGAAAGTTGGCAGAAATCAAATTGGCTCTTTATACTCTTTCCCTCTGGGTTCTTGGGGAATGCTTCTTTCTTTCTGTCCTTCATTCTCCTGATCTTGCTGCAGACCAGCCCTCCAGTTCTCAGCTCTATTTGTGCATCAGAACTTGTGGCCCCAATTGGCTGCCTAGCATGACTGTCTTATTCCGTTCAATTGCCATAAAACACTACAGCCCATGTGGCTTATAAACAACAGTAATTTATTTCTCACAGTTCCAAGACTGGGTCCCTGCATGTTCAAGTTCTGGTGAAGACTGTCTTCTGAATTGTAGACTGCCTCCCCTACGTGGGGTCTTTGTCACATCCACTGAACTTCCCACAGCTTTGTTGTGGGAGAGAGATCAAGTCTAATGCCCCTTCCAAATCTGAGAACCACTCCTTTCATGGCCCCCCTAAAGGAGGAGATAGCCATTTCTCAAATGGATAAATAGGATCAGAGATCAAAATGAAAGTCCCTTAAATACTTGTACTAAGATGGTAATACCTTTTATTTTTGATAACATGATTAATGTAAAAACTACAATTAAGTCAGAAGTAAAAAAACCTACTACCTCCCACACCACCACCACTATTGTCCCTAGTTTCACATGCCTCTTCCTCAAAATAAATGCTTCAATGATTCTTCTAAGCCAGCACTTCTCAAGTGTGATTTTCAGACCAAACCTTAAGGTCCTGAGATCTGTTTCAAGAGTCCTTGGGTTGAAGTTATTTTCATCATAGTACTAGCACATTATTTGCCTTTTTCACTGTATTATTTGCATTGATGTTGCAAAAGCAATTGGGTTAGTGCCTTAGCACAAATCAAGGTAGTGGTACCAATGTGTATCAGTGTCATGTTCTTTAAAAAAGTGAAACTGGATTTTTCTAAAGATTCTCCCAGATAAAGCATTGCAAATGATTAATTTTATTAAATTTTTACCCTTAAGAAAACATTTTTTCCAATGTTCTTTGTGATGGAATGGAAAGTCTATACAAAGCACTTCTGCTGCCTGTTTGCATATGAAGATTGTCTGAAGGAAAATCTTTTGCCCAATCATTTAAGTTGCCAGCCAAACTAGCCACATTTTCCATGGAAAACTGTTTTTGCTTGAAAGTATGACAGAATAGTTTTGGTTTCATTCTCGAGTATTTGGCAGACAGTTTCTTAAAAATTAATGAAGTGTCCTCTCATTTCCAGGAAAATAATTGATAGTATTTGTTGCCAAAGACAATTTTTACTTTTTGGACAAAAATTGGAATTTTGGAAAACCTAGATCTTTCACTGTGTGCTGACAGTTTTCCTATGCTTCAAGACTTTTCTGATGAGCTCAAAGTTGATATCAACTAACGTGACCTTTGGTATTGTGGAATGAAACCTATCAATATGTGAAAGATTTCAGAACACAGTAAACTAATGTTTTCCAAATGATTGCTGTATATAGTATGTTGTTACAAAATCACAACTGGATAAAACACAATAAAGACCAATTGATTTTACTATAATCCACTATAAAAAGTTGACTGATCTCTTTTTGGATTTCATATTGCAATTAATATTTCATATTGCAATAAAGCTTTAATTGTTGAATTTTGGTATAATTTCAAAATTACCTAAAAAGGCTATTAAAAGTCTCCTTTTCCAAAAAAATATAATAAACTAAAAAACAAAGTTAACAGGTAACTATTAATCAAAGACACTCTGCAGGGGAGGGGTAGGTAGCGGGATCAAAACAGGGGAGAGAATGTGTTCTTACACAAGGGACTATGGTGATGATGCATGGGTGAATTGGTGGTGGAAATTCTATGGGTAATACATCTGAGAAAAGAAAGCAAACATTGTGCAAAAATGAACAATTATGTAAATTGTTGAACAACTATTTATAAATAAATAGTTTTTTAAAAAGAAAAAGCCAAAAAAATCATTGCACTGTATACACTTTAAATATATTATAATTTTATTTGTCAATTATACCTCAATAAAGCTGAAAAAATTCTCCTTTTCCATCTGTGTGAAGCTAGATTTTTTTTCATATACTACAGCTAAAACAATACATCACAACATATGGGATAAAAAACAAATAAGACAATGTGGTTATTTTCAACTAAGACCAACATTAAAAAGATCTGCTAAAATAAGAGATAATAAAACTATTTTTTTAGTTATTTCTTGATCCAGAATATAGTGTTTTTTTCATAAAAATATGGTATAGATGAGTTATGGACAGAATGTATCTTCTCAAATTTATGTATGAAATCCTAATCTTCATGGCAAGGGTATTAGGATATGGGCGATAATGAGGTCATGAAGGTGAAACCCTCATGAATGGGATTAGTTCCCCCTATAAAAGAGATCCCAAAGGTGTTTAGTCTTTCTGACATGTGAGGATACAACAAGAAGTCAGAAGTCTGTAACACAGAAAAGTGTTCTCACCAGAACCCAAGCATGCTGGCATCCTGATCTCAGATTTCCAGATTCCAGAACTGTGAGAAATAAATTTCTGTTATTTATCAGCACTCAGGCTATGGTACTTTGTTACAGTGAGGTAGCCTGAGTTAAGGCAGTATGTTGACATGTAATGCTGCTTTAATTAAATTAATAAATATTTTCAACCCATGATTTTAAAAAATGATCCTTGAGTCCTACAATTTTAAAGGTATAGAATTCTGAGACTGAAGCTGGAGAACATCTATTCACACTATTTTATGCATAAACTCACTTTTTCACTTAAAAAGTATCAAAGATATCCTTTCATGTCAAATATAATATCCAATAATATAAGTTACAGCTACCTTAAATATAAGTGTTTAAGTGTAGTGTTTAGCAGTACCCAGAGATTATACTAAGCAGTTTGAAAACATAATTTTATATCCCTTTATTCCTCATGAAAGAATCTTCACAGTAGGTCAGTACTATTTCTCTATGCAAGTATGAAGAAAGTAAGACACACAGAGAGATTAAACTATTTACCCAAGAATACACAGCTAATTAGGTAATCCAGTCAAGTTTTCACACAGACTTTAGAACCTATAGTCTTCATAGTAGTAAAAAGTGTGGAATTTTTCCCAATTATTTCTGTTATTTACATGAATAAGTGTATATTGGATAGTTATAAATGATTAGAGTTATGTGCAGAGCTTGGGATAGCAATAATTACAACAACATAATTTGGGGGAGTTATGTATATTCCATGAACTTTTAATCAGAATAAGCAATTTGTGGTTTTGTGTTACTTACAGTTTTTGCAGACACCTTCAAGTGTCTGGGGGGGAAATAAAGACAAATTAGAACTAGCCATTTACCTGCACACTATTTCATAATGCACAGAAAAAGCCGAGTCTCCCTGTCAAACTGAGAGGGGTACTTTCATTTTCAGTCTAGCTTCATATACACCCTCCCATGACCCTATACTTTTCCTTAAGTCATTTATCTCAGGAGAACAGGAATCTGGGTGTTTGTGCTTATCTTTCTAGCCCCTGAATCCCAGGGAATGCCCAGCACAAGGCAGCTACTCAGTAAATGCTAATTGAGTGAATGATTGGAAAGTAGGAGTTCAGGCTCCACATCCTCAGACCCCTTGACTGTTTTCAGGTACTTGGGTTCCAGATGTGCCTTTTCCCATCAGCCTTCACTTGTTATTTGATGGGGCTGCAGAAACCAGCTGTGCCTATACAAGAGGAGAGCTGAAAGTACCAGAAAATGCATGTCCTTCAGGGGACAACACTTAGGTAATGACTAATGGGTAAGGGTAGGAAGTTTAAATACTAACCTTGGGTTCCCACCCCCTCCCCCATCAACATGCTGAGAGTGTACCCTGCCTTCTTTCCAGAGTTCCCCTAATAGGCCTGACTCAAAGGCACCCTCTAGGATACTTGGTTGGATACCCACACTGGCCCACTCTCTTTCCCCAACCTACAAGTGTTCCTGTTACTTCCTAGTAAGTCACTCAAATCTTTGTCTAGGGAGCTAAATCTATGACAGATCAGAACTGTGCCTTAATCACCTCCACACCCCTCATTCTTCTTCCACACTCATGTTTGTTGAATGAATGAATGTTGCATCTCCTTAATCATTCTAGAGTGCTGGGACAAGATTGATGAATGGAATGGTTAGGCATGGTACAAATCCAACAATATTTCCTAGAAATCTTGATAATTAAGATCTTTGGGAGTATGGCATCAATAGAGGTGTGCTGGGTATTATAGCTGGTTCAAACCAGCTTGTGATAACCAACTGTTAAATATTCAGGAATTTTGTAAACTTGTTGTTAAGCCTTTGTTAGGTTGAAATTGTCTATGATGGAGTACTTACACTGCACAAATTGGCAGGTGCTACAAATAAAAGCTAGTCTCTCTGCCCCCGCCCCCATCACCTTCAGCCACTTGGGAGCCAGTCTGCCACTATTCTGCTGGGCATAGCAGTTAAGGATTAAAAAGAAGATCTGTACATAAATAATAGGACTCTAGTGGTAGTGGTTAAAAGTATGGGTTCTGAAGTCTAAGACCTGAGTTCAACTGTATTGCTACTTATTGATTTTATGACCTTGGGCAAGTTCCTTAGTTTCTCTGTGCCTACATATCCTCATCTGTAAAACAAGGATAACACCACTTGACTCTTGACATAATAAAGGCGAGAAGTCCTGAGCCCAGTGTCTGGCACATAGAAACAGCTCAATGAATGATAGCTATTGTTAAAACACTAAGTCCCAGAGCAGAGTCTTGAAGTTCCACTGTCATGATAACCCCGTATCAGCAGACTTCACCACATTGAGTTAGTCTTTAGTTGTCAGTCCAGTACTATCAAGTCACCTTGACCAAAGAGCTGTGGTTCTTGGTGAACCCTTAAGATTAACTGCTGCTCTTGATGCTATGCTTATCACACAGAAACCCAGACTTCGGATGTTGGCTTGTTCTATGGGTAAATCAAAGAGGGAATGAGCACCTCTGCAGCAATGTTTAAGAAAAGATATTCCATTCAAGGCAGATTTATTAGCAAGAAGCAGAAATCACATTGCCCTTGAGACCAAGATCCGTGCTCTAAAGACACTAAATTATCCCATCAGATTTGGCAATCACTGAATGTCCAATACATAGCCTTTGTCAAATATAAAGGTTTAGCTGAAATTTCAGTGATTCTAGGATGGCATAGCTGAAGCTGCTGGTGTTGCCCATGTCTTCCTGGAACCAGCTTCCCCATACCAGATGGCTTCCTACAACAGTCATCTGCCACTCTGGCCACAGGAGCATGCTGGGCTTGCATGCGAGCTCCTGGTGCAGCACTCAGACAATGAGCGCTGGAAGTTGGTGTCTAAATCCCTGGATTCCTCAGCTCGTGGGTGAGACAATTTTAAAGCACATTTCACAGCACTGCCCACATGCGCCCAGAGATTACCAGTGGGATTGAGTTCAGTTGCTCACAGCTGTGACCTGCTCATTATTTTTTCTTCTCTTCTCTCCCCCTGCTCTCCTCCCCTCCCCCCACTTCTCCACTTTCTTACCAGTATTTTCTGGGTTCATCTCCGGAATAAAGCTCTGGTATTCTCTGCAGCTTCATGATCAGCCTCTGGGATAACTTAACCAAAGACAAATGGATGTCGACTATTTCCCATCTACTGTGCTCCTGGTAGGATTTGGTGCTTTCCTTAGCAGACCAGCTTAAAGGAGAGGATGGGACAGGATAAGTGAAGAAGGCGACTGACTTACGAGTGGTAAAGCAGCTGGGATTTCAGGTGAAATCCTGCTCTCCCTCCCATTCTTCTTGGATTAGGACATAGAACACATTTTTCTAACTTGTAAACATTAACTGTGAGCCTTTTACCAAGACCCACATTTAGGGGCTTGCTGGAGAAACCTAAAGAAAATGGAGCTGACATGTAATGAAAAGCTTCCAGACTGGCCTTTTCCAGTATTAAGAGTGAAAGTTAGCATCATTAAACTTTTCTGGTATTAAGAATAAAGGCAACATCATGAAACTCTACCTCCTTGTCAGGTAATGTGGTCAAAGATATGTTCTCATTTGGTGGCCATGACTCGATGTGGTGGGTACATTATATTTCATTTCATGGATAAGGAACCTGCCAGAGAGTTAAAATCACCTGTATAAAGATGCACAGCCCAGGGGAGTGGGTGCAGTCAGCACTGGAACTCAGAACCCGTGTTCTTGCCCATGGCCACCAAGGTATTGGACCTGAAGGGCTACAGACCCTCCAGTTCTCCTCTGGCCCCACTGGTCCACAGGGTCATCCTTCAGTTTGATGCAGGAGGTTGCTAAGTCTGCTGCTTGGAGTCTGCTGCTTGCTGGAGCGGAAAGTTCCTGTGCTGTGCCGCTTGCCCACAGCGGTAGCCACGGCTACCTTGACTCCCTTCCCAAACAATAAAGTCTATGATGGATGGGGTGACAAGCTTCCTCATACAAACTATATAAAACCTTATCATTCCTGCAATTTGGGGATCAGACTTTTGGGAGCTATCCCACTGAGCCCACCAGTGTGACAATTAAATCTCTGTCCACCTCTCTGAGTGCTGTCTGATTTCTTCGGGAAATTGTCGTAACAAGTTATCCTGGGGAACAGCCTTTCTCAGATCTGTTCTGTTTTCTACAAGATATGTATACTCAAGGGTTTCACAGAACTCCACACTCCTTTCTCTGCCTTTGAGACCTCCCGCCCCGCCTCCCCAGCACACGCACACACATTGCAGGTGTATCAGGTAATGAAGTAATGAAGTCACAGTAATGAAGTCACAGTGAGCGGCAAGACAAAGAGAGCCCACGACGGCCAGCTGCCTGGGGCCCAAAACCATGTCACTCTACTTTCACTTTCTGTGGAAGAAAACTGAAGGTCATGCATGTCCATCTGCATGTTGGCTGTGAAATTAATACTTTGGCCAAATGACTCAGTCAAGACGGAAACATTATTTTGTTCGCACTAGTGTAGGCCAACATTTCCCAAATAAAACACTGCTTGGCATTGTTGTAATCTTTGAGTGAAATAGAATTGCATTCTGTCCTTCAGTTTATACTCCTGGTCAAGCACTTTGATCTCTCTGTTCACTGCCTTCAAAGACCTGAAGGAAGTCCAGCTCCAGGGATCCCCAGGTGTGAGTGGTGGGCACGACCCTAAGCGATGGGAAGGAGATGCAAAAACCAGGTCTTTGGTCTCTGATTAATTGAGAATGAATCCCACTTGGCAAGGGGCTAGCACAAGCTCGCAGCAGCAGACTCCTGGATGCGCTGGAGCAGAAATCTCTTGGCTCTGGTCCGATTCTGTCTGGGAGAGAAGGGTCAGGATGGCTTGCTTTCAACAAGCTGGCTTTGATTACTTGGCACTCAGCTCCAACCAGAGCCTGGCCAGGTCGGCTTGACCCAAGGTTGTCACCCCAGAGGACCGTGAAATAACATGTGCAGCTCACTGGCCATTGCTGAGCAGGCGGGAAGACAAACGCCTCAGTTGCTAGGGCTTTTGTTGGTCTGCTCTGGCAAGGCCCTTGTAGCCCACAAGCCCAGGCTGTTTCTGAGGGAAGTGCACTGGGCCTGAGCTTTGCTCTCTCTCGTGTGCATTCCTCACTCTTCAGTTTTTCTGCCTGGTCATCCCGGGGTGACAAGGAGGGGGAGAAGCAGATGAAACAGGCAGAGGGGTTGCCACCTATAGGTTGGGTTTCTCAGGCTGTAACATCAGTGGTGGCCACAACTGGACGTGGGAGGCACGAGCCGCTTAGAGGGCAGGAGCAGAGAGAGACCGGGTGTCTGCCCAAAGGCCTCTCCAGCTCAAGTCCAGAAATTTTAAGGAGCCAGAATCCAACATGGCTAGGATTAGGATGAGGCAGATGAGGCTGAGCTGTGCAATAAGGGGTCAGATCCTTACTGGAATTTTTGTTCATCATAGAATTTTTATGTACAATTTTGATATTTGGTTCATTATAGAATTTCTGTACTAATGTTGACATTTTTAAAATATCACACTGAAATGTTATTTGATTACTGAATTCTTTGGTACCCCATAGACTCTGTACCCAAAGAAAGCGAAATTTTGCTTTAGCCTAGCCCTGGCTTATTCTTTATACACATGGAAATGTCATTTGCCCAAAGGGTCTAACTCCATGTGATGTTCTGTGTGCTGCTTCTGTCCACTAGCCATTATATAGCTGAGCACTTCTATGTCAGTGCATAGAGATCTACATTATCCTTTCGTTATAAAGTATTTTACCCCTCCCCTTCTTGATGGGTCCAGAGCCTCTACCAGTGATCCATCCGTGACCCAAACATTTCCATGTGCTTTGGCCAAATGCCACGGTCGGCATCTGCATTTCTGTGTCGGAAGTCTTGTTCCAGAACTACAGAATGCCACACAGGCCAGGAATGTGGCAGGGAAGTGCTGAAGGATTAACACCTGCCAGAAACAGCTCAGCCAATAACTGCAGGACTTGGTGTATAAATACCCCAGCTCCCTTGCCCTCTGGGGGGACAAATCTAAGCTGTGCTCTCTGCACTGGTTTTCCGAGTTTTCCCTGTGGAAGTAAGCTCCAGGAGCCCACAGTGGTAAGTGGCTTAAAAACACATCTTTTATTGGCTGCCTGTTCTCTGCATCACGCCTCTATCCCCTTCCAGGGCTGTTTACACCTCCCTCCAAAAAATCAATTATACTCAAATGTTTGTCTCAAGATCTGCTTTTGTTAAAGGGAGCATTCAGGTTACTTCAGATTTTTCGCTCTGAACATGTCTGCCACCTTTATAGGCTCTAGCACATTAATAACTCCCACAACCTCTTTCGGCACTATGGTCTGCACCAAATGAGGATGACAGAAGAGGGTTTTTGGTAAAGCTGAGAAAGGAAACAGAGATTCTGCATCTCAAAGTTATGTCATAGAAGACTATCACTTGCACTATGTGGTGTGGCATCGAAAATGTTGGGAAGCATTGTTCTTGCCTAGCAGACTATGACTGGCACACAGTCGGCAATCAATAAATATTTGTTGCATGAATAAAAGGAGTTATTGATTATTGCTCTGAACTTGTGCCAAGCTGAGCACACAAGCCTATGCAACTTACCCGAGTCACAGAACTCCTGAGCCTCAGGATTCTCTAATTCCACAATGAAAACAACACCATGAGTTGGGGTTGCCCTGGAGACATAAAGTGGGGACCCAGCTTTTGGAGATGCCCTGGTTCTAAATGGCAACAGAAAAAGAATCAGAAGACCCTTCTCCAAAAGTTACAGCCTTCACTTATCATCTCTTAGAAGAATTAGGTTTCCTTATCATTTTAGAAGAACGCTTCTAGAGTCCATTGACAGCAACTGACATGGTAGCGGCATCCAGTGTTTGCAGAAATCCTGCTTTCATTGCGGCCCAGAACATTGGGTCTAGAACGGACTCCTGGAGTTAGTTCTATGAAGTTAAGTGGGAATCAAACCTCAGGACTTTCTTGGCGGTCCTGGTGAGACTCCTGTACCTGTGTAAGTGCGTGGGAAGAGATTTTCCATCCAAGTGTGTCATGAGGTTTTTTCCACCAGCTTCGTTCATTCTCATTCCCTCTCGTCCTCCTCCGTTCCTCCCCCTTCCCATTCCCCTCCCCCCTCCTCTTCATCCTCCTCCTCCTCCTCTCCTCCGACTCTCTGTCTCTCTCTCTCCTCCCCCTCTTTCTCCTGGCCAAGGGCCAACTATGACTTAACTTCATAGAACTAACTCCAAGAGTCCATTCTAGACCCAATGTTCTGGGCCGCAATGAAAGCAGGATTTCAGCAAACATTGGATGCCGCTACTATTTCAGTTGCTGTCAATGGACTCTAGAAGCGTTCTTCTAAAATGATAAGGAAACCTAATTCTTCTAAGAGATGATAAGTGAAGGCTGTAACTTTTGCTGAAATGTCCCCATAGGAGCCCTGGCTTATGAACACAACCCCCTCTGGTCCCATTCCCACCTCTGCCAGCCCAGACTGAGGTGGAATTTGTTGATGTTCGTCTTATACTGCTCTCCTAGACACCCATTCAATGACTCCTACGCTATCCACTCTCTCTCCCCTTGGCTCCTCCCCACACTGAAAATTCCTGTTCTTCCCCATAGAACAGGTGCTCCCATTCCAGGACCACGCTTCCTGCTGGGAACTTGCATCCTAAGAGGCTATAGACCCTTTGGGAGGAACTGGGATGCTGGTTAGTCTTCCACCATTGTGCTAAAAGACTTAAAAAAATTTTTTTTCAGCTTTGTATGCCTCAGCTTGGCTGTTTTTCTCTACATATCTATCAGGATGTTTACCTTCACTTCTCTCCACCCATAAATCTTCATCCACAAGGAGTCCACTCTGGAAATGAGAGTTTGACCTCACCTCCCACTAAACAAACATCCTAGACCATGCACAAACATGACAGTCATTTTAACTGGGAATGTGCAAGGACAGATAAAGAAGACTAACTCAGGATTTGTGTTATATAAAAGCTTTGTCCCAGAAGCTTGGCTCCTCTCTTTTATCAAAAAAAGCAACTTTCAACTTCCTATCAATCATCCATCCATCCTTTTCCAGATCACCTTTACAGATTGACTGCATGGAAGTGGCCTCCCAAACCAATGAACCAACTTCAGCAGGTAGAAGGACTTTTCACACAAGTCTGGAAAGACTTTTGCTATCCAGGAATGCTGGAGGCCAATACAACTGCTCAAATATACTTCCAGCCTCTGCTTATGTCATGATTTTTCACATTCCATTGACAAAATCAAGCCACATGGCCGAGTGTGACAGGGTGTGTCACACTTCAGCCAGTGTGACAGGGATATTTCCTTATCATACTATTGCTCCAGCCTCACCTTGGCCTCTCTACCCCAAATTTCCTGTTCAACCATGCTGAAGACATTAAGCTATCTCTAGCCTCAGGTCCTTTGCACATGCCATTCTCACCATCTGGAGGTCTGAAAGGCTCTTTTCCTTCCCTGTCTTCTACTCTACTTATGATCCTTCAGATTTGTGTGTCCCTCTTATTTCCTCAGAGAAGTCTTACAGGGCTGGTTCCCATGTTTTAGCCTGCATTCTGTACCAGCCACTACCCTTAGTCACTGATCTGTGAATAGAAAGCCACCTCATTATTAATACTCTGAGAGTGCTTTTGCTTTTGTTTTTAACCTCTCCATGTGATCACATTCTGTCTTAGCTTTATCCACCTGAGCCCTTCTTGTAATTCATAGTTCAGTCTAAACATCACTTTCGCTGAGCACCCAATCTGAAGTAGCACATTGCACTCAGTATCACCCTTCAAACTGACATGCGTTCTTAGCCATTTGATTGTTACACTAACATGAATGCCCCACTAAATGTGTACATCTCATATCACCAGAGCCTGGCTCACAGCTTGCCACGTGGTAGAAAAACAACTGCCTTCTGAATGAGTTAGCAAATTTGGTGATAGTGTTTCTGAAGCACTGAGACTACAGTCTCTGTGATGTCTGCGTTTAGGCCTGTCTGCTAGCTGTCAGCATCCACTGCCTCAGAGAGGGTCAAGCAGGTACAGGGTATCCCATAAATGTGTGCTAATCATCTGAAAGGTTGGCCCAGAATACAGGTGCAAGTAGTTCATTTGGGAGGTGCCCATGAGGAAGGGAAGATGAGTCAGGGAAGAGAAGGAACCAAACAGAGCAAGCCCGTGAGTGTCATGTGGAGGTTAGCACATGGCATAGAACATACCTAGGGTTACCCCAGTAGAGGAACAGGGGAGCTGAGCATTTGTCCAACTCCCACCAGGCATTGGATGAAGGATGCTGGGGATTTGGGGGGGGGGGCGGGCATTGATACTCTGGAACTCCTGGCTTGTCCTATGCCAGGGGCTGAACTGTTGTGGACAGTCAAAGAAGCCCTCAGTCAATGATGGTGACAGGAAACCATTGGGTCATATCTGCTTGCCTGGGAATGAGGGGAAGCTGACATAGCAAAGTGCATCTGTCCGCAGCAAAGACTGCATGAATGAACAGGAATCTAGCTACAGGAGCTGACAGCGTACAGCAGGCTGAGAGGTGGGATGGCCAGCGTGAGAGGGAGAAGATAAGAAATGTGGATACAGATCTTCAGGTTGTCATAGGAAGAAGGGTCCTTCCTATTAGGGATGACTCAGTGACTCTTCCGAGGGGTGGGCCCAGAGTGCAGGCTCAGAGCCATCAGCAGTTATTTGGAAATTTACTTCTGTTTTTTCAGAAGTCATAGCCAAAGCAGAAACAGAGTTGTTTAGAACATACTGGAAAGAGCCCTAATAAATTTAATAACGAGTGAGGAAGAGGGGAAGTGGTTAGAAAATGGAAGGAAAGCAGAACTCCTGTAACCTCATCCGAAGCCCCTCAGGATGTGTGGACTCACCAGGGCAGGCCCCTTCTGACCTGCACCAGCTGCTGTTGAATTTCCAGACTGAGGATCAGCCATCCTTTTCTTATTTTGTGCTATTCCACCACCTCTTAACACCTATAACCAAGGAGGAAAAGAAACAAACAAGGAGAAAGCTGAAAGCAGTCGGTCTCTGATTTATAAGCAGCTCAGACCAAGGGCTGTTAGCTGAGCTGATTTGTAATATAAAGACCGGCCTGGCCGGTTCCGCCCTGTGGACCAATGGCAGTTGGCAGCTGGGCCAAGCCTCACACCTCCCATCATCTCTAAGTCTGTGGTCATCTCTGCGGTGCTCCACACCTACCCTTTCCCCACGTTCAATCAGTCCACGTGCTAAATCAAGACTGACGGTTCCAACACCGCTTCAACCCAAACACTGCACTGTTAGCAGAGGATGCTAATGGTCCTCTTGCCCTCAGGGCCATGTAGCAAACAGGTTAAGGACCCAGTTTCTGGGGCCACATGGTCTGAGGTCCTAATTCTGGCTGTGCCAATGACAAGGTGCACCCAGCCAGCCTCAGGCCTCCGTGTCTCCCTCATAAGAGCATCCCCACCTCTATGGAGGGTGCACCTGGGGCTCAGTGAGGACACAGCAGCCCATCCCAACCCTTGAGACAGGTCTGTCCTCTCCAGTGAGGTCCCTTCCCTCAGCATTTTCAAAGTTTATTAGCAATGTTTGTTTTAGACACAACCTCAGAATTTTCTCTTTGCACAGAGTGAATTGAATCCATACCATTACTCAGAGGGAGGTCCCCGAAACAAGTGCTTAGAATGACTGGGATGGGGTGGGGCTTATAAAAGGTCCTCAGGTGCAACCCATATGAATTCTCCTTCACTTCTCTCAGTAACCCTGAGGGAAGCTGCATGATTGGGCCCCTTTTATAGGCGCTAAGAGTGAGGCTCAGCGATGTTAAGGATACGCCTGAGAGGACAGAGTGAGCAAGAATGAGAACACCTCAAATTCTGCAGTCAGGCTTTTGTCCGTGCTCCCCTGGGGTTCCTGCTGCTAAGAACGCAAAGAGCCCATTGCTCTGGTTTCAGACACCTGGGCCTCACTGTTCCTCTCCGCTTCTCAATCGTTGATGTTTTATTTGCAGAAGAACCCGAACCCACTCAAATCCTTCATGCATCCATTCAACACATATTTATCAGGCAGCTTCTGTGTGCCTGGCATTAACATGAACTGCTATGAATGAGACAAAATACTTGTCTATATGAAACTTCTGCTCAAAATTCAAAAAAGTACAACACTGGGGGCTCCATACTGGTAAGTCTCCTAGTGAGGGTGAGAAGGGCGGAGTGTGAAGTGGAAATGTGTCCTTTATTTTAACTCTAAAAGAGAAAGACTTTTTACAAAACATAACCCTAAAGCCATAATCACTTCATCAAACATTGACAAGAAATTAATATGCTCGAATTGCCCATCAGGATTCTAATCTCCCCACAGGCAGGCAAGCTTTGCTTCCTGGTCTGGAGTGCATCTTATTTAGACTCTGATTCAAACAAGTCTTTCTTAGTCTATAGGTTCCACAACCATTTCCTCTTTTTATTTTTGTTTCTTGCAGGTTTTTGTCAAACCACCAGGACATTTGTCCTGTAGAATAGTCCAGAGTCTGGATTTTGCTGACTGCACCTGTGTTGTCATTTAATCAGTTGGTTGGTGCCTCTGAAAGGCCTGAAAAAAGGAAGCAGAGAATGAACCCATAGAGAACCGAGAGCAACGGGGCTTCCATTTTTTCTTAACTCAAGTGCCCACAAGTGCTTGACCTCTGAAAGCCATTGTTTTTTCCTGTAAGTGCCCTTCCTGCTATGACATGTAACCCAGCTACCTTCATCATCCACAGTGGAATACTTGTGGTTAAAAGCACTTGCCTTTAAAAACTGGAAACAACCCAAATATCTATCAACACTATGAATCAACAAAGTACAGTATATTCATACAATGAAATGCTAGTCAGCATTGAAAAATGATCTACTGATTCAAGCAGTGTATGCAGTCAAATACCAGAAACATTAGCTTGAGCAAAGAAGCCATCCCAAACAGCACTCATGCTATGAAGTTATTTATGAAGTTCAAGGATAGGTAAAACTAGCCATGGTGAGAGAAACCAGAATGGTTTCATTCTTTGGTGGTGACAGAGACTGGGAATGGCACAAAGAAACCTTTTGGAATGAAGGGAACATTCCCTATCTTGATCCATGTGGCAGTTGCAGGGATGTACACATATGAACTAATTCATCGAGCACATTTAAGATGTGTATAATTTCTGATATGTAAAGTATAGTTCAATTTGACAAAAACAAGCAAGTGGATCATGCAGACACAGGCACTACTTATTTAACCTTTATCAATTCTTCTAACCACCCAGCACCTCAGTCTCTTCAGTGTAAAGTGTCACTAATACAACCGACTTCATTGGTGTTGACTGCAAAACATTTAGGACAGAATCTGGCACATAGAAAATCCTGAAAGAAGTCAGCTATTTCTCTTTAATATCCTCCTGATGCCCCTCCCTCAATCCCTGGCAACTCTGAGTGAAACTTCCAAAAATAAGACTCCACATACACCTCCACTCTCCACCAGGCTAACCAAGAAGCTCACATGTAATTTCTTCATGAATGCTTTGGCCTCCAACCACTTTTCTTTTAACATGTTGCTTTTATTTGATCTAATTGCAGCCTCAGAGTGTTTGATCACAACATTTTGTGAGCAGTTTGAATGTATTGTGTGTGTCAGGCTACGTGGCTGCCAGCCCCTGCCAGGTCTCCCCAGAGCCTGGAGACAAGGGAGCTGTTGGGAAAACAGCCTACTCATCTGGAATCTTCTCTCAGAGGACTGTCTTGGCAAAGCTGTTGCCAAACACTTGCAACTGGTTTATCGAGAAATCTCAGCTTGTTAGAAGGGACCATCCTGAAACTGACTTCTTCCTATTGGCTTCCTTTCTTTGCTTTTGATTCTTGAAGTTTTGGTTGAAACAAAAGGTCGTTTGTTGTGTCTGAATCCAGTCTGGATTTTGCTACCCCCATCTCAGCTCGGCTGATTTCCTACTTTCCTTTGGGTAATGGCTCCCTTGGTGACATTTTGGTCCAATTCCAGAACTTTCACTCCACTTTCCGTTACTAGAAGAAAAAGCTCATTCCAAGTTATAAGACATAGTGTTTTTGTTTAATTTATTTTTGTAAATGTGCTTAAAAATGAACACATCTGTGTAAGTGCTATTCAGATCAAGAAATGAAGCAAAATACAATCTTAGTAATCTCTTTGCACCCTGTTCCCTTTCCGATTGTCACTACTCCTCACAAGATACTTTGACTTCTGACACCATTGATTCGTCTTGTCTCTTTTGAAATTCCATGTAAATGGAATCCAATCATGTGTATATCTTGTGCATCTGGCTTTATCCACTCAATGTTTTGCTTGTGTGAGATTTATCCATGTTGCTGCATGTTGTTCCGCTTTGTTCACCCTCGCTGTCATATAATACTCCACCTATGGTCCTATTCATTGTTCTATTCTACTCGTTCTAGATTTTTTGAAATTTCAGTCTCAAACACAGAGATTCACTGCACACCAGCTCTGTGGCCCTCAGCTGTGGGCACTGGCTGCTTAAAGTTGAGAATGGAGCAAGGGTCGGGGATAAGGGGACTTGGGGGAGTATTGACTCCTTTGAAGAAGACCTCAATCTAATTTACAATAGCATCAAAAACAATAAAATACTTTAGAATAAATTTCACCAGGGAGATGAAATATCTCTATACTGAAAATTATAAGACAGTGATGTAAGATATTGAAGATGACACAATTGGAAAGATACTGTGTGTTCATGGATAGGAAAAATTAACATTGTTAAAATGCCCATACTGCTCAAAGCCTTCTATAGATTCAATGCAATCCCTATCACTATCCAAATAGCATTATAGAAATAATCCTCAAATTTATATGGAACTACAAAAGATCCTGAGTAGCCAAAGTGATACCAAGAAAGAATAAAGATGGAGGCATCATATCTGAGTTCAAACTGTATCGTAAAATTGCCATACCCCAAAACAGTATGGTACCAGCATAAATAGAGATACCAGAAATAAACCCATGCATATAAAGTCAATTAACATTTGACAAGGAGCTTAGGGAATGGAGAAAGCATTTGTAATCTATATATTTGATTAAGGGCTAGTTTCCAAAATACACAAAGGACTTATGCAACTCATTAGCAAAGAATTAATAATTCCATTAAAATGGGCAAAAGACCTAAACAGACATGTTTTCCACCAAATAAGATAGTCAGATAGTCATTAATCACAGGAAAATACAAATTCAAACCAAAATGAAATATTACTTCACTCCTGTCAGAATGGCTAACATCAAAAAGACAAGAATTAACAAAGTGTTGGTAAGGACATGAAGAAAAGGAAATAATTGTGCACTATGGTGGGAATATAAATAAACTGGTTCAGCCACAATGGAAAACAGAATGGAGATTCCTCAAAAAATTAAAAATAGAACAATTCTGGGTATACAGTATATCCAAAAATAACAGATCATTATCCTGAATTGATACCTGTACCCCTGTGTCCATTGCAAAATTATTTACAATAGCCAAGACATGAAAACACTTAAGTGTCCACTAATGGATGAATGAACAAAGAAAATGACAGAAAGTTACTTGCAGTGATCAAAAAAAAAAAAAATAAATAAGGAAATCCTGCCAATCCTGTGACATTAATGGACCTTGAAGTCATCATGTTACGTGAAACAAGTCAGACGATAGAAAACAAATCTTGTATGATCTTACTTATATGTGGAAATCTGAAACAAACAAATGGATAGAAAAAGAGACGAGATTTTTGTTACCAGATTTGGGGCTGGTGGTGGGGTTTGGGTGATCAAAACTTCTAGTTATAAGATAAACAAGTGCTGGGGACAATGTCTATAGTAGACAATACCATTTTGTATACTTGAAAACGCTAAGTGATGAGAGAATTTTATTGTCCAAATGTTTATTTAAATATTTATTCTATTTAAATCTATGAAATATTTCAAATGAAGTAACTTAGGTCAATTATAAAATGGAGTCATTAATATCAAAGCACAAACCCACTTTGGGGAAGTAAATTAAACAACGTGGACTTAGAGACACAAGATAAGGGTTAAACCCCAGGGGAATGGTGCAGGTGGATTCCCCGAACTTTATCTGAACAACCAGACACGCTGACCAAGGGAAAAGACACTAATAAAAGTATGAAAACAGCCTCTGGGCACCAAGCAAACCACAGACACATTTCTGCATGAATCATTTTGTTGAGATGCTGCCAGTCATCCAGCAGAGACTGTGAAGACCCTGTTCCTGTGTTTGAGCTCACACAGCTCGAACATAATAAGTTCCCACACTGCACTTGTCTCCTGTGCTAGGGACCCAAAAATACCTGGGCCAGGATGGGGCAAACACCCTCTTCTGCTTGGACTTTGTTTTATTAACAACAAATGTTGTTTCAGAATATTAGACTTATAGATGCCTTAGTGTTGTTAATTGATAGATTGTGGATTTGTGTGCTCCCAGATCATTCCAACAACCAGGTTGGCTTTGACTTGTCATGGGACATCACCCATTTGTTGGTTAGTTTGAGAAACTGCAAATAAATTGCCATTGTGGGAAGACACAATTGTGTGTAGAGCATTAATTCTACTCATGATACTTAGAGTTGATGTTAAAGTTTTCATCAAAAGGTGAACGTTCTTTTGTAACTGGTCAGGCAATGATGTTAACTTATTATGGGGATCATCATGTAATATACACCTATATTAAATCATTGCTTTATACCTTAAACATATACAATGTTATATCTCAATTATATCCCAAGCTGGAAAGAAGACAATAAAGACCTCACCATTTCCCCCTTGGGTATAGGCCTCTGCAAGGTTGGGGCCTGAGATGAGCGGCAGTCTCCTTAGCTAAGTATCCTGGGGTCAGTTGTGGCGCTGTGTCCCTGGCATTGATGGCCCCATGTGATGTTGATCATCCCTGTTGTCATGGAGCACACAGTGTTCCAGTCCCTCTCCAATCAGACAAATTATTCCAGGGAGGCAGCCACATCCTCTTAGTATCAATAACAATTCAAGCTAACCACCACTTTTCCACTCCAGACATCACCTCACGTGGCCCAGTGGTCATCTGGACAAGCCCGACGGCTCCTTCCCAGGAGCTCCTTCCCTGCACGCTTCCTCATGTAGAGCTGCAGTGATCGAGGGGTCTTCTCCTGTACTTCTAATGGCTTGCTCCACAGTGAAAAGCAAGGCATCCTCCAACCACAACACGCTGTGGCTCCTTTGAGCCCAGCTGCCATGGGCCATCTCTAGACCAGGAGCAGAAGCTCTTTGTTCAAGTTCAACCTAACTTCTGTGCTCTTCCAACAACTCAGCAGGCCCCTCTCCAGTGCCAGGGCCGGTGGTGCCTCTTAGTCCTGTTAGTGTTAACAGTTCAGCAAGCAAGTGCGGGGGGAGGAGGCCAGTCCCTGCTCCTCGCCCTGCTCCTCGCAGGCGCTGCTAATGTTCACGGAGTATAAACTGTCATGACGCCCTGTGGACCTCTTGGACTGTTGCTATTTTTAGTAGACACGAGGCTGACTTCCAGTTGCCAGGACCCGAATCCCCTTGCCTGCAGGGTTTTGCTGACTCGTGGAGCCCAAGCATGCAGTGCGGAAGTAACACCCACCAGGTAATCAATGACGCTCCAGAGTTGACTAAACACACCAACCTCTTGAGTGGAGTGTCTCTGGGGACACATTTTCTACTGACACTTGGAGATCCCCAGTAAAACGAAGATCCCCAGCCTGCAGAGATGCCGCACTCAGTAGAACACACCCCCTCAGAGGCTGCGTTCCCTGCGCGGACTTTCTTCCCTGGCCCTTTCCCAGAGAAACTACTTGCAGAAACACCTTTGTCTCGGGGCCTGAGAGGAACTCAAACTAAGGCAAGGCAGGTTTCGTGGCTTCAGAAAGAGGAAGGGCCCCCTCTCTCCCAAGCGAGGGGAGAACAGCTTCTGAAGGAGGAGGGAAGGCAACTACTCTCCCTCCAAGGCACTCTCTTTTCATTTTGTTTTATTAACTGCTGGAGTGTGGAGAGGCAGTAATGGTGATTAGGGCCAGTCTGGCACCTCAGTGAGCCTTGGGCACTGCTTGCCTCCTGATGGCCCCCAGGTCTGCAGTGCAGATGTGAGAACACAGGGCCTACCCAATGTCTTTTCTCCCTGGCTTTTGGCCATTGTCAGCTATTGGGGGACAGTGAGACGCCCCACCTACAGTTTCCTGTCCATCTTGTCAGGGCTATTCCTAACCTCCAATCTTTTAGACTTCTCCCATACACCAAGGATTTATATCCTCATTTTTCTTCGTCTTCCACCAGGGACCCCTCACTGGGGCTTGGAATATTCTAGCTTGCCCCGTCCCCGTCCTGGATGACTGCCTCCTAAAAACAGAACAGCTCTTGGCACATAGCAAAGCAAGAACTGCAAATTACTCCACTAATAGTCTCCACTGGGATTTCAGAGACAAACTCCCATTGTAAGATTTCTGGGTCAAAATTTCTGCCAAACTCCCCAATATTCCTCCTGTTGTCAAGTGGGAGAGACCGAGGGTCCAAAATACTCAAGTTTCAAGTTTGTGTCTGCCACCACCAGGTCCTCTTGGAGACTGAGGTTCACTGATCTGGCAAATTTTCAACGTGATTGTGATTTGATTTGCAGGTGGCTGGGACTGCAGCATTAGGTAGAACGCTCAGCATCACTGACAGCGGGCCCAGATGTAGACCCCTGGAGTTAAGGAGTGCCTGAATTCTGCTAGCAAAGTTTTGTGTATGTGTTCACCTGCAATGTTCAGAGTAACGTCATAGGTTCTTCAAAAGTCTCAAAGCGGCCTGTGACCTAGCATCTTCTTTATTTTCTACTAGCAGGAAAGCTGTTTGTTAGAAAAATGAATTTCCCAGGCCCTCAGTGATCTCGCATCAACTTTATCAAATAGATACATGTAACTCAATTATAGTCAATTGGCCTTGAGGCTGGAATTGAGGCTGTGCTATGCCCCCAAACAACACAAACTCACCGCCAGAAAATCTGGAAGAGTAATGCATGACCCTTTCGAGAGGACTTGAAGGTGTAGCGGAGAACATGTGGGCAAAATTTTCTCTGTGGACATTTTCCCCAACTCCTCACTTACAGAAGAAGCTGCTTTCCCAAATATCTCTTTTCTTGCACCACCTCTACCCTGCTCCACCCCCTACCCTTTTCACCTTTGGAAACCTCATTTCGATTCGCAATGTCATTAGTTCATCTTGTCAATTCATCTGTTGTGTTTCTGATAGCTGATAGTATTCTACATCTTTATCATCTGTTGGTGGGCATCTAGGTTGCCTCCATGTCTTAGCTATTGTAATGCTGCTGCAATGCAGTAAACATTGTGATGCCTATAACTCCTCAAATTGATGATTTCAGATTCTTCAGACAGATACGCGAAAGTGATACTGTTGGCTCAAATGGTAAATTTAAGTTTATTCCTCAAAAAACTAGACTGCTTTCCAAAATGGCTATACCCATTTACATTCCCACCAAGAGTACACAAGTATTTCTCTTTCTTCCCTTCCTCATCAACACTTGTTAACACAGTTAAGTCTTCCTGATGTAAGATGTAAGATGATTTCATTGTAATTTTGATGTGTTTTCCTAACGAGTAATGAACATTTTTTTCATAAGTCTGTTGGCCATCCTTATATCCTCTTTGAAAAAGTTCTATTCATATCTTCTGCCCAGTTTTTTTATTATGTGTGTGGGCTTCTGTTGTTTGTTAAATTGGAAGAGTCTTTAATATACCTTGGATATTAACTCCATCAGATGTGTGATGTGCAAATATCTTCTTCCATTCAGTAGACTGTCTTTTTAATCTGCTGATATTTTCTTTTGCTCTGCAAAATCTTTTATATTTGATGTAGTCCCAAATGTTTATCTTTCCTTTCCTAGTTGGTCAAGTACCCAAAGTTACCTCTATCACTGATGTCATGGAGTTTATCACCTATGTTTTCTTCTCTGTATTTTATGGTCTCATATCTTAAACCAATCTTAGATTTATTTTTGTGTATGGAGTCAAAGATTCAGTTTCATTCTTTTAGAGGTGGCTGTTCAATATTCCAAACTTCATTTGTTAAAGTGATTTTCCTTTCTTCATTGTATGTTCATAGCTCCTTTGTTGTAAATCAGGCATGTTTTACCCAAATAGGCTTGTTCCTGTCATATACGCACTGGATAGCTAGAAATATAATTGAAAAACACTGGTTATGTTTATAAATTAAACAGTGCTATCAGAAAGTAAAGTGGAGCTGTTTGAAGTGACATAGAAAGATTTCTAAGATATATGAAGCAGGGAGGAGATGAGGGCAAGGCCAGCCTGGAGGACTTGCCAGGCCCTGAAAATAACCATTCCCTTAAGAGTGAGGAGACCTTGAAAGGGCTCAAAATTTAAGGAGGTAACTTCTCCCAAGTGTGCAAATGCTTGACCCTCCAATAGCATGAAACCTAGAGCCAGAACCTCCTTAAATTTGGAGCTCTACCCTTGTCTTGGCCCCGATGAAATGGAAACAATAGAGTAGCATCCTCCTGGGTATGAACTCATGTGTTGTATGAACTCATATGTAAACACTTCACATGTACATACAATATATAGCAAGGTCTGGAGGGATTATGCCAAGAATATTAAGAGTCTAGCCTCCTGGTAGCCTATGGGTTAAGTCTCAGTGCTAACAACACTACAGCCTGAGTTCGATCCCAGACAGGGAGCTAACCCACAAGGTGCAGCAGACCTCTCCTGTCTCACCCACTGCTCCCCTCAGCAGTGTATTTCACTAAATCTACCTGTTCTGCTCCCCACTCTACCTCTGGTGAATCCTCTCACACACATACACTCAACCTCTGTCCTACATCCTAGTTCTTCTACCCAAAAATGAAAAAAAAAATTAAAAATTATTTTTAAAAAAGACTATTAAGAGTGCTTCATCCTTGGGTGGTACTAGAGGAGGTGAGAAAACTTCTCATAACTTTCCTTGTTTCTGTATCGCTTGAAGTTTCAAGATAATAATTGGCTTTAATTTAGACAAATCAAATAATGAATTATATTACATGTCAAAGGGCCTATAAAACTATTAAAACAAAGCAGGGGTTTCTTTTTGTTAGGGTTTTCTTCTTGTGGTCAGATGTAAATGGTGAAAATTGAGACTCCCTGACAATTCTCTCTCATGATTGCAAAGCACCCTCACTTGTGCAAGTATCTCTACCCCAGTATGCCTTGCAGCCACCAACCTCTGATCCTTCCAGTTAAAGATTTGTTCTTACAGAAGACAGGAGGATTCCCCTAGAGCACACCTCACAGAGCAGGATGGTGTTTGCCTTATTCTCTTCTAAAGCAGAGGTGAAAATAACAATGGACCCTACTCCACACATATGGTAGGAAAGAGCTTGGGGGAGGTGAAGAAGGGGCTAGAATCAGAAATGACCAAAGTGTTAACGTGTGGCCAGCAGACTATAGCATCAAAAGGACAGTGTCTGGTAGAGGAGAGGTCACCATCTGTGGTTCCTCAACCATACACATACAATTGCAAGTCCACTCAGGCTTTATTTATGGGGTCTCCCTTGTGGCCTAGGGGTTAAGAGTCAGCATTAATACCACCTCAGCCTGAGTTTGATCCCTGTCAGGGAATTGACCCACATATGGTGCAGCAGACCTCTCCTGTCTCGCCCGCTGCTCCCCTCAGCAGTGTATTTCCATAAATCCACCTGCTCTGCTCCTAGTATCCACTGTTTCAGCCTTCACTGGGGTTTATTTAACAAACATGGACAACGAAGAGTTTCTAAGGCCACAGGTGGCTGACTATCTCACCCCAGATAATGTCCAGAGCTCTCAAACAAAGATGGTGCTATCAACTAGGGCCTGGGGCTCATGGCACACTGGCAAGCAGCAGGCCAGGATCCAACTCACCAGAGCTGGAGATGAGGCAGGCCAAGGCAGGTGTGGCCAGTCTGGCCTCTGTGAAGCTCCTTAGCTTCTCTGCAAAGCTTTTCGACTACTCTTTTTTTGGAGGTCAGTGGCTGGATACCTCTTCTTCCTTCTTCGGAGTCAGGAACAGAGAGTCCATTTGTCAGAGAATCTGAGTCTCTTCTGAAGTCAGGAACAGAGTTTGAGAGAGTCCTGAGCTGGCTCCTAACCTGCCTTATATTCTTGTTCAGCAACCCGTTCCACTCCCACAACTCTGATTGAACTGTTTTCAAACCTATGATTGATTGAAACATTTACCAATCAGCTCAGCGCTGCACATGATTGGTCCATTCCACCACCCAGGCACAAAATCCATGGGCCTCTCCACTGCCTGCAGAAGGAGGAAGCCACAGCTCTGCAGCAGCCCCAGTGGGGTTCTGTGCTCCTCCAAGCAGTCCTGACCCAGGGCTGCATGCCCTGGGGCAGCATGGAACGGGAACCACTGTCACCCATTCTGGCCTCTGCCTGCAGCCTGAGTTCCAGCGGTGCCACTGGTGGCAGGCAGTACAATGCTTGTCACCCACTGCTCCTGCACTGCCTGAAAGCAGCTTCTAGGGCCGGGGGCAAACTGCCACCTCTGCTCCAAGGGCTGGCTCCCACCACTTAGGCAGGTCCAAAGAAAGTGCAATCTCGCCCTGCAATCTTGCTCCACTAGCCGTGGGGCTGGGGAAAGGCTCTTAACCATCAGTGAATAAGTCCACAAATTAGACTTATTTTTCAGACTCTAATCTTTCTAATCAGTCAAATGTATACATTGCCCAGATTTCTTAGTGAAACATTGTGAAAGTCCACATTACTCTAACTAGAGCAGCAAAGTGTAACATACTTCACCATACCTCACTCCCTTCCTGGCTTTCTCCCTGTTTCTCCAGTACCAGGTCTACTCTGCCTGAAAGGGTTTCTTCCATTTTTCCTGGCAGCAGACAGGCAGCAGATAAACCAAACCTGTTACACAAGAACAATTATCAATGCCCCAGAGAACTGTGATCTGGCCATGTCATAGATACCCCAGGGCAGTGGTTCTCAACTAGGGGTGACTTGTTCCCTAGGGGATGTTTGAGAACTCTTCAGCCATAATAGCTTTGGGGGGAATTATTAACATTTAGTGAATGTAGGCCAGAGATGATGGCAAACATCCTACAATGCACAGGCCAGCCCCCTACAGTCTAGAATTATCCAGCCTCAGATGTCAGTCATTGAGAAACCCTGCCCTAGAGTCTTACTACCCAACGGATGGCCAGTAGGTCACCAACATGGACATCCCTTGGTAATTTGTTAGAAATACAAAATCTCAGATCCAACCCAAATCCCAGGTTGAGACACAGATGAATAACCCCTGTGTTATTCAGCATAAGCTAGTGTAGGGTTGGAAATCTCTTCCTACAAAGAACTATATAGTCAATATTGTAGGTTGTGAGGGCCACTCAGCTGCAACTATTTAACTAGGCCTTTGTAGTATGAAAGTCACTCTATGTGTAAATAATGGGTGTGCTTCAATCATTTGGCTGGCATTAGTTTTTTGACCCGGGGTGGGGGGGTTGGGGTCGGGAGGCATCATGCTCTGGAAACACTCCCCTGGCCTCCAAATAACAGAGATTATTTCTTGCACTCACTGTGCATCTATCACAGGTTGGCTGAAGGCTTGTCCCAGGGTCCTAGTCTCCACCATCACTGGTCAGCTTTCACTGGTCAGTAGAGAGAGGAGGATGCATGCACACATTGCATGTGTGGGGCACAGGCCTGTGTTTGATGCCTACCACCTCCACCTGGAAGTGCTGCCCACCTCTCCCTATTTATTGCCCAAAATAAGTCATGTGGCTGTGCCTAATTTTAAGTAGGTAGAAATATATATACCTAAAATTGTGATTCCCAGTGACACTCAGGTCTCCCCTGGGCAGAAATCCCAGCCTTCTCTCCATTCACCCCATTGATGAGTTCCAGCAAGTATTTGAATGAACTTGAGCAGAATTGCATTTGGGGTTAGGCATGGCCCACTTAATTATAAATTCAGCTCCTCGTGCCTTCTGGAAGGAGTAACAGTAAAAACAGAGATGGATTTTATTGTTTGTTCTTTGCCAGGCACCTGAGCACTCATTCTTTTCTGTTTTCACAGGAACCCCAGAAGGTGGGCATCATCTGCTTTCCAGATAAGAAACTGAGACAGAGAGATGTGACTTACCCATGGAAGCCAGCTGATCATAGAGTTGGCTTCACAAAGTCTTTCTGATCTCAAAGTCTATACACATTTTAACATCGTCACAATGAGATATTTTTTGAGCACTTACCAGGTGCCAGGCATTATATATACCCTTTTTTAAATTTTTTTTTGCTTTGATATCATTAGCTCTACTTCACTGATCAGTGGTTAAGTAATATGTCCAAGGTCACACATTCAGTGATAGAGTCAAGTTTCCAGCCTGTACCCACTGACTCCTAAGCCTGTGCTTCTGACAGTATCTTGTGCTAGAACATCCATCTTGTACCTGACCAAAGGGCTCTGTGTGTGCCCCATTCATATGGTAGGGCCTTACCACTTCCGTGGGCATCAGCTGACTTCCTATTGCCAGAATCTGCATCTCTACTTGAAGGCTTTCTCTGAAACCATATGGGGGGCTGCTCTGTGCTCTCATGGAAGGTCAACAGAGCCAAGAACTCAGCACCACATGTTCGGCACCCACCCCAGCGAGGCTGTCAACCAAAGGCTGCTGAGATGGGTGTATGGATACCCCAGTTCCCTTGCCACTTTGGGGCATGTGCTGGATGTGAGTTCCCAGAGCTCCTACTGGGATGAAACTCTACTCGCCACCCACCCCCCAAAAAAGCAGAAGAATTAATCATGTGCCCATTATTGGCCACCAGCTTAGATTGTCAGACTTGCCAAATAAAAATCATAGAACTTCCTGTTAAATTTTAATTTCAGATAAAGCATACCTATTTCAGTATAAGTCTTCCCCAGGCAATATTTGGGACATATATTAAAACATAATTTGTACTTATCTGAAAAATATTGCATAGGACATGCTTCTATTAAAAATTTACTCATCATCTATCTGAAATTCAGAATTATCTGGGGTCCTATATTTTATCTGGCAACTCGACTGCCATCCCTCTCTTGTGACATAGCCCATTTTCCTACCTCCATCTCCCATATAAATGGCCCACAATTAACTCTTTGTCTCAAAGATTTGGGCTAGTTGGACCTCACTCTAAGATCTAGGTAGCAGAGTGAGGAGCCAAATATGTCTGCACACAGCAGAGATTTTACTGATGGTTTAAGGAACACTTGTACTCACTGGGAAAGAGGACGGAGGGGCCTCCAGCCAACCTCCATAACCATTGTGCCTAAAGAGATCTGGAGAAGAGAAATTTCCTCCTATGTTGCCACTGCAATCATTGCTTTCAGCCTAGGTATGTAGGAACCTGTGTCTTTCTGTGTACTCTGCCTTACCTTACCACTGAACGATGCAGACATTTCTAGACACCTTTTATCTAGATGCCTTTCTCTGTGTTCAGCATCAATAGATCAGACAAATATTCAGGACAGCATGGACCAGATACTGCTGTTTCTGAACAGCAACCCACCCTCCAGCTTTCTTGTAATATTTGATCTTCATTCACCTCCGTAAGAGCAGCTGTGTGCATAGGAGAGACCCATGCTATCCCCAGAGTATTGCTCTTATTCAGTCAACCACGGTAATTTCATTACTTTCACCAGTAAGTGGTCTATAAATGGATATGAGATGCAAAGCTGGCCGGGGAACAAGGAGGGATACTGGAAATGCTTCCTTGCTCATGAAAGAGACATGTAGTAGATCCTGGGTGTGCCTCCCAGCTATCCCTTCCAGACTGAGGCTCTCATCTCCCTCCTTCCAGAGATCCTTGTCGAAGCTTACGTCTCCTCCCCAAGGTCAGCCAGATCTAGTGTCTGGTCACTACAGGGGCACAAGTTTCCCCCCTTACCTTTACTTGGGGAGACCTAAAGGCCTAGCCAACTCCAAAGAGCCTGTGGGGTCAGCTATAGCCACTGCTGCAAGGACATTCCCGCTGACCACTCCCTCTGGCCAGTTCTGTCTCCCCCATCCCTGTCAGCCCTGTCCTCAGAACACTCCCAGTAACCTCCATGCATACAAACCTCCTTCTTTCAGGGAGGTACTCTAGGCCAGCATGGTTCCTTTTGCACTGAAAGACTTGGCTTTCTTCACATGATGTCACACCAGTCATTTGGGTTCTCCTCACAGACCACAAAGACAGTCAATGCTAAGAGGATAAGTGAGCAAAAAGACTGTGAGAACCTGGGTTTTTCCATGATGTCACTGAGCCACTAAATTAAGCAACTCTAGAACAGCTCTATTTCCAGGTCTGATTATGACAGCTAATAAATCTTCCTTGTCATAATGATTTTTTTAGTTGGGTTTGCCCACATGAGATACTTGAATGTGAACTCAGAGACCCAATCAATCAGAATCTGCTGCTGGGCAGGGAGTAAAATGAGTTGTAGCCAAACTCATTTTAAATTATATTCTACATGGGGCCTCCCCGGTGGTGCAGCAGGTTGGGCACGTTGCTGTGGGGCTGTTTGCAGCCTCTGCAGCGTGGGTTCAATCCCGGCTGGCGAGGATCCCACATGGTGCGGCAGACCTCTCCTGTCATGCCCGCTGCTCCCCTCAGCAGTGTGTTTCTGTCGTCTGCCTGTTCTGCTCCCTGCTCTGCCTCTGGTGGGTTCTCTCACTCTCCTGCGCCTCTGGCCTGTACCCCAGCTCTTGTATAAAAATAAATAAGTCTTTAAAAAATAAATTATATACTACATATCAGCAGAAGGCAAGGGAAGTATTCCAAGACAATGAAGAAATGCTGCCCACAATAGCTTGGGCTCCTGAACTCCGACACTTAGCAAACAGCCAGGGCACTCCTGCAGCTCCAGATGATACCCCCACCCCAGTCACAGTGTGCCCCCCACTGCTTCATGCCACTGTTGCCTGGAGAAGCCAGAGTAAAAAGAAGTGGGCAATTCTTGCCCAGCTCTAGGAAAAAGGAAATCTCCAAGTGATCCCACTACACCTTGTAATTCACGGACCCCAATTTCTTTAAAACTGGGTACAGCCATTTTATTAACTGACCATAGCACTTCACTTTTTTTTTCCTGATTGGAAGGAAAATCATTAAACATAGTTCACAGGAAAATGTAATAATTGGGGCCTCCCTGGTGGCACAGGGGTTAAAATCTCAGTGCTATCAAGTTATCACCAGCCACTGTGGCATGAGTTTGATCCCTGGCCTGTGAGCTAATCCACAAGGTGCAGCAGATCTCAAAAGGAACTCCTGAGATCTCATGAACTGGGGATTTAGTTGAGTGATTTCCTCATATAAAAGGGGCAAAACTACATATTTTTGATCACCCTATAGTATTTCGTAGTATTTTAGTAAAATACATAGAATTTTAGTATCACTTGGGGTGATTTAGCCTTTCTTGCCCTGACGTGCTTCTCTGCTTCTTTCTTACAAGTCACAAGAAAAAGAGAAAACAAAAAAACAAAAAACAAAAACAAGGCATGACTGGAGCTGCTTGAGAGCTGGAATCAGAGCCCAGCCTTTGATCTAAAGAACTTGGCTGCAGAGGACGCGATGGTGCTGGGCTCAGGGGAGAGAGGAGAGCCATGAGCAGCTGCACTAGATATCCCAGTTTCCCCTCAACCTGCTGCTGCTGGGCCAGGCATCTTCCTGGTCTGCAACATTAGTGCAGGACCAGCTGGTGACCAGCTGTGACAGTGACAGTGAGCTGCCCCGTTGCCCCGGCCTAAGCACCCTGGCCGGCTGAGCTGCCTGCTTCCCATAGGCTTTGTTACATCAAGGGCCGGGTATTCCAAGCGGCCAAAGGCTGCAAGGTCTATGGTCCCGAGGGGTCTCACAGGAATTTTGCCAGAAGAGACACATCCAGGAACCCTCAGCCACATTCTGTTGTTCTGTTTGCATAAGGAGGCACTGAAGACCCTTCTGACCTGACCCCTGCCCAGCAGGAAATTCTGATCTACTGGGTTTCTCAGTTCACATTCAAGTGTCACCACGTGGACAAAGTACTAGAGCCGAGGAGAAGCCACCACAGGCTCAGAGGGAGAAGAACCCAAAGACGAGAATGTTCAGGGAGAGGATGATAAAAGCAGTCAGTGTAATCGCATCTATTCTTGTACATTTCTGAATCATTGTAACACTCTGGTCTGTCTCTAAAACATGGTGATGTCAATGTTTAGAAAGTTTTTAACTTGCTGTAAATTTTTAAAATGACATCAGTAGTGATACTGGTAAAATTAACTTGTCTTAGAAAGGCTATGTTTGTGTGTGTCTCAGAAGTGTACTGCAGTGCTGTGATACAATGTGTTATTGTTGTTCCTCTATTTGTAGTTAGTATAGGTTGAACATGAATTTTTTTTTTCTAAGAGACAGACAGAACTTGGGTATTTCCCCTAAAGAGGTAAAAAATGTTCATTGTGTCCCTTAAGTACCAAGAACAAAAGATGAATTTTTTGTCATAATGTTCTCTAAGGACTGCAAATCCCTTATTTCTCAATTGACTTAACTGCATGATTTTTGTTTTATCTACTTTGAAAGCAAATTTGCAGTATTCTACAGGCTTAGGTGTTGATTCAAGAGAGAAGTCCAGGAACAATGACATCTCAAAGCTGGGCTCACTTGGAAGAAATATATTTACTGTGTTTCTAACCTGCTCCATCCTTTGGAGACACAGATGCCCTCTGAACACAGAAATTTACAGTGAGGATTAAAACAGGATCTGAACACTCAAAAGAAAGGTTTGGGGAGAAATCAACTGACTAGCCTAAAAGCCTAAATATATGAAGAAATTTGCTGAAGGTCTTCCCAACCCCCTGTTCCTGGTGGGACAATGGCTATTTGATGCCATTTGACATGAGAGAGGAACCTGTAAAACAGGGGTGGGGGACAGCTGTTAGGTTTCCCAGGAGTTTTCACCCCTGAGGAAGGCTACACATCCCTAGCCTCATGGTTTTTAAAGGGGGGTTTTGTTGTTTTTTTTTTTTTAAGGTTTATTTATTTATGCATACAAGAACTGGGGTACAGTCCAGATGTGTGGGGTGTGAGAGGATTCACCAGAGACAGAGAGGGGAGCAGAACAGGCAGATCGACTGAAATACACTGCTGAAGGGAGCAGCGGATGAGACAGGAGAGGTCTGCTGTGCCATGGGGTAGCGCCCTGGCTGACTGGGGATTGAACTTGTGCTGCAGAGGTTGCAGATAGCTTCACAGTGCTGTGCTAAACCCTTTGTGCCACCAGGGAGGCCCTTCGATACATTTGTAAAGTGACAGTTATTCTGTTGTTACAAAATTATAGCCAATGCCAGAGTACTAGTCAAGTCTCTAGGTCTTTGACATTGGTCTCTAGTTAACAAAAACTTCACTTAAGTAGATTGTACAGTTGTATGAATTTGTAAGTATTATATAATCAATTAATGAGATTTCAAACTCTTATAATGAAACAATCAATTACTTTTTTTTTAAGATTCATTTATTTATTTATACAAGCACTGGGTACAGTCAGAAGCATGAGTGGGTGAGAGAATTCATTAGAGCCAGAGTGGAGAGCAGAACAGGCAGACTGATGAAGTACACTGCTGAGGGGAGCAGCGGGCAGCAGGAGAGGTCTGCGCGCCATGTGGGACCCTCGCCTGGCGGCTGGGGATCGAACCGGCACTGCAGAGGCTGAGGGCAGCTTCGCAACCCAGCACTCAACCACTGCGCCACCGGGGAAGCCCTACATTTTCTTTTTTAAGATTTTTTAAAATCTATTTATGTATACAAGAACCAGAGTGTAGGCCAGAGGTGTAGGGGGTGAGAGGATTCACCAGAAATAGAGTGGGGAGCAGAATAGGAATAATCTACTGAAATATACTGCAGAGGGGAGCAGTGGGTGAGATAGGAGAGGTCTGCTGCGCCATGTGGTTTAGCTCCCTGGCCAGGGATTAAACTCATGCCACAGTGGCTGGTGATAGCTTGATAGTGCTGAGACTTTAACCCCTGTGCCACCAGGGAGGCCCCAGTTATTATATTTTCCTGTGAACTATGTTTAATGGTTTCCTTCCAATCAGAAAATAAAGTGAAGTGCTGTGGTCAGTTAATAAAATGGCTGTATCCAGTTTTAAAGAAATTGGAGTCCATGAATGACAAGGTGTAGTGGGATCACTTGGAGATTTCCTTTTTCTTAGAGCTGGGCAAGAATTGCCCACTTCTTTTATTCAGGGTACCCTTGACACACAAGCTGTCATTGGGGAGCTAAAGATCAGACAATCTGCATTAGGAAGTTGTTAAGGACTGTGTGTTTATGTCACACACGCCCCAAATTCCTATTCTGAAGCCTGAATTCCCAAGGTGATGATATTTGGCTGTTCGGCCTTTGGGAGGTAATCAGATCAAGAGGATGGAGCCCTCATGGTGGAATTAGAGTCCTTAGAGAGAACTTGCTTCCCTCCCCTCTCTCTCTCTCTCTCTCTTTCTCTCTCTCTCTCTCACACACACACACACGCACACACGCATGTGAGCTCAAGTGAGAAGTCAGAACTGTCTACAAGTCAGGAAGTGGGCTCTCACCAGACCCCCAGATTTGCCAGCACTTTGATCTTGGGCTTCTCAGCCTCCAGCAATGTGAGAAATAAATGTTTATTGTTTATGACACCCAGCCTGTGGCACTTTTGTTACGCCAGTCTGAACTGAGTGAGGCAGGAGATTAACACACAACTTGAGCACATAGCCTCATGAATCTGAGTCTTTATTGCCACCAGTTCTGTAGAAGATTGGGAGTTAACATCTGATAACTGGGCTCTGGAATCAAGGATTAAATTCTAGACCCTAGGCAAGTTATTTAACTATTCTATACTTGTTTCAACATCTATAAAATGGGAAAAACCAAGAGTACCAAACAGCATAGACTAACTTAGGCTGCAGTAACAGACAACCCTGAAATCACAGTGGCTTGCCACAATGGAGGTTTGTTGCTTACTCCAGTCCTGGAGGACGACTCTGAAACCCTAAGGGTGGAAGGAGCCCAGGTCCCTGGATAACTGAGTGGGAGAGACCCCACTTCCACTTCCACCATGTTGACCACCATGGACTGCGACCTGCGTCATGGTTAAGCCTTTATTACATTGAGCCACTGAGATGGGACTGTTGCAATAGTGAGCCTTTCTTAACCTACACAACAAGTTATGTCATCGTTCTTTCTCACAAAGAGCAAACTGAGGGTGTGTTTGTTGGAAAATTTACTGAAAACATTTACAGTGCATATCACAGCTCCCAGAAGAAAGAGAAGAGAGGCTCCATCTCCCAGGCTGGGAAGCAGGAATCCTTTATCTCCTCTCTCTAAGGACAGCACATCATGTTCTGTGGCTCCAGTGACAAGTAGATGAAATTCTATCACTTGTCTTATGGGAGCCCTCAGAAGTGACTGATTTAACTCCTGAGGCCTCTTTAGAAGGAGAATGCTCTGCTTTCTCGGCAGCTCCTCCCTTTGCTCAGCCTGTTTCCACGAAGCAAGACAGTCAGTCACACTCAAACCAGTTAGGCTGGAAGCTGATATTCTTTTATTGATTCTTCCCCAGTTTGGTTGACTGAATTGAAGAGCTATTTATTAGAGCTCAGAAATGATACTTTTTTACATGACATGGCCTTGGTCCCATGTCCTGGAAATCCCTTCATCCCAAAGGCAGCAAAGTAGGCAGATGCCCACATCCCAAGAGGCAGGACATACCAGTACCTGATGATACAGCAATAACTGGTGATGACACCTGACTCACCGAGTGCCTAAAAATGATCAATGAGGTGATAACTAAAATGCTGGGCAGCATTTTAGTAGATCCTCCCACTCTTATCTTTTCTTCTATGGAACACATTTTGGAATCTTCAAGCCACTACTCTCTTTAAATCATTGAAATTGGGGCCTTCCTGGTGGGACAGGGATTAAAGTCTCAGTGTTACCAGCCACTGGGCAAGAGTTCAATTCCCAGCCAGGGAGCTAACCCACATGGCACAGCAGACCTCTCCTGTCTTACCCATTGCTCCCCTCAGCAGTGTATCTCAGAAGATCCCCCTATTCTGCTCCCCACTCTGTCTCTGGTGAATCCTCCCACTCCCCACACCTCTGGTCTACATCCCAATTCTTGTATGTGTAAATAAAAATAAATCTTTAAATCATTAAAATTAACCTCACCATCTTATTGCTTCCCACTGACTTTTTGTTTGAAACTTGCAGTGGAAATAAGTTTTCAGGGAGGAGTCACTGTGGACCTGGCTGAATCTGTATACCACCTGAAAGGAAAAAGAGGGTCCTTTGGTAACCCTAAGTCCCCAAGCTCTACCCCGCATTCGTAGAACAGGGAAAAACTCAGGGGCTGGCTAGTTGACCATTCCACACCCTTCTGTCATATCTGAAACAAATTTTCAGATTACTTTGTATGTCAGGATTGCAAATAGATGGCATACACCTCTTACTCTCCAGTCCTATACCTGTGCCAGACATCACTAATCTATTGCAGCACTATTTCCCACTGAACTCAGACAAGCCAACAGAATCCTTCCCCACACAGCACTCTGACAGGTACCACCAATCAATGAGTGATGTCACACAAGTAAAAGCCTATTTGCCAAACCATAGACATTCCTCTATGAATGGCATGGCCGTAGAGGACAACCAGACAGAGAGACACATTAACGAAGAAACCAACATGGATCATTGAACTGCCAAAAGCATACAAGAATCCACTGTATGAGTGCTAACAAAATCTGGATGAAATGATGCAATCAGTCATGGAATCCAGGTTTGCAGGGCTATATTCCAAAGCACAATTCCTGAACTTTCTATGTACAGGTTTGCTGGGCACTTTCTTCCCTACAACATGGTGATTTTATCTGGAGAGTGAACAAGCACGCAGAGGGGGTTATCGTTTTCACACAGTTCCAGGCATCGTCAGCCAATCCCCTAACTAAACGTGGGTGTCAGCAAGGCCAGTTACCCAGAGCTCATCCTACCTCCAGAACTGTTAACAAGACAATGACATATAGTACAGGGTGTTAAATCTTCCAAGGCAGGCATCCTTGTCTTCGGTGAATGTCCATGAATCAGCTAAACAGGATATGCTCAGATGTTTAAAATGGCTGTGTATTTATTTATATGTGAATGACCAGTTGAGTATTTCTGCCAGTTACCTTTATGGGTTTTATGAGATTTGGATAACGATTATTTATTGCCCATACTATTTCCCACTTACAATGGATCTTTGTTCAACATTTCAAGACATTTCCAATGTTTTCTGTTGGTCTCTCTGGCATGAATAAAGGGATCTTTTTTCTTTGGGTTTCTGCAAGGAACTCATGCAAAGCTAATTTGGATGATAAAATGATACCATTTCAAACATCTTCATGCATGGATTATATTATTTGAACCTTTTCATAGGAAGAGATTAATCATGTGGTTTGCATCATCAACCTTATAATTTTAGTAACAAGGCTGTTCAGATGAAGAATCAAAATATATCTTTTACAACAGAATACGTTACATGATGTAAAGTATCTTCTGTTCTTACTATTGGCCTGTGCTTATGTCATGTGGGATCAGAGACGTGAGTTTGTTTCCAGAATGGGTGAGGTATACCCAAGTTGAAACTATACCAACTTATAATATAACTGCTGTTGACTACAATATTAATAGCTCCTATTCATTCAAAACCCACTATGTTCCAAATGTGCAAAATCTCACAAGCCAGAGAAGAACCAGTATCCTCTATTTTCCAATGAGGAAACTGAGATCAACATTGGCAGGTAACATCCCACAACCCCCCTGGCTGTTACATAGTTGAGCACATTGACCAGATGCCAAAGTTTGGCCTTCTCCAAGTGTCCTCTGCTGTTCTTATGCCCATGTCTTCAAGATATCCTACTCTGCCAAATTATTTTATGTGGTCAAATCCATGAGAAAAAAAAAAATCAAGCTGGCTGCCAAATACTATGTAGTCAAAACAAAATTGCTCATTGACTGAAACTCTTATTTTCCAGCCTCCTCTTATGGTTTTAGGCGGTGTAATCCCAATTATGGAGACAGTGACCCACTGGTGTTAAGGGTCCCAGGGACTGAGTCATCCTCTCAGAGGAGCCAGGCGACAGAGCGCACCTCTGCCTTCCTTTCTGCCAAGCATACAAGTCTCCCCTGAGGACATCAAGCCCAACTGGATCCCTTTCAAACAGTTAGGACAGCCTCACTGCCCCCTCACATTAATCCTGACACTTACCACAAACCACATGGCAGCCTTGATGGTCCTTTGCAAGCCCAGACAATACAGTGTTGCAGATTAGATGTGTATGATCTCATTTTATTCTCCCCACTTTTCTGGAGGTAAGAAAGGCTTCAACCCATTTTCACACTAGGAGGCTAAGTTTCAATTTTGCACATCCAAAGTCACATACAAGTAGGTGACAGACCTGGGTACTGGCCTACAGGCTACTTAAACTTTCGTTTTTGGAAACAGAGAGCCTTTTCCAAAGGGGCAAAGCAACATCCCCCTCCCCCAAGATCAAACCCATAGGTAGTCTCAGAGTTAGGTTGACAACCAGGCTCTTTCCTTATTCTAAAACA
This sequence comes from Talpa occidentalis, assembly GCF_014898055.3. NCBI lineage: Eukaryota > Metazoa > Chordata > Mammalia > Eulipotyphla > Talpidae > Talpa > Talpa occidentalis. The sequence continues at coordinate 53,868,062 of NW_023600993.1, forward strand.
TTCTCCACTATGCCATAATCCACATTTTCCTCTCCCAATATGTTCCCTAGGCACAGATTATTAGCCTGCTATATACCAGGAACACTGCTATATGCTGACAGGAAAAAGCAACAACATAAAATAAGTTAGAAAGAATGCCTGGCTTCTGCTCTAGGAAATCAGGAGTCAGGTACCCTGTAGTGGACTCTGATGCTTTGACCAACTACCTTTGTGAACTTGGGCAGATTACTTCAGCCATCCAGCCTTGGTTTCTTTACTAACAAAATGGGATAATGTTAGTACTGGCTTTATAAGATTACTGTAAGGATTTTTTAAAAAGATAACTAATGTATATATTTATATATATATATTAAGATTTATTTTTATTTATACAAGAACAGGGGCACAGGCCAGAGGCAGGGGAGGGTGAGAGAATTAACCAGAGACAGCATGGGGAGCAGAACAGGCAGATTGACCAAAATACACTGCTGATGGGAGCAGCGGACAAGACAGAAGAGATCTATCCCGCCATGTGGGTTTCTCCCTGGCCAGATAGGAATCTAATCCATGCTGCAGAGGTTGCAGACAGCTTCACAGCGCTGTGCTCAACCCACTGTGCCACTGGGGAGGCCCCACTAATGTATATTTAAATGGAGTAAGGTATGTTCAATGCCTGCTACATTCTCTGGATGTTTGCAAGTTTTCAAAAAATGGCAGCCTCTATTTTGTCTTTGCCAGCACATCAAAATGTACACAGAATTACACAAGTTGGCATCCAAGTGCTAATGTAGATTTACAAAGGGGGAATTCTAAAGGAGAGAATTGAGATATGATTGGAACATTCTGGACGCTTTCATGGTATGGACTGATTTTGATCTTGAAAGTTGGATCCAGAGAATTCAAATGATGATTAACAAGCAAAAAAAGTCATCACTTACCATTTCCTATGTAACAGGTCTTGGCATGACATTCTATCTCATAACCTTATATGTTTCCATATTCACATTTAATAGGAAGTAAGAAACAGAAGATCAGAGAGGTGATGTGACTTTACTAAGGCCACACAGCCACAAAACAGTCCAATTCTCAGGCCTGCTCTTCTCTTCTCTGTCAAGGTCACTGGAGATAACCCACAGAGCAGCCTAGTGGGAAAAGCCATATTTCTGTCTGACGGAGAATGGAGAATACTTAATACTGTGGATGGCATCCAGATGGTGTCTGGTCTATGGTCAGAATTCAGGAGGTCTAGGAACTTGGGCAGATATAGAAACGCATCTTCTTTTCATTATCAGTTACCTGAAATTTAGCATCTTGTCGATTTTGAATCTAGACTGTAAACCACAGTATTATAAGGAATGACTGTGGCTTCTTCACCAATTGATCTATTGGCCAATGTCCTATAGTAACAAAGGATATAATCTTGCTCCAAAACAGAAGTTTTCTCTGTTATGCCCACTGCCCACTTTCAACATAACTTACCACTCTGTGTCTTGATTGCTTGTTTACTTGATCAACTCACTTCCTGGAATGGAGCACCTGTGAAGCCAGGAGCTCTCTCATTCATCTTTGAACATGAATCTGAGTATTTGATCAGATCCTGGCAAGAAGCAGGGACTGACTAAATACGTGTTGCCCACAGTAGGCAGCCTGCCACAATGGGTGACCCCACTTCTGTTCATTCATGACCTTTGAGTATCATTAAACAAACAGAATGTGGCAAAATGACCAGCTATCCCTTCCAATATCAGTTTAGGAAAGCCTGTGACTTCTGTTGGCACTCTCTGTGGCGCTTCTCACAAGCATGGCTACCTAGCAAGGAACACAGGGTGGCCTTTGGCCAGCAGTCACTGGGGAAGGGAGGCTTTCAGTCCAATGGCCCACAAGGAATCCTACCAGAGGCCACTGGGTGACTTGGAGGTAGAACCTGTCCCAGTTGAGCCCTCAGATGGAACAGACTCTGGACCCACATCTTCCTTACAGCCTGTGAGAGACTCGGAGCTAGGGGTTCCAGCCGAGCCATGCCAGATTCCTGATGCGCACAGAAGCTATGGCAAAAGACATATGCATATTTTAAAACTACTTAATTTGGGGGAAGTTTGGTATATAGGAATAGATAACCAACATGTTATCTATGAGAATAAAGAAGAAAGGGGAGAAAACATGAAGTGAAATAAAGGGCAGAAGGGCAGAATGTAGGGTCCTCTGCTGACCTCTCCCCTCTGATGGTAATCTGGGGGTCATATCACACTCCTTGACACCATACATTATACCCTCAATGCCAGCAACTGTGGGCAGAGTCTTATCTGCGCTGGTGCATGCCCCACGGACTATTTAAACTTTCCTACCATTGTCATGCCAATGCTCAGTGATTCGCATCAAAGTTTCATTGTAACCAATTGCCTTCCTTCAATAGGATCGAGGCCAAAATTGGTCAATGTTTTTTTAATGCTCATGTAATGACTCTAAGCCTATCCGGTGAATTTCACAAAATCCATTCATTCCATTATCATCCACCTTACTCCCAATTGGCAATGGGACATCTGGTTCGCAAAATGATGTGGACATGATCGTTGGCCTCTGCCATCTGTCCTCATCCAGGCCCGGGTAGGACCTCATCCACCTTCTGGGAACCTGGATTTATATAGACCTACTTCATCCATGCCCGGCTTTTGCAATGCTCCACTCTTGGACCACAAAGTTATTGTGTAGCTGCCAAAAGGCTTTTGAGTAAGAGTGGCAGTGCCAGCAAAGAGCCTCCCCTCTCTCCCCAGGAGAACTTACAGAGTCACCACCTCCTCCAGGTTCCCAGAAGGTGGATGGGGTGGGGTCCTAGCCCAGCCTGGGTGAGGAGGGAAGGAGAAAGGGAGGGAGGGAAGGAGGAAGGAAGGAAGCAAATAAATCAGTGGGGCCTTCTCCCACTAGAGATAGCACTTGCCTTTTGGCATGTAGTGATGCATTCTCATCACCTTGTTTCTTGCATTCTAATGCTCCAGACATGGTAATGCATGCTATATCATATTGAATGCATACATTGATTTCTCTTCAACATCAAATTTACTGAGTTATAGTTCACACACAATAAAAGCACCCCACTAATCGCACATTTCAATGAGCTTGATACTTTAACCCCCTGTGGAATCATGACCACAATGAAGACATGGAACATATATATTGTTCCCAAAAGTTCCCTGGTGCCTCACCCCAAAGCATTTCCTCCATTCCTATCTCTGGGCAACCAGTGATCTGCTTTCTTTCACTGCAGAATAGATTTGTGTTATCTAGAGTTTCATACGCTTAGAGATGTAAGATATATGTGTTTGTGTCCTGCCTTCAATCAGCATAATGGGCCTGAGATTTATCCGCAGAATCAAATCAAAGGCACTCTGTGTGACAATAGTTCAGTCCTTTTGATGGCTGAAGAGTATTCCTGTCTATTTGTTGTTGTTTTTTTTTTCTTTTCAGTTTTCTTAAAGGCTAATTGATATGCTCATAAAGTATATGAATGGATTAGTTTTAACATATACATACGTACATCCATGATATACACGTAAATTTTTATAAATCAGAGTTATAAAAGGAAAGGAAAGAAGAGGGGGTTGCCAAGGGCTGGGAGAAAGGAAGGAAGGCACTGCCACTCCAATTCAAAAGCCTTTTGGCAGCTAAACAATAACTTTAAGGGCCAGGGGTGGAGCCGTGCAAAAGCTGGGCATGGATGAAGTATATTTACAACCAAGTTCCCAGAAGGTGGATGGGCGGGGTCCTATCCCAGCTTGGGTGAGGAGGGAGAGAGAGAGGGAGGGAGGAAGGAAGGAAAAAAACCAGTGCGGTGAGAAGGGCAAAATGACTCCTTTGTTCAAGTCCTCTCTGAGAATTCTATTGGCTAATTACAGAATTTTTTATGACTTTCCCCAAAATGATATCTTCTCTAAGACAATTTGTTGCCTTGGGAGATCTTTTTAAAAGCAGTCTAACTGAAAACAAAATCAAAATAAAACAAACAAGGCTTAATGGTACCTCACTACAATTTGTATCTGACAGGACTCTCAGGTGCAGTACCATGAACCCAATTCAATCAAGCTTCAGAAGAAAATTGTGGAGACAGAGTGGGATTTATTGACTATGATAAATGAAAAAACCCAAGGGCTTCAGGCATAGCTGTATTCAGGAGCTCAAACAGCATCAGATTCAAGCTCTCTTCCTTTTTTTCTTTCATCCTCAGTTTAACTCTCTCCAACTGGTGCCTGTTGCAGTACTAGATCATTTTTCTCTTGTATCACTCTTGAAACAGAAATCACTTTTTGTGTTTATGTTGGAGGAAATCTAATGCAGAGAATTTGTTAAAAAGGTGATACACAAAGAGAACAAGAAGGTACAACTTCAGCGTGGGGGCTGAAGACTAGCTTGGGAGGTGAGGAGTAGGGTGGGCCTGGAGCCTCTGCCCTCAACAGGGAGGGCAAACTACTCTGGCCTCTCCCTATTTTCACTCTCATTCTCCACTAGTGCCTTCCAATGACCCAACCTAACTGGCAAGTGTGTCCAGTAAAAGCAGCTGCAGGAGATATGGATAAGAGGAGACAGGTTCCAAAGGACAGCACAATCCCCCTGCAAAGAAAGCTTTTTGGTAGTTACAAGAGAGGGCGTGGAACAGTAGTGATTTGTTCAGGGAGAAGATTGGTAGGGAGTGGGGGCGGAAGTAAAGTAGGGAAGTCTCCAAGGCAGAATCAGTGTCCCTACCTCACAATGCTGCAGACTGGCACCCAAGTGACCACCACAAGTGCCCTAGGGTTGGAATGGGGCCACTTAGAAGTGGCACAATTGTAAATGGTCCAACGCACGTGATATCCGCATGGCAGAATGTTAAGTTTGCTATGATCCCAGACTATGGCCAAGGTCTGAAACTTGATCCATTGTCAGACTCTGGGAAGGTGGGAAATAGAATAATACATAGAATAATATAGACAAAGGACTGTTTCTGACCCTTCTGGGAGACTCCTTCATTCCCAAGTCTGAATCTTAGAGCCTGTGGCCCAAGGTCTGGGTGTGAAGAGTGACTGAGAAACTCAGATCCAAGAAATTCGAAAAGCAAACATCTAACCAGTCTTCAGTGGCACACCGCCTGCTGAAGGAAACACTTTGCAACCCAAATGCTGAAGCCAGAGGATTTCCTCCAAGTCTTTTATGATCTCTATAAATTTCAAGAGAGAGAATCGGTGAGCAACTGGGTTCTGTCACTGTCAGGCGCTGATTGAACGTGCCTTTAATGGAGTCTCCAGCAGCCATAAAAATGCATGAAAACGGCCTTCTGGACATTGGCAAGCCTGATAGATGAGCAGTGACACCCAGTAAAAGCCAAACGGGCTGAGCTTGTCCTCTTGCCTGCTGAAGAGAATACATCTTGGTCTCTGAGGATAGAACTTGTGCTGAGAGAAAAGTGTTAGGCATTCTCTATGAAATTACTCCCAGGGAGAACACACACACACACACACACACACACTCTCTCTCTCTCTCTCTCTCTCTCTCTCTCTCTCTCTCTCTCTCTCTCTCTCTCTCTCTCAAGACTAAACACTGGCTTTTACATAAGACATTGTAACCTAGTGGTTAAAAACCAGCACTCAAGTTGGCTAAATAACATCTCTCCCAATATTCATGTCTCTTAGACTCCTCAGTCTGTGACCTTATTTTGCAAGTGGGATCTTGCAGATGTCATTTGACATCACATTCTTAACCCTTGATTTGCTCCTCTACAAATTTGTGGTATTAGTAATGGCACCTGCAGATAAAATGAGCAGACAGTGAGCATATATTATCACATAATGAATGCACATGTGGACTGTTGTTACTGCTTATGAGCAGACGGAAGAGAGGGGATGCTGGGGGAGGAAGAAGAGGGAGGTAGCGAGGAGGAAGGAAGGAGACGGAAGGGAGAGGAGAACCAGCAGCAGCTGGCTAATACCGCCACAGCACAAGGATGGAGAGCTGGTGCAGTAGATGAGTTGCCTTCCTTCTCCATAATCCTCCAGGTATAGTACTTCAGAGGCTCCTTAACTTAAATCTTCTAGAATGGGGGAAATGACTCTCTTTGAGTATGCAGCCCAGAGGATCTGCTGAGGAAGCAATAGGGCCAGCTTGCCCTGAATCCCTTTGTTTCAGTCAAGCGGTGCCTGCTGGGGCAAGCTGGCCAGGAAGTCTAGATGCCCAATTCACCACTCAGAAAAGAGCTCGCACGAAGTACTCTACACAGATACATGGTGCAAAACATTTGGCACACACTAAATTATTGGCATGCTCACTTAATTGGGAACGTATATGGTGTTTGGGAATGTGTATGCCCTCTGCTGGGGGCAGACGAGCTCTCGTGGGAAGATATTCATTGAAAACAAGTTCTCTTGAGGTCATGGCGAGTGAGCGTGACCTATGTCGAGGGGGAAAGGGGTGAGAGCAGCGTGGTGATGGGCGGCAGGGTCAGGATTGGTGAAGCTCCTAGAGGTTGAACAGAGGGAGACGTCAAGGTAGAGGGGAAGGTGGGGTTGCTTTGGGCCCAGAGATTGGCTGGGGCCTCGGAGAGGAGCTCTAATCATGTTGAGTCCCCTTTGAGGGAAGGAGAGGACAGGAGGCCTCCAGCTGGGGCCCTAGGTCAAGGGGTGCCGAGATGAGGGGACGGGGAGAAGCCGTGGTGGGGCAGTGGAGAGGCGGTGATGGAGAGGAGCAGTGAGAGGGTGCTAAGGGGGTCAGTCGGTGGTGGGAAGAAGCAATAAAGGACGTTAAAGGTTGAGACACCTGATTGAGGGATAAGCATGTGAAAGGGCCATCTCTGTGGGCTTGAACATGAAGCAGCCACGTGGAGAGGCTGAGAAGACTCAGGCATGAGAGAAACTGTCCAGACTGAGCTCTGTGGACTGCGCGGAGGATCCTGGGCCTGACCTGTTGAAAGCATACGGATCAGGCACCTAAAGCATATCCATTTGGCCATCCCCTCTGCATCCTGCTGCCCTAAACGGGAAATGGAAGGGTCAGAGAGGCCACCCCAAAACTTGGTTCCAGTACAGGAAGGAGGCTCTGGAGGTATCTGCACTGCCAAAAACTACAACTGAAATCACCAGTACTTGTGGGCACATGGGTTCCCCTTCCAGGAAGGGTACAGCTGCCTGAGGGCAACAGACCCCCTTTCTGGGGTCCTCTCGACTCAAGGACCAGACTGGCACCACCACCTCCTTCAGTGTTTTCATTGACAACACCACAGACCGCTTTCTCTGCATGACCAGCCTAGCAGAAGGGAGCAGGGAAGACTTTCAGGCCAGTGTGGAGGGGGAGAGAATGGGTTCAGAGAAGGGGGTCCTGATCAATGAGACCCCAGAAGCTGAGGACACTGAGGGGGGCCAGAGGATGTGGGACCAAGTCATACCTCTCTGAGAACTCCCTCAGCCCAAGGTAGCCAGGCTGACTGGTGTGAGGTTTGACCTTCTCAAAGTGACCGACAACACACTAGGGCTTTCCAGTCTCTGCAGTCTGCTCGCAGCCTTGTTTTCCCTTGGTTCTCCCCTGGGAGTCTGGGATTCTGAGGTCTGAAGCCACTAAGCTCCCAAAACTAGGGGGAGGGAGTGCACAGCACAGAGACCACCACTCCCAGCCTCGCACCCACCTCTGTCTCTTTGGATTTGCATTGATCGGTCATGAGATGTTGAGATGGTGCTGACAAGTCATGAGCTGAAACCTTGAACCAATCCAGGGGCTGCCCACCTCGCCCTCCTCCAAGGAATGGCCTTTTTGCCCCGCCCCCCTTGCTTCCTTCTCTCAAACAGTTGCTACAGATTGTGCTTTGGCTGGAGTGGTGGGAGGGAAGGGTGACCTTCAGTCTTGGGTAGCGGTGTTTCTTCTTTGGCCTGGCGCCCTGTCCTGGAGGTCCTGAGTGAAGGCTTAGCTCTTTCTCGTATTCTATGCACTACACTGCCCACCTGGCACAGGTCTGTCCACCAGCTTTGGAAGGAGGAGCAAGAACTGTCCAACGAGGAGCAGACAGCAGGTGTCTGCTGTAGCCACTTCCCAGACCTCAGTAGACTCTTGAGGGACACCAGAAGGGCGACTTGATGGTCTCCACTGGCCAAATGGCAGTGGGAAGACAACATTCATCAGTGAGTGTGCCCTGGATTTGTGTACCCCGGGGGTGAAAATCCCAGTGGGTAGCTTTGAGAGCAGCAATGGGAGGCTACTCCGGGTCATGCAGGTACAGTTCGCTGTGGGGTGACTAGAAGAGCAACTGGACAAGTACGACGAGTGGGCTGACTACTTTGAAGACCTGTCCCTCTATTTCATGACTCTCCATGGGCAACAGAGTATCAGGACTGCAGGATACAATGCCACATGCAGTATATGCCTATGACACTTGTCGTGTGGTTGCCAACGATCACAGTTCATGATGAGTGGTGAGCAGCTGTCATCACACAGGATTGCAGCTCGAGACTACATTGCCAGAGTCTCTCACAAGTTTGCAGCAGACAATGGCTGTCACATGACACTGGGCTTCATCCTTGAAAGGAGCTGGATGATAAGGAACTGCAGGTGGCATCCGGATTTGCCTCAGCCAAAGCAAGCTGGGAAACTGACATTGTTCTAATCCTACAGGGTGAGAAGTTGGTGACTGGGACAGGAAAACAGTATCTACAATTGTTCAAGAACTGCTTTGAGTTCAACAAAAGCTCTCTCACCTTCTCCATAGCCCCAAGAGTAAGACCCAGCTCAAGAAGATAAAAAATGACAATGGGCCTATGGCCAAAAAACCCTCTTCTGGCAAAAAGGGTGTCATAACCCAGAACTCTGAGAACTGCTCAGGCCCTAATTGCAAGACCCCTCGAGGCCTTCACAGTGAAGGCAGTTTGGATCTGCATACTGAAATGACCTCAACAAGGCAAGCAAGACACCAATTCTTTCTTGGCCCTCTGCTGGGGCTGTCTCTGCGTGTGGTCCTGAACTTAATGACCCTTTTCAGTCTGAGGGGACCAGCCTAGGGCGGGGCCCACAGTGAGAGAATGCAGTGGAGCAGCTACTTGGGAACCTATTATGTGCCAGGCTTTGTTCTAGGTCCTGAAAGTATAGCACTGACAGCCTTGTCAGTGAGGTCCCTGCTTCCATGGAACCTGCAGTCTATGAGGGAGACAAGAGAAGCGACTATCTAATTTTAGATACCAGAAAATGCTATCGAGAAAATAGAACAGTCGTGCAGTATGCCTTTAGATTAAGGTCTGAGAAGGTATCACTGAGCAGAGGGCATATGCCACGTGAACATCTGGAGAAAGAGGGAAAGTGAGTGCAGCGGCCCTGAGGAGGGAGTGAGCTCTAAGCTAGAGATCAGGACCCCTGAACCTGGACAGGAATAGGGGACACCTTGCCAAACTCCCCCCGAGGCTTCTAGACCCACAGGGGGCTATGATGGGTAGCAGGCTCCTCTGCTCGCCTCCCTGTGGAGACTACCATGGAGTAACACTCACTGGCATGGGACCTTAGGTGCTTGCCCTGTAAAATCAGGACCACCAAGGGGAGAGGCTGCTCAGGGAGCCATGGGAGGAAGCTATGAACTAGAGTTCCTGTACCTGCACACCAGCCACATGGGATGCTGTTTCCACTGCAGGACAGGGTGCAAGCATACTGTTTTTAGAGACTTTTCCAGTTTAAAAAAAAATTTCCACAAAAAAGAAAAGAGATTATCTTCAAGAGAAAGTGTGCTTTTCTAAAGGGGGACATTGTTCTCTATAAATTTTCTAATTAAATGGGAATTTGTTTTGTGACATATGCACACAGGTATTAAACACTAAGTTGGAAAATCATTAACCATATTGATTGAAAATTGAGAAGGCATATGTACCTAAGTATCAGTCTAAACAAGTTAGAGTTTCTTCCCACACATAAAGAAGTTCTGAGTCAGGTAATTTATGGATACTTTTGTGGACCCATGATATTTCACAATCCTGTCTTTCTGCTTTGCTGAATTCAAAGTGACTTCCATCCTTTAGAGTCACCTATGGCCTAAAATGACTGCTAGAGCCCCAGTTATTACATGTGCATTCTAAGTTAGCAGTGGATGAAAGAAGAAAAGACAAAGGAGTACAACTTCTGGTATATCAACTTTTCCACAGTCTTCCCCAAGCCCCATACGACATTTCAAATGCACCCCTTAACTAAGCAAAAGGGAAATGTTGCTAGGTGTATTTTTCTTTGGTGCATTGCTCCCTTGAATAGAAATCGGCTTCTGTTAGTCAGAGAAGAGAAGAATGGATAATGGGTGGCAAACATCAGTCTCTGCCACAGGTGGAAAACTAAAAATAAACTTGACCAAGTTATTCTATCTGTCCAATAAGTTCTAGAACTGAGATTGGCTGCCACGAATGAAAACATGAATGAAATCATCTGGTATTTGTCTTTCTCTTTCTGATTTATTTTGCTAAACATAATCCCCTTCAATTTCATCCATGTTGTCAAAAATGGCAAGATATCTTTTATTATAGTTGAGCAGTTTTATTGTGTATATATACCACATTTTCTTTATCCACCCATCTGTCATTAAGCATTTAAATTTGTACCATAACTGGGTTATTGTAAATAGTACTGCAATAAGCATAGAAATGTATAAATCTCTTCAAATTAGCATTTTTGCATTCTCTGGATACCTAGGAGTGGGATTGCTGGATCATATGGTAGATCATTTTTAATATTTTGAGAAATGTCCATGCTGTTTTCTGTGGGGACTGGACCAGTCTACATTCCAAACACCAGAATGGCCATCTATAGATGATTTCATTCTTGAAGAATACAGAGAAACAAAATAAAGGAAAGAACCAAACTGAAATCAAGGCAAACCAACCCTAGAATTTTGACTGCAGAATTGAGGCTACCAGAGGGAGAAAGTTGGGGTGGAGTGCAAGAGGAGAGGGAACCCAATAGACTCTAGCGGAGGATTATGGGTGCTTTAGTGGTGGTTGTTGTGTAGGAGCATACATCTGAAGAGTTGTGAATCCATAGCTCTAAACCATAAAGAGTGTTGTAAAACATTACTTCAGTTAACAGAATGAGAAAAAGAAGAACAATGGAAGCACAGAATCAGTAGAAGGAAGAAAATTATAAAAATCAGAGCAGAAATAAATGAAATAGAGAACAAAAATATCCATAAAAGCAAAGAGCTGGTTTTTTTTTAATCTACAAAATTGAGAACCTATTGGCAGACTCATTAAGGAAAAAAGAGAACAGACTCCAATAAATAAAATTAGTATGGCCACTACCACAGAGATACAGAGGATTATAAAAGACTAGTATGAACATCTTTATACCAACAAATTAAACAACTTAGAGGAAATGGATAAATTCTTTATATTGTGCAATGTACCAAGACCAAGTTAGAGACACAGAAAATTTGAACATATCTGTTATAAGAAACTGAAATGGTCATCAAAAATCTCTCCCCCCACCAAAACAAACAAATGAAAAACAGAAGTCCAGGACCAGATGACTTTACCAGTGAATTCTACCAAACATTCAAAAAAAAATCTAATACACATCCCTCTCAATCTGTTCTAAAATATTGAAAAGGAGGCATGCTTCCTAGCTCCTTTTATCAGGCAATCATAACACTGAAACAAAAACCAGACAAGAAGAGCACCAAAAAAAGAAAACTACAGGGCAATATCGCTGATGGATATATATGCAAAAAATGCTTAACAAAACTAGCAAACAAAATTAAAAATATATTTAAAATATCGCATATCATGACTAAATGAAATTTATTCCAGGGATGCAAAAATGGTTAAGCATAAGCAAATCCGTCAATGTTATTCATCAAGTCAAAAAAATGAAGGCTAAAAATCATATAATCATCTCAGTAGATGCAGAGAAGGCATTTGATAAAATTCAGCATCTATTCCAGAAGGAAAATTCTAAATAAAATGGGTATGGAAAGAACATACCTAAAGATAATAAAGGTCATGTATAACAAACCTATAGCTCACATACTCAAATGAGAAAAGCTAGCATAGTATTGGAAGTCATGACCAGAGCAATTAGGCAAGAAATATAAATGCAATGTATCCAGATTGGAAAGGAAAATGTAAAACCGTTGCTATATGCAGATGATATGTTATTATATACAGAAAAACTTCAAAGATGCCACCAAAATACTGATAGAACAATAAACAAAGTTGCAGATACAAAATTGATATACTAAAATCTGTTGCATTTCTATATGCAAACAATGCACCAACAGAAAGAGGAATGATGAAAACAGTACCATTTATGATTCCAGCAGAAGAATTAAATAAATTTAACCAAGGAAGTGAAACACCTATACACTAAAAAATATAAGACACTGTTGAAGAAGACACAAAGAAATGGAAAGTTACTCCATGCTCAAAGATTGGAAGAATCAATATTTCAAAATGGTCATTTTACCTAAAGAATTACATAGATTCCATGCAATTCTTATCACAATCTCAATGGCATTCTTCACAGAAATAAGGGGGAAAAATCATAATATTTGATTCACCCATGAAAGATCTCAAATAGCCAAAACAATCCTGAGAAAAAAGAGAAATGGAGGTATCATGCTCCTTGACTTCAAACTATATCATAGAGTTACTGTGATTGAAACAGTATGGTACTGGGGAAAAAGCAGACATGCAGCTCAATAGAATAGGCTCAAGATACCATAGATAAAACCACACATACATGGGCAACTAATTTATGATAAGGGAACCAATAATATACCATGGAAAATGTAAAGTCTCTTCAAAAAATGAATCTGGGAAAACCAGATGACCACATTCAAAAGAATGAAACTATTGGCTTGTTGGAAAAGTCATGACATATTTTTTTTGCTTTTCAAGCAAAAATGCTTCATGACTTTTTCGACAACCCAATAGACCACTACATTATGCCACATATTAAAATTAATTTAAAATGGGTTAAAGACTTAAATGTAAGACTTGAAACCATAAAATACATAGAAGAAAACATAGGTGATGATCTCTTTGACATTGGTCTTTGTAATATCTGTAGATTCATCTGCTACAGAAAGAAAAACAGAAAAGAATATAAATGGGAGTATATCAAAGTAAAAAGCTTCTACCTAGCAAAAGAAACCATTGTTAAAATGAAAAGACAGCCTAGTGAATGGAAGAAGATATTTGTAAGATATATGTCACACAGGGGGTTAATATTCAAAATATATAAACAACTCATACAAATTCAACAACAAAAAATATATAGCTGGATTAACAGATGGGCAGAGGATTTAAATAAGCATTCACCAAAGAATGCATTCAGATGGCCAACAGACACATGAGAAGATGCTCTACATTGCTTATCATTAGAAAAATGAAAATCAAAACCAGTGTTGTAAATGGTGTTGCCTCAATAAAAAGGAACCAAAAGAATAAATAAGTGTAACGTGGAATAAACTAATAATCTGTGGATTTTAGTAAACTAAACAAATAAATGGGAGAAGGGTAAGCCCTTCCTTATAGTTAAAAAAAAATCAAAGGAATGATAAAATTAAAAAATTACCATTGTCAGCCATCATCATCATCATCATCCTAATGACAATAACTGATTCAGCCAAAAATCATCTACAGATGTTAAAACCAATGGGTAAAAGTTTGAGGAGTGACAATATTTACACATTCCCAAAGTATCTTATCACAACATAACTCATTGCAAAAGGCAAAATGGAGCAAGGAGACAGGCTCTGAGCCAAGTGGCCAAGGCTAACATCACCAGTAATGATAGTGCGACACCACAGGCGACTGAGAAGGATAAAGGGACACTTTGGTGGTGTTACTGTCGTAGGGGCACGACCTGGATCCTTTCATGAGGGGACACCAGATGAACCAAGCTTGAGAAACCTTATAGGGTAACTGTCCCATACCATTGTTTGTTTATTCCAGGGTCTGGAAACAAACAGATGAAATACCAATGAGTAACGAGAAAGGAAGACCACACAGGATTTGGGGTTTCTTTTATTGTAAAGGAAAATATTAAGACAATTGAAAAATCTGAACAAGGTCTATAGATTAATATTAGTATTATCTCAGTGTTAAGTGCCTAATTTTAATCTTTGTACCTTGATTATATAATAGAATGTCTTTGTTTTTAGAAAATACATACTAAAATAAGAGGGGTCATGTTTGCAACTTATTTCAGTGGCTTGGGAGAGGGGTGAAATATATATGTGTACATCTGTCTGTGTATATGGCATACATTCTTTGTGTATTTATATGTATGTACATGTTTTTATAGAGAGAGCACACATACAACCATGACAAAATATTACTATTTGGGCTGGGAAGTAGAGCAAAGAGTATAACGTCATTTTTCATACTGTTTTTGCAACTTTTCTGTAAGCCTGAAATTATGTCAATATTAGGTTAAAAGAAAGTTGAGATTCAGGACCCTCCACTGCGGACTGAATTTTCCTTTCTGCTTCATCTCCCTTCTTCCATCAACTCAAAGATTTCCAAATCTCCTCTCAAGGGTCCTGAGCACTTACCCACTAGCTTTTGTCGGAGTGGTTTATTACAAACAGATTCCTGCACACTCCCCTCTCTCCCCTCCTGCCCAGACACTCTGACCCAGCACATCTAGAGCCACGGATTCCTGCAGAAACCTGAGTCCCACCCCGCAAGGTTCTGATTTGATAGGCTTGGAGTACTCTGTGGGTCTCAAATCTTTTTTTTTTTAATTATAAATTTTATTTTTATATTCCCCATACAATTGCGACCCCCTTATTTTGACCCCAATCCCTCCCCTCCCTGCCCCCTACCCCCCATAGAGTGTCTCTGGTTCATAGTTGTTTGTTGATTTTGATTTTTACTTTCTTATAGTTATTCTTTTTCCTGGTCCCTTATTTAAGTTTTCTAGATTCCTGCTATGAGTGAGACCATCCGGTATTTTTCTTTTTCTTTCTGGCTTATTTCCCTGAGCATGATCCCTTCTAGCTGAGTCACCCCATGATCTTATAAAGATGCAAATTCTGAGCAACTAGGTCTGGGGAGGTGAGTCTGAGATTCTGCCTCTCTCACTGTTGGGGGAAGATGCCACACAGACCCCACCTTGAGTGGCCACGGTCTGGTCTGGGGTAGAGATTCCAAGGGTCATTTTGCAAAAGAACTTCACCATCTTAGGTTTGGACAACTCCAAGATGGCAGTCATGCCATCTGTTTTATTCTCTACTGAAAATCTAGGACTGGCAGCTCTTAAGTGGTTGTTGAAAGCATGCATGAAGGAAGGAAGGGAAGTTCCCTAATACCAAGTTAATCTCCACTAGCATCTCCTAGTCGTTTACTATTAAAAATGGTCATATTTTGCATTAGAATCCCTCCCGCCATCAGATTGCAAGAAATCAATGGCTTTTGAAACTAAAAACCACTTTGGGGCAAAAAGAGTTGGCAGGATCTCACTCCTTTGCAGGAATTGCCCAGTGCAGGTGCAGATGACTAAAGCGGCCTCCGAGTCAGCTGCTACCCCTTCTTCTACACTTCTCAAATCATTTTCGTATTAGCATATCTCTAAGTGCATATAATTTTCACATCAAAGAGTGCAATTTTTTGCAGAAGTGGAGTAGAGAATAATTTATCCACTGAAGTATCTCAAGCAGCAGTCTCAATAGCATGACATAAAAATTACACAGAAGACAGACATTTAGAAAAATTTGGTGGCAGAATTTGTATTATTTAAGTAGATGTGGAGAAAATTCACTCATTGAAACTAAAAAGATATACATTTTTTTAGCTAAAAACAGGCCTCTAGTTTGGTGATGAGAGGGCAGTCTGAGATGACTGCCCACCTCTCGGCTCCTTGAAGAGGGAAGGAATCCAGGGTCTTTCTTTTCTTCTGGATAGAGGCTGACCTGAGACTGCAGGATCACCACCCTACCTGCTCCCCCCCCCAATATTACCACTCTCAATCTGAGCCACCTCAGATTCTGCCTAGAGGAGCCCCCGGTTTGAGAAACAGCCTGATTTGAAGCGAAAAGCATGTAAAAAAACCCAGCCACGACTTCTCTTCCTTAGCATCAATTCTTTTGTGCAGCTGGCCAGTCTCTGAACTCACACCCCTGTTCTCAAAACCTAGTTCTGTGGTTCCTTGCCCTTTGCTCCCATTATCTCATGGTCACATTCCTACCCCTTCCTCCTCTCCTTGGAATTTGAGTAGATCCTCCACACAGAAGACCTTGACACACACACACACACACACACACACACCCTTTAATGCATATACACAACTAAAACACACACCTAATAGACACACAGCCATACATACACACACCCCCTAATAAACAAACCTAATATACACACACTCCTAATATACACTGACACGTTACACACACACACACCCCTAACACAAATACATACCTAACACATAAACACTTGGAACAAACACAGATATCTCATACATACACACATCTGTACACCCACAACCCTACACATACACATGCATATCTAAAACACACACGCACACACACACACACACATTTTTGTCTGAGTGAGAGAGAGAGGATGTTTGTGCCCCTGCCCATACACAATCTATCAGTCAGATCTCCTGGAGTTTTTGGTCACTTTCAAGTTTAAAACACTTTTATTCTGAAATATTTTAGAAGTCCAGTGCAGGACACTGCACTACAGTGAGCAAAGAGTGATCTTTTCAATAAATGTTGTAAGTCAATTGGTATTTCTATCAATTGCATAGGAAAAAATTGTTTCTTACTCTTCTCTAATTTCAGATGGGTAGCCATCCTAAACTTGAAAGGGAAAATAACAAATCTCCTAGAAGAGAGTGACAGGGTCGCCCTGTGGCCTAGGGCTTAAGTCTCAGCTCCATCACCTTGATGGCCTGAGTTTGATTCCCAGCCAGGGAGCTACCCACTTACAGTACAGCAGACCTCTCCTGCCTCACCTGGGATTCCCCTTAGCAGTGTATTTCAGTAAATCCACCTGTTCTGCTTACCACTCTGTCTCCAGTGAATCCTCTCACTACTGGCACCTCTGGTTTACACCCCAGTTCTACTACATAAAAATAAACATTTTCTTTCTTAAATACAGTAGGGCCTCCCTAGTGGCGCAGGTAGTTGAGCGCCGCACTGTGAAGCTGTCCACAGCCTCTGCAGCATGGGTTTGATCCCGGCTGGCCGATGAGAATCCCACATGGTGCAGCAGACCTCTCCTGTCTCACCCGCTGCTCCCCTCAGCAGTGTATTTCGTCAGTCTGCCTGTTCTGTTCCTCGCTCTGTCTCTGGTGAATCATCTCACTCCCCACACTTCTGGCCTGTACCACAGTTCTTGAATAAATAAATAAATCTTTTTAAAAATTACAGTACATTTTCATTTTTAAAAAAGAAGAGAAAGACAAAAATGTCCTTGAGATCTTAAAGATAGGAAAAATTTCGTAAACAGGACTATTGATAATAATTCCTTATTGTTCTATGCATAGTAATTCCTGTGCAGAAACTACCAAATGTCCATCAACAATAAAAAAGAAAAATTATGACACATTTCCACAAAGGAATATTCTACAGAGGTGAAAATAACGATCTTTGAACTCCCACAGTAGGACAGTCTCAGGAGCAATGTTGTGTGAAAGACACAAGGCATAAAAGAGTAGATACTATGATTCTACTTAGGGACAGTGTAAAACTCAGAAAACTAATTTCTGCTATTATGGCCAAGTACTGGTTAAGCTCAGATGTTGTGTATACTTGGGCAGAAGTTTCTTCCACAATGCTGGTTGTTCTGACTTCCTTGGAGTGCTGGGTACACAGGTGTGCTTATTTCATGAAAATCCATCCATTTGTACACTTAGAATATGTGTGCTTTTGTGTACCTGTGTTAGACTAAATAGAAAGCTTTCTTAAGTGCTATCCAAGTTAAGTAACAATTGACATTTGGTACAATGCTTCTGTTGCTTTTGAATAGGTGCTTTGTAAACATTTTTATTTTTAATATTTAGCAGAAAAAAAAGGCAATGCATATGATTCAAACACAAAGACTTAAGGACTCAAAAGAGCGCAGTGAAACAGCAGCCTTTCCCCTTCCCCAGACTCACAGTCTCCTTCTACAGAAGAGTCACTGGAAATATTTCTTGTGAATCCTTCCAGATATTTTTTATGCATATACAGGCTCAGTGTGACTCTGCATCTATCTATATATGCTTTTTATATAAATGAGAATAAATACAGTCCCTTGAACCTTTAGTTTCTCTTTTAGCAATATCTTGGGGATAGGTCTATATTCATCAAGACCCACCTCTTTCTCCAGTATCCTGTGGTAGAAATCCTGTGTTCCAGGAGTTGGCAAATGGCAGGCAGCAGACCAAATTCAGCTCACCACATCTACTTGAAAATAAAGTTTTATTGACACACAACCACACCCATTTGTTCTGTGACTACCTGAAATCTACCACAGCAGAGTTGAGCAGTGACAATAGAAACTGGATGAATTTCCTGTTGGTGCTATAACAAAGCACTGCAAACTAAGAGGCTTTAAAGAACGCACATTTATTATCACATCGTGCAAGTCAGAAATCTAAAATGGGTCTCACTGGGGTAAAGCCAAACTGCTGGCGGGGCTGCCTTCCTTTGTGGAGGCTGTTCCCTGGCCTTCTCCATTTGCAGAGGCGTCTCGGATTTCCACCACTCTGCGCCTGGTGGACTGGTTGTCCCTTCCTACACTAGGTTGCTCTGACTCTATGCTGGAGTTGTGGATGGGTTACTGCCCAAGTCAGCTCTGGCTGCTCTAACAAAAATACCATAGATAGAATAACTTAAACAACAGAAGTGTATTCTCTCAGGGTCTGGAAGCTGGAAGACCAAAGTCAAAATGCCAAGAGGTGTGGTTTCTTCTCTTCTAGCTTGCAGGTGGTTGCCTTTTTACATGGCCTTTTCTTGTGTATGCACATCTCTGCCATGTGTTCAAATTTCCTCTTCGCATAAGAACATCAGTCCCATCGGACTAGGGCATGTTCTAAAAGGCCCATTTTAACTTAATTTCATCTTGAAAGGCCGTAACTCAAGATACAGCCATATTATGAGGTACAGGGCAGGAGGGAGTGGGGGTTAAGGCTTCAACCTATGACTATGGAGCATGAGACCTAGGTCAACCCATAACACACACCCCCTCTTCATTGCTTTGTTATTCCCATTACATCTGCCCATACAGGATGAATTCCAGAGAAGAAAGTGCTTGGGAATAGAATCTGAGCAATGCAGGTACAGGAGGTGGGGGCTGCCATCAGGGTCAACATTCTCCCAGTGGTGAATCCAGGGGGAGAGATGGGGAATGGCAGGGCACCAAGAGCATCTTCTGTGCTTTCCCTGACCATTCTGTCCAACACAGCACCTCTCAGTTACTCTCTGATCCTTTGCTTTGCTTTATTTGTCTTCTTATTTCTTATTGCCACTTGATATTTTAATGTAATTCATTCACCATAAAATTCATTCATTTAAAGTTTGCAATTCAGTGGATTTTAGAATATTCGCAAGGTTATGCAACCGTCACCATTATCAAAATCCAGAATATTTTCATCACCCCAGAGAGAAGTCCATATCCATTAGTAGTCACTGACATATTGTGTTTTACCTCAGTTTCTTAATGATTATCCTTCCTGTGACTAGAGCATAAGACTCTCTCATAAGAGAGCAAACTGGCTTGCTCACTCTCGGTCTCCATCTCCGAGGACAGGACCTGGTACATGGACACCATTCGAGTACCTGTTCATTTAATGAAGGAACCAGAAGTCACCCTTATGAAACTGACCCGAGATTTTGAGGACAGAGGAGAACATGAATGAAGGAGTTCATTCCACCCAGTGTGAATCTGTGCCAACAGTACAGCCAGATCCTTGGGCTCCAACCCAGGGTGGACTGAGGTCCGTATTAAGGTGCTAGCTCTATAAACTGGTTTAGGACACTTTAATATTTATGAGCCTATGGTTGGAAAGTTTTCTTTTGCTGTGGGTTACATTGGCTGCGATTTAATACTTGTATCTTGGTGAATTTTAACACTTCTAAGCTTTAGAGTGAGTTGATGAGGTGATGGCTGTCAGCTGAGATTTCAGAAAGCTCCCATCTCAACCAGGCTGCCTCAGCTGATGCAGCCTGAAACAAAGGTAAACAATCTCCCTTGGGCTCAGTTTTCCTGTCTGTAAAGTGGGAGGAGGGAAGGGAGAAAACAGCACTATCTCACCGGATTGCTGTGAGGACAAAATGAGCAGAAACACTTTGTGCTTAATGTGCTCCTTGACTAGTGGTGTGAGGCAACGCAGAATGAAGTACAAATATCAAATGATTTGGGTGAGCCGGTCCCCCCTCAGCTAGGCATTCTGGATAGTCACCAAGTTCTACATATCTGTAAATGTTATAATAATGCCTTATCCATCCAAAAGAATATTCAGTTGGTAAATCCATTAGCTGGGTATCCTGGGCAAAGACAAGCTGCCCCAGAATATGCCTAAGTGGCAGGTTGATTATTTTATTTTATTTTTTTAAAGATTCATTTATTTATTTATGCAAGCACTGGGTACAGTCAGAAGCATGGGAGGGTGAGAGAAATCACCCAGCCAGAGCGGGGAACAGAACAGGCAGACCTGTAAGCACCCTACTGAGGGGAGCAGCGGGCGCAGCAGGAGAAATCTGTCGCGCCATGTGGGACCCTCCCCGGGGGCCAGGGATCAAACCAGCGCTGCAGAGGCTGTGGGTAGCTTCGCAGCCCAGCGCTCAACCACTGAGCCACCAGGGGAGGCCCAGGTCGATTATTTTAAATTGGAAGAAATTCATACACAGAAGACCCAAGAATGCTGGAGTTTTTGGCTTTTGTTTTGCCTAACTACCTATCTCGCTGAAGACAGGAACTAAATCTCTGAAGTAGTCAGGGTGAGACACTTGAAGGTGGTGGGGATGAGACTAGGGCTTGACAGGTCTGTGCCCATGCAGATGGAAATAAACCCTGCAGAAATCCTTTTTCTTTCCTTTTTTTTAAGATTTATTTATTTATGCTTACAAGAGCTGGGGTACAGGCCAGAAGTGCAGAGGGTGAGAGGAATCACCAGAGACAGAGTGGGGGGCAGAACAGGTGAATTGAATGAAATACACTGCTGAGGGGAGCATGGGCAAGTCAGGAGAGGTAGCTCCTGGGCAGGGATCGAACTCATGCTGCAGTGGCTGCAGCGAGATTCATAGGTAGCATCTTAATGCCTTGCGCCACCAGGGAGGCCCAAATTCCTTTTTCTTTAAGTTGCAAAGTTCTTTGCTCTAGTTTTCCCCCTTTCTAGAGCCTATATAACCTTCCTGGAAGGACCAGATGAAAAGTTCCATTATCCTGTGTATTTGCCTCCCTAGTTAGCATTTGTCTTTTCTCTTCCTAACTTGTATCAATTAAAAATTTTTTCCAGCCATCGGGACCTACAGGGTAGAGGAAGATTATTTTTCTATCCAACATACTTGGATTCAGTTATTTCTCTCAATTTCAATTTTCTTATCTGTTAAATGGGCCTGCTCTATCAAATGAGTGAAGACTAAACGAGACAACACCAGCAAAATGCCTCGGACGCTGTGAGGGTTCATTAAAGGATCTGGCAAAGGACTTTGATGTCAACTTTATTCCAAGTTTACTGTTCCTCCTCTAAAACTGGGGGGTCCGGAGGTGTTTAGAGAATCAGAACTTTTTAGAATTTAGGAAGGGGTGTATGTTGTGTGCTCTGTAACAATGGTCTAACAGCAGGTGAAAATCAAACATTAATCATTTGTGTGGGACATGGGACTATTCACACAAATGGGATCAAGGACGTAGCGTATCCAGCAGCATCTGTTGGTGCAGGTCCCGCTGAGCCAAAATGATTGTAGGCAGGGTAGGCTGCAGCACCAGACGAGTAATGAAAAAACATTCTGTTTTTAGAAGCTTTCAAGCTTATAGAGAAGAGATAGTGAATTTGCATTGCTATTGTAAAAGCCAAATCTTCTGTTTTCTGTTCTTCCCTAAGAAGAGGGCATGGAAACAACCGTCTTTATTTTTGAAAGCATGACATCATTATGCACTTAAAAAGCTGGGGGGTGGGGGCGGGGGGGTTGGAAATACAATATCCCAATGAGAATGACATATACAAAGGAAAAAGAAAAATATATCCAAACTTGAAACCAATTTTAGTAACAGCCGTGGATTTTTAAAGAATGGAACTTCCTCAGTCACAGATTCAAAAACAAAAACTGTCATGCTGACGTGTCTTCCCAAATTTGGTTGAAACATCCTTCCTTGTCTTGGAGAGGTCTGCTCTTGAACTGCTGCCAAGAACACATTCCCAAAGCCGAGTTAAAGACTTTTAATTGCAAATATAAATGCAACCCAGAGACCCTTCCCGAAGCGGCCAGCATGTGACTCTGGTCTAGACTCCTGAGTGGCACGATGAACTCATCTGGTAAGGCCACCTTCTGTCAAGCCCAGAAATCATTTCAATTGCCAAAAGCACATAAACGCCACCCATTTCATCAAATTGTTCTGAGTTCCTTGTCAAAATAAAGAATGTACATCCAAAATATAAACATAGTGTCCCTCCATTGGAAGTAGAGCCTTCACAGAGGGGGCATGACTGTGAGCTGGGGACAGAAGCTGACAGACAGGCCACCCCTTGGTCCTGGGTGACAACAGGTATCCTGAAGATGCCGTTCCTGCTTCTGGTGCCATGCAACTGAATTCGGCAATATAAATTATTAAAGAACGTGCAGAACATTACACAGTTCATGTGCTTAATGATTATAGTTCACAGTCTAGGTCAGATATAATTAGATGTTACATTAAAATAGCTTCACAGAGCCATTTATTCTGATTTAATTACTTAAAATGATAGCATAATGAGCAATGCTTTCAAGGAAAAAGTACTCTTTTAAATGGGCTCATTTTAAGTTAATACGAAGAAAATTAATCATTTAGCTAAATGTAGGAGGACAAGTTCACGTCTTAAGCGTCATTGCTTCCACAGCACAAAGGTTGCTCCCCTTTGACAACATGTTGCAAGTGATAGGGAAATAGAGGTTTGGGGAGGCTGGAGAAGCAAGATTCGCTTTTTTTCCCATTCTGTCATAATCTTATTAGCATCCACTTGAGCCTGGCCACAAGCCTGATGACTCTCAACACCAACTTGGATACACCACATCTGGAGGGAGCCATCTCCACATAGATAGTGCTGGAGAGTTAAGAGATGGCCCCATCAGCTTCACCCAAGGCTTCAGAAACTGGCCAGAAGCAGCCGTAGGGCATGTGGCTCTGTGTACACACCACAGAATTGGATGCTAAGAGAGTTCAAGTTCCAGCTTTGCTATTTATGCCTAAGGATCTATTTGCAAGTCTTTTAACTTTTGGGGGCCTCTGTTTCCTCATCCTGAAACTGGAGCTAAAAAAAGAAAAGGCACCTACCTCCTACAGTAGTTTGGAAAATCAAATGAGATTCAGCAAGCAAAGCCCTCAACACATTGTATGCATGTAGAAACTGTTAACAATCCTTAGCTCTTGTTCTTGTTGATGGAGAGAACCAATGTTTTTCTGGCTCCTGGCCCCCACCCTACACGCACTCCTTGGAGTTGTTAGGCTCCTGCTGCATTTTTCCAGAATAAATTATAAAAGGCTTGAAAGAAAAGAATGGGCCTCCCCAACTCAATTTCTTCCTTCTGTTTTTAATAACTATAAATGATAAAAGAGTCTCATCTGAAGCTTTTAGAATAGTATCAGTTCACTCAAAAAATAATCCTACATGGTTTAAAAACATATGGCAATGTTTATCTGCTATTTTTCTATCCTGAGTCAGGCTTTGTAGTGAAAATATTCTATGCCAGGCCCAGGGGAAATGGGGAAAAAATTTAAATCAGGAACCTTCCTATGAAAGCCTTCTTAAGACAGCTGTAATACTACTCAGGGGATGCAGTATTTATTTGGATCCTGGGATGCTTAGCAAAGGTGATGACAGAAAACACTGGCTTATGGATACAGGGGGCTATGGCAGCCAAAATAACGTGTCAAACTTGGCCTTGCATGAGCAAACACCATCCAAGAGAGAGCTGACACAATCTCCAAATGTATAACATTCTGGATGGGAAAACCCAAGAAGCCACGGGTTTTGAGAGCATGGACTGTCATGGGAATCACTTGTGTTCAAATCGAGCTTTACTCTATGGGCTGGGGACCGCATGCCATTCTGAGTCAAGGAAGAGAATGGTGTGGGGGTATCTTAGTTTGGGTTCCTTTAAAAGTCCACTCTAAAACAAAAATTTAGGCACAATTTAGGAGATGTGATGGTCAGTTTTATGTGTCAAACCGGCTAAGTCGCAGTCCTGTTATTCAATGAAACACAAATCTAGGTGTTTCTTGGCAGGCATTTTGTAGATATGCTTAACATCTATGATCAGTAGAGTTTAAGTAAAGAAAATTGTCCTCCATAGTCTGGTAGGCCTGGTCCATCATTGAAAGCCTGAGTAACAGGGCTATTATTTCCCTGAGGAAGAAGAAATGTGGCCTACAGTGCCAGTTTCTTTTTTTTTTTAAAGATTGATTTATATATGCATACAGGAACTGGCGGGAGGGGGGGTGAGAGAATTCACCAGAGAGAGTGGGGAACAGAACAGGCAGAATACTGAAGTACACTGCTGACTGGAGCAGTGCGTGAGTCAGGAGAGGTCTGCTGTGCCATGTGGGTAGCTCCCTGGCTGGCCGGGGATGGAACTCGTGCTGCAGAGGTTGCGGATAGCTTCATAGATTGCGTCCTAACCTCTTGTGCCACCAGGAAGGCCCTACAGTGCCAGTTTTTGTTCAAGAGTTTCCAAGTCTACCCTTCCTGACATCCTTCCATATAGACTTCAGATCTGCCATAATCCTAGGTAGCTGCCACAGTCAGATGAGCCAATTTCTTTCAATACATTTCTTAATATATATAGGAAGCATTTTAATTTCTTTAGTGATTTTTTTCCAGTATATTTTTTGAGTTATTTCCTTAGGGGCTATTCCTGAGCCGACTACATACATCTTAATTTGCCAGGGTCAGCTTCAGATTTATATTAACTTAATTCTAATGAGATTATGTATTCCTCATACACAACTCCATTCTCCTTTCCCTTCTCTGAGTTATTTTACGTGTATTACATCCATAAATGTTAAAAACCCAACAAGGCTTTGCTACAATTATTACTTTTTATAATTTTGCTTATTTTAAAGAACAGAGAGAAAGAACACACACACACACATACACACACACGTAACTTTGATCATATCAGCTTTCTTTTCATCATTTCTGCTTCCCTTCATTTGTTCCTGTCAGCTTGAGTTACCATCTGAAGTCATTTCCTTGGTCCAATACAGCTTTGCCCCAACCTGCCCCGCTTGTGCTGTGATTGACAAACATATCACATTTCTACTTGGTATGAGCCTAACATTATAGTAGATGTATGTTGTCTTGTGCAATTGCTACTTATCAATTGAGAAAAAAAGGATGCATTTATACTGTCTCTTGCAATTAATTACCTTTACTAGCAATTTTCTCTGTTTTTTTTTTATCTGGATTCATATTCATTTTTTTCATCTGGATTATCCTGAATTACTTGCTTTCATCTAAAGAACTGCCTTTAGTATTTGTCAAGTGTCTGCTAGCAACACATTCTCTCAACTTTTATTGATCTAGTTATGTCTTTATTTTGCCTCCATTTTTCATAGATAGCTTTGCTGAATACAGGATTCTTTTTCCCTCCACTTTTCTTGAGAAATCATTGACATACATCACTCTATACATTGGAGGCATACAGCATGATGGTTTGATTTACATATATTGTGAAATGATTGCCACAATAAGTCCAGTTTGATTCACAGGTTTTTTCTTTGTGCACTTTGAGTGTGTCATCCCATTGCCTCTGGCCTTATTCTATTGCTTCTGATTGAAAAATTCAGGTTAAACTTGTTGGGGTTCCCTTGTAAGTGTTGAGTCATTTTTCTCCTGCTGCTTTGAAGATTTTCTCCTTGCTTTTGTCTTTCAGCATCTATACTATGATGTGACTATTTGTACATTTCTTTAAATTCATCCTAATGGGAATTTGTTGAGTTTCTTGAATATGTCGATTAATGTTTTCTTCACATTTGGGCATTAGCCATTATTTTGTTGAGAATTTTCTCTTCTTGCAATCTTCTCCTGTTGGTACTTCCACTACACATATAGTGGTGCATTTAATAATGTCCCACTCATCTTGAAACTGCTTGTTTTTCTTGTTTTTTCTTTCTATATTTTGAATATCATAATCTCTATTAATATACCTTCAAGTTCACTAATTCTTTCTTCTGTCAGTTCAGGATAGCTGATGAACCCCTCCAGTAAACTTTCATTTCATTTATTGTACTCTTCAAATATAGAATTTTCATTATGTTCTTTTCAATAGTTTCTATCTCTTTATGTATATTCCTACCTGGTGTGACATTTTATCCTTGACTTCTTTAATCGTATTTCCTTTAATTCATTGGACACGCTTATAATGGCTACTTAGCAGTCTTTGTTAAATCTCACACCCAGTCCCTCTCACAAAATTTGTTGATGGTTTTCTCCATGGTATAAGGGTCATACCTACCTGTTTCTCTGTATGGCTTGTAAATCTTTGCTTGAAAACTGGACAGTTGTGATTATGTATTGTAGCAATTCTGGGTATTAGTTGACATTTCCCTCAGGGGGTTGTTATTTGCTTGTTTAGTGATTGGCTGGATTATTTTAGTGAAGCCTATTTCATCCTGTAGTGTGGAACCTCTGGTGTTGCTCCTCAGGCCACAAGCCTGGGAGATGCCCATTGTCACTATGGTTTTAACAGATCCTCTTAAACTTTCTCTTTGTTGGTCACACCCAGCTGTTAAGCTCACTAATTGTGAACTCATTGCTTTATTATTTTCAACAATGCACTTGGGTGTAATATGCTTCAAGACCAATCCAATCCGATTCCAATTTCCTTTGAGGGGATAATTGCTGATGTCATTGTTTGACATTTTTTCTGTTCCCACAAGGGTTCTTCCCAATTATCTCCCTGTCCCTCTCAGCAAGCTAGACCTATAGCTTGGTCTACATCTCCAAAGAATATATCAAGCTCCAAATTATCTTTAACCAAAACAACATGGCCTTTGGCTGGTTCTCCATACTTTATTGCAAGTGAAGTTAATTCTTTTGAGGAGACATTTGGATCTCTCTTTTCTGTGACCCACTTTCTCTCCTGGTTTCAAGGCTCCAGTTCTTTGGGGCAATGGCATGCTTCTCCCTCCCATTCAGTGGGAGTCGGGGGGAACAATCCAAAATCACTTTAACCTCTCTTGCTCTCTCAGCATGTAACCCCCATCCCGTGAGCCAGATTAAAGGTTATTTGAATCCCAGCATTTTCAGTGGTGCTGACAAAGGTAGAGCCTCCATACTATAAGTAAGGGTGGGCAGAATTCCCACCTCTCAATCTTATTTGCCCAAACTTAGCCTGAGCAACAGATAGTGGGAGGCAGGATGGGAGATGCTGACACCCTGTGATCCCTGGGAACATAGCCCTTGACTGGGAGCTGCACTCTTGGCTGCATCAGCATTCTTGGTTGAATGGCACTTTTGTCTACTCAGCTGAGAGGCAGCAAGTCTTGGTTCAAATATCATAGGCCCTCACTGTTCTTACCAAATATTTATAAGTTTTCTTTAACATATAGTCTTCCCAGTGGTGTTCAGAATAGGTCTTCAAAGACCTGTGGATTATTTCAGTCTAAGCTCAATTGAGCCTCTGATGCTTTCGAGAGAGACTATTACCATGGCCTGAACTACCTAGAAGAATTAGTATTAGGGATGCTACCCAGATCTAAGGTTATCTCCAGAGAAACTTATCTAGATAGCAGGCCACCATCTAGTTATAGAGCATATGAGTTCCCTCCTCTCACCTTGAGCTCCAAGCCCTTACCCATTACCTAGCTCAGAATTTAAAACCTTATTTTGTCCCATATGCTCCAGAATTTACATCTATGTATACTTCTCAGACATATGTAATTAAATTTGTCCTTTTCTCCTCCTGACCTGGCTGACGTTGCCTTGATTACTCAGCCAGCTCAAGAACCTTTAGGGGTAGAAGGAAATTTCCTCACCACTCCTACATCTTCAATAAATGTTTCTTTGTTTTCTGTGTCCTTTTTGGATTGCTTCCAGAGTTGTAAAAATTTTTAATAGTTTTTACCAGTTTCATAGGGGAGGGATCAGCAAAATTTCTCATACATTTATGCCAGAAGTAGAACCCAACTGAGTATTTAAATGTTAATTTGACTCATAATCTTTCTGGAAGAGTGACAAAAAAAGAGAATTTATTCTGAGTCTTATTTGAAAGTATATCACATCTTATTTCTACTGCTTTGCAGGCTCTGTGATTTCAGACAAATTATTTTACCTCTTTATATGTCTTTGTTTCCTCATCTATTGTGATGAGAAAACTTAATCTCCATGGCAGAGCTATGTGAGAAAGTGAAATGGCATATCCAAACTGTTTGACACACTGTAGGTTTTCAGGAAAATATTATCAGTAGTGATAACTCAGAGAGGAAATTGGCCCATAGAAGAAATGGACCTGAGGGTCAGGAATATGTAATAACGGCTCCAACTCACAGTTGTTCTCTCCTTACAAAGCAACCCTCTCTTAGGATATGGGCTAGTCTCCCATTCCTCTCTACCCCTATACTCATACACACACACCATCTGTATACACACACACATACATGGAGTACAATTCACTCATGCAGAAAGAGAAAAGCAACAGCTAACCAATTGTTTTCTCTTTCGCTAAAACTCATTGTTATCACTATAACATACCTAGGGGAAACCCTCCCACATTCCAGGGAAACTTGCAGAGAATGGTAATGATTAGATGGTATCTAGTATATCAATTACGTAAGAAATTTGGAAAGAAGAGGTCCCCGAGCCAGAACTAAGATGATCAAGACTGTTCAGTTGTGGTTCTCCAACTGCAGAGCATAGTAGGACCATTGGGGAATGTTGAAAATGCTGACTCATGCCTTTCTCCCCTTCCTCCCTTGGAGATGATGATTCTAGATCTCTGGGCAGAACCCTAGAATTGGCAAGACCAACAGCCTCCAGGGGATTCTGATGCAGTTGGTCTTGCTACTTTAAGAAACTACTATTCACTGGAAGCTGCCTCAAGCATCATTGAAATACCTTCCTGGATCTCCCTGAATACAGATGGGTGCAAGATTTATACTCTGAGTCCTCCCTAAATTAGGAACTCTTAGAATACTTCAGTTCTTAGTTCAAGACTTCTCTCTCAGGAAAGTCTGAAGGCAGCCCAGAAACACAACCCAAATTCTTCCACTTCTTCCTTCTAGCAAGAGAAGTATGTAGGCCAGTCCTGAGACTGTTCTCAGATCTATTTCCCATTCTTCTTCAAAGAAGTAACTCTGGGAGCTGCACTTCCCAGGTCCCTGGATCATTTGCTTCCTGAAGGTGCCATTATGTCCAGCGGCAACTTCTCCATGCTGTGCTTCCCACTAGACAGACTGATTAGGGTCCCACTTTCTAGGTGACCCTCACACTAGCACCCTATAAATCCAAACCTTCTTCCTTTGTCTCCATAGCCTAAGGGAAGTAGTGGTTCACCCCACACCCCCACCCCCATGTCTTCTTTTCCATCTATTGGAAATAGATGAAGAGAACAGGGAAGAAGAAGAACAACCATAGGTCCTTACCCTGAAGGGCCTTCTACCCCTGCCTCCTACCTATAAAAAATGGGGAAGAGGTATGAAAACAAGAGGCCTGGCATCAAAGGAGAGGACAAATAGACCCAAAGCAGACCTATCTGTCACAATTTTACCACGGAGCAAGATTTCTGGACCTAGGAACTACTGGTGTTTTGGCTAACAAGTCTTTGTTGCGGGGGCTATCTTGAGCGCTGTAAGATATTGAGCAGTGTCCCTACTGCCTGTCACAGATGCCAGTAGCACCTCCCCCAAGCTGAGACAGCCCAAAGCGCCTCAGGGATTGCCTTCAGTTCCCTGTGGGAGGAAAGTATCATACCTCCCCCAACTGAGAACTACTGATCTAAACTCAACAGTGGAGTTCGTGGGCCCTGGAGTCCATCTTTCTGCTATATTAGATGGGATGAAACCAGAGCCAGCTTACACAGGGTGTTAAGTAGTGACTGTTAGATAGGCTAACTGAGCACAACGAGGCCCAATGCCCACAGCTGTTACCAGGAATTACGGAGCCCCAGCGTATATTTGAGTATGAGTCTTGCATAGGTCTGTATTCAGGACACGCCACACTCCTCTTTCTCTGCCTTTAATGCAGGTGAAATCAGATAAAACAAAGGGAAGCCTGGCTCCAAAGATAGAGGAGTGACCAGGGAAGCAAGGAGGGTCTTTCCTTTTTGCCTAAATTTCAAGTAGCCACTGAGACATTGGCCCTTTTTCCCAGAGTCTCAAGTCTCTTGGGCATGGTGAAGCTGGGGTATCAATCAGACCTGGCTCCAAACCCCACTCTGCACTTGCCCCTGCACCGCATCTGGCAAGTCACTGAATCCCTCTGAGCCTCAGTTTCCATATTCACAATGGGAATAATTACTCCTACCATATTGATGTTTTCTAGGAATGAAGGAAATGCTTATAAAGTGCAAAAATTAGACAGTCACTAGATTAGAAGTTGGGAAGCTATGGCCCACAGTCAATTCTAGCTCACTGTTGCCAGGTATAGCA
Source organism: Talpa occidentalis (assembly GCF_014898055.3). Lineage (NCBI taxonomy): Eukaryota > Metazoa > Chordata > Mammalia > Eulipotyphla > Talpidae > Talpa > Talpa occidentalis. Next base: position 53,898,787 of record NW_023600993.1, read on the forward strand.
AATAAAATATTTTCTCTGGCTACTAGCCACATGTTTTCATAAATGAAATTTCAGTGGACACGACCTTGACTGTGCATTCACAACACAGAAGCAGTCTGTGGCTGCTTCTGCCAAGTAAGGCGGAGCCAAGAGTTGTGTGACAGGCCGCGCGGCCTGCATGGGTTGGTGCCCCCGTGCTGCCTGTCACATGATGATTATGAGGCTCAGTAAAGGGAGGGTTACAATGAGACCCTACATGTTGTCAGACTACCTAGGTTTAGTCCTGGATCCTCCATGGAGCATTGGACAGTTGGAGGGCCTTTGTGCCTCAGTTTCCTCTTCTCTAAAATGGCATGTTACTGGAGTTAACACAGGAAAGTAGATACACTACTCCAGTTATTAATTATTCTGGGTTATTCGGGTTATTAATATTCTGGGTTATTAATAATTCATGGGGTCCCTGTGAAGAGTCAACAAGAAAATGAGTGCAAAGGTGAACATACCATGCTGGGAGCATGGTATGCACTGAAGACAGTTTTACCCTTACGGTGGAGTTGCTACTGCTTCTACTGCTACCCTTACCCCTAATGATATAACCACCACTATTACTGGTACCACTACCAACACTGCCACTACTATGGCACTACCATGGCTATCACCACTATGGCCATCACCATGACAGCTGTCACCACTACCACCACCACCGCTATAACCACCCCACTGCCACTGCCATGGCTGCCACTGCCTCTATCCGGGCACCACCACTCCCAGTGGAACTACTACTGCTGCTGCCACTACTGCTCGTACTGAACAGCATTGTTGTGAGGATCAAGTGGAGTATGTATGGAAAAGGGTGTTTTCGCCCCCTTCTCTACCCATTTTCCTGGGGCCCTGCCCTTCCATCCACAACAAGGTCTTGTATGCTAGCCAAGCCTGGAAGCTCCCTTAAAGAAGTGTGAAACTCCCCACTCCGAATCCAGCCCTGACTCTGGGTGCCAACTCCCTGGTCTCACTCTCCTGGGTTCTGTCAACTTCCTCCTTGTACAAAGGCACCTCTTAGTTCAGTCGCCGCATCTCCTTTACGCTCAGTGGTGTCTCAGTTTCCCTAATTTTACAGACATGAATGGCAGGAATCAGAGGAGGCCAGTACTAGCCACTGCTCCACATCTTGGCCCCCTTCTTGGACTCTGTCTGGGATTCTTAGGCACAGGCGGACCTGGCAGAGCCCCACACAAGATTAGTATGCTAATGGCACCATAAAATAAAACATTTATGGGAGAGCTTATTTCACTTTACCTTAGTTCCCCTCCTTTTAATGAGGTTGGCTCCATCCTTGGAAGCTTCAGGGGGAGGGGGACCAAAACACACAGTGTGCAGTTCCCGGCTACAGTCGCGAGGAGTCTTGTGCCCCCTGGGATGATTGCTGGCCAGGGCAGGATCTGCAGAGGTCATGGGGCAGAGGGTAGGGGACTCTGTGGACACCGAGGGTCCCGATCTCCCCAGAGTGGAGGGAGTGCACTCGAGGAAAAGAAGCTGAAAGACTGGGCACCCGGAGAGTCTGCTGGACTCAAGACCAAGTGCACATCACCAGCGAGGCCTTTGGCTGGACTAGTGGACTAGTGTTCAGTGACCAGTACAGCCCCTGGCCTCTGCTGCTGGTTCCCGGAGGAGATGAGCTCACAGCTTAGCCTGGAAAGCTGAACTGGCTTCTGGCAACATGAGGCTTTGACAGCAGCCCCTTCGTTGCTCCCCCTTACACACACACTCTCTGCCTCCACCTCAGCCCTTCCCTTAACTTTCCTCTTCTCCAAAATACAGCCTGAGGGTGTTGTATCTTGGCGTTGGGTGCAAGTCCACCTCTGCACTGGGCAAGGTCCTCATCTCAGCCATCTGTAAAATGGCTAATAATACTGATGTTGTAGGGTGACAGGATTAAGCGAGGGCGTGCGTGTTTGCCCTCAGCAAGCCATAAACAGGACTGTCCGACGGGACAAAACGAGACAGCTGCTGCGCTCCCTTGACATCGTGGATGCACTGGGAGCTTAGCCAAAGGAACTGGATGAATGCCTAGTAACCAGTGGGCCTGCAGAATATATTCGGTGCCCTCCCTACTGTGTACCCCTTTTCCTTTCTCAACCACAAACCCTGATTGACTACAGCTGTGTGCTAGGAGTGGGGTCTCCTGACCAAACAGGACTCTGTGCCCCCTGGAGGCTCTGATGAAGACGTGTTATCCCCAAGGACCAGCGGGGAGCTATGACTCAGGCAGGCAAGGGCTCTGCCCTCTCAGATCGGAGAATGTCAGCAAATGTGCTGTATTACATGGTGAACCGCCTGTTCCTAAGTGACTGGACCCACCTATTTCAGGGAGGGGACAGTGCCCCATGCAGGCAGGGGGCTCCTGGAGGCAGAAGCCCGAGGGGTTCCTTATGTCGGCCTAAGACCTTCTCTAGTGCAGGAAGAATGCCCCGGGGGTCCCAGTTGGGCGTGGGAGACTGTGGACAGTCCCTGAGATTCTTGTTTGTGTGATGTCCTAAAGATCTCCGGGATACTCAGTCCATGGCCCCAGCATTAAGTTACTCATTCACTCATCTGTATCGTCTTTCTTCTCTCCCCTACCTCACTTCCCCACCCCCTGTTTGTGCCCCTTGGGATCACATCTCAAGTGAATTCCTTGCATACAAATTCCTGTGTTAGGATTTCTGAGACCCAGAGGTCATCCTTCAAGGAGACCTTGTGTTTGATGGCCAGCAGCAGCCTCCACTGCACATGCTGGGCCTCTCCTAGGCCAGGCCTCCCCCAGGCTGGGTCACTGCAGCCCCCTGACAGGCACAGACAGGAAGAACACTGCGTGAAGATGAAGACCCAAGCAGGTTATTATGTCTCTACATCAACAGAGAAAATTGCAGTGTTAGAAATTTACATTGAGCTGGACATCTCTGCAAAATATTATTATGGTCACTCCAAGTCCCTGCCTACTTGGCCACCCTGAGGCCTCAGCAGGGCTGCACTGTGGCTCGACTTCTTCCTCCACCTAGTCCTGCTTCCTCCTCTTTCTCTCCTAAGGTTTGGCCCATAAAAGTAAGTATTTTATTTTATTTATTTTTTTTTTTTTGTGTGTGTGTGTGTGTGTACATGGCTGTTTACTGCAGCATTGTTTGTAGTGATTTTTTTTTATAATAAATTTTATTTTTATATTCCCCATACAATTGCAACCCCCCCATTCTGACCCCAATCCCTCCCCTCCCGCCCCCCACCCCCCAAAAAGTGTCTCCGGTTCATAGTTTTTGTTGATTTTGATTTTCACTTTCGTATAGTTATTCATTTTCCTGGTCCCTTATTTAAGTTTTCTAGATTCCTGCTATGAGTGAGACCATCCGGTATTTTTCTTTTTCTTTTTGGCTTATTTCGCTGAGCATGATCCCTTCCAGCGCCATCCATGTTGCTGCAAATTGCATGTGTTTATCTTTTTTGAATGCTGAGTAATATTCCATGGTGTATATGTACCACATCTTCTTGATCCAGTCATCTATTTTTGGGCATTTGGGCTGTTTCCAAAGCTTAGCTATTGTAAACAGTGCTGCTATAAACATAGGGGTGCAGGTGCTCTTTGGAATTGATGTTTCTGTGTCCTTTGGGTAAATACCTAGGAGTGGAATTGCTGGATCATATGGAAGCTCTATGTTTAGTAGGTCCAGAAATCTCCACACAGCTCTCCATAGTGGTTGGACCAGTTTGCACTCCCACCAACAGTGCAGAAGAGTTCCTTTTTCTCCACACCCTCGCCAACATTTGTTGTTGCTAGTTTTTTTAATATGTGCCATTCTCACTGGTGTAAGATGGTATCTCATGGTAGTTTTGATTTGCATTTCCCTGATGACAAGTGATGTTGAACATTTTTTCATATGCCTGTTGGCCATTTGCATTTCCTCTTTGGAGAAGTTTCTTTTTAGCTCTTCTGCCCATTTTTTGACTGGGTTATTTTCTTTGTTGTTGTTGAGTCTCATCAGCTCTTTGCAGATTTTTGTGATCAGTCCTTTATCATTAGTGTTGGGTGCAAAAATGTTCTCCCAGTCAGTGGGGTTACTCTTTGTTTTTGTTATTGTCTCTTTTGCTGTGCAGAAGCTCTTTAATTTGATGTAGTCCCAGCTGTTTATCTTTGCCTTCACTATCACTGCTTTGGGTGATGTATCTGTAAAGATGTCTTTGATGTGCAAATCACGTAGTGTTTCGCCTATTATTAAAATGGCCATCCTACCAAAAGCAATATACAGATTCAATGCTATTCCAATCAAAATTTCAATGTCATTCTTCAAAGAAATAGAACAATTATTGATGAAATTCATATGGAATCACAAAAAACCCCGAATTGCCAAAGCTCTCCTGAAAAAGAAAGAAGGGAATGGAGGCATCACACTCCCAGACTTCAAACTATACTACAAAGCCATAATCATGAAAACTGCATGGTATTGGAACAAGAACAGACATACAGACCAATGGAATCGAATAGAAAATCCAGAAATAAACCCACAGATTTATGGTGAACTAATCTTTGACAAAGGAGCAAAGACTATGCATTGGAGCAAAGAAAGTTTGTTCAATAAATGGTGCTGGGAAAACTGGGTTGCTACATGCAAAAGAATGAAGCTTGACCACTACCTCACACCATACACAAAAATCAACTCAAAATGGATTAAAGAACTAGACATAAGACCTGAAACCATAAAATATATAAAAGTAAGTATTTTATACTACAAATTATACCTCAGAGTTTCCTTTTGAGAAACCCTATCTGCAACACTCCCCAAATGCAAATCTGCATCTTAGATTTCACCCCAAAATGTAGGTGAGGAAGAGGGGGAGCCACAGCAAATGCAACCAGAGACAGAGAGTGAGCAAGCACTGTGTGGGCCTGGCCTGGTCACAGAGTCTGCCATGCTGCCCCAGGAGGAAGGGGGATGTGCTTGAGGAGCAGGAGAGATGGTGGCTTCTTCCAGCCCACACTGTGCTCCCATGGCTCTTTGGCAAGAGAGGGAGAAGCAGGAGAGCAAAACCTGCCTCCACCCTAGCCCTGGCACCACGACCACACCAAGAAGCAAGGCCCTGCCATTGCCCTGTATGTAATTGGAGATGGGTGGACATGCAGAGGCCTCCTTCTCCTCTACCTTTGCCCTTTGTTCTGGGAACAGTGTTATTTCAGCCTGTAAGAGGCTCTGCCAACCCCTGTGAGCTGGGGGGCCAGAGAAGTAGACTCTGCCTTGACCTCTTTACGTCAGTGCCCAGTCAAATACTGGGGAGCAATGATGTGGCCAATAAGAAAGCTGCCTCACTGGGATGTGCTTGGCCAACAGTCACTGCCTCACCAGGGAAATGATAGGTGGTGTGAGGCACGTAGAGCCAGGCAGGGTCTGCCTTTGAAGAGCTTGGGAATCTAGTGAGCAAACTGAAATAGACCCAATGGCTAAGAGCAAAGTGATAGGTGATAAGTGACATGTAAGTAGTTTTTGAAAGAGTAACATGGGGAACATCTCCTTCAGCTGAAATGGTCAAGAAGCTTCCCAAAGGAGGAGGTACTTGAGCCAAGACTTCAAGATGAACCCTCTAAGGCAGTGCTGTCTGATAGACACAGAATGTGCAACATGCCGGGCACCTGTCTAGCACTCCCTGCTTTAGTGATCACACTGAAGAGGGTAAATAGGAACAAGTAGCGTTGATTTAATCAAATATTTTGTTTGAGTCCCAGGTAATTCAAAATATTATTAACAATGTCTTTTTTCATACTGTCCTTGAAGTTTGGTGTGCACTCTATACTTCTGGGGTCCATCAGTTTGGACAAGCCACCTCCCAAATGATTAATCGTCCTACAGGGTGAGTGGCGGCCATCCCCGCAGTGAGCCTCCCACTTCCCTCTGCTCCCCTGCATTCATGAGCAGCTGCTCTGGCATCACCTGGGAGCTCATAAGAAATGCAGATGCTCAAGTCCTACCCAGATGCCTCTGAATGAGTCTGCATTTAACAGGAGTCCCAGTGATCTCATGCTAGAATATAGTAAGTGTAGCTCTGAGCCTTTCTGCCCTCCCTTACCCTGCACATACAATCAGTTACTCAGCCCTGTTGAGTTCAACTTCAGCATATCCCCTAAATCCATCCCTCATAGCTAGGCCCCCCACCACTCATGCAGGCAACCCCTCTCCCACCACATCCTAGGCTGACTTGTGTCAATTGTGTCCTGTTGAAGTCCTAATTCCTAGAACCTTATTCGGAAATAGAATGAAGTTAGAATGAAGTCATTAGGGTGAGACTGGTGTCCTTATCAAGAGGGGAAATTTAGACGCTGACAGCCACAGACAGGAAGAACACTGTGTGAAGATGAAGACCCAAGCAGGTTATTATTTGTCTACATCAACAGAGAAAATTGCAGTGTTAGAAATTTACATTGAGCTGGACATCTCTGCAACATGCATGCAAGTGATCGCTGGACTCATCTTACTGAACAGGGTTTCCATGGATTCAAATGTTGCCAACTCACACGGTACAAAATACATATAAATCCTGCACAGTAGGGACCTCACATCTCTTTGTGATAAATGAGAAATGAAAAATAACAAGCAGCAGTGCTTCTGAGGAACCGTCACCAGTATCCCTATTTGATTGGTGAGAAAGGATGTGTTCAAGACTTACCTCTAACCACGCTGTGAATTTCATGACAGAGGTGACTGTTCATTCTGCTCACTACTAACCCAGGATGTGTCACTGTCCAGAGAAGTGTAATAAATACCAGACAGATAAATGAATGGTTGGATTAAGAAAGGCAGGGCTAGTGAGAAGATTCTAGGGCATAGGGGGACTGAAGCCAACATTTAAGGTGAGAAACTACACAGCAAACCAATGACCGCCTGCAATAGTTTTAAACCATGCCGATTTCACATTATGGAATTCCTCAAATCTTAACATGGGGCCCAGTTACACAGATGGAGAATTCCAGAAAGATGGATAGATTCTTTCAATCTTGGGCTGCACTCTGTTTTCACAATTGTTTCTGGCAGAGCCCTGAAGGAAAACGCAAACCAGATGTACAGAGAAATATTTTCTTTGTCAGGAATAAAAAGGAATTGCTTATCCTGCTCTCACACACACAGGCCAGATTCTCAACCTTCACCTTGACCAGCTTGAAGAGGCGCCGGAAACTTCTCTAGTCTCATGTGCTTGGGGTAACTGGGAGGCCACACTGGAGTTGCTGTTTTCTCCCTTGGGGTTCTTCAAGCTGAAGACACAGATGGAAACGCCATTTCTACTTCTCTTCATAGAAGAACAAGCACTGGAGTTGCATAATGATCCCAGGGCTTAATTAGAATAAATAATAAGAAAGCTAGTAAAGCAGTTTGGGCCAGAAGTCATCCTTCCCATGGATACTCCAGAAGACACTGTCTCCTGCCATTAACCTTACTGATTCTTCTCTTGGCCTCAAACCCATGGAACCATTGCTGGTGATCTCATCCAAGAAAAGCCAGTTTTTGACACCAAGAAAGTCAACCACATTTGCTTTCTGCAGCTCTGACAAACTCTGACAAAATGCCCCTAGTCTTCAGAGTAGCTCTGGATAGTTAGCCTGACCCACCAGAGTTGTCCCCATCCCTATCCCATCAAGATGCACCATAGGGAGGCTCTTCCAGCTCATTGGTAAACCCCATCTACACGCATGGATGTTTCACTTCAGTGCTTCTCAAAGTGTGACCCCCAGGCCAGTAGCACCTAAGAGCATGTAAGGAATATAGACAGTCCCACCTCTGGGTAATTCCTGCACCCACACAAGGTTAAGAACCCTCCCTAACTTCTCCCCCTCAGATCCCTCCTGGCACCCTCTCCTGTTCTTAACAGGTGAGGATCTGATCAGGAAGCCAGACCATCTGCCCATGGGGGGCAGGGGCTACCAGCTCACTCTGGCTGATAGAAGTTAGGTGGAAGATAGAGCAGATTTTGCCTTGTTTTTCCATTTTTCAAGAATGGTTGGAAGTATAGATTCTTTTTAAATATGAAATCTCCCAATATTAAAACACTAATTTTTTCTGAACACATTATAGGCCTTGCCATCTCCATCAGTGATAGCTTCATTCTTCCAGTTCCATGGACCAAAAGTTATACTTGATTAGCACTTTCTCTCACTCCCCACCTCCTACCTATGAGGGCCTCCTATGGGTTTCGCCTTCAAAGTGCATCCAGTATCCAGCTACTGTTCTCCCCCAGTCTCATTTCTCTGCTGCCCTGAGCCAAGCCTCCAGCAGCTCTCCCCAGGCAAATGCTGGGAAAGCCTCCTCCATGGCCTCCTGTCTTCGCCCTTGGCCCCTGCACTTGCTCAAGTCCCAACAAAGCAGTGAGTGTTCTCTTGAACATGTAATAGGGGACCTTTTGCTAGACTAGGCTCCTATTAATGTGGAGGTGACTCGCTTCTTCCTCCTCCCCCTGTTTTGGATGCTTTTACACCTAGAGATCTTCCTAATTTTCCAAGCTCTTCCACCTAGATAAGGAAGCCAGGGTCTTTCAACAATCTGGCTCTTTGACTTTTGTCCCTCTCCCTCAACTATGCAACATGCATGTGAATCTAATTTGTTCTGCCTTGCCCCAAAGCATCCAATGCTAGGGACTCTTCGCCGGTGCCTGAGATTTATGCCTGAGGAAAGTGATGCATCCTTGCAAAAGTCCTCTGCTGCGATGCCCACACAGAGGCTCTCTCTTTCCTTCTTCCATGGATCTGCTTGTTCAGAACAGCCCTGACTCTTCCACGAGTCCCACAGTCAAACTACTCTCCACTTCCTGAAGAGTACAGTCGGGGAAGAAGGAAGATACTGGCCTGGTCAAAAATCAAAATCAACAAGCAACTATAAACCAGAGACACACTACGGTGGGGGGAGGGGAGGGTGGGCGGGGAAAGGAAGGACTAGAGTCAAAATAAGGAGGGGGGGTGCAATTGTATGGGGGAATATAACCAAAATGAAAATGCATACATTGTGCAAAGATGAAAAAAGATGTAAGAATTATATAAAATAAAATACTTAAATAATAAATAAATAAAGTCAAGAAAAAAAAAAGAAGAAAGAAACAGAAGAGCAGAACCCAGTTCTCAGACCTAGATACGTGTGCTCGGTGACAGGTTTCAGAGACAAAAATACCTCAGCTCCCAGAAGATGCACGAACTCTCCAACATCCAACATGCTGAACCTCAGCTACAGAGAAGTTAGGACCTGGCTCCAGAACCAGAGAATGAAATGTAAGAGATAGCCGTAACACAGCTGGCCAGAGGACAGCCACTGGTGTGAGTCAGGTCTTGGCACCTACCCAACACGTTATTCTTGTCACTGGGATGCCTGGTGAGCACTCCAGGAAGCCCTCCAATATGGAGAGGCCTGACCTGGAGCAGCCAGTCCTGGAGAAGTCAGCCTGGTGTGCTCAGGCTCATAGCAAGCAGATGTGGAACAACCAGACCTGGAGCAGTCCATCCCACCACTCTAGAGAGGAACCCCCACAGCCCCTGATCCAGTTCTACCAAAATTTCCCTCTCCGTTGATTTGAAGACCACCTTGGAAACTTCTGGAGAAAGTCATAACATAATACAGCAGACCACTGTGTATTTTTATACCCAGCAAATCACTGATTTATTCCCAATTAATCCCTGAATGTGCAGCCTGAAGATATGTGAAGATGGGTATAATATTCAATCTCAGCTTGGGCAGTGGCCATGTTACTTCTCCTGGAATTTTCTTTTAGAGTTCCATATTTCTGCCTTGATATCCTGCTTTTCAATATGCCTATTGTGTCAATTTGGGGAGAAGGAAATGACTGGAATCCAACTAGAGATCTCTGTAGGCCTGACTACTCTGTAGGCCTTTTACTCATGGTAAAAGACATCTCTGCTGTAGAGAACTAGATATGACACTTGTTTGAATATCCTTGGGATCTAGAATCTAACCCCAAGAATAGGAAGTAAAAGCATGGGGCTGTGTAAAGAAGGATTATTATTTTCTAGGGTTATGAGGCTAGTGAAAAACCTCAATGGTTAAGGTGAAGGGTCAAAGTATTTGCTTCCTTGATGTATTTGCTTCCTCTGCCCACTTCACTGTCTTACTTCAACTCCTAATTTGTTCGTTATTATTTTCAGGAAGTTGTTTTATGGTTTTGCTACATTCTGATAATAATAGTACCGGTTTGACTACTTGGTTTATAGTTTATAAGTTTATAAAAGAAATACTCATTTTGCCTTTAAAAAGAAAGAAAATGCAAGAAGATTCCCAGGATGCCTGTGCGCACACCTTGCAGTGGCTGCTCACCACTCAAGGAGAAAGCCAGACTCCTACAATGCTTGGTACAGCCTTGCCTCCTCCCAATACCACCTCCTCTCTCCCTTGCTAACCCTGTTCCAGGGGCACTGACCCCCTGCTCTCCTTCCAACAGGCCAGCCATATTCCCAACACAGGACTAGCATCTCACTCTCTAGAACATTCTTCAGAGCTCATCTCTTACCTCTGCCAAGTGTTTGTTCAAATGTTTCCTTCTCAATGAAGCCCACCTTGGCAGGCCTGTTTAACACTCCCATTCTGGCACTCTGAATCCCCCTCAGTCCACTCTATTTATTTTAGCACTTAATCACATAACATACTTTCCACATATATATTTACCTAACTGCTTGTTTCCATCTGCTAGAATTTAAACTCCATGGAGCAGTAGTACAGGTTGGAAAACATAGCACACTCTCAAGTTAACTGTGTGCGTCTCTGTACTGTGCTTTCCAACCTGCAGTACTCTGCTACTACCACCTAACTATGGACCCAAGGGCTCTCACTACTACAGATGACAGAGAAACCAATTTCAGCAGGCTTAAGCAAACACAAAGGGAATTATTGATTTTTGTAATTGAAATGTTTAAAGATAAACCTGGGCTTCAGGCATGACTGGATCAAGGCTCAAACTAAGCCATTAAGACTCCATTTCTACCCATCTTCTACTTTGGCCTTTTACTACAGATTGTTACCTCATGGCGATAATATGGTAACACAGCACCAACCTCACCTCCTTCCTGATCCAAATCCAGTTAGATAGAGCCAAACTTTTTCTGATAGCTGCTCAAAATTCTTTAAATTCTCTCTGATTGGACCTGTTTAGGCCATGTGACCACCTTTGAACTGTGTTCAGAAGGATCAGATGTATTTCTGGTTTGGATTCAGACTCTATAGTTCATCTCTGGAGTTGGGCTTAATGCTCTATCTAGGCAGACAAAAGAACGAAGAATCATTTAAGAGAGAGGATACCTCCCCTTCAAAAAATCAGGGATTATTATTAGAAGCAGGAAGAATGGATACTGAGAAGATATTGCTCAAATATTCACTAGACAGTCCTTTGCACAAACTGAGCCTCCTCCAGGAAGCAGTTCCAGATCCCCCAAGCCAGAATCCAGCATCAGTCTTAAACAACTGACATATACAAACAAATTCCTGTAGAACACAGCAGGAAGTTTTCAGGTTTACAAGAGGAAGTGATAGGAATACCAAAAAAAAAAAAAATTGAAGTGAAAAAAAATTTGGGCTCATAGTCTGGATAAGTTATCTCTGAGTTTCAGGTTCCTCATCTATAAGAATTTGAGATTTTTAATAATTCCTGCTCAAGGTAGGAAATTTCTATAATAAATGATAAGCTCAATCTGGCCACTGTCCTCGCTCCTTGGGCTGGTTCATGCCCATAGCCTGCCTCTATACCCCACAGGTTTCAAATCTCATGCAAACCTCTCTAGGCACAGCAGTTCCCTGGCAGCTGAGGGAAACAAGTCCCATCTTCCCTCCCCATCTCAGGCTGCGGGTCCTCATGCCCAGCCTGTCTCCTGCCCATTACAATTGCAGTCACTCCTGTGTTCCCAGCCTACGAGTCCCCCGCCGAGCTGAGATGAAAGACCAGAAGCTGAGTCCTTCCGGCAGCTGCTGGGACTCACATGAACCAGGCAGGCTCGGGGGCCAAAACACAAGTAAATAGTAGTATTCAGCTTCATGCCATACAAAAGCCCTACTGACTTGAGATTAAAATGGGAGAAAGGATATCCAGGCACGAAGCAAGCATCTTTTTTTCCCATTAGGAGACAACGAATCCCACTGAGAAGAGAGCGGCCCAGTCAATCCTCATAGCGAGATAAACAGGGGAGATGGGGAGGAGACAGAAAAAGGGTAGGAAAGGGGAAGGGAAACAGAAACAAACCGTGAGGGTCTCGTTTCACAAGAGGGCCTTAGGGAGCAGTGAAGGCAGGAGACAGTGACAAAGCCCTAGTCCAAGCCTTTGGAGCGTTGGGGAAAGTGGCCGCGCTCCGGAATTGTCCTCACGGGGCTTAGGTTTAATCCAGCCATTTATTCATTCATTCCCTGATCAAATATGTATTAAGCACATAATGTGGTCTAAGCATGCTGGGCAGCTCAAAACGCCCCTGGCCTTGCCTTTGCTGAAATCAATCGAGACATAAAGGTGATAAGCCGGCAAACCCTTCAAATAAATATGTAGCTACAAACTGTGATAAACACTGAAGAGAAAACTGACCAGAGAAACAAGAAAAAGTCACAGCTCTGCCTGCTCACGGCGGGCAGGAACAGTCCCCGAGAAGGCACCTTTCAACCCAAGGAGAATAAAGAGGTGACCGCCCTGTCCCTCCCGGTGCCGAGGCAGGCCAGACTCTCGTACAGAGCAGCTCAGTTCCCACTGGGACTAGAGTTTCCTTCAGGTGATGGGGATAAAAGAGGAAGGTGAGATTGGAGGAGAAGGAAGGAACCGGCTCAGGCCCCCGAGCGAGCTGGATCAGAATCTGCACGTGCCCAAGACACACAGGTGGCTCGAGCCCACACTCAAGTTTGACCTGACGGCCCAGCCAGGCAATGTCTTTCAGCTGCACTCAGGACCACAGGCCTAGGGTGTCTAATTAGGCCACAAGGACCCCCCTCAAGTCCGGTTTTCTCAGCTCAGCTGCCATAGCTGCAAACATTACCTCTCCAAGAACCCCAGCGCTTTGTGGAACAGGAGGTCTGTGGTCCAGAAACCTGGACTTGGCAGTGGTCTCTTGTAGGTGCCTTGAACTTCCTGGATGTTTTCCAAGTATGAGAAAACAAAGTTCTCATGTGTGAGACTTGCATGCTGTGGAGCGGCTGGACAGAGTTTTCTCATCCCGTCGAAGGGTCAAGACAGACCAGTCCTGGGAAAAGAACAACAAAGCTTGGGAGAAACAGTGGTTCCCTTCAGCTCAAATGGAACCTCAGATTCCCAGAGCTGGGAGAAGGAGTGTGGAGTTGTCACATGAGGTAACTGAAGCTCAGAAAGGTTGTGACTTGCTCAAGGTCACACAGATTAGGAGTAGAGAAGCAGTAGAACAGGAACCAGGCCCAAGGGGGGTGGCCACACCCCCCACTACTTCTAATTGGCTTATTTAGGGTCTATGCCTCCACTGAGTTCACCCCCTCACAGGCGGGAGAGAGCAAGGGTTAGGACAGCAGACCTCCAGCTCCATCTGTTCTGAGGAAAGCTGATCCTCACCACTGCCTGGATTCAGCCTGGTCAGACCAGCTCCATGGGCAGACAGCCAAACCTGGAATTTTCCAGGCAGCCAGTGCAGCCAGGTGTCACTACTTGGGCCCAGCAGGAGGGTACCCCTCCCTGGAGATGCTATCAGTAGCTTTTTTCCCTGGAGCAGACCCATCACAAGCCAGCATATCCCCAACTCCCAGCTCCCAGAGCATGCCAGAGCCCCTGAAGGTGACAGTAACTGGGAACTTCTTGCGGGTGTCCACTTTCAGGCAGAGGCCCCCAAAGAGCTGACATTGGAAGCTTCTCTCTACACCCCAGCAATGTTCAGCTTCCCTGTGCTGCTGAAAAACATCTGGCTGACTTGGCACCTAAGCTGAGTAAAAATAGCATGCCATCTTGTGAGTGGGCACCACGCCATCAAAGCAGATGGGGACCAGTGCTGGTGGCCAAGAGCCCACCAAATGGTATGGAAGGCATTTGCAAAGGGCAAGTTTCACAGCAGGAGGGGTCACAGGTTCGAGTGCCAGGACCCTGGGGCAGAAGGAATATGTACTTGGACACCAGAAATAGCAAAGTGCAAGGGTGAAGCCTGGTCTTGAAGCCTGATGAATCTGCATTGTGTCCTACCTTTCCCTTTACGAGCTGTGTGACCCCCGAGGCAGCATTTAATCTCTCTGAGCCTCAGTGTAAAACCCAGCATGCAGGGTTCTGGAAAAGCTATGCAGTCATTCTTCCATTCCACAAAGCATTTTATTGAGTGTCTACTATGTGCCAGATACTGTGCTAGGTGCGAGATAAGGTGGGGAGTGTGTAGCATCGAGTTCTTGGGCATTAATGAAAAAAAAGGGAAAGGAAAATGTCAACTGAGATAAGTGCCCCAAAGGCAGGGTTTGTGTGCAATTAGAGCATATAATGGAGGGTGGCGGAGCAAAGGCGAGTGGAAAAAGATGTCCCCAAGGAAGGGACAATTAAGACTTGAAGAATGAGTGGGTAAATGAGAGAAGGTACATTAAGCTCTTAGCACAGTGCCTGAGACCTGATAAATATTGGCAAGTGGAACTGATCATTAAGGAATATTACTGAAAATAAATTTGTCACTGTGACAACCTCTTCCTTCCAGGATTGCAGTGCAGGGCTTCGGCCCTTAGGAACCCTAGCAGCCATGCCCAAGAGAGTCTGACCCCTTGTCTCTGCTTGGAGGTAAACCAGAGGTCAGTGGGTCCCCAAAATAAAAATTCACAAAAATATCTCAAGCCTCTGGTGAGGAAACTCTAGACACTACTTGGAGACTCTAGACACTAGAGTGCAAGCAACAGTTTGACTGGGGTCCAAATGAGGTTCAAACCTAAGCTTTCTCCCCTTTTCTCTGGGCAGCCTGAGCGAACCCAGGAACGCCATCTGCTCCGGTTTCCCAGCTTGTCCCCATGCACTTCAGGCCCTGGCTAGAGAGAACTGAAACTCACCCCGAACCTCAACACAGAGGGCAAGTAGGATGCAAATTTCTTCCACCTTATTCTGCAAAAGTGATGTCTCTTGAGGAACAGAGAGGCTAAGGAAAAGACACTGGGAAAGCAGTGGGAGGTTCCTCACAAAACATAGATTGTCAAACTAGAAGAAATGCTGTGCTGAGCAGATAGTCAAAGGTGGCACTTTTTCATGGGCTGGAGCCCCCACCAATCAAAATGCAAATCCCACTGCACCCCAAACTACGCTGATATCAGTTTCATTGTGTGCGTGTCCATTGAAGAAGGACAGGTAGGGGGGAAGTAGCAAAGGGACTGCTTCATGGAACACCTCTGGTGCCTGGCCCTGACATTCCCCACATGCCCCCACATGCCCACCTTGGCCTCCAACTGACACCAGAGGTAGCCATCATACACCTCCAGTGGACTTGATCACACCTGGCTCCAGTAGCACCTCACAGCTCTCACTTCAGTTCTGGGAATTCCCATTTGCCATTCAGTGCTACCCACATCCATAACACATCCTATTCCTCCTGCCTTGTCCCTCACTCTATGGACTCAATCCCTAAAATAAACAACTACATGTAAGCCTGCCTTCCCCAGCTCTGCTTTCTTGGATAACCTAAGTCAAGACAGTTCTATCTGTCCTCACCCCACCAGCTGTCAAGAGAGATACATGTAGTGGATCTGTGCTCAGGAAACCAGAGGGGGCTGCTCTGGCCTCTCTCCGGACAGCATGACCGTCTCTGAGGGTCATGCGGGCCCACTGCTTTTCATATGGGTCAAGAGTGGAATTCTTCACAAATCAAATCATTACATGTTGCCAACGTTTGTTTTTAGGGGCCTGTTGAGTATCCACCCCTTCCTAAGAGCACTGCGGGTTTTCTCTAGGAAAATACCTTGTATCTATTTTTGAGGTCTTAGCTGGAAGGGTTTTTTGGTGAGCACTGTCTACTTTCGAATTCCGAGGAGTCAGTTCTCCCTTCCTGTCTCAGAGGTAAGCGGCGCCCATTGAATTCATCCTGGGCTCAATCTTAGGAGGAAACCATAGGCCAGGGACTGACTAGAAGAGGGTCTTTAAGATGGCTGCCTCTCAGCACTCTTGGTGTTTTGCCTCCACAGAAACCTGGCCTTCCAGTCTGTTACCGTTTCTTTGACTAACTGCCCTCAGCATTAATATCTTTTTAATAAACTTCCTTTCTCTTTTGGCTAGCAGAGGCCACTTTTATTGGCTGCAACCAATAACTCTTACAGTTGCTCACAGGGTCCCAATATTTAAAATGGATAATAGTGAAGACACTCTGCTGAAATGGAGAAGGGCAGGCAGGGGCACTTCCTTCTTGTTATGCCCACAACAATGGCTTCTTTAGTGGCTCTAGAGTGTCACTAGGACCTAAAAAGGCCTACTTTGAAAATCCTTGATCTTGTCCATCCCCTTTTGTACTAATGAGAAAATCAAGACAAGAGAAGCTCACTGACTTGCCAAGACTCGAGCACTGCTTGGCCATGGTTTGAAACTCAGGTCCCCCAACTCACTGGGACACACCTTGGTGGGGGCTCCCTAAATTGGGGAGACACATAACCAACAGAATTAAGCCAAGGAGCCACATAGCAAGCAAAGGCCAATGGGGTCTAACCTGCACATTTCCAAGGCCTCAATCCCAAGCAGCAGCAGGAGGGCTACTTTGGCTCCTCCCTCAGCTCCCTCTTCCCACCCACTGAGGAGAGTAGGGCCAGGGGCACACCTGTGCCGTGACACCTTCAAGGTATAGCAGCAGATCCATTTGCCAAGCTCTCTGCCAGAATTTCCCAAGACAGCTCCCTACTCCTAGTCCTACCAGATACTCTGCCAAAAACCAGTCCCACAAAAAAATGTTTTCTAAACCCTACAGTGCATTCTCTTACTCTTTCACTTCATTAATATTAAATGAGACATCATATAGTGAAGTGGCTATGAGCAGGTACTATGAAGTCTGACTACCTGGGCTCAATTACTAGTTCTGTCCCGTCCAGCTGTGTGACCTTGGATAAGTTACTTGACCATTCTGGTCCTCCACTTTCCCATTCATAAATTAGGAATGAAATTATAGATCAACTGTATTAGTTCAGGTTCTGTAAGAAGCAGAAAACAAGATGAGATAAACTATACAAGAGTTTTATGGGGCAAGGAAACAATCATGAGACGTGTGAATGGAAGAAAGGGGAGAGTGGAAAAGTGAGAGCTCGATGCAGACCGCCTGCAAAAAAGAGAGGAAAAGACATGAGAGTCTTGATTGCAGTGCAGTTCTAAGGGAGTTTTGGCAATGTTTTGAGGAGTTCCTCTGTCAAAAGTCAATTGTCGGAGGGCCCCTGCGTCTCCTGGGAAATGTCCTCCCTCGGTATCCCTGACATGTTCAGTCACTTGCTGGGAGTTGCCCCTGGGAGCTGGGCCTCTGCCCAAGGCGGAGGTGGATACCGAGGGCAGCACCAAGGCCTCTGCAGCAGATCAGTGAAGCGCATTTGCAAGCTCCTCCCAGCCACACCAGCCTCAAAAGATGGAATGAAATGAGTCAATTTACATGAAAGCTCTTAAAATAGTGCCTGGCACGTCATCCATGCTCTGTATGTGGGCCTCAGCCTTCCTTTCCTTGAAACAAACACTGTTTGGAAATCAGGATGCTTCTTAGACGCAATATGTCCACCTATAGGAATGTTTTCCTTTTGAATCCGGGAAAGCTGCTATTAAACTGCTGACCATCTTAGAATCAGCACATGTTAGCATTGAAGAAATCCCTTCAGGAAATGCGGCAGACTCTACCCACTCTTGGAGACTTGGTGGGCACGCCGAGGATTCCGACCTGCCGCGACAGCCAGACCTACTTCCCCTGGTTCAGCTTCCTGTTGACCAAGCCCCTTTGCCCACACACGTCTGGTTGGCATACAGTTCCAATAGATGCCTTTTCCTTTTAGTTAGAGAAGTGAGTTACTGCTGCCTATACCCAAGTCCCAGCTGATAAACATGTAGTCCTGACATATCTAAGCAGAAAAAGCAGGGCTGTTCTGGATGAGCCCAGGCGAGCAGGACTAGAATTCCTTGGAACACATTTTTGCAAATGGCATGTTTTGCAAATGCTGTCACTTCTGTTTCAGATGACTCTTGGGAATTTGGTTTGGAGTAAGCGGAGCCTTGGGAACAATGGAAGGATGGGAGAGAAAGAAGGAACATTTCTTAACATGCCCTGGTCACCCCTTGCAAACTTTTCCCACAAAGGCCCAGCAGACATAACTGAAAAGCCCTCATCTGCCCCAGCCCTTCAAGGAGGTCAGCCCCCCTCATTGAGCAGGGCCTCTTCTCCTTCCAGGCTCCAGAAGTGGCCGCCACACTTCTGGCCACCACAACCAGAAGCTGAGGGCCTGAGCAAATTCAGTCAGAAAGTATTCCTCCTTTCTTCATTTCCCACTGCTCTGATGTCTGCTTAGTGCCAAGCACCACTGTACTCAGCAGTGGGGGTCAGAGCTGACAGATGCAACCTTCACTCCAGACTTAGACCCACTTCATGCACCAGCTCAGACTCTGGTGTCCACCTCTTTGTCCGGTCTAGTGCTGTGGCAGACGAGGGTGACTGGCTTCAACTGCACTGGGTGCACAGCCTCTCTGCTGCAGTGCCAAGCCCAGGAGCCTGCCCTCCATGTGCCCCAGCAACATTTAAGTGGAACCTGCTGGAATAAGCTTAGCCACCACGGGAACAAGCGCTGCCCTCTTGTCCTGATGGGTCATTCTGAGGTGGGTGTGACTTGCCCTGCTCCAAGGACAGTCTCAGGCCCCCCCCATAGGCCCCTCTCATCCATGTTCTCTGGACTGGCCTGTCTGGCATCCCCATCAGTTTCCCAGGTCCCCTTTATACCCTTTCCCAAGCATTGCCTCTGCAAAATAAATTGTCTACACACAAGTTCCTAACTCACCTTTTCGGGGGAAGCTGAAGTAAGACATTTTAAAAAATATCGCTTTGCATTTGCACCAATTAAAATGGCGTGTACTTCTATTAATCCATTTGACCAGCAGTGCAACCAGGAATGATATATTAGTCTGACATAGACCTCATTTTAGAGTAGAGAAAAACTGGCAGTCATGGAGGTCAATTAACTTGCCAAATATCACACACAGCTAGGAAACATCAAGCGCCCAGGGTTTCTACACCTCAGCCCGAGCTGCTATCACTAGTAGCCTCAATCTTTTGGATTCCTTTCTGCTGGGTTTTGAAGGATGTTTATGAATGAGCCAGATGAAGGGTGAGATGAACAGAGAGTGGGGGCAGGATATCTGACAGAGGAACAGCAGCAGCAGAAGCTCGGAAGTGGGAGTCACTCATCATGGTTTCTTCTGGAAACAGTAGAGAAACAGTTTGGCAAAAGCATAAGAACAAGGAGGCACAAGGAGCACTGGTAAGAAATAAAACAAAAAAATCAGACAGGGCCTTATGGGGCTAAGCAGCCTGAGTGTTGACTGATGGACTCTCGCAGGCTATGCACTAAGGCCAGGGGACAGAAGTCTCGCAGGAGATCACTTCACATGTGCAAGTTTTGCCCCAAATCAAGTGGTCCGTATTCAGAGACTCACCACCTAGAGACCAGCTTGAGGCTCACTCAGTGGGCAGAGTCCCTTATCCCTCCCGGCTTCAGAGAGGCACAAGAGTACCCTGGGGTGAGAAACTCTAGCCACCATATCCAGAAGCTGAGGGCCATGACTAAATTCAACCAGAAACTATCTCGCCCTTCTTCATTTCCTTGTTTCCTAAAATTCCCATTCTTTTACTCCTGGGAAGAAGCACATCCTGAATCTTGAATGAGTAACTTAATGGCCAGTGAGGAGCTAGAAAGGAAAGTGATGCACAAGGAAAAACCCAGAATCAGCAGCCTAAGGGCAGGCTGCTGCTAATCTCCTCCCTCACGCCAACCTGAACCTCTTCAAGTCAAGGTCAAGTCTGGGTGAGGGGTGGGGGTGTCCCTGAGTGTAGCTCTCTGCTCAGCCACATTAGTTACTGAAGCCCACAGCCTTGTCTATGTTAGGTAGAAGGGACAGGGCTTCACAAGCCATCTGGCACGGCAAGCACACACAAACATGCCAGCAGAAGTCCACCTCTCAACAGCCAGGGTCCTGCTTCCTGGGTGGCAACAGTATAAACTAGTGGAGCTCTCTGAATGCAGAGAAATTTGACAGTATATATCAAGAATCTTAATAGTGCTCGTGCTTTTTTTTTTAAAAAAGAACATTTATTTATTCATGCATACACTAATCAGGGAACAGGCCAGATGTGTGGGAGGGTGAGAGGACCCATCAGAGACAGAGCAGGGAACAGAACAGGCTGACTGAAATACACTGCTGAGGGGAGCGGTGGGCGAGCCAGGAGAGGTCTGCCACGCCATGTGGGTATCTCGCCGGCCGGCCAGGATTGAACCCACGCTGCAGAGGCTACAGACAGCTTCACAGTGCTGTGCTCAACCACCTGCCCCACCAGGGGAGGCCCCAGTGCTCATGCTTTCATTACTGCAATTTCCCTCCTAAGAATTTGTCATAAAGAAAGAGAAAGACAAATGCAGAACGATGTTCATTCCAGCCTCATCTATACCAGGAGAAAATTAAAATCAACTCCAAAGGCTGGGGCTGGAGTGAATGATAACATGTACATTTCATAGAAAATAGTGTAGCTATTAAATAAATACCAAGTATATGGTGGATTTATGGCAAAAAAAAATAGCCACAATTATTCTTCTCTAAGCATTCTCCATCACCTTGAGATGTGACTTTGTAGTACCTCCATCAAGGGATGGAGCCTGTTTTTGTACCCCATTGTTGAGTGACTCACTTCTGATCCACAGAGAAAGTAACAGTGTGTCTGCTCTGAGCCTAAACTTCAATAGACCTTAAGGTCCACCTCCCTCTCTCTCTCTCTCTCTCTCTCTCTCTGTCTCTCCCTCCCTCCATCCCTCCTTTCATTGTGTGACCTGCCAAGTTGGATGTGTTACATGGCACCTGGCCAGTCCCATTATATATATACCTCTGGGAGAAGGAAACAGGGTCACCCCTGTGACACGATGGGGTACACGTAGTCATCACCCTGTGGGCTATGGGAAGGGGCCCATGGCCACAGAAAATGGCACATCTACGAAGGCTGGTGTGGTGTGCAGTATCTTTTGCCCTATCTGTGAGTAAAGCATTGTCCAACCAGAATCTTGTGCAGTGAGTCCTCTTTGACATCTTGGAATCTCTAGAATTGCAATGGCCCAGGTCAGTGGCTTCCTACTTCTGGTGGTCGGCTTTGTTATGATCCGTGTGGTCATCCATGCAATGGGAATCCTCTCTTGGGGTCGGTAGCTGCACACCCTTCTTTCTCTGTCACCTCTCTTAGCCGCCTGCTACTGCCTGTGCAGAAGCCCAAGCTAGCCCGCTGGAGAATGAGAGGTCACCTGGAGGAGAACCCAGTGGTCTCAACTGAGGTGACCTTAGACCAGCCTCTCACCAGCCACCCCCAAACCTGTAAGTGCCCCTGGCAACCATGAGCAGGGCCCCCAGGGCCCAGAGTTGATTGGCACATCTGTCAGCCCAGCCAGCCCTGAGGGCTTGTAAGCAATAGTGAATACTAATTTCTTAAATCAAGTGGCCCTCAAAGTATGATTCAGAGACTCTGGGGGTCCCTAAGTTCTGCAAAATCAGAACTTTCTGTGATGTTATGAAGCTGTTCTTTTCCTTTCAATCTCTACTGCAAGTTTTGCTGGGGTGTTCCCAAGTCTCCAGGACATGTGATGACATCACCATGTTACTAACTAGTTAGGTGTCTGCATGTGGTTCATGATTAGAAAATACTCACAGTTTTAATTTCCAACACAGCAAATATTTATTGATCTGATATAACTCACATAAACAAAACTCTTTGGGGTCATCAATGATTTTGAAAGTGTAAAAAGATCCTGAGACCCAAAAAGTTTGGGAACCACTATGTTAACCCATTGAGTCTGGGGGAAAGATGCTATGTGACAACTTACATCTGACATGACATGGAAACTCATTGGCATGGAGAGACTTGACTTGGTGCCTTTTCAAGCAATGTAAAGACATTCTAGGAGTCTCACTTTTGTTTAGAAACTTTTATGGCCATATAAGCATATAACCATGTTAAGTGACATCTCCAGTGAAGGGATTATGGGTACTTTGAATGGAGTTTCCCTCTTTTTTATACTTAATCTCATTTTCCTTTTTTTTTTGTAAAAAGTTTTTTGCTAAAATGAGAAAAAAATCAGCTTAAAATTTTCTAAAGAACACTATTTAGAAAGAAAAGAAAGCCTTTCTGTCTTCTGTTTATGTCAGTTCTATCTTTCAAGATTTACTCTATTAGAAATTAAAAGTGACAACATTTGAGAATCAAGACTAATTCAGACTATTCCTGCAGCCGCAAAGCCACACGGCCATGGCCCTTCCCATGAAAGACTTTGGTGAAAGGGGATCGGTGGCTACACTGGCCGCTCCCTCTTGCCCTTCTCCTGTCCAGCCAGAGACATTCAGCAAAGGGAGACGAATTTCCAGCTCCTCCGCTTTTGGGGCAGTTGGGTCAGACTTCTTGTCAAATAAAAAGGCGCATAATTCCCAGCGGGAGGACCCCTCTCTGAGATAACCCCAGATGAGCAGTAACAAAAACCATTTCCTATTCCTGTGTGCACAGAACGTCTGGAGTTGACGGCATTCCAGCAGCGGTTGCCTAGGGAACACCAGTGACATAAAGGAGACGTGAGGACACACTAAATAACTTGAGCAACTATTTGCATTTGGCAGATGTAGCCAGGGGCAGGGCCCTGCGTGCCTCCGCGTGGAAAAGCCACAGGAACCCCAGAAGTCTATCGGAGCCAGCTGAAGCTCCACTAGGCATGGTGGGAGATGGGGAGGGGAGTGTTCGTCACTCTTGTATGGTCCCTCCCCAAAGCCCGCAGGTACCAAAGAGCAGTAGCCTGAGCACCAGAAAGCCCCAGTCTTTGTGAGCCTGGGGTGACTTAACCTCGGGTCAGGACAACATTTGAGACATTGGGGACTGGACAGCCTCCTCAGGAAGTGGCTCTCTCCGAGCCCTGTGTCCCCAGGGCCTTGGCTTCTGGTTCCACGGCCTGGAAAGCAGGTGACAGGACAGATGCGAGGCTGCCAGACGCTGCATTGCTGAAGCAGTTAATTGGAATTCTGCTCACCTGACAGGTGCGGTCTGAGCACTGAGGGGAAGTCAGCTCCCTGTCAGACTCTCTCATCTGTATCCTCTCATCACGGCTGAGCAGCCCCACAGAGCCCCAACAGGAGGAGAGGCAAGTGGGCCCAGCCACCCCGGCCTGGAAGAGAGCGGCGCTTTGACAGCTCTGCAGGCCTCCTGAGGTGACCCCTGAGGGCGCCCAGAGCCCGAGTGGCCCCTCTGCAGGTGGGATGAAGACATGGACCAGAAAGGAGGCCAGAGGGGCCCAGAATGACCCCGACTTTTCCTGCCGCTCCCTTCAAGAGTTCTAGTCTCATCAGATTGTATCAGGAGTGACTAGCTCCTCTGTTCCCCCTTGCCTCCAGCCCCATCCCTCTCCAGTTTGACCACATCTGTAGGCTCCACTGAAACAGAGCCAGCACAGTGAACAGAGCCAACCCTGGCAGCTGGCGAGGCGGGGTGTGCCGCCCATCTGGGCAGGCCCTGCACAGGGGCTGGACTGCCAGGGCCACAGCTGCCAGTAGAGGCACTGCATGGAGGGATCAACCAGTGTGGGGCTGGCCAGGTCTTAGAGAGTGAAAAGTGCCATGCACCCATGTGGGTCATGCCCAGGAAGGGTGAGGACTTTCTTGGGTGAATGTGAAAACGTGCACTGGTTGAAGCATCCTCCTCGGCAGGATGACAGTTGGTTGGCAATGTCCCACCACGTGGCTGCCACCCTTCATCTCCCCAATGGTTTCCCAGTTGCAGCAGTTTCTGGACCCTTCTGCTTGATTGTATATAGGCTGAAAGAGACTCCACTTAAAGTTCTACAGGACTTTTTTTTTTTTTAAAGAACCTTTAAAGCCGGCACAAATAAGAGAAATAGGCATTGTAATAGATTGCTGGTGAAGATGGCCATTGGCCGACATTTCTGGAAGCCAGTTTGTGCTCCAAGACATGTGTCCATGAATGAGAGCCACTGTAGGAAGGCCAGGATGTTGCAGCCTGAGGTATGCTCTTTGCACAGAAACTATGCTCTTATTGCTAGCAGAGTTGAGTATCACTGTCCTCCAGAGGCCCAAATCTCACTGGCACTAGCCCTTGGGGCCAGCAATTCCCATCACCACTGCAATGCCCTCTGCACTGCACTCACAGGAAGGGTCGCTCAGCAAGGAGGGTAAGCATTAAAGAAAGTGCTTCAGATGACAATCATGGCTCGTTTCTTCTAGAAAACACATATGCCAGCATGAGATAAAGCAGGTGCTGGTATTAATTATCCAGTGCCCAGAATACCTTCTCCCTTTGACGTTCATGCTCATGAACATCTGGCATCTGGTGTATCATGCTAGATTCCTTCCCTACCCTGAAGTTACCTGAAGCAGGACCACGTTCTGAACTACCTAAATTCAGTGTCCTATCAGCACATGTGCAAGCCCAAAGTCAAGAGGCAGATTTCTCAGAAGTTGCAAACCAGAAAAGGGATTCTCATTTCAACTGTTCACCTCTTCATTCAAATTCTGGTTCTTACTCAGCCAAAACACTAGTACATGAAGTTACAAAATGACTGGGTTATATCGACAAATACATGAGCACCGCATCTCTCTGGGAAATGGGCTTAAATTGATGTTCTGCACTCTGCTTCTTTTGTTGCACTACGAGGGACTTTCTGATCTTCCAGGTGATTTAGAGGCTATTGGTCCGTGGGTATGTCAATAGCATATTATTGGCAAATATGACCCAAACTACTCGGCTGCCTGATATAGACCTTTGCAATGTGACTTTGCAGCCTTTCTCATCCCAGAGGGAGTATCTGTTTCGCTGCCCTTGAATCTGGGCTAGCCCTGTGACTTGCTTTAACCAAAAGAATGCAGCAACACTGACAATGTCTTCTCTCAAGAGGCCTTGTGCACTTTGACTTTGTCAGACACCTCTGGGCTAGTCTGTTGGAGGATGACAGCTTGATGGAGAGGGACAGACTGTCTCGGCTGAGGTGACCTCAACCAACCAGGCTCCAGGTGACTCAGCAGAGAACCACCAGAACTGAAGATCCACCTGCCTGAACCCTGTCCAAACTGCTGATTCTTGGAATTATGAGCTACATCAATAGCTATTTTTATGAACCACTAAGTTTTCAGGGTTCATTTTACACAGCAAGAAGTGATACCATAATCTCCAAATATAAATGGGACAGGTATCATTTTAGCTGGTTTAGGAATCAGAAAATGTTGGCATGGGACAGGATGTTATAGCTAAGGCCCCATGGCCAGTAGTGACAGAGTCAGAACTTGAACCCAGGTGTTCTGCCAGCCAGTTTTCTCACTTGCATTTCCTCCAGAATAGCAGGTACCAGAAAATCTTCTAGACAGCAGCCCTTAGAAATCCCTCCTGAGAAGAGCCTGCTGCATTTTCTGGGCAATCTGTCCTATTTCACTTGCTGCCACCCCACCCCAGCACCCTGCCTTGCCTCCAACCCCAAGTGGACAGCAAAGCCACACACCAACTATCAGCTCCTCATAACAAGCCAGCCAGCACTGCCAGCTCTTTCAACCACAGGGCTCACACCCACAGTGGCGCCCACACCCACAGCATCTCCCCTGTGCGAGCGGCAAGAGCAGCAATGTCAGGACATGAAAACACTCCTTTCAGCCGCACTGAATGGGATCAGTGGGTGGGCCTGTCCACTTGTTGGCATCAGTTGGAGATTAAAGCAAACACAAGAGGAAACAGCCCCGAAAGGAGAGGGGAGAGGCCCCCTCAACATGCTCCAAACTCAGCCACGGCTTCTAAGGATTTAGATGTGGGAATAATCCTGCTGAAATGCCACCCTCCCCAAGAATCCCAGAGGTGAAAGGATGACAAAGAAATAGGACAGTTGAGGGGGGCGGAGGAAGGTGGGGGAAGAGAGGAAGCAGAAAACACAAAGGAAGGAAGGAGGGCGATTGAGGAAGCCACTCCACCCTCTTGTAGCTTCCAAAGAGGGCTTTTTTCTGTCTGGGGCCTTTGGGGAAACAACAGAAGGCAGGAGGCCCCAGGAGAAGCCCGCAGCGCGTGGGTCCTGGCTGTGCGCGCTGGCATCGGTGTCAGTGGGAGGGAAGACAGGCTGCCCTGGTGATGGAAGGGAGAGGGGTGGTGCTTTTTGTTTCCTCTGAAGAGTTGGAGAAAACAGAGCCCAGTCCCATGAACCTGACCAAGGCCCAATTTCCTCCCAGGAGGCAAATGAGGCAAATTCTTTCCTGTGCTTGGGAAACACACCTGGCTAGAACTCTCATGCTGCGGGCCAGAAGCTGGGAGTTGTCTGCCCAGTGGATGGTCCCGAGGGGAAATAAAAAGCTTGGCTGAAGCAAAACACTTTGATGTCAAAAACCTGCCGAGGAAGACAAATAACAAGCTCTAAATGGCTGCTCCACTTGCTCCAAGTCGGTAGCGGTCACAGTTATGATCATGGCAGCAACAATAGTAAAAATAGCGGCTGCCATTTAATGAGCACCTACTAGGTGCCAGGCACAATTTTATTGCCTTCTCACACCTCAATGGGTAGGCATGTGCTGGCAATGCCCCCCTCCTCTGCCCTTGCACATAGCACTCTCCTTCCAGTACCAACTGCCCAGTCTGGCCACCCCTTGCTGAAGGCTTCCTCCCACTCCTGGTGGCTGGAAGTGGCAGGAAATTAACATTTCCACCCGAGAGCCACTGCAGCCAGTGGGGATGGATACCCCAAGTTCCTTTACTACTCTCAGAGTGGGATAAATATATGTGGGTTTCATTGGTTCCCACTGGATTGAGCTCTGGTTGTCCAACATAGTCATCTGCTTGGTAATACACCTGGTACAGACTGCTTTGATTTCCCTGTCTCAACTCCCCACCTCTCTAGGTATTTCCTGGGGTCACCTTCCAAATAAACTACTTGTGCTAGAATCCTTGTCCCAGGTCAGCTTCTGGGGGAGGGCAACCTATGAGAGTTATATCCCCATTTTATAGGTAAGAAAACAGACTCAAAGGTTTTGAAGAACTCACCCTAGTGTGCCTGATGCACAGTGTTCTAAGGACTATTCTCTCCTGCCAGGAAAAAAACATAGGATGTACCCCACTTTGTGCCATTTTCAGCATGACGCCTGGGGTCCTTGAGGGGACTGTATCTAGGCCCAGCCAGTTAAGAAGACAAACTTCAGCATCAAGACACATGGAGAGGCCACATAGAAGTTTCGAGACTTTGCACAAGACCCTTAAACTCTCTGAGTCTCCTTGGTAAAGGGCAGTTACCACAGGTACCTGCTGAGGTGCAAATTCAAAGGAATGGCAGCCTCAGACCATGAGAGAGGGAAGAGCACTGGGGGGAGAGGAGGGTAAAACCAACATGGAACTAGGTCACTGCCACTCACTGGCCTTGAGCCTTGGGCCAGTCTCTCCCCTTCTGCCCTCCATTTCTGCCAGGGGAAGGTCCAGGTGGGGTGTTCTTGAGGATGAATGAGACCATGAAGGTGATGAGCTGGCAGGGTCCCTGATCAAAGAGCAGCAGTTCTTCCTTTCTTGCATTCTAAGGGCTTGTATTTAACTAGGTTGATCTGAGCCCCCAGGGACATCTAAATAAAGATAGAATTTTAAACACCAATTTGCTTCCAGAGCATTCCTTATGTCCTGATGATGCCACCTGATGCCCAATTAACATTTAACATTCTGAATTATGCCAGGGAGCCAGTACTAGGGGCTCCCAGCCTAGAGGCCCACTGGAGCCAGAGGCACAGCCTCAGGCCAGTGGGCAGAGACACTTCTAGGGGAGAAGGAGACACAGCTCAATGAGCTCTCAGCGTGTAAGGGGAAGATATGGTCCCTGAGCAGTGGTGGTCCACTAGTATATCCCTACTCCCTGGGATGCCCCGGACCCTTTGTCAGGGGCCACTGAGCTGGAGACCTGCCAAGTAACCCTTCAGACATGCTGTCACTGTTCTCCACCTGTGTCCTGGGACCGTGCCCACACAGAGGCATCCACAGGCTCCTCTGCCCTCAGGTGTCCTGTGAGCACAGGAGGGGGTATAGAGAGAGAAACAGGAAAGTTATTCATAAATGGCGTCCCTCTACCCCCAGACACACTCCTTACTTCCTTCTAGCCTAGGGGTGTGCCTCAGCATGTACCAGCTCCTGGCACTGACCAATCTTTTGTGATTTCCTTAAACTCTCCAGACACCTTTGAAATGACCCCTTTAATAAACTCTCATTGATCACCTTATTTGAGTGTATCATTAGTTCCCTGCTAAGGCCACACACAGCCACCAAGTCCAGAATATTCTGTAAAGTTTATTTTGGCCACAACTAAGCTTATACACAGTCACCAGTCTCAGTGTGGAGCTGAGCAAGTCACACTGAGCAAGTATCTCTTCTAAAATGCCACTTGGGGGCCTCCCCAGTGGTGCAGCGGTTGAGCGCTGGGCTGCGAAGCTGCCAGCATCCTCTACAGCATCGGTTCGATCCCCGGCCCCAGGCAAGGGTCCCACATGGCGTGACAGTCCTCTCCTGCTCCCACTGCTCCCCTCAGTCTGCCTGTTCTGCTCCCCGCTCTGGCTCTGGTGAATTCTCTCACCCTCCCGTGTTTCTGACTGTACCCAGTGCTTGTATAAATAAATAAATAAGTCTTTAAAAAAATAAAAAATAAAATAAAATGCTACTTGGTGGCATGGAACAGAAGACTGGATTGGCACTGGCTTAAATAGAGAGGGGGGTAGTATTTTTATATAACAGAAGGTCTGGGGGTACATGGACATGGATAGTAATGTTTGCAGGGCTAACCTCTGTTATTCCTTTGACCTTCCTCTTGGACACAAGAAGGCTGCTTCAGTTCCTGGCATTTCACCCATGCTCCAGTCTAGAATAAATTGACCATAGGAAAAATGGATAGCAT
Organism: Talpa occidentalis; assembly: GCF_014898055.3. Classification (NCBI taxonomy): domain Eukaryota; kingdom Metazoa; phylum Chordata; class Mammalia; order Eulipotyphla; family Talpidae; genus Talpa; species Talpa occidentalis. The sequence continues at coordinate 53,927,850 of NW_023600993.1, forward strand.
CAGTCCCTTCTGTGCAGGAAAGAGGAAGCTTTCCCAGACACCACACCAGTGGACTCTCATTTGCAGGCCTGACCTATATGGCCTGGCCACCGTAGCTACAAGTAAAGCAGGAAGGTCAAAATATGGCATTCTTTCCTCCATATAGTGAGGGGACAAGGGAAAAGGTGGATGGAAACTATTTAGCAGGGCCTTCCAGGTGCACCAAAACTAATACCAGCACAACCTGCAATGAGAAGACCAATTCAGGGCCAAGTAAGTCTCTGCACCTGTCATGTCCTGTGTTCACTGGAGTGAGTGAGACTTTTGCTGATCTAGGAGTAAATGGAACTATTCAGGGAGCCACCCTGTCCCTTCAAGTATGCCACCAATCTTACTAGTATTTGGTAAATCTATCAGCCACCTCCACTCCCACCCCCCAAAAAAAGGTAGAGTAATTCATGTTTTCCTGGTGCTCAAAGTCAAATTCCAGGCACTACCCTTCATTGCATGGCACAAAGTTTTGGGGAAAAGGTCAGAATCCTCTAGATTACCAATTTGAGACACTGAAAACAGGATCCAAATCAGGATCCCATCATCTTAGCTCCACCTCCACCTAAAATGCTCTCAAGCCACCTCAACCTCCAAATGCGTCTCCACATTGTGAACAAGATCACCCTTCTTCCCCAGTTTTCCCCCAACTCTGCCTTCCTTTCCAGGTCTGCTTCAATATCTAAGCTTAGGACCGTTTGGCCATCCATCACTGTAAAATAATACCAGGCCAGTTAGTTGTTATTTTCTGCTTTGTGCTCATCTGTCTCTTCTCATTTTCTTGACAATGAACATGATATGTTGTGTAATCATCTTGTTTTCAGTTAGTTTTTGGGGGTGCTTTTTTATTTTTAATTATTTTTAATTTTTTTTTAATTTTTTACATCATTGTTAATTTTTAAACAATATTTGCTCCCCCTCCCGCCTAGTTGTAGTCCCCATAGAGTTTCCTTCCCCAAGGCACCCGTGCACCATCACCTCAGTCCCCTGTGCTCCTCCCTCCCTCCCTCTGATCCCTCTCCCTCCTCATCCCCTGCAGGATGTCTCTGGTTTATAATTGTCTGGTTTTGTGGTGTTGTGTTTTGTACCGTGTTTTTATTTTTTTAACAACACCAGGCATATATCAGAAAGGAAATGAAAATAACAGCTAGGAAATCTTACTTTTGCCCCACCAAGGAAGACTGAAAAAATAGTGCCCCAGATGGGATAGCAACTGCCAATCATTTGTTGAATCAGACTCAAGAAGACTTTCATCTGAGTAGTTCAAACTGGTGGGCCGCGACCTAGCCTCTCCGAGCTTTGGGCATGGTCTGGGGAGAGAAAGATTAATTTCACACTGTTTTTGAGGTTTATCAAACATATTAAACTTTCCTTAAACAGTCTTGGAGATAGCCAAGCCATGAAGTGACCCCACAAAGTACTTTCCCACTTAATTTCAGAAACCATGTGTATTTTGATGGAAACTCAATACATATGTTTGCTTCGTTTATATATCCACCCTCACGCATGCGGCTCTAAGAGCTAGCTGATTGATGTACAAAGGTCCTCAGAGACTTTTTGAAGAATTTTTTTCTCAAGAAAAGAGGAAGCTGACTTCACTGGCAGCAGCGGGAGTTTGCCTGCCAGACGTCTGGAGTAAATCACCATACAGAAGCCGAAGGTCTGGAGAAGCAGATGAAAAGCTCTGGTAATGTCCTTGTCCGGGAAGGAGGCTCAGGGTTAGTTCCCATACCCAATATTTATTAGGTACCTACTATTTACAGTCTGCAGCATCGGGGGCAGGGAGTAGGGAGGCTTCAGAAAAGACCCATTTATGGATTCTCTTCTAGGGGGCAGCAACTTTTTCTGAAAAAGGTCAGAAGGTCTACATAGCAACTCCACAACGCCATGATTTTGGTGAGAAAGCAGTCATAGACAACACATGGAGGAATGAGGGTGTCTGTACCCCATTAAAACTTGACTCACAAAAACAGGGCAGGGAGTATTTGCTCATGGGCTGAAGATTGTCCATCCCCATCAAGGCAGAACCATGTGACATTGTTGATATTTGGCCATCCTGGTGTCCACAACTGCAGTTGTAAGTGGTTCCACCCAGTAGTTGGGGAGGCGAAATAAACAGTGGCAAGTCTAATGTGGAACAGAAAGCACAAAAGGCATGGCCAAGGCAGAGTGCCAGTTTCTCTGCTGGTCCTCCTGAAACCGTCTTCAGAGCGGCTATCACTTCTAGCCAAATGACCCCAAGCTCTGCACCCCAGGCAACCCTGCTTAGCACCCCAATGCACCAAATCCATCTAAATTTCCAACATGAAATGTGCAGCCCCGAGCTTCTGCTAAGGTGGTGTTGGGGCTTTATAGCCTTGACTAGCATGTGTGGAAGGGGAAGACTGACAGATTTGAGAGTTTTGAGAAGCAGAGGAGTAACCGCTGCTGAACAAGCTGGTCCCCTGCAGGACACTCAAAGTTGCTGTTGTGCTAACGGGTTCCAGAGGGGATGGAACATAAAACAATCCCCCTATTGACTTGTTCTGGAAAGATCTTTGTGTAAAGCCACCTTCTGAGTGGTGGTTCTGGGAACGACACCCCAAGAAATACTGCACTTTGTGCTTCTAAGAAGCACAGCATTGCCTCGTGGCAGGTCTCTTTCCCAGTGTCCATGTGACTCTCCTGTGACACCAGAACAAGGCGAATGAAAAGGTGGGTAAGACCAAAATTCTGCTATCCTCCTGACATCTGTCCTGGATCCAGGGGAGGGAGCAGTCACCAGGCCGGTCCCTGCAACATCCCTGATTAGATCATGGCCACGTTCCATTTCCTGCTTTAAGGGCTATAATTCAACATCCAGATTTGAACCTTTCTCAGAGAATTCCTGCAATGACCATAAGATACCTTGTGGCCACTTGGAAGAACCTGCTCTTCTCCCTGTGGGTTTCTTTCCTGAAGGAGGAAAGGTGGCCATTGGAAGATCACCACCCAGAGGACTCTTGGGAGGACAGCTCCCCCTCACTTGCCCTTTATTGGCCACATGACTACTTTCCTCTCTTTAGTCCCTCATTTCTCAAAGTGTCATCCTCAGATCAGCGGGACCTGTCACCGTGGCATATTCTCCCAGAGCAGAAGAGTCAGGATCAGCATCTTACTAGGAGCCCAGTGAATGGGACACCCAGTCGAGTTGAGGAACATTGCTCTGTCTGCCTTTTCACGGATAAATGCCAAGTTTAATTCTATTTTTCAGAAATAGGAGGAAAAGGTCAGCACCAGAGACTAGTGAATAGAATATTAAGCTACATGCTCCTCTGTATAGTTCTATCTACCTCATTGCCTCTAGAAATCTCCAAGGGCCCCTGGGTAATTTTGCTTAGTTGATTTCTTAGTATTTATTGGAGATTGTTGTCACACCCTCTACTAAGCATTGTCCAGGCACCACCACACTCAATTCCACAAACTTTGAGGTAGAAGCTATTACTAGCCCAAGTTACAGATGAGGAGGCTAAAGATTTGTGGGAGGCTACCTTCCAGCTAACCATGCAGATGTGATCTCTGCTCCACCCTCAGAACTCACTAGAGTTAGGAAGAAGGACTGGCCTTGCTACAAGCAAATCAGAAAGTGAGCAGGAATGGGACAACACCAAATGGGAAGTTCAATGTAGTGTAGGGAGACAGAATAGACAGGCCAGCGACCATGGACTTGGATCTCAACTTTCTCCTCTCTGCTGAGACCCTGCATGGGGTGGGAGTCAATAAGAAGCAGAGACCCTGTGCTGCAGAATCTTGGAAGTTTCAGGAATTGGCAGCACCCACACCTCTGGAGACAGGCGCATGTGCTACTGAAATGGGAGGGCAGGTAGAAAGTCGATCCAAGCTCTCTTCCCCAGGCCCTGCAAGTGTCCTGCTTTGGAGCTGCAGACGGGAAGTCTGCATGTGGGAGAAGTTACACGAAGGAACTGACTTGGGGACACCAGACCCCTGAATCCTAGAACTGGAGAGATGTTCTGGAAACAGGGAGAAAAAGAACATCTGTCCTTTGAGGAAAAAGCGAGTCCCTATCACCTGCTCAACTCCAGAATGTCCATTGTCCAGCTAGTCAGCTTCCTCTCATTACCCCAACATACACACACACTCACACACACACACACACACAATTAGACTTATACCCCTTGGGCCTCTCTAGTGACACAAGGGGTTAAGACACAACCTATGGGGGCCTCCCCTGGTGGCGCAGCAGTTGAGCGCCCGGCTACAAAGCTGCCCGCAGCCTCTGCAGCGCCAGTTCAATCCCCAGCCCCAGGCGAGGGTCCCACATGGCGCACAGACCTCTCCTGCTGCCTGCTGCTCCCCTCAGCAGTGTACTTCGTCAGTCTGCCTGTTCTGCTCTCCACTTTGGCTCTGGTGAATTCCCTCACCCTCCCATGCTTCTAACTGTACCCTGTGCTTATATAAATAAATGAATAAATCTTTAAAAAAAAAAAAAAAGGCACAACCTATGAAGCTATCCACAGCCACTGCAGAACGAGTTTGATCCTGGGCCAGCCAGGGAGCAACCCACATGGCGCAGCAGATCTCTCCTGTCGATCTGCCTGTTTTGTTCCCCACTCTGTCTCTGATGCACCTTCTCACCCCCACACCTCTGGTCTTTACCCCAGCTCTTATATGCATAAATAAATAAATCTTTTTTAAAAATTGATTTACACCCCCTTACTGGTCAGCCTAGACTTTCCCGGCCCCTAACTGCCCACCCCCACTCTTCTCAGAAACCTCGCCTCCTCCCTTCTCCCACCCTCATACACGCCCCACCTTCATCCCACTCCCCACTAAGCCCAGGATATTTCTTATCTCAAAATCTGTTCCCTGGAAACTTCTGTAGCAGAACAAGCTAATCTAATCAATTTACAAGGTGTTTCCCATACTGCCTATTATAACCTCACCCCAGGCAAGTGTTAAAGAAACAGCTTCCCTGGACTCTCTCCTGGAGATTCTGACTCGATGGGCTATTTGGAACATGTTTCCCAGAAAGTTCTGGTGGAGTCACATTTGGAAAATATCATCAGCCTTACTGCCTGCTTAGGGGACTGGCCTGTTTTCTAGATCCCGCCCTGTGAAATCCACGAGGTTGCCTTTGAAGTCTGCGCTCTGAGGGGCCTGAGGTCTGTCCCCATCAGAGCCATTCATAGTGTTATAGAGCAACCCCGATACAAAACGGGGTGCCTGACTGTGGGTCCTCACCCGCATGCTTAAAAGGATTTATCAATGCTCTACTGCAGGCACACGTGAAAGGTTAATAAAGGTTTATTTACAAGGGAAGGGGAAATGAAGAAATGTACAGCTCAGGGAGAAAAGTGGGAGACAAAGTTTTGAATGAGTCCTACCCGATCCGCCGATCTGGAATCCCAAATGGCACTCTGAGAGCTGGCTGCGAGCCAGGAGCCGTGAAGCCAGGAGGCGAGCGACAGGGAACCAGCACAAGGCCCACGTGTTTGGTTTTTATACCCAACCTGGCTGCTTAACTCCACCCTCAGGTCCCAGCCACCCTCCCTTTGGTGGTGATGGGATTTGTCTTTCCCAATGTCTTGATGGCTTTAGTCTGGAGTGGGGGTGGGGTCCACAAAGCCTGTATGGGATTAGCTCAGGACATCATTTCTCCCTAACAATAGTAGGGCCTTGTGGGAGTGCAGTGGCCTCCCTGGAACAGGCTGCATTGCCCTTGAGGAGGACTAAGACATGGGCTTTCCAGGGATTCTGGCATCTGCTCTGGAAGAGCTTAAAGTCCTCAGACCTGCTATCTGACAAGAGAACCAGGCCTGAGGAGGGAGACAGTTCTGTGTCTGTGGGGGAATTCAAAGCTTAGTGGATGCATTTTGTAAGGGACAATGGTAACTTTGCCTGGCAGGAAGAGGCCTGAGACGGGCTTCCTGGAAGAACGAGGGAATAGCGGGGCGTCTCCCTACTCAAAGTACGCGCCTTGGTCCCAAAGCATCAGTACCATCTAGGAGGCTTGAGAAATCTCTCTAATCAGACTCCATCCTGTCAAACTCCAGTTGCCTTGATCCAAGGTCAGTAGTGTAGGACTTTTTGCAATCTCTCCAGTTTGTTCTAATGTAAAGCCAGGACTGCGAACCAGAGAGTCAGGGACCCCAAGGACTCCATCCAACTGTGCTGACAAGGCTCCCTGACTGAGTCAGTGGGAATAAACTTGTCAAAACAAGGAATAAACACCCATTAAAAGAAACTGCCTCTTTCTTTTCTGCATGTCTCAGCAGAATTTGTCTCCCAGCTACCTATAAAAGGAGCGACTCAGACAAGGCATGTGACCTACCCAAGGTGACTTCACCAGCAAGGCGACTGACTACCAGCATTCTTCCTCTGTCCTGGCCTGACGCTGTAAAGCCCAGAAAGATGCTAAAACCTCCACTCCTAGATGCAGCCTGCAGTTAAATATAGCAAAATCAAAATCAAAGTACAACAGAAGCAAAAATAATAAACTTTAAACAAGTATTCACACTGGCCCCTATATTTTCTGATGTCATGTTATTTTGCTCTGGAACAATCCCATGTGCAATTGTTAGGTGCTATCGTTACTCATGAGGAAATGGAGCAGGGCGGCCACTTATCTGAGGTCACACAGCTGGTAAGTGGCAGAGCTGAGATCCAAACCCAAGGGGACAACTCAAAAACCTGAACACGCAACCACTGTGCAGCACGCCTCACCCCAAGTGCAGGGAGGGGTCTCCGTGGAGGCCGGCAGGCTCAGGATAGGCTTTTGGGGGGGAACGAAAGCTTTGAGAGTGGCTATGAAGTGTCAAAGAGGAGTTCATGAGAGAGGGAAGGTGGAGACTTAGGAGCAGGCATCCAGGCTGACCCTCGCCAGGACTGAGAGTTCAGGCATGTGAGGAAAATGTTGGGAGTTTGTGACACTCTTGGCAGAAGGAGGAAGCTTTCACTCTGAAATCCTAGAGAAGATCATGTGAAAGGCAGGGGCAGGATGGAATTGTTTAGGCTGTGAGTATGCGCTGAGCTCCTATAAGGGGGAGGAGAGGAGAGGTTCGGAAATCTAAGCCCCTGGCGTGCTTCTCCAGACACGCTTCTCCTTCTGTTTCCTATGGGCTTTAAAAGAAACTGGGCTCAGAGATGTCCATGTATTTGTTGGACGCCACTTCGCTGAGAGGCTGAGACCCATATCTGCCTCCCATGGTTAGGAAACAAGATTTCCTATTTCAAATGTCGGGGGGAAAATGTGCTTTTCTCTGCTCCTTCCTGAGAATCACTAACATGAGAGTAAAGGAATGAAAGAAGTCATAAATAAATCAGCAAGCAAGATGTCCAAAAAAATTTTGGAAACTGAAAAGCAGGTGGAAGAGTGTTAACATGTTAAATGGTGTGTCAGAACCGAGACAGCTGAAGTTACATTTAAGGAAAAACAATGCAAAGCAAGGGCGTCTGTGACCCCAGAACCCAGGGGGAAAATCAAGAATAGGAGCTATTGGATAGCCCTGAAAACCAGAGACTGGGAGGCTGAAAACCAGAGAACTGGTTTTAAAATCTTTGAGAAGACAAGTCAGAGCCCCTGGTTTCCTTACTAACGCTAGGTAGTGAGACAACCCACCAATCCAGGAGGGGAAGAGACTAGGCCTCTCGCTGCTCCAAGCAAAAGTTCCTGCTTTAGGGCTTTGGGGCACAATAGAGGGTGAGCTCAGCCATCAGATTCAAAACAGAGAGATTAGGTTAAACCAACACGATGCTGGCTACTCTCACCAATCCAACAGAAACCTTTGGTGACTGACTATGCTGGTCTCCTGGGACTGACAGGGGTTCCCAGAATGACAGATTTCCAGAGGAAAGACCAGGGAAGGCCTGGGTAAAAGAGCTATCACTATCTGAGGGAAGATTCCCTTCTGGGGAAAACGACCAGCCTGGGAAAAGACCAGTAGATGAAAGAGAGGAAGGAAATGCCCTCACAAGATGGCAGAATCCCATCTTGTAAGCAAAATACTAGTTACCAGGCCCTGCCTCACCCACAGACCCGTACTTGGCACAGTCTGGTCATAGGCCGAGTGTGTGGGCAGAGGCTCAGGCCTCCAGCGGTACCAGCCAGGTGTGGCAGAGCCGTCACCTTTGTGGGGCATTGGCCACAAGGCTGCAGCCAGGCACCTGGAACAGAACAGCAGTCATGTGAAACACCCCCCCAGGGATGCCCAGAAATGCCTGGCACTGTCGCTGTGTGAGCTGCTGAGGGCTTACATGCAGCACTCTTCACAAGGGCCAACAGGTGTGAACAACCTACATGCCCATCTGCAGATGAATGGATGCCTTGAGATTGAGCCAGACATCAAAATATTATTCTGTCTTACGAAAGAATGGCATGTGGAAGAGCGCTGCCTGGAGCGCGGACACACGCTGGCAGCAGAGACGAATCTCCAACGCCGACCTGACAGACGCCAGACCTGACAGTCACCTGGTGTCTGACTACAGTTACAGGCAATACCTAGTGCAGGTCAATCCGTAGGAAACAGGAAGCAAAGTGATGGTGGCCAGGGGCTGGCAGTGGGGAGTGACCGCTCACAAACATTGTGAGCTAAACTGAAGTGATGGTTGCGTAACACTGTGAATGCACTAAGTAGCATTAGCTATACTTTAAAATGATTGCTTTGCTGCTATATGAGTATCACCTCATTAGGAAAAACAGATCATCTGGCAAGAATGGAAAGACCCACCCTAGGGGCTCATCCTATCCAAGCTAATACTGGAGAAGGCTTCTCCCAAAAAGTCAGGCTGAACCGAGCTGCAACTCATAACTAGTGCCAAAATAATAAAAGGGGAAACACACAGCTCCGGCCAGATTCCTCTCCCCCTCTCCACTTCCCCCGCCAGGCCCACAGGGTCCTAGTCACCCTCCCAGCATTTAGTGAGTCCTGCAACTCTGCTGCATGCTCAAAGACCTGCTAGTTTCCAGAATGTTCTGAGAAAATTATCATTAATCTGTTGCCACAGAACATGCTTTGTGCAACTCCAGTTAGGTTTGTTTAAGAAACAAATCAGGAAGGAAAGGCACACTTTTTTCTCCTTGTTCAGACCTGGGAGAATTGTTGGTATTCAAGCCAGGTCTCTGGAGGCCTTGCTCTTTCTGAAGAAGCATAAATGCCCACATTCCAGCTGCACAGGCGGACCAAGAGCCAGCACAGTCCTGGCCCAGGAATATGCAGCCTCATTCCTCCACACACAGTTCTCAAGAAGCTAAAAACTTCCCCATCACCTCATCTGGTGCTTGCAACACTTTTTTTTTTTTTTCCAGCAAAATGCCTTTTCTTTTTCTCAAGGAATTTTATCTTTGAAGCCTCAAAATATAAGGCAGGTTTATATATGGAAGGCTACTCTAGTTGGTGAAGAGGCAGGGGACCCTGACTTCCCTCCTCCCTATTCTCTTTCATGTCCACCTAAGGGACTTCCAAAGACATGCAGCTTCCCCAGAGCACAGTTTGTTAACCGCTGATCTGGCCCAGTGCCCTCATTGTGCATGCCAAAGAATAATTTTCAGAAGGTTCAGAGCATGACTCTCCACAAATAGAAACTGAGCACGTGGCAGGATTTCTCTAATCTATTAATGGGGGAGCCAGCAGAATGGGAAAGCCGGTTCAAAGGCTTATGGGAGAGAGCAAAGTGAATACACTGGAGGACAGAAAGAATGCTAGAATAAGATTGCAAAGTCAGACACAGAAATGATGAATGCCCTACAGGTCAATAAAATCGTACTCTTTGGGGGTATCTTTTATACTGGACAGAAATCATTTTCATGACTACTGGACCCAAATCATTTGCAAGTTATCAATCTTCTGCAAATTAGCATCACACATTGCAGAGTCTGGGCCTGAATCAGAGTAAATAGTAAATCAAACAACAGTGTGTTCCCCTGGAGCCGAGGCCAGCAAACCTTCCCTATAAAGGGGCAGACAGTAAATAATTTTCAACTTTGTGGTCCATATGGTCTGTGTTGCAACTACTCAACCCTGCCTTGTTGTACAGTGAACGCGACATAGGCACCGAGTGCATGAATGGGATGGCTGTGTTCCAATTAGAACGTTCTTTATAAAAACAGGCAGCAGCCGGATTTGGCCTGCACCCTAAAGAATTAGATAACCCTTGGGGGAGGGAGGGCTGTCGCCGGTTCAGGCATTCAAAGAACACACAGTTGTTCTTATGCCTTATTTCCAGATATCCAATGCTTCTTCCTAACTTCCTCTGACAGATATGGAAACCAGACAGGGAAAGTAACTTGGCTGAGGGGGAGCAGCCTGAGCCACAAACTCCTACCTCCTGCCTCCTTGAAAGCAGAATAGTGCTCCCCAGGAAGGTATGATGAGGAAAAGTGGAAAAGCAAAGTTTTCTGATAAGTAGCTTCTCCCTCTCCCCCTAACAGACTAGAGGTCCTTGCCTTCTCCAAAAGGGACCTTTGACTGAACGGAGACTGCTCTCTCTACCCAGAACAGATGGATGCTCTAAGGTAAACATACAAACCCTCAGCAAATCAATGTGACTCCTCTTGACATGAGACACAGTTTAAATGCAAGTCAAACAGGAGACATCTCCACCAGAACAATTAGCCCAAGAGAACGGTTTGTTGCCAGGGTCTCTGGAAAATTGCTGAGGAAGAAAGTGAGGAAATGATTTGACATCAGAGCCTTTGACATCAGAGTATTTTTTTCATTCAACCGGGAATAAAAGCACTTTGTTTCTTTTTCCTTTCAAAATCAATGCCTCCCCCTCACCCCGCAAACCTACCACAAATGTCTCTCACCCGGTTACAGCTAGGCAAAGAGATTTTTAATGGAGTGCGGTCACGTGACCGCGCAGTGGAGGCCCTCTAAGTAAGCAGCGCATTGCCTGAGACATAAGGGAAGTGAGTGGGAAAAGGGCTGGCATTGCTGACACTGTGAGGTGAATCTGTTGCTGGCCTCAGAGCCCTGTCATTCAAACACTGTGATTCCTAACCTCTCACCTCTATCCACTTTCCCTGCACCCACCATGCACCAGGTGCTTCTCTCGTATGACCTCATTAAATCCTAGTCACAGTTCAGTCCCAGGCACATCTAAGGTGACAGATCTAGCTGCTAGTGTTTACTGAGGGCCCAGCATGTTCTAAACCTGGCTATTCATTACCCTGTTTACTCCTCACAGGAACTTTTAGCTTCACCCCCATTTTACAGAAAAAGAAACTCAGGAACAGGAAGTTAGGAAACTGCCAGGCAGGCCCCAGCTATCAGGTGGCAAAACCAGGATCTGAATCCAGACTGTCAGGTTCTAGAAACCAAGTGTTTGACCACCATACCACCTGCCTCCCAGAACTTCTGTCTGCTTTTGTCTCCAAACTGATTAGGAAAGGGAAAAACAAAGGCTCACGTGCTTCAGGATACTCCTATCAAATCTCTCAAAATTCAGTCTCTGTTTTCGTTTTTATTTTCGGTTGATTTGCTCTGAGAAAAATTTGTGACTGGCAAAGACACAAAGGGGAGGGGTGGGGAGATTGGGTGAAGTTTCTACTCCCTCCGGCTCATACCAAGATGGACGTTAGAGAAACATTCAGCTGTTTGTGTTTACAGAGCAATGAATACACCCTTGCGTGTATTCCTGTTGTGGATCCCAGGCTGGCTCCTGGATTCTCTTCACGAAATCATAGCTTCTGTGATGAAGGTGTGGATCATGAGAGACTCAGGTTCCCCCATCCACTCACGCTGGACCCCTCTGAGTCTGCCTTGGGACTTTCGCCGATCTCCGTGGGAAACACAAGCTCTGAGCAGATGGAGTCCTCTCAGCCGCAGTCCTGGGCACGTGCCTCACCCTGCGACGCTGTGTTTGAGAACGAAGACTGCCCTCTCCCCAAAGCAGATGGATGCTCTAGGACAAAAATACAAACCCTCAGCAGGTCAATGTGTTTCCTTTTGACATCAGAAAGCCAGGAGAAAGAGACACCTTCTGTCTCCTTTTCAAAAAGGAAAAGATATTGGACAAATAGAACAGAAATGTTCTCGGCTGTTTTCACTCACAACGCTGCTGACATGAAATGCACGGTGCCTTTGCCAGCTCTGCTTCCCCCACTCTCCAGCCCCAGCTGCACGAGCTACAATTCAATTCTGATGTCATCTACCTGGCGTTAGTGTCAGATCCCACAAATCAAGGGTTCAGTCCCACGACACCGTCAATTCCCCACTTCAGATGTCAATCGCAAGTCCTGGGTTGTCAATGGTGTTTCCAACTGGCCAGTTCTAAATTCAGGCAGTTCCCATAACCCCTTCCTCGGGTTGGATAATTTTCTAGACAATGCTCAGAACTTAGGGACATGCTTTATTTAATGGTTTATTATAAAGGACACAACTCAGGAGCAGTCCGATGGAAGAGATGTGCAGAGCAAGGCATGGAGAGAGGGGAGTGAATGTGCAGGGCGCTTCCATGTGCTCGCTGGCCCTAGCCCAGAGTGCTGTCACAGGGCACCCTAGTCCTGGAGTGCTGTCACTTGGAACCACTCCAAACCACGTCAGGATCGACGTGAATCATAGCCTATTGAGCTCGATTTCCAACTCCTCTCGGCTTCCCAAAGGTTGAGGGTGGGGCTGAAAGTTCCAACTTACTAATGTACCTTGGTCTTATCCTGAAGCTAACTAGAGCCTCCCCACCACCTCCCGTATCATTAGCCTATAAAAGACACTCGTCACTCTGGAAATTCCCAGGGTTTTAGGATCTGTGTGCCAGGAACCAAGGATAATGACCAAATACATACTTCTTATACCACAAGAGTCTTTGGGTAAGCCATACCAATGCCATATAAGAGCATTCAGTGCTGACCTCCAAAGGCGACATCCAGCCCAGCAGAGGCAGTGAGATGCGTCTCCCAAATGCTCAAACATTCCTTGTGGAGAAGATGGTGGTGTTGTAGCCTCTACCAACTCCAGCCCCTCCTCCTTCACCTGCCCACAACTCTGATGTTTAGATCTTTATCTTCCTCCCAAAGGGCAGGTCTCCCCAAGGCAGATCTGGAGGCCAAGTCAAAGAGAGTGGATCATAATTTCTCAAGCTATTCATGGTGGCTCTATCCCTTTATCGAGGATCAGTATATGCTTGGGCCCGTGAGTCAATTCAGGATGGTGAGATGTGATGGGGGAGTCTGACGGGCGTGACATAAGCAGAAGGAAAGATGCCAGATCTCTGCCACTGACCATAGTGATGGCTACATAAGCTGTCTGGAGCTATGACCACCACTTGGTGACTACAAAGGAATATAAACCAGCATGTTGAAGGTGACAGAGGAGAAAATGGAAAGAAGCTGGTTCTTACTGATATAACATACTGCTAAACTAGGCAACTCAAGACCACCTGATTTCCAGCTTTCTGCTTTTGAAGGCAAGCGAGCTGATCTACTGGGAAGAAGTAAGAAGAGAAGGGTTGGGGGTGTGAGGTGGAGGTGGAGAAATGAAAGAAAGGAAGGGAGAGAGGAAGGTTCTCATGAAATCCAGGTTTGGTGCCCTCAGGTGACTGCGCACAAGGCAAAATCCAAAGAGAATTTGCAACATTTACTCACTTAAAGTACACAATGGGGACTTAGGGTAGAGCCTGAGAAAGCTCTGTATTAAATTTCCCATTTCTCTGACATCCTGTCTTCCCCTACACAGAGCTTCTCACCAGAGAGGTTTGGAAGAGAAGAAGAATGGGCAGGCATGGAGGGGTGACAAGGAAAAGGAGCGGAGATTTGCCCAGAAAAGAGGACTGAGGCCTCCCTATTGTAGGCGGCTCTGTGATCTGGGATACTGGGGGGTGCGGCAGGGGGCAATTCCTTCACTTGCCATATCTCTACATCTCCTGAGCCCCAGAACAGGAGAGGAAGAAGAAGAGCTACTTCTGAATTCTTCTGGAGCCTAGAAGTCTGGATTGTCCCTTCTGCTCCTCCCAGGCTGTCCCCACCCACCCCTAAGAGGACAAAATCTCACTCCTGTCCTCCAGGAATACGGTTCAGAAAGCCCTGTCCTGCAGGATGAGTTTGGGGGGCTGCTCCACACAAGAGCTCCAAAGAGACTGGGACTTCTGGAAACTGAAGTCCCCCTGGAGCTGGGGGCTCCCTCCCCAGTTTAAATTCCTGGTGTGATTTTGACAAGTCCTGTCTCTGAGCCCCAGTGTCCTCATTTTTAAAGTGAGGGAGACTGAGCTTTAGAAGCTGGTCACCATTTAATAACCATAATCAACTTTCCCCAGTGCCATCTCAAGCCTCCCTTCCCAGTGGAGAGGAGGCTCAGACCTTAAATGAATTGTCCAAGGCCCCTCAGCAGATTGCTGGCAGAAGTGGATAAGAACCCAGCCTGGAGCTCACCTCCCTCCCTCACCTCCTGCCCCCACCACTGCCCCCCAGGAAGTCTCTCTAAGAAGAGGGAGCTGCAGGTGAGCCCTTTCCCTGCTGCAGTCACAGAACTCCAAACTTTAGCCAAGATCACAGTGCCACGGGCAGTTCGCCAGTGGTGACTTTTGGCACTGTGGGAGCAAACCTAGTGGGTGAGACGTCCAACGATGGGCCATGCCCTTACAAGCAAGGGGCATGCTTTTTTTTAAAACTCTGCTCCCCTTGCCATCTATACCACGTGAGTCTGGAGATAAACCATCTTGGTGGGGCCAGTGTGAGAAGAGCCCAGGGAGGCAGGCATGGAAATAGGCACTTGCTCTCGGGGTGGCACTTGCAGACCAAGTGGGAGCACTCCTTCACTCCTGGGATGCCCCACCCCCTCACCCTGGTCCTGGGCCTACATCTTGGACCAGGCCAGGAATGGGAGCCCCTGCCAACCTCACAGAGAATACCCATCATTCCCTTCACTCCAACACGCATAATGGCCTGCAGGAGATGGGGGTCATGGTGGGGAGCGGCGGGAAGGACCCCCTTGGTTGGCATGTTTGATACTGCGGCTGCTTTCTCAGCAGGGGCTGAGGGGCACTTTCCTGTGCCTCCAATCCAACCTCAGAGCTGCCGCAGGAACAGCCTCTCCATAACAAGATGTTTCCCCATTGTTCTCAGAATGACACACTCCAGTAACTAGCAGGAGAGCATCCTTCAGTGGCCTCCAGGTCACACCCCTTACATCCCTTGCTTTGTCAGGGCCCTCTCGCGCCCCCTCTGTGACTGCCACCTGGCGTCTGGCAGCCATGGACCCCCAGTGCGGCTTCTGGAGTATCTTCTCTTCTGGTCTCTGTGTCTCCTTGTTTGCTTCCCACCCCTCAGATCTTAGCTGAAAATCACTTCCTCAGAGATGTCTCTGATGCTCTGCAGTCAGCCCCCCTCTTATGCATGCCCACAGCACCCCTTATTCTCTTCACAGCTGTGCTGTTCCCTGGTCGTATGCCATTAAATTGTTGTCTCCCCTGGGACTGGGGGATTCCAGCACCACGTCTGTCCCCTGAGTCTAGCTCATTGTCTGAACCCCGGTGATGCTCAAGAATATCTGATGAGTGAGGAAATGACAGAGGCCCTGGGACGGTACAGGAACCGAGACACAATTGACACGCTTATCACAGCAGAGGCCCGTGTCAAGTGGAGCTGCCAAGAAACGGGTCTTCACCCACGTGACACCCCTGCCTCCATCTGGTTTGCTTCTCACTACACCCGTTCCAAGGAAATTGAAGGAATGCTGCCGAGCTTGACATGACCCCTCCTGTTCTGAGTTCACAGCTTATGAACTACCTGTCTCCATGGACAGCTCCACCAACCTCTAAGTCTGTCTCTCCATATGGAAGGCGGGCGACTTCATGAAATCTGCCCAATCTACTTTGCAAGATTATTGTGATCTCAAGATGGGATAATGTGAAGGAACATGTGGTGAATGAGAATGCCTTGTCATTCCCCTCAGAGGAGTGAGGCCTCTCTCCTTAGAAATGAGTAGGGCCAAGACTGCTTTAGCAATACAATATGGAAGAAGAAACCATATCCCCAGTCCCAGATCTTAAGTTCAACAAACCAGCAGCATCTGCTTCTCCCCTTCAAAGCTCAGCAGCCACGCTGTGAGGGGGCCCAAGCCGCCTGTGGAGAGGCCCTTACAAGAAAGCAGACACCCCCGCCGGAACTCTGCTGGGCATGAGCTCACAGCAGCACCAACCCTTCCATAGCATGAGTGGCCTTTCTTGGAAGCCCCTAGCCCAGACGAACTGCCCCATCGAACTTGCCTAAACTGCAAAACTGAGAAAATTTAAAAAAAAACTAGTTATTGTTGCTTTAAACCATCAAATTCTTGAGGAAGGAGAGAAAAGGGGGTGAGTATGCAGCAACAGATGACCAATGCAACATTCCCGCACTGGAGTTCTCGGTCCACATATTTCCAGTTTTCAAGGCTGTAGTGCTTCTTCCCTGGGGGTGTACCAAGGTGGAGGGGCATATTTTTGTTGTCATGGTGACCAGGTTTGGAGGTGGAGGAGATGGTGCTCCTAGCATTTAAAGTGTCCATGTAGCCAGGGGTGCTAAATGTCCTGTAACACTTGAGGTAGTCACCCAAAATGACTTGCCCCCCCCACCACCATGACAATAATGCTCCCATTGAAAAAGTAATTCATGGGTCTCCCTGGTGGCACAGGGGGTTGAGTGTGCGCTGTGAAGCTGTCCGCTGCCTTTGCAGCGCGAGTTCGATCCCTGACCGGCCAAGAGCAGCCCACCTTGTGCGGCAGACCTCTCCTGTCTCGCCCGCTGCTCGCCTCAGCAGTGTGTTTTGGTACATCCACCTGTTCTGCTTCCCACCCTCTCTGCTGAATCTTCTCACCCCCCACCCCACAACTCTGGCCTGTGCCCCACTTCTTAAAAAAAAAAAAAGAAAAAGTAATTCACAACATAAAGGACCTGAATTAAAAAGTGGCCTAAAGATAAAGATGAAAGAAAAATAAGAGAATTTGATGAAAGCTGCTTACTCAACAAAAAAACCCTAGGGTTCATCGTGAGGCCAATCTAATGGCATGGAGAGGCTGCGGAGAGCTGTGCTGAGAACGCCGTGGAGGCCAGGTGCAGAATCAGCAAGGACAGGATGCTGTGATTGGCTTTACAGACAAGGAAGGCCGAACAAGGGTCTTAAGAAGGGCGTCCTGTCCACCCACGCTGGATCACTGAGGGGAGAAGGAGCGAGCACTGACTAGCATAAGGACACTAGAACAACTGACATAAACTGGGACTGTCCCCAATAAAGCTAGGGCGCACAGTTGCTCCACTTTTACACAGGAATCTTGTCCCTGCTGCGTCCTGAGACGCAGCTCAGAGGCAACCAAAATCGGAGCTGCCCGGACCTACAAGCCCCTGAGATCTTGAACGTTAATTTTCCTTTTAAGTACTCTGTTTCAGAGTGTGGTTAGGTATGAAGAATTGTTCTAAAGAATGCATTAAAAATTAATTAAAAGAGTTTCCTCTAATATTTAATCTTACCAGCCGTGTACTCTGAGTGATGTATTCCCAGGCAGTGTGTCAGGTCCTGAATAATTAAAAGAAATGGGGAGTGTGTTTCAGCCCCTTGACGAGGCTTTCTGGAGGTTTAGGACACAGGGTTGTCTCAGTCAAGGAGAAGTTCTGCGTTGAGCGGCAGGGTCCAGTCCAGGCGGGACTCGCAGTGTGGCCATTCATCTCGTGGGGAGATGCCGGGCAAACGAAGGGTAGCCTCAGAGGGAGAGGGACAGGGAGATGGATCGGGCTCTGCTGAGCTATTAGCCCCTGAAACACCCTGCCCTGGCCTCCTTCCTCCTGGGAAGTGGGGGGGAGAGGTGGTGGTGAATTATGGGAAACCTTCCCAGCTCCTCCGTGAGCTTAGAGCTCCCATATTTCCTCACCTCTAAGACATGTGCTTCTTCATTTTTTAACATTTCGGAAATCAAGACGTGACTTAAAATCAATGGGAGGATTTAAGGTGGTATTTCTGGGGAGGTGTTCCAGAACAATGGGTAAGAGCAAGCCTGGGAGTTATAGTCTCCGGGGAGGGCTGGCTCTGCCATCACCCGGGTGTGTGGCCCTGGGCAAGCTCTTCCTCCCTCTAAGCCTCAGTTGTCTCACCTGCAAATTGATGCCATTAATGGCAGTACCAACTTGATGATAGAAGAAAGGGAACTTGAGCATAGTGCCCGGCAGGTAGCAAACTCACAACATATGTTAGCTGTTATTTCTTCTTGTTTATCTTTCTCAAATTGTTGTGAAATTGCTGGTATATCTGACTGTGGCATCATCTTCAGTGTGTCTGTAGTATTGTCAGCTTCAGAAAGAGTTAAAAAAAACAATGACTTCCCAGCTCGCTCTGTGGCAACCACCACCATGCTGATTGTGGCCTATTTGGGGTGTATTGGGTAAGGGAGATTAATAATTGATAGCAGGCCTATATTTGATACC
Source organism: Talpa occidentalis (assembly GCF_014898055.3). Taxonomy (NCBI): domain Eukaryota; kingdom Metazoa; phylum Chordata; class Mammalia; order Eulipotyphla; family Talpidae; genus Talpa; species Talpa occidentalis. The sequence continues at coordinate 53,946,238 of NW_023600993.1, forward strand.
ATTTCTATTCCTCTAAATGCAGAAAATGTGAAGATTCTTATAAACAGCCCCTTCCCAACCCCTTTTTCTTCCCCTTCCCACAACTAATGCATAAGCCAGGGCCTAGGCTTCCTTTTCAAAGAAGTAGGAGTGCATCATTATGGGCGTGAAAAGGAGAGCAAGGAGAGGGTTTTTGTACACAAAATAAGGTAGGTGTCACCACCCAGCTGGCCTGTGAGGAATGTTGTAGGGCTGATACTCCAAGAGAAAGTGAAAAGCACACATATTGAAGCCATACAGATGGAAGCTGGCCACTCTGTCCCCATCAGCTCCCCACTCTGTCCAAATGGCTGTGGGATGATTGAAATAGCACCTGTCAGGTGCATCAGGATACCCCCCAGGATAGGTTAGCTATTATTGTTGAAGCACAGAAGTCTCTCAGGCCCACACTGGACAAGGTTGCTAGGGACAAACAACAGGACCATGCTCCGGCTTGCTGAGGCAGAAAAGTTTTTATTAGAAGAGCTCAGAGGGCTTGCAGGACCCCTGGGAGGACTATGGAAGGCCACTCTGAAGTGCTGCAGCCAGGGACACTGTCCAGCCATACCGTGGGGACTTCTCCTGAGAGAGCACTCTCTCCTGTCCTTGCTAGAAGCTCCTCAGACACAGCACTAGCTGCTGCTTCTCTCAGGGCATCATACTTGCCAGCTAGACCAGCTTCCTGTGGTGCAGCCACTTCCCCTGAGCACTCAGTTCTGAGTGGATATATCAAATCTGCAGAATCTGTTAGGTTATGTTCCAGAATGCAAGGAAATCTAGCAATATATGTCTCTCCTTCTATCTTGATAAGACAGGGCTGAAAGGGGGATGGAACTTTCCAATATGCCGGGAGAAATTTCCTGGCTGATGGACAACCACAAATGACCAGTGTTCCCGCCATCAACTCTGTCCCTTGGGATTTGGATAAACTTGACCTGAACTCCATATCCCAGCCTGTGTAGTTCTAGGCCCCTCCCAATTTGGGCAGATTGTCCCCCTTACTTGTCCATTCTGCAGTCTCTGCGCCTGCTCAGTTTAGACTGATCTGGGCCTGCCCCTGTCAGTCATTTCACAAAAAATCCTGTCACACTCATGACGTTCATGTTTTAGTCATTTTCAGGATGAGAGGACTTGAAGAGGAGTCCCTGGGGGGAGGGTATGTGCCCACAACCCAACCTCCTGTCCTTTCCCCCTCACCTTGGCTGCCTTCTAAGAATCCAGCCTCCCAACCCACTGCCCACACTCAAGTGGCCCTGGGAAGCAACAGACCAACACGCCTACTTGTTCTGTGGAAGTCAAGAAGTTCTTCCAGAATGAACCAGTTGCTTGTTCATTTCGCTTGAAGAGCTCAAACGGGCCTTCCCTCTGTGATGAGGACCAGAAAGCAGCGGTCCTCTGAGTCATTCCATACCTGTCTTTCTCCTGGTCTCCCCCCAAAGCTGAGATACAGCTAATTTATTCAGGAGCTGGAAGCACCAGAGGAGAGTAAGAAAGGCAGTTGGCATGAGAGGCAGCTATTAGAAGGTGCATCAATAAATCAGTTACTATGGAGGGTGACCAGGGTGCCATCCCACAGGACACCCCTGAGAGATTGTGTGGCATGTGTCTCAGATCTGTCCCACCTCACGATGGGGCGGGGGGGGGGATTGGGGGAATGGTCTCTATCGCCTCCCAGCCTCAGGCACTGTAGGCTGCTCCAAGAAGCATTCCTCTCTGGGCATCTACAGCCTGCCTGTCCCCTCAGTGGCCCCATGGGCTTGGGTACTTCAGAGAGCACTTAAGGCAGGGACACTGGTGCCTGAGATTGAACCACACTCTGTGCCCCAAGCTGCAGGTGATACTGGGGTGCCTGGAGAAGATAAGTGGACACATCAGCACTGTTCTGAGGAGGCCGCTCATCAGAAGAGCTTCCGCTAGTTTTCAGAAATCAGCGGAGCTCCCTGATTCATGGCAGCATCACACTACCTCTGTCTGTACAGAGCAGCTTCCCCGTATCTTCATTCTGCATATGTCTGTCTCTGGGTCCAAATTTCCCATTTAATAAGGACACCAGTTATATTGCATTAAGAGCCCACCTACTGCTAATTACACTTGCCACAATCCTATTTTCAAATGATGTCACATTTCGGGACACTGGGGTTTAGGACTTCAACATACATTTGGGGGAGCATACGATTCTGCCCACAGCAGGCAACTTACAGGTGCATTCTCCTCTACTCCAGGCAGCAACTTGTAGGTAGGTGATTTTCCCATTTTTTTAAGGGAAATGAGGTTCTGAGGGTAAAGTCACCCCCCAAAGGATACCCAATCAGGAAGTTGCAGAGTCAGCTGAAAGCGGTTCTGTGTCAGACTTCAGTCTCTTGTGCTTTTCCTCCAATCAATGGTGTCTATTATCACTGATACTGGCTTAAAGGAACCATGGGTAAAGGTATCAGCACTAGGTAGGTTGGGCTACCTGAGTGCAAATCCCACCTCCACAGCTTAACTTGTGAGGCCTATTGCTCATTCCTGGCCCCTGCTCAGGTTCCATTTTCCTAGTCTAAAAAAATGGAAATCAGAACAGCTCAACAGCACCTGCACCGCAGACTTACCGAGAGGATTAATGAAGGTGCCATGGGGAAAATGCTTAGCAGAGTGCCGGGACATGGCAATTGCAGGTGACTGTCACTGCTGTCGTTAAGATGCCAGTCAGGGCTCCTATACCTGACACTGAGCAGCAGCACTGAGCCTCTCTACACAGCTTGCACTTCCAGGCCACCATCCAGGATCATTTTTGTCTTTTCCTCCTTGTCATCACTGCCCACACATGAGTGGGCAGGATGGGCTGGCAGACTTGTTGGTACCAACCCTCCTTCCCCATCCCTTACACAGCTACCCCCCCACCCTAGCCACTAGTGCCCGGTTGCAAGAGCCCCCAGGAGAGCAGCTCTTAATCTCCTGCCTGCCTGCCTGTGGCTTTATCTCAGCCCCCCCACTCCAGGCAGCTAGGCAAAGGGAGTTGGGCAGATTAAGAGCGGTTACTGACATGCCCTCCCACCTCCTGCAAAGTGGTGCCACCCGCCAGCAGATTTCCTCAAAGCCCAGAGAGGCCACCAGAGGAATGTGCGACCTCCCTGGCATGGCAGACATTCAAGGGGGCCCACAAAGGCGCTGTTATGAAAACCCTCCCTCCGGAGTGAGCAGGATGGGAGAGTTTCAATTGCAATAGGCACTGCACTCCCGGCAACAGTGCTGGGCGACAGAAAGCACACATGTGAACACGCACTACTCATAATTAATTCATTTCACCTCTGCTGATTGAAAACATATTGCAGAGGTGAGTGAGGAGGGCAGAGGTTGAGGCCACTAGTCTGAACAGGTAGTTATTTCTCTGCCTGGGGCCCTGCCTGGCTGACAACCAACATTCAGAAATGGAAGTTGAAGACCAGGTAAGTGTTGTACAGCAACAGCCAGCTTGGCATTCCTGGCTTCCCCCGGCTGCCTTCTGTGCCTGCCTCCTGTGTGGTCTTTCCACTCTACACTGGCTTGTCTTTTCACAACTAAGAACTAGGGATAGAGCTGTAACTTAACTCAAGTGGTGAGGGCCAGGGTTACAGAACTAAGGACTACACTTTAGCTGCCCAGCACATGTTCCTGCACCCAGAACACATTTGGTACCTGCCAGATCCAGTGCCAGGCCCAGGATGCAATGAGCAAAGGCTCACCCCCTCCCTTCCAGCAGCCCATATCCAGTGGGGAGAGAGGCAAGTCAATAGGAATAAAGTAGCTTAGTGTGGAAGAACAGCAGCAGCAAACCTAATCTGGTCAGCAGATTCAGGGGCGCTTCTGGAAGAGAGGGATACCCAAGAGGAAATGTGAAGAATAAAGGAGAATTTATTCTTCAATAAAGACAAAAACAGCATGGCACATTCTGGAATATTCCAGAACATGAGGTTTGGGGAAGTGTTGGGGGTTGGAGGAGAGGATTAGAATTCAAGAAGTAAACGAGATTTAAAGAATCAGCTACAGATTTCAGTATCTGAGGGGTCTATACCTAAATAGTATAAAGAGATAGTAGCCAAATATTGTCAGGAGTAAATTTTACCTAATAAAAACACTTGTAAGTGCTTTTTTTCGTTGTCACATGTTTCACATGTACATGTGAAAAGATATTGGTGGACATCAGCTCTATAGCAGCCCCTGTGCTAGTTACCAGTGCTCTGAGAGCAGCTGGGACATGTGCTTGTCCTCCAGGACTTCTCCTGGCTGGGTTGCCACACGCTCACAGCTGCAGGCACTCTGCAGGGCCCTTCCCCTGCTCCTCTCAGGCTCTGTCTCCTGAGTCAGGGTGGATGGAAACTTCTTGATGCGTCTGTCCTCCACAGTCACCCAAGTCCCGTGTCAAATGGGCAGGACTCAGCAAGGTCACAAGAAGTCCTGGGGGGGATGAGATGTGTGAAATGCAAGCCTGCAGTGGGTAGGGGGAGATGGAGAAGGAAAAGGGCAGAGACAGAAAGACAGACACTGAGACAGAGAGAAACAAAGAAGGGAAGAGAAAAAGATAGGCATATGGGATGAGAAAGAGAAGAGTGGAGAAGGCAGGAGAGGAGGCAGAGAGAAGAAGATACGCGCAGAGAGAGATGGAGACAGACACAGGACATGCCTCTGGAAGAGGCACCGCAGGAGCTTAAGGAACAACCTGACAGAGAGGGGGCGACTTCTAGGAGACCTGGAAGGAGCTCACTCCTGCCATGGCTCACCTCTCCCTCCACCCACTACCCCGAACAGTTTGGGCTAATTCCTTTCTGCACCCCAGGCCCTGGCCTCAGGAACAGGCTGGTGTGTCCAAGAATTCAGATCACTGAGCATCTTCCAGGACTGTCCCAGCACAGCCCTCCACATTCCAGCCAGAACGCAGACCAAGAAGTCCAGGCAAAAAAGCAGGCTCCAAAACCCTTGGAGTACCATGGGGCATCTGGGGCTCCCAGCTCCGGCCTCTGTGTAGGGCAGGCAGTGTCTATCGGGCCACAGGGCCAGAAAGTTCAAGGTTACAAAACTGTCCCTTGGCTCCAAGAATTGTCTCTTGGCACTGAGAACAGCCTATTCTGGGACCTCCCTGGTGGTGCAAGGGGCTAAGCACAGCACTGTGAAGCTATCTGCAGCCTCTGCAACATGAGTTCGATCCCTGGCCAGGGAGGTACACACATGGCACAGCAGACCTCTCCTGTCTCCCCCGCTGCTCCCCTCAGCAGTGTATTTCAGGAGATCTTCCTGTTCTGCTCCCCACTCTGTCTCTAGTAAATTCTCTCACCCCCGCACTTCTGGCCTGCACCCCAGTTCTTGTATGATTAAACAAATAAGTCTTTGAAAAAAAAAAACAACAGCCTATTCTACCGATAGAGACTTGAGCCCCGGAGAGGCTGGGGTCAAGGCCACACAACCACATATTTAAAGGTAGGCTCACTGCTACTGGGCCAGCCATTTTTCATTCCTAGTCACAGAACCAGAACCACCTGACATGAGTACAGATTTTACAGATGAAGAAAGTGAGAATCCAAAGAGGTTAAGCAACATGCCCAGGAAACAGAACCTGTGAAGAGGGAGCAGGGAATGGTGGTGAGCTCCGCTCTGGGGTCCGCCCCTCCCCTCACACATCCCTGCCTCCTGGACAAACACCTTTCCCACTGGAGCCTCAGCATCCAGGACTCAGCAAAGAAAAAAGTGTTTTGGATGTTCCGACAGAGACCTTGCTGGGCCTGCGGGACCCCGCTTCCTCAGCACTGTCACAGCCGTGATATGTCCTACCTCACGCTTCTGTGTCTATAGTCCTTCAGCTGGGCGCTGAGAACTCAAGCATCTATGGGGACACTTCACGGGGCCAGCAGGTTCCAGTGGGAAGGAAACGCCATCATATTTTCAGTAACTTCTGACAAAGATTCAGCATTTGCTTCCATCATAAATGTAGGCAGGAACCCGTAGAGGGGTTAGCATGCCTGGGACTTTGTCAGTGGCGGAAATTACAGATAATTCGGCAAAGGAAGATCATTGCAGATATCCCAAAATATTAGGCATGGCCATCACTGCTTCAAACTTCCAGTGGTTAAACTCACTGCCAGATCTTGTTATTTAACACATTAATAAAGAGGCACATATATTCCAAATCAAATTTTTTCTTTTAAATATCTTGACAATTGTATTTCAAAACCATTTCTCGCCTTTAGTCCTATTGTATAAAATAAAAACATTTTTCTTTGAAGGGTCCAGGGCTCCCTCAGATGCCAAGGGATCCATAACACACAGAGGTTTAGAATTTCTGGTTTGTTCCTTTCTCACTCGTGAACAGAGATGGTCCCTGTGCTCTCTGTGTCCCACTGAATCCCTGGGGTCAAGGTCAGGGGCCCAGCCCATTGTTTCCCTGGCTCAAGGCTGGCACTGAATGTCAGAGGAGAGTGTGCCAGCCCCAGCCAAGTGCCCCTGTTGAGCCGATCCAGAGCTCCTGCTGTTTTGCAGGCAGGAGCCCTTGTCTGTCTCGGGTTTGCAGCCAGTCACAGGAGCCTTCACAGCAGAGCCTTCTTACAGTTGGATTCATTTAGGGAGGCAGGAATGTGGGAGGCGCTAGTGCCTAGCCTCCTGCCCACAGGGATTAAATTACACCCAAGGGGAGAAATCAACTATAGCACAAAAATGAAAATGATGTAAAATAAATAAAGTCACACACACAAAAAAAGTACTAATGCCACAGTTTCCCCAGCTATTTCTGACTGGGTTGATTTGAGGGTCAACGCTTGGCCTTCAAGATTGCTTCATCTGCTCAGGTGATTTTTTTTTTATTTAAATATTTTATTTTGGGCCTCCCCGGTGGTGCAGCGGTTGAGCACTGGGTTGCGAAGCTGCCCGCAGCCTCTGCTGCGCCGGTTCGATCTCCGGCCACCGGGTGAGGGTCCCACATGGCACGCAGACCTCTCCTGCCGCCCGCTGCTCCCCTCAGCAGTGTACTTTGGTCCTTCTGCCTGCTCTGCTCTCCCCCTCTGGCTCTGGTGAATTCTCTCACCCTCCCACGCCTCTAACTGTACCCAGTGCTTGTTATTATTTATTTATTTATAAATAAATAATCTTTAAAAAAATAAAAAAATAAATATTTTATTTTATATAATTCTTACATCTTTTTTCATCTTTGCACAATGTATGCATTTTCATTTTGGTTATATTCCCCATACAATTGCACCCCCCGCCTTATTTTGACTCTAGTCCTTCCTCTCCCCGCCCCTCCCTTCCTCCCGCCCCCCTTCCTCGCCCCCCTGTAGTGTGTCTCTGGTTTATAGTTGCTTGTTGATCTTGATTTTGATTTGTATTGATTAGTCTTTTTCCTGGTCTCTTATTTAGGTTTTCTAGATTCCTGCTATGAGTGAGACCATCCGATATTTTTCTTTTTCTTTCTGGCTTATTTCGCTGAGCATGATCCATTCTAGTTCCATCCATGTTGCTGCAAATTGCATGTGTTTATCTTTTTTGATTGCTGAGTAATATTCCATGGTATATATGTACCACATCTTCTTGATCCAGTCATCTATTTTTGGGCATTTGGGTTGCTTCCATAGCTTAGCTATTGTAAATAGTGCTGCTATAAACATAGGGGTGCAGGTGCCCTTTGGAATTGATGTTTCTGTGTCCTTTGGGTAAATACCTAGGAGTGGAATTGCTGGATCATATGGAAGCTCTATGTTTAGTAGGTCCAGAAATCTCCACACAGCTCTCCATAGTGGTTGGACCAGTTTGCACTCCCACCAACAGTGCAGGAGAGTTCCTTTTTCTCCACACCCTCGCCAACATTTGTTGTTGCTAGTTTTTTTAATATGTGCCATTCTCACTGGTGTGAGATGGTATCTCATGGTAGTTTTGATTTGCATTTCCCTGATTACAAGTGAGGTTGAACATTTTTTCATACACTCAGGTGATTTTAATGTGCAGTCAGGCAAGGCTGGGACTCTCTGGAGCACCCAGAAGATCAGAGCCCCAGGCAGCACTCAGGGCACCCAAGGTCCAGATTTGTTGTAGGCAAGAGGAGACCTCTTGGGTGAGTTTCCCTGGTTATAAGCATTTGGGGTTGGGAGAAAGGTGCTATGTTCAATAAGCACCCATCACGGGCTAGGTAGGTACTGTATAAAAGTTATTTCAACAATTTTTTGAGGATGGAGTGTTATCAATGCCCATCCTCACCCGGCCAGTAAGCAATGGAGTATGGACAGGCTGCTCTAGCAGTACTTCCCTTGCTAAATCTTGTGAAAGTTTTAAAGACCTTGTTACGATGCAGGTTCTGATTCAGAATAACAATAGAAGATGCTCGGATTCTGCCTTTCCTATGGTTTCCTAAATGTCAGTGCTGCTGTGCCAGGGACCCTCTTTGAGTAGCAAATGGATAATAGGTCCCTGTGGCCAGAAGCAGTTCTGACTGGGCAGTGCCTATGCCAGGCTGGGTGGCTAGCTACTGAGGCATCCCCCCTATTCTGATGATGGCACTCAGGTTTGCACTAGAATTGCCGTGTCTTTCCTGCTTTGCCAAGTGGCTTGTGTTAAATAGACATCACATCAGCTCTAGGTAAGGCAATCAGCACCATCACACCTTTCCACCAGGTAAGATGGGTTGGGAATGGGCTCTAAACTCAAGCTAAGTAAGTGAGATACCAAGAGTTTGAGACTAGAAGTTCTTCTCTTCCATGGGAGTACTTAGAAGGGAGATACTTTCTTCCCCAGGCTGATGTGGCTTGAAGATGTAAAGACTGTCACTGCTGCAGCTACTGTCTTCCATAAGGGAAGAACCCAGAGCAGTGACTGTAGAGCCCATGGTGTGAAGACTAAGGATGAAGCCAGGTAGCGTGGGGAGAACTAGGTGCTCAAGGCTATGATTGGAGTAACCGGATTAAGCCTTGTGCGAAGCCCACATCTCGGCTCCTAGCTCACATGTGAAGAGCCATACTTCCTACTACTGAAATCCAGCTTGAGTTGTTTTCTCTTTCTCTTAAGTCCAATACTTCTAATTCAAGCTCTGGCATCAAAGAGACCAGAGCTAGCTGGTGCCACTCACTAGCTTGACCACTCGCTAGCTGTGTGCCAAATAGGCAAGCTGCTTAGATTCTCTGAGCTTCAGTTTCCTCATCTATGAAATGGAACTAATAATGCCTATTCCAGAGTTCTCGTCAGAAGAAAGCATGGATGTCCAAAGTCTGGCACCTACGCAATAAATGGTAGCTATTATTATCAAAACTAATTATTAGTCCCTTCTTGGCAGGCACTCGTTCTCAAAACTGTATATGTCAGCAGTTGTTTCTAGCTGCCGGCAAAAAAGGGAAGTAAATTAACCTAAGAGATTTGGGCAAAGTGGAGGGAGGAGGACCTGCCTCAAGGGTTATGAGTAACATTGAGAAAGAAGAAAAAAAGAGGTTGAACTCTCTCAGCACCAGGAGGGATGAGAGGCTTGTCCTGGCAGAGAAGGCAAGGCTTGCCCAGGCCATAATTGACTTGGTCATAATGTGCTCAGACCTTGGCTCCATCTCGCGGGGCGTAGGCAAGCCACGTGCTGCTTCTCTGGATATTTGATGGGCTGATTGGCTCAGCCTTCCTAATTGTGTTGTATTGACAAATATATTTGTTTGGAACCAGCAAATATATTGCAGGCAGGAAACAGACGAAGTCCAAGAATTTATTTTGCTTTTTGGCACTGCTGCACTGAGCTTAGCATTCATTATGGGCCCGTGTAAAACAGTCTCTGGGAACGCTGGCCGAGTTATCTTTTTAATTATATTTATTTTTTCAGCTGCATTTCAGATCATGAACAGACTTGCTGGTGCTAAACAGGCCTTGTTGGGTGAAACCTCCTTCTTCCCTCAAAATCACGTTGCTCAGATTAAATGTTCAAAGACATCAGACAGACCTAGGACAGTGCCATGGGCCATTATCCTTAATGGATGAGAGATGGGGTTCAGTCAGTCAAATCCCTGCTCTGAGCCCAGAAAAATGCTCAGACACCAAATCCCGGTGACCAGATTGAAACTGAAATTGGGTTTAAGTTGAGAGATGGGGGATGAATGGAAGGCAGTTGGAATGCATCATTTGGGGATCGCCAAGGCCCACCTCGGTGTACCCCACCATAGGGGAACCAAGCAGCCATATCTGAATAATGTGGCCCTTCTCCCTGATTGGATGAGGAATTAGCACCTGACTACAGAAAGGCCAATCAGCACCCTTGCTGGGGTTATTCGGAGAGGGAATAAGGGGCAGACAGATTGACTCGCCATGTGTAAGGAAAGAACTGGCGATGCAAGCAGTCATCTTGGATATCATGTGGCTAGAGTTGTAGCAAAAATCAAAGAAATGGAACAAAAGGGTGACAGGGAGATGGAGGAGAGACAACGGGAAAGATCATTCCAGGATTCTCAGCCTCCTGCTGTCCCTGCTTGCAATCACTGAGGACTTCTGTCTCTGAGAATAAATTGCCCCTTTTTGTTCCAGCAAGGTCAAGTTGTTTTCTCCACATCCATACAAGGGAAAAATATGCAACCAATTCAACAATATTGTGGAAAAGTATTTATTAGCAGGAAAAACAAGGATATAGTTGAGTGCAAAAAGGAAAATCCTTGAGACTAGGCCCTATAGCTACTGCTGGCTCTGTGTCTTATTCTGCCTCTCCCCAACCTGAGGGTACTGTGTAAGATTCAAAGCTCCTTTGGGGACTCCACACTTTAGGAGATTCCTGTGCTCTTATCCACTTATCAGTTAAGTTCAGTGAATCTTTGCCAGTTGATAGAGAGAAATGTTGGCTAGGAAGGTCTGTCTCCTAACTCTACCCACCACCAGTCATATGCCTAAGCCCAGGCCCCACCCAGCCATTATATCCAGTAACACCCTCAGAGATGCGGGAATAGACCACATCAATAAAGGGCCAGCTCAAATGCTTAAAAATTAAACTAGTTCCAGTTAATTGATAAAGAGGGCTCCTGAGCCCCATGCATGTCACCCCGCACATCATGGCCCCACCCCCAAGGCCCTAGGCGTTCCCATGATCCAGCTGCTAGAGGGTTAATGCGCAGCCCAGTAATGAGGTGGGGAGCTAACACTCCAGAGTTATAGTCATCTCAACCCTGATGCACTAGTGCCCTGTGCTGCAAGGTCTAGAAAAACAACTTGTTAGAATAATGTTTTTCTAGGTGCTGAGATGATAGGTAATTTCTCCTTCTTTTTGCTTATCTATGTTCTTTAAACTTTTCTACAATAAACATGTTTTACTCATATAATGAAGATTGTGTTTTTTGAGATGTGAAGGACACTGTCAGGTTTTCAATTGTCTGAGAAGAAGCACAGGGCACCAACTCCATTTCCCCACCATTAGTGCTGGCAGATCCCCCATCCCCATAGGGCAAGCAGAAGTGAGGGTAGTGTCAAAAGCCTCCTGGAGTGTCCTTGAATGTCTTCAGAAATAAGGCCTGCTCCCTGGGTCTCAGCAAGGAAGCACAGTTCTTCCCTGGCCTTGAGCCCACCTACTGTTCCTGGTTGGCATGACTAACCCTCTAATTCTGGAGAAATGGGAACTCATTGAGTGATCTGGCTTCCTCCAGAGAACAGCCCATTTGTTTCCTGAAGTGACTGATCCACTGGGAAGTGGGCCAGGATGAACCCTTGAAGTACTCATGAGAAAGAGGAGGAGGAAGAAGACAAAGCACAATGCAGCAATCAGGGGCTCTTAAAAAGGGGACGAAAGAGCTCATGTCCTTGTTAAGAGCAAAGATTAGCTCAAAGCTAGTCAATATAGGGCACACACACCACTATCACTCATCTGCTGCATGGAGCAGACATTTCCAATCAATCACAGCACTTGACAGTCCCTGAGTTCGGGCCTCAGAATCCATCTCAACACAGTCCCAGGAAACCCTCTCATCAGTTGCAAATGTCACTAGAGCCAAGTCTCAGTTGTCATCTCTGAAGTGCTTAGAATAATGACACTAATCCTCCAGACAAGTCCACTTGGAAGGTCTGGATACAATAGCCATGAGTTTCCCTGGGATTTAGAACCTGTACCCAATGGTGGTGTCTGGTCTATAGTTGTTAATTTCTTCCAATTCATGGAAGCATCACTCTTTTTAACATCAGGAAGCTCTCAACTCTCCCAGCTTTATCTTTTGCCAGATGGAACATACAGGGTCATCTCATCCATCTCTTACAATTCATGGAACCCTTCCTTCAAATCAAAATTTAGAAGACTGAATAACAAAACAAATTGGAGGTGACTCAAAGAGGAGGTGACTCCCAAGCCACAGTCACCCAAAACCATCTCTGCCACTGGCAAGAAATGCTGAGGGATCCATGGGACAGGGGGAGATGACTCATTTCACCGAAGTCTCAGAATTTTCCAGATGGGGAAATTGCAGCCTACAGAGAAGTGACAGAACTCATAGAACAAGCCTGTGGCAGAGACAAGAATTGAGGAGCCTCCTGCCTTTGATCAGAACACCCAACCCAGTATCAAATGTTTGGTCTCTTAGATGAAACAGAGTCCCTGAGCTACTGCAGCTGCTCCCTGGCCTCAGGTCTTGTCTGTCTGCCAATAAATCCCATTCCTAGATCTGCAGCCTAAACCTCCACTGTGAGACTCACAAGGATCCCAAACTCATCATCCAAGCTGAGCTTTTCCCAAACCGTTCCCCACCCAGTGTCCTCAGTCCTTAACAGTCCCACCAGCTGAAGCCACAAATTGGGAGGTCATCCTTGATTCCTGCATTCCCCCAGTAAGCAATCTCTATGGCCTTTCACCTGAACCTGACCTTAACCTCCATCTGTTTCTCTCCATCCCCATAGAAATTTGCTTATTTTAAGCCATTATTGGTTCTCCCCTGGATTTTAACCACTGTCCCTTAACTGGTCTATCTGGTTTTCAGTTTCTTCACTCCATTATTCAGATTATATACAATGTAATCTTTTAAAAAACTGCCAATTATAGCAGTTACTCTCTGATTTATAATTTTTCAAAAGCTTCCCATTGGTCTTCAAATAACATTCAACCTCCTGACATACACCCTTTGTTCTAACCCATTTACCTGAAATGGAACTACTTCATATCCACTGCATATATGTGTGTGTGTATGTGTGTGTGTGTGTGTGTGTGTGTGTCAAGTCTAATTTTTTTCAGGCAATCCCCTTGGCCTACAATATTTTCCCCACTCTTTGAACCTAGCTAACTACCCCCCATACTGCTGGAGTCCCCCTAACTGTCATTCTTCTCACTGTCCCTTCCTGTTCCCAATTGTCCACACTGTGATGGTGAACTCTATGAGACTCCCCAGTACCTTTCCCACCCCTTCACACTTGTCATCCTGAAGAGCATTTGCTTAATGTCCTGTCTGTCACCCACATTGGACTCAAGACCCCCGGGTTCAGCCATTCTGTCTTGTTCAACATGAGGTGTCAACCCGTGAAACATTGTAGGTGCTTGATAAATACTCAACAACTCAAGAAGGGACTGCACCGGCAGCAAGCCCACTGCCCACTTGTGACTATGCAGGTGCCTCTTTTCACCAACTCTCTCCCTCTGCAGGGCAGCAGCCTCCTGCCTGCCCATGACCTGTCAAGGCCGCCCGCCTGCAACCATGCAGGGCTCTCTTAGCAAACCTGTCCCTTCTGGGGCAGCTCTTCCTGCCCACTTGTACCAAGTGTACTTTATTTTCCTGGCTCTTTTTCTAATAAACCTGCCCTTTAAATATATATATATATATATATATATATAGAGAGAGAGAGAGAGAGAGAGAGATACAGATACAGATACAGATATAGATATAGATATAGATATAGATATGAAGAGAGACAGCACCTGGGACATTTGTTCTTGTTTGACTCCCTGTAGTGTTGAGTTAGTAACTCCCTGACCTACTCACAAGGCGCTGTTATTTTATGTAGAATAGAAGATAAGCCAAGCAAAAGAAGGACAGAAAGAGGAGAGGGGAGGGAAGCGGGAGGGAGAGAAAGAAAGAGGAAAGAAAAGAGGGAGGGGAGAGGAGGAGGAGAAAGCAGCGGAGCAGTGTCTGTGCTGGCCTTGAACTGGCTTCTCCACCATGCAGGCGCTTGTGCAAACCTTTTATCTTTTAATTTTCCCTGGTATCTTTCCATGGACAAAGAGTATCTAATTCCCCAAATTTATCCCTGGGTTATTCTCAAGAGCACACCTTTCTTTTCTAATCTGATATTCAGCTCATTTATGGGTTCCCCCTAATTGTGACATTTCCTTGAACACAGAGTGTCTTAGTCACTGAAGTGTCCCCAGAGAGTTCGGCACAGGGTAGGTCCTCAATAAATCCTGGGGGCTAGGGGGTGGACAGATGGAAGGTAAGGAGGAAGAAAAAGAAAGGAAGGGGAAGGAAAGATGAGAAAGCAGAAGTGGGGATGGGAGAACACTAGGAAAGAGGGGCTGGAAAGGCTAAGAAAATCTAAAGGTAAGAAAACAAGTCTCCAGTCTGCAGTGGGGTCCCGCTCCTCAGCCAGGCAGCTCTTGGCCTGACTCCCAGCCTGTCCCGGGAGCTGTGCTGCCAGGTCAGATGCCCCACCCCTCCTACCACAGGCAAAACTGAGCCCAGACACTTCATAGACTGATCATGTAACAGGGGGGTCCCCAGGAAAGGGGGAGGTTCCAGGTTCCCTGCCCCACCCAAATGGAGGGTGGAGCTGAGCAGGGAGAGAAGAAGCTGCAGAGGAGACTGAGGAAGGAAGGAAGCAGGATGGAGCCAGGAGACCTGGAGGAGGCGCGTGGAGCCTAGAGACATGTGAAGAAACTGCTCTTGACTTTTGGTCATGGACTGGGTGACACAGATGTGGGTGAGACCCGTGGGGAGGTGACCATGGCAGCTTTTATCTTAATGTTGATTTTGCTCTTTTCCTTCTGGGCTTGTCTGGTTGTTTCTGGCCCTTTTCTGTGGGTCCCCACTGGAAGATGCTTTAGACTTGTGACAGGTTTTGGGGTCTTGCTCTGGGCCAATCCCATTTGGATGGACTTTTACCCACGAGGGGTCGGGTAACTTTGGGTGCTTCATTTAGAAACTAGATTCTTTGCCTTTCCTGTATTGTTTCCTAATTGTATTGAAGTTCCTTCCCATTAAAGTCTCATGTTTTGTGTTAATATGCAGATGGCAGACCCATTTAGAGAAGGCAGGTTTTGGGGGGGTCTGGGGTGCACCTCTCCCTGCCCTGTAACAATCACACTCTTTATTGGGGCCTCACTCAGCCCCCTAAAGCTAGGCATGTGAGAGGGGTACCACTCAGCATGGAGCCTGTGTCCCCTTGGTCTAAAATAATAGCCCACTCCACCAACCCCCTTCTTTCGGCTCTGTTTTGTTTGTTTTTTTTCCAGCACTCATCAGTGCCACTCTGTACTCATTAGAGGCAGAAGGAGGTGGTGAAAACATACTAGGCCAGACAGCCGGGTTCAAATCCCAGCTCTGCCCCTTCCTGTCTGGGTAATCTCGGGTAAGTCTCTTAACTGCTCTGTGTGGCTCAGTTTCCCACATGAGACATGATACTAACGCCTAACCCACAAAGTTAACTGTGAGTCAGAGGAGTTGGCCCATATCTAGCAGCCTGGCACATAATGGCTCAATTATCAGTGTCATTGTTATTATTACTATCTGGCAGCCCAGAACGAAGCCCCAGGGGGAGAACTGTGCTCTTTCCTCAGGCCCTCTGGAAACTACAACAAAGCGTGTTAGATTGCAGGCACTCCCTTTCTTTAAAGGAAAGGGGTGACAACTGGGACAAAGGCCCAGACAGGCCCAGGGAGTACTCGTGCAAGGTCACAAATCTCCAGGCTCTTCTAGGTCAGGTGCACCACACACCTTCCCAGGGAACCCAGAAGTGAGGCAGCTGTGGGTGCTTAGTGGGTGGGGGAAGGCCAGAATCGTGCTGTCCAACGTGGTGACCATTAGCCATATGTGGCCATGGAGCCCTTGAAATACGACTGATGGCTTAGCTGAATTGTTCATGTTGCTTCGTGTCAATTAATTTACATTTAAATTTGAAAATGGATACTTGATTCATTTATGGAAAAACTTTTCTGTGAGACTAGAAAATCTTGGGTAGGTGAATCTCCTTTTTTAACTATAAATTTTATGAAGTCTAAATATACAATATCCCCCTAAAAACTTAGTAAATACACAGTACAAGTATAAAATGCACACCGTATTGGGAAGGTGTATTTATAAAAAGGTAAACACTCTTAATAATAATCATGTATATTGCCTGTTGAAAAGTCACATTTTGGAATGTATTGGGTTAAATAGTGTGTTATTAAAATTTCATCTGTTTCTTTTTACTCTATGGCTACTAGATTATTGAAATGTCTCATTTGACTCACTTTATGTTTCTCTTGGACAGTGGTGGGCTAGAGCGACAAGGCTTGAATGAGAAGGAAGGGGTTTCACTGGCTGCCTGCCCCCCCACCCCCCCACCCCCCCCCCAGCTCCAGAAGGGAGCCCTGACTGTGGTGGTGGGTACATCTGGGGAGCCCTGGGCACAGAGCTTAGCTGGGCCACTTGGGAGGTCGGCAGGTTGGCTCCCTGCTCCCTGCACTCAAATACTTCTGACAGGGCAGGCAAGCAGCTCTCGGGATTAGCATTAATTCTTTCCCTGGAGGGCAGATGGGGAGAAGGTTAAGTGTCGAGTGACTGCAGCTGCCCAATTAAGCCCCAGGGAGGGCTGAGGGCAGAGGAGGAGGCTGGGGAATGTTCTGAGGCATTCCTGGGAAGACAGGAAACAGCAAGGGCTCGACCTCCTTTATCTCATTTCCCCTTCACCCTTCAGCATATCCCCCAGGCTCAGCAGGGGTGGTTCACTTCCCCAAAACCACACAGCACGTTCAGGCCTGACCTGGACCCCATCATCCAATCTCTGCTCCAGTTCTGTAAGTAGCAGTCCAGGATTCAAAAATAGTTGCCTGCTTTACTATTGTTATTTGCTATTGCTATTTGCTGTTGCTTTGAGGAAAGAGAGGAATCAGTCAAGACCGACAAAAGAAGGGGGGGGGGGTCTGGAGGTGCCACTACCACTCAGCATGGGATGCAGGCTTCTCAGGACACTTCTGTGCCATAGGTACTGTCACAGCCATCTCTGCTTATAGATGAGGACATGGGGCCTCAGAGAGGCTCAGCTTGCTGCTCAGAGATGCCCTGGGGATTTGAAAACCAAGTCACGCAGTCTGACCTGAACTCTGAGCTCAATCCCCAAGTCATATTGCCTCTTCTCCTAGGGTCAAATTGCCTGCAGGGAGGCCACATTGATGGGATGGCTGCCTGAGTCTTCCTCTGGCATGTTAGAGGCCTGAGCTATAAATGAGGACAGAGGAGGGAAGTCATGTTTCCTGTGCTGCCTCTTTCTTGGGCCAGCTCAGATGCCATCTCCCTCAGGAAGCTCTCCCTGACTCTCTTCCACTTCCTTTCCAGCCTAGTTACCTGCCCATCTTTCTCCTCCCTCTACTCTCCAGATCCTTTATTCACCCAAAGAAAAATAGCCAACGTACAGTAAGCATTTTACCCATCTCAATTCAATTTATCCATGTGACGGCTAACTTTCTGTGTCAATTTGACTGGGACCTAGGATGCCCAGATTAAGCATTATTTCTATCTATGTTTGTGAGGGTGTTTCCAGAAGAGATTAGCATGTAAATCAGAGGGTTGAATAAAGGAGAAGGTCTTCCCCAGCGTGGATGGTCCTCATGCAATCCCTTGAAGGCCTGAATAAAACTAGAACACCAGCAAGGAAAGGGGATTTGATCTCTCTCTGCCTGAGTCCTTGAGGTAGAATATAGGACTTCTCCATTCTGGACTGCGACTTACACCACCGGCCTCCGGTTTCTGAACACCACCAGCTCTCCTGGATCTCCAGCTTGCAGACAGCAGATCATAGGACTTCTCAGCCTCCATAACACATGCCTCAATTCCTTATCACAAATCTCATATATGATCTATTAGTTCTATTCTCTGAAGAGCCCGACCTATGCAGCTCTCATAGCCACTCAGGAAAGCTTTCCATTTGACAGTTGAGGAAACTGGGGCACAGAAAATGAAATTAATGGCTCAGCCAAAGATCTCATACATAGTAAAAACCCAACATTTCTGCCCAAGTGCCACTCTCAAAAGCTACAATGTTCTTGCTTTCTGCACAGCACCCTATTGGGTTATTGGGTTTTTTTGTCTCCCCCACTCTCTTGAGAGGGAATTAATACAACTTAGTTGAGATGTTGCTAGTTCAGTTCCTGTGAGGCTTTCCATTAGCCAAAATGATTGAAAGTGAAGAAGCAATTACCTGTCATTTATATGGGGCGGGGGTGAGGGGGTGGGGAGAGTATTTCCAGACAAAAAAAAATAACCTATCAAAGCATACCAAATAGCACAGGAAACCTAAAACAACACTAACATATAGTAGAACAGGAACACCGTGATGTGTACACAACCTGTAGAAAGCAATTTTGGGGAAGGAGCTTGGTAAAGCTATTCTCAACCCCCGGGGAACCATTGCCTGTACAATAGCTGCTGCAAAACCAATGCTGACACCTACTTCCTCTTCTTTGGTTTTGTCAGAAAAGTGGAAATCCTCTTTGATTTCTTTTGGTTCAAGAACACAGATACTAGTGTAGGTCTTTCTTCAAAGCAAAGTGGTATGATTCAAACTTTTGAAAAGCAAAGATACCTGTATAGCAATAATCAGAGTTGCTGCATCTGCCTACCTCTTACAAAGCCTGTGCTGGTTTGGAGCAAGTCACTGGTGAACCATATCATCTGCTGATGCACTTGTTGCCTGCTGGTTGAGCTCCTTCTGTGTGGATATAGCAGTGAACAAAACCAGTGAGGTCCCTGCTCCATAGAGCGTCCATGCAAGGTAGGGAAACAAACAGAAGTCAACTACTCAAATAAGAATACAAATAATTTCAGTAGTGACCAGATCAACAAAGGGAACTAGAGCATTGTAAGGGAAGGAGGAAGTGATGAGTAGAAAGAGTGGGCAGGGAAGGCTTCTCTGAGGAGGTGGTGTATGGGCAGAGAGGTGAAGGGAGGGGCCTGAACCACAGAAAGATCTGAAGGAAAAGCACTCCAGGGAGAAGGAGGGATTAGGGCAAAGGCTGTGCCAGAGACGCATGTTCAACTGGAAGGTCACACCAACTGGTCAGCTGCTCACAGTGGCATTATTCATAAAAGCCCCAAAGTGGAAGCAACCCAGTGTCCACTAACTGATAAATGAATAAGTAAAAAGTGGTATCTCCATGCCTCAGAATGTTTCTTGGCCACAAAAAGGAATGAACTTCTGACTCATGCTAAAATGTGGATGAATCTGGAAACATGCTAAGTGGAAGAAGCCAATATCAAAAGACCACATTCTATAGGAATCCTTTTGTTATAGGACAGGGAGAGGGGCAGCCCAAGCCCCGCAAACCTGCCTATTCTAAATGGGTTCTGCCATCCGCCGCATCAACACAAAACATAGGAGACTTTAATGAAAAGGAACTTTAATAAAACTAGGAAACAATACAGGTAAGGCAAAGAATCTAGTTTCTAAATGAAGCACCCAAAGTTACCCGTCCCCTCGTGGGTAAAAGTCCATCCAAATGGGATTGGCCCAGAACAAGGCCCCAAAGCCTGCCACAAGTCTAAAGCATCTTCCAGTGGGGACCCACAGAAAAGGGTCACAAACAACCAGACAAGCCCGGAAGGAAAAGAGCAAAATCAACATCAAGATAAAAGCTGCCATTGTCACCTCCCCACGGGTCTCACCCACATCTGTGTCACCCAGTCCACGACCAAAAGACAAGCGCAGTTTCTTCACGTGTCTCTAGGCTCCATGCGCCTCCTCCAGGTCTCCTGGCTCCATCCTGCTTCCTTCCTCAGTCTCTTCTGCAGCTTCTTCTCTTGCTGCTCAGCTCCACCCTCCCTTGGGTGGGGCAGGGAACCTCCCCCTTTCCTGGGGACCACCCTGTTGCAATCCCCCCTTTTAATTTTTATTCCACCATATCTATGGTGGCACAGATCTCATGGTGCAATCTTAGGAGACAGTCTTTTTTCAGGGTCACAATGTGTGTAAGAGAAGCAACAATTAGTCAGCAGCATTGTCCATGAATGTCCAGTATGACAGTTTCATTACTTAAAAATAGTCCATTATCCAAGCCAAAAGAAAAAAAGTTGGAGCATTGGCTAAAACAAGATAGCAAATATATCAAAATCACAGGGAAAAAATGTTAAAATGGTTCAACTTATGCAAAAACGAATTCTCTCAACCTTGATCCCAAACTTTAACAGCATAGCAAAAATTTGCAAACTAAATATACTTTTAAACCATTTTTCCTATTTTTGCATAAAATCACAGGGCAGAATAACTAAGCAGCAATTTTAGCTGGCTTTGTTGAAATACTCCATATAGGATCAGAGCGAACCATTGGCATCCGGTCGATGTAGGCTTCAGGTACAAAGTTAGTCTCATCAGACTCCACCTGGGCTTTCCTCTTCTTGAGGGTACCAGGGACTTTTCGTTGGCCGGGTTGTCCAGTCCTGCCAATGGAGGCAAGCTTCCTCACCTTCTTTGGAGGTCTCTGGAACCCTACGAACAAAGCAAACAGGTTCTCCTCTTCTTGGTTCAGCTCTGTTTCAACTTTCTGGAGGAGCTCCACACAAAGCCACACAATGAAACTTATGTCCAATTTTTTTCAGGTTAAACAAAATCCCTATGGAAGTTATGCAAAAACAGACTCTGAGGTAAGTAGTAAAAGATTACTACCACTATTTTTATGCTGTGTTGGTATCAAGGGGAGAGAAAATGCAAACACAAGTTAGCTTTGTTGGGGAAAAAAATTACAACCTTGCTGCAGATCCTGGTCACCAAAACAAGAGAACTTTGTGGATTTAGAACAAAATGCAAAAAAAGCATGAGTATTATGTCAAGGAAAACTTAGTAAATATGAGGTGTATTTCCAAGTCTATTCAGTCCTTAGTAGAAAAGTTTTACTCTCAACAGTTCCATCAATAGGAATCTGTTGAGACCTTTTCTCCCTATATTTTCAGAAGCAATTTCTGTAGATGTGAAACAATTGAATTATACAATATTACAAGGTGACAATCACCATTGACAATTTACATACATACCAAATACTACTGTTAACATTTTGTACATACCAAAGTTTTACCATTTTCCCAAGTGACAATGCTTCCCTTCCAGTTTTACTTCATTAGGTAAAAGCCAAAGAGAACAAAATCATGTAATGCCTTCCCAGGAGGAAAAGGAGAAACTTTGTGGAGTGTCTCAGGAGCTCTACTGAGGTTCCACAAAATTTCCTTGCATCAGTCAAATGACAGGCTACCAAATTTGTACTTGAATTTAGATTTCTGGGAAGCTTTGCCATAAATATCAGAAAATTAACAGAAACAATATTAAGTCTCTATGAAGGCACCAGCTTAGTTCAGTTGACAATCAATGTTGACAATCAAACCCTAACCTTTAGTTTTTCTCAAAACTGGAGACTTTTTTTTTTTTTTCAACATCTATGGGCACCACGTATACCAATTTGTTGATCACTGGAGGTCAAGACAGTTAGACACAAAGACATACAGACATACAACATATAGACAAAGACAGTTTTTTTTTTTTTTTAGTTATGCCACATAGAATATGTTATGTAACAGCAGTTTTACTCCATAGGCTCAGGAAAAAAAATATCAAAGTCCAAAAAAAATGTGGAGTGTTGCTGGCAGAAAAATTTCCAGTTGTCATCCTGCAAACCTAAGACTTTGGAAATAGGAAGGAAAAGTTTTATTAATCACAAGAGTTACATGACCTTGTTTATCACCTTAGGGTTTTCAGTGTTGAAGACTTTTTGTTAGAAGTCAATCCTGGGGTATTCTGTACAGCAGCTGAAAGAGCAAAAGTAAACCTTTAAGCAAAAGGAGTCATCTCTTGTTAGCCACCAAGCAGGCAATCCTTGGGTTTCCTGGAATAGAACCTGAAAAAGCAAAATCAAATTATCAGTAATTAACTTTCAATTAAAAGGAGTCATCTCCTTACTTCTGTTAGCCACTCTGGGACAGAAGCTGAAAGAGCAGATTAAACATCTAAGCACAAATTACACCTCCCCCACACTAGGGAGGGACAACAACAACACAGGTTTGAAAACCTGGTATAGTTACATGATGCACCCTAAAGAGTGCTTTCCATAACAGACCTTCCTCAGTAGGAAGCAGAAACTTAGAATCTTGTCTTACACCAGCAATTGAACAAATTCAGGATTCAAAATGGCAAACATGCCCAAAACAAATTGTGTAGACAAAATTCACAGCAGCAAATCCTTTCAGACTCAGACAAAATCTTGTTAATTTTTCTGATCCAGACTTTGCAAAAATTCAAGTTATCTCCAAGAATCCATCAAGGATACCAGTGATTACCAGTTACTGCTTAAGGCTACTCTTTCCTTAACACCCAGGCATACATTTGCTAATTTAAACACCACTGCTCCACAATTGGCTGGCAAAATGCATCAGGCAGAGAGCAGGAAGTAGCCAAAGACAAAGCAACATACCACTGAAGAACCATTATTGCCTTTAGAAATGCTAATGAGACAGCAGAGATTACAAAAAGAAAGAAAAAAAAAAAGTTCCAAAGTCCTAGCAACAAGAACCTCTGAATTTTACAAGAGCCAGCCAAGTGGCCTCAGACGCCATCTTTGATCTGGCCACATGGTACAATGTACTGCCTAATATTTTGAGTAAAACTGGCACAGAAAAAATTTCCACAAATTAAAACCTCTTAGCAAGTCACTACAAACAAATTACATACAGACACACAGATCTTCACAAAGCCCAAGCCAGTTTTTCAACAGCAAATCGACATATGAAACAAACACACCGGAGAAACCAAAAATCACATTTGCGCTTATGGTAGCCAGTGCCATAGGGAAGCCCAATTTCCCATGGGGCTGACTAACCACGGATGGCTCTGTCCTAAATCTTCGTGGTCGCCAAATCTGTTATAGGACAGGGAGAGGGGCAGCCCAAGCCCCGCAAACCTGCCTATTCTAAATGGGTTCTGCCATCCGCCGCATCAACACAAAACATAGGAGACTTTAATGAAAAGGAACTTTAATAAAACTAGGAAACAATATGGGAAAGGCAAAGAATCTAGTTTCTAAATGAAGCACCCAAAGTTACCTGTCCCCTCGTGGGTAAAAGTCCATCCAAATGGGATTGGCCCAGAACAAGGCCCCAAAGCCTGCTACAAGTCTAAAGCATCTTCCAGTGGGGACCCACAGAAAAGGGTCACAAACAACCAGACAAGCCCGGAAGGAAAAGAGCAAAATCAACATCAAGATAAAAGCTGCCATTGTCACCTCCCCACGGGTCTCACCCACATCTGTGTCACCCAGTCCACGACCAAAAGACAAGCGCAGTTTCTTCACGTGTCTCTAGACTCCATGCGCCTCCTCCAGGTCTCCTGGCTCCATCCTGCTTCCTTCCTCAGTCTCTTCTGCAGCTTCTTCTCTTGCTGCTCAGCTCCACCCTCCCTTGGGTGGGGCAGGGAACCTCCCCCTTTCCTGGGGACCACCCTGTTGCACTTTTATAGGAAATGTCCAGCGTAGGACCAAATGTAGACCAGTGGTTTCCTGGGGTGGGTAATGAGAACGAAGTTTCTTTGGAGGATATGAAAATGTTCTAAAATTAGTTGTGATAGTTACATAACTCTGAAAGAACTCACAACCGTCACAATGTATACTTTCACTGCGTATGTTTTATGATGTTACTTATATCTCAATAAAGTTTTTAGCATGGCGGAAGAAAGGAGGGAAGGAAAAAAGGAAGGAAGGAAGGTTGGGTTGCATCAACAACACCACACTGATCAACTGGAGTTGTGAAGCGGACTATACAATACAGCATGCTTCCCAAAGAGCAAGATCCTAGCCTTTCTAGTGATAAAATAATCATACAGCATCAGTTACGTGGGGTAAGAGAAAAAGATGGGTGAAACTGAAAATGTGCTATTGTTATAGAGCAACCCCGATATTAAACGGGTTCCTGGCTGTGGGTCCTCACCCGCGCGCTTTAAAGGGACTTATGAATACTCTACTACAGACACACGCAAAAGGGTTAATAAAAGGTTTATTTACAAGAGAAAAAGAAATAAGGAAAATGTACAACTCAGGGAGAAAATAGGGAAATAAAGTCTTTAATGCGTCCTACCCGATCCGACGACCTGGAAACCCCAAAGTCACTCTCAGAGCTAGACGGACGCCGCGAGCTGGCCGAGGGCCCCAAAATGGAGAGAGCCCCCAAAGCCCACGTGTCTGCCTTTTGTATCCACCTGGCTGCTTAACCCCACCCTCAGGTCCCAGCCACCTTCCCTTTGGTGGTGATGGGATTTGGAGTTCCCAGTGTCTTTGGCTTTGACCTGGGGTGGGGGTGGAGTCCACAAAGCCTGTATGGAATTTGCTTTGGGACTCCCTTTTCCCCCTAACACTATGTCATCTAGGGCTTCAGGGGAGCATGAGTCTGCTGACCAGATATTTCTTATCTGCTTGATGACCAAGTGTTGTAATGAAACCAGACTCCAGATCCCCAGCCATGGTTCCAATCTTATTAACAAGGTGTTTCACTGATCAGCTTCTGGGGTCCCTTGTCATCAGTCAACAGCCCCGGGCGTTCCCGGTCATACCTCGTGATGCATACCCTTCCCAGGGTGAGCAAGCATTCTGCTCTTGCTTAATTTGAAAGGCACCTTGGAAGGTTTGCTCCTATAACTGATTGACTGGGCAGTTCTGACCTTGTATAGGAATGCAGAATTGCAGGTAACAAAAATGGTGGCTGAACAGGCCACTTAAGATTAGCAGACCCACAAGGAAGGGAGAGAGGGATGGAGGGAGGGAGGGAAGGAAGTGGGGGTGGGGGAGACTGGTGCTGGGTTTGTAGGAAGAGAGAAATAAGAACTTGGGGATTTTATTCCAATTTTGAATGGCAGCTACTGGGGGTCTGAACTGGAAGTCTGATTGTTCTATTAACACACTTTCAAAACTATTCATTTACAGGCACATAGAATGAAGAGTGTGGATCCTGGTGCCTGGATTCTAATCCCATTCTAATCCCATGATCTTATCTGTGTGGTGTAATCACAAGATTACAAATCTGTAATCTCTGGGAAACTCAGTTTCTCAACCATAAAGTGGAGAGATAACAGGCCCTACCTCCCAGGGTGCTCAAATGAGTGAATATTCATGAAGTGCTTAGAAAGGAGCCTGGAAAATAGAAGGCCCTTCAAGGTTGGGTAACAAATAAATAAGAAGAAATTCACTAGCTCATTCTCCTCTACCTGAGGAGGGAGCGTAGACACAGAGCTTTCTGCTTTGCGAACCTCTTGCCCCTGACCTTGCTCCATCCAAGCAGTAATTGCTCCTGAGGCTTCATTCCAAATGAGCCATAAATCAGAGGCCAGGGGCTCCTGTTCCCAGTGGCTGGCAGTAAAGTCCCTCCCTGGAGTAATGGGAAGCAGGTGTTGCCAAGCCGTGGCCTCCAGAGGCCTGTGTACCTGGGCTGCAAACATCACAGCAGTTGGGGCGACAGTTTCCATGAGCCTTTAAAGGGAGGGATGTGAGAGGAACAGCCTCCTCGGGCTTCCAGACGTTCAGCAGCTCTGTTCAAGCAGGAGGTGGGAAGCCAGGGAGAGCCCTAGGGGGCTGAGAGGAAGGTAGGGTCATGGGTAACTCTGGGTTCCCTCTCAGGGAACTGAGAGATTAGGAGGCAAGGGGACAGGGAGCAAGAAGAGGGAGCAAGTGCAAAATCACAAACACTGACTTGGCCAGCACCCGGCCCTGCTTCAAGTTCTCCTCTCACGTCTTTAGCCTGTGCTTTCAAGTAAAGGACATCACTTTTCCAGACCTCTTTGTTCTCATCGGAGCAGTGGGTGATGTTACCTAACTAAATACATTTGCAGAGTGGGATGTAATTCCAGTTAAAATGTCAGCACAATAGCTGGCACATATTAGACACTCAAAACATTATTACATTATTAATAGATTACATAGTGCCAGCAAGGCATAGGGCAGTTCTCTAGTGATTCAGGCAGACCAGTAAAGGAGGCATCCTGGAGCCCTTAGTGGCTTTTTCAGGCATTTAATGATCTTTCTACACCATTTGTAGTGAGGCAACCAGGTGCAGGGCAGGCAGGGGGGCAGGGGAAGGGGGGCAAAGGCTGGCAGACCTCCCAGCCCCAGGCGAATCTTTACTTTGTCTGGGCTCTCTGGCCTTTCTCATGGTCTCTTCTCTGTTCTCTCCTGCACTCTGCCGCACAGCCCTCTGCCACACAGTCCTCTGCCGCACACTCCGAGCTCTGTAATGCCGCCCTTATATGCTCCATCTCCCAGCTCAGGCGTCCACTCGCGCGCCCACACCACACGCCTGGTGCTGCCATCAGGCACGGGTGTAAGCCCGCAGGTGTCGATCATTGATGCTAATAGAAGGAGAGCAGAAAAAACCTGAACTCTTCCATTTACCCTACAATTACTTATTATTATTTTATTAGTAGTTTATGTTAATTAATATAGGTTATTGTATTAATATAAATAATGTGTTAATATCTATTAATAATAAATATACATCACAATGAATTATTCATTGCCCTGGAAATGAGACTGTGAAGGACAGGAAGAAGTGCTGGAGAGTTGTAGGAAACTTTTTTTCCAGGCTTCCTAGGTCAAGATCTTGAGAAGGTCTGGAAGGTCCTTAGCAATCATTCAGCTATATGGATAATGGATGGATAGATGGGTTAATTCCGCTCTAGGTCTGAAGTCTGCTAGATACAGGGTTCAGCTGACCTCTGACCAGCTATAAGTCCATGGGTAATTTTGCTCTAGGTCTACTTGATTCAGGGCTCAGCTGACCAGGAGTCTCTGATAAGTTGCCAGCAAATAAAAATATAGGATATCAGCTCAATTTGCATTTCAGATAAAAACAAAATACCTTCGTAGTATAAGTATGTCCCAAATATTTATATTTACACTAAACATAGTGCATATATTTATATTTTTAGAAGTTTTTTCAGGGCCTCCCCAGTGGCAGAGCATTTGAGCACTGGGTTGCAAAGCTGCCCGCAACATCTGCAGCACCGTCTTGATCCCCGGCTGCAGGGTGAGGGTCCCACAAGGCTCGCAGACCTCTCCTGCCGCCTGCTGCTCCCCTCAGCAGTGTACTTCATCAGTGTGGCTGTTCTGTTCCCGGCTCTGGCTCTGGTGAATTTCTTCATCCTCCCGCACTTCTGACTGTACCCAGTGCTTGTATAAATAAATAAATAAATAAATAAATCTTTAAAAAAATAAAATAAGTTTTTCACCATTTATCTGAATTTCCAATTCAGCTGGATCTCCTGTATTTTCTCTGGCTGCCTCTGTACTTGAGCCTTAGGCTGGATCCCTGGGGAAGCAACAGGCAGCAAACTCTCCCAGCTTCTCACCGGTTCAGACTGGGTCACATGACTACTGCAAATCAATCACTCTAGTCAGGAGAGCTTAATGCACTATTTGCTATCACCTGTATTCCTTGCACCATGCCCAGGCTCTAAACCTGGGATCAATCTATCCAGAGCTCCTGGGAGGGCCGTCGGTCCCCCAAAGTAAAGTCCAAGTGTTGTGAATACAAAGCATTCAAGAGGTAAAGACTAAGTGATGGGAGGCAAGTGAAAGAGTATCCTCTGTGAGCAAATGTAAAAAGGGAGTTCCTTACCTGGGGTCAGAGAAGTGGGTACCCCCAAGTTGGTGGAGAGACCAAAGCAAGCAAAAGTGGATCTCCAAGGGCCTAAGAAGCCCCCCATTATCTGCCTGACCCTCTCATGACATCTTTAAGTGAACCCCACCTCCAGAAATTCTTCCTCTAATTACTCCACTGAGCCTCAGTTTCCTCATCACCAAAATGGGGGTAACAATTTAAACTTCTTGGAGTTTTATAAGGATTTGAGGTTCAACTGACCCCTGACTTGGGGGCCAGTGAGTTCTTATATAATGATCACAAATCAGTCAGCATCACTCAAAACTTGATCTCCTAAGGGTAGATTTTTATAAAAGGGGTTTCCATCTTGGATTTGTTTTCTTTCCTTGAAAATGCTAAGATGAATTATGATTGTTTATCGGGACTTCTCAACCTGGTGCTATTGACATTTGCTGTTCACAACACTGAGGATGTTAGTAGCATCCCTGGACACCACACACTAGAAGATGGTTGCAGTCTTCTCCCACTCCCATTATGATGTCAAAATTGTCTCCAGACTTCGCCAAATGTCCCAGGGAGGGGGAGGAGGCAGTAAAGCCATTCCCTCCATTAAGAAGCACTGTGATAATAGAATAAAACCCAAATACACTCTCATAAATATGTTTCAACCTATTGCATCAAATGTCTATTGTAAGCTTTATATTATACATGTCCCATTGGGGAGGCTTATCTATGTGGGCTGAGCCACTGAGGTCCCTTAAAATAAAGCTGACATAAATTGGAGTGAAGACACCACTTCCTGAAGTAAATAAGCCTGCATAGTCTTCCTGCCCCTGGGGACTTTCAAACTGCATTGAAAATGAGAATCATCTGTCTCAAAAATGTTTGCTTGTCAAGTTAATTGAATGGAGAAGGCTAGGGATGGGGCAATGCCCAATCTTCTCTTTAGCTTCCACTTTAGCAAAAGCCAAAGGGCTTCTTGAAACAACATCAGACTTTGGGTAGTCGGTGTCTTAAAGTCATGCTCTGCTTTTTACTATTCTTTTTAAGTCGTAGAAATAAGGATGAGAGCCAAGCTTTCATCA
Source organism: Talpa occidentalis (assembly GCF_014898055.3). Classification (NCBI taxonomy): domain Eukaryota; kingdom Metazoa; phylum Chordata; class Mammalia; order Eulipotyphla; family Talpidae; genus Talpa; species Talpa occidentalis. The sequence continues at coordinate 53,975,066 of NW_023600993.1, forward strand.
ACTGTGGTAGGTGGGGAGCAGGGAAGGTCCCCGCAGGTAAACACAAGGAGACAGCAAAATTGAGTTGAAGGCTTAATCCTAGACTTTGCATTGAAATCTGGGCTTGCTGCTCACAAGTTGGGGGACCTTGGATGAGCTGCCAGATCCCAGGGGCAGCTTCGTGGACCTGTTCTTGGCCCATCACATAGACCTTTGCTCAGAAGGGCTGCATACTTGGTTCAATGTTCTATAGTCAACTTTTGGGAATTTTTGATAATGTTTTTCAACAAGAACACCTTTTCATTTTATACTGGGCACCATAAGCCACATGGCCCAGTCTACTGTCTGAACTCAGTGTTCCTGACTATAAAATGCCGGTAGCTTCACTCTCCCTCTGCAGGACAGCAGTGAGGCTCACAAGTTGGTCAGTTGCTGACAATTAACAACGCTGTGAGTACCTGCCTGGCTCTCCCAGGGCTCATATAACAGTGGCCATGATCACTGTAGAACCCAACTCAGAAGGAAGTCTTTAACTACAGGCCTGAGAGCACGGCTAGGAGCTTCCGGAAACTTTGAAATGCTCACTGTTTATTATTTTTGTTACTCCCATCTGTTTCCTGCTCAATGAAATTTTTAAATAAAAAAAGCCCTGAGGCTTGGGGTGGGGAGGCTGGGGGAGCAGAACAGGCAGAGGCCAGTTAAGAGACTCCACCCCCTTGGGCAGCTTGGCTGGGGAGGTCTCCCAGAGTAAACAGACTGAAGTCAGAGCTTCTGCAAGGGAGGCGGGAAGAGGGGTTTCTCTCACATGTGCACCTGTGAAGAATTCCAAAGAGGGACCGAAAAGATGGAGCTACAGTTGGTCCTAAGGGTAATGTGTGACCCCACAGTGCCTCTTAGCCCTCCCTTGGCATGCTGTGAGCTTCTATAACTGAAGAGCTTCTATGGGTTCCCCCTGCCCCACCTCAGCAGATCTGTCCTGGGGAGTTCAGTGGGGTGGGGGTGATACGAGGTTCTGTCTCTTCCAACATTATCACCCCTGAGGTGTTCAGGTCCCAACCACAGTGGCATGTGTCCTGAGGCACTTAAACAGGAGACCACATGGGATAACTAGAAGGTCACAGGGCACTGGTAAAGGCTCCTTCTGGACAACCCAGAATGGAACCCTCCCTAGCTGCCCCCAGGAAGGACAACCATGTTGTCCTGGGTGTCAGTGGAGTACAGTGACCAAAAGAAGAGGCTGTAGGGTAGGGAGGTGCTGCCTTGCTCCTTTGGGCTGCTGACCCAGATGCTGGGGGCAAGGGGAGGGGAGGTAATAGGGTCTGGGAGCTGAATCTTTCAGAGCCCAGATAGCCCCATCCTCTCTCCTTAATCTCATCATCTCCAACTCACTCCCTTCCCCTACCCTGGGGAGTCCTTCCCACCCCCAGGCCCAGGAGCTTCCCTTTTCCCCAGCCCTTCTCCCACATCTATTATTTACGCCTGCAGTCCCTCTCATGCCCTGGGGCTGATGCTTTTGAAATTCCAAAGCCAAAAGCTGACACTTTCCTCTCAGTTTCTGCTGAGTCATCCAGTCCTGAGACAAAAGTACAAAATGCACAGCCAGCAAGAGGGAGGACATAGGCGAAGGGCCGCGCCACCTCCTCCCCAGGCTCTCTGACAGTCACCTGTTTGTTTCACAAAAACAGAGTAATGCCTGTGGGTCAGTGTTGCATAGGAAGCCACCTCTCAGGTGACAAGATGATGGAGGAGAGTGGTGCCCCTGCTTGGCACCTGAGACATCCCACTGTCAAATGGAGAAACATGCGAAGCCTGGCTTCACCTCGCTGCTAAGACAGCTAAGCCCTCTCAGCCCTCTTCCCTGTCCAGCTCCCTGCTGAGAGTGATTGTCTGAGGCCAGCACTTTCAGGAAAGTCACTTTATCAGAGTGGGGGGTCACAGCATGTCTGATGACTCATCTGGGATTGGTCAGAGTCCTGTTGCTCAGCCAGGAGCCCGCATGCAGGAAAGTTAGATGCACTTCTGTAGGGGCAGGAGGACACGGAGCAGGATCTCTATGACCCGAGCAGACGGAGTAAAGGAGGAGTCCCGGAGTCCTCGGTGGCTTTTCAGGCTTTTATTGGGATTTACCAGGTACACAGCTGGCAAGGGGTGTCAGGGGGCTGGCAGGCCCTCAGCCCCCAGCAATTCTGCATTCTTTCTGGGGCGTTCTCTGCTTCTCTTTTTCTCTCTCTTTCACTCTCGTTCTCTCTGCTTCTCTGCTCTCCTCGTGGTTCTGCTGGTATCCCCATGATGCCGCCCTTATAAGCCCAGTCTCAGCCCAGGTGAATCCCATCTACATATGCCTACACCCTACTCCAGGTGCCCGCCATAGGCATGCATTCAGGACCTCAAGGATCCATCATCTATCCTAATGGGAAGGCAGAAAAGCCTGATACATTTTCACTTACCCTACAACTTCCAACCAGAGTTGCTGGGAATGGGAGCATTATTTACCCACTGAATCCTAATAATCCATCAATTACCCTATCACATTTTGGGTAAATCCTCACCCAACTGGAAGATGCTCTCAATCAGATGACTAGCAGAATTCCTGTCCCCTTGGTGAGAGGACTGACCACCATGGTTTACAGTCCTGTGGGAATAAGTCTGTGACTGGCAGCACCAAGAGAATGGAGAGGCTTGCTGTAGGGACAAATCTGGAAATAAAGCACCTCATCCTAATCTGGAAGACATTTCTTTCCATTCATGGCTTTGCCAGACACTCCCCCTTGAGTCATTCCATGCCAGTTGGGCTGCTTTCAACAAATTCATGTTCACATTCAGAGCTGGAATGGACCTTTGGAGGAGATTTCTGAGGGACTAGCTGAGGGGAGATGCAGCTTGTAATGGCTAGTTCAGAGCCCATTGGGACCCTGTCAAAGCCGGTCCTTTGTACAAGAGAAACCTCAGAATTTCTCTGCAGAATTCATTCTAGAGTAACACTTTAGTTTCTAGTGTTGCCCCAAGTTACAGGCCCCCCGCCCCCGCCACTGAAAGCCAGTCAGCTGATCTTGGTACATTTTTTTAATCCCTTCAAATTTATATCCCCAGCCATAAAATAAAATGTAAATAACCATATTTATCCTCCCTCATAATATATAGTGAGTCCCTCCTATCAGAGCATCCACTATCTGAGGACAAGAAGAATGTCTTATTTTCCACAAGGCAAGTAGAGGTACCTATTAGTAATAACAATAACAGTTTTAAAAAAAAGTTCCCTTTAGTATGTTTGTGCCAGGGACTCTGCTAATCACCGGTCACACATTCTCTCACTTCATCCTTACAACAGATTTCAGCTTGGTGTGGTTTATCCCCACTTTGCAAATGAGGAAACAGACTCACATAGAAGTTTACCCTATTCTCTTTCTAATCTTACTCCTAGCTCATTTCCTCTCCCTTCTCTCTCCTCCCCAGTGTTTCTTCTCTAGCAAAAAGGTGCAATCTGGTGTATGAAAAGACATTCCATATATGCAAACTCAAACAAAAAAAAAATGGCGTATGAAGCAGCTGCAGCTCCCTTTCCTCCCCCAGGATCATTGACCATTTATTTATTCAGGAAACAATTATTGCAAGTCTCCTCTGCACAGGCTAAGGATAAAATAATGAGCAAAAATAATCATCATCCAGCCCTTGGGAGCTTACAGTCTAGGAATATAGTCAAAACTCTGTAAGCAAAAGGTGCTCTCCACCCCATTCCATCTCCCTGCCCAGGCTTTAGCCATTCATTCTTGAACATTCATAATTTATTGAGCTAAGATTGGGTTAGGCTGCAAGTAATATGAAACCCAAATATCAATGGCTACCTTAAACTAAAAAGAGAAGGGTTTATTTTTCTTACATGGCATAATGTTCAGTAAATTATTTAGTAACTAAAAGATGTTAGAACAGAGATATGTCTTGATGGTTCTGTTGGCCTTTGCATCGTGGACATGATAGGACAATTTTGGTTCTGGCCATCAAATCTATACTCTAAACAAGTGGAAAGTGGGAAGATGATGAGCCAAAGGGCTCCTATCAGCTAAGGCCATTTCCCTTTTGTGGGGCTTTTCTGAAGTCCTTTGCAACAACCTGCATTTGAACTTCTGTAACAGACTTTATAGTGCCTGCCCCTCCCATGTCTCCTTAGCACTCATCATTCTGGCACCATGCAAACACCTTCATTTGGCCCCAGCAGCTTGTTCAGATCACCATACAGAGCAGGCCATAAGTAGCAAAGCTAATGCTGCCCAGGAGTAGCCTCAACCAAAACAGACAGGAATTGGTGGATAAATCCCCCAGCTTTATTATTCTTAGATGGTTTTCTGTACCATCTCTCAGAGGTTCCTGTGGGCTCACATCCCAGGTGCCTCCAGTTGTCACTTGTTCACCCATATACTCTGCATTGGACTTCTTCTCTTCCTTGTCTCATTTCCCCACATTCATACACATCTTTCCTGGAATCATTTTCCAAATGAACTACTGGCTTTGGAATATTTGCCTCAAATATTCTGCCTCAAAGAGTCTGCTTTTGGGAACCCAACCTAAGATGTTCTGGTTGGTCAAATGCAACACACGACCAAAGTGGCCAGGAGAGTCTGGAGAATGTGACCCTGTAGATGAACACAAAACTGCTTCCCTGGCCCTGGGGTTCTCTTGCATGGATGGGAGGAGAGGTACTGGCTGAACATCCAGCTATCTCTCCTACAACTGGATCAGATCCAGAATTTCCCATATTTGCACCAGGGAACTTCTAGTACCATGCCATGCCAAGTTGAATGCTGGGCATAGGGTTCTAGTGAAGACTGGACACTGCCCCTATCCTCAAGGAGTTTCAGGCTCAAGAGGAAAGAAGAAAGACAAATAACAACCAATGTGAGATATGGGTACTACAGAGAAGTAATGGTGCTGACCTTGGGGAGCACTTACTCTGAGCAAATCTCTATCTTAAGATCTTGATATGCATGATAGGCTTAATTGTGATAGCATCTCCAGAGTCAAGGACAATGTTTACTTATTCACTTTATAGGTAAGGAAACAGAATCAAGGATGTTGAGTAATTGGTTCAAGAACACAGAACTCGTAAAAGTGTTGGAGTTCAAACTCAAACTCGTGGAGGAAGTCTGACTGTGCATGGGTCTAGACCAGAAAGGACAAGCAGCAGGGAGACTGGTGAAGAGAGTGGGCAGTTCTCCACAAAGAGATCAGCACACAGATCCCTCCCACTGCTCCCAGCTGCGTCCACAGCCTGCCCCACCAGCCCACCACTCAATTGGTGCTGGGGAAAACCCGCTACCATGCCCACCACCTGGTAAACCCCAGAATAGTGGGAAAGGGAGATCCATGCCAAACAGAAGTCCCATCTATAGCAGAGCAATCCCAAAATTAAGAAATGGGGAGAAAGAAATATACAAATGGTTGAGCAAGCCCTCAAGGGAACAATACAACATGGAAAGAAAATCAATCTCCAGAACCCAACAACACTGACATGGAAGAATTTTTCTTCTTATTAAATGAAGAATTTTAAATTGCCATAATTAGAAGTTCAAAGAATATGAATAACACAAACAAAACTCAGAAAACCAGACCAAAGATAGACAAGAAGACACAGAAAATGAAAAAAAAAATGCTATGAGAATCATAATCAACAAACAGAAGATCGAAATTGAAACTTTAAACAAGAAAATGAAGCAACTGCAGAATGTAAAGAGATCAATGGAGAAGGTGAAAATTTATGAAAACATCCATGGAAATAGAATACTGATATAGAGGATGCACCTTGAAGATGCAGATACAAAAAGAAACAAAATAGAAAAAGAGAGATACAAAGGGAAAACAATGAAAAAGCACATCAAGAATTATCTGACACCATGAGGAAAGGAAATATAAGAGTTATAGGAATCCCAGAAGAAGAGCGAGAAAAGGGAGCTGAAAAGATATTCAAGGAAATATTTAAAGAAAACTTCCCAAACTTGAAGAAGGAAATGAAAATAGGCATGCAGAAAGCTAAAAGGACACCAGACCAGCTTTATGAAAGGAAATCTAGAGCAGGGCACCTAGTTGTAAAGCTTCCAAGAGTGTAAGACAAAGACAAAATAATGAAGGTGATGAGGGGAAAGAAACAGAAAACCTATAAAGGAACACCAGTTAGGTTAACTTTAGACTTCTCTGAAGAAACATTACAGGCAAGAAGAAAATGGAGTGACATATTCACAAACCTCCAAATCAAAAAATACTAGCCAAGAATATTTTATCCTGCAAAGCTCTGGTTTCTATAAGAGGGAAAAATGAGGATATTCTCAGACAAACAAAATCTTTGGGAATTTGCTAGTACTAGTTCTCTACTCCAAGAAATATTACAAGGAGGCTTAGAGTTGAAACCAAGAAAGGAATGAACACAAAGAACTGAACAGATTAGAATTAAATAGAAGCACAAAGTGATGAACATAATAGCAGAAATAGACTTCTGGCTATTAATAATTATCCTAAATGTTATTGGACTAAATCCACCAATAAAAGCACACAAAGTGGTTTACTGGATTAGAAAACAGAACCCAACTTTCTGCTGCCAGCAGGAAACACACTTAAGTTCCATAGATGTATATAGAGTGAAAACAAGAAGTTGAAAACAATTCTACAGATAAATGGCACCCAAGAGAAGGCAGGGACAGCTCTACCTGTATCAGATAAAATAGGTTTTAAGGGCCTCACCTGGTGGCATAGGCTGTTGAACACAACACTGTTGAGCTGTCTGCAGCCTCTACAGCACCGGTTCGATCCCGGCCGGCCCGTGAGGGTCCCACATGGCGTGGCAGACCTCTCCTGTCACACCCACTGCTCCTCTTAGCAGTGTATTTCGTCAGTCTGCCTGTTCTGTTCCCTGCTCTGTCTCTGGTGAATCCTCTCACCCTCCCACGCATCTGGCCTATACCCCAGTTCTTGTATAAACAAATAAATAAATCTTTTAAAAAAAATAGATTTCCAGCTAAAAAAAAGGCAACAAGAAACATAGATAGACATGTCACCAGGAAGACATAACACTATTAGCATATACTCACCAAATGAGTGAGAATTAAAAATACGTTAGTCAATTACTATTGTCTCTGAAAACAGACATTGGAGAAAATTCATATGTGGTTGGAGACTTCAACATCCCACTCTCACCAATGGACAAATCAATGAGACAGAAAATGAGAACAAAATAATCCTAAACAAAGATCTAGCAGGCCTAACAGAAATTTATAAGATATTGCACAACCCAAAATATTAATACATCTTTTTCTCAAGTGCACATGGATCATTCCCAAGGATTGAACACATACTGGGTCACTAAACAAACACCAACAAGTGTATGAAGATTGAAATCATACCAAGTATCTTCTCTGGCCATAAAAATATCAAATTAGAAATCAACTACAAAAAGAAAGCAAGGAAATCTTCATTACATGGAGACTGAACACATTACTGAAAGACCACTGGGTTGATGAGGAAATAAAAGAAGAAATAAAATATACCTGGAGACAAACAATAATTAGGACACGAACTTCCAGACCATATGGGACACAGAAACAACAGAATTGATGCATAGACCTGCATCAAGAAACAAGAAACAGCCTAAGCTTCCATGTCAAGGAACCAGAAAAAGAAGAGCAAAAAAAACCCAAAAGCCTGTAGAAGGAAATAATAAAAATTAAAACAGAAATAAAAGAAGTAGAAGAAAAAAAAACAGTCCAAAGATCAATGAAGTCAAAAGCTGATTCTCTGAAACATAAACAAAATAGACAAACCTCTAGCTAGGCTCACAAAGAAAAAGAGGAAGAAAACTCAAATAAGTAGGATCACAAATGAGAGAGGAGAAATTACAACAGACACAGCAGAAATCCAAAGGATAATTAGTGATGACTATGAACATTTATATGCAAACAAGTTCAACAATCTAGATGAGATGGACAAATTCTTAGAATTATACAATCACTCAAGGCTGAAGAAAGAAGAAATAAAAAAAATAAAACCTTGAAGAAACCAATTACAAGCAAGGAAATTGAAACAGTAATTAAAATTCTTCCCCAAAACAAAAGTCCAGGACCAGATGTTCAAATGTTCAAAGATAAACTAATACCTATCCTGCTAAAAGTCTTTTTAAAAAATTGAAAAATAAAGAACACTACAAATACATCACACTAATAACCAAAACCAAACAAGACAACACAGAGAAAACTATAGACCAATCTCCCTAATGAACATGAATGCTAAAATCCTCAATAAAATCTTAGCAAACCAATTACAACAATGCATCAAAATAATTGGTACTGGGAAAACTGGATTGCCATATGCAAAAGAATGAAACTCGACTACTATCTCACACCATACACAAAAACCAACTCAAAATGGAGAAAAGACTTGAATGTAAGACCTGAAACCATAAAATATATAGAAGAAAACATAGGGTAAACACTCCATGACATAAACTTCAGAAATATTATTGCTTATTCTTCTCCAGAAACAAGGAAAACAAAGGAGAATATAAATAGCTAGGACTACATTAAATTAAAAACCTCCTGCACAGGAAAAGAGACAATAGCCAAAATGAAGAGACACCCTACTGAATGGGAGAAAATATTTGCACACTGTACACACTAAAAATGGGCCTACCATATGACGCAGTGATTCCACTCCTAGGAATCTACCCAAAGGACAGAAAAACACTAATTTGAATGGAAACCTACACTCCTATGTTTATTGCAGTGCTATTTACAGTAGCCAAGATATGGAAACAACTTAAATACCCCAAAACAAACAAATGGATCAAGAAGATGCAGTGTATATACACAATGGAATACTACTCAATGATCAAAAAAGATAAACTCATGCCATTTGAGGCAACATGGATGGAGCTGGAAGGGATTATGCTCAGTGAGATAAGTGAGAAGGAAAACAAAAAATATCAGATGGTTTCATTTATATGTGGAACATAGAGAAACAAACACAGGGTCAGGGAAAAGACAAAACTTGCAATCTGACCATAGGTGAGGCATACAGCAGGGGAGGGGAAGAGAGGGGTCAAAACAGGGGGTCCTTCCTGGCAGCCTTTGTGATGTGAGTTCAATCCCCAGCCAGCTGGGAGCAACCCACATGACGGGGCAGACCTCTCCTGTCTCTGCCTCTGCTCCCCTCAGCAGTGTGTTTCAGTATATCTGCCTGTTCTGCTCCCCACTCTCTCTGGTGAATCTTCTCACTCCCTGCATCTCTGGCCTGTACCCAACTTCTGAAAAAAAAAAAAAAAACGGGAGGGAAGGGGACAGTGGAGATAGATTACAGTAGCCGTAGTGGTGGGAGAAATACAGGGATGACACCTAAGGGGACAAATCAAAACTGCCCCCAAATTAGCAATGATGTAAGGGGGGGAAAGTGCTGAAAATAAAAAGAGAGAGACCAGCTCAGGCAAAGGATGCCGGGTATAGTGGAATCCTGCCTCCTCCACTGAGCTATTCCTCACAGGAAGGGAGTGGCTGCTTGAGAGGAGCTGCTCTGGCCCCCACAGTTGTACTGAGGGGCATGCTCGCTCCCCTCGGACACTGGCTCACTCTATGCACACACACACACACACACACACATCCCTCCCACCTCTGCCTTCCACATTGCTCTGTCATACTTGCCACCTCACAGGAACCTACTTCAACATGCCACTCGCTGAACCTCAGTTTACACTAGTTCTTGATCAAGTCCAGAATGCCCCACCTTTCTACCAAGGAGACATCAGCATCGGAGTTAGCCATGAATAAGCCATGTAGTCTGTCTGAACCTGTTTTCCCAATGGCAAGTACTACCTACCTCACAGAGTTGGAGTGCTAACACGGTGGGTCTGGCCTATGTCAGGATTTCATTGCACCAGTACCATCCCCACACCAATACTTGTGCCTCGGTGCACCCAGCCTCACGTTCTCTATACTCCGCCTGTGGTGGCAGTGCACATTCTGGCTCCCCCACCACCACCACCCTTTCACTCCAGCGTGCCCACCTGGCACGCCCTCTTTCCTGCTCTCGGTCTGGTCAAGCCATTCCCTCCTTGAGCCCTGCGAGTCTTTCCCCTCTGGCTCTTTCCCCTTTGGCTCAGTACTTCTCAAACTTGGCAGCACATTAGAATCACTGGGGAGCTTTTAAAAATCCCTCTGTACAGACCACAAAGTGACAGCCTTCTTGGCTTTCCGAGCTGGGTGGGACCCCTTCCCTCTCCCAGTTCCCACCCCTGGTGGTTTTGATTTGCTGGCAGCTTTGAGACCAGCCCTCTCAATTCTCCCGTCTCAGAAGACTGCAGTTTGACCCAAATTTACCCGGTGACTTTCCCTCTTTGACACTCCCCAAGCAAGACCAAGTCCTTGCAAGAAGGTGACAGGTAGGATCCAACACAGCACTCTCCTTCCCACAGTCAAGTCAGGCGGTTGGCCGGGAGGTTGGTGGACACACAGGAAGCCATTTATCTCTCTCTGCTCTCCCTGAAGCCCTGCCTGCTTGGCAGTAGCCACCACTTAGATTCCTTAGGAACCCGAGGCCTCTGTCTTGTCTGCATGTGGCTCTCAGTGGGGACTCCTCAAAGCAAATCCAAAGAGCTTACCCTGCCCTGCAGGCAGCCTGCTCCTCAAACTGGCAGGGTCAGAGAGTCTCATGCACCAGTTCACCCACTCCCAGGCCCTGAGCCGCCCTTGGTCTCACCCCCTGTTGGTTGATCCTGGAGGGGAACTCCGGGAAGAGGGACAAGCAGGCTGTTGCAGAAAATGCTCTAAAGTGGCCATGGAAACCTCTCCCACACTTCTTATTATGTAATCTCCCCCCCCCCGCCCCCGCAATCAAGGACAAGAGATCACCTGTCTCCCCTTGACCTGGATGGTAAGGTGGAAGCAACTCTTGAGGCGAGGTCAAAAGGTGAGCCAGCTTCCACCTCTTCTCCCTCCTGGGACTCTGGTTGTCAGAACCCAGCCCCACACTGAGGAAGCAGGGCCCTTGAGAAGCCAGCACAGATGTCTGGCTGGCAGCCCGACCCAAGCCTCAGCCCACAGCCAGCGCCACCGCAGACGTGGCGTTAAAGAGCCTCCAGATGACTCTGGGCCGGCCACCATCCGGATGTCAGGGAGGCCTGACAGCCAACTCCGGAACCCATGAGAGGTGATCATCATAATGAGGTAGTGGTTGTTCCACACCAAAATGTTCAGGTGGTTTCTGTGCCAGCCACAGACAACTGGTACACGGGTCCTGAAAGTGGGCCCGAAGGCTTTGGGGCAGGGAATTCTGGGGTCCCTGGGCCTTGAAGAGGGCGTGTGTGCCCTAGGAGGTAACTCTCCTGGTCCAGCAGTCCCTGGTCATGGAAGGGGACAGCTGGAGGAATGCCCAAGTAGGGCCCTCAAATCTGAGGCCCAAACAGAGCCCTGGCAGGATCTGAAGGGTCCACTGCCCCCAGGCGTACACCCCGGAAGCCACTCAGGGATGACAGTGCTAACATCTCACTCTGGCCTTCTCAGTGGAGGAAGTGGAGCCGAGGGTGAACAGCCCGTTTGTGGTGGGACTGGAGCTGCCACCCAAAGCCATGTTTGACTTGGCTCTCACTGTGGTTTTTTTAGAAAAGGAAAATGTTGCCAACATTTAAAAATTGAGGACTTCAAATAAAATCCTGTAGATGTATAAATATGTATTTTCCCCTGCCTATAGAAACAAATAGACTAAGATTTTTTCTTAAAAACCAGGCGAGCTGGCCCCACTGAGTCTACATTTCCTTGTGGCCACAACTAGGCAGAGCTGGGCATTAACGGGGCAGCAGGGGGAGAGAGGCTCCCTGTGCAGCACCCACAGTCCCCATCACATCCTGTCATCTTACGCTTCCTGGACTTCCCACATTGTGCTCACTGGGAGCATTTGGCTTTGGAATTCGCAAGTCTCCTTAGCTCGACAGCCACCAGAGCCCATCACTTACTAGCTATGTGACCTTGGGAAGTCACTTACTTTTTCTGCCTGTTTTCTAGTCTATAAAACTACCATACACCTACCTGGGAGCACTGGGGTGCTCCCAATAAAGTAAAATGCACGGAAAAGACTTTCCTAGTCTTTAGCATAGAATACTTTGTAAATAATTCAATTATCACAGGAGTTTTTGTTATTTGAGGTCTTGGGCCATATTCCCTAACCACCATGTCCCATGGCTCCCACTCAGCCCCCACAACTGTCTCCCAAGGCCCAACTCTGTAAATCCATCCCTGGGGCCAAGAGAGCCCCTGGACAGGAAGCTGCCCTGAGCTGCAACTTTTGTTTTCAAATGTGACTATTAGTATTGGGCCAACCTGGGTGTGCTGGGTACAGAAGGAGCATGCAGGAGCCCCAGCAGGGAGTCTGCCAGAAGCCCAGCAGAAGGACCACCCCCAGTTATTCACAGGACCTGGGGGCTAGGGAGAACTCAGTTGGTCACTTTTGCGCCTCTTTCTGCACCCCAAGACCAGAAAGGATTGATCTTTACCAGACCCCAGGTCTATGATCGCTGTGGAATAAGAGCTGATGCTGGGGCCAGGGTCCTATTTTTGAGAGCAACCACCCCAGAGTGGGGGGACAGAGGAACTAAGGTTTTCCTCAGGAAGAGCAAGCCCAGGAGGGTGGCATCAGCTTCTACAACTCAAGCTGAGTAACTTACTTCAGCTGCATTTTGCTGGTGATTTCGTGCAAAAGCAAACAACCTAAAGGCCAAGTTGGGCTTCAGATCAGGCTGCTGACATTCAGCTATGTCATCCTGGACACAACCAGCAACCCACCCCAGCTACTTAAATCTGTTGAGTGCAGATGGGGAGGGTTATTGGCATATCTGGGCCTCTAGAAGAACAATCTTGCTTTCTCATCTTCCCTAAAAATAGCGCAACTTCAACAAAATTCCCAAGTACCTGGTCTACTAGGGAGGTGTGGTTACACAGGACAGTGGCCTCTGGGCTCAGTGAGACTTGGGTTTGCTTCTCGGCTCTGCCACTTACCAGCTGTGTGATCTTGGGCAAGCTTCTTAACTCCTCTGTGCCTCAGTTTCCTTATCTGTAAAATGGTGATAACAGTATCTCATATGAATGCTTTGAGGAAGAAATGAGTGACTTTCCCTGTCCCTTCGCAAAGGGAAGGTGCACCTGTTTGTACCAGGTGGGCAGAGCTTTGTGCCTGGCACATCATGCACCACTGACCAGCTTGGGGAGGATCAGCCTGTGCCTGTGCTGATTAAATCACAACCACCCCCCCCAGCACGCTGCCATGGCTGCTGAATTACTGAGCAGAAGTTAAAACAGAATGGGCCTTCAGCCCTCACCTGATGGGGAAGATTCCTTAGTAAAGTGTGGGATGGAGCAGCTGCCACTGGAGGGGGCATCCCGGGGTGGTGGTGAGCAGTTTCTCAGCAGGTCTCTCCCCTGCAGGTATGCAGCGCTGCAGGCTGAAACTCATTTGCCATAATCACGGCTGGGTATGAGGATCCTCATGGCCCCAACCCTTCCATGGAGCCACTCCCTTGCCCTAACTCCACACGGCCTCTACCACAACTCACCACAGCCGTGATGAACTTCTGCTGGGGAAAAAGTACTTCTCCACGCAGCTCACTGCCAAGCCAGGCAAGTACTCCAACTCGACAGAATTATCAGCACGGCGCTAACAGTGACAGATGAACTGAGAGACGAGTGGGGACAGCGAGCAAACAGATGTATTTCCCAGCTCTAAGATTCCATCTGGACTTCCCCCCAACAAAAGACATATTTTTCTGCAGAGGTGTCCATAGACCTGTGTGTTAGTCCACTTTCTTCTCCCCTCCCCCCACAAAAAAAATAAATTTGGGGAGTGACCAAGTTAGGAGCAGGAACCCAAGTGGACCTGGGCATCTTCCTACCCAAGGAGACCCGCATGACCCCAGCCAGAGGCTGCTGGAGGATCAGGGAAAAAAGAGGCTGAAAAATGCAGTTCTTTGGTGAAACAAGATTGCTGTCTGCAGGGTGAATGGAAAACAGTCCACTTCAATCCAGTGGGAATGACTCTCTCTCCAGGCATTCTGTCTTCTGGGACCCCCAGCAGCCAGTTAGGGATTGGAACTGTTCACCCCAGCTGCAGGTCCTGTGGGGGAAAGATTCCCAAATGATCAACCAGAAGGTTCTCACATAAATGATCTATGGTCTCAGATAGGCCAGGGGGTGCCCACGCAGGGGAAACTAGAGGTCCTGTCCCCCTGGAGCTGTCTCTCTGCACAGAGGTGGCCCAGTCCCCCATTGGTACCTCGTGGAGCTGCTAAATAACTTTACCGCTCACTGCCTAAACAGTCCCATCCATCAAGCAGGACTCAAGACACTCTTACCAAGTGGTATTCATATGTCTGCAGTAGAGTATCTCAGTAGGCTAGCACCTGGGAGCTGAATGCTGGATCAAAGGGCATGTCATTAAATATTTTGAAAAATATTGAACACTCCCAGCATTCACTCTTGTGTCAAAACACTTTTATTCCATAACAACCTTGAAATTTCAACTGCACAAAAAAACATCTATTTTCTAGCTTACTTGCCTGCAGCTTAGCCGGGGTTGGCTTATCCAGGCTTGGCCACAGCCCTTCTCAAACCACTAGCTCCTTGGGAAATGTTATTCTCATGGTAATGGCAGGAACACAAGAGGAACAAGTAGAGCCTCAAAACTGGCCACTTCCAACCCACTCACTAGCCCCATTCCATCAGGAAGGCAAGCCCCAAGCCAGTCAGTGGGATAGGGAGGCCCGCTGCTCACGCCAAGTCTGGAACAGCGATCCAGACTATACAACTCTGTGTCATGTGTCTGCGTGCATGTGTGTGTGCTTACCTTCACACTCGTATATACAAGAATATACTTCAACAGTTTGTGCTACTGAAACCTACAGAAAGCCCAAATATTCATCAACAGGAGTGAATACAAAAGACACACCTCATGGATACAGGAAATTCAGTGCAGTTAATAAAAAGAATGGGGATTGTCTCCATGAAAATGAAAGCATGGAAAGATTCCTCAAGGCATGCTAAGTAAGCGAGCTACAGAGGAATATAAGCAGCATGATCCCTTTAGGGGAATAAACACCCCTTGTTGTGTGCCTGTGTGTATATGTGTATACATATGTACATGTGTTTATATGGGTACATGCATGTATGTGTATATGTGTGTCTGTATGTGCACATATGTATGTGTGTAAATACGTGTCTATATAAAGGAATGTTTATATTGTATATGAAATTCTTTTTTTACATTAGAATACCGGAAGATAAAAATCAGAAAATAACATTATTAGGTGCTTGAGACCTTATTCAATACAAATGTTCTAGGAACTCAGGAAGGCTTCTCCAAAACCAGAGCTGCATGCCCTCCCCAGCCATGCACACATCTGTCCCAAAGACACTTTGGGAGACAGACTCACATGAGAGACCAGGGGCAGGAAAGGAGTGCTTCTACTGTGAGCTGGACTTCTGCCCAGGCAGCAGAGGCCTCGAGCAGGTAACAGCTGACGCATGAGGCCAGCAGTCCTCATGCTTCTCCAGCCGTTGAGCCCTGGCCTCTGTCCAGCTGTCTGCTGGCCTGGTAAGACCAGAGTGTCAAAGAGCCCCTGAAGCAGACAGGAGAGAGGCCAGGATGTCCACAAGGCCCTGAACAACAGGAGCAGCCCAGCTGGCAGTCCAGTCCCAGATAGCAAGATACTATGCCTGTGCAAGAGCCCCTGCCCGGGAAACCGGGGGCCCTGCTGGCCTCCCTCCTCTTGGGGGAGGGGCAGCAGAGACAGGAGGCAGGGACAGTGTTATCACTATAATCATAACCATTTCCTCCAGACCTCTATACCTGCTCCGTCCCGTATGGCAGCCACTATCCCCATGAGTCTATTTCAATTTAATTTTAAATTAAATTAAATAATAAAAGCTCCAGCTGTTCAGCTACACAAACATTTCACATATTCACTAGGCACCTGTGGCTGGTGGTTACCGTGATGGTGGCCCAGAGAACACACCATCCACGTGGGGAATTCTGCGGGCAGTGCTTTGTTCTGCTTAGGGCTTTGACTCCAATGTGAAGTGATGGTGTCATCCAGGCCCCGCACTGGACACAGAACTTGGAAGTGGGAGCGATGAATCCCTCTTCTATTCTGACATCTTTAACACTCACTTTTGAAACTGTCTGTGATTTGCAATACCCTGGGAGGCCCCTGTAAGATGTCTGACCGAGCAGACTAGGGCAAATTGTCTCACATGGGTGGTATGTTCAGGACCCATTCTCTTATAGGGGCAGTCCTAGAAGAGCAAAGAAACCTCCATCTGCCTCCTCTTCCTTGTCCCTTGTAAGGAAAGTGGAACTTTTTAGTACAGGAAGATGGCTTCCAAACCGAAAGAAGTCTGGCTTCTGCCCCCACCATTGCACAGCATATTATTACAATCCTTGTGCAATCTCTGGGACCAAATTTCTGCTCTCAAACTCATGCTTCCGCCCACCCCACCTCTGCCATGATGTCACACTCTGATACCCTTCCTGCTTAGAACCCAGCCTCTGGTCAGACAGCAGCCCTGTGACTCCATCCCCCACAAAGCTTGTCCCAGGCCCTTTCCCTCATTACTCTTCTCCAGAAGTTGTCAATTGATTGCCCAGCTGATGGGCTGAATCTAGCCATAGATGCAGATTACTTGGCCCATGCAGCATTTTTGCAAAATTTGAGTAAACTGTCCCACCAAAACAGGAAATTTCACATAAAAATCTAGATTCTGGCTTCCCTAGGCAAACCCGAAGCTCTTACAAGCCCATGCCTATCTTCCAAAATGGGAATAATCCAGTGAAAATCAAGCGAGTTTCCATTTTCTTCCAGCAGTGGTATACTGGTACTTCCGTTTGCCACAGACCCCACTGCTCCCGAATGTCACCTAACTGAGCCTGAGTCCTGTGGGCATTGGAGTGGGGAACCCTGTTTTCATTGTTTCTCTCTATTCTCATTGTTCTCTTTACTCTCCATCTCCATTTCCCAAGCATTCTGCCCTTACAGACCTCTGGGGGGTTCCAGGGTTCTTCCATGCTGGACTTTCACCACACCTCCAGACTCCATGTCTGTCTGTGACCTAGATCTCCTGTGGGTATCCCGGCAGCACTTCCACCTTATGCATTACCCCAATGCCATCTCCCCTCCCTCCACAGACCACTCCCCCACCAAATCTCAAGAATGGACCACAGCTCACACCGCTCAAGTTCATTGCCTCTCAACCTTTGCTGCATTGTCCTTCTTCACCTGAAGTAACTGGCCTCCTGATAATAGCAGCCAACAGTTATTCCTTCACTCAGCAAGTATTTTTTTGAGCACCTACGTGCTGGGCCCTATCCTGGGGCAAGGACCAAAGCAAACAAAAACCTCTATACCTGTTAGTTTACATTGTAATGGAGGAAGTCATAGTAAACAAGGTGAACAAGAAAGAAGATATTAGTGCTTTAGATGGTAGCAAGGAACCCTGTGGGTGAGTAAATCAAGTCGGGTGAGCATCGCAGGAAAGGAGTCAGGGAGGTATTTGATGGGGAGGTAGTTGCAGATCCATTTGCAGTGCACCAAATAGACATGTTAGATGCAGGACGTGAGAGAAGGAGAGCAACCAAGGGCGTGATGGCAAGGTTATGGCTGAGGTTCTGTTGAGGAGAGTTGCCATTAACTAAGATGGTCAACTTAATATGTTCCAAGCATGACACACAATGCTTCACTTGAATTACTTAATTGACTCTCCCCCAACTCCACAAGGTTGAGCCTAGTGCCCTGTCAGTCCATGCAGTGGGTAGATAAAATTAATGGGCAAAACTATGAAGGCAAGTCTGACTTACTTTACTGGTCAAATGTGTGGCTTCTTAGCTCAAATATTGGTTGCACCATTTTCCTGCTACCCTGTCTGGGACAGTTGATTTCATCATTGCTCCAGTTATGGCAGCAGAACAAGCCACCCCACTCCTCACAAGTCATATGAATATTATCGCTCATGGTCCTGGGGATGGCAGGCCTCAGTCGGACAGTTTTCCCTCGGAGCCCTTTGTGCAACTACAGTCAGGCTGGGATGGGGTCACCACCGTGACTTCCTCACGAGAGTGTCTGGTGCCACAGCTAGGCAGACTCAAACTGATAGCACTAGGACAGCTGGGATTCCCTGAGGCTCTCTCTGCCCTTGTGTGTCTCCCACTTGGGATCTGCAGCACATGGCTTCCAGGCAGCCCGACTGTCAGGGAGATGCAGGCCTCCAAAGGCACAGGTCCCGAGAGAGACAGTGCCAGGAGAATGCTACACCACTATCCCGATCCAACCTCAGAAGTCACAGGGGACATCTCGACCTCATTGTATTCTGCAGAATCAAGTTGCTAATCTCAGTCCATATTCTAGGGACAGGGAATTAAACTCACATCTTCAATAATTTGAAGACGTTTTTAAACCACTACAACAACTTTTGACCCTCAGTTCCTCACCTGTACAGTAAGAAAGATGACAAAAAATGACAGTTGGCCTCAAAGGGTTATTACAAGGATGAAATGAGATAATTTAGGTAAAGCATTTATTTATATAGCATTCTATATATAGTGTGTACACACACACACGCACACACACACACAATTAGTCATTTCATTTAAATCAAAATGAAGTAATTTTCTAGTTAATAACCTGCTTTTCCCAGATCGTCAGACATCCATCTAAGTTTTGGCTCAGATGTTCTAGATTCTTTGAAGGTACCAGCCAGTCCAGAAGGAGCTCCCAGCTGAGCTGCACCTGGCTCAGCTTGGGCGTCCGGCCCTCCAGGTTCTGATCCACACCTGGCACATCGAGTTTAATTCACTGCTGCTTTGTTAGTGAAATCAATTGCCAAGCACAGGTCTCCAGCTTTCAGCCAAGTTCCGTACCCCTCCCAACCACTCCCATCCTCCATCTCCTCCCAAAAACCATGTCAAAAGAGGTAAAATAACAAGTCATTAGAACCAGTGCTTGAGGATCCTGACAAATAGCAAGCCCCCATCTTGCAGCTGGGAGACATTCTGACATTTGAAACAGGTCCTCAGTCCGCTCCTATGCTTTGCTGCATCACCTCTCTGGCTTCCTGAGCCCTAGCAGGTGGCAGAGAATCCCCAGACTGCCCTGCTGAGACAATCTCCATGTGCCCTAGGGTTCTCTGAATAGCTCACTCTTTGTTTCCTATCTAGCAGAAGTGGGATCACACAGAGTACCCCAGTACCAAAGTCATGGTCCTGCTTACCACCTGCCAAACCTCCAACCTGCTTATCTACCCAGCCATCCACCAATCCAGCCACCTAGTTCTCCAATTATTCACCCATCCATTCATCTACCCATCTATCCATCTACTCATCTATCCATGTAGCCACCCACCCACTCATTCTTTCATCTATTTGCCCATCCATCCATCTATACACCAACCTCCCTGTCCACCCATTCCAACATCCAACCAACTATCCATCCATTTACCAGCCCAACCCTTTCTACCCATCATACCATTCATCTTCTTAATCAGGCAATAGACATTTAATAGGAATCTACTAGTCATTCATGTATTCATTCATTTATCCAGCAAGCATCTATTAGCTGCTACTATTAATTGGTTCAAGAAACCAACATATGTAGAGAATTTAATATCTCATTCATTTGTGCAGCAATGAGTACCTTCTGTTTATGCATTCACTTAATAGTGGTTGGGCAGCCATCATTTATTCATTCATTCAACAAACATTTGTACAACTACTACTCAGTCAGCCAGCAAGTTAGAGTTGATTGAGCACTACTAATGATCATGATCATTGTTCTAGGCACTCGGGGCACTGTGATGATTAGGATAAATTGCATATCTTTAAGCAACAGTCTAATCAAGAAAACAGACTCATCAATATATCACTGTTTCTGCAGGAAACAGGACATCACTGAAGATACCCATGAAATGTGGATGGGCTCTAAGAAGGCATACAAAATCCAGCCTGGAAGTTTTAGGAAGGCTTCCTGAAGGAGTCACATGAGCTCTAACTCACCTGTGGGTCACCTTAAATCCCAGCTGTCTTCTAGCTCTGTGAATTCCATCTGAATGTCAGTTTTCTGGAGAAAATAGTGATTGCCACATAGAATTGTGAAGAGCGAGGCATATGTGGTTGGTTATTGATCAAAGTGTTGTTCTTGCTCCTTACAGTTAAAGCATGGCTTCTCCTTAGCCAAGAAGAAGCAGGAAAGACCTGGAGCCAAGACCCAGAAGCCAGAAAGTCTTATTGAGCACAGAGTAGGGCATGGCGACTAAAAGGAACATAAGGTTGCTTCAAGAAGCAGTGAGAGAAGGAAGGAACTGGGGAAAATATGGGTCGAGGAGCACAGACCAGAATAGAGTGGGAACTATCTGGAAAGGGAAACTCTTGGGCCCAATCCCAGCCCTATAGGATGAGTAACCTGCAATGTTCACAAGTGCTCCAGGTGACTGTGATACACCCAAGTTTGGGTGTCTTGAGACTGGTCTCTGGGAGTTATATTGCAGGGAGGAGGGTGGGAGGGACCCAGCCAGGTTTCCACGAAGAGTTGTTTGTCAACAGATTTGTTTTCCTGACCAAATAATAAAATACCATTAGTTGCAAGTTGTTGACAGGGGAACAGGGAGCCAGGAGTGTAGGTAGCCGAGACGAAAATCCAGCTCTCCCGCCAGGTCCCATGGAAGGGTTGGGGACAGAGGTCCAGGTGAGGAAGGCTTGCTGTGAAACCCTGGCCTCCGGAAGACAAGGGGGAGCTTCTGGAACAGAGCCGAGGGTACCAAGCCAGGGAGCTGCCAGTTCTGGGGCTCGGCCGCCCCCATGTCCCCAGCCTCCGCTTGTCACACACGGATGTCACAGGAAACAATGTGCCTTTGCTAGCCGCCCTGGCTGCGTGGGTGGAGGCCTGGCGTCAGGCATCACAATGATTCTCATTTCCTAGGAAACAGGGAGTTGCAATGGTACCTTTGCTGGGAGCCTCCGCATTTGGAGCAGTCATGTGACACTGGAAGCTATTTTTAGCCTCCCTGGCCCTGTGTTGTAGGAAGAATGATTTGATGAAAATACTAAACTCATTAAAGCCTGGGGGATGGGGAGGGAGGAGGGGCTGCCAGAGCTGGGAGGCTGCAGCCTCCAAGATTCAGTCCCTGCTGTGCTGCAGCTCAGAGGTAAGGACAGCTGTGAGCTGGCCCTTCCCTGGGGTCTGAACCCAGGGGAGCAGGTGGGGGCAGAGACTGAGGACTCCCTGACCTGGTATTGCTGTTTCCTTCTATAGGTCGGGCACTGTGCTTGAGGTGTTACCTGTATGACTTTTATTTCCACATCACGGTACTAGAAAACAAAAACTAACACCATCCCGTTTTGCAGATAAGGAAATTGAGGCTCACACGGCTTAAAGATCATGTTCTAGGTGATCAGGAGGAGCTGGGAATCCAGGATTCAAACCAGGTCCCCTGACCCTGCCAGAGGGACCCCCATCTCTACCCACTAGCTGTTTGAAGCAGGAACAGGACCACCTCGTGTGCACATGACCCAAGCAGCCCCTGGGCCCACACTTAGCAGGGCCCCACACTCAGTTTAATGCACTATTGCCACCATCTTGAAATTCTCAGTCATTGTTTAACAAGGGGTCGTATTTTTGTTTTGTACAGTGTCCAACAAATTGTGCAGCAGGTCACGCTGGAGAATTCTCTGGCCCTCTGTGCCAGCTATTCTATCTGCATCCTATACGACCTTCTCAGTTTATTTTTTATTTCAAGATGTTCGTGAAGAAGATCCAGTCACACAGACATGGGTTCTTATCCCAGCTCTGCTCTTCATAGCTCTGTGCCACTGAGGCCTGCTGCTCCATTCTGAGCCTCGATTTCTTCATCTGTAAAATGAAGACAATAATAGTTCCTTCCTCATTTCTTTACCACAAAGATGAAATATAACTTTGTGGCGAGCACCCGCTGGGTGCCGGGTATGCAGCAGATCCTCACTGAAGGCTCGTTATTGCTGTGAGGAAAGACAGTCATCATTTTGTGGCTTTGCCCTGCCTGCAGACACAGGGCCTTTCCTGCTCTGCCCAGTCTCTCTGTGTTGAGTTCTCCAAGGGGGTGTGGCATGGCCTTCTGAATCTGCCTGAGGCATTGGCCACGGAGGTATTCTCTTTTGCAGCCTCCCTCCATCAATGTTCATTGGCTGGACTCTCTTGAGGGCAACTTCAGTTGTGCCCCCAGTGCTAAGACTGCTGTGTGGACCCCAACATCAAGACCAAGAGTGTATGTGAATCACCATCATCAAGGACTTGAATCCTCCAAGTCCCAAGAAGCCCTGGGTTCCAGCTGACTTGAGGAGGCATTCTTAGCCCCATCCCATTATTATCAAAGCCATCCAGATCTAATGTCCTACTCATACTAGCCCTGTGAGGTAGGTATGAAGAATGGTGCCCATTTTACAAATGCAGAAGAATGAGTATGGCAAAGAAAGCAACTTGCCCAAGGGCCCTGCCAGAAAGTGGTACCGCCAGGATCAGAAATCAAGCCTCACTCTAAGTCCAGTGTGAATATCATGTCTGCCTTATGCTAAGCAGAAGGCCCATTCCCTCATCCCACAGGAAAGGGTGACTCCAGCTTTCACTGTTGCCCCTTCCTCCAGCCAACTCAGAGCCCCACCTGGACAAACAGGCCAAGATCCTTGTATCCACCCAGCAGACAACAGTGTAGGGAAGCCCTGCCTTTGGCCAAATGCTTTAAATATCTGAAAACCAACTCCTGGCAGACCTGCCCACAATTCCCCAACTAGGCTGAACTCTTCAGTTTCAGGTGGCATGCCCTGCTAGGAAAATTGGGGAGGAAAAGCTAGAGAAGGTGCTGACATGAGGAAGGCTTACTCCAGTCAGAGATTTGCCCTTCATTAGGAATGATGCAGGTTTTCAGGGTGAAGGCCAATGGATGCCTGGAGGTCATGTGCAGAATCATATCTTTGCCTTTGATGTCCAGGACTCAGAGCCCATATTGAGCCTGAAGTGCCTCACCTAAGCCCAATACCCAAAGGCTTCTTAAGCAAGCACCCCAACCCTCTGTCCATGGGAACTCCTGGCCTCAGGAGCAAGTGCCCATGCAGAGAATCACAGTGAACACCCCAGGAGTAGCCTCAAGCAATGACAAATGGGAGATAGAGATCAAATACCCACCTTCCTCACATCTCAAGTGAGATAATTCCAAGGCATGTTCCACGATTTCTCCCAGGAGACCCAGTAGCATTAACTTGCTTATTAACATACCCCACTTTGGCAGCTTCCCCTTCCTGTCTCATCCCACACCTACCAGGGTTTTTTAGGTCCTCTCAAATTTTTACCTCAGAATCTGCTTCTGAGGAAACCCAGACTAACACAGAAAACATTCACTTACTCTTTCATTCTTTCATGCCACAGGTCCTCTGTACATTTCTGCCATTGTATGAACAGATCACTTAGTCAGCATTTTTGGAGCACCTATGTGGGCCTCCATCTTAGACCTCTCGGAGGCGATGAACAGGAAAAAGCACACACTCTTCTGTGGAGAGTGCCCCAGGCACCCAGCCCAGGGCAGAGTCTTCCTTTACATGGGCAATGAAATTGCTATTATTAGCCTCCTTTTCAGAGAGGGAGCTGAACTCTCAGGGAATTGAAGGGGTTTTCCAAGGTGACACAGCAAGTGCGATGCAACACCAGGATTCCTGCAAGGTCTGTGAAAATCTTGAGTCTGCCGGATCTTGGCTTAGCTGTTAGGTGGGTTATCCTCTCCACCACCCAGCAGACTCCCTTCACCAGGCAAGTGGCCACTGCCATTATTTCATCTGCAATGGACATGTTTATACCAAAGGAACTCAGGCTCAGTCAATTCCCCACTCCATGTGTGTACCCGTGTTCCCTTCCCCTGGAATCTAGGAAGCCTTCCAAGTCTGGGTCATAAAAGGCTATACGCCCATCACTTAGTTCTCCTGGGACAATTGCTCTTAGAACCCAGCCACCATGCTGTGAGGAAGCCCAAGTGGCATCACCACGGGACTCACCTCAGCTCTTGCTGTGCTCCCAGCTCACAACCAGCACCTACCGCCGACCACTGGTGTGAGTCATCTTCAAAGTCCTTCTTCCAACCCCAGTTAAGCTGCCTCCACCTTCACCACATGGAATTCAGAAAAGTTTTCCCACTGAACCCCACCCAAACTACAGACTTATGAGCAAAATATAGATGGCTATCCTTTTAAGTAGCTACGCCTACAGTGCTCTGTTAGTAGTAGTTAGTAGCACTGGATAACTGATTCAGAGACACAAAGGGACTTGCTCAGGATCACACAGATGGCCAGTGGGACTAAGCCTTGAACCAAAGTCCTTAGCATCCTGGGGCAGTTTTGCTCACTTTAACAATACTTATTTAACAGATGAGGGCTCAGAGAAGCTAAATAGCACACTCAAAGTCACATAGCAAATGTTACAGGTTGAATTGTGTTACCCCCAAAATATATGTTAAAATACTAACCTCCAGTACTTCAAATTGTGACCTCATTTGGAGATCAGGTTTTTACAGAGGTAATCAAATTAAGATGAGGCCATTAGGCCCTAGTATGGTTGAAGTCCTTATAAAAATGGGAAATCTGAACACAGAGACACGGCACCGAGGATCTAAAGGCATAAAGAGTATGTCATCTCCAAGCCACAGAGTCAACTCTGCTGACATGGATTTCAGACCTCCAGACAATAAATTTCATTTAAGTCACCCCCGTCTGGCATTTTGTTTCAGCAGCCCTAGGAAATAAACTCAGCTAGTAAATCAGAGTCTAACAGAGTGCACCTAAACTCCTAACAATTATGTTCTACTGCCTGTATCCATAGGCATTCTGGAAGGCTTCCTGGAGGAAGTGACACTTAAGTCCTGAGGTATGTATAGGAGTTGACTTAGAGGTGATGGAAGGGAAAAGTGTTCTCTGTAGCAGGGGGCAGCTTAGAGTGCCAGGAGACCAGCTGGAGGACTGAAGAAGCGCCAGTGGCTGGAACAGGCTGCCTGTGGTGAGGGCACAGGCTAGAGCAGTGCCTGGAGGCAGGATGAGGATGGCCTTTGTTAATCCAGCAGGCAGGCTGCTTGGATGATGTCCAGAGGTCAGTGGGGAGCCATCTGCCTTTTTCTTCTGTGTCTTGTCACCCCAGCAGGATTTCTCTAAGAACATTTCACACCCTCCTCCTTGGAGCCTGGAAGTGAGGAAAATGGTGGGTTTGTGCTCAGCAGGAGAGGTACTATCTTTGCAAAGCCCCCTTAGGTCTGGGAATTAAGGGCTTCTGCTGCTGGCTTCCACCCTGCAGGCGCCCCACAAAGTCACATCACTGCCAAGTGTGAATCCAAATAAAGAAAGGCTTCCACTGAGCTTGGGGGAGGGGGCAGAAGTTCCCTTACAAGATTCTTTCCCCGGGAAGACCCCCTTAGGAGGCACTAGGTGGACTCCTCAGGTTCTTCCTGTAAATGGGAAGGTTTCTAGATTAACAGCTCGCCATCCCCATGGATTCCGGGCCTGTAAAGAGTTGTTCTTTTACTCTTATTCTCTCTGAGCAAGGCCCCATGATGTCAGAAGACTTTCTCCTACCACCTCCCCAGCCCCCAAAAGGTTGCTTCTATGTCTCCCTACATTCCTTCTAGATCCAAATTCCTCAGCCAAGTCAGAGTTCTGAAGTATCCCTGGGTCAACATCCCCACCCCAGACTCCTGAGTGGCTCCTGCCACCACTGATAGCCACTGCCTGGACTGTACCCTGATCCTTGACCAACTAATGTTGTCAACAAACTTCACCCATGTATCTGTTATAGGACAGCCCTGATATTGAACGGGTTGCCTGGCTGTGGGTCCTCACCCACGTGCTCACAAGGGACTTATGAATACTCCACTACAGACACACACAAAAGGTTAATAAAAGGTTTATTTACAAGGGAAAAGGAAATAAGGAAAATGTACAACTCAGGGAGAAAATAGGGAAATAAAGTCTTTAATGCGTCCTACCCGATCCGCCGACCTGGAAACCCAAAGTCACTCTCCGAGCTGGCCGGACCGCTGTGAGCTGGCGGAGAGCCAAAATGGGGGGACCCCCAAAGCCCATGTGTCTGGCTTTATACCAACCTGTCTGCTTAACCCCACCCTCAGGTCCCAGCCACCTTCCCTTTGGTGGTGATGGGATTGGGAGTTCCCAGTGTCTTTGGCTTTGGCCTGGGGTGGGGGTGGAGTCCACAAA
This sequence comes from Talpa occidentalis, assembly GCF_014898055.3. Classification (NCBI taxonomy): domain Eukaryota; kingdom Metazoa; phylum Chordata; class Mammalia; order Eulipotyphla; family Talpidae; genus Talpa; species Talpa occidentalis. The sequence goes on from NW_023600993.1 coordinate 54,001,316, forward strand.
ACCTGTATGGAATTAGCTTTAGGACATCCTTTCCCCCCTAACATATCTACCAGAGAGAGTAAAAGCTGGGGTAGGGTTCACACAGGGGTGTATCTGAAGCAAAGAAAGCACTTTACCCCAACCCTCCCCAAAAGCCCTGGCACTGTTTCCCAAAAATCCTAAAACTCTAAGAGTCTCCAAATGGAAGCATCCCAGGAAGAATCCAGGAAACCAGGTGATCATCCTAACAGGAGCCAGCATGTGGGTGGGTACTCCCACTTCCTGTGTCACACCTCACCCAGGACACAGCAGGAGAGCAGAGGAAGGCAGAGGTAGACATTTTTAACCAAGACCTCCCATGTTATGTGAACGCTCGTTTTGTCTGCTGCAAGGAAAGAACCAGAAGGAAGGTGAACTGTTTGTGGCTTGTTCTCAGTGTGTCCCAGGAGGGAGCCAGGCCCTTCGGGGCTGCCACAAGTCTTAGAGAAAGCCTCTTTTCTGGATGCTATGAAATCTAGATGATCATGCTGGGTTCCCAGAAGGAAAATCTGGGGAGGACTCCCTAGGAAGGGATGGAGTCTGAAAATGCACCCCCCACTCCAGTTGGCCTGGCCTGGGGTGGGCAGCTGTAGACCACCATGTGAGTCCCTAAGGAGGCTGCCCCCGCCTTCCCCTCTGATACAGACAGAATACCAGCCCGGCTGGGGCTTAGAGAAAGTAACCCTGGGAGACTTGAGCTGGAATCTACTGAGTGGTCAGTGTGGGCAGAGGCTGGAGGGAGCCCTGTAAATTCGATTCTGCGCGCAAACTCCCGAGAGAAGATGGGGAGAAGGCCCTGTGAGGGAACATAGAGATGTCATGTCCCGTCCCACCAGCACGCAGGGCTTGGAGGCAGCGTTAGGCTGGAGAGTGAACAAGCAAGGCTGTAGGAGGAAGAAGAAAGCTGTAGCGGGTGGTCTACAGCTGCCCACTCCAGGCCAGGCCACCCGGGGGCGGGGGGTGCACTTTCAGACTCCATCCCTTCCTAGGGAGTCCGCCCCAGGATTGTCCTTCTGGGAACCCAGCATGAGCATCCAGAAAAGAGGCTGTCTCTAAAGGAGGAGGAGGAGCAAAGGAGGAGAAAGGGGGAGGCAAAGGAGCAAGGGAGGGAGGGAGAAACAGGCAGAGGGACAAAAACTGACAAATGGCCTGAAACAGGGGAGAGGAGGGAGACGTGAAAGGAAAGGAGATGAAGGACCTCAGAGAAAGAGACCCAGAAAAGGAGAAGGATGTGGGGAAAGGGCAGAGCAGGGGAGCGAAGGGGGAGGACTGGGTAGAGAGGAAGGAAAAGGGGAAGCGGGGAAGCTGGCAGACAAGGGAGAAGGAAGGTGAGAGATGAGTTGGGGGGGAGGGGAGGGGAGGGAGAAACGGAGGGAACTGGGGGAAAGTGACGTTGGGTGAGGACAGCCTTAGGTCTCAGGACGCCCTGGGATCCTGCTCTCAGCAAGTGGCTTCCCAGGCCACTTCCTGCCCCCCTCTCAGGGCAGAGCCCTCTAGCCAGGCCTCCCACCCCAGCGCCAGCACTGGTTTCCCCCGGGGCGAGTGGAAACTGAAACCCCCGCCCATGCTCAGAACCCCACTGCTGCCCTGGCACAAGCTGCACCCCCACAGGTCCCCTGCCAGCCATTTGCCAGTCCCGGGGTTAGGAGTTCACCACTCAGAGCAGGCGCCTTTGTCAGTCACGGGCACCTTTGTCAGCCTGGAGGTGAAGAGGAGCCGGCCCCCCATCCAGCCTCTCAGCTTCTTGGCTGTGACTTGGGCACACATGCTCACTTGGCAGAAAGGAGGACTGAGGAATACCATCTTGATTCCAGGGGCACATGCCCACCCAGCAATTAGAAGTTCAATTTCTAAAGAAGGAAGACTAAATATTGAAGGACACGAAGCAAAGAGCAGAGCCCCAGAGTGTGGGAACAAATGGGAGCAAGAAGTCACCGTTGATAGGGGAGGAGGGAAGTAAGGGAGGCTAAAGGTAGAAGTCCTCCTGGAGAGGAAAGATGGGGGGTTTGGGGGGCAGAGACAGGAGGCTTTCAATACAAGGGGAGGTGTGTACTCACTCCCTGTAGCTTTAGGCAAACTGGTCCAACTCCGAGAACCTCAGTTTCTCCCTCTATATATGGGGGTAGCATCAGCGTTGACTGCACGGGGTTGTTGTGGGGTGCAAGGAGACACATCAACAGCACACCAGGCTGCACTGGGCACACAGGGAACCTCAGTGCCTAGAAGCTATGATGGGATGGAGGGTTTCAGAACCAGATTGATAGAAGCGGTATGGGGAGAAGCTTCTAGAAGCTCCTTTTTTCAGGGCCATCAATTTACCTGCCTGGAAAACAGTTCCAGATTAGCAGTAATGGAACCCTGCCCTAAGTCCTTTTCAAACTGAACTAATTAAATCCTCACCCAGACCCTAGAAGCTAGGTCTCTTTTCATCTCCATTTCAACGAGGAGGCACCTGCACTCTACCAAGCTGACTAATGTGCCCAGTGTTGTCACAAGGCTAATGAGCAGCTGAGCTCAGAGCCTAGCAGGCATCCAGGGCCCCCTCCGCCAAGAGCACACATCATCCAGGCAGAAAGCAGCCTCCTCCTTCTGACATGAACGTTTTTTCCCCGCAGCCCTAGAAATCCTGGCTGACTGGAGCTGGACTCCAGCCAGTGTTTGCAGGGTAACCAGCACACCATGGGGAGCCCTGCCTGCTCCAGGGACTGCCCAGCCCACACGGAGACCTTAGCAAGACACCTCCTCCCCAGGCCAGCCATGGCGCCTCCGCCTCTCCTCCACACGATTTGGAGGAGGAAGATTAGCTACAGGAAAGCCCGCGTCCAGGTCACTGATGCCCACTTCAGGAGGGGGTCCTTCGAGGGCACACCACACTGGGCAGCGGAAAGCACCGTGAGGGTGAGAGGGAGCACAAAGGGGCCAGAGTGTTTCCTCCCAGGCTGCCTGGAACAGGATGTTCTGAAAAGAGGAGGCAAGCCTAGAAGCAGGGCATGCATGCCTGCGTGCATGCATGCATATGCACAGGGGAGGTGAGTGGCACAGTGGGATGGGATGGAGAGGAGAGTTAGGCATTTATTTGGCAGAGCAGGTAGGAGGTAATGATGGAGGAGCAAGGCAAGGAGAGGGAGTGGGGGAGGGGAGGAAGCAAAAGGAAGCCCAGGGATGTCAGAGTCATCTCATGCTCTCATTGCCCCCCCTCACCCCTTCCACTGGGAAGAGATGAAGTAGGAATGGGGCTCCCTGCTCTGAAGAAGCCCTTGAGGAACACCTAAGAGGCAGTGGCAAAAAGCTGCCCCAAAGGTCTCCAGTCCTATCTCTATGGGCATTAGCTTCCCTGATGATAAGTGGTTCCATTGGGTCACATGTCACAGCTTACTCCCCCACCATCCCAGCCTTCCTGATGAATCAGGAGAGGAGGTGCACTGGGGAGCACTAGCTCTGGACATTGCTAATGGGGTTAAGGCACAAGGTTAGATGACTGGTTAATGGTGGCTGGCAGAGTGTTTCGTTATGGCAAGGCAGCCGTGATTGGGTCTGACCAGGCCACCCTGTGGGAGTCTGTGACTAATGGGGACTGACTGAGGCGATGGCACTTGGCTGGTGGATTGAGCCTGGCTGATTGGTGACTGGCCAGGGGAGACCGGCTCACTGGCTACATGGTTGACCTGCTGGTTAATGACAATGGGCTTGGTGGGTATGTGACTGGCAGATTGCCTGACTAAATCAAACTGACCAGTCAACTAGGCATTTACTGGCATTTAGTGCTTTGACTACCTGCCTACAAGCCTGCCTGCCTAATTTAGTGAGGTAGGTGGCTTATACCTGACTAGATAAATAACCTGTTGACTATGATCCTACCTGAAAGCCTTGAGTGACCATCTCACCTGGATGATTAGCTGGCTGGATGACTGACTGTTGACTGCCTCAACTGCACACCTGATTCTTCGAGCCTGACTGGCTGACTGGCTGGTGTTTCCTTAAGGTTAGTCACAGAATGTGGCTGTGTGACCGCCTGTCACTGACAGATCAACTGACAGAAACTGATTGTGCCCAGCAGCCTGTGTGACCAAACAGCTGTCTTAATTATTGACAATTCATCTGCCTCGACAGCTCCATATGGCCTGGGGGGGGGGTCTTGCTGACAGGTGGCTGCCTGATGACTCTAATGGACTGGCTACTCAGCTGCATTGACTGGTGGGTGTGGCAGTGTCACTGAATCTAAAAAGTCATTGATGTGAGACAACAACCTACTGACTGACCAACTGACCAACCAACCGACTGCCTGGGTAAAGTACTGACTGACTGGAATGTGCTGACTGGCAGGCTGGTTTTGATTGGCATCCAGGTGACAGGTGACTTCTTGGTGATTGACTGGCTGTTTGACATGGGCTGACTAATGCTGCCTGCCGGCTGATTGACTGACTGAGTTGACTGCTGGCTGACTGAGATGGGCCAGGAGGGAGACCTACTGACCGCAGCTGTGCTTCCACATCTGACCGCATAGCCCTGACTGGGTTACTAAGTCTGACTGATTGACTGACTGGCTGGCTGGCTGACTGGCCAGCCGACTGTGACCCTGACCCCCGGTGTGCATGGATGAAACTCACTCATGTAGTCGAGTCCAAGGGTGAGAGATGCTTGACTGCCTGGCAGGCTCACAGATTGAGCGGAGGGGCAGAGACTGGCTGACCACTGCTGTGACTCGTGCTGAGTGGCCACACTCGCTGTGTGGCCCTGACTGTGTATCAGAGCCTGACTGTGAGGCCAGGACAGGCTGACAGACTTTCCTGGCTGACCACCTCCAGTAAACACAGTTCCTAGCATCCAAGAACCATTAGAGGCCTGTGGGGAGCTGGCCTGCCCTGGGACAGAGCAGCTTCTGTGAAGTGGCTAGAGCAGGAAAGGGAGGCAGGAACAGGCCCTCCCAGGGCTGGCCCAGAAGGAAAGTTCTTCACCTCACCCTTACAGGGGTGGGTCCCTGGCACATATTCTCTGAGCTGTATTTTTGACTTGAGTTTTATAGCTCCTTTATTGGAGCAGAGGGCGGGTGGAGGGGTGGGGGAAGGGGAGCTAAGGGAACCTATAAAAACAGTGAGCCAAAAACTCACTGACAGGACTCCCAATCATAGGGCTTACAGGGTGGGGGAGGGGTTGGCCCATTACCTACCAGTTATGGGGCTTGGATTGAAGCCAAATGCGGTCCTAGGAAACCCAGACCTGAGTGCAGGGCTGGGAAGACTCAGGAAGGAGCAATGCGTTCCTCAGGCAGCCCTCTGCTACCTCCAGCATTTTATAGCTGAGGAAAGAGGCCCAGCACCCTCACGCCCGCAGGCATTTCCCCAAACTCAGCCTTCCTGGGGCCACCTCTCCAGATTCCAGGAAAATGGTGAACTGTAGCCCTCCTCACTCTTCCAAAAGGTGCTGAACAGTAGGTTTCCAGGGGCAGAGTGGATGGGCTTGAGCTAGGCACCTCATCTCTCTGAGCATCATCTCTTAAAGAGGGGACTGTCTGTAGAATTCCGATTTTGTTCGCATACGCTTCTGCCACTTGCTGAATGTGTGGTTTGCTCACCTACAAGTGGGACTAATACCAATAATGACTCTTACCTCATGAGCTTGTCAGGAGAGTTTCAAAATACAATCCAGATAGACTTTAGCTCAATGCCTGGCACCTGGTATACGACAGAGAAATGTGAAATTTTGTGATTGTTAACACTTATGTCACGGGGGATATATTAGGATTCGTCAAGATTTTCATTGTGAATGTACCTGAGAAGCCACAGTTCAGGCCAAACATGGAGAGAGGGAGCTGTGCAGCCTGGCAGCAGCTCCTTCATTTAGCCCAGATAGGATCTCCCCAGACTGCCCCCAAATGTTACTTATCCCCCCATAGTGTCCAACAGACTCTTTGGGGACACCAGTTGCTCCCAACACTATAGCCACGGGGCGCTGGTCCCCAGTAACTGGGAGGAAAAAGCAGGAGGAAATTCTCTGGGGTCCTCTGGGAAAAGTGCTAAGGGCTCAGTTGTCACAAGTAGGCCCTGATGGCCGGGGCACCCTTCAGGAAGGAGCAGGATCTCAGGCCCACCAAGGCCAGAAGCAAAGGTCAGGATCTCCTCTGAGCTTGGAGCGAGTTGAGGGATGGAGTATCCCCAAGAGAAACTTAGTGTGAGTCCAGAAAAATTCCTCCTGCAGAAACACTGTGGCCCTCTCTCAAAGGCTGTCAAGGAGCTGAGCTGTTTGATATTTATGACCACCCGTAGCTGCAAATGACAACAAACCAAATAATGAAGTATCCCCAAGGTCATGGCCAAGGAGCAGCAAGGTCATCTCCTGACTCATCCTTCTCAAAAAGATGTTAGAATCTGGAGCCAGGTAGGCCACCCATGCGTATTTGAATCCCAGGCAAACCAATTACTAGATCTGTGTCTTGGGCCAGTGGCTTCTCCCCTCTGAGTCTCAGTTTTCCCATCTGTAAAAAGGGCAGGGGGAGGTGACTACAGCACCAATCACATAGGGTCACAGCAAGGATTTGGCAAAAGGCTTAAAAATTATGAAGCTGAAAGTGTGTCCCCTCTGCCCCACCAAGAGGTCCTCATTGAGAGCTAGGCAGAACTATGCCCTCCCCCCACCACACACACACAGGATCACTGTGAGAAGTTAATGAGCCCCTGTCACAGCCTCAGAGGGTGCTATTCCCATCCTGACTGATCAGCCATCCCTTCTGGCAGAGAGTAAGGGCTCCATAAATAAGAGTCACTTGCCTTACTCTTAGAAGGGAGAGCAAAGAAAGAAGCAAGTATTTAAATACCAAGAGTGTGTTGAGGGCTGAGTTCAGATGTGGTGAGAATGCAGAAGAGGGGCCTTCACTTAGCTGAGTGATGGGGACTTGTGAGGTTAAGCCAAGGGACAGAGGGAGCAGCGGGGATTCTTCTGGCAAAGGGCAATGCCTGTGCAAAGGCCTGGAGGCTAGAGCTCAGGAAGCAGGTATGGGCACACAGCCAGCTGCTGGGGCTGAAGCTGGAGTCCAGGGGATGAGGCTGGGAGGATGGGGGCCCTCATTCCAGGCCCCCAGGAGCCTAGGGGAGTGATGATTTTGGGTAGGCTCAGAGGCCCCAGGCAGGGTTTCTAACAGTGATGGCACAAATTACCAAAGAAAAAATGAATTACCTCTCTTTGTTTCTTCTTCTTGTTGTTGTTTTTGTTGTTAGAGATTATTAAAAACTCAGTGGCTTGAAAAACACAAATTTATTCTCTTATAGTTCTGGAGGACTGGAATTTAAGATCAAGGTATCAACATGTCCATGCTCCAGCTGAAGGCCTCCAGGAAGAAAGCGTTTCCTTGCCTGGACAGCTCAGGGCCCAGGCACCTTCCTTGTGTGCGGCCTCTTCCTTGTATCATTCCGACCTCTCGCTTCCATTCATGTTTCCATTTTACGTTTCTGCTGTCATTCTACTCCCTTGACTTTCTTGCTAGGAACCTTGTGATTACACTGGACCCACCAGGGTAATCTTCCCATCTGCAAAGTCCCTCCTGCCTCAGGGCTTTTGTTCCTGTTCTTCCCTCTGCCTCAAATGCTTTTCCTCCAGGCGGTGAGAGGCTCATTCCTCTTCACCCTTCAAGAGTCTGCTCAAGTGAATCCTCTGACCGTATTGTCATTTCTCGGATCCAGCTTGACTTTCCCCCATTCCAATACCATCTTCAACTAGTATATTAGAGATTCACCTATTTCCTTATTGTCTACCTCCCCTAACTCAAATGGGAACTGCACAAAGCCTAGGATTTTATTAACCACGTGCACTGCTGTTTCTTCAGCACTTAGAACATTGCCTAGTACTTAGCAAGAAATCAAAATAAACAACAGATGAACAAATGAGATGACAGTTCAGAGAAGTAGAGTGACTTGCCTAAGGCCACACAGCTAATAAGTGGCAAAGCTTTGAATCAAGAGGGTCTGCTTCCATACTTTAATTGCCTAGCTCAATAATACCTGTTAACCTTTTAACATCAACTTATCTGGGTACCAGGGCTCAGACCCTGCCCTCTGCTCTCCTGATTGGTGATAGGGTGCTGTGGGCTACTGTGTGACTCACCCTAAGAAATAACCAGAGGAATAAAAATAGTCTCTGTTGTCCCAGGGCACTTGATTTCACAACACACCGAGGGCACCGTGAGAGCAGGGAGTATGCCTGTTTCACTTGGCATAGTGTGATCAGTGCCAGACAAATGCTTGGCACATAGTTGATGCTCATGAAATCTTTGTTGACAAATGAACAAATGGCTGTCACTTGATTGCATAGAGACCTGCTCTGTATCTCTGTATCTCTGTATCTCATCCATCTCTCTCCCCACCCCTCTGGGTTTTGGGGACTACCCATTTTCTGCCCCGACCTCCTGGCCACACTCCCTGCTTCTTCTGTACATCCCTCTCACCTCTGCCTCTATGCTTTTGTGACGAGGCCCCACCAGCAGGACCGCAGGACCTCAGCAGGTTCCCCAAATTATCTGCTGTGAGGTGTCAGTGCTCGTGAAAGTGGCCCCAGAATGCAACGGATGGCCCCACATTATCTCCCTGCTTCTCTGCCTAAGCTCTTCCCTCAGGATTGGCCAGAGGTGTAGGCAAACCTGCTTTCTTTGATTCCCCCCAAACGCTTTTCTATACACCTAGCTCTACCTTCCCCAGCCAGGATTTTCAAGAAAAACAGACTTTTTACCCTTCTGTGTAATTTCCTTCATACCACATTACCAGAAAGAGAATTCTAGAAACCTCCCACATTGGAAGCAACAGGAAGGTATAAATCAGCATGAATCAAACCCTATGTGCAGCCCATAGGGGCGGCTGCAGCGGCAAAGAGAGCTTCCAACTGGGAGAAGCGATAGCCCTGGCCTTGCAGGGGTTGACCGGTGCCACGCAAGGGAAAGGGAGGAGACTTACAGAAGGGCTGTGGACTTAGCAAGGAGGCACAGATCCATGTCACTGCTGCCTCATTCCCTTCCACACACAAATAGTCTAGCCACTAAGGCACCGTGAGAACCAGCATTGGTTGACTCTACTGACCCCAGGGTGTAAAGCCTTTGCTTTACAAATATGCTCTTCCTGGCTCAGTGTAATAATACAGCTGCCACTGCTGTGTGACTTCCCCAGATCCAGCCTTACACGAGTCAGGGCTCTGTGCTCAACACTTTATCTCCAAAGCCAAAAATATTCATTATCTGACCTTTACAAAGGAATGTTGCCAACCCCTGTCCTATAATCTCTGCCTATTCCCCAAAGGAATACTTTAAAAAGCTACCTCAAATCATGACACAACCTGTTTAAAATCATTTGAATAAAATCCAAATTTCTTCCCACAACCCACAGGGCCAGAAGGATCCCACACCTGCCAGGCATTCCCACTTTCACCCCCAGCAACCAAATTCCATCATACTGGACATGTTTTTGTGTATCTAATGTGCTGGCTGCTTTCTAACCTCAGGACCTTTGCACATGCTGTTCTTGTATCTGGAATGCTTTTTCTCACTTTGGGGTCTCAGGTCAAATAACATCTTCTCCAAGAGACCATTCCTGTTGTTCTTCTCCATACCCAGCTTGTAATTGTTTTAAGTTTATCTTCAACCCCTCTTTTGCCCTAAACTGCAGCCCCATGAGGACAGAGAGTGTCTGTGTGTCGTTCATGCCATATCCACTGTCTGGCATGTAGTAGGTGACTGATGACTACTGGTTGAGTGACTGCAGCGTAAACATGTTGAGCTCCCCGCCTACGGCTTGCCCCTACTCTAAGCCACATTCCCCATGTTGTCACTTCCTTCCCACAAGTGCCCAAAGCAGTCTCCACAAAAGTCTGCAGAGGAGCCAGATAGCTCCAGAGTGCAGGGCCACTAGACCCACTAGGCCGCTGCCCTCTAGGAACTCTTCCGGGCCCATTTCTCTCCAGCTCAACCCCTTTCCTTCTTGCCTTGAAATGGTAGCTAGTGAAGAGAGGCCCCTGTGACGGCCACCTGGAAATGCCCTCTCCCCATGATGGACTCTTTGGGTCCTCTCAGGACCTACCAAATGTTCCCCAAAACTCCCTTGCCCCATGAGGCTTTGGAACACAGCTGGGTTTCCCTAGAGAAGGTGACACTGAGGAACTGGGGTTGGTAAAAACTGGGACCAGCCCCGAGGTTTAGTGGGTCTAGTGGTTACCCCCAAAAAGTCCTAACCCCAGAACCTAGAAAAGTGACTTTTACCTGGCAAAGAGACCTTAGCCAATGAATTAAGTTAAGGGCCTCAAAATGAGATCACCCTGGATGACTGGCGTGGGTCCTAAATCCAATGACAAGTGTCCTTTTAAGAAGTTGACAAGAGGACGCGGACACCGAGGAAGTCGTGTGGATGAAGATGGAGGCAGAGACTGGAGCGACATACCCCTGATGCTGGGACCAATAAAAGTTGAAAGAGGCAGGGAAGTATCCTCCCCTGGAGCCTCACAGTGTGGCCCAGCCAGCTCTGAACTTCCGACGTCTGGCTTCCAGAGCTGTGAAAGAATACCTTTCTGTAGTTGTAAGCCACCCAGTTTGTGGCTAATTTCTTCTGACAGCTACAGGAAACTAATACACCTGGGAAGGACAGGCTGACTTGCCTCGGCCCACAAGGGACAAGCTTCAGAGAATCAGTTTCTGCAGGAAGGGACTCCCGGGCCAAGTCACCTGGCACTTCCTAAATCCAGCGCCCAGGTCCCTCTGACCAGTGTTCCCGCTTCCACACACCACCCCTTTCCTCACCTTAGTATTTATCTTTGAACCACACTTACTTCTCCTACTCAAATGCATTTCCAGAGAGAACCTGATCTCACTGCGACAGAGACAACCAGTACCTCTGGCCTTTTCCACCCCCTTTTTCATGTATTCAACTAACGAAACATTTAGGCAGTACCAACTGTGTACTGGGCACTCCTGCATGCTCTGGAAAGGCAGGGACAAAGCAGAGGTAAATCCCTGGAGGGGCCGGAGATTTGTAGTGAGATAAATACACAACTGTTAAAAAGAAAGACATTCACTGGCATGGCCCCTAAAATTGTCCTGGGAGGACCAGCAAGAGCGAGGTCCTGGGAGAGAAGATAGAATCTGTCAGAACCAGGGGCCTGTGCCAGCCCATCCTCCTCCGGGCAACAGGAAGGGGTGTCGTGTGACTTGTGGGATCTGTGGGCAAACAAGCTGTGAGTCTGGCCACTTGCCCAGGGAGGACAGGAAACCTGTTTCGGAATCCCGTGGTTATAATCCACGCCAACCATTCGCGGACACTGAACACTTTGCCAAACCCAGTCAGCCTGTTTTCTTATGGCTGACCCGCCCGGCGACCATCAAAGAAGACACTTCTGTTCCCGTTTGACAGGTGAGGCTCAGCTCTGAGTGGCAGGTCTGATCTTAGCCCTCTTCTTCTACTGCCTTTAGCTCTATTTCTGAACGAGTAAGCTGTTTTCCACTTGCAAGGGATTTCTTCCCAGAGGTGTGACCTCAGGCACTCACTAATCTCCCTGGGCCTCAGTTTCCCTGACTGTAAAAAAGTGACTCATACTGGCTCAGTGGTTTCCAAAGAGTATTAAGCAAGGATCCCCCTGGTGACAGCACTCATTGTGAAAAATCATGGAAAGATCAGCTGTTGCAGATGAAGAGACCTGGACTTTGGGGCCTCTTAGTCCTCAAGGGTGCCACAGTCAAGCCCCCCACCCCACCCCTTTTCACCTGACTCAGTCTGAAGTCTCAGATGTGCATTCTGGAGTTCTTGACTCTTAACACATGATCTCCCCAGAAAATTCTTTCTCCCCAAATGTGTTCATTGAGACCCTGGGGGCAGAAGTGATTCAATTCAAATCAAGTTAAGCAAAAAGGAATATAAGGGCAGGGTCCCTATAAGTCCACTTTGGTTTTTCTCACAGTGGACACTCCCATGCCTAAAGCTTTCTCGAATGTCTTTCTACAGCCACAGGGAAATGGGGAGGCCTGACTTTAGTCTGTAAAGAGACTGTGTGACCTGGTCCCGGTTCCCATTCCAACCTCATTTTGAGCCTTTCTCTCCCTCCTCTGGGCCTTTGCATGTGCCACACACTCTGCCTGCTCTTCCCTGCACTCTCTTGTATCAGCTCGTTCTCTTCATTCAGGCTTCAGCTCTCTTCTGAGAGACCTTTCTGTCCAAATCAGCTTTCTGTAACAGCTCCCCAAGCCCTCACCTGGCTCTATTTCTGTATTGCCTGGACCATCTTATCCATGTGCTCACATGCCTGCTTTCACCCCACTAGAACTTCCATTGCATTTGGTACTTAGCTGTGCTGGCTACCGTCTCCCTGAACCCCGGCCCTGTGCTTGCCATGCACAAGTACTCCGGAAGTCCCTGAGGAATGATGAATAAATGGCTGACAGTAACTGTTCGTGCTTTATCAGGTCTTGACTCCTCTGCCTCATATTCATCATGTCCCTACACCTTCTTGCTTGTCAGCGGAAAACCACCTGCCAGTATGTCTGAACACAAGTTGATCTTTGTCACCTCCTTCAACCCTACCCCAAGTCCTGCCAATTCCACCGCTGATCTCAAAGCCAAACACTTCTCCCCATCTCTGCGATGCCCTCCAGGGCAACCTCCCAATTTTCTCCCCAGGGCACTTGCTGCAGTTTCCCAGGGGCTCTCCTGGAACCTGTCCCCTCCAACCTGATCCCTTTAATGCAGTTGTGAACATATCACCCCCTGCAGAAGTCATCAATAGCATCATCCATTGCCTTCCCAGGGGCACCGGCTCTGCACAGCCTGCCCCTGGTCCCCATTTTCTGCTTTCTTGCTCCTCTCTCTCTCTCTGTGTCTACTGGGCTCCTGCCCCTGCTTAGCAGAGCACTGCTCACACGCCGGGTCACACATTTTGGCTGTGGTCACCAGCTCAAGTCAGCCTCCTCTGTCTCATTTTACACTCATGGGGCAGAGACTTTGCCTGGCTTGGCACTCAGCCCAGCCCTATTCCTGGCATTTCACAGTGTTTGATAAATATTGGTAAATGAACCTATGAATAAATGAAGCTGACTACCTATATATGCCAGGCATTAAGCTAAAATGCCAATATGTTATCTCATTTTCATTTTCTCAGCAATCTTGTGAAGTAGGTATTATTGTATTTGATTGATTAAATACATGAATGAATTAATTAACTTTTAAATGAGGAGAGAGTCCAATCCAAAAGTGTGCAGAGGCCAGGAGGGAATGGAATTAGTGAGGCGTGCCTGGTTTAGGCACTAGAGATGATGGAGCCAAGCAAAATGAAGTACATGGCCTCTGCTATGGGTAGAATTGTATTCTCTGAAAATCCCTGTTAAAGCCTCAACCCCAGAATGCGATTTTATTAGGAGATGGAGGTCTTTGCACATGAGCAGGTTAAGAGGGGGGTCACTAAGGTTGGCCTTCATCCAGTATGACTGGTGTCCTTAAGAAGAGGGGAAATTTGGACACAAAGACAGATACGTATTGAGGGAAGGTGTTGTAAAGAGACACACGAAGAATGTGGCTATCTGCATACCCAGGAGAAAGACCTGGAACACATGCCTCCCTTACAGACCTCAGACAAAACCAAGCCTGTCAACACCTTGATCTTTTCCTTCAAGTCCCCAGAACTGAGACCATACATTGCTATTGTTCTGGCCACCCAGTCTGCGCACGTTGTTATGGCAGCCCCGAGCAAACTAATGCAGCATTCAAAGGTACTCACACTCAAAAACTTTCCTCAACCCTGGTTCACAAAATGAGACTAGTCCCCGTGCAACATCCTGCCCCCAGGAACACAGAGGGCAGCCCCCTGAGTTCCCAGGGTGCACTCTGTGCTGTCCACAGAGGGCTCAGCAATGCGGGAAGCTGAGGTCAAACGAATCAAATAGGGATTCAATTATGGTTTAGCGATTAGTCTGTGAGGTCACAGATTAAATGAGGGCAAAGACTGGAGCCAGGGCCTCTCTGTGATGCTGTGCCCCAGGCTCAAGCCTTCACACACAGCTGGACAAGTCTCGGCCTGTGTGTCAAGTAGAGGAGAAAATTTGAATGACAAAGAAGAGGTAGATTGGATCCTTTTAGACATGGCTGTCGACTAATACCCCCAGCACATGGTAATCAATATCTGGAAAGCACATTGGACCTGCTGTTTACAAGAATCTGTTAATTATTAAAATCTATTTTTTACCCTTCATTTACTTGAGAAATATCATGTTACACAGAAAGGTTAATTACAAACCTACTTCCAAGAAGTCTTTGTTGGAAGCTTCTGGTTCATTTTCTCCAAGATGAATCTTGAGCTCCATATTTGGGAAGGCAGACTCAGGCAGGCTTAGCAAAATTGTTTCCTCATCCTCGCAGCCCCCAGATGCAGCACAATTCTCAGACAGCCTGATGAAGCTGGGATTAACCAGAAACCACTTCAAACCATCCAAAACCATCTAGAATGTGGTTTTGTTGCCTTTTCCATTTAGACTGAAGACCACCATCTTTTCAACATGTTGTCCCAGTTGCAAAAGGAGGAGAGTCTCAAGCTCTGGGACCACAATGAGAGACAAAGAATATTCCAGTGGCTGTAACAATTAGGTCTGCTTGCTCCTGACTTGGGGGAAGGTACATAATCTCTAACTTGATAGGTAATGCATTCCACATGGCCTTTCTCAGCCTCAAGAAGGCCTGAGAGGACTCATTTTTCTCATGATAACTGAAATGGCCTGGTGCAGAGATGCCCCAACCACCCAGGCCATTCCCCTCCCACAACACTAGCTCTGCCAACAACCACCTTCACTTGCCATGGTCCCATTGCAGCCCTCCCAGAATTTAGTTCCCTCCAACCACACTTGGAAATGTCCATGTAGCAGGTGGGGCAGTGCTGGCTTTTGTCTGCCTGACCACTTTTTGTTTCATCTTGCCTCTTTTCTCCATGTGTCTCCATGAGATCTCACCAGGCTGCTGTTATCATGGTCCAGCTCCCGGGCATCAGGAACCAATCACAGGCCTGTTTCCTGCTGGGTCAGGAATTAGCACATGGCCCAAACTCCATGGGACTTGTAGCTAGTGAGTAAGGACAGCCCTATACTTGAAAATGTTATTTTTAAATTTCCATGCTACAGGAACTTACCAACTTCTAGGAACCAACTTTCTTGCCCAGCAGAGTGTTGCCAATGGATCACAAAATAAATAATAATGATCATAATAACAAGTAATTACTTAGTTTCTTTCTGTGCCCAGCATTGTTCTAAGTGCATTACATATGTTATTCACCGAAACCCCACAAGTGGCCTCTGAGATTGGCACTTCTATCATCATTCCCATTTTATAGAGGCAGGAAACTGAGGCATGAAAAGTTTAAGTAACTTGCGCAATATGACATGATGAGTAAGACTGAAACCTCTTCGCTCTTAAGCACTACCATAGATTGAGCTAGGGAACAGGGGCAACCTCTAAAACATGGGGAATTTGTTGCTCAAGTAATTCTAGAAGTGGAGGTAAAGGGTGGGTAGAATTGCTTCAAAGCCTTTACAGAGGTAAATGGACCCCCAAATCTGCTCCCTGGACCCAGCCCTCACTGCAGCATATCAGCACCTGTATCTCCCCTACCCACTCTAGACTAGGGATCACCCCAGAGGGTGATGCAGGGGCTTCAGGAGTGTGCATGATGAAGACTCAGGTCCCAAACCACTCCTCATCACCTCTAGCTCCAGCCAGGATACAAGAAGCATCTATCTAGCCCAAGGTAGAAAGACACCAAGACAATTACACTTGGGAATTCCCAAAACAGAGTCCCATCACAGTCCTCTACATTGAAAGAGTTGTACTCTTGGCTTGGTGTTTTAGCCTTTCATCCTCCCCTCTATCAGTGTATTAGAGACACCTGAAAAAGCCTTTAACAGACCAGATATAAAGCAAGGAACTTAATAAGAGACTAGTTCAGCAAAAGAAAGTTTTAAATCATTAATTTTCTCAGACATGACAGATTGTAACATATGCATGAAATAAGAGATTGTGACAAAAGGGAAATGTATAGAGAACAAAAAGAAAATGACTCAGGGAAATTAGAAACAAGGGGGACGAGATGAAGAACCAATGAAGAACCAGTGGGGGAATTGAGCAAGAAAGTTGGTTCCTAGAAGTTGGTGTATATTCCAGTAGCACAGAAGGGCTACTAGCTGAATGATTTAAAATAACAGAAATTTACTGTGTTGCAGTTCTGGAGGCAAAAAGTCTAAGTCAAGATGTTGGTAAGAGCTGGCTCTTTCCAAGGACTCTAAGGGGAGAATCTATTCTTGGACTCCCTTCGAGCTCCTGGTAGGTTGCTTGCACTTGTCAACATTCCTTAGCCTGTAGCTGCACCACCCTGACCTCTGTTTTCATTTTCACAGTGGTGTTCACCTGTGTTCAAATTTTCCCTTTTACAAGGAAACCAGTCACATCAAATTCTGGTCCTTTCTGTTGAACTCATTTTAACACAATTATCCACAATGACCCTATCTCCAAAGAAGGTCACATTCACAGATACTAAGGATTAGAACTTCAAGTCCTTTTAGGGGGAATACAATTCAGTGAATTGTGTGAGGATTTCTCCTTCCAGGAACAAAAGCATAAAATGATAGAACGCAAAGCAGAAATCACAAGATCCAAGGAGGTACAATATCTGAATAGCAAGTGCTCCAGAAAGAAAAAGCAGAGACAATAGAAAGAATGAAATATTTCATGGACATTTCCTAACACTGACTGAGTTACATTAGAGGTTTGAAAGGGCCAACTGGGCATTCAGCACAGTAGTGAAAATAGACTCACACCAAAGAGTATAGTCATGACTGTCAGTACAGAAAATTTCCTTCAGTGTGTGGAGAGGGAGAAAAAGTATAACGGATCAAACGTCACAGAACTTTAGGCTTCTCACCAGCATCACCAGCTCTGAGAGAAGAAAATTATTTTCAACCAAGGGATTGTGCCAAGCATATGTGGAGGAAGAATAAAGACGTTGTTGTCTCGAAAGGTCTCAAAAGATGTACCTTCGACATATACATCCATTCTCAAGAAGCTACTGGAGGATGAGCTCCATCAAAATGAAGGAGTAAAGCAAGGAAGAGGAATACCAAGATTAAAAAAAAAAAAAAAAACAACCAGGAGCTACAATACAAACGAGAAAGAAGGGCAGGCCAGAGTGATGGGCAAGGGAGGTCCCACTGTGAAAGCCTTACCCCAGCCTGGATGGGGTGATGTCAGGAGGCTCTGGGAAAGAGGTGTCCAAGAGCCCGAGACTGCCCTGAGATCACCAAGTCCTTAAGAAGAAATGAGACAACAGGCCACTTAAAATGTGCCAGTTTGTCTCCATTTGGCCCACCCCCACCCATTTCCTCCTCTGACCAGCAGCCTCCGGGAAGCTGTCTCTGTGGTTACAGTACTGGGCTGCCTCACCCTTGGCTTCCTGTTGGCTTTGTCTAATGGGAGGTCCTGGCAGGAGATGACAGGGAATGAAGAGAGCAAGGTCAAGTGTGTTTCATGCCCCCCCCCCCGCTTGAATGCCACCATTTTGGCAAGTGGCACGTTTTACCCCTCCCCATCCACAAATCCTGTAGGGCAGCCTCTCCTCAAAAGCTCTAAGTTCCTGGGCTGCGGTAACTCTATTTCCTCCCCTTGCTCCTCAGACCTGGCAGTGGTAATGACTTCCCACCATTGCCTAAGTCCCAGGGTGCCTCTCCATCCTTGCCCACATCTCTCTCAGCAACTCTTACGCTGAAACCTCTGAGCCTAACGCTATACCCAACCAGGGCCCTGCCTCATCCTGAGCATGATTGTGTTTGAATTGCTTACAAATGCATAGACAACTAAGCAAACAAAAATAATAACTCCAGGAAGAAAAATGTGTAGGAAAGGAAAACTGATTCAAGTACTACCATAAAACTTCATTGTGATGAATACTTAGATAGTCAAGTAATTTGAATATTGAATATTGACCTAACCAAATATGATACAATAAAAATAGAAAGTTGGGGGGCTTCCTTGGTGGCGCAAGGTGTTAAGACACAACCTATGAAACTATCCACAGCCACTGCAGTGTGAATTCGATCCCCGGCCGGGGAGCTACCCACATGGCACAGCAGACCTCTCCTGACTCACCCACTGCTCCCTTAGCAGTGTATTTCAAAAGATCTGTCTGTTCTGTTCCCCGTTCTGTCTCTAGTGAATCCTCTCACCCCTGCCTGTACCGCAGTTCTTGTATACATAAATAAATAAATCTTTAAAAAATAAAATAAAATAGAGAGTTGGGGAGTGGTGAGGGAGATGTCTACATTTATAGGGTAGGCATGGGCAGCAGGTAGAGTTAATATCTCATTTTCCAGAGTGAATGTTATCACTTATCTATGGGCACACTTCTTAAGAGGTATAGAAAGAAGTACTAAAGAAATAGAATTTCTCCTAAGTTTAAAGGATCTTGAAAAAAGGCTTTGGAGAAGGGGAAATGGAAGGGAAGCAGGCTAGAGGTTGGCGCTGCCATTCCTCTTAATGTATTAGTCAGCTAGGGCTTCAGGACAAAATATTATAGACTGGGTGGCTAGACAAAACAGCAAAAATTAATTTTTTTCTGTTTTGGAGTCTGGAAGCTTAAGACCAAGACCTGGAAGGGTTGGTTTCTGGTGAGGTCTCTCTCTTCAAATTGCAGACAGTTGCCTTCTGGTTGTGTTCTCACGTGAGCTTCTCCTCTGAACTCGGAGAAATAGAGATCTCTCACTAAGAAGAGGTCTCTGCCTCTTCTTATAAGGACACCAGTCCCCTTAAGGGACCCTACACTTTGTACCTCATTTCATCTTCATTATCTCTTTGAAGGCCCTATCTCTGAATAGAGTCATATTGGAGTCAGGGCTTCAACATGTCAATTTGGGGAACACAAATCAATCCATCTTCATTATCTCTTAGAAGGTCCTATCTCCAAATAAAGTCATATTGGGAGTGAGGGCTTCAACATATCAATTCATGGAACACAAATCAATCCATAGCCTTTATCATGCGTTGCCAATCTGGAGGATTCTTTGGAATATGGGCTTGTTGAGCCAAGCATCCTCACGATGTGTGAAAAGCACCTTGATATAAGTGGCCGTGCACAGCACATGAATGGAGGCAGCGAGCCATGATTCTTAGGTGTGTGAGAGAGGCCATGGGCTCTGTCAACCACTACGGGCCAGCAAAATGCTCTTGTAGGACCTTGAAATACACACCTTGTCAAGAACATGTTTAGTCCCTTGTCCACATCTCCCCAAACCAGGCAACTTGCAGCGGGGATGGGGGTTCTGGAGGAGGGGAGGGCAGAGAAGCAGCAGGCGTCTCAAACTTTTCAACCAGAGTGGACATCGAGGCAGAGGAGTATCTGATACAGCAGGAGATTAGCCCCAGGACCCCCAGAAAAACCAATCCCTACAGATGCTCAAGGCCCTGTGTGAAGTGCCTTAGCATTTGCACATGACTTCCTTACTTCCTACCAGGTACTCTACCCCCGGGGACCCTCTAGCCGCCATGTACTTGAAATCATCTCTAGATTACTTATAATACCCACTACAGCACAAATGCTGTGTAATTAGTTGTCATGCTGTTATTTAGGGAGTAAGGACTAGGGGTGATGGCTGTGCAGCAACCTGTGGACCTATTATCAACCTGCGCTCGGTGGAATCAGGGGATGTAGAACCCCAGATACTGAGGGCTGACTGTACAGAGGATGTGAAATTGCTTTAAGGTCTTATATTTTGGTCTTGAAATGCACATTGAAGCTATAATCACCGCACTCCCTGCTCCTGGTAATTATCTCACGTGCCAGGCGGCACCCCCGTCCTTCTCCCCTTCTCCCCTTGAGGAATGTCAGCCTTTACCAGGCATCAGCGACTGGGGCCCAGCAATTCTCATCACTGGCCTCTGACCCTGACACACCTACCCCTGGTGGAGGGGCGGTGGGGACTTTTGCAGGCACTGAAGCGGATGATCACGTCAAGAGGCCACCGACATCTCACCTGCTGTCAGGAAGAAAGGCTTCTGGCGTCCAGGGAGCTAAGGACGACTCACTTAAGCAGGAGTGTGACTATGACGAGAGCCGACTCAAGAGCACAGCTGACAGCCAGAGTACACCATTAAATTGCTCCTGGAAAGTGAGGGATGGAACCCCCTCGGGGCCGGGCAGCAGCATGCCTACCCGCCAGCTCCAGCCACCGCAGGGTCCTGCTGTTGGCATGCGGAGGCTCCAGTGTTTTCCTTTTCTGCGATCAGGATACCAGCACCTGCCCTCTTCTACAGCAGGGGCTGTTGTGTTGCTCTGAAGGGTTTATCTCTATGACTCATAGGCCCCCGAAGGGGAAATGAGCTTCCCTTTGAGAAGCTGCCCCGGTGCTGAACGAATGTGGCCTCCATGGGGGAGGGGCTGTGGAGAGTGCAGGAGCCCACGTTACCCAGGGCAAGTGGGGAGCTAACCAAATCAGCCAGGAACTCATCAGCTTGCTAACCCTTACGACCACCTCAACATTTACAGAGAAAGAGACGGGTTGAGGGTTGCTCAGCAATTTGCTCATGGTCACAGAGAAGCAGTTCGCACCTAGAAAGTCTCGACTACCAGAGTTTTCACTAGCACTTCCTCCAGAGTTACAAGAGCTGTGGAAAATACACCACATACACTGTTCAAAACTCCACGTTAAAGGAAGTTAAATTGG
The DNA here is from genome assembly GCF_014898055.3 of Talpa occidentalis. Lineage (NCBI taxonomy): Eukaryota > Metazoa > Chordata > Mammalia > Eulipotyphla > Talpidae > Talpa > Talpa occidentalis. Next base: position 54,022,035 of record NW_023600993.1, read on the forward strand.
TTTCTTTCTAGCAAGACTTCACAGAGCCTTTGAAATGGAAGCGATCACGGCAACGCCAAGGGGGCTTGTAATTAAACAGTATTTAACAGGCTTATGTGGCCACAGCTACTCATCTGGCCTCACTGGGGTTCTAAGGAACGTACTTTGGAGCAAGCTGCCCATTCGGTCTCTTGAAAACTGAACGCTAGGACTTGATTAGATGGCCTTGGTTTGAGTCCTAACTATTTCACTTACCAGCAGTTCATACCCAGGGTGACCTGGGACAAGTTCCTTAACCTTTCTATGCCTCTGTCCCTCATTTGTTAAAAAGGCAGGGATTTCTTCGTTCCACTACCATGTATCAAGTGCCAGCATGCCAGGAACAATTGTAGGCGCCGAGAACTGTTGGTGTCCCTAGATGGGAGTATATTCCAGAGACCGGTACACTTTTTCTAGAAGGGGCCAGATGGTAAAGCTTTCTGATTCAGAGCCCCATGGTCTCTGTCGGAAGTCGCTACCCTGCCCCTGTGGTGGGGAGTAGTCTTAGTCAACACCTGAGTGGGCATGGCTGTTTCCATGAGACTTTATAGACACTGAAATTTAAATCTCATACAATTTTCACATCACAAATATTCCTTTAAAACATAAAATCCAAAAAACAAAAAACAAACAAACAAACCAAAAAAAATCCATTCTTAGCTCCTGGGCGACACAAAAACAGGCAGTGGAATGGACTTGGGATGTGGGCTGCAGGCGGCCGAGTGGTTTGCAGAGTCAGCACGTAAGGCGCTGTCGGAGAGCTGGAACATAAAGCCGGTCCAGAATGACCATCTTTTCCATCTTCACCCAAGGCTGTCTGGGTTCCCAGCTTACAAAGTCTCACCTGCACCTAAGTTCTCACTTGGGATGGAGGCTGGTGTGGGCAGGCCTGCTTCTGCTCAGCAGCCCACCAGCAGTGGTTTCTCTTCTGCTGGCGCTCAGGCGAGCAGCCCCCCGGTCCTCTGTGACATGATTAACAGCGCCAGCAGCTGCTGATTGTTCCAAGATGAATGGGAGATGCTTGCAATTCTCCCTCTTATTACCCTATTTGTTTGCTGCCTTCGTCTGCATTATCAGGATGTCTCCGCGAGCAGGAGTTGCCTGGAACTTTACAGGATAATTTATTAGAGGGTCTTGGCTCTTGGGAATGCCTCAAATTCATACATTTTCCACTCTGGCAGATTGTTATAATTCCAGCCAATGAGAGAACTCTACTGTAGACGTGTCCAAACGGGTACAGATTCCTTTAAAATAGAAAAGGCAATGAATACAATTTATATATCTGCCTTGCTCCTATACGCAGAGCGCTCCTAATTCTGGGAGCGCTGTGATGGTTGAATAGGCTGAAAACACAATTCTCTTCTGGAATTCACTCTCCATGCATGTGTTTGTAGCTGATCTAGTTGTTTGTAGCTCAAACTTCTCTGCATTAGGAGCTTGTGGCAATTATGCATGAATGAAAAAATTCCATTCTCAAGCATGAAGAACTACATATGTGTGTATATATATATACAGGTCAGGTGTGCGTGCAGGTAACCCAGCAACTAATGTTTATTAAGTCTTCTGCTGTGTGATGAGGCCAGGCACTCTACAGATGTCTGATTCTCCCATGACCTCCAAACTTTTTTAATAATAGGGCAATAAACATCATTTAAAAAATCCAACTTTTAATGAAGAAAGGCCATATTCATTGTAATACTGTAGACACAGACGCACCGAGCAGCTGTCAGAATTACCACTGGACTTTAACACGTGGTCTTCAACTGACTTCTTCTATGGCTGGGCCAGGAAAATAAATAAATGATTTCTAACAATCACAAAACAAACTCTTCTCATTCATTCAGGGGGTTGACTACAGTGAAGAATCAGAATGAATGTTTAGAAAAACTTTTGCTCCCCATATTAAAATCACGGCAAAATACAAGCATCACAGGGACACTCAGGGCTCCTGGGAGCTGAGAACAGGGCAGGAGAGGGTTTGTTTCAGAGGTGAGGAAAAAGAACTGGAGGAAGCCAATAGGCTCAAAATCAGGCAAAGGTGGGAGTCTTGCTCCATTCTGACTCCAAAGGTAGATATCCTGTTCTTTCCAGGAATCACATCCGTTTGATGTTCTGTCCTGTTGAGAGTCCACGAGGTTGACGGACGCAGTGAGACAACCCAAGCAGGCCCATGTCTGGCCTACATGCCACAGCCGTGGTGACAGGCAGGCCTTTGGGTCTGGGTTGAAAGCTGCACTTAAAGCTACCATGCTCAACACTGATGGCACCTGGTCCAGTTTTGAATAGGAAGCTGAGCCTTAGGAAGATTTTAGTTCTTTCCTGACTCCTCCAAGCTCTCAGCTGGCCTTCCTTTTGGAATTTTTGTGACTCCACGGAGAGGCCCACAATGAAAGAGTTGTTTGAAAACTGTCTCGTAGGGCTCCTGATTGCTTTGATAGTGTCTTGTGCAGGCAGGACTGGCACGTGGCTTTTACCTCCAAGAACATGTGGTTATGAGGTTTGTAGAGCCATGTTGGGGATTCTGAGTCTGGACTCAGCTGAAAAGAGTATTGTGACTGGTTAGTGATGCCTGGCACAGGCTCCAGGTGAGAACAGTGGCAGTGGAAGGGGGTGAGGTGCTTCAGGGGGAAGAGGACACAGTTTCTTTGCCAAGGCCAAAGCCCTGAAGGAATGGGCCATATTCAGTCTATGCCCTCCCTTTCCCATACTCATTCACATTTGCCATTTTTGGCATACTGGGTGCATGATTTGAGACTACAGAAATGCCTAGTCACTAGAGACCTTAAAGTGAGCACCCATTCCCAGCCTCCTGGTTAAACAGAGAAAGCAGGTTTACCAGGTTGAACAGAACACTTGGATGTCAGCTTTCACTGCAGTCTGCCCAAATCTGAGCCCCTCCCATCTTCTCAGACATATCCTATGTATGATCCTTTCTAGAAAAATCAGTCTTCTCTGCAGTATTCAGTTATTCATTTCTATTGCAATTAATAGAATCCAGGCTGCTGGAGAGAATGTTATATCTTCCTGGCACACACCAAGGGTAGCCAGACTAGACCCTGGCTTCTTTTGATGATTAGCAAAAAAGACCTTGATCAAAAGTTCTTGATTGGAACACAAAGATGGCTCTGAACCTCTCCTTGATAGGATTTTAAAGTTTCAGTTCTTTAGCACAAACTAGACCAGAGCTCTGACATCCCTGTCTTCTCATCTCTGACTGGGCAGAGGCTGGCTGCTCACCATGTCACAGGACTAACAGCTGAGAACAAACCTGGACATATTCCAGCTAAATCAACCCCCCTACCTGTACCCTCCCCACCAATCAAAATGAGTTCAAGAGCCTCTATGAGGTCACACCCAAGCATAGTGTTTCTCAAGAGGGAGTCCAGACATGTGGTGTCAGTGCCAGGATTTAGTCGACAATTAGAAGCCTATTACAACCGGACAGAATGCACTTTTCTGAAGCCATCCTTGCAATTTCACTGTAGAAGCCAACCTCTTGATACATTTGGTAGGCAGTTTCCATCATTCCCCAAATGGTGATACCAGTGCCACCTCAGCTAGGACCCTCATAAAGGGGCCCCTTGGGTATCAAGTCAAGCTGAGGGACAGGAGGCACCGATCACCTATCTGCATCCACAATGGCCTATGGGAGACATCTGACTCCTGCTCTTCAAGCCTTCCAGATCCTTCCTAAGATCTTTGAGGAGTCAACATTGGAAAATAAGGACAAAGTAGCGTGGAGTTTGCGGCTTTCCAGGATGAATCCATTTTCAAATAAAGGTCTTCTTCCTTTTCTCTACCTCCAAGGCAAACCATGACAAGAGTAAATGGGGGTGGATCTTCAGGTCTTAAGTGATTCCCTTATTCTTCAAAGGTCAAAGTGATGGCTGTAACCTCAGCATGGGTGACAAGTTCTCTCTGCTTGTAAGGCTCTTAGCCTTGACATCACATTTTGTCTACAGTCAAGTGACAATTTACCTAGGGCAGAAGCAGCTATCTTTGAAGTTTTCCAGTCATACACTGTATTAACCACTTAGCCATCATTTCCATGTCCTTCTTTAAGTCACTACAACCTGTCTCAAAGTCTTTGCCCCAAATTCAGTCCTTTTGCTGAAAAGTATCTTCTGATGCAGCTTTGACACAAGCACGGAGACCTCCAAATCAACTTCAGCTTCCAGCAACTTTTTAAAAATCAAAAAGCCTTCAATTCACACAGGAGATACTCCACAAATCTGAGTACAAAAGGTAAATGACCATTTTCCTAAGAGCTAAAATCTACACAGACAGAAATAAGGATTTCAATGTAAATTTTACTATTTTATTTGTGAAAAAACTACAAGCAGAATTCATAAATAGACATTTCTATTTAAAGCAGGAAAATGATAAAGTGGCTTCTAATAACATAGTCGTGCACATGCCAGTAACAGGAATATATTAACATCTTTTATTTGCTAGACAAAGAGCAGTGTCCAATATAAATTTCCCCAAAACATTTAAGACCTGTGAATTTCTGACCAGTTCACAAAACCACCAACTGACACTTTAGCATGAAGGAAAAAAACAAACCTAACAGACTGTCAGCTCTAAAGACGTTACAGAGCAGAAACTTCCAAAAGCGTTATACAAGCTGTCTTTCTGGGCAAATGAAAAATATAGCTCGTATAATACATTAACAAAAATTCACAAGATTATGTTTTGACATACTTAACAAGCATTCTCTATTTGTCTCCAACAAACAAAGCTAAGGAAATAATGTAACCATCTTTACACAGTAAATTAAGGTTACAAGTCATACACAAGAACAGAACTGCTTGCGCATTAAAAACTGTTCAGCTCCATTGTCATACTCTAAATGTTGGCTCTTAAACCATTTTCGGTTACATACAAGCAAAGGTTATTATATATCCAGCAATTAATAAATTTTCAATAATTTAAGATATGGTAGCTTAAAAAAGTAGACTGAGAATGGTCTTGATAAGGCAGGTGAAACATTTTAGTGGAACTAAACTCACAGAAGCTTCTGCCAATGTTTTTAAATATCCAGATTGAAACTGAAAGATTTTGATTTAAATATTTTGTGGGTGTCAAGATGTCTTTACCTTTTTTTTTTTTTTTAAATGCATGACTCAAGCAGAGCAAGTCAGGTAAGCTCTGTGTGTGCGCGCGCGCACAAGCGTGAAAGATCATGTGGTATTAAAGCAAATGGAAACTTGCAAGCATTAACACTGTGCTTTTGTTTTGTTTTTATAACCTGCTTACTGTGCCACTGAATACCAAGTATTTCTGGTCCTTTTTTAATATCCACCTTCGTAATCTACACTAGTGTTTTGACGCGCTGCCTACTAATTGTAAGGCAAACTGCAAATGCAGGAAGTTATAGGAATTCCATTTCCAGAATACATGCCTGAGGGACATCATCAATTTCAGAAATGAAAAGTCTAATGTACCTACCACCTCACTACCTCACCAGAATACACAACGGCAGCTGAAGGGTTGGTCCGGTGACGTCTGTTAACTGAGTGAAAACCCACTATTAGCTGCGCTTTCCATCAGAATGGCAATTTCATCCCACCTGTTCTAAAACAATCCTCTCTTCCTTCACCCCTCCTCATGCTTTATTCTTTCAATTTTTCTCGGAGGCAAAACTGAAAAACCAAGACATTGGCAATGAATTAATTAGCAGCCTATGAGTAGCTGGTTAATCAGCTTTTTCCACTAGTCTAGGAGTCCAATCACTTTACATGAAACTAATTTTGAAAAGTACACAGTGTTTCTGAACAAAGTGCATACCAACACTTATTGGTTTAAAAAGCAGTGCAACCCACATGAGTTTGGTGGCATTTAATTTTTTTTAAAAAAGTTAATTAAAAACTTAGCAATTCCTTACATCTCTGGAAAATAAATATGGCTGACTAATTTACCCTCCCTGAGACCCTTAATAAAAGGAATATTAAAACTTTAGAAGGAATGTCTTTGCAATATCCCACTAATACTAAAATGTGGATTTAAAATTCATAGTCAAATCACTATGTATTATATATTCTGATGCTTATAGGAAGCATCGAATTTCCTTTGGTTCATTAATAAACACTTTAAAAACGTATTTAAAAAGGAAGTATAGCTTGCATCCCAGATACAAGAATTATTTTAAAAGAGGGGAACATTGTCCATGCATTTAAGACCACAGCAACAAATGGCACTGCTTTATAATCTATGCCTTTGAGAAGAGAACAGAATTTAAATTATAGTGACTACAGAATAGTTTTAATGTAAATGTGAAAGGAACCTTTCCTGTTGGCTACTCAAATCAAGCTGTTAATTTGTTTTTTTTTTTTTACTCGTTGCCTCCACAGACAGAAGTTGCTTGTTTTTAAGCAAACCAGGTTTCTCACAAAATGTGGTACTTCATTATAAATCGGCTGCCTTCCCGTGCGTCCCTAAGGTATAATCAAATAGAGGAAGGTAGTATCACTTCCCATGCTTGAAATGACACTGAGTCTATGAACTCTGCGGATAAGAATATAAGAGACCCCCAAATCCAAACAAAGCAAATCAAAAACATTTCAAAATGAGGAGAGGTGGAATCATATTAGTGGTCTTTGTTATTCTGATTTTATTTGTGTTTTCTTTTTTTGGTGTTGCTTTTGCAAGACAACAATTTGTTCACTAACAAATGATGGAAAGAAACTTGAAGAGAGTTTGCTCAAGCTATCCCAGAAAGATAAAGATGACTCCCTCGCAGGAAGTACGAGCTTTCCCTGAAACGCTGGCTGTAGGCCCTCAAGTCATTCACCACTTGAGTTCCTTGCCAGGGCAGGGAACTGAGAAATGTCTCCAAACACTGACAAGCTCCATGTTGGGATTGGACTGGTGGTTGATAACCTTTGTTCAGTGAAACAAACAAGTGGATTTTAAGAAAGAAAATGAATTCTCACAGCTGAATTGATAAGGTAAAGGTTTGTGAAACAAGGAGACAAATGTGATGAGGCAAACCAACTTCAATTACAAAAACCACCACTGTAATGTCACATGCAAAGTGGAAACAGGGATTTGCTTCTTGAATGGGCCAAAAATACAGTTTAGACGGCTTAATCCTAAAACTAAGAGACAATTTATAGATTTATCTCAGACATGAGTAGAGGTCTGGAAAATGGATGGCATTCAAGTCATAGAATACCATACTTTCATGAGTGCTTATGTAAGAACAGCAATGTTACATGTAACCGTAATTTACATGAATACTTGGCATTCTGGAGCTAGTTACTTTTGAATGATCAAAGCCCTCCCAACTAAACACTTGTGATTTGTCAGTTATTCCATTGCAAATGCAGGCTATCTGGAGCAGTCTTTACATTTGAGATCACATTGTTTAAAAAATATATATTTTTATATCGTCCAGTACTCTTTAGACAGATGAGAGAGTCAAGTTCCCACGTGGGTTGGAACATACTTCATGTAAGACTGATTTTAATTTGTTTTCAGCACTTTCATAGAAGGGACTGTCCCAGATCTGAAACTGTTCAATGTTGTATTCACTTCACAGTGTATCAAGCACCAGCGTTGCCATGAATTGGTTTCAAATAACCCTTTATATATAATTTTATATTTTTATATATATATATAGTTATATCAAAACTGATAGTACATAGTATAACTGGAAGAAAGAACTAAACTTAAAAGGATATGCTGAAAGGATGGTTTGTGAACACAATAAATAAAAGTCCCCCCTCCCAACTTCCCCCCTCGACAAAACAAAAACAAAAACCAGTTGTAATGTACATGGAAAATTGTGCACAGCAGATTTTTTTTTTTTATAAAAAGTAGATTCAGGAGCACATCCAATTATAAATGATTGTTAGGAAAATCATATAAAACAATGGAATACATAAAAGTGTCAAGAGTAATCGTCAGGGTGCGAAATTCCTTGGTGGCCAGATGCCCATGGCAAGCAGAAATTATCCTGGCAGCATCACTAAGAGATCGATGTCCACAGAAGAATCCCCAGGGGTGCAAGCAGCATGGGCAGGTGGAGGATTTGAATTTCATACCCTGATTCATAGTTTTCACAATTCCATGTGCAATTTCAGAAAGATTCATCATTGACTGCTGACATGTCGCCCTTTGGCGTGGAGGAGCGGGAGGAGCCCTTGTCTGTGCTCTCCGAGCCGGAGCTGCTCTGGTTCTGCTGCTCTGACCCTGCACTGGAGGTCACTGTGGAGGAAGAGGTCGAGGAGGAGCGAGTCTTTTCCTTAAAGTCTGTGATAATGACGGTGACGTTGCCCACAGTCACTGCCAACTGCTGTGCAGTGCTTCTGTCCACATTTTTCAGCCGGGGTCTGAAAGCAACACCAACAGGGAAACCACCAATTAAATCATCTTCAGATTAAAGTAACTTCTGGCAGAAAGTCACCAACACACATACACACAAAAACTTCATGACACTGTGGCAGTAATCTAAACTGCCCAAAATTACTACAAAAACTGCTGATTAGCCTCAGCAATGACAGAAGCTACCAACCGTGAGCAAAGGTTTGAACCACCACGGAATTACTAGCAGTGGTCTCGCTCCTGTTTGGTAAGTGATATAAAAGAAGCGTGTTCGTGCGTGTGTGCACATGTGTGTGGCATACAGCACACATATATTAAAAGTCAGCAGACTCACATCTAGCTCTTCATCCTTGTCAAACTACAAACCCACAGGCACAAAACACTGGGTTCCTGCTTATGACTTAGGAAGTCAGAGCTGCAGCAGAAACTACTATTCTACTCTAGTTTCAAATACCTTGAGGTGTGATTCGTTTCACTGGTCTTTGTCGTAGCATTTGCAGACTGTATACTGTTTGCTTCACTAGGAGGATCTTTCAGAATATCAGACTTTGGTCTAAAGGGGAGAATACAAAAAGGCACTTAGAAGACAGCTTTGATTCACGTGCAAAAGATTACATACTATACTCAGTTACCCAGGAACTTACTTTGTTTTCTTGTTGGTGTTTTTCTTGGTAACACTAGGACTGATTTCCTTATCTTTCTCAGGTTTCTCTTTGTCTTGTTTTTCAACTTTCTCCTTCTTCTCCTTTTTAGGGGGTGGTGGGGTGGCATACTGTTGTGCCACTTGTTGTGCCACCAGCTGAGAATTGATCCGAGGCTTTCTAGAACATTCAAGAAAAGATAAATCATTATTTGTTTTATGAAAATTTCTTTAAGTTTTTTATTTTGGTCACATAATTTAAGATATTTTATTACTGAGATCTGGCAACTCCATAGGAAATTAGACTGCACTACTTCTCCATTATTATGTCTATGTAGTATGGACAGGTCCACAGAACTTCTCTTTCTAATCCCCTTTCTGTATATTCACTTTTATGACGTATATACTACAAGTGCTCACACAAAGATACACATCCCTGTGCCGTGAAGGTTTTCAGTGACTAAAACACGACGTAAACATTACTTCTGAGCTGTCAAGATTGTACTGACAGACAGCTTTCAAACAGTCCTGCCTGCCACAGAGGGTTACTCATTTTATTAAATGGTCACTGGTAATCCCTCAAAAGAAAGAGTGGAAACTAGAATTGTGACATCCACTCATCAATTCAGTAATTATGACTTGGTCTGCCCTCCTCCAACATCGTGGCTGGCACGGACAAGACATATAGCGCAGTAAAAGGTAACTGTGGTTCATACAGCTCCCAAGGGTAAAGAATGAAAGTCACTATAAAAAAAAAAAAAACTTAGATAAATGACAAATAAATAAATAAATCTTAGATAAATGATACATTCATTGTGCCATCAACCATTATGCCCATACCAATCTCCAACTGACACTGATTCTTAGAACTATTGTTCACAAATTCTAAGTGGTGCCAAACACTTTTCACAATGCATGACCATTCAGATTTAAATGGGAAAATAAGAAAGCTTATGCATTATTTTTATCAAACATTAATTTTCAAAGACATTCCCATCTACATAAAAAATTTATAATATAGTAAACTCTCCAAGTACAAGGTGGCAGACAAATACCCCAATGGATCATTATTGAGTTGCAACAACTGGCTGGCACAATGTAATGGTCACTTTCAGACCTTACAGTCCCCTCTCCAATCCCAGGAAGGGGGACAGGGTCTGATCTGGCTCATCAATGGCAGAGTCAGTAACGGAAGATTAGAAAAAATGCAAAACCGAAGTTAGGAAAAAAAAAAAAAGTCCATTTTAGATATTTCTGCTACTTTGAAAAAGAAAACAAACAAAAAAGAAGAGTTGCTAGATAGATGACATGCTAACCCCCAAATTAAGCAGGGTAACTGAACACCACATTTTGGAGCAGGATGTGGCTGAGAAGGGATGCAAGACAGGGGATGCAAGACAGAAGAGGACATATGCTTGCTTCCTATCCAGGTGGGCCTGAGCATGAAAAGCGCTGGTTGCTCACAGTGTGTCAACACTGGTTGAGAGGCAGCGTGGCTTTGCCAGGAAGCATACTGACAAAGGTGCAGTCTCTGATTCACTTTCCTAAGGGCCTCCAGGAACAGTCTTCATCACAAGAGGTAGCACACCATGAAACCCAGTCGCCTCACTGTCTCTAACACTGAGGTGAAGTAACACTAGAAAAGGGACGGACAGACTTATCTGAGCCCCATCCAAATAAAGCTGGGACCTCTAATGGGTAACTTTCTCTTTTCACAGGTTTTACAAAGGCGACAGTCGCTATTCTAACACATTCTACTGATTCAAAGAGGAAGTATGACTGTACTTATACTCACCAAGAGGATAACATCTACCATAAAACACTGCACACTCACTCACTAGTGGAGATACAAACATAGTGCATGCCTACAGAGATTACCACAGTTTAAACAAACTGCCACAAGCCAACCAATACTCAGGTGTCAAAATAAAGTACATCAGTTAATGTGAAGGTATCACTAAAACTTTATTAAAAACTACACCTTGAGGGAGAATTTCAACTAAGCGAATGAGCAATGTGACTCAACAACAAAAAACACCTGGACACCATCTTAGACACCATCACCATCAAAGCACCCTTACCAGACAGTCAAAGGTGAACCAGCTGCCTGGCCACAGAGAATGCCCAACCCGATCACCAAGATACCCAGCCAACCTTAGTTCAATCTCCTCATCTCACTCTCTCCAGGACACCCTAAATAAAAAGTCTATGATGTCTCTTACCACGATGCACTGTAATTGCCAATCAACTGTATACTCCTCAATAGCAAGACCATCTCTTAATCATCTCTTACCACAGTATTCAGCACAGTATCTGGTACTCAATAAAATTATCTAGTGGATGAGTAAAGAATAAATGAACATGTCTAAAGAAGTCAAAGCAGGATGAGGATTGAGAAGAGGGTCCAAGTTTTTAGTGTTTGATCAGTATGACTTTTAGGGAGCAGGTCACACGGGATTAGAGCAGTAAAGAAGACTAAAGTCATCGGAAGACCAACATACAGGGGTGGGAAATAGAAAGCAGTTTGAGAATTGTGGTGCTGAGGTAAGGGGTGGGGTAGCCCAAAGGGGTCACAGGGTTTGAGATTTCTATAGGAAAGGGAGATGGGTACACTGAAAAAGGTAGAAAGCCCTAAAGCAGAGGTTGTGTGTTCACTCTTGGGGCAAAAGAGATAAGGAATGTGAATGCTTTCCTCCGAAATAGGAAAAGGATATTAGGTAAAGGGGGGGTGGGTAGAATTCAGAAATGAGAAATCAGAGGAGAAACTGTAGACATAAGAAAGGGTGCCTGGTTGGTGAGTAGCATGCACTGGCATTAGGAAAGAGAACTAGTGAGGAGCAGAGCAGAAAGAAGTTACTTGGATCTCACAAACTGCCATTAATGGTATGAGTGTGGCCTGCCTCAAAGAAAGTTCTCAACTAGCCAGACATACTTATGTAGAATGGATTCTTCCTTCACCAGGCTGCTTGTCAGTGGCATACTGGGAACAATAGGTAAGGCACTTGTGTGCTTTGCCACTGGGAATTATTCTTTAACACTTCAGGAAACATTCTCAGGATTCTTCAGCACATGCACCACAATCCATTACTACAGGCCAAAATCCACATGCATAAAAGGTACAATTCTACTGTTATTTGGTGTGAATGCTCTCATTGCTTCTAAGAAATGCATGATTCACAAGAATGGTGAAATATATGTTCCTCTCTGATGGTTAAACCAAAATTTCAAATGGAATGGACCCACAGCTGTTTGAGAACTGATTATTGCCAAGAAAATATGGGGCATCTGCTAAAACCACCTGTTTTGGTTCAAATGTACTACTATATTCTAAATGTCAACTCTATGTCTGAAATTTACGAACTAACCCTTCAGTCATCACCTGTCCCTCACAGAGAACACTGAGTAACTGATGAGTTATTTTTATTGGTTTAGTTATAGCTGACTTTTCAAACTAGTTCTCCCCACCAAGTCCTACAGTTCTTCTAGGGTTTGGGAATGATGATGAGGCTGGGAAAAACAACGAACTAATTCCAAACATACATGGTATGTCTGAACAAAGTACATACCACAATGCAATGCAAAAATTAAGTAACATGATAGCAATAAACACATCTCAATAATCATCTAAATAGTAATAATTTTATTCAGTAAGAGTTATACAGCAGCTGAGTGGATTTCAAAACAAAGTCCAACCTTCTGATGTTTCCAGGAAACCCATTTTACCAACAAAGACAAGCAGACTTAAAAAACAAAAAGAAAATCCTATAAGCTAATGGCAATTTGAAAAGTCAGCAACAGCTATAGTTATTATATTTGATAAAATAGACTTCTTAATAACAGAGAAACAGATGGACATAACATTGTAATTAAGGGCCTAGCACAAGAAGCAACACCCCCCCCACCCCCAAATGATAGAGCACCAAGATACATAAGACAAGTATTAGTAGAACTAAGGACCTGGTAACACTACAATAATACTGGATCTTAATACTCCACTTTACAACTCTGAGGAACCTTACTACACTGTTGGTAGAACATAAACTGATGTAGTCATGCTGGAAAGCAATCTGGATTTACCTTTAATACTAAAATGGAAATACTCTATGACCTGGCAACCCCACTGTTGGATATTTATCCAAAGAACCTGAAACCATCAATTCCCATAATTATATGCTCTACAATGCTTACTGCAGCAATTTATTCACAATAGCTAGGACATGGAAACAACCCACTGATAGAGGACTAGATCAAGAAGACATAGTATATCCACACTATGGGATACTATTCCTACATTAAGAAATAGAAAATGTTGCCATCTACAGAAAAATGGATGGAGTTCAAGGGAATTAAGTGTAATAAAGAAATTAGAATGACAAAGGCAAATATTGGACTTTATACAGTAGATGATTTGACAAAGCAAATTACACTAACTAGCAGATACTAATAAAAAGAAAGTGAAGTTTCTGAAGTTAAGAGGGAGGGAGGAAGGCGAAAGATCAGAGGGAATGGTGGTAGGAAAATGAACAGCAAAAAGCAACGCAATCCTTTTGGAAGGGGAAGGTAAACGAAAGAGGCCTCCCAAGTAAAGGTGCTGCCCTGACAGAACTAGGTTCTGGTCATTCCTGTCATGTGCCCCCTCTTTCTTTCAAGATTTATTTACTTATGCATATAAGAGCTGGGGTACAGACCAGAGGTGGGGGGTGAGAGGATTCACCAGAGACAGAGCAGGGAACAGAACAGGCAGACTGACTGAAATACACTGCTGAGGGGAGCAGCGGGCGAGACAGGAGAGGTCTGCTGTGCCATGTGGGTTGCTCCCTGGCTGGCAGGGGATCGAACTCATGGTGGAGAGGCTGTGGATTGCTTCACAGTGCTGTGCTTAACCCCGTGTACCACTAGGGAGGCCCCCCTCTCTTTATTTTGAGGTTAGTAGGCTCCTGACTGCATGTGAAAGAATGGGAATGTCCAATCTCCACTCTGATGGTGAGGGAAGCTATGCAGAGTTTTTCAGACTAGAAAATACAAATTGTGTCTGAAAGTAGGAGAGGCAGAACCATTCATAGCCATCACAGGACAGGCACATCATGAAGAAAGATCAAGCACGACAACATCCTCTAAGAGGAAATGTCTCTATTTTATAAACTGACAAGTCTGAAGTACACACAGATTAAGAAAGTCATTTAAGATTTACAGTTAAATGGCTTAACAGAGTTGTTTTTTTTTTTTAAACTCAGTTCCATCTGAACTCTCTGCGGACTCCTCTTGAGAAGGTAAACCTCAAATATGTCTTCTCACCTCTGAAGAGCCAAACGTGTGTGTGTGTGTGTGTGTGTGTGTGTGTGTGTGTGTGTGTGATGTGACTCAGGTGAAAACTCAGGCTAGAGTTCGGTTAGACACTGCCAAGAACCCCAATGGCACACTAGCCTCACCATCCTCATCTCTTGTAAGAGGAAGACAACCTGGGACCTGGTCATCCTTAAGGAAAGAGAAAAGTTTTCCACTGCCTCTGAAACATTCCCTGTAAAGAATAAACTGTTACGCGGGTGTGTAACACTGATCGGTGAGAAATCATTTTACACTGCTTAGTGAAGTCTTCTAAGTGTAAATAGCTCGTTCAATGGGCAGAACTTTCAACATGTAGAAAAACAATTCGTTGGTACAGAGCTGAGTCTGGATTATCCAAAATTACTTAAACTTTCCAACTAACAAACCTTAAGCAAGAAATTAACAGTCTTCACAATACAATGAAAAGCATTTACATCAAAGCACATGGTTTACTGCTAAGCCTCAAGGTCAAACAATCTATGCAAATACCATCATCAAAATAGAAGTATTTGATGACAAATCTATACAGTAAACAGGGGTCCTGGTTTCTGTCATGAGTAAGTTTGGCACCAAACAAGTTTTTGTATCTTCTTCAATACTATAGTTTTTTATGGGGGAAAAAAAGTGTTCTTAAAATTATTTTATAGGATTATTGTTACTATTTCAATAGTTTACAAATGAAAAGCTGTTGTGAAATTTCAATAGACACCACCAGGCGAACATGTCTATTTGCATTTAAACGTTTAATATTTCAGAAAATAGTCCAGTCAATAAAAAGTGAAACAAATCTATCTAGGGATAGCCTCAATTTTAAAAGGGAAAATTCCAGAGCTGGAGCATAACATGAGCACATGACAAAACATGTTTTTGCATGGTTCTGATAAAGGTACTCATACCACTTCGGGGAATACAGGCAAACCATACCTAAAGGAGAAATGCTGCTAACAGAACAAAGAAATTAGGATTCCAGCTCCAACATCCATGACCATAAAACCTTAGAAGGTGATGTCTTTTTTTTTTTTAACACCTAGAAATGTGAAGAACAGATGTGAAGTAAATGGGTGGGGCTCTTTCCCTCCACCTGTACTTATTAATTTATTGATTTTTTTACAACAATTTTAAAAGGTAAGTTAGTCACTAATACTCCCAGTTACATTAGAGTTACTGTGGAATTCACTAGAGAATTCACTAGATCCAAGAGACTGAGGATCTCTACATTATTAGCCTCGTATCCTTTCAGTTCCCCATGCTAGGATGACAGGTAGGCGTTGTATTAAAACATGTCTGTACCTTTTCATATTTGTTGCAGTGTCAGTAAGATTTATTAACAATACTTGTGTATATAATATTATTAATACTACAGAATTAATAAGAATCACCAATGTGCTCATCCAGGCCAACAAAGAACAGTAAACGAGGAAATATGGCAGATAATTTGGTTTAGAAGTAAATTCAGGGCCTCCCCGGTGGCGCAGCGGTTGAGCGCTGGGTTGCGAAGCTGCGCGCGGCCTCTGCGGCGCCGGTTCGATCCCCGGCTGCTCCCCGGCCACCAGAGGAGGGTCCCACATGGCGCGCAGACCTCTCCTGCCGCCCGCTGCTCCCCTCAGCAGTGTACTTCGGTCCTTCTGCCTGCTCTGCTCCCCGCTCTGGCTCTGGTGAATTCTCTCGCCCTCCCGCGCTTCTGACTGTACCCAGTGCATGTATAAACAAAACAAACAAACAAACCAGCAAACAAATAAATAAAGCATGCCTCTATAAAAAAAAAAAAAAAAAAAAAAAAAAAAAGAAGTAAATTCAAAGAACCAATTCTTTCTTTTTTTTTTTTTAAGATTTATTTATTTATTAGTACAAGCACTGGGTACAGTCAGAAGCGCAGGAGGGTGAGAGAATTCCCCAGAGCCAGAGCAGGGAGCAGAAGGACCGAAGTACACTGCTGAGGGGAGCAGCGGGTGGCAGGAGAGGTCTGTGTGCCATGTGGGACCCTGGCTGGCGGCTGGGGATCCAACCGGCGCTGCAGAAGCTGCGGGCAGCTTCGCAACCCAGCGCTCAACCGCTGTGCCACCAGGGGAGGCCCAAAGAACCAATTCTTTTAACAGACCACTAAACAAGTATTCAGTATTTGTTCTGTTATGGGAAGAGTGAAACCATACCGCGGCCCCAACCTACATCTTCCCTGATGCCGGGACTTAAGGCTTTGCCGTACAACAGCACTATTCCGCCCAGTGACTAGAGCGAGCGCCCTTTCAGTTTGCTGGCTCAGGGCCATGTCAACATTACTCAGACTACTTGCAGCTTCCCTCAAGGCTGCTCTCATCATAAGGTCAGGCATGCTACAATTAGGGTAATAATAATAACCCTCATTGAAATGAACCATCATCACAACATATATGATATGAAAAAACAACTTACCTCACTTTGCTAGGCTCATACAATGCATGACATTTTTAATTTCCTAAGGCTCTCCAAACAGTATCTTTTTCTTGCTGTCCTTTCCATTCTTGTGTAAACGCCTGTCTTCTAAAATTTCTCAAATCTTTTGGTTTATCTTCCAGAACTAGCACTTGGTAACTCTGAAGGAGTAGTTAGTTCACATTCTAGGTTACTCTTTCCTGCCAGTATACATCTCTGACATAGGAATTACTGTTTTGTCTCATATAACTAAAATTTCCCCTTAAATCTGACTCCAACTTTCAAATTAAAGGAAAAAAAAAGTCATTCCTGTTCTCCTATGTCTTTCCTCTGTCATCTTCACAGGTGAGAGTGTGGACTTTAGAGTTAAGACAGCCTTTGGATTTTATCCAGGCCCTAAACTCAGGGTAAATTGCTTCAAATGGGATTGGGTTCTAGCTCCAACATATTTAATGGGACTGAAGCCAAGATTAAATAAGGTGAAAGCTCACTTAGTTCTTGTCATAGTATATGTACACAGGACATGCACACAGTTAAAAAAAATTTCCCTTAAAAATAATGTATACATTTCAAAGCACTACTTTTCCAGCTGCAGACAGACATTATTATCCTTCCTTAGGTACTGGAAGGCAAACGGAAAGGTTTACAAGAGAAAAAAGCTGGAAAGCCTGCCCTAGGAAATTATTCTTAGAGACATAAATCCTTTGCAGATATTAGTTTCCAAAGTTAATTATGCTGTCTAGCAGCAATAGCAGCACTAAGGACCCTTATCAACATGATTGCCAACTTTTCTGCATCTTTTAGAGAATTCTTTTAAAAGAAGATGTTGGGGTGGAGGAGGTGCACTAGACTTCAACTGTACAATATACAGAGTATTACAAAACCTCTTACCAGATACAGTAGGGTCAGATCTGACTCCCACAGAACATACATGAACATTCATAACTTAAACTAAAGAATCTGACATGTTCAAAAAACTACCATTTTGAATATTTAAATGTCTCTTATGCCCAGAAAATGTGTTTAATACTTGAATACCAGCAAGCATCGGTGCTTTAGTTTTTCTGAAAGCCAAGAACACATATTTACTAAGTAAAAGGAGCTACAAGTGGTTTAGATTCTTGAAAACAAAACATTTTCCTTTAATAAACCATCCTTGCATCAATGGACAGATTTCTAGATCACTGGTTCTCAAAGTAATGTCCAGAGACGCCTGGGAGTCTTCAAGACCTTTTCAGAAGGGTATGCCAGGTCAAGTCTATTTCATAATAATCTAAGATATCCTTTGCCTCTCATTTCCTATAGACTACACAAAATGCAACATTATTGCTGTGACAGCATCTGAATGCGTGCTTGTACATTCTTGTGTTTTAAACATTTCTCAGGGTTAAGTTCTTTCAGGGAAAGTATCCAGTGATACAATCAACATGAACCAAAGGTCCTCGGGCTCTACTTGTTTTTAAGAATGTAAGGGATGATCCTCTGGCCAAAGAGCGTGAGGACTGTGACAGGACAACACCAAATAATTTATTGTTAAGTTTGCTTTATCACAGGCAAAGAAAGATTTTGAGAAGACAACTTCTAAGACAATTCAAGCTTAAATTCTCAGCAAAACTTCAAAAAAGAGACATGAAGAGTAGCATCACTTCCAGTCACAGATTAACATTTTGAAAATAAAAAAATATTTAAATTCATTAAACACCAAAATAACTTTCAAGAAGTGGGCTTAAAACATTTCAACCATTAACTATATAAACCTGGCTTCCTTCCATTTTCTCCCTTGTGGTGCCTATAACAGAATTTTATTGTGGTTATTAAAATATGGAAAACCTAAATAAGGGATCAGGAAAAAGACTAATTATAATAAAGTAAAAATCAAAATCAACAAGCAACTATAAACCAGAGACACACTACAGCAGCGGGGGTGAAAGGGGAGAGGGGAGGAGGGATTGTTAAAACAAGGGGGATGGGAATTGTATGGGGAATATAACTGAGACGAAAATGCATACATTGTGCAAAAATGAAAAATGATGTAAAAAATATATAAAACAAAAACAAAAAAATTTCCAAAAAAATTTTTTTAAGTAATTGTCCTATAATAAACATGCCTTTTAGATCCCCTACAACATTTCTCCAAAGGCAAGGCCACCAATAAAGAATGTACTACTTGATATTATGTAAAGAAAAAATGTTTCCTAACCTGTTTTCAACTTTTTGAAGATGGGGAATTGATTTACTTGGGTGCCTTTAATCCTTTTTTTAAATTTATTCATGCATACAAGAACCGGGGTACAGGCCAGATGTGTGGGAGGGTGAGAGGATTCACCAGAGACAGAGCAGGGAACAGAACAGGCAGACTGAGGAAATACACTGCCGTGGGGAGCAGGGGGCGAGACAGGAGAGGTCTGCCGTGCTAAGTGGGTATCTTCCTGGCTGGCTGGGAATTGAACCGGAGCTGCAGAGCGGGACAGCTTCACAGCGCTGAGCTCAACCGCCTGCGTCACCAGGGAGGTCCTAATCCCTATTTTTTGAAATAAATTTTACTCTACAGGAAAATAACTGAGAGTTCAGCCTAAAAAGGAAACTGAGGCTGAAAAGGAAAAGTCCTTTGCTGGGGATTCGGGTTGGGTAATGTCTCGGGGTCACTGTCACACTTGCAGATCACATTAAGTGTGGGTACTGCCAACAGCAGAACCAGTGAAGACCACCTCATTTATGAAGAAAACAATAGGCATCCAATCTCTACTCTCTGGCCCAGCATCCCCTGCTATTCAAATCCCACTGGGTAAAGGAGTAGCAATCTAACAGCATTCCTGTGGTGTCTCCTCTGTTTTAGCTTTGGCATTCTGGCTTATGTTTCATTGAACAGACTTTTCCTGGTGCCTACTATATATTCCAAGGCAGGGTGCTATGTATTCTGAGCTCATTTCCCAAGAAGCTGATATCACACAATAGATGTCAACTGCCCAAATCTCTGGTGAGGGTTCTTTGTCTTCTACAGGGTATTTCTTGTCACACAAGCTGGATTATCAGATCATAAGGATGCCTAAGCTTTCCCCTCTTTCTGTATTTATTTTGAACTTAACTCAGCGACCATGCATGAGTTGCATACTCTCTCCAAACTTCCATTTCCTCATTGGCTAAGATTAGAGAAAGGTTCTTTTAGCATTGACATTCAATATTTAATAAAGACAACTAAAGAGAGAGTTTGGACTTAAGGTAAAAGCAAGCTGGCAGTTTATGCTATTGAGTTCCTCTTTTTTTTTTCTTCAAAGATTTATTTATTTATTTTCATACAAGAACCGGGGTACAGATCAGATGCGCAGAAGGGTGAGAGGATTCACCAGATACAGAGCGGGGAACAGAACAGGCAGACTGATGAAATACACTGCTGAGGGGAGCAGCGGGCGAGACAGGAGACGTCTGCTTCGCCATGTGGGATTCTCACCGGCTGGCCGGGATAGAACCCGCACTGCAGAGGCTGCAGACAGCTTCACAGTGCGGCGCTCAACCGCCTGTGCCTCCAGGGAGGCCCTGCTATTGAGTTACTCTTTTAAAAAATTAACTGCCTGGAAATAACATCACTAAGTACACTCAACAAACCATACTGTTGGGTTTAGAGTTTGACATACCCTCTCCCCTCAAAAGATACACAAAAATCACCTTACATTTCATGTCAATGATTGAAGAGGAATCACAAAAACTACAATCTCTAAGCATATAAACTTAATGAATCAAGTCTTTCTCCAAGAAACATTATACTAAAGCAAGCCAATCTGTTCTGCAAATTACTTTATAGCCTTCAAAATTAAAATTTAAAATTCATTTAACCATTATAGAATTACAGTCCATGTCACAAAACTGGGCACTTGAAAAGCACACAAACCAAAGATTTATCCTTTCTTTTTTTTTTTTTTTAAAATAGAGGCATGTTTTATTTATTTATTTGTTTATTTGTTTGTTTGTTTTGTTTATACAAGCACTGGGTACAGTCAGAAGCGCGGGAGGGTGAGAGAATTCACCAGAGCCAGAGCGGGGAGCAGAGCAGGCAGAAGGACCGAAGTACACTGCTGAGGGGAGCAGCGGGCGGCAGGAGAGGTCTGCACGCCATGTGGGATCCTCCTCCTGTGGCCGGGGAGCAGCTGGGGATCGAACCAGCACCGCAGAGGCTGCGGGCAGCTTCGCAACCCAACGCTCAACCGCTGCGCCACCGGGGAGGCCCAGATTTATCCTTTCAAAGCAAAACGCTATCAGATAATTCCAAGAAACCCAAGGTCTAACAATCAGTTACCCTCTTTCAGGTCTTGGTTTCCTCACTGTAGATAAAAGTGTTGGACTAAATTAAGGTAATCTTTAAGGATTCCCTCAAATATGATGTTTAAAATAAACACAACAGCAGCCCCTCTGCCCGCCTGTGACTATGCAGGTGTTTCTTTTGGCAGATCTCTCTTTCAGGCCGCCCTTTCTGCCCACTTGTGTCTCTGCAAGTGCCCTTTATTCTTCTCCTCCCCCCACCCTCAAAATAATAAACCTGCCCTTTTGAATTAAAACAACAACACATTTTAATGACTGAAAATAATTGTTCTGACAAGCCAGCTCATGATCAGATTATCATGTCTTGAGTAAATCACATGTAATCAAAACTTTTTTCATCACTTCAGGTGTATGTCTATTGCAGGGTTACTCAACCTCAGCACTGGTGACATTCATTACTGTAGGGACTATGTTATGCAGTGTAGTCTATTTAGAAATATCCTGTTTGACCTCTACCCACCAGATGCCAATGGCGCCTCCAACCCCCACTTACGACAAATGAGAATTTCTCCTGACATTCTCAAGCGTTACCTGGGTGGCAAAATCATTCCTAAGTGAGAAACACTGGTCTGTAACATCAGGAGGAATAGGAGCATTTACTAACATGGGAAGACAGAGTAGGGAAAAAGAGCACTTTTCCCATTAAAAGTTCATGAAAATGCTATCTACTGAAAACATCTGTACTGTGTTCATCATTCTAACTGATGGGGGTTATAAAAGTATTTAGGAAGAAGCAGCCTAAGAATTTTGACTAAACCAATACTGTTGTTTTTTCATAGTTATATAATCACTCTTTTCAAACATTCGGTAGTAATTTTAAGTGATGTTCTATATTACATAGGAGCACACAGATTTACCCATCATAAGATAGACCATTTATGCTGATTAAACATTATGTCTTTGGTAATTCTATATACAGTCAAGCATCACACACAGGAACATATCAATCTCCCAGAGATAAGTAACATTATTTTAATGTGTAACACCTATTCTGGGGGGGAGGGGGAGAATCCAAAGTAAATATGAAACTATTTCTGTTTATAATACCATGAGACCAGTCCAGTCAATCACCAACAGATGCTAGATGGAAAAATATTTGATAGACAACAACTCTGATCAGTAATACCATTTATACTTTAGGCATTTCAGGTTAATCATGGTCTTTATTTCCAATAAGGGAAGGGAATTTTTAGGTTATCAAATTATTTCAAACAACTGAAAAATTAGGTGTGAATGAAGGTGAGGACTCAAACCACCAGGAGTCATCTGGCTATAATCATTAGCACTCAGTCTGAGAATTGCTTCAACTCAATAAATATAACTTTGTCTTGCTGAGGCAGTGGGGGCGGGGGGGCGGTGTCAGTGTGGCAAAGGTTTAAGACAGGAAATCACATACCAATTTAAACAAGAGTGACTCTTTGAGTTGAATGTTGGTCATAGGTTACAAATATTTCTGAGAAAAAATAATCAGAAAATAACTAGAATTACTCCAATAAGAATAGAAACTTGAATGAGGACATGAACATTTCAAGATATATTGTTAACGTTACATCCTAAAAGGTGCATGTACCTTATCTTAGTGACTAAAAAATGCATCATGCGATAATCAAAATCCACTCAAGCTAAAGGAAACGTATGCTGGAAAATCTTGGTAATCAATTCTTCCTAGACTGAGACCTTTTAATTCTGAAGGATGAACGGAAATAGTACCAAACATTACTACAATAAAAAGTTAATTCTGTACAGCCCCTACCCATCTATAAGCACTTCTCTTACCTAAGCAAAGTTCCCAAAAGAACTCTCCTAGCAAATAAATGTGGGAAAACGATGTCAAATGAATGCATTACAAAGGCTACTGTCTTATGTTTTCAGCATCAAACATTTACTGCTCCGACGTTCAGGACACCTTGCTGGGAATCCTCGGGTGTACTCTCTCCTCTCTCTCGTTCTTCCCATTCCACTAACCACCTACCTCAAAAAAGCTCTCTCTCCGCTTTCGTATCTTCCATGCCATGTCTTCTTCCACAATGAACACTATGAGATCAAAGATCCAACCCAAAATTGGTAATTATTTTTCAGCTTAAAACCTCTGCCCTGCACGTAGCTTACAGAAATAAATGTTAACTCCTCGTACCTTAACACAGGGCTTCTCACAGTCTAGTTCCAACATTTCCTTAGCAGCCTGCCATTCCTCTATACTCACCATGCCAGAGATTGCTCATTACGAGCTCAAATCACACAGCACTTTATCTTTTTCAGAAGATACCTTTTACCAATGTACCTGCTTATTTACAGATCCCGGAGCTTTCAGAAATGTTTTCTCTCCATTTGCAAAACTCATACCTACTTTAAGATCCAATTCAATGCCACCGCTCTTCCAATTTCTCCTAAGTTTATGGCCAGATAGTCTTGGTTCCCGAACTACTCTCATATAACACTACCACTTAACAGTCCATATTGTATCATGATTCTACCTACCTACCTATAGATATCCACCCACCCACCCATCACACCGGCTCTAAGAATGTACAGAGGTGTTATATCAGTATGTAACACAAGAGTGGTGTTATAAAGCTGTAGGTAAGTCTCTCTGGGCCTTGGAACTGAGGGGCTAAATATAATTCACCTTTTAATACCGTCATTCAGAAGAATAACCCCTAGGGAACAGTAGGATCTCAATGAATGTAAATATTTACTCCAGAGATTGACCAGCTCCCTACCACATTAAAGGTAAGAAAATCTAACAAAATGTTCCAAAATGACTTTGAAAATTAATAGGTGATGAAATGTTTCTGAAATGAGGCACTGCTGAGCTTTCTCCACGTATCACCTCATAATTCTCACAACCTTTTAAAGTTTTTGAAGGAACCAAAGGGCTGGAACAGGTTTGTGAATCTGCCCATCAAGGAGGTAGCCCTTCAAAGTAAGAGTTTCTCTTCTACTCCTTCACTAGATTATATGCATATCCTTTAATCCTTCTCCCTTCCCCCAACCTCAGTATTCCAACTTTTTCAGCACATGCCACCAACACTCAAAACAACATAAAAGCATGCCAACAGCAGATTTCCTATCTAGGGTCAAGGAACTAGGACAAAATTCTTAGGAAAGCTGTTCTTGGCCTTTTCTGTTTCTATCAAAGTGAAAAGATCTACAGGTAGTAACAACTGAGTTCTCAAAGCATGGCACAAATAAGTCAGCTTACTTAGCCTTAGAAAAACCACAGTATCACAAGAGTAGGTACGTAGAACCAGGATTCTCACACTACCAGCAAGTTCTCCAATTATATGGAGCTATCTAAATCCTTAACTTACAGGATATTTGGATAAACTGGGATGATGGTATAGTGTATGCATCCAAGTATCTGCATCATTCTAAATACAAGAACGTTTTGGCACCAAGATAAGCCAATCGTCATGCCTTGCTTGCAATAAATTTCCTAACAAAGTATGGGTTCTGTATGTGTTCCAAAACGACTCTGAAATGTCTTTGTTAGAAAAGAAACAAAATTTCCCCCAAACTAAATTGCAGCAAGTGCACTTTCTTCAAAGAAAGATTTGTTGAAAATCTGACTCAGTTAACTTACATAGATAAAATTTTTCCAATTTTTTGAAGTCTGCAAAGATTTAAAATTTCACTTTTTAACTAATTTGAGTTGTAAAAATAGTACATAACTCAAATGCGTCCCTCACTCAAATTCTCCTAATGTTAGTATCTTTTTTTTTCCTTCTAATGTTTGTATCTTCTACAGTGTTAATATCAAAACCAGAAATGAATACTGATATATATCTTTGGACACTTCCTCTTTTTATTCTTACCAGTTTCCCCACTAATGTCCTTTTTTTGTTTCAGCATCCTTTCTAGGGTTCGACATCACATTCTGTTATAGCTCATTTGCCATGTCCTCCTAGCTATGACAGCTCCTCAGTCTCTCTTTCAAGGCCTTGACATTTTAAAATTATCGATCGGCCATTTTATCATTTTATACAAAAGCCTCTCAAATTGGATTTATCGTTATTTTCTCATGATTAGAATGAGGTTCTCCATGCGCAACAAAGGTGTATGTCACATGAAGGGGTTCATGATGTTACTATGTCACACTACGGGTACCACTGATAAGATCACTTGGCCAAGGTGTGTCTGTTAGGTTCCTCCATTTTAAAGTTACCATCTTTTGAATAAATACTTCAGAAGAGATATTTTGGACTCTTTTTTTAAGTACAAGCTGTTTTTCTCAAAATTTTAAAACCACTAACTTTAGCATCCAAACATGGATTCAGCAAAAATTTACTATTGTTTTTTGTTTGCTTTGTGTATGCGTAATTATGATGTTTTAGTTCCCACTTCTACGTTAATTGAATTCTTCTATAAGAGCTGTCCCTCTCACTCATTACTCATTCAATTATTCCTATCAGTATTAATTAATGTGGGTACTTATCTTATAGGCTAAAATCTAAAACTAACATTACTTTATAGCTCAAATTTTTCTCAGCTTTGGCCTCAAGGAGCTCGGCCTTCAAGATGAATTATTCTGACAAATTCCCATCCTTTGTTGAGCCCTTAAAGTCCAGAAGTTTTTAGGATCAAATGTTCTTTTGACTATTTTACATTTCTAAGCGCTGTACTCTAAGAAAACCATTACAGACTAGCCAGAGAAGAATGAAAATATTCTACCTTGCCAGTTATGCAAAAATGATAAATCATCACATCCTATCTCAATTAAAGTTATATTCCAGACAGTATAATCATTAACAAAAGTTGGGTGATAATCCAAGCCAAGTGGAGTTGTGGACACCATAATGAGTACATTTTCTCAGAATGTACTCACTACTCCAATGCCTCTATTAACAGAAAATTGCTGTTTTCTGAAGACATACTTGATCATCATTAAACATTTTGTGGCGAGAGGTAAAAATGCCAAATTTTTAGATGATAGATTCTAGTTAGACCCATGTTCTCTAAAACATAAATATTTTTCTGGCATTCTAGGCAGGAAAGGGAAAAGATGTTGTTTAACAGTTATCACCACTCCCATTGTTCCTTTGGGTCCTTTTCCATATAATCCCCACACTTCCAGATCTGGCAGGTCACTGATTTGTTGTCTATCACTATGGATTAAATATGCCTTTCCTATTCACATAAAAGGAATTATATGTCATATAGTCTTCATTCTGTGGATGACTACTTTCTCTGAGCATATTATTTCAGAGTCATCCATATTGCCATGTTTTGTTCATGCAGTCTCCTGTGCATAGACATGGCTGCTTCAGTTTTTCAGCTATCATGAATAAAATTGCTCCGAACATTTATGTGCAGGTCACTGTGTAGACATGTTTTCATTTGCCTTGGATTAAATACCTATGGCAAGTATTTAACTTTGTAAGAAACTGCCAAACTCATTTTACATTTCCTCCAACAAAGTATGGGCATTCCAACTGCCCCAACATTCTCACCAGTATTTGTGTCAGTCATGCCAGCAAGTCTTCAGAGTAGTAGCTCAATGTGGCTTCGAGCTGCAATTTCCCAATGACTTAAGACATTAAACCAACATTTTGTCTATGCTGCACTTTCATACAGGTGCAGTTGATGGTTAAACAGAAACAGTAAGTTTTTACAATATTTGCAAAGATCAAAAAGCTTGCCAAAATGATAACTGTCAAAGCTGGGGGATGGGTAAGAAGACTGCTGTCACTACTTCTGTTTTTAAATTTTGTCCATTAAAAAAAAAAAACTAATTTAAAAAAACCCAGAAATCTGCCAAGTTGCATACCCAAAGACTATCTTAAAGTCTTAACTGAGGTACATGAATTCAGAAAGGAGAGAACGAGTTAATCCCCCCTCCACACACACACATTTAGTACAGAGTAACAGAATAAAGCATTTTTGAGCCAAACAGCTTTTCAAGAACCCACTTTCAATTAACTTAAAAATTAACGAACTGACCCAGATGATTAAGAGTGTACGCACATATAAAGATCTGCAAAATTAGTGAATTAGAAGCAGGCACAATGCACAGGATAGCTGGAGGGATACCTAGCACTTTGGGTAACTGAATGAAAACCTGAAAGGGGGAAGGGGCTTAATGAACTGGACTAATAGATTTGAGATCAGACAAAAAGATTTCATGGAATAGCGGTATTTATGGAGATGCTTTCTTTGCTGTATTTCTTCATCTAAATGTAACTGACTTAGTGAAAAGAGCAATAGATATTAAGAATTTGGAATTTTAGCCCTGGTTCTTTTATCAACTTGCAGAATTATTTATAACAAAACCCTGGGCCTTCAGCCTCAGCTTTCCCAACTGCTTAAAAGAAATAGAGTAACTGTCCCACAATCTTTTCAATATGGTTGAGGCTGGGAACCAGCAGAATAATTCCAGAAGGGTGAACAGAAGAGATTTTTTTCATATTCATACACTTTTCTATATACATATTCATAAAGCAAATTCAAGTTTTAAGAACTTTGACTTTTGTAAAGACAAAGTATTTCCCTCTCCAGTTTCAGACAAATAACGTTTCAGAGGGTTGACGCTACATAAATATTCCAATAAAAAAATCCTAATTGTCACATTACATTATATTACATTTGAGTGGGTGAATTTTACAGATAAATCTACCAAGTGCCAAACAGCAAAACAAACCCCCTTTTTTTCCACTTTTTAAAAACTGTATTACATGTTTCTAGTATTAAACACTGTGGAAAATAACTGTTCAACTATCTAACTTTAGGTTATTACAGTGGGAATCCTGGAGAAGAATGCTGAGCTGCTATGGTCCTAATTCAGCCCATGTCCCCACTTTCACCGCATGGGTAGATGACAGCATTCTACAGTTGTGTTAGCTGTACACTAACGGCCATCTATTGTTCCTGCTGTTAACATAAGAGCCATCCCACATCCACAAGCGGTCCCCATTCCAGGAGACTGAAACATACTTAATACAACAGGCTAGAAATGAGAATACAATGTCTCCCCAATGTCTTTTAAGGAGATGTTTTAAGTGACTTATTATTGCATTGTAGCTATAAATCATAAATTACATTTAAAACTTCCTCCCATAGTTAACCTTAATAAATAAATCACAGCTGTGCCATCTCAGTATGTATCCATGCTCCGAACGTCTAGACTAATTAATAAACTTCAAGACACAAACACACTAATAGTCGACATTCATCTACAGAAAATTTAGTAAAGCAAGACCAATCCTTCCCCTCAAACATCAGCTAGAACTGGTAGAGATGTAGGTGAGGATTAAAATCTTAATCATAGAAGAGATGGTGTTTACCTATCAAATCAATCTACAGAAAGTATATTAAATTTCTAATCTTTACAAAAGCACAAAAACTCAAAATATTGTCAACTCAACTTTGTTGTAATAATACAATTAGCTTCATTCAACCTTTTCAACTACTTTAGGAATAAATTTGAGAAACATACATCTTAGCATCCCCTCTTAGGTTCATAATAGACAGTAAACATTAAAAAGTTTCATGTTGAGAATCTATGTGACATTTTTTACCCAAAATAATTTATTTGATCATAGAACTTTCTTTGGTAATGCTTGTTTTCACTATTCATTAATTTTTTAAGTTTTAGAGGTTTTTTTTTTTTTTTTTGGTCCCATCTGTCTTGCCAGTGAACTAAAGTATGAGAACTGGTGCTATTCTGGGGGGGGAGCGGGTATGGGTGGGAAGGTGGTGGCATTCTGTTATCCTAAAGGAAGTTGTGGTTCACTGTCTTCCTTCTTTCTGATAATAAAAGTGAATAACCAATACGGTAATAAGATTATGTATTTTACATATTCATTCCCAGAGTTATCTTGCTGTAGTTGCATGGTAACAACAACTGTCTAGGAATTAGCACAGAGCTATAACACCTACAGAGGTTGCTGGATACTCATCCTGAAAAATACTCCCTGTTTTACAGATTAGTAAACAGACAGAACCAGTTATTTTCTGAAGAATATGAATTTTATTTGTATCTATGTTCATAACAACCAGCTAAGTGCCTAATCAAGGTTCCTAAAGATTTTTCCAGTTTTTAAGAGAATGGTGAGAGCATAACTAAAACACTGTTTATCTCCAAGTCCCAAATGATACCATGTTTTCTTAATCACAGGGAAATGTTTACACTTTCACCTTCCAGTACAAATTGATACGTCAACAAATTTATCACTATTTCAAAAAGGTTAAAATATGGAAAACTGATATATCATAATAGTCAAAATGGAATATGACTGGATTACATCTATGGATAATTTATCACTTGCCTAGAGTGGTTACCACTGTGATAAAAAGATAACAGTGCTTAAAAATAAAATGGAATTAATTTAATTTTTTTTAAAGATTCATTTTTATTTATGCATACAAGAATTGGGGCACAGGCCAGAGATGTGGGGGGTGAGAGGATTCACCAGAGACAGAGTGGGGAACAGAACAGGCATATCGACTGAAATACCCTGCTAAGGGGATCAGCGGGCGAGTCAGGAGAGGTCTGCTGCGCCATGTGGGTTGCTCCCTGGTTGGCCAGGGATCAAACTTGGTGCTGCGAGCTTCACAGATTGCATCTTAACAGGGAGGCCCGGAATTAATTTTAAAATACACTAATTCAAGTTTTAAAGTCAAATTGAATTTCTTTCCCCTACCAATTTTTAATTCAAAAAAGCTAACCTTTATTAATATTTAACCTAAAGAAAGCTTCAGGGATGAAGTTACCATGTGATTATCAACTGCCTATTAAAAAAAGCCTATAAAATAAACATTTTCAAAATGAAAAATGCTCTTCTTAAAAAAAGGAAGCAAGAACATGGGTGAGTGGAGAGAGTTAGGGACATCCACAGTGATAAATTTTCCCAGAAAAATACCAGACTTTGTGGCTGGGACATTTATTCACAGTGTTGAGGAAACAAGATAAAGAACACTATCTTTATCTCCAATAAACTCTTCAGTATTTCTGTTAACCTGGGTGTGTGAGATCTTTCTTGGAAGCTTTTTTGACTATGATGTACAACTACTAACCTACTCAGAAAAAGTACACATACAAGTCAATGTTTGCGTGCCACTTCAGAAAATGTGTGGATCCCATGGTTACAACTGGTCCAACAAATGTCAGTTCATAAAAAAACAAACAAGAACAACTGGGAGAAACCTGATTCCACCCCGCACTTGCAGAATCTTAACTATTCAGGCTGGTTCCTTCTCTTATCAACCACTAGAACTGTAAATTCAACGTTTAAGTTGAATTATGCCTTGAAGAGTACCCCAAAACTTAGCTAAAATTACTGAAAATGGCCATACATAAATGCCACCCCCTACCTTTTTCTACATATACACACTCATATTAAGGTACAGTTTAATATCCATATCCAAGAACCATTTCATCTTTCTTTCTACACTGTTGTCCCATAATTGCTTTTTAATGGTCTGTATTTTTAAGTTGCTTATATGAGTTTTTGCTTGTGTGTCTAATTTCCATCAACTAAATTTTAAGGATTATGATCAGAAACTACTTTTCAATTATTTTAAAAAAATGTTTCTTTCTTCCTGTAACACCTTAAATAATAGCCCAGAGATCAAATTTACCACTTTAAAGTCTTCTCAGAATAGACATGTTTTAGAGTATGTATGAATGGGAGGGAACATGTCTTTAAACAAAAATTTCACCAATCTTGTTCATAGCTGAGTACACTGGTACCAACTTGAAAATGTAAAAATTAAGAGTTTAAGAAGATCCTTGAGTGAGTTGATAGAGGCAGACTAGAATATAGAATAGAGTGGGCTTTGATGAGAGAAGTTCCACAAACAAAGCCATCCATGTAAAATTTGTGATATAATCCCAGTTCACGGTAAAGTCAGTCCCCCAAAGTAGCAAGGTTTCCAGGTTTCCAAACAAAATCTCAACCTGCCCGGTAAGAGTGGGAGAGTCTACCTTTTCCCACCAAACAAATCTCACCCCAGTGTTACCTTATCCCAACCATACTTAGTCCTATCCCAGACACACCAACACATTTTTTTAGACTCACTCACCCAGACCAGTTACGCAACTCTTCAAATCTCTCCCACTGGCGCACATACCCTCCAAATGCACATGGTCTTTAAACACACACATCAGGACACCAACAAAACACACAAGCAAATACAACACTCAAACCAGTACTCTGAATTTCACCTAAAAGATATATTCATATATCTTCCTTCAGTCACATGCCTAGAAAAGTCATCAACATCTAATATACCACATATAACACAATCATACCCTTGAAAATACAAAAACAATTAGATCTGAGCTTACCAGATGCAGGGGATGGGAATGAGGAAGAAATTAAAAACAAGAAGACATTCACATCTCCCAAGGCACATACTTCCCAGCCCTACCGCCACCACACCAGCAACACCACTTAAATAAAATGTGCTGCTTTTAAATTTTATGCACAAATTCTTTGATACTCCTCCCTCTCAAATAAACAAAACTATAGGGAGCCTAGTTCTCTTCTTAACTGTGGGTTATACTTGATGATGTACATCTAACAAAGAGAATATGACTTAAGTGACGAGGTCAGAACATAAAATGCATTGTGTCTTCCTTCTTGCTCTCTCTTGGGCCCTTGGGAGAAGCTAATGTCACTGTCATGAGGACATTCAGAAAGCCTTAAGGAAAAGTACACATGGTGAGCAACTAAGACATCCTGCTTTCCCTGCAAAAGCCAGCAAGGAAGTGAGGTATTCAGCAGAACCATGTAAATATTTAATCTTGAAAAGCAGATGTCCAATCTCAGTCAAGCTTTCCCATTAACTGTAGCCCCAGCCAACACTAATTCCCAGCCTCATTAGGGACCCCTGAATCAGAACCACCACCAATCAGGAATTAGATTTGTAATTCTCAAAAACCTTATGAGATATTTAAGTTGCTATTTGGGTGGAATCTTGTTACACATAATACACTGAACTACACTTCTTGCATCTTCCTAGCACACAATTCTTTATTTAAAAAATGCCCAGGGCCTCCCCCAGTGGTGCAGCGGTTGAGCACAGGGCTGTAAGGCTGCCTGCAGCCTCTGCAGCGCTGTTTCATTCCCCGGCTGCCGGCGAGGGTCCCACACAAAAAAAATAAATAAAATTAAAAAAAAAAATTAAAAAAATTAAAAATGCCCAGAAAAGGGAATTCATGTTCCCAGTTACAAGATATCTACTATTTTCTACATTTAAGATTATATGTTCTGATCAGATCTACCCAAGAAGGAATAATGGTTCATCTGAAGAAGCCAGAAGTAAATCTTAATATAAATAATCCAGCACTGACCCTATAATCAATTTTTGGGATAATCAAATAATGTCAATAATAGTTACCATATTCCTTTAAAGCGAGGTTCACCAAATTTTTATATAAAATAGTAACTGTTTTAGGCTTATAGGCCAAGTCAAGAATATTATGTACACAGGTTCAAGTATTACGTCAAAACTAGAACAGCTACTGTTTCAGATAAGAATCAGGCTTGCCATTCCAAACTTAACAATATCTGATCACCAGAAGAAAAAACACACACACACAATTCTGGCAAACTGGAGTAAGTACAAACGTGTTATAATCCAGATAGTAGAGGCAAGAAGTAAAATAAAAATGATCAATAAACGAGGAAGGGATCTGAGTAGCAAACGGTATGGTGTAATCAATACAACAAGCTACCATACAATTCATCTTCAATTATGTTGCTATTATTACATCCTCTGGGTTTAAAATTCAAGTTTCAAAGCTTCCATATTAAAATAACAACAACAACAACAACAAAAAACCCCACACTCACAGAGCTTCTGTAAATACAATTAATTTAGACCAAGATATGCCTGGATTTAATTTAGACCAAGGTATGCCAAGGATTAGGTTAATATATAAATTAACCCTTATAATAACAGAAAGGTCAGGCAACCTCCAACTTCAGTTCCAATACTCTAGGACTAGCTGCTCAACCTTTGAGAGTCATTTGTTTTCTCTGGAGTAGTTCCCCCTGATGGAGCTTAATTTTATTGTATCTAAAGCCTCTGAATGGCAAAAAGGCATGATTCCAATGTGTCTAAAACAAATACAAAGAAGCTGAAATAATTTAATTCTAATTAACCACCAGTATTAGGTGGTAAGCAAGTATTCCTATTCTTTCAAAAAAGCGGGGGGGGGGGGGACAGGGAAAAAACAAAGAAATTAGGGTCTGGAAAAATATTCCATGAGCTTAGGTTTTCATATTAGAATAATTTATTTCCAAGAAGCCATATACTAATCTTGTTTAATTTGCCTTAAGACAGTGTTGTCTCTCTCTAAAATTACATAATCATTAATCTCTATAGAATTCTTTTTTCCCAAGGAAAAGCTTCCTGTTAAATATTCTTTTTCTCAAGTGAAAATATTACTGAATGCACTTGAAATCAGTCTGGTGGGCCAATCAATGACCCTGAAAACCCCTCACAGGAAAGATAACAGGATCAAGCTACATCTGCCACAAATGGATAGCCGGGTGTTCATTGTGAAATTACACATTAAAGTCTTGCACTCCACTTGCCTATATAATTTCCTGCCTAGAGCCTGAGAGCATTTATGGGAGACCTCATTATCCTACCTTTGATATCTAGGGACACGTAAGGATCCAGTCTGAATCCAAGTATTAGATTTCTTCAGTATTTTACACACACACTTAACATAAAGTCATGTTAGAATCCATATTGAAATAAATTGTTTAAAAACTGAAAAATAGTAAGTACCTTAGGAAAACTCAATGTTTTTAAGAAACATGTTTTTCTTAAACATATTTCTTAATATATTTATTGCTGCACCTAACCATCTCCTCGCCATAAATCTATTCCATACATTACTTTAATGGGAATTGAAAAGAGGAAAAGTCTAAAGCTTCAAAGTAAAGAGTGGAAGTGAAATGAACATTTAAATGGGCTTGACTTGGAATTTTAAAACTCTATTAACTACTATTCTCCCCCAATGTGTTCAAGGAAGGATTAAGTGGTGTGCAAATTCTTTTTAAATCACAGATTAAATATTTCTATGTAAAAAAAAAATCAGTATTAACAAATAACAAAAGCAGAAAATAAAGGCTAGGAAAAAACATGCAATGCTGCTGTAAGACGGCTGAATTTCAATTTAGTTTCTGCTGAGTTTCCCCGTGCTCCTCACTACTGGGCAACAGCTTCTGGTTACAGTGACAAGCTCCTTAGGAGAGCAAATGGACTAAGTAGTATCTAATCTTCCTTTAACATCACCATCCATTTTGTCAAATTTTTGGAGAAGCTGAAGAGAATCAGCATGAAGGGGGAATTTTCTGAAGACAAACCAGCAAGCAGATACAAGTTAAGGCTGAAACATGGCAACAATTAAGGCACTTAAATACCGCCATCCTCCCAGCTGTGGAGTGAACAACAGAGCCAGTTATAGGGAAAGTCTCCTTTTTTGTTATTTGGTGAGTCCACTTAAGCACAAGCATTAAATTAACTTCCTGAAGTTCTACTACATGCCATGTCATGCAGACATGCCAAGGTGCCTTTCACCTGGAAAATTTTCACAAGAGGTGCCCACCAGGATCACAGAAGATCTTTAGAATACTACAATGGATATTCTGGTTTTACAGAACGCTTTCTGGTGAGCTTACCTGCTCAATAGGCTTAGGCTTCCTGCAGGGCCAGTCATTAGTAAAATACACTGATAAATCCTCAAGCATTTTATTCCCTGGACAATTAAAAAGAGGGACAAATAATGGCAGGGGAAAAGGCCAACCATTATTTTATCTCTTGTTTTTGGTTTATGTATCATATTTTCTTTTAAGCTGTGTAGTATGTAATTATGATTATTTGGTTCCTCCCACTTAGAAAATCTTTTGTCCAATTTCTTCTATTTTACAGCAGACAAACTAAATGTAGGTACTCAGTGATTGTCAAAGGCTTTACCATTAGTGTCTTCTAAGGAGTGGATATAGTGGGTTTTTCATTTCTAGCGTTGCCTTCCTCATAAATTCCAACAGATATGCTAAATATTCACTAAAAGACGACCAAGATGGCTCTCTGGCAGAAAGCCAGCACCACAAAATGAGGCAGAAGAGCAGGATGGAGCCAGACTAGCACTATTTAGGGATCATTTACTAAGCTACTCTGAATCCCCTCTACTATAGTATCATGTAGTTGGGAATTCACCTGCTAGGTATATTAAATGCACCAGTAGGAATGTTTTAAAATATTAAACAAAACACATTGCTAAAGAAATAAGAAAGCTGGTAGACAATCTAGCCAGATTCTTATAACTGATTTTCAACCATGTTTGCCCTTAAGTCAACGATTCTCAAATTTGACTGCATATTACAATCCACTAGTGAGCCTTCAAAGAACAATGAGATGCTAGCCCCATTACTAGAGATCCTGATTTAAAGGGTCTGAAACAGGCTCACCTAAGCAGAAGATTTTTAATTTTTTTCCACCACCACCCCTCACATGCTTTTTCCCATTTCCTTTTCCTTCATGATTTCAGAGCCCTTACAGTGTTTAGTAATGTCCACCAGTTATTACAAATATTTGACTTTATCTCAGATTCTGACTTGCTTTACTACATCAAATTCTCTCAAACTCCATTTTGCTGAAAATGGCTGCATTTCACCTTTCCTTCTGGGTAAATAGTACACCTTAATGTAGATCTTCTTGATAAAACTGTCTGCTGGTGAACATTAAGGCTGTTTCCATGTCGCAAGCATTGTAAATGATGCTGTTACAGACACCATGTAACAGGTTTTTTGCACTGATGGTTTCATTCTTTGCATAGATGCCCAAGAGTGGGACAGCTAGGTCTTAGGATAGTTCCACTTTTATTTTTTAAGGTAAATCCAGATTGCTTTCCATTAATGGCTGCACTGGTTTACATTCCCATCAACAATATAATAAAGTTCCTCTTTGTCCACATCCTCTTCAGCTCTTGGTGTTGGAGGTTTTAAATAGGTGCCATTCTTACAGGTATGAGATAGTATTTTACTAAGGGTTTAACACGTTCATACAGGAAGTAATGTTTTTGTGTCTACTGGCCTTCTAGATAACCTCTTTGATGAATTGTCTATTCATATCTTCTGCCCATTTACTGAGTCATTTCCATGTTGAATTGTACGTCTCTATACATCTTAAACATTAACCTTTTACTAGTTATGTATTGTGTGATTATTTTCCTCCTTTCAATGTCTTTTTAATCTTCTTAAATTTTCTTTGTGTAAAAGCTTTCTAACTTCAGGTAGTACCAGCTGTTTTTTTATTTTCCTTGCAATTAGGGGTCTCCATGACATTATGTCATATCTAAATCTTTAATCCATACAGAGTTTATTACTGTATATGGAATTAGAGTGATTCAACTTCATTCATTTTATTTGTGGCTTCCAATTTCCCCTGTATCATTTATTAAAGAGACTGTCCTCCTACTGTATGGCCACAGCTGCTTACCATTGATTAGGTACTGATATACACGTGAATTTACTTCTGAACTTTCTTTGATTCATGTGCCTATTCTTGTGACACCACCATACAGTTTTTAGTACTGTTGATTTATAATAAAGTTTGGAGTTAGATAACATGTTATCTCTATTTCTCTCCCTTTCCCTCAGGATTGCTTTTGCAATTCAAGCCCTTTTGTAATAGATATAAATTGTAGTACTTTTTGTCCTATTTCTTTGAAAAATATTGCTGGCCTTTTTATGGAGATTGTGTTGATTTTATATCACTTTGGGTAAGACAGTTATTTTGATCATATAGATCTCTATCCATGCACAAGAGCATGTGTATCCTTCCATTGCTTATGCCATCAAAATCCTTTAACAACGTGTTGTAGTTCTTATGGTATACAGGTCCTTTACCTCATTCTTTTAGAAGTGATTATAAATGGGGTTATTTTGTTGATTTCTCTGCATCTTTGATATCTGTATATTAAAAATCTTTGGATTTTTCTGTTGTTTTTATAAGCCCTGCCTTGCTGTATTCATTCTAATATTTTTTTGTTGGAGCCTAGGATTTTTTCTATATAATATCATATAGTCTGTGAATAGTGATAGTTTCATTTCTTTTCCAACTTAGATTCTGTATTTTCTGTTTTTGTCTGATAGCTCCAGTCACAAGTTCTAACACTAAGTTGAAAGAGAAGTAGTGCCAGTAGGCACCCTTGTTTTGTTCCTATCTTAAAGGGAAAGCTTTCAATTTTTCACTAAGTATTATATAGACTGTTGGTTTTAATTATGGCATTTATTAAACTGAAGTAGCTTTCTTCTAGAAGTCCTACCTTCTTTAGAGCTATTTTTAAAATCACAAATGGGTACTGAATTTTATCAAATGTACTCTTTGACTCCACTATTATGGCTTTTATATTTACTTTTCTTTGGTATGATGTATTACACTGATTTACATACATTAAAACATCCTCACATCCCTGGGATAAATCCCACTTCACTGTAAGGTAAAAATCCTCATGGTAATAAACTGCTTAATTTGATTTGCTAACAATTTGTTGAAAACTTTTGTGTTAATGTTCATTAAGAATAGTAGTGGCTAATTTTCTTGTCCTGTCTTTTACTGATTTTGGTATTAGGGTAATGCTGGCATTCTAAACTGTATTACAGAACATTCCCTTTTCTTGTACACTTAAAAACAATTGAGCAACCTTCTTTAAAGGTTTGCTAAAAACAGATAATTATAAATCAGAGACATCCTGCAGGAGGAGGGAAAGGGATCAAAGGGAGGGAAGGAGGAACACAGGGGAATGTGGTGATGGTGCACAGGTGCATTGGTGAAGGAAATTCTATGGGGACCACACCTGGGAGTGGGGGAAGCAAATATTGTTTAAAAATGAACAATGATGTAAATATTTTTTTTAAAAAAGTGAAAACAAAAAAAAAAAAAAAGAAAAGGTTTGATAAAATTCATCTGTAAAGTTGTCTGGCCCGTGACTTGTTTGGGGAAGATTTTTTATTGTTGTTTCAATGTTCATGCTTGTAATCTGTTTGTTCAACTTATATGTTCCTCCTTGGTAGACTATACTGATCTAGAAATTTGTCTAGAAATCAAGAAATTTGATTTCTTTACAGTTATCAAATTTGGCTTGTAGTTGTTCACAGTAATCTCTTATGATGCTTTGTATTTCTGTGCTATCTGAAGTAATATCTCCAGTTTCATTTGTGATTCTGTTCATTGATGGGTTCTGCTCTTATCTTTATTAGCTCAGCTAGAGGGTTTGTCTATTTTGTTTATCTTCTCAAAGAACTAACACTTAGTTTAATTCATACCTCTTGATCTCTATTTCAGTTCTCACTTTTACTATTTCCTTGTTTGTTGCTCTTTTCCACACGTATTATTAGGATGCTTGCTTGGGATTTTTCTTGCTTCTTAATGCGTACATGTATTGCAGCTAAGTTCCTTATACAGAGTGCTTCTGTTATAGCCTGTGGATTCTGGTAGTTTGTAGCTTCATTTTTTGACTTCGGTTACATTTTCCTGTCTTATCCAATACAATGTTGTTTAGACTCTATGAACTAATAGTTTTTCCTGGTGGTTTTTTTGTTTTGTTTTGTTTTGTTGTTGTTCTTATAGTTTATTCTGACTTTACCTCGGTATGGTCATTACCACAGTATGATCAGAGGGGACTTGGTGTAATTTCGAACTTTGTACTTTTATTGACAAATGACTTTGTCCCAGCATATGGTGTATATTAAAACAGTTACATGGGCCTCCCTGGTGGCAGAGGCGGTTGAGCATCACACTGTCCGTAGCTGTCCGTCACACTGCAGAAGCTGTCCGTAGCCTCTGCAGCACAGGTTCGATCCCGGCGGGCCAGTGAGAATCCCACATGGCGAAGCAGACATCTCCTGTCTTGCCCGCTGCTCCCCTCAGCAGTGTATTTCATCAGTCTGCCTGTTCTGTTCCCGCTCTGTCTCTGATGAATCCTCTCACCCTCCCGTGCATCTGGTCTGTACCCCCATTCTTGTACAAAATAAATAAATCTTTAAAAAAAAAAAAAAAACCTGTTCCATGTGCACTTAAACATGGGTTTTGGGTGGAGTGTTCTGTAAATGTCTGTTAGATCTATTTAGTCTAGCTCCTCATTTAAGGGTAATGTTTCCTCATTTATTCTGATTTGTTAATCTGACCACAGGTGTAACAGAGAGGCATTAAAACTCCCTAGAATAATTGTGTTCTTGTCCATCTCTCTTTAGATCTGATACTTTCTTAATAATCTTCAGTGCTCCATCATTTATTTATGAGTGCTATTTCTTCTTGTTTCATTAATCAGGACCATAATCATAATAAAGGGTCCATCTCTATTTCTTACTGCTTTTTTCAACTGTAAGTCTATTTTATTTGGTCTAAGTACTGCTATTCCTGATTTTGATTGTCATTTGCTTGGAAGACTTGTGTTCTAGCCTATAAGTCTGTGCTTATCTTTGTTGGTAAAACAGGCTTCTTGTAAATAGCAGAAGGTTGGAATTTGTTTTGAAATCCATTCAGTAATTCTACACCTTCTTGACTGATAATTCAGGCCGTTTACACTTAATTATTGAGACATAAATGCTGGTTTCCATTGTTACATTTGTTTTTGTTTGGGTTTGTCTTGTCTTTTCATTTTTTAATAAGGGCTTCCTTTTCAATTTGTCTAATGTTCCATTTCTACTGTCCTCTGTGTAACTTCTATCAACTTTTGTTAGAAGATTCCAGAGGTCAGTGTATAATGAACTAACTGTAGGACCCACTGGATGATCTGTTCAGGCAGAATGACGAAATACACTGCTGAGGGGAGCAGCCGGGGAGGCAGGAGAGGCCTGCGGCGCCATGTGGTACCCTCACCGGCCAGCCGGGGACAGCTTCACAGTGCAGTGCTCAACCACCTGCGCCACCAGGTGAGGCCCTGCTAGTACTATCTTGTTTGGAGCTCTTTGGGCCTCTTAGATTATGTTATCTGCTTTGTTTCCCAGATTGAGATTTTTCATCAATTATTTCTTTAAATAAATTGTCTATGCCTTTCTCTTTTCCTTCTCCTTCTGGAAACCCCATCATATGGATGCTTTTTCTCTTTAGGTTATCCCAAGGACTCTTACACTATTTTAATTTTTTAAAATACCCTTTTTCCCTCTGTTATTCTTTCTGTGTGTTCTCTGATATTATGCTTTTGAGCTATTTAATTCTTTCCACTGTTTGTTTTGTCTGCTGTTATACTTTTCAATTCGGTTACACTATTTCTTAGCTCTGTAAATTCTAATTTAACCACCTCATTTATTTCTGTCTTTATTCTGTTCCTGTTTTATACTCTCCATCGTATTACT
The DNA here is from genome assembly GCF_014898055.3 of Talpa occidentalis. Lineage (NCBI taxonomy): Eukaryota > Metazoa > Chordata > Mammalia > Eulipotyphla > Talpidae > Talpa > Talpa occidentalis. The sequence goes on from NW_023600993.1 coordinate 54,062,385, forward strand.
TGAAGTTGGCTGCAGTTCCTCAAGTCTACTGAACTGAGACATCTCTCGGGGATTTTTTTGCTCTAGCATTGTGATATGTTCACTTGTCTCCTGATATTTTGCTTTTGTAAGGTTGTATTAGGGATAGACTTTCAGACCACTGTCTTTGCACCCATAGGAGTAACTGGAGAACTGGCATCAGCAAGGGGAAGTAGACAGAAAAGAAAAGGGAGAGTGGAGCACTGAAGATCACCTCCAGTCAGGGATTCAAGCTTCCTAAATATGCTATAAGTACCAGAGTTGTGTGGTAGGGATCCACTGTGATCCCTTCCTCTAGGTCAGCTCTTCATATAGTTTTGTGTGAGCTTTCACCACCTGGGTATTTTTGAGCAATAGATATAGCACAGGGCACAAACTGTAGCTGATACAGGATCACAGGCCAAGTGTTATTCGCCTTTCTATTCTGAGTGGTTGCTCCTGTTAATAGGTGTTTAAACCCTAGTTTATCAAGTGTTCATTTGTCGTCTCAGTTTTGGGGAGGAGACATGGCAGGCAGGGTAGCTGTTTTGAATATCTCAGTCAGCTTTCAACAGCAGTCTCCTTTATTGAAGAGACATGAGTGATGCAATCAGTTTCTCCCCACTGGTTAAGGCTCTGATTAGTCTACATTGAGGAGCTTGGGCTCAAACTGGTAATTCTTACTGATTACCTCACCCCTGCTCCCACATTTCTCCAACACTGAATCCTCTTGTCCTGGACACCAACTGTATATACCACTCCATTACAGTTGTTGCATTCTGAAAAGTCCCTGATGTTAGCATGTGCCTAAGTCACTGACTGGTGGGAGGGAAGGGGTGACACAGTTCCACACAACAGCAGCCCTTACTTCTCATGGGTTATATACTATCTTGCTATCACTATAATCACAGTTCACCTACACTTTACCCCTTATCCTCTTCCCCACTCTTAAGTGTTGTTCCTAGTGTGTTTGTAGTCCTTTATTTTCCCTTCAAGGGATTTTGGCTTTGTTCTGCTACATTCTAGTTGTGAGCATATGGAGGAGGCAAGCCTGGGTGTTTGTTTACTCTGCCCCAACCATGAGGGACTCATGGCAAAGGTATTCTGAATAGCTCCCCAGGAGACTCTAATGAGAATTCTGGACCAAAAACTGGTTTATCTTAGAATAGCTCTCCTAGTAAGCTTCTCAAAAATAGCTTTATGTTTCTCACAATCCTTCTTTAAACACTAGACATTACCCACCTGATTCCTCTGAGATTCAACCCAACTGCTGGTGTAGTATACTCAACACATTTGAGTAACTAAACCCCATGAGCATCAATTCATCCTTTCCACACCCTTTCAAATAAGCAAGTTAATATTAAAAATGACATTGGGATGAGGTGAGGGGTTAAGCTAGAATAACAAACCTAAAAGCAAGCTAGCTGTGTCCTGAACAATCTAGTCAAAACTTTAGTTTTTGAGAAAAAAGTAAAATCCTTAAGATAGCAGACAAACAAGATGAGTGACTTCTGTCCAAGTAAGAAGCTTCTTTCCAACCCCCAATGCCAGTTAAAAAAGAAAAAGAACAAGCTAACGACAATAACTTGATATGTTTCTCTCTGCTTTCTGCATGGCATGAACAGCAGGGTCCTTCAGAAACTGCAGAGAAATGCATTCAAAGTTGGTCCTCGAGTTGTAGACATATAACAGTTATAAAACTCAAATGCAATTCAAATATAGAATCAATTCATAACCTACTAAAATTGCCTGAATTTAAGTAGAAAAAAATGCTGGCTATAGCATGTGTTTTGTCATCTAAGAAAATTAATAGCTAATGGTTCTGTAATAAAAGGATTCTGCCCCTCATACTGATTATAGAAATGTTTGCAAGAATTCAAAATTAAATGCATCACATGAGGAATTTTAGATTTCACTGGCTACTCAGGATTATCTGTGCATAGCTCTTCAGTAATAGGCTGATGTGCAAGAGCATAAAGTAGAATTTAACCATTAAGTAGACAATTTCACATATGAAAAAATCACGCTTACTCAATTTATCTGAAAATGCAATTTTCACCTTTGTTTTACAACTAAACCCATTCTAAAAACAATTACAAGTGACACAATGCAAAAAAAAAATATTGCTCTAAGAATGTTCCATTCTAAGGTGATCCTGTGGGCCAATTATAAATCACAACATTCCGGCATAATTATTTTTAGGCATTTTCCATTGAAAGAGGCTCGCATCAATGGCAGAATATCTTTTTATTACCCATCCTACCTAATGCCCACAATCTCTCCCCAGCAACTCTGACCAAAGCAGATAGAATTACGTGAAAAGAGATCATTTGGTTTAAAGCTTTCAATTCTTGTTAGCTAAAGGCTGAATATTAGGAATTGTGCCTGAACTATGGACCATATGGATCTGTTGATCTTAAAATAAGGTGTGTTAAGAGGCGTTTTGAATGAATGAAATGAAAAACAATGCCTGCTCAGCAAATTCCTCTGGCCTCCAAACTTCAATGTTTCAAGCATAGGTGAGATGTTTTTCTTTAAATTCAGAACAGGAACATTCCATTCCACCTTTTGATCATATAATTTAAAAGGTTTTAAATAGATTTCTACTTTCTTCCCAAAATATTGTTAAACTTTGAAAACAGGATGACTTAAAAATGTCATCCAATAAAATTCTTCTAACAATGGCTGTCTTCTTGGGAAATGTTCAAATCCAGCATCACCATTAAGGCAATAGTGTCACTGTGTTTAAAAATATTAACTTATCAATGTTAGGATTGGCAGAAATAATGAAAATTTTTTTTATTATGCATCAGGAATCTTTTAAAAATACAATTTATCTTCATGTGGTATTTAACTTCCTTTACCATTCTATCCAATGAATGTAGCTTAAAACTCTAACCTAAACTGCCACTACTTAATTTTTTTAAGTTAATGGGTCTGTTTACATTGAACTAATAAGCTCAATACCAAACAAAGCAAAACTATTACAATTTCTCTTTGTGATTATGATCTAAACCTATGAACAAATCCAAAACAAAATAGTACATTCAGTGGACTGATGGATAAAAAGCACAAAGGAGTAACAGCAGTATGTGCCAATAAATCATTATGGTTTCCCATAGAATAGTTGCACCCTTGTTGGCATTACAGGCACATAACTGGATTCAAATCTCTGGGGTTTCTGAGTAATAAACGGTGATATAAGGAACATTATCTCAATACAGAAAAAGGCCATTTGTGACGAACCCGCAGCTAACATCAGACTCATACTTTCATCAATGGTGAAAAACAGTTTTTCCTCTAAGGTACAACACCACAGAGATGTACACTTTCATCTCTACTATTCAACATATTATTGGAAGTTCTAGGTAGACCAACAGGGCAAGAGAAGATATAATAAGAATCCAAATTAGAAAAGAAGTAAAACTAATCCTAATTGCAAACATAATATACACAGAAAACCCTGAAGACTTCAAAAAAAACAAAGCAAAACCGCAACATTAGAAATAATTAGTGTAATGGCAGGTTACAAAATGAATGTATAAATGTCTGTAGCATTCCTATATTTAAATACCTAGGAATAAACCTAACAAAGAAGGTGAAAGTCCTGTATAATGAAAACTTTTAAGACATTATTAAAAGAAATAGAAAATGACAGAAGAAATACCCTGCTCACAGATTGGAAAATTAAACATTATTAAAACAACTACCTTATCCAAAGCAATATATATTCAATGCAATACAATACCTTATCATAGTTTTGATGGCATACCTAGAAATAAAAACTACTGAAATTTATATAGATCTACAAAAGGCCCCAAGTAGCCAAATGGGACTACATCAAACAAAAAAGCTTCTGCACAGCAAAAGAAACTATCACTAAAATGAAAACAAACACTAGCAATTGGAGAAAATATTTGCAAATCACCTATCTGACCAAGAGGCTAATATGCAATCTACAAAGAACTCTACATCTCAACAAAAATGGGCAGTCAAAATATGGGCAGAAGAGCTAAACATTAGACAACTCTCTGAAGACATACAGATGGCTAAAAGGAGTATAACAAAATGTTCGACATCACCAATCATCAGGGAAATGGAAATCAAAACTACAAAATGGAAAAAAACAAAACAAAACAAAACTTCTCACCTGTGAGAACAGCCAATATCAAAAAGACCAGAAACGAAATGCCAGCAATTATGTGGAGAAAAAGGAGCCCTCATATCAAACACCGTTGATCAAACTGTAGACTGGTCTAACCCCTATGGAAAACAGAATGGAGCTTTCTCAAAATATTAAAAATATTAAAAATAGACCTGCCAGATGAACCAGCAAGTCTGCTCCTCAGAAGCTACACTAATTCGAAAGGATCTATGCACTCCTATGTTCACTGCAGCACTAATTTACAACAACCAAGTAATGGAAATAACCTAAGTGGCCCAACAACAGACAAGTGGATAAAGAAGCGGTGGTATATACACACAATGGAGTACTACTCAGCTATTAGGGGGAAAAGAAGATCAAATCTTGCCATTTACAACAACATGGATGGAAGGGGGAAGGGCTTATGCTAACTAAAACAGGTAAGGAGAAAGACAAGTATCGGATGATTTCACTGGTGTGGATTATAAAAAATAAACAAAGGAACAGACAAAACCAAACCAAAACAAGCTCTTGATATCTGGCTATAGATTTCAAGTTAACAGAAAGAAAGGGCGGTGTGAAGATCACAGGGAATAAGGAGCCCAGTGAACTCTGGTGGAGGAGGATGGGTACTTTGGTGGTGGGCATGGCATGGTAACATAATCTGAAGAGGTGTGAACCTATGTCCCTAAATCATAAACAGTGTTATAAAAACCACATCTATCTCAATAAAAATGATATTTTTTAAAGAAGTGACTGCACATTGACAAAATAAATCAAGACTTTCTGCAGAAGAGATGAACACTTCTTGGTATTATAGGAATCTACTTGATCAAATCTCTGGGGTTTCTGAGGTGAGGAACCTGACAAGCTAATATAAGGCATTTCAGAAATAAATGCAGTTAGAAAGACTAGCATAGAGGAATAAAAAACAAAGAGGACTGCTGTCTATTAATCTACATGGTCTATAGAAGCCAGTGAAGTGTGAAGAAATGAAAAGAAAAAAAACCGTAATCTACTCTAATAAAGGGGGCTCTGGAATATCAAACAACAGAGTATGCACAGTCAAATACTTAAAATGCAACACATTTTTACTTTCCTTTCTCTCTGGGGCGGTTAATATGGTTAAGTTACTCAAGTGGGAACTTAATTACTAGACAGAGTTCTTAGTTTTACTTTCAAAAGTATGTAATTTTTTTCTCTCCAAATTCAAAATCTTTATAATACATTACCACCATTCATCAGATGACATTTTTAATATAGGTTAAAATGCATGCATTCTTGTAGCAGTTAAAGAAGTGTCCTCACAGTGAGACCAATGTTTAGTGTAGCCAGAACAAGTCTGAAGGTCTGCTTTGTTTAAATAATGATTAGTAAATAAATGAACAAAAACAAGTACTGTTTCCAAAGAAATCAAAACTAGCTTTGCCTTAGTTCTTCAATATTATAAAGGCAAAGTCTGAAGAGGCCATGGTTACAGATAATCCTTCACAACAGCTACCTGCCCCACCCCCATAATTTTCTTTTTATACTTTTCTTTATGTATTTTCTGGAAGGATTATGTCTATCCTTATCTTCAAAATTGACTAATACCAGGTGCCTTCATGCTGCTGTAAAGATAAGTCATCTAGAAAATGCCTAATACCAAGCCTGGCATAGAATAGTTATTCAATAAAAGGTTATTAGCCAACCTCCTGCTGCTACTCACTACGAAACTCCCACCTCTAGCACTGTCATTTCTTTATCATAAAGAGAATCAAAGCTCATTCTTCCACTGTCAGCGATTATACTAACTCCATTCTAGAAAGTATCCAGATGAGTTTTCAGACATAAATTCTTAACAGTCCCAATTAACAGACACTTGCAGAGATTCTCCAAAGGTATTTTTTTGTCTAAAGGCACATGATATTAATAATATCAAACGACATTAATGATAATGATATTATAATATATAGTAATATTTAATTAATAACCTTTTTTATTAATTATATTCTGGAGTCCACCTTCTTTCTTTGACTCAACAAATATTTACTGAACAGCTACTATATATACAAGGCCTTATCTATTTATTTATTTATTTATATAAATTTTATCCATGTGGTTTGTTGCCTTTTTTTTTTTAAAGATTTATTTATTTATTCATACAAGCACTGGGTACAGTCAGCAGCATGGAAGGGTGAGAGAATTCACCAGAGCCGGAGTGGGGAACAGAACAGGCAGACCGACGAAATACACTGCTGAGGGGAGCAGTGGGCGCAGCAGAAGAGGTCTGTAGCTCCATGTGGGATCCTTGCCCAGAGGCCGGGGATTGAACCGGCACTGCAGAGGCCGCAGGCAGCTTCACAGCCCAGCTCTCAACCGCTGCACCATCAGGGGAGGCCTGCAAGGTCTTATTTATTAATCTGAATGACAAAAGTGATAACTAGAAATCTATGAACAATTTAAACTTAAAATCAGTTGCATTTTGTTAACTTCATACAGCTAACATCATTTTGTTGCTTTCTCAGTGTCAACACATTTGCTTATATTAATACATTCTCAGGCATTTCTCTCAAAACAACAATTTCACAAATGAGAAAACTGTAAGAGGCAGATGGTACTGACATTTTAAGACCTTCTTTGGGTTTTTGTTTTTTTTTTTAAAGATATATTTATTTATTTATTCATACATATATACATACATACATACATACATACAAGCACTGGGTACAGTCAGAAGCACGGGAGGGTGAGAGAATTCATCAGAGCCAGAGCGGGGAACAGAACAGGCAAACCAATGAAATATACTGCTGAGGGGAGCAGCGGGCAAGACAGGAGAGGTCTGTCACGCCATGTGGGACCCTCACAGGCGGCCAGGGATCGAACCGGCGCTGCAGAGGCTGCGGACAACTTCGCAGCCCAGTGCTCAACCGCTGCACCACCAGGGGAGGCCCACATTTTAAGACCTTCTTGCTGGTGACAATGAAGGCAATTTCACCTAGGTCTTCTGGGGTGCAATACCTCTTTTAAAGCTTTATTTATTTATTTATTTATTTTTCAAATACCTTACTGGCTTGTTCTCTGCCACTAATTACACATCTATATTTGATGTCTTAGAGACTTAATTCAGGACATGCTTTATACAGTTTATACGCTGCTTTTAGGAGTAGCAGTAATAGGTTTACAGTTGGTTTGGGTATGGTATTAATGATGCCAAGATTACACTTCTATCTCCATGTAAGGACAAGATACCCAGATACACTACTGCTGGTATACTACGAAACCTTACTACAAATCCCTACACCCCCTTAACACCACAAGAGTTTAAATGAATCATTCACTATTCAACCAGCACACACTAGGTGTTGATAAAATTAATAGTCCCTGCCATTTGGGGATGGACAGGAATGCAAAATATTATTTTTAAATGTGAAAGGTGGTTAAGAGGCTAGGTACTGTAATTTTTTTTAAAGATTTTATCTTTTATGCATACAAGAACTGGGAGTGTAGACAGAGGTATGGGGAGTGAGAAGATTCACCACGGACAGAGTGGGTAGCAGAACAGGCAGATTTACTAAAATGCACTGCTAAGGGGAGCAAGACAGGAGAGGTCTTCTGTACCACATGGGTCACCTCCCTGGCGGGGTGGTGGTGGTGGTGGTAGTCAGACTCATGCTTCAGTGACTGGCAATAGCTTGATAGCACTGAGACTTTAACCTCTTCAAAACTAGGGAGGCCCAGAGGCTAGGTATTATGAGGCAAAAGAGGAAATATCACCTTTGCCCTAGAAGATGGGGAAAGGAAATGACATGGGAGTCTTTTATCACTGAAGCAGGTAAGCAAAGCGAGCCTCCCTAAGAGAAGAAAATACAGCAGGTCCTGTGGATGACAAAAAAAGAAATCCTGGCTGATACTAAACAAAACATTATTTAGGGGCCTCTTTATGTTTTTTTACTTAAGCTGCAATTTCCAAAAACCTAATGATTTAAAAGACTTACTGTAAATATGAGAGGAGAGAGAAACAGAAGTTTAGGGAGCTCCAAATAATATGGATAGCCAAAGCACATTATCAATAGTAACAGAAAGGACTGCAGGTACTTACCATTAGAGTTATTGGAAAACTAAAAGCATGTGCCAGGCTGGCAGTGTCTCAAAAACGAAGACCATCTTTGTGGCCAGTTTTGTTTTCATTTGTAAATAAATCTGCATGAGGATTGGGATCACACTGTATTCTAGGGTCACCAGCCTTTCTTCAAGCTCAACCATAGAACACACACACAAAGTATCATTTCAGCGATGATCGTCTCAATTCTCCCAAGGATACACACATGTAACCAATACTGGTTCTGAATGCACAGGGACAAGTTAATTCACTATCTACAATGGGAGCCTCAAAGCAATAGAATTTAATTCTATCAGAACTGGTAAAGGCAGGCCATTGGGTTTCAAAACTTTGGTTTTGCAGTTATTTAGTACTCAGCACAGAAGGAAGAGCAAGAGATAAGGAGGGAGAGAGAGACTGAACCTGAGGTTTATGCCCTTAACTGAAAGCTAGAAATGGAAAGGAATTTCCATTGATATAATTTCCTTTCAGAGGAGAAAGTGACAGACAATAAGATAAGTTTGTTTTCCGTTCTGTAAAGTATCTGTAAATAATCTGATTTGTTAGCCTCTCCGATGTATTTATTTAAAACACAACTTTTGAAATAAATCACAACCCACAAATTAGAAGATTTCGAGTTGGAAAGCACTACTGAGATCAAATAAGTTAAAGTCTCCCATTTCAAAGCCCGTTAAAATTTAAATGTTTTAAGAAGCTGCACTGGGCTCAAGGTTTCCCAGGCACTCTCCCATTCTGGTTCACTCTTTATTCTCTTTACAACCAACAATACACCCCACTCCAAAAATGAAGATTTTATAATGGAGTAGTAACTAGCAATAGTAATGATGGGGAAAGAGAAAACATTACAACGCTTGCCAAACTTAGCATTTATGGTCATTTGAGCACACATTATATAACTAAGCTAGCAACTAATAAAGTCAACTTAAGTCAGAAAATATACTTTTAAATTTATTTACTATACTACTGACACTGTTGTTCTATTCAGCGAGAAACTGAATAGCAACAGAAACATTTGCTAATGTACTAAGAACATCTAACTTATAGACATGAAAAATTCTGTAGTAATTTTTTAAAAATTAAAAAATACAAATTCCATTTTAATAACATGTCTCATTTACTCTCAAAACCTTTGTATTACCAGAATAAGCAAAGGTTGAATTTACTTGGCTCAGCGAAAGTAATTCATTTTCACTGTGCTACAAATTTTAAGTGATTATGCCTTTTACCATGATCTATTTAGATACTTTATAACATATTCTAAACTATACAGACATCTGAGAACACAAAACTAAGTTATTTTATTTATAAGGAGAATGTGTAATCAATCAATTTAGGCCAGACAACATATTCTAGAGACTAATAAATAGCAAAAATTAAGTGATTCAATTTGTAAATCTGTGATGTCAAATATTTATCTCTAAAAATGTTTCTAACTTATAATTACATTAGAAATTAATGTAAAAAGGATATTACTCCATCTCCCATGAAACCATTTCATAAGTGACTAGAAGTACAGACATACCTCGGTAGCTTTGAAGATCAAGATCTACAGAGTAGCAAAAGTGAGGTTGGTTCACTTTTGGCTTTGAACTCAAAAGATTCAGATCCATATGCAGTTATACTAATGGTGTAAATAAGAGACTAGAGAAAATTTAACAATCTTTTCTATTGCATCATATACCTTCTATTGTGCATATACCTTTGTATATGCACAATTATGCTTAAATGGAATAGAGCAGTCTGGAAATCTGGGCAAGTTTCTTGGTCAAATCAGAAACCTACCTACTCCCAAGCACAGTGATACACAAGTGCATTTAGAGGATATACTTCAAAAACACAAGAATAAAATCCATCATCAGATCTAAATGTTGTAAAGAAAACCTAATTAAACTGTATCAGTCAAAATGTAGCCAAAAAGAACACCACCATCACGCTTGAGAAGAAAACTAAAACAGTAGGTTAAGTGCGGCTGCCTGCTCATTAACTATCCACATTCCTCAACTGTCTGTGAAACATGCTTCTTGACTGTAATTGAGGGAAAACATAAAATTGAACTTGTGGGGCCGCTACCCATTCAGTTTACTAGAACACAATTGGTTAGAGAACAGGATCAGACTGCCTACAGAGTTAGCTACTTTGCTAACTGCAGCCTAACCAAAAGCTTGTGATTAACTCAGCGGGACCCATCACCATAGAAGGCTTTGAAAACCATTACTTGAAATCCATTTCTGGCAAACTCCAGACAAGAAATGTTTAAAAGATTATATTATAACACGCGAACTAAAACCCTTTCCCATATTTTCAATTCTGTGTGCCAACTATGTTGGAGGGGAAAAATTGTGTTAAGTTAAATGTCTTTTAGCAAGGTAGTAGCAGGGTACTCCATGTCTACAAGATGAACCTCCACATAGTCGTGTACAGGGCAAAACAAAGAAGACATCCTCCAAAATGGCACAGCTAATTCTCCAACGGGAATAATTTTGCACAAGAACTTAACATTTCCCTGCAAACTCTAGATACTCTTTCTCCCTCACCAAATTTTCTGTTAAAAAGCTTTTCAGTAATGCAATAATTCACCACTTCTCCATCTTACCATCAAGTTTACATATCATTTACTTCTTAGCAGTAAAAAATTTACAGCTTTTACAGGCAAAGATATGGATATGAATTAGGAAGTGTACACTCTTTACTATTACATCCCATTTGAGAGGTGATTTCAGGCACCTCAAGTTTCTGATGTTTATTAGGAGAGTCATTTATATGGCACACAAACCACACAATTTTAGTCCAAAGCCCAAGCTGTTTTATACAAGAGAGATTCATAAAAGATGGCTGATGCAAAGAGTTAAGTATTAAGCATATTGGGGAAATAATCTTTTTAAGTTTTACCCATTTTCAAATCCACCTGAGAAGTTCACTTCAATTAAGTGTTATCCTGTCTTTTGCATATGCAGATGGTCAGAATGGGTAAGAAATCCAACCCCAAAGACATAATTTGGAGTATAGTTTGCATTCCTTTGTAAGATTTTCTTCCAAAAAAAAAAAAAAAAATTACTGCAGATCTTCCTTGTACTTTGATTAATTTATCACTAGTGAGTTGATAGCAAACTAAGACAAAATTGAGATACAAAGGTATGGAGGAAGAGAGATGACAAAATCTGGAACCTCTTAAGTCAGAATTACACTACTGTAACTCACTCATCTCCAGAGGGCAAATTTTTTGTTACTACATTAAAGTCCACATTTTAAAAGTACCAAATTAAGTTAAAAAGTCCTTTTGTTTCTTCTACTCTGAGTTCTAAACAGAATGAGAATAAACAGACCTCAAGGAAATATACTGGTTCCTCACTGTCAGCATCTCTAATAATCGAATGGCATGCTTTAATCAGATGGCATATGTTCAAATTTTAACACACATACACAGAGTATCTTAATCAAGTTCAATTACTTGCTCTTTAAGAAAATGTCCTAGCCTACAGTGAAAGTATTCGTTGCCTTTTTGGTATAAAGTATTATGATGTAAATCAAACATTGCACACAGATTTGTAATATATCCAAAGGTTCTGGTGCACAAACAGATACAGTAATCTGGTTTTCATACTGAGTAAAACTAAAAACTATGAAAATAAGCAAGGTAAGAATCCCATAACATAGAAGTATCACTGGTGAAACTGTGTTCTCTAAAAATATATTTCCACAAGAGGAAGAAAATGATAAATTAGACCTCAGCAAAATGAAAAACTTTTCTTCCTTGCTAGATTATAGGCCACTGGCCTCTCCTTTTACTCACTGGCTTCTCTTCCAACACCCTTCAATTCTGAAGCCTCACCACCAAAGGCTAAGTCAAGGACCCCTGTTTTCTTTACACTCACCCTTCCCACCCACCCCCACCATCCCTGTATCTCTTGACTCTTTCGCCACTGTTCTCTTAACTTCAGAAACCTCACTTCATTTAATTAGTGTCTGTTAGTATTTATAATTATCTTGGTTTGTCAAATCATCTGCTTTGAAAATGTCCAATATTTGTCTTTGTCATTCTGGCTTGCTTTACTACACACAAATGCCTCAAACTCCTTCCATTTTGCCATAAATGGCCAACAATGTAGTTTCTCCTTATGAGTGAATAGTATTCCATAGTGTGAATTTACCGTATCTTCTAGACCCAACCCTCTATAAAAGGGTTGTTTCCATGCCCTAGTTTTTTTAAATAATGCTGCAATAAAGGCTGTAGAGCATATAATCTAAGGGGGTTGATAGTTTCTTTGGCATCAGCCAAAGAACTGCTGGGTCATACTGTATTTCCACTGCTTGGGTGTTTAAAGAAAATCCAGAGAGCTTTCCAAAATGAATGCCCCAGTTTACATTCCCAATAACAGAGTAATAACGTTCCTGTTTCTCTGCATCCTCTCCAGCACTTGTTGGGTGTCTTTTTAATATACATCATTTTCATGGGAATGAGGTGTTATCTTATTGTGGTTCTTATCTGCATCCCAAGTATTTAGAAGCCATGATGAATGAGTATTCTTCCATGTAGCTACTCAACTTCAGGATATCCTCTTTGGTTAACTGTCTATTCAGATCTGTTATCATGGCTAATAAGCAAAAGAAAAGATGTTCATCAAAATTAGTTATTGAGAAATGCACTGAGGTGCCACAACACACCCACTAAAAAGACTATAATAAGACAATTTCATGTGTTAGTGAGGACATGGAGATACCGGAATCCTCATGCACTGTTGCTAGTAATATTTTAGTGTAACTCCATTGGAATGAGTTTGATAAGTTTCTGAGAAGTTCAAAAATTTTACAATTACCATACAACTCAACAATCTTTTTCCTAGGTTTTCTACTCACATGTCTCAGCAAGTGTTTATTAGTAGCATTATTCATAATAGTCACAATTGGAAAAATTGTAATCCATCAACTGGGGCATATAATGTGGTTTTATCTATGCAAGAAAATACTACACAATAATAATATGTTGTTGACAAATTTCAAAAATCATTATTCTAAGTGAAAGAAGCCAGACACAAAAGACTATGCACTGACACAAAATTTCTATCAAGACTAAGTACCTATCAATCATTGTCCTGGAGAGTAAGTAACTGCAAACAGGTAGGAGGCCACTTTTTGAGATGATGTATATGTTCCTAAACTTGACTGTGGTGATAGCTATACACATTCATAAATTCATTATAACTCACTAAACTGTTTAAATGGTGAATGGTATAGTATGTAAAATATGATGCAATGAAGCTGTAAAAAGTGAAAAATTTAACAACCCAACCCTCTAAAAATTTTAGTACAGAGCTAATTTATTAAAATTTTCAAAATATTCTCACATCTTATTCCTTATTCAACACCAATAGCCAGTAGATGCTTTAAAATACGAGGATTAAAGAAAACTCAAAATGGCATCGGTTTTCCATTTAAGGCTTATTATTTAAAAATTTCAAACATTCCAGTCTTATCTATAGGGTTCAAAACAACAATGCATTGCCCAGAAACTCTATTCTTGGGAATTTATCCTAGGGAAAGGCACACTCACGCTCACGCAAAAATCCACACACAATAGATGTTTATAGCAGCTTTACTTGTTCATAGCCAAAGACTGGAAATAACCCAAATGTCCTTCAACAAATGAGTGTTAAACTGAAGTACATCCACACCACATGAAATATCATTTAGCAATAAAAAGGAATAAACTATTGATATCCTAAATTAAAAGGAATTTAAAAGAACAAAATCTAATCTCAAAAGGTTACATATGTATTTCATTTACATACCAGACTTAAGATGAGAAAATTACAGAAATAGAGAAAATAGATGAACAATAGGGTATAAGGAAAGTGACTGGCTATAAAATAACAGGAGGGATACTTTTTAGGATTCTTCTGTATCTTAACCCGACGGTACTCAAACAACAACATGTGATAACAGTCTACGGAATTAAATATGCATGCCCTCTCATACACACACAAACACACACATTACACATAAATTTAAGTAAAATTCAAGTTAAGTCTGTGGATTATAGCAATGTCAATTATCAGTTTCCTGAATGTGGTATTGTACTGAGTCATGCAAGATGTTACCACTGGGAAAAGCAGAGTAAGTAAAGTGTTCATGAGATTTCTCTGTATATTTCTTAAGGTTGTGTATGAATCCGAAATTGTTTCCAAATAATGGTTTTTAAGGTTTTTTTAAAAAAAAATTAATGTACAGCAACAACACTACTATTTCTACAGAATACCATTACACAGTATATCCTATAGCTGCATTTTGTTTAAATCTTGCAAGATATTCTTTTTTATGGGGCATTAATCTTCAAAGGAAGTAGAACTAAGAAAAGTTATCAAACTCCATATTTAACTATGATTCCTAAACATCAGAGGATAAAAAAGGTAGAAAAAAATGCAGTAGTTAAAACTTCTACACCAGGATGCATAAAACAATCTCTGGATATAGGTTTAAAATTTTTATAGAGGACAAGAACAGTCTCATTAATCAGAAAGGTATTTTCTACAGTGTGGTATATGCAGAGTCATCTCTTTCAGATGGTAACATTTGTGAACACTATTATCACTACCCTTTCATTTGTGAACACTATTATCACTACCCTGGGTTCTTAGCATCCTTACATATTACAAAAGTCATTCCCACAGGATACCTAAGCATTCTGGTTTGTGAAAAGAAGTTATCACAACAAACTCCCATTCTGCTTTCTACCTCAATCTGTTGGAAGCCAGATTTCATCTTGGTCTTTTATCCCCACCTAAAGCCTACAAAGTCTGAATCTGGCGACTTACTAATGGACCCAGCAAGTCTTCAAATGGAACAGACAGTTGTTAGTTGTTAGATAAAGGACAACTGGGGAGGATGTGGGGAAGCCCTCCTGTCTATTCAAAAAAAGCAGTTGTAATGAAGTCATTTGAAAAATGGTAACATTACCCGACAGTTATAACAATACAGTAAAAAAAAAAAAAAAAAAAAAGTAAGACGGGCATATAATGTAATCCTTTCATAAACTCAAAAGATAACTAAAGACAATGGACAGAAAACATGAGAAGAGACACCATAAAGGAACCAAAAGAAAAGAATGGTTCAAAATTTAACTCAGAGAAACATAAATCCAGAAGATTAAAACTTCACAATATTCCAGTTAACAGTTTTCACAAATACAGAATATCAAATAGCTGACATACGTATGAAAAAATGTTTAACCTTCCTAGTACGATGTAAACTGAAACAGTGAAATACCATTTCCAACCCTTTAGATTTCATCCATCCACTCTCAAATTTAAATTTGTTAACTCTGTTGGTATCATGTAGCAAAACTAGAATTACGCTGTTGGCAAAAAAATTATGAAAAATAAAATAAAGAAGAACAGTTTGATAGTTTTCCACTGGCTTCCAACACTGAAGGGACCTATATCCTAACATTCAGCAATTTCACCTGAAGAAATTCCTGTACTTGTCACAAGGAGATGTGTACAAAGATGTTCACCAGCGCTATTTGCAATAAAGAAAAACAACCTACTTAAGAATAGATGAACTTCTTTTTACCCAAATACTAAAAAGTAAAATATGCAACCCAGATACGGTATCAACATGGTTGTCTCTCAAAAATGCTGATAATAAAAAGGACAGTTACAGTCTACTATTAATGCAAATTTTCTGAACAAAGTTTATAGTGATGGTGGATTCACACAAATAGGTAATGTAAATAGGAAAACATGCATAGTAATTATACACACCAACCTTCAGTAGTAGTGGTTGAAAAGGCAGAGTGGGAGAAATAGTGAGAGAGTACTCACCATTTAAATCCCTGCTAAATGATCTCTGTATAGACATTTTAATTAAAACTATCCAAAGTAAATGTGGAGCAAAATGTTAAAGTGTATTAATGTTAAGTGGTGAGTTCGTAATACCTTTTTGCAATTTTATTAAAGAATTGTATTTTTATTAAGTTTTAAGTGGGGACAGTATATTAAGTCAAAGGGGAAAAGTTACAAATTATCTGGAACTTGTATCAGGAATGAGAGAATAAACAACACTATAAGTCTTAGTAGGAGCAAAAGGATAATAAAAGAATAGTACAAGCAATTCTATGCTTAGGTTGACAACTTACAGGAAATATATCTCAAGGAATTTTTTCAAATTATCGAAGTTCACTTAAATCACTTAAAAAAAGAAACACAGTCAAAGATTGATTCACTAGTGAATTCTACAAAATTTAAGAAAAACTTCTATGTAATCTTTTATACAGAAGAAAAAAATAGGGGAACACTTATCAACTCAACCTTCTAAGACCACCATACGAAGACTAAACAAAGACAATATAAGAAATATATTGATCAATATATATCAACTATATGGATCCAAACTCCTCTGAATCCAAGAATACATAAAAATAATAAGATACAGTGACTAAGCTGGGTTTGAACCAAGAATGCAAAGATGGTTCATTTGAAAAATCAAAATAATCATGTAAACAGATAAGAGAAAAACTGTATGGTCATCTTACTAGATACAGTAATAAAAGCATTAATAAAATTCAACATATATTAATAATACTTTTAAAGTCACGGTGGTTCCTGGCCTATGCAATAAGAGGGAAACAATATATAAAATACACTGTGAAGTACAAAACTGCCTTTTTCATGCTTTACATGACTATATGCAGAAAATCCCACAGCACAGGGAAAAATTTTGTTGAATAAATGAACACCAAACATTCATTATACATCAACACCAAATTCAATTTTATTTCTACATACCAGCAGTGAACAATTAGAAATTAAAATTAAAGAAGAAAAAAATACTACTTACAGTAGAATTTA
The DNA here is from genome assembly GCF_014898055.3 of Talpa occidentalis. Taxonomy (NCBI): domain Eukaryota; kingdom Metazoa; phylum Chordata; class Mammalia; order Eulipotyphla; family Talpidae; genus Talpa; species Talpa occidentalis. The sequence goes on from NW_023600993.1 coordinate 54,079,471, forward strand.
AAAAACACGAAATACTCAGGAATAAGTCTAACAAAATACGACAAGATATCTATGCTGCAATCTACAGAACACCGAGAGTCAACAACCTAATAGAACAAACACAGTTATACCATGTTTGTGGACTGGAATTTAATATTGTTAAGAAGTCAGTATTTTGAAAATGTTTTCAGCTGTGCTCCTTAATATGGTAACCCTTAGTGCCATGACTATTTACAACTGAATTTAAATTAAATTAAAATGTAAAATTCACTACTTTGGTCTTACTATCCACATTTCAAGCATTCAGTCAACAGTCACATGTCATTAATGACTGCCGTATATTGGACAGTGGACATAGAAAAATTATCATTACGAAACATTCTATTGCTGTTGGACACTGCTAATGTATAGATTCAATGTAATCAAAAGCCCCAATTAAGTTTCATAGGTTTTGACAAACTGATTCTAAAATTTATAAAGAAAAAAACAATGACCTAGTATAATCAAAATAATTTTGAAAAAATACCAAGCTGAAAGTGTGGTGCTAATTGACTTCATAATTTAAAGTGACTGTTTATTTAAAGGCACCACAGGCCTCCCTGGTGGTGCAAGGAGTTAAGTCTCAGCGCTATCAAGCTATCGCCAGCCACTTGGCACAAGTTCAATCCCTCACCCAGGGATCTGACCCAATATGGTGTAGCAGACCTCTCCCTCTGCTCCCCTCAGCAGTATATTTCAGTAGCTCCGCCTGTTCTGCCCCCCACTCTGTCTCTGGTGAATCCTTTCATTCCCCCGCATCTCTGGCCTACACATTTAAAATCTTAAAAAAAAAAAAAAGAAAAGAAAAGAAATAAAATGCGAAATACAGTACTTTGATTGTAATTACAAGATTAACCTAATCAAAATTCATCCAAAAAAGGTTAACTTTACTATATATAAATGTTACAGAGAGGAATTTCCATAAAAAGGGGAAGTTCTATGTTCCGTGCTCCCACCTAATGAAGGGTGGATTGGGAAGCAAGCTGAGGATCTAAAGGACATGGAGAGGAGAATTGGAGGAGACACGTGGAACACAGAGACATGTGAAGAAAAAGTCCTGCTTGCTGGCCACCCTGGTGGCGCAACAGATTAAGCGCCACACTACGAAGCAATTCGCAGCCTCTGCAGCACGAGTTTGATCCCTGGCCGGCCAGGAAGCAAGCCACATGGCGCAGCAAACCTCTCCTGTCTTGCCAGCTGCTCCCCTCAGCAGTGTATTTCAGTCAGTCAGCCTGTTCTGTTCCCCCGTTTCTGGTGGATCCTCTCACCCCCCACATCTCTGGCCTGTACCCCAGCTCTTGTATGTATAAATAAATCTTTAAAAGTCCTGCTTGTTTCTTGTTTCTCAGTTTTGGACCTGCAGGTCATGTAAAAGACACATGGAGTCAAGACATGAAGAAACATGATTGAAAGATATGTAGGGAGGCTGACGATGGCAATCCAATGTACTTGGGTTTTGCCCTTCTGTCCTAGCTTTCTGGGACCTACTTCAAAACCTCTTTCCTATGGTTCCCTGCCAGAAAGTGGCTTAGATTTATGGCAAGCTTTCAGGCCTCAGTGGCCCCTGCTGCACGCCAAACTATTTGGTTTAGCATTTACCCACAAGGGAATGGGTGTTTTATTGCAAAACTATTATCCTTTCTTCTCTCTCTCTCTCTCTCTCTCATACACACACACCACACTAATCCTATTAAAGCTCATACACACTGCTTTGTCTATGAGGCAGCTGTCAAGACCCTTTTAGACCATACTAGTTTGGGGGGACCCCCCAGTACACCTCATTCTGCAAATCTGATCTTCAAAATTCTAAATTTTTTAAAGATTTATTTATTTATGCATATAAGAACTGGGGTACAGGCCAGAGGTGTGGGGGGTGAGAGAATTCACCAGAGACTGAGTGGGGGACAGAACAGGAGGATTGACTGAAATACACTGCTGAAGGGAGCAGCTCGCAAGTCAGGAGAGGTCTGCTGCACCATGTGAGTTGTTGCTCCCTGCCAGGGATGGAACTTGTGCTGCAATGGCTGCGGATAGCTTCATAGGTTGCATCTTAACCCCTTGCACCACCAGGGAGGTCCCCAAAATTCTAAAATTTTTTTAAGTATTTTACTCTAAAATACTGTGACATTTCAGCTGAACATTCAAAAAAAATCTCTTTTCGTCCTGGACTTCTAAATGGTCTTCCAAAAGTCTCAATATATAGCCAGCTTCAACAAACCTCAACTCTACAGGACAATCTGTAATGCACACAAATGTACAACCAATGAGATAAATTACCAAAAGAATGAAGATATGTATAGATTTCAACTCTGCCAATGTACTCCAGGTACTCCACTATTATCTACAAAGAAAGCCGTCAAGAATAAGAATTCTAAAAATTGAAAGGATTCTAAAAACAAAGGAAATCTTTCAAAGGAAAAGAATGTGCTAGGGATGTGATAGAGAAATATCACACAAAACTACAGCTATTGTCATAGTTCTGAATCTCAAGAAATAATAAACAAACCCTAAAATATAGAGCACAGTAATTACATTGCTTAGTCCAGAGTAACACACCAGTTATGTTCCTAATGCTTGATTTGTTAGAGAAATAGAGGACTAAGGAGGAGATGTGGACAAGGAGTCCAATCTAGACTCTATTACTAACCTTAACCAGTCACTTATTCTCACAGCATACTTGTTTCCCCCCAAGAGTATAAATGTAAATAGAAAGCAAAATGGTACTCAATAAACCCCAAGCACAAGAAACACAGAAACCACACCTAGGTAAAATATATGCTGCTTAAAAAAATGACAGCAAGAAATTTTAAATGCAGAAGACACTATTGTGGAGAAACAAACTAAGAATGACAGCAGACTGCTTACCAGAAACCATGTATCCCATAGCAACTATGGAGCCACTTTCTTCTTTAAGATTTATTTATTTATGCAACAAGAGCAGGGGTACAGGCCACAGATGCAGGGGGTGAGAGGATCCACCATAGACAGCTTGGGGAACACAACAGGCAGACTGACTGAAATACACTGTTGAGGGGAGCAGCAGGCGAGACAGGAGAGGTCTGCTGCGCCATGTAGGTTTCTCCCAGGCTGGCCTGTGGATCGAACTCGTGCTGCAGAGGCTGTGGACTGCTTCACAGTGTGCTGCTTAACCCCTTGCACCACCAGGAGGCCCAGCAGCCACTTCTTTAAGGTATTAAATGAAAAGACTGAATCTAGAACTCTATATCCATTGAAAACAAACTTTCAAACAAGGGGAGAAACTGAAAGCCTCATAACACAGTTGGTGGGAAAGAAAGAGGGGACATTTGACATTTGCAAAGTTAAAAAAAAAAACTCAAAAGGTTAGACATAAGAGTTATCATTTGGCTCACTAATTCTTACCCTAGGCATATACCCAGGAGAAATAAAAACATTAGCTACACAAAAATGTTTACACAATGTTCACAGCAGCATTATATTCATAAGAACCAAAAGGAAAACTCAAGCACCCATCAATTGATGAACCGCAAAACAATTGTTGTATATCTATAAAATGGGTTACTTGGCTATAAACAGAAACTAATCATTTAAATAACAAACACACTTCTAAAGTGAGTCTTAGCAGAAACATTATGCTAGTGGAAGTAGCCTGTGACGAAAGACCACATTCTGTATGATTTCATTTATATGAAATAACTGGGGCTGGGCAAATCTTTAAGAGACAAAAGTATATGAGGTTTCATAGAAATGGGGGTGGTTGTGGGTGCGGTAGGGAGCACACTCGAGTTTGAAAGCTACACCATATGGTGTTTCTTCTGGGGGTAATGAAATATGGCATTGATTCATAACTCCTTGAATAGAAGAAACGCCACTACAGAGCACACCTTAGAGTTGAACTGTATAGTAAGTAAACTAAATAAAGCTGCTACCAGAAGTGAAATATTTAAAAAAGAGACATTTGAAAGAGGGGAGTATCAACCAACAGCAGATTTGCACTATAAGATATGTAAAATACAAGTCCTTCAGACAGCAAGAAAATATTACCAGATAGAAATCTGGACCTACACAAAGGAATGAAGTACAACAGAAATGTAAGCAGGTGAGAAAATATAAAAGACTACTTTACTAAGTTTTTAAATCTCTTTTAAAAGATAATTCACTACTTAAAACAAAAATTTTAACTTTTTATGGGGGATTACAACATACGTATGTAAAAGATATAATAGTAGCACAAAAGGGTAGGTGGAGAAAAGGAGCAGTATACCACTATAAAAGTCTTACACTATATATAGAGAGAGAAGTATAGTATCTTGAAGGTGGACTGTAAGTTAAAGATGTGCAATAAAGAAACAATTAAAATAACTAGAGTCATGCCTAAGAAGCTAAAAAGGGACATAAATGGCATTTAAAAATAACTAAACCAAAAAAGAAGATAAAAAATTGTAAAAAATAGAAAATGAGCAAGACAGTAGATTAAAACCAATCATGTCAATAATCACAGTAAATGTGAATGTGACTAACTCCACAGTTAAAAGGCAAAGGCTGGCATTTGATTAGAAGAACAAAACCCAATTATATACTGCCTATTAAAACAAAAAAATTTCAGATATAAAAATACAAATGCATGTATGCCATGCTGACTCTAGTTAAAAAAAAAAAAAGCTGCTGCAATGGCTACATTAATATATGATGATGAAAACAAAATCTATTACCAGGGATAAAAGACTCTTGATAATGACAAAAGGATTGCTAAATGTACATGCACCAAATAAAAAGGTGACATAATGAAATTAAAAACAAGGATATCCAGTAGTACTTGAGAAGGAAATTTATAGCATCAAATGCCTATATTTGAAAAAGGAAGCTCTCAAATCAGTAACCTAAATTTATCTTAAGAAACTAGCAAAGAAACTCAAAACAAGCAATGGTAAATATTAAAGGTGAAACCAGAAACCAATAATATACAAAACAAATAAAATCTGTGCAATATCTAAGCCTGCTGAGATCAATAAAATCCTGTTAAGTCAAACTCATCAAGAAGGATACAAATAACCAGTGAAGAATGAGAGGTCTACAGACTACAGATATTAAACAGATGATATGAAAAGGTTATAAACTTTATTTCAATGAAATGGACAAATATCTAAATTTCCCAAAAGACACAAACTGACAAAGTTCATGTACAATGAAATAATTTTAATATTCCAAGTATTTTTTTAAGTTAATTTGCAGTTAAAACCTACCCATAAAGAAAACTCTAGGCCCACAAGGTTTCACTAGTGAATTCTAAAAAACATTTTAGGAAAAAATAATGCTCTTCAAACAAACTCCTCCAAAAAATTGAGATGGGAACATTTTCCAACTTCTTATATGAGACCACATTAGCCTGAACCTAAAACCAGACAACTGTATTACAAGATAAGAAAACTATTAACAGTGGTCTGTCATGAAGACAGATACAAGTAATTCTTAGCACATTAATCCAACATGGATTATTGTCATAAAAATATAGCATGACAAAGTGGGATTTTATACCAGAAATGCAAGGTTGGTTTAAAATTCTAAAATCAGCCATTAAAATTCTAAATAAATCATTTCAGCAATAAATATGAAAAACCCTTATGACTGTTTTAATAGATAAGGATGTATTTGATAAACTACAGTATCTATTCCTTAATCAAAAATTAAGCAAATTAGTGAGGAATTATGCCAACCTACCAAAAAAAAAAAAAAAAAAAAAAAAAAGACTACAGCTAACACCTTACAGCTAAGAACTTACTGATAAATGGACCGAACGCTTTACTACATTAAAAATCGGGAACAATGAGTAGAATGATGTCTACTCTTACAACTTATATTCAACACTGTACTGGAGGTTCAATGAGTGCAATAAGCCAATAAAAGATAAAAGGCATTCAAACTAGAAAAGAAGTAGACTATCTTAATTCACAGTTAATGTCTTAGACTATCTTACTAGTAGACTATCTTAAGTAGACTATCTTAATTCCACAGTTAATAACTAGGGAAAAAACCTTACAGAATCTACAAAAATGATACTTTGACAAAAGATACACAAGACTTGTACACTGAAAACCACAAAACACAGCTGAGACAAAACCTAAGTAAATGAGATATACCATGTTCAGGGATTAGAACACAGATCTTCTGCAATCAACAATGGAATTATGTCACAATAAACCAATCTTAACTTGAAAATACTAACACACTTAACCTACTGAAAAGTATAGGTTAATGTATCCTACCTTAAATATGCCCTCATAACACTTACATGAGCCTACAACTGGGTAAAATCTAATGCAAAACCTGTTTCATAATAGTGTTAAAAAAAACCTCAGACACAGATGGCCACTGTAAACATGACACATGCAAAAATACACCAAATCCAAAAACGGTGGCAACACAATACACTATACAGTATGGTCACTTGCTCTTGTGGTCATGTGAGCTGCAGCTTCCCACCACTGTCCAGCAGAAGTGTATTTATATTATACCGCATATTGCGAGCCTGGGAAAAGATCAAAATTCAAACTTTGAAATGCAATTTCTGAAGTTGAGAACTGTCTATACTGAACCCAATGTTGTTAAAATATCAAGTTTTTCAAATATTCATCTATCGATTCAATGCATTCCAATAAAAATCCCAACAGGCTTTCTTGTAAAAACTGACAAGCCGAGTCTAAATTTTATACGAAAATGCACAGAAATAGGCAACATATCTATGAAAACAATTTTACACTCCCTGATTTCAAGATATTATAATGCTACATTAAGACAGTAGTAGCAGGATAAGGACAAATAGAGTAACTACTAATTTGACAAAAGTAAGAGTTCAGAATCAGAGTAATACGTGTCTAGTTCAGGAAAGAGTAACCTTTTCAATAAATGGTACTGAAACAACTGGATAACTTGAAGTAAAAAAATTAAAAAAAAAACCTTTACAAATTTATATGCAAGTATTAACTCAAAATAGACTAATAATCTAAATGTATGAGTTCAAACTATAAAACTTCTAGGAAAACAGATGTAAGAAAACCTTAATATGTTGGGCTTGGCAATGATTTCTTAAATATGACACAAAATAAAGGTTATTTTAAAAAGTCAAATTTGAAGTCTGATCTTCACAACCACTTTTAAATCATATACCCAAGTCAAGAATAAAGAACTCTCAACAAAAATAAGTCAACAGAATTTTAAAGTAGGTTAAGATATTAAAAAAAATAAAAATGCAAAGAAAACAGACAGATGGCAAGCAAGAAAACATGTTTAATATCAATAGTTAGAGAACTACAAGTTAAAACCATAATCAGTCATTAGACACCATCTACCAGCCTAAAATGAAAAATACTAACCACATCAAGGTTGGCAAGGACGAAGAGCAATTGGAACTCTCACATATTGCTTTGGGAATTGAAAGTATATAACCACTTTGAAAAAGTTCAGCAGTTTGTTATAACGTTAAACATAGCCACCAATTATAATTAGCCAAGAAATATTTAAAAAAAAAAAAAGCACAAAAAGAGAGATTTAGGAATGTATAAAGCTGCTTTATCTGGCAACTCAAATGTTCATCAACAGGTAGATGGATAAATAGCAGAATATGCATTTATTAAATGAATAAACACAGACGCATTTCAAAATAAGCATAATAACTCAAAGAAACAAGACCCAGCTCTAAGAAAACCAGCATACATGGAATGATGACGTTCATATAAAATTTCAATCTAATCTGTAGTGACAGAGCGCAGATTAGTGGCTGCTGGGGACAGAAAGGGGTATAGGAGGAAATACCAAAGGCCAAGATAAAATCTTTAGGGGTGACAGATATAATCATTATCTTGATTGTGGTGGTTTCCCAGGTTATTCTTTAAACATGCAATTTCTTATATGCCAATTAACTTTAATACAACTAGAAAAATTAAACACAAGATGACAAAATACTGGTGTTTTTTCTTTTTTCTATTCACAGTCTGATACTTTTTTTTTTTTAAAAAAAGATTTATTTTTATTTATTCATACAAGAACTGGGTACAGTCAGAAGTGCAGGAGGGTAAGAGAATTCACCAGAGCCAGAGCGGGGAGTAGAGTAGGCAGAAGAACTGAAGTACACTGCTGAGGGGAGCTGCGGGCAGCAGGAGAGGTCTGCGCACCATGTGGGACACTCCGCCAGTGGCCGGGGAGCAGCCGGGGATCAAACGGGCGCTGCAGAGGCTGTGGGCAGCTTCGCAACCCAGCGCTCAACCACTGCCCCACCGGGGAGGGCCCTACAGTCTGATACTTTTTTTTTTTTAAATACTGTGGATTAAGCAATGTTGAAATTACACATTAGTTTAAAATATTTATTTCTGACAGTTTTTACTATTTGCGATCGTTTAAAATTAGGAGATAAAATCTGATTGTTTAGTACTATTTGAGATGTAGTCTAGAAATGCTACAAACAGATGTATTTTTACAGAGCAAAAACTATTTCCTCACTAGCTTATAGGCATTTTTGAAGTGCTCTACCTTAATTCTTGAGTAATTTTAATTGGCAATAGAGTCTAACAATTTACCTATAAATTTAGTATCAACGCCATCATTACCATTAAATACCGACAAAATACCCCTATAAATTATAACTTAAATCTCTTCAGAAACAATCTGTTCCACCAAGGTTCCCCCAAGAGATGAGTGATTTTCCTGATGCCTAGTAGAAAGCATAAATCTAATTTGTTTACATCTTCATGTAATTTGGGAATCACTGTGCTATTTCTCATATTCCCTAGTGTAGAGCTTATCCCACCCTTCTGCTGTATCTCTGCACTAATATGGGGTCTAAAGGTAAAATGCCCAGCACAGGGCCTCCCCTGGTGACACAGCAGTTGAGCGCTGGGTTGCAAAGCTGCCCGCAGCCTCTGCAGCGCCAGTTAGATCCCTGGCAGCCGGAGAGGGTCCCACATGGCCCGCAGACCTCTCCTGCTGCCCACTGCTCCCCTCAGCAGTGTATTTCATCAGTCTGCCTGTTCTGTTCCCCGCTCTGGTGAATTCTCTCACCCTCCCGCGCTTCTGACTGTACCCAGTGCTTGTATAAATAAATAAATCTTAAAAAAAAAATTAAAAAATACAAAAAAAAAAAATGCCCAGCACAAGAAAAAAGAAAGAAAGAAAGAAAGGAAATAAAGTTAGGCTGAGTCTGCTCAAATGTCTTGTTAATCAAATTAGCTTTTTCTTGCTTCATATATCATCTAGAAGTTTTCACAGGACTGGACAAAAGAAGTATGACTTCTTTCATTAGTTTTAAGTCCCTGAATCTTGAAAAGCCAAAGGTAAGGAAAGAAAAGTCAATTTTTGCTTGCCAGAAGTCTTGGTTTGTTTAATTCCAGGGTTCAGGTTTGTCTATGCCTTTGTTTCTTTTATTTCCTTTTTTTTTTTTTAAAGATTTATTTACTTACACATACAAGAGCTGGGGTACAGGCCAGAGGTGTGGGGGGTGAGAGGATTCACCAGACAGAGTGGGGAACACAACAGGCAGACTGACTGAAATACACTGCAGAGGGGAGCAGCGGGCAAAATAGGAGAGGTCTGCTGCGCCATGTGGGTTGCTCCCTGGCCAGCTGGGGATCAAACTCGTGCTGCAGAGGCTGCAGATGGCTTCATAGTGTGTTGTTTAACCCGGGGAAGCGCTCTTTTCTTTTCTTTCTTTATTTTTTTTTTTTGGTGGTAATGCTGTTATAAAAGATCTAAGTTATTGTTTAAAATAGATTTGGAGGTTACCTGAAATTCTGAATCATATAAGTCAACTGGAAATTGGCTTCTAATTGCTCTTAAGTTGTTTTTGGCCATAGAGCAGAAGTAGAGAAGGCCAACAAGACTGCTTTCCTGATTTTAAGAATACTCAAGAATTAAAAATGGGTCTCCTTCAGATACAATAACAAGTATTCCACAACTTAATGCAAAATATTGCTAAACTGAAAGTCATATTATATGCTCAAGAGCATAATTACAGAAAGTCCGTTTTAACTGCACACTAAGCAATGTTGAAAAATAAAATATAAATATTTTGACTCTAAAGAAACACTCATTAGTCCAAAAGACTTTTTCTTAAAGAAAATATAAATAACACAAGGAAACCACATATTATATATCTTACTTTCCACAATCCAAATAGGTTTACTAAATTGCATACAGAGGTAAAGGAGCTTTAAAAATCAAAGATTGAGTATCAGGCACCACCACCAATTCAGTTTTAAGCTTAGCTCTTACCTCTTTGCTCTATAATCTGATTCATTAGTGCTTGTGTTAGAAAAGTTCATTATGACAGAAAAATTTCCAAGATACATTTCTCATTATGTTAGAGCATGAAAGGTTTTTAACACTTCACCATATTGCTTATTACCAAGAAAGTGAAGAACAAAAACTCTTTTTAGCAAAACTCAACTAAAAAGTACACTTTAGAGATAATGGTCACTGAGAAAAAGAAAGCAATATACTTATACCAATTTATATGAGCATGTCATGAATAAAGTTAATTAAAATATACCGTTTAAATCTGTAAGAAGAGAGTATAATTAGTTAGTTGATTTAATTATTAGGATAAAGTAACATGAAATTTAACAAGTATCTCCATCTAGGGATCATCCTGGTTGCTGTGAATTGTATTTACTCATTATTATATGACATTTCATGTTTGTAAATTTTTTAAAAACTAGATATTGATCTTAAGTTCTCATGTAACATTTTACTTAGAAACCAACTTTGCAGGTCAGCATTAGTCTCTCTTCACTGAGAATATAGTCTCAAAGTTCATGCTATCATGATAAAATTCTCGGCAACAGTAATAGGTTGATTTAAAATGTAAAAAATTCTTTTTTTTTTTACCAAAACATGTCAATTATCAAAATAAATATGACTTTCATTATTAGAGGTCTTGAAAGCACACACACACACAAAAAAAAAAAACCCCTCAGACTTTATTTACAAATACTACCAGCTGAAAGGGGAAAAGATCATCTAGGACTTCACTATTGAAAAAGATATAATTTCAGAATCTAAATTATAGAAATCTGTGGGAAAAATTCCCTCGCCCTCCTGTTGAAAATCTATTCTGAGCCCTATTCAGCTGCAAAGTATCTAAGAAAACTACAGACTTCATGATTTTGATTATCTCAACTCACCTGTTCCTCTCATCTACTGAGCCTAGACCTTTCCAGTCACAAAAGGCTTTACAAACTTTATACACCTTTCAAGATACTGGTTTTTAAAACCGCAAACTGGGAACCCCAGAACAGAATGGAATCTAAGAGGAAGGTATTCTTTAGGAGTTCTCCAGAGAAGGATCACATTTTTAAACAGACACTGCCTCAACAGAGTTCTATTTCACAATCAATTGTTATCACAACTGTGAGCTTCTGCAGGCACAAACTTGAGAAAGCGCTAATCAAAGAACCATCTTAACAGTAACAACAGATTATGCAAAAAGTAAAATTAGAAACTAAAGACTGGAAGTAAACTAGTGTGTAAGTATTTCCATGTCATTTACCAAGATTTTTTTAAATAGATATACCCATTTGTAGACAAAATTAACCAATATATGACACAAGTATTTAAAAAAATGAGATCGAATAGATTACAACTTGAAAGATACACTGAAGAATACGAAACCAACAGCAATGTAAGACCATGCCCGACTCAAGATTTAACAATGTCACTGCCCCTTGCCTAAGCAGGCTTTAAATGGAAATTTGGGACAACAACAAAACTAAAAATTCCAATACAAAATGATGTTATGCTATACTAGAGCTATACACAAAATGCTTCAATGAGCACTTAAGAAAAAAATCAAGGCAGGCTTACCAAAGAGTCGATGATGTTTACCTACTAGGTAACAGTAAGTTAAGTCTTCATTCACTGGGGCATGAAAGTACATACTTGGAGAATACTAAATTCAACAGGAAGGCACATGGCAAGAAATGTCAGAGATGAGCTGGCATGTTGGACAGAGCTAGACCATCTGGACCATGTACATCATGTTTAAGAAGACAAGGCAGGGCCTCCCCAGTGGCACAACGGGTTAAGTGCCGCACTGTGAAGCTGTGCACAGCCTCTGCGGCCCAGGTTCAATTCCCGGCCCGCCAGGGAGAATCCCACAGGGGGAGGCAAACCTCTCCTGTCTCGCCCGCTGCTCCCCTCAGCAGTGCTTTCAGTCTGTCTGCCTGTTCTGCTCCCCGCTCTGTCTCTGGTGAATCCTCTCACCCTCCTGCGCCTCTGGCCTGTACCCCAGCTCTTGTATAAATAAAAAAATAAAAATAAATCTTAAAAAAAAAAAAGAAGACAAGGCAGACAAGATACAATGATCTATGTCTTTTCTAGAAATACCATTAAAGACCTAGAATACCAGTTTCAAGGCCACTGCAATAGTCCAGGAGCAGATCTGAACTACAGAGGCTTGCAGTTAAAGTTTGTCTGAAATAACATGGATCTACGTCAAGGAATCAACCACAGGAATAAACAAACAGAATTTGGTGTCTAACTGCTATGGATGAATATCTAAACTGATGTCTATAGAATGGGCATCTGTACAGATGGTAATGTCACTATCGGTGAAAAAGACTAAAGGGAAACAGACCACACCTTTGAAGCTGGAAGACAGAAGTCAAGTGCAACTCTGCTGTATAAATTGCGGCTAGGAGTGTGAGCCTTAAGCCTCCTTGTGTTAACTGTAAAATGGGGAAACATCTATGTATACATCATAGCCTTGTTAGGTTTCAATAAGACTTCATGGAATAGATTTAACCTGCTTCATGTGAAATGCCCATTAAACGTTGGCCCTTATCAGCATTATTACTGGGATGGGTGCAGATATCTAATGAAGCCTTTCATAAGGTGTATCCCATTACCTAATGATGCTACTTCCCGCTGTGTGCTACACACTTACAGCAAGCACTGAGTTTACTCAAAAAACAGTTCTTAACAAATGTTAAGCACAAAAATGTCCAATATACACCTGTTCTATTAAAACTAAGTTTTGCCTTAGGGGACAACTCAATTTACTATTTAGGTAATACAAGCTATTCCCTGCCCCCCCCCCAAAAAAAAATCAGTAGTTCTTTTAATTAAATGATACAACAAAGACTAAGAAAGAATACCCCTAGGGCTGTAGTACACCTGTCTGTACTTCAAAAAACAATTTTCGGGCCTCCCTGGTGATACAAGGGGTTAAGACTCAGCACTATGAAGCTATCTGCAGCCAGTGCAGCACGAGTTCGATCCTTGGCCAGGGAGGTGACCCTAATGGCACAGCATACCTCTTCTGTCTCCCCTTAGCAGTGTATTTCAATCTGTTCTGCTCCCCACTCTGTCTCTGGTAAATCCTCTCACCCCTCACACCTCTGGCCTGTACCCCCGTTCTTGTATGCATAAATAAATAAATCTTTAAAAAAAATTTTTAAACCGTATTTTTCACACCAGCTGTCTTGACAGGAAGACCTTGCCTTAAAAATCCTTAATAGGAGATTAACTGAACCTAGTGTTTTGATCAGTGTGTAAATGAGTTTATCAGATTGGGAAAGTCAGTGACATGAATTTCTTAACTCATAAATGAAGGACTTCAAAACAGAAACAAGTCTAATTTAAGAAAGGAAACTGTTCTACTACACATGAAAATTCAACACTGCCAAAAGACTTCAATAAAAGATTTCCTATTCAAAGAACCTGAAATATATACTATCGGATACATCCTGAGGGGGTGGGAGAGATACTGCATATTATTTTCTATATATTTTTAGACAAATAGTGTAGCATTGTGAGATTTAAGAATCAATGTATTACCAACTGCCAAAACTGACATAAATCACAGTATTTGGAGGACACATAAAATCATCTAGTTCTGAGTTTTAGGGAGTTTCAATTTTTAATTGTAACCCAGTCTTAAATTCCACCTTAGCAAACATTATTTGTACACATAAAGTGTCTTACAATGTGCTATTTTAAAACTTCTATTCATAGTACTACAATAAAAATTGTGTACAATAAAACTCTTAGAGAATTCCCCTTCTAAATCTCTGGAATCCCCTTCCAAAATAGAAATCTTTGAATTTGAAACATGATTATATCCCATGAAATTCATCGCTAAAACCAATCAGGACAGTCACATTCCACAAACCTATAATAAAGGAAAAAAAAATGCCAAATTTCACATTATTAAAATTCTCAGATATCAAAAATAATGAGTTTTCTGTGTAAGATTCTCATGGGTTGTTTGTATAAGATTTACAGTCCACATACTATGGGAGAGATTGGGCAGACTGGAAGAAAAGCATTGCATCAGGCCAAGTTATGCTGAGCCAAAGGAAAAAACAAGTATGTAAAGGCAGATTAGAAAACAAGGGGCAAAGAACACTCTACCAACCTCCCTCTATCATCACTCTTATCCCGAGTACCAAAGTAGAATTCCCCTTCTTATAAATGTACTTCAATGATGCATACCAAAAGCACTTGTCAAGATGAGCTGATAGTTTTACTGCCATACATTGTGTCCCAGAGTACCCAACAACAAACTGGACACTGTCCTGGAAAAGACACTGGAAAAAAACCAGCAATATAGACAGTGAAGGGCCTCCCTGGTGGCACAAGGGTTAAGATACAGCACTATGAAATTATCCACAGCCACTGCAGTTCGCAGCTCAATGCCCAGACAGGGAGGTGACCCACATGGCACAGCAAACCTCTCCTGAGTCACCCACTGCACCCCTCAGCAGTGTATTTCAGTCGATTCGCCTGTTCTATTCCCCCCTCTGTCTCTAGTGAAGGTCTAGAGAGGTCACCCCCCACACCTCTGCCCTATACCCCAGTTCTTGTATGCATAAATAAATATATCTTAAAAAAATACACAGTGAAAGCAGAATCTACATATTAGAACATAAGAGACTAAACATCTAATGAGACAAAACTTGTCTACCAGTAGACAAGTACCTTCTACTGGATCACTGGCTTGGGAAAATCATCATTCACAAAATAATTGTGTCTCAACTCTGATTTGAATGGTCGCATACAATATTCTTTCCAAGAGTTGTGTGATTTTTTCTGAATAAGTCAAATAGTAAACAGCACTTCAAAGAATCGGATTTTAAAGTAGTCATTAAATGCTGCATATTCTTGGCCCATTTTTATGGGTATATATAACCAAAGGACAGAATGAAAAACACTCAACTCTATAAAGAGAAACATTACAACATGCAAAATAAATAAATCTCATGTTAACTTTTTACATCACTGGGTGATCTGTTTAGTCTAACAATCCCATCATTCTGAGCCAAGGTAGCTGTTCAAGTGACATTACATTACTGCCTCTTCTAACTCAAATGACCTTGGGAGAGGGTGATGTATGCTCCCCACAACGGCAAAACTGGAAGGGAAAGAATCAACAGAATGCTGCTGAAACACTTTGGTAATACTCATTTGTCCATTAATTGAGTCAACTTTCTATTTCGTCTATTCTACTAACTGGGTATGAAATCGAGTGGGTTACTTCACTCTAAGCTCAATTTATTTCAACTGTGAAAACTGGATTATTTCTCAGGATTGTTGTGAATAATACACTGGGAAAATAGACATGAAACTAACATACAAAATGTAAGGTACTGTGCTAATAAATTTAAGAACGTTATATTAATACCACAGTCTAAGCATTCAAATGCCTGGTGCATTCTGAGCACATGAGTATTCAAAATACTTATTCATTCAGTCATAATTTGAAAGTGAAGATCAAAAACTTTAACTCTTGGCCTCTCCGGTGGCACAGTAGTTGAGTACTGGTGGGCTGCAAGGCTGCCCGCAGCCTCTGTAGCGCCAGTTCAATCCCCGGCCGCAGGCAAGGGTCCCACATGGCACGCAGACCTCTCAGGCCGTGCCCACTGCTCCCCTCAGCAGAGTACTTCGTCAGTCTAGTCTGCCTGTTCCGTTCCCCGCTCTGGCTCTGATGAATTCTCTCACCCTCCCGCACTTCTGACTGTACCCAGTGCTTGTATAAATAAGTAAATAAATAAATCTTAAAAAAAAAAAAAAAACTTTAACTCTGGAAAACAAAGATTAGCTTACATACTGCTTATATAGGTATTCCCTTATCACATTATCACAAGCAGCAATATTATCAGTCATGTCTTTAGAATGTCTAGTCATTCAATCCAATACATAACGTATTACAATAATATTACAACAATTATATATTGTTTACAATATCTATTATGTGCCAGGTCCTATGCCAAGTATACTACATACTCCTTCAATTCTTACAGTACCCCTAGGGAGGTTATTCCTATCTTATAAATGAAAAAAACTACAGCCTAAGTTCAAATCATATGTTCAAGTGACAAAGCTAGTTGGCAAGTGACAAAGCTAGTGTTACCTAAACAGGTTTGCCTCCAAAGCCCTGGCTCTCAATTACCACTACTACTCTCAATATGGTAGCCACATGCAGCTCCTGAGCACCTGAAACATGGCTAGCCTGGAGTGAGTTATACTGCATTGTGTTGTAATTGTAAAACACACACCAGACTTTGAAGATTCAGTATGAAAAATAAATAAAATAATTCACTGCAATTTTACATTGATTACATCTTGAAATGATAGCATTTTGAATACAATGAATTAAATAAACTATATACTTAATATTAATTTCACCTGCTTAATGTGATTACTA
Source organism: Talpa occidentalis (assembly GCF_014898055.3). NCBI lineage: Eukaryota > Metazoa > Chordata > Mammalia > Eulipotyphla > Talpidae > Talpa > Talpa occidentalis. Next base: position 54,096,161 of record NW_023600993.1, read on the forward strand.
AGTTTAAAATTACATATGACTTACAAGGCATATTATATCAAACAGTATTGATTTAGACCATTATACAGGAATATCTTGTTTTAAAAAAAAAAAAGCACCAAATATTTTTAAATCTATAAGAAAAAAATTTAAGTATATACACTTTCCAATCTTTACAGCTGTTTTAATACTTAGTGTAACCAATTTTAAACAAAAATTTTAAATCCCTTAATGTAAACATGTGGTCCCACTTAAATATCAATGTTTCAAAATTCCTATTATGAAAATTGTTTCTTCCAGCCACAAAGTGATACCAACTCATCCAAGCACAATACAGAAATCACAGAAACACACCAAAAAAAAAAAAAAAAGTCATTCTACCAAGAGAAGTAATACTTTGACCAGTCATTATAAGTATGGAAGCTATATTGTTTATATTTTAAAATTTGCTTTTTTCTAATGACAGTTTTATTAAATGCTTTCTAATGTTTTTAACTTTTTTTTTCAAAATAGTTAGGCCATCAACTACCACCACAATCATGACAGATCTAGTACATCACCACAGAGACGTCCCTCCTGCTACTCTCTTTGTCCACTACTCCTAACTCCTGGCAACCACTAACCTATTGGCTCCATAATTTTATCATTTCAAAAATGTTAATGGTATCTTACAAAATGTGATTGACTTTTCACAGCATAATGTCACTGAGATTCATGCAAGCTGTTGCATTTATCAATAGCTGATTCCTTGGCAATTGCTGAGTAGTATTCTATGGTATGAATGTACCCATCAAGTTACAAAAGGACATTTGGGTTATCTCCAGTTTTAGGTGTTTACAAAAAAAGTTGTCATGAACACTTGTGAACAGGTTTTGGTGAATATATTTTCATTTCTGTAGGATAAATGTCCAGGAGTGAAGCTACTAGGTTATATGGTATATATGTTTAGTTTTGTAAGAAACTGTCAAATTATCTTTCCAGAGTGGTTATACCATTTATATTCCAACTAGCAATGTATGAGAAATTCCCAAACATTTTTAAAGAGCTAAAACATTCATAGCTATTCCATGAAGTTCAATAATTCCCTGCTGGTCCATATAGGTAATTTTCAATTTTCTGTGCTAATCATGATACAATTAATACATTTACACAGGAATTTTTACATGCAAATCTCATAAATCCCTACAAGTTGTTGAGTCATAGAGTATAAATATTTTAAAAACATTTTATACCAACTGCCACAATGTTTCCAGAAAATTCAAATCAACTTACACATCCACTAAGGGTTAATGAGAATGAACATTTCCTAATCTCACTAGTTTTCTTGAACCTTTAAACTTTGATTTAAAAAAAAAATTGTTATTTGAATGGGAAATGTATACATTTCTCATGTTTAATTGTTTACTCTGTAGGTCTTCTGTAAGTTATCTGTTCATTTTCTCTGCCAACATTTTATTAGAACGTCGGTTTACTGATTATTAAAAACCTCTAATGATAATGGTTCCATCTCTAATGTATGTTACAAAAAGTTTTTTAATACACATATTTGAAATCTAATCCAAGTGTTAGAAATACAAAATAGCTGATTTTAGAATGTAAGAAAGACATAAGTTTAGTTAATGTTGTTCCCCAATTTATAAGCATTTCCATAATTCACAATGTATTTAATTAAGGAATCACCTCTAATGCCAGCTCTCATTAAAAACATGGTTCCTAGAATATTGATTATTTCCCTTAATCACTGTGAAAGGCCAAGATACAATTTTTCCACAACAAACATCCAAAGCTATCTTCAACTTTATTAGGAAAGCTGTTAAACAAGCAGTTTTCAAAAGTGTACTGCCCAGACCAGCAGCATCAACATTATCTGGGGACTTATTAGACCATCACCCTAAAATTTAGTATAAGCCACTAAAGTATAAAACTAAGTGTAAAAACATTATATCTGAGTTGCCCTGGATACATAATTGTTCTCATAAAAGAGAACTGGGGCAAAGTTAATTGTGCTACATATATTAAGTATTCAACAATGTATTTTCATTCCTCCCCAAATTAAAAACAATCCAGAAAACTTGAAACAGGTTTTACCTTATTTTCTACAAATAGGAATTTAAAACTATGGTGTTCACAAAAATTTTCCCTAAGAAAAGAATCCAAATGAACCATATAAGCAGGTCAGAATACATGTCTTCAAGTAAGACTATTTGTTTCATATCACACATGCCCAATTTTCCCATTTTCACATGGAACTGTCACCTACATCACTTTGAAAACTCAATGAACTAGCATTTTAAAACAGAGCACTTAGAAAACTAGTTATTCAAATATGTGGGGCCTGTGACTAAATTGTTCAAAAAAATAAAAATTCTGGTTAGCAGGATTATGTGTGACTTCTTGTTTTTCTGTAAAAAATTTTTACAGAATTTCTGTAAAAATTTTTTGTAAAAAGCAATGATTACAATAAAGGACAGTGGCCAAATACAATGATAAACGACTAACCTACAGAACATCAGAACTTTTAAATTTGTTCAATGTTTAAGAACTATAGGCATAGCCTCCCCGGTGGCACAGCGGGTTGAGCACAGTGCTGTGAAGCTGTCCTCAGCCTCTGCAGTGTGGGTTCGATTCTCAGCCGGCCAGGGAGATTCCCAAATGGCACTGCAGACCTCTCCTGTCACAGCCGCTGCTCCCCTCAGCAATGCTTTCAGTCTGTCTGCCTGTTCTGCTACCCGCCCTGTCTCTGGTGAATCCTCTCACCCTCCAGTGCCTCTGGCCCGTACCCCAGCTATTGTATAAATGAAAAATAAACCTTTTAAAAAAATAAAATAAAATAAGAACTATACATAAAGAGTATTAATGCATAAGCTAAACTATGATAATTATTTTCTATCCATCTATTAGTATCCTATCTCCCTTCAAGTAACAGATCTTGCAGATGTGGTAAGCTTGGCCAATCACAGTATCCCAACTTCCAGCCAACAGAATGGTCGAGGAACTGGAGAGAGACGAGGGCTCTGACTCCAGAATTTCTTCTGTTGGTCCTCTGAGTTCAAACGGTATCCCTTCTAACTATTGGCTATGTGGGCCAGTTAATTCCTTGTTTTCTTTTGTTTTGACTTAACATAGTTTGAGTTGAATTCCTATTTCTTACAACCATGAATATTACTGAAGGACTTACTCAAATACTGGACAAATTTTAGTTTTATAAAAGAATGAAGAGAACAATGAAGAGACCTCATAACTTATGAAATCTGATCTGGTCTTAGAAAACATTCACCAGGTCTTTTTTCCCACCCTTCGACAAAGCACCATGCCATTTAGGTGTTTATAAGACCCAATATACTGATCAAACTGGCATCCTACATCACCCTTAATTTTTTTTTTTTAATTTATTTATACAAGAGCTGGGGTGTAAGCCAGCGGTACGGGGGGCTGACCGGATTCACCGGAGAGGGTGGGCAGCAGAACAGGCAGATCTACTAAAATACACTGCTGAGGGGAGCAGCAGGCAAGACAGAAGAGGTATGCAGCGCCATGTGGGTTTGCTCCCTGGCGAGCCAGGGACTGAACTTGTGCTGTAGCGGTTGGCAGTAGCTTGATAGCCCTGTCTTTAACCCCTACCAGGGAGACCCACCCTTAATTTCTTGTCCCTCTGCTATCAAAGTTTCACCTTAAACTGTATTGTTTTAAATAGTAGAGAAAAATGTTGTGAACACTGTTTAAGGAAAATGCTTTTTTACATATTCCTTCCACTATTTTTTCCCTCAATCACCATATAATTTAAATAGATTTCCCAAAATGATACAGCAAGGAAGGGAAAAGAGTAGTATCTAATCCAATTTAAAAAGTAAAAATTTCACCTGTTTACATTGTGATTCAACTGTATGTGATTTCTGCCTAACACAGTAGTTGATTTGCATAACCTTTCCTGAGAATTCATATCTGTCACCATAGTCTGTGTCAATCACTTCATGGAACTGAAATTTTAGCTAAATAAATGAAGTGAATGAGTCAAGTCTTGAACAGAAGAAACTAATCCCAAATTACTCAACAGAGTAGTAATGTACACCAGGTACAAAATACAATTAATCAAGTTATGGCAGAACATTTACAAAGTGGATATAGCATAACACTTCCAACAACACTCAAAATATTCTGTCGCCATTTTCAAACTGCTTCTACGTGACAGCTTACAAGCACGCTCCTCTAGTTCCTTATCACACCTCAAAATTGGTTGTGCATGACATGACTGGTTCTTTATGACCAGAATTTTCAATATCACTTTTGGCTACTGAAATTAACAAATGGGCATCTAAAAAAACTAATTGTCCCAGTTGTTATTTAGGTTAAGTGTGCTAATGTTCCAAAGCTCAAACCACTCCAAGAAATTATGCACTGCCTATACTAAGGCTGGAGTTCTGTGTTTCATTTCTAGAACAGTTTCAGAAAACAAAAACAGAAATACTACTTTTAAAGACAACACTTCATAAAGGCAACTTTTGGCTAATCCAATTAACGCTGCGCGCAGAACATGCCAGTCATAATACAAAAGAAAAGTTATTAGAATGCTTAACTGGAACAGTTTTAAAGGGGACTCCAATTCAAACTCCCAGTCTTCATTTATTCTATAAACATTTACAGAGCCCCGACCAAGGGTTAGGTACTTTAACAGATGTAGGAAAAGTTATTAAGAGTTTTCTGCTCACAAAAAAAGGGTGAAAACATTCAAGAGACAATCAAAATATAGCTTATGTGTTATGACAAGGTAAACATGATTGAAAGGGGATGGAGAGAGGCATCATGAGACCCCTAAAAGGACAACTAAGAGTCAACTAGGACACAAGGAAAGAAAAGGCTTTCAGAAGAAAACACAGAAGAAAGGCAGATGTGAAGGTATGAAAAGGAAAACACCCAGCAGTTTGGTATTAAATACACATCCAGGGGAGATGGGGTGGGTTAAGATGGGGTGGTGAGAAGTGGCTTCCAGAAATTTCAAAGAAAACAGTGTAAGACCAAATAAGAAGCCCCTAGAATACTAGGATCTGGAATTTATTCTAAATGCAATGATAAGCAGGAGACAACTTAAGTCATCCAAGTGGAGATTTGCTCATCATGTGCATGCACGCACCAGGATGGCTACGGCACAGTATCTGGGAGTATCCTGTTTGTGGGGAGAAATAGAAAGAAGCAGCTGCCATATATGCAGAAAGTGAACGTTACAATGGTAAGGGGCAAAATTAGCTTGTATCAGATGGTACAACAACAAATCCCACATTCAATTATCATAAAAAGACCTGGTTCAAATTCGAGATTCGGTGAGGTCTTTCCCAATGCACCCTATAGACTGCGTCTACTACACTCATTCATTTCATACCTACCATGAAGTTCCATCACTGGGTGCTTTATATTATTAGCTTTTTAAAGAGGCGATCTTTTCAATAAGTTTGTTAGGTTCCTTAAAAGTAAAAATTTTCATTTTTGTATCCAACACCTTGAAATATAAATGACTATGACCAATGCTACTGATGAGAGGCAAACATTTCTCTATATACTCGAAAGTTTCAGAAGCCAGCTTTTAGTCTTTCAAAGGATGACATGTCAACTTATTCTAATGGGGGGAGGAGAAGACGTGTCAAGTGTGTAGATAATATACAGAAGCCGAAGAGCTGGAATGTGTAAACATGTGCCCACAAAGAGTGCAAGAAACGCAAAAATATGTATGAATCTCACAAACATAACAATTGAAAGACCCGAAGGTATATATACTATACAAAGTTCTAAAACAGGTAAAACTCATTGAATGCTGAAAGTCAGAACAGTGGCTAGGAATGGGGGCAGGTGGGGAGAAAGACTGTAAGTGTGCACAAAGGGCTTCTGGAGTTCTAGTGCTGTTTCTTAATATGGATGCTGGTTACATAGGTGTACTCGTTTTTCCAGGTCATATAATCCATGCCCTTCTCCACATGTATGCTAAAATTCAAAAAGTTCAGTTAAAAACCAACAGATAAAAAGATGAGGGAAGCACTATTGGGAGGAAACATAAAGGAAGATGCCACAAACAAAAAGGCCCTGGTGATGAGCCAAGGAGAAAATGAGAGCCAGAAAGATTGTAGAATATTTTGGTCCAAGTCTAAAAGAAATACTATTACCTGAAGTACTAATGAACTGAAATAACGCTGCTATTTTGGTGACAGTCACTTGAGGAAGTTTTTATTAATCTTAAAATTTCTTCAGCATGTAGTGAATCAACACAATATATGTAGGCCACATGGAACACCTAACCGAATCCAATCAACCCTCCCCCAATCTTCGTAACAAGTAAGATATACCCACAAATTAGCTAGCCTGGTTTTAGCTTATGACATGCAACTAGGATAAGTTGAGTAGCCTATGCACCAAGGCTCCAACTTTGAATAGTCCCAACCAACTGAGCTCAATGGTTCAGGTAAACCTGCAGAAATAACTCTCCCCTTGCTCCAGAAGAAGGCAGCATTATTGTGCCTCCCTGGTGGCGCAACCTATGACGCTATCCCCAGTCTCTCCAACACAAGTTCGATCCCCGAGTTCAATCGCTGGCCAGCCAGGGAGCAACTCACATGGCGCAGCAGATCTCTCCTGACTTGCCTGCTGCTCCCCTCAGCAGTGTACTTCGGTGAGTCCTCTCACCCCCCCCCACACCTCTGGCCAGTATCCCAGCTCTTGAATGCATAAATAAATAAATCTTTTTAAAAAAAAAAAGGAAAGAAAGCAGCATTACTGTTTTCCATGTGCCTCCTAACACTGTCAGGCAAGCAGTCCCCCACTTAGTTCTCATCACTCTCTCATTCTCTTCCTGGCTCTAATTTCTGTCACTAACTTTTCTTATTTTCTATTTATTTGTTTATTTTCTCTTCCTCTTCAAAGTGTCTTAAGCTCCATGAGAATAGGGACCTTCTCTATCTTTATACCACTGGATACATAGAGCCCAGATGGTTATGTGCTCAATAAAAACTTGTCACATGACCACAACTACCCAGGTAAATTACTTTAAGATCACCAAGTATACAAAAGCTCAAGTCAGTACCAATAAATCAGTAAGCCCAATAGCAAATACAAAATCCTTCTATTTCTGGGTAAACGTGAGCTTTAAAACAAGTAAAACTATACCAGCTTTTGTTCCAGCTCTGAGGCTGAAAGTTTTAATAAGGCTGATGATTTGGAAGACAGAGGTAATTTTTCTATGCATTTTATGGAGAATTTTTACATAAGATGAACAGTACAAAACCAACGTGATCTAAGCAAACTACCATGAGGTGTGACCAGAAGAAAAGGCCTGACTCTGCTCCAAGTTGGTAGTCCCTCTGCTTTCTGGGAGTCTTCCGATCATAAAAACATCACAGCTGCAACCCATCCTCTAATACATGTCTACAGCTGATGTCCACTAATGTTATCATCTATGTTCTCTTGTAAATATTTTATGGATATAAGACCTCAGGTCTTTGAATTACTTTTTTTTTGTATATGGAGTTAAGTATGGCTCTAGTTTAATTTTTTTGCATATGGCTATCCAAGTTTCCCAATACGATTTGTTAAAGAGTCTCTCATATATGGTTATAGCTCCCTTGTTAAAGATTAAAGACATGAAATAAAGGCAAAAATAAACAAATGGGACTACATCAAACAAAAAAGCTTTTGAGTTTCAAAAGAAACCACCACCAAAAATAAAAAACAACACAAAAAGGCAACCCTATGTATGGGGAGAAGATATTTGCACATCATGCATCTGACAAAGAGTTAGATTTCTAAAATATACAAAGAACTCATACAACTCAACAACAAAACAAACAGGCAAAAAGACCTAAATAGACACTTCTCCAATAAAAACATTTCATGTGGCATGCAGTCACATGAAAAAATATATTCAGTGTCACTTATTAAAAGAGCAATACAAATCAAAACTACCTCACCCCTCCGAGAAAGGCCTGTATCAAAAAGAGTGGAAATAATACATGTTGCTGGGCCTCCCCAGTGGCGCAGCGGTTGAGCTCTGGGTTGCGAAGCTGCCAGCAGCCTCTGCAGCGCCAGTTCAATCCCCAGCCACGGGGTGAGGGTCCCACACGGCGTGCAGACCTCTCCTGGCACCCGCTGCTCCCCTAGGCTGTGTGCTTCGTCAGTCTGCCTGCACTGCTCCCCGCTCTGGCTCTGGTGAATTCTCTCACCCTCCCGCGCTTCTGACTGTACTGAGTGCTTATATAAATAAACAAATCTTAAAAAAAAAAAAAAAATACATGTTGCTGAGGTATGGAGAAAAAGAACACTCATCCATGGTTGGTGGGAATATAATTTGGTACAGCCTCTATGGAAAACTGTATGCACATTCCTTAAGAAGGTGAAAACAGACATACCATATGATCCAGCATTATCTCTGGCTAGGTATTTACCCCAAAATTATTAAAGCTAAAGCACTAATATGAAAAGATGTATGCACTCTTTGTTCAGAGCAGCATAATTCACAATATCCAAGTCATGGAACCAACCTAAATGTCCACTAACAGTGGACTGGATAAAGAAATTACGGGATAAACATATATATATATACACACACATACACGTACACACACACACACACACACACACACACTCAATAGAATACTACTCAGCTATTTTTAAAAAATGAAATAGTGCCCTTTGGGACAAAATGGATGGATTGTCAGGCGATTTTATTAAGTGAAATAATTCTGTTACAGAAATATAAATAACAAAAAAAAAACAGAACAAGTACAGCAAAAATAATTCTTAGACTTTGAAAATACACTGGTGACCAGCGGGACTGGGGGAGAAAAAAAGGGGGGGAGGGCTAAGAAAGGGCTAGGACATCAGCACTGCAGTCTGGTGGGGGCTGTGAAGCACGTGCGCACAGGAGGTGTGAAGTAGTATTCCCAAAGTTATATAGTCATGTGAAAGACTGAAAAATTAATAAAACTTGAGAAAGTTTTTATAAAAAGATACTGAGAAGATTAAAAAAAATCACAGAATAATGTGCTTTTGAAGCTTTTAGCCAAGATCAAAACTTTCATGTGTCACTAATTACGTTGTGTTTTTTCTTAAAACTTCTAAAGTCCTTCATGATTATTCAAGAGATTTTAGTTGCCAGGATATCTAATTTTAAGGGGAGGGAAAAGTACAGTTAGAACTGCAAAGAATGAAGAATACCTGAACAAGGAAAACCTTTTATACACAAAACGACCAAATACCAACTTTGAATTCAACATCCTGAATACTGACTTTCATAACTTAGTCATTTCTACAGTCTTATTACACATTTAAAGTGAATCCTCAGGTTCACAAGTCCACAAAAGCTTTAAAAACAGTACACTATATTCAAGTAACAAGAAATAAATAAAACATGGTATCAAACACGATGTGAACATGATAAAGACTAGAAAAGTTCTAAATGTAATTACCCAAAGCAAAAATTTCCAATTTTTCAAGTGTGATTTAAGCAGTAGCTGAAAGTGTTGCAGCAATGTCTTGGAAATTTTTAAATTTACAATAAAGTCATCACTGCCTTCAAAGAAATAACTACCAAAAATAACAGATTTATCACCAAGTCTAGGAAGCAACTCTGTCCAATAATCCACAACTTCAACTTAACAGAACATTTAGGTAAACTTGTGAATGTGCACTTTTTCTCCTTTGAAAAGCTGGCATACTCTTTCATGAGACTGGCAAAGTGGGTTGGGAAATACAACTTTAGCTATCACCTAGGAATGGGATAGTGTTTCTTCCACACCCACCACCACCTTAAATACAAGGCCCTTTACTTTCCACTGTGAAAGGCTTAGGGTACAAAGGAAGAAAAGAGGAAAACTGTCTACCTGTGGTAACTCCTCCATGCTCTTGTGTTAAAGACAGAAATAAAAAGTATAGCGCAGCACAGGTGTAAAGAAACCGTATGAGGTGATGGAAATGTTCTAAAACTGCTTTGTGATGCTGGCTGCACAACTGTTAAAATTACTAAAAATCACTGAATTGTACACTACAATGGATGGATTGTTCTGGTATGTAATTTATACTTCAAAAAAGCTATTAAGAAAAAATAACCAGCAAGGCCTAGAGTAGGACAGTGGAGCTGCAGAAAGGAACGTATCTAAGACCCAGAGACATCCAACACATAACTGATAACACAATCAAAATATAGCTCTACTTCCCCGGAACCTCTAGGAAGCCTATTAAGTGTCCCTTCTTTCTCTAACATGTTCCTTAAGAGCTTCTGGTCTCCCTTTCATTTGGTCTATACTGCTCTAGCAAGAAAGAAAAAGACCTCTAATCGTTTTTATGATTCCTTCTGGAAACGAAATATATCTCGTACACACGGAAATAGCAGAAAAGTTGACAGGTGATTTTGTGGAAATCAATCCTCTTTATCCAGCATAAATGGGCACGGATAGATACCTGTAATTGATTTCCCAAGTCACAACCCCCCACAGCACTTTATGTAAACCTCTCTTAGAATCTTTGGAACTTACATTGTGGTTATTCAGGAACATGTCTTAACCAATCTTTTTAATACCCCCTCCCCAATGTCATGAGCAGTATCTTTACATTCTAGAAACTTAATAAATGTTCTTTGGATGAGTGGCAATTATTATCCTACTCAAATTGAGGCGTATCAATTCTACCGTCAAAGGGTACAATTCCGTGTCCTACTGGACAATCGCTAATAAGCTCTTTTCCTAGTTGAATGGTGGATGACAGTGATAATAATGACATGGATAATGAACAAATGTTAAACTGACCAATGGTCAGGCAACCAGATAGGTTATAATACAAAACAGTTCAGAGCATTAATACCCAATTTCTTTACCAGTCAACAGGTTTAAAAAGTCCTTTTATTAAGAATGATTTTAAACTTACAGTTTTTTGGTCTATTACTCAAGTGTCTAAAACCCAACATGTTTGCTACTGCCATCAATACCATGGCAATACCAATATTCAAGGCAGAAAACGTCAAACCTTTGAGGTTTCAAGAAAATTACCAAAAAAAGGTCCGAGGAAAATAAACAGAAGTGACTAGTATCACAGAGAAATCAACCAACTAATGCACTGGATAGGACAACATGAACAACTGAAATTACATGAAACCCATTCACAGCTAAGAACGTTGAAATGTTACTTTCCTTCCAATTAACAACTTCCAGAATGGATCTAAAACAGCAAAAAACTGAATATTTTAGGCAAGATGAAACAAATTTAGTCTAAGTTAGAGTACCATGAATTGATGGATTTAAGTTCTCTGGCCTCTGAAGTCTGTGTTCAAATCCCACTCAACAAGGGGCACATCCCAAAATTAGCCAGCCCTTCAAAGATAGTGAGATCCTGTACTGGAACAGACTCTAAAATACTCGTTATTGGCAACTTTACAATTTTGACTTAAAAATGGTATGCCGTCATCATCATCCGTGGCTCTGAAACAACTTTTAAACATCCAGTGTTTTTAAATTTAAGACCTTGCACGTGCTTCCAAAATGATGAGTCAAAATTATTTTCTTATACATACAGAAACTAAAAGGCATTTCATTATGAGATAATTATTCCCAGCAATATATCAGTGGCAAACTTTTGAGTTTGGTTTGTTTCTCTTCACCAGTACAGTTCTCAAGTTCTTAGGAGTTTCCTAGTCATTTACTTGAACATCATCTACGGTAACACTCAAACCAAAACCACAATAAAGAGGGTTGGCCTCTGAGGGATTCTACATGTAAAAAACATTACTCATAAATAAAATATAATCACTATTGCTTCAAATAACACACATTTCTAAATTTTCATGCCATTTGATGGACTTCCCTGTTTGAGACAGCAAAACAAAATCTATGAAGTTCCCAATGAGGTTTTTTTTTTTTTTTTTTAAACTAAATTCATTCTGTGACAGTAAAATTAATTATGAGGCAGTATTGAGTGTTCTTGGGCATTTTTATTCAAAAATCTCTAAAGAATTAGTGGAATTCATGGTATTGTTCCACCATTAATTGGACCAATTAATCCCAGAGTTATTTTCTTTTAGGCTGTCCTATACCTCACTTAATACCAGGTGTAAATAAAGCAAAGAAGCCCTAACAAGGCACATTCATTTAGTCCAAGAACATCCAGTCAGAACTTTGGAGTACTACCACACAGTCCTATTAGAATGGCACCTACTCAAAAACCAGCAATCTATGAGACTTTTGGCAATGAACTTTAAAGTCTTCAAAGACTCCACTAGGTACTTTTTCTTTCTCACACACACCCCTCAGTGTCTACCCATTAAGAGACACTGAAAATAGTTCAACTTGAAACTCTTAACATCACAGCAACAAATTCCAGATAAAAGTCAAAAGATGACCAGAAGACCACAAAATGAGCTTTGACATTTCGTTTAAATGTTAAATCTGGAGTAGTACAACTCGTTTTGATACCAGATGCAGTTTACTACCTTCATGTAAAGGAAAAGGAATTCTTTCAACATTCTTTTTTTTAACACAATAAAGCTTTAAACACAAACTTCAATATAGTCGCACTATTCATTTCACCATTTTGCAAAATCGTCTTCCAGTCACCACTCTGCATAAACTAATTAGAAAGGGAAAAACACACACACACAAACTGACAGCTCAGCCATCCAAAAAACGCACTTTATCAAACCCCAGTGTTTATTTTCAAGTGCAAGAAAATAACAGACATTTGCAGCACAAGACAGGAAAAGCACAACCAGAGTTGCTGTACTACCACCACCACGTTTCTCGAAGAGCAAAATAATTCAGGACAGGCAAATTAAAAACATTCTGCACATGGCAAAAATAAAAAGGTCTCATGTCCTACAACCCGGAGCAAACGCACCGTTCCCTCTCTTTTTGAGCCAATACCAGTAAGCCAACAGATACAAATGTCAAATAATAAATCCCATGTCTGTTTAAAACACGACGAAAACCTGGAAAAATTCCCTCCCATAAATCACTTAGTGCTCACGAGGCTTTGCACCCAATGTGAAATACAACCGGAAAAAAAAAACACACACAGACACATCTCCCACCCCCTCAAAGACAGAAAAAAGCGGCCATCAACAAGTTGGAAAGGCAGAAAGTACAGCCACCCTCTCCCCCCACCTTAAAAAAAAAAAAAAAAGTCCTTTAACAAAAGGTAACACAGATCTCCAAGTACCTGGTGGAAGTGCCTTTCCTCACATCGCAGATGCTACATTTGAAGGCTTCGGCGCTGTTTCTGAAGGTGCAGACGCTACAATCCCAAAACCCTTCATCTGCGGCAGGTTTCGCTTGTCTTTTTGGCCTTCGGGGGAGCGAGGCGAGGGGACGAGGGGGGGAGAGACACGGGGCAGGAGAGCGGGGAGAGCAAAACACAGGCGCTGGTGAGCCGCCGCGAAGCCGCGGAGCCCAGCGCAGGAAACTTCGCCCGGGCGACCACCCGCCGGCCCTTTCGGGGGGCCGGAGGGGGGCGGCGCGGGGCGCGGGGGACCCCCCCCGGCCCCCGGCCCCCTCCCGGGCCGGGCCGGGCGCCTCGCCCGCAGGCGGCGGCGGCGCCCGGGAAGGGCCGCGCGGGCGCAGGAAGCGGGCGGACCCGGGGCCGGAGCGCGGGCCGGGGGGCCGGCGGGGCGCCGCGTGCGGGCTCCGGAGGGCGCGCAGGGGCCGCCCGCGGCCGGCGCGGGGAGCGGGCCGGCCCCGCCGCGCTCCCCTCGCAGGCTCGCGCCCGCCCGCCCTCCCTCCCCACCTGGTTAAATCTCCCTTTGTCTGGGAGGAGCGGCGGCGGCGGAGGGCGCTGAGGAGGAGCCGCCATGGCTGCGGCGCGCACGGCCGCCGGCCCGAGCGGGAGCGACACCGCCTCCCGCCGCCGCCGCCGCCCGCGCCGCCTCCCCCCGCCCCCGGATCTCCATCTTAGCGGCGCCTCCCCCCGCCCCGGGTGGCTCCGGGGCCTAGTCGCCGCCGGCTCGCCCGCCCCCAGCCCGCCTCCCCTTCCGCCCCTCGCGCGGAGCAGGTACCTGGTCGGGCTCTTCTTGTCGCCCATGGTCATGGATGGGCTGTACCCCCGCCCCCCCCAGCCGAAACCCGCGCCGCTCGGAGGAGAAACGCCGTCCGGGGAGTCGTCGCGGAACGGCCCCCCTCCCTCCCCCGCGCCCGCCCGCCCGCCGCCCTCAGCCGCTGGGGCTCGAGCTCCGGCCGCCGCCGCCGCCGCCGCCGCCGCCGCCAGTCTCCGGACGAGACTAGTCCCCGCCAGCGCCGCCTCCGCCGAGTGACTGACGAGGGGCGGGGCCCGGCGCCGCGCGTCACGGCCGTGCGGCCAATGGGAGGGCGGCGGCCGGTGCCGCGAGGGCGGGGGCGGGGCGCGGGGGAGGGCGGGGCGTGGCGGACGTGGGCGGGGCCGGCGGTGTGCGTGCCCGGGAGTGTGTGCGCGCTGGGGGCGCGCGTGCCTGCCGGTGGCCCCGCGGCCCGGAGCGGCGGAGCGTGCGAGCTCGGCGGGGCGCACGTGGCCGCGCCCGGGAGAGGGCGGGGGGCTGCGGGCCGTGCGCGGCCGCCCGGGGGGCTGTCCTCGGAATCCCGGCCCCGAAACCGCCCCGGGGAAGTAGTTCCGCGCAGTTTGCGCGCTCCGCCGAGGCTCGGAACTGCCGCGCCGAGCGCAGCGCCTCGAGGCTTGCGGTGCCCCCCGGGCTGACGGCGCCTCTTCGGCCCTTTCCCCCGCGCCCTGCCGCGCCGCCGCCACGCGGAGCTGAAGGCTCCACCGAAAGCCCCTGCCCCCGGCCGATACGTCCGCGCAAGCCCCTTCCCAGGCCCCCTACGCGGAAGGGGGCTGTGCAGAAAGGGTGTGGCACCGCTAAAGGCCCCCCGAGGCCGGACCCTGAGCTCCAGGGCGTTGACTCGCCGACTCCTGCTTGGGCACCCCCAGAGTCTAAATAGGGCGTTTCCCTAGGGAAGTTGCTGTTCAAATCCTGGCGGCCCCATGCCAGCAGCCTAACCTTGTGCTTCGGCTGCTTCATCACCAAAATGAGGCTACATAACTCTCCTCCTAGAGTTGTTTTGAAAATTTAGAGACAAAGCTCGAAAAGCAGGCAGCTCAGCGCCTGGCACTTAGGAAGGACGAATACAAAGTATCAGGTTGAGGACGGTTAGGACTGAGCCTGGCTTGTTCCTCCCCTCCCCCGCTTTAGAAGATACCTGAAGATTTGCCAAACTGACTTGAAAGTGACTCAGGCCCCTCTACCCAAAGGCAGCAGGGAGTCGTGGTAGGGGAGGACCCCAGATTGAGAAGATAAAAGTCGAGGTGGTGCTGAAGCCCTGGATGGGGATAGGGACAGGGTCAAAGGATGATACTTGAAATTGGGGGATAGGGGTGAGGGGAGATAAAACAGGCCCTCAGCATCCACTAAGATAGGCCTTATTTATATGCAAATACGAAGTGGGGTATCCTCAGGACCGTTCTGTCGAAAGAAAGCATACCAGAGGGTGAGCCCAGAAAAGCTCACTGAGACGGAGTGCCCAGGAAGCAGGAAGTACTAGGGGTCCAGGAATCAGAAGGGAGAGAATAAAAGCAAGAGGGAATGTGTATAGGATAAGCTTAATCAGCACACACCCTGGAGGGCCAAGAGGAACAACTCTGTTGAGGTAGGGTCAGCAAACTAGACTTGCTTCCAACCCTGCCATCTCTTGTAGGGAGGGAGGAAAAGGAAGAGGATGGTTTGGGGTGACAGGGCCAAAGGGACCAGACAAAACCAAGGAGCATGCACGAAAACCATAGCCCAGAACCAGCAACCACAGCCACTGGTGTCTGCTTAGATTCTGCCCCTGGCATGGAGGCACTGAAAGAAATGGGACATGAAAAACTCCCAACTGGAGGAGTGTCGTCTGAGGAGGGTAACTGGGAGCAACGGGTAGTGGAAAGACTTTTATTATTATCATTATTATACCTAGAATAAAATGCACAAATGCTCTGAGCTGTGCAGCTCAGTGAATTTATAGACAGATACACGCACACGCTACACCATTGTGCCCTCTATCCAGATCAAGATACAGAATACCCACCTCCCTGAAGGTAAGCACTATTCCAACTCCTAATGTTATGGAGAGGAATTGTTACAGAGAGTAATCTTTGTAGAAAGGGGAGATTCCATGTTCCCTTCTCTCCTCTCCTCACCACAATGAAGGCTGGATCTGAGAATCATGATAAAGATAAAAAGACTTGAAGAGGAGACTTGGAGGAGACACATGGAGCAGTGAGACATGTGAAGAAGAAGCCACGCTTGCTTCTTGGCTTTGGACTTGCACCAGGGACTGAGGGACATGGAAGAGACACATGGAGTTGAGACATATAGAGACTCTTGGAAGAGATGTGAGTAAAAAACCCTCGGGGCAGCTGACAATGGCAGCTGTTACCTTGATTTGTACTTTGATTTTGCTCCTTTCATCCCAGACTTGCCTGGCCCCTTCTGCTCCTTTCCTGCAGTTCCCTGCCAGAAGGTACCTTAGTCTTGTGGCAAGTTTTCAGGCCTCAGCAGCCCCACTTTAGGCCAACTTTGTTTGGCAGGGCATTTATCTATGAGGGGATGGGTAACTTTGAGTGTTTCGTTGGGAAACTATATCCTTTCTCTTCTTCCCTCTGTCTACACACTGATCTATTACGATTCTTTCGCACAAGGAGTATGCTTTGTCTTTATGCAGCAGATGGCAGAACCTCACCAGAGTGTGCAAGTTTGGGGGTCCTGGGATACCCCCTCAGTCTGTCTGCTAATGCTGTCAGCAAAGATTATCTTTGCTGTTCATGAACATCATATACCCAGGTCATCTGGCATTTACTCGTTTATGGCTGGTACCTTTTGCTCATCATCTGTAAAATTGCTCCATATTGGTACCTATGTTACTAATTCATTTTTGTTTGTTTGCTTCCATGTATGGTATTTCATTGCAAAAACAGCTTTATTTATCCATGGAAGATTGGTTTTTTTAAAAGTATTTTTATGTCTTTGTCCTGTTTCACCTTTCAAAAAGAAAAGTTTTATGCTTATAAGTAAAAATAAGTTCCAAAATGGAGAACTAATTTCTAGGAACATATCAGACCCACACAGCACCATGTGGTTGTAACTACAGAGGCTCTAATTTCATTCACACATTAGAGGTAAATATCTGCTGAAAGTCTCCTTGTAGTTTACTGGAGCCAGAGGAGACAACTTCTGGCTGTAGTGCAACGTGAGTCTAGACAGAGCCACACTATGATTCTAGAGTAGTGGTTTCTATTGCTCCAGGATAGGGAGCTTATTTTATTCCAGGGTGTTTCTTTGGAATAGCATGAGGTGAAAGGAGGAGAGGTAGTTTGACAGAGAGACTCTGTTTCTTATCTGGAACTTCCATTTCATGTTTCATTTGAAAGAATGGTTCTACTGCTTTAAAAAAGCATTTGAAATCCATGCTTTTAGAGCAGCTGCTGCTTAGAACCTCTCCCCAAGAAATGTCTGGTAATACCACAGATATGTAGGGCAGATTAAAAGACCAGACTTCCTTCCCTTCATTCAACACACTTCAGGCATACTGGAATCTTTGCTATTTCTGAAACAATCATCTTCCCACCACAGGGCCTTTGCACTTGCTGTTCTGCCTGCTGGGAATGCTTTCCCCAGATAGCTACAGTTTCAACTGCTTTACTTCCTTCAGATCTTTTTTCTAAAGTCACATCTTTTAGTGAGATTTTCCCTGATTACCCAATCTAAAAATTGCATAGATCAAACCACAGTGATGATGCCTTGTGTCCCCCTTAACTGTTTTGTTTGTTTGTCCTTAGTACTTATCTAACCTAACATACAGTTTGTGTATCTTGTTTGACAGATCTTTGCCCCAGTAGAATATAAGCTCCATAATAGCAAGGATTTTTTTTTTCTCTTTTTGCCCCCTCCCCCAACTAATACATATCAAGTGCCAGAACAGTGCCTGGTAGCATGTGTTAAAGAGAATTTCTCACATTTAACAATAATTTCTAGAGCAGCAACTAATTGCCATGCCCCCGTGCCAGGGACTAGAAGATCTGGTAAACAAAGCAAACTTGATTCCTAATCTTTTGGTATTTATATTCTACTTGAGAAGCCAGATAATTATGATTGTGACAATTGCTAGGAAGACAAAGTTCAGGATGCAAGGGAAGAGGATACTGGGGTTGGGGAGGGGTTGATGCAACTAGTGGGGAGGAGTGGGGGCTCAAAAAAGTAAAGATTGCCTAGGAGATGAAAAGGGAAGAATGTTTCAGGTGTGACTCCGTAGAGAAGCTGAAGGCAAACTGTTGTGCTATGGCCAGAGCTCTGTGGGAGAGGAAAAACCAGCCTGGAGAAGTGGCCCTGGGGGAGCCCCTCTGCAGCAGGGCAGGCTGGTGGGTAGTGGGATCTTTATCCCTCATGCCAGAAAAGTCACTGATGAATTTAACAAGAATACATGTCTACCTGGGACTGTCTGCAGTCAGCCTCAATAAAGGAGATGCTGGGAGAGGCAGAGCCTTGGGGGTGGGGGGTGGGAGGTTGGGTATTTAAAGCAGGAGTAGAGGGAGAAGGGGGCTGTGGAAAAGTTAGATTGGCCTAAGGACAGCTCCAGTGTGCCTCCCTCCTTTCTTTTGCTTAAAAAAGGAGCAAAATAACTACTGGTGCCAGACAAAGGAAGGGTCTGGAATATTATCAAATTAGCTTTCTATTAGTTTTAAATTTACAAACACTACTCCCAGTGGGAAATCTAAATACTAAGACTAGAACTAGCAAGGACTACTTGCGAAAGGTATTATAAACAAGGGAGAGAAAAAAGCCTTTCTCCAAATGCCTCCTCCTGTCTCACCCATGTTATGCACTTCAGGGTCTGAGTATAGTTCAAGGTGAAGTTTTTACCCACCTGAAGTCAAGGGAGAAAAATAATGGATAAATATGTGAATACTTTCCTATATTCAATTAAGTTAGCAACAGCTGATTCTTGTGAAGGGCTATTTTTTATTCTGAGATTTTGTCCTTCCCATTTTTTTCACGTTGTAGTGTTATTTAATTGCCTCCCTTCATTCATAATATATATTTATATATTAAGAAATTTTAAAAACACATGGGACTTTCTCTTTAATGTTGTTTTTTATATTTGTTTTTTACTTGATAATATCTTCGAAATATTTGTTTTTAAATTTTTATTGAAGTAACATTGGTCTACACTGGATTCATTACATCAGTTTTCTAAATAACAATGAACATGGAGCGCATATATTTCTTCAATTTAGTATTTTCTTGTTTGGGGGGGTACAACCCTAGGAGTGGAATAGCCGGATTATATAGTAGTTCTGTTTTTTGAAGAATCTCCATAATGTTTTCCATATTAATGCACCAGATAATGCACCAATATAAATTCCCACCACCAGAGCACTAGGCTTTCCTTTTTCCCACATCCTCACCAAAGCTTGTTGTTTCTTGTCTTTTTTTTTTAAGATTTACTTTTTTTATACTAGAATTGGGGTACAGGCCAGATGCCCAGGAGGGTAAAAGGACTCACTAGAGAAAGAGCAGGGAACAGAACAGGCAGACTGACTGAAGCACACTGCTGAGGGGAGCAGCGGGCGAGACAGGAGAGGTCTGCTTCGCCATGTGGGATTCTCGCCGGCCGGCTGGGATTGAACTCGCGCTACAGAGGCTGTGGACAGCTCCACAGCACTGCGCTCAACCACTTGCATCACCAGGGAGGCCCCTCTTGTCTTTTTTATAATAACCATTCTCATGGGTATGAACTGATATCTTATGGCAGTTTTGTAAATGCCCCATCTCTCACACAGAGTTGTGGCAATTGTATGAGATAGTAGCCTCCCTTAAAATATCCACAATTGGCCACAATTCACAAGTTGACAATTCTGTATTGGTTGCCCAGCCATCTCTCCTCCCCGGTTTTATTCTTGAAGTTTTAAGGACACCAAGATCGAAATGATTTTAATGAAACTTTCAAAGCTAGCATTATTGAGGGGAAAAGGAAGCATAAAACAGTGCTAGTTGGTGATTGAAAAAAGTACCCGAGAAGGATGGGAGCTAGCACTAATTATGATTTCTAATTGCTAAGATTTAATGCCCTACTTTGTACTGAATGTGCCTTCAGTAGTTTGAGAGAGAGCACTGTCTCCTGAAGCATCTGACTTCTGCAGTGTCTCAGAAACTAGAAAGAACCCAGCTTATTTCACATAAAGACAGGTTTATGCTGGCCTCACTGGGCACATCTGTGGAGTCACACTAAAGAAAGGATTAACTTCTGAAAAAGCAGCCCTAGAGTCAGAGAGGTGGAGCTTCCCTGATCATCTGTGTTTGAACCTTGACCAGATTTTGCAATCAGTTACAATGTCACCTGTACATGTGCTTATCAGAGATGTGAAGTTTTATTGATCTGCTGCCTGCACAGTAGGAAATAACACAAGTCAAAACAGCTCTGGGTTATACCTCACACCATTTGCAAGCATTAATTCAAAATAGATCCAGACCTAAGTATAAAACTAAAACTATATCACTTCCAGAAGAAAATACAGGAGAAATCCTTTACTGCCCTGGGAAGACAAATATTTTTGAGCTCTGATAAAAAATAAAAACTATAAAAGAAAATGTTGATAACTTGGAATTTATCAAAATTTAAGACCTCTGCTCTTTGAAAGACACTAAGAAAATGAAAACACAAGTCAAGACTGGGAGAAAATATTTGCAAAGCACATATCTGATAAAGGACTCATCCAGAATATATGAAGAACTTTTGCTCTAAAATAAAAAGATAACCTAATGAAAACACAAGCAAAAACTTTGAATGAACATGGCACCAAAAAAGATATAGGAATGCTTAATAAGCACATAAAAGATGATCAACAACATTATTCATTAAGGAAATGTAAATTAAAACCGCAATGAGATATCACTGCACATTAGACTGGCTTAAATAAAAAAATCCTAACAATCCCAAGTGCTGGGGAGGGCAGGAGGCCCTTCACACAATGGGTGGTAGTGCAATGCAGTACAGTCCCTCTGGAAAATGACTTAGCAGTATCTTATGAAACTAAATGTTTACTTAAACATAAGAGCCAGCAATCCCACTGCTAAAGATTTATCAAGAAAAATAAAAACACATGTTTACACAAAAACCTGTACTCAAATATTCATAGAAACATTATTCTTAGTCACCATTTTTGGAAACAACCCTTCAGCTGGTAAATGATAAAGCATAATCCACCCATACCATGGAGTACCCTCAAGTATTACTCAGCAAGCATGAACAGACTGCTGGTGCATGTGCACAGCTGAATCTCGGATGTGTAGTCCCAAGTGAAAGAAGTAGTTTCACAGGGCACATACTATGTGATTCTATTTATGTAACATTCTATAAAAGGCATAGGTATAGGGATGAATGTAACAGATGAATTGGGAGCTTACGAGTAAAGGAAGGATTTGACCTCAAAGGAAGGGGCAGCAAAAAAGAATTGGGGGGTTGATGGAAGGAGTTTATATCTTGATTGTGAAGGTGGTTAGAAGACAAAACACTTTTGTTAAAATGCAGACCTGCCTGTACCCCAAAAAGAAAAACTTATATAAATCACACCTTAACATATCTGACTTTTGATTATTCTAAATTGAAAAATTCTCTATGCCGCTACATTTCATATTGTCTGGCCCTCTAATCGTAATAACCACAAAACTAGCGTTCTGTAGTTTGCTGTGTACCTGGCACTGTGGGTAATCCTATGCTTTCCTGAATGTTCTTTTCAGTAGTTCACCCAATTACAGCATAATCCTCAGAGTCATCCCTGCCTCCTTGCTTTAGATTATATCCTATGTCACCCGGTTCATCAGTTTGCACTTGACCTTCAGTATCTACCCTGAATCTGACTACTTCTCATTATCTCTATTGCTGTCACCCCTGTCCAAGCCTGAACCACCCTTTAGCCCCTAACTGACCTCCCTGTTCCCCTCTTGTTTCCTACTGCTTGGTTATGGTGTGGTTAACATCCCCAAATCTTGGTTATTTATCCAGATCATCAGTGATCTCTAGCTGAGCAGCATGCCCACTGCAGGTCAGCTGTGGTTCTGTCCCATGTCACCTCCCCGCAAGTCTGGGCTGCCGAGTAGGCTCTACCTTGGACATTGTTCATCTCTAAGATAGAGGGAAATGAGTTCTGGGGGGTCTCGCCTTGTGATTAACTGCTGGTCCTGAGGTTGCATGTGTGTCTTCTGCTCAGTCATTGGTTAGCCACATGGCCCTACTCAGTGACAGGAAATGCAACTACCATGTGCCTAGGAGGTAGAGAGCAAGAAATCGTTGGTAAATGATCAGTTTTTTGAGTACCAGGATTCTTTAAAAACTCTTCTCCAAACAGCAATCAGAAGGATCCTTTTATGATGTAAATGACAAAAATCACTCTTCTGATGATTTCTCATGACACTTAAATTAAAATGTAGAGTCTTGATCCTAGCCTTCAAGGCCAGCTCACCTCATCCACCCCCAACTCAGCGCCAGGCATACAACCTCTGCTGTTTCCTGCCATGTCTGGCTACCCCATAGGGCCATTCTGCCTATTCTCCCCCAGATGTTTCCATTGCTTCCTTTCTTCATTATCCAGGCATCTGCTAAATGCCCCTCTTTAGAGAGGACCTCCCTGCTTAAGTTATCTTAGCTGAAATAATCCCATCGGTGCTAGCCCCTTATCCTGCATGATTTTTCTTTACACCCTGTCACAAGGTGATGTATGATTTGTTTTTCACCTCACTATTTCACTAATATTTTATTTCTATCAGGATCCTGGGCTTTGCTTTACTCTACTCTGCATCCCCTAGAACAGTTAAAGGAATGTTCCTATATAGAGCAGGAGCGCCAAAACTATTTGTGGACTGAGTGGAGGACATTTGTATCTGTTAGCCTAATTGAAACCCCAAATGATCTAGTGAGATAAGAACTATTATCATCCCATATGATAGGTGAAGAAATTGAGTCCCTGTCCTGAGTCAATTTGAATTCAAACTCAGCATGACTCTCCCCAAGTCCATCCCTTAGGCCCCCTTTTCACTTGTGCCTCTAAAGCACAACAGTCACTGAAGGACTGGCAGGCTTGGGAGATGCCCGGGAAGGTGGGCAGTTGTGGTAGTTAAGTCCAAGTGCTCCATTCTGAGAGCTCAGAGTCTTCGAGGCAGAAATGGTTTCTGATCCTAGCAAACTTCATTTCTGGGCCCAGGTTACTATGAGTTCCCGCCAAGGCAGACCAGTCACTCATGCCAGACCCCAGGGAATAAATGATGCTGTTGGCACCGCTCCAGTGTGACAAGAATATGAGAAAACAGGGGTTACCTGCCCCGGGGCAATTTCCTGCATTAGCTCAACAATGTCTATTGACACCTGGGCACAAAAACTGCTTCCCCAGCAGCTGGTACTTAATACTTAAATCAGAGCATGGAATTTGGAGGATTGGAAAGGAGAGTCAAGACCATCCATCTAGGTCTGTCGTTTTCATCAGAGACAAAAACCCAGGACACAGAGATTATTCAGTGCCTTCACACACACGGCAGCCCTTGATCCTTGTAGCTTCTCGCCGCCGCGAGCTACCCTCTCTTCCCTCTCCTCAGGGGACGACCTAGAGCTCCAACCTAGCACCTGATTCACCCACAGCCATGGAACCATGAGCAGGATTTTTTTTAAGATTTATTTATTTATGCATGAAAGAACTGGGGTACAGGCCAGAGGTGTGGGGGGTGAGAGGATTCACCAGAGACAGAGTGGGGAACAGAAGAGGCAGATCTACTGAAATATGCTGCTGAAGGGAGCAGCGGGGAAGACAGGAGAGGTCTGTTGCGCCATGTGGTAGTTCCCTGGCCAGAGGGGGGCGGGGGGGGGGGGAACCGAGGATGGTACTTGTGCTACAGAGGCTGCAGATAGCTTCATAGGTTGCATCTTAACCCCTTGCGCCACCAGGGAGGCCCCATGAACAGGATTTTAATCTGGGTTTCAAATCCTCTCTGATGGCATGTTCTCTCTATCACACCACAAATAGAAACTTGAGAACCCAAACATCCTAGGATTTGATCATTTAAAATTAGATTAATAAAGAGGCTCACCCACGGGAACACCTAATCTTGGGGTCTACTTACATGTTATGACTGAAATGTGTCTCCCCAAATTTATACATTAAAACCCTAACTTAGCCTCAGTTAGGGTATTTGATGACAGGACCTTCAAAGCAGTGATTAAGTGAAATGAAACCATTCAGTGGCCCCTAGTCCCATGTGTCTGATGTCCTCCTGAGGTAAGGAAGAGACTTGAGATGACACAGAGAAGGAGGCTGGCTGCAAGCACAGAGGTCTCAGGAGAAACCAACCCAGCTGACACCTTGACCTAGGATTGGCAGCCCCCAGACTGTGAGGGCTGTTGTTTAAATCACCTGCTCTGTGACATTTGTTATGGGAGCTTGAGCTGACAAATATGCATGAGCTTCCAAGTAGCGGAGGTGACCTGTGGGATAATAATAACCAACATATATGGCCTGTTGTCTCAAGTGAGATGTGACTCACTTGAGGTATTTTAACTCAATGAATCTAACAATAACCCTGTAGCGGAACTTCTGTGATGGCCCCTTTATATAAATAAGGCAACTAAGACAAGGGAAAACCAGTTGCCCTGAGCCACACATTTGGAAAGTGGCAGGGCAAGGATTTCAACCCAGGCATGTGGCTTCCAGAACCCATGCTCGGAAGGATCTGGATAAATTAGTTAACATTCCCATCTTCCAGATGAGGAGAAGACATGACACTCACACACTTGCCCAGTGTTCCAGAACCAGGGTGTGGTGGAACTAGAATTCTGAGTTCTTTGTACTTCATCACAGACTGAATCCTTGGAACACAAGAATCCTGAAGGTGGTGGAAAAAGAAAAGGCACCCACCTGAAGGAGTAAGCAAAAATCTAAGTATACAAAAAAAAAAAATAAGTTTACAGGGGAGAGGCATCTGATAAGGAAGTATGGGCCGCTTGAAGGGTGAGGGGAGATAGTAAAAGTGAGTCAGACTCTGGTAAGGCTAGGAAAGGCTAAACATAGAAACAACAGAGCTCCGGGTTGGGGGGGGGGGGGCGGCGGCAGGCATTGTACCAATCACCTCTCCCATGGCTACTGCTGCTAGATAGAAGGGAAGTAAGTTGGCAGGATTTACACAGAACTCCTGACTCCAAAGTCCTCTCTTTTCTTTCTTTTATTTTCATTTTTGATAGCTACCTCCAAGGTGCCTACTATGTGCCAGAGATCAGGTGCCAACACCCCTGGGGTGAAGGACACAGGCCTTGGCTTCTGGCACAGTCTGGGGGAGACACAGGGAAGATCATGGTAGTGAGGGCTGTAGCTTCCAGGGGATTGTGATTCCCCCTCTGTGTTCTTTTATCCTTGGATGCAATAGGTCCTTGCTTAAAAGATTCTTGGAAACTGCAGACCTGAGTGAAATAGCAGGTAATGAAAGCGGATTCCCAAATCACGTTTTGTTGCTCAGGGTCCAACAGGATTGTTTTTTCTCACCAATGTTATAATGGCATTGAACACCTGAGGACCTGTTGTGTTTTCACCTTTCCCAAGCAGATTATTGGGCCTGTTTTCTTTGTATTAAGGAAGAAATGTGACAGAGGCCTGCTGGCCTCTGGTCTCTTATGTTCCATCATTTCAACACTCAGAGTTCCCACAGGAGAACTTAGGGGAGGTGGGGGAGAGACAAATGTACAGAAGAAGGAAGCAGAGGGGACGGCTTTTTCCGGACCGGGAAACACTTTCCAGGTGCTGAGGGAGAGAGAAAAGAGAAAAGTTGATGAGAAAGAGAAGACTAAGTGCTGAGAGCAGAGGGAATCCTTCCACAGAGAGTGTGCAGGAAAGAGGCAGACCCCAGAACCAGAGAGCCACTGGATGTGTCTGTGCAGATATTGTCCAAGTCTCTCTCACAGATATTCTAGGAACCTAGCAAAGAACTGGCCTTGCCAACATGCCTCCTGTGCTTGAAGAGGCCATAAAGAAAAACAGGGATGTCTACATCAGCCTATGATGAAGAGATGCCCCAACACCAGGCAGACACCTCTCAGTGCCTTGACACTCGGAAGCCTAGAACTTTGAGACAGAGCTGAAGATAAAGCTGGTGCCAAACTGATTGGGATTGAGCTGAGGCGGGGGTTTCAAAATAAAAATCAATGGGGGAGAGATGAAAAACTAAAAAAAAAGTCATTCCTGGCATGCATGAAATCCACACCTGCTGTGTGATATGCGAGGCAAACCAAGGTTCCTAAGAACATACCAGCTAGCCAGCGTTGTCCAGGAGACAAGTCAGGGGGGACATTCCAGGCCAAGGGAATGGCACATGCAGTGCCTGAAGGGGCCGTGAGTCATGGGCCACAAAATATGTGCTGGTACATCGAGTACAGGTGGAGTAGTACAGGTGAGTCCAGAGAGGTAAGCCCCACCTTGAAGTATCTTAAAAACTATGCTGACCAGTTGGATTTTATCTTGAAAACAAGGGTAGACTATCAATACATTTTAATCAAGGAAGCTTCAGGGTTGGTATGAGTTTTAAAATCTTTTAGGAAGTAATGTATTAATAGATGGTGGTGACTTGGCTTAGAGTGAGGTAACATGCGGAAGAACAGTAAAAATGGCAAAAAATGATAAAAGATAAGAGAGTTAGTAAAAAAAAAAAAAGCAATGAGGTTTTTCAATAATAGAATCCAATGGACTTAATTCATGATTGGACTTTGGGATGAGTCAAGTATGCTGTCCATGATAATGACTTTGGTGACTCAGTGAATCATGATGGTATTAAAAGAGATAGAGTCATCAGAAGGAAGGCTGTTAGGAGGAGACATTGAGTAGAGTTGTAGAGGTGATGAATTTGATGTCACTTAGGATGCTTTTGGCTGCAAGTAACAACACCACAAAACAAAAACTTACAGTGAGGAAATGTACTATTAACATAATTGGAAGCACCAGTCCCAGACAAATGTAATCAGCTCGTCATTAAGGACCCAGGCTTCACCCTCCTCTTGGTGGGTCTGACCTACCCCTCATGGTTGCAGATGATGGTCGCCACTCTGATATTATAAGACAGCAACATCTGAGGAAGGAAAGGAGCCATCTTTCATGTGTCTTTCCAAAAGGGAGAAAAACCTTTCCTAGACATCCCCAGCAATCTCTCCCTCATCATGTCTTACAGACTCCATCACATGCCTATGCTTTCAGCAATCATGGACTTTGGGTAACATTGGGAGCGCAATGGCAGTTGGGGAGTTCACCATCACCACCTACGAGGTGTCTGTGGCACGTGCAAATGAAGATATCTTGAAAATAGTTGATAATAAGGATCAGCGATCAGATGTCATATCACTGAAGATAACATAGAGGTACTAGCTGAAAACAAGGCAATGGATGAGCGTTTATGGGGAAAGGGGAAGAGAGAAGAACAGGCGGTCTGTTTTAGGGCTTACCTGGAGAAGAGAAGGTATAGTAAAATAATTGAGAACTTGGTTCTAGATTCGAACAAACCTAGACGGGAATTCTAGTCCTGTTGCTTATTGGCCCTGTGATACTGAGTGAGGCTCCCTTCATCACTCAGAGCCTTACTTTCCCTGTCTGTGAAATGGAGCCACTGAGTCCTGCTTCTCGGGGTTGCTATGAAGAATTGATAAGAAAATATACACAAAGCCTCAGCAGCCCACGGCAGCTGCCCAGAGCCATTGTGAAGAAGAGGACAGACAGTCCAGAGTAGCTCTGGGAAGGAGTGGCGGGGAAGCCAGCCAACAGCCAGGATGGGACGGTGTCATTGAAGCATGGAGAGAGCGCCTTTCAAGGAGGAGAGAGTGGGCAATTATGTCATCTGCTGAAGAGAGTTCGGGTCACAAGTGGACCAA
Source organism: Talpa occidentalis (assembly GCF_014898055.3). Taxonomy (NCBI): domain Eukaryota; kingdom Metazoa; phylum Chordata; class Mammalia; order Eulipotyphla; family Talpidae; genus Talpa; species Talpa occidentalis. The sequence goes on from NW_023600993.1 coordinate 54,124,042, forward strand.
AAAATGCCCTTTGGATTTAGCAATTAGAAGGTCACTGGAACCCTTGACAAGAGCACTTTGAGTGGAGTGCTGCGATTGGAAGGCAGGAAGCGGGGGTCAGCGCCAAGCCCGGCACTCAAGTCGCCTTTGCCATTGTCAGTCTTTTCACTCCTCCAGGAGCGGCTTCATTTTGAAAATTCCCGTTTTAAGTCAAGCCTCAAAACTACTCACTCGCAGTTCAGTAAACAGTAAGATTCCACAATCTGTGAATGAATCGATCCCTCTTCCTCATTTTTATTTTTCGTGTGGATAAAGCGAAGGTGGTTGTTTCCTTTCATTAGAAATGTGTTGCATCCTTTTGGAGGGTGTGTGTGTACATTGCCATTTTATTGCTATAGGGTTCTTTTTTATGTAACATATTTTGTAACCATAAAAACAAACAAACAAACAAAACAAGCAAAACCCAAACAACATATGTGCTTTGCATTAAATTCAAAAAGTTCAAACCCCTCGCTCTGTGCATACTTTTGAGGTAGTGTGGGATGAGGAAACCCCTAGAACAACCATGCAATTTAGCAAATCCTCCCATAAGAAATGATAGCAGTTGCTTTTGAGTCTGATTTGGTCACACGGATCATATTTGTTCAGGGCTGTCATTAAAAGCTTATTTTTCCCATTGCAGAGTGTCTTCATGTAATGCAAACGTGGGCAGCGGCTAAGCACGCTCAATTTGGTGACCTCCTTCCTGCTACCCACCTCCCCCTACAGACTCTCCCAACTCCCCAGTGACTGATCCCTCATGCCTAGCAACAACGGCAGCTGCTACGGTTTCTTGACTCTCACTAGAAAAATGGGCCTGGAGCCAAGTCTGCTGTCCAGGGCTCCTTGTGGAAGATGCTAGAAGAGCACCACACACTCTCGCTGTCAGTGACCCAAGTTTATCACCTCTGCCGAACATCTGGATTGCAGCACAAGGAGTTCAAAGGTCCAGCGTCTGTGTCTGCACCTGGCCTTGCTATTTAAATGAAGCTGACCTCAAAACAAACACCAGCTTCTATGCTGTTATTTATGCAGAGGGTCGGATGCTAAATATAAATGTTAACTCCGGCATCTTCTCGGCATAGGGCTTTGTGACTGACGGAGGCATATGAACCATACGGCGCTACCCAGCTTTTCTCTGACTACTAAACTCTTTCCCCAAGCGGGCTGAACTTTTGAATGTTAGTTTATTTTAACAATATAGTAACTCCCTTTCACCCTTGATTTTCCAGTTACCAGGTGGTTGGACAGTGCAGAAATGGTGTCTCCCATTCCTGGGAGAGGCTCCTGAGCAAACTCCTTATGATATTAAGACATCTCAGAACTCATTGCGAGGGCTGGGAGCAGTCAGGGGAGAGGAGGCAGCATAGCACCTAGAGGAAGATTTGGGCTGTCAGTTCTCAACAGCCCTGGGCCATTATTCCTCCTCTGAAATGTCAGCGAAAGAAGACAGATGAGTGGGGGAAGGGCAGGCATGGCTGAGAGCCACGGAGGCCAGAACAGGTAGAGCAGAGAAGAAAGAGTTAGACACTGAGATTCCTGGGCACAGGAATGGGCCCAGCTTTTCTGTTTCTAGAAAGAGCTAAAAATAAAGAGGGTATGATTTAATTCCCACAAATATTTATTAACAAATTGTTTGTAATTATTATCCAATGTAATCAATGCTGGGAAACAGGAACGTGCAAAATATCATGGGGTAAGGAAAAGAAAAGACTCTGACCTTGACTAGGAAACTTACTAAAAGTTTTACAGAGACAAAAAGTGATTGAATAGAGCGATCTGATCATTTCTTCATTCAACAAATATTTCTTGAGTTCTTTTATGTCAGTACAGTATTGGAAACCAGGCAGATATTAAAAAAGGTCACTTCCCACCATGGACCCCTCTTTCCAGAAGGTAGACCACATGCCTGCTGGGTAAAGGTCCCTGGGAAATGCTCTCTTGGAGAGAACAAGTCTATTCAAAAGGTTAAGACAGGTCCTCTCTGGTGGTGCAGGGGTTAAAGTCAGCGTTATCAAGCTATCAGCAGCCACTGCAACATGAGTTCAATCCCTGGCCAGGGAGCTACCCACATGGCACAGCAGACCTCTTCTATCTCTCCCGCTGCTCCCCTCAGCAGTGTATTTCAGTAGATCCTCCTGTTCTGCTCCCCACACCGTCTCTGGTGAATCTTCTCACCCCCCAGGACTCTGGCCTACACCCCAGTTCTTATATGCATAAATAAAAATAAATCTTAAAAGAAAAATGGTTGAGACAATCAGATAAGTCACTTTAAAGATTTTCATGGGGGTTATGAGCAGGAGAGAGCAGGTGATTAGATAGGGACCTCGTCCAGTTTAATGGTTCTCAACCAGGCTCAATAACATCCCCCACCACACCACCCAGAGGACATTTGGCAATGTCTGGACACATTTTTAGTTGTTGCAGTGGAGGGAGGAGAGTGCTGCTGGCAGCTGGCAGGTAGAGGCTCAGATGCTATTAAACATCCTGCAGTGCACAGGACAGCCCCCATAACAAAGAAGTGTGGAGCCCTAAATGTCATTAGTGCCTGGGTCAAGGAATTCTAGTTCTAGGCATAGGAAATTCTTTGGGGAAGGAGTGCGGTTTGATTTGAGAACTAGAGGATGCTACGAATCAGAATGATGAGGGTATCAGAGGAAATAGCAGAGGGAATGAAGAGTTTTAGGAACTTGAGCTTAGGAGGCAGGGTAGATGGCAGATGCTGAAATGCAACATCTGGTATGTACACAGAGTGACTGCAGGGTCTTTTGTGCCTTGTTGGGAAGTGTGGACTTTATTTGAAGGGCATGATGGCGAACACAATCACCCCTGCTCACCCCCTCACACACACACCTTTGACCCAGATGGACGTTTTTAAATCCAGTGATGTGATTCAATTTGCTTTTAGAAAATCAACTCTAACAGCAATGGAGATGATTGGAGAGGAGAGATTAGGAGGCATGTGAGCAGCTTTTATAATACAGAAATGATGAATGAATGTGGCAGCAAACATGGGAAAAGCTGCCACAGCCTCCTTTAAATAGAAAAAAAAATGTATACTTGGTGATTAATTGGTTATTGGGAGAGAAGGAATTGCTTAGGATGAGTGAGGTTTTCAACTGAGGGCTGGTGTGAATGGCGAGGAGAAGTAATTTGTGGGGGATATCATTCAGTCATGAAATATGACGGTCCTGTGGGGCTACCCAGGGGGCCACATCCTGTTCCCAGAGAGAAAGGTGGATATGACACTGAGGAAGAGCTGCACTGGGGGTGCAAATATGATCATCACTAGGGCCCACAGGCGGCAGCCAAAGTCATGGAAATGGAGAAGGAATTTAAGGAAAACACCCAGTGGGAGAGGAGAAGGCCAAGGGCAGAATGTCAGATTTCATACACAGTTCAGAGGAAGAACGAGAAGAGCCCACAAAGAAGGTACCACAGCGGTAAAGAGAGAGAGCAGTGACGCACCAAGGGAGGCCCTCACTTTAAGGGTAAGAAACCGGTCAAGCTGTCCAATGGAGCAGAGGTTAATCAGGATGCGAAATTTGACCAAGTCATTGAAAATGTCAATCAAGATGTCATTGGTGACCTTTTCAAGGGCAGTTTAGCTATAATGGTGAGTGTGGAATTTATTTAAAGACACTTGATTATCCAAATGTAGAAAAAGAAAATGGAAACTAAATGTCTTTATACCTCAGCAGAATTGGAATAGCAGTCATTTTCAGAAAAGGAATATATCAACTAAGTAGCAGAACACAGGTTAACAATAGGCCAAATCAAAAGAACAGTAACTGTATATTAAGAAGTTTGGGGCCACCCCTGGTGGTGCAGCGTTTGAGTGCTGGGCTGCAAAGCTGCCCGCAGCCTCTGCAGCACCGGTTAGATCCCCGGCCACCAGTGAGGGTCCCACATGGCACGACAGACCTCTACTGCCCCGCCTGCTGCTCCCCTCAGCAGTGTATTTCGTCACTCTGTTCTGTTCCCCGTTCTGGCTCTGGTGCATTCTCTCACCCTCCCGCGCTTCTGACTGTACCCAGTGCTTGTATAAATAAATAAATCTTAAAAAAAAAAAAAACTTAAAAAAAATAAAGATTGGAAGGAAGCATTCTTAGAGTCAACTTGGAAGTTTAGCAGTGTCCACATGATCACGAAATGGCAATTGTGGAGCTCCAAGGATCACGTCTTCATATGACAATACCTACAGCAGGAAGGAAGACCAACATGAGGGTCATCGCACACTCCTCTCTCCTTTTATTGGGAGACTTTCCCTTATATCTCATTGACCAGAGCTCAATCACATGCTCTGTTCTAGATCAATTAAAATAAAGGTAAATTGGACTGCGGTAAACAGCTTGTACCTGTCATGGTTCCTCCCTGGGACTAGGCACATCACTATCTGGACAGGATTGGTGGTGTATTCATGAGAAAGCAAGGGAATGTTGGGGTGCGGGCCATCAGTGCCTGCAGTAGGAAAGCATCTTTTAATAGGGTGAGGAAAGCTATGGGGGTGTGAGGGCCGGCCAAAGACCTTACAGAATGAAAAAAAAAAAAAAATACAGAAACAACCCTTGGAGAGCTCTGAAAGGAATGATTGACTTTTAGAGTTGAAATTCACAGCAGAGACATTATGACAGCCACCATTTATTGCGTACCAACTTGGGAAGAAGACTGATTGTGGATCTTACATCATATATTCAACAATACCAAGATGTAGGTAATAATTATAATGGTGGTGCTGGCAATAAAGTGTCCCTACTGAATGCCAACTATGTGCCAGACACTTTACGTTCATTATCTCAAAGAATCCTCAAAGCACAAGTGACATAGTGCTTTTAATATTTCCAATTTATAGAGCAGAAAATTAAAGTATGTAGAAGCTCAATAACTTGCCTGAAATCCCTCAGCTAATAGCATCCTCCTCCGGGCGGCATCATCCCAAAGTCAGCACACAAAGTCTTTACTGTCTCCTTAGATAAAAAGAAGCCACTGGGAAGTTGTGCTCTACTCTGGAGCAGAAGTTATTGTATATAAGAATGCAAAAGAAGTGGCCTGAGTACTCTCTACTTACCAGTATTCTGAGTTTTCATTCTTCCACACAACTTTGCAGCTAAAGCAAATCCAATGAACAGGTGATATTCAGAAATGGCATTAGCACAGTCATAATCAAAACCGTAATCCAAAGCAGAGGGAATCTGAAATAACGTTACATCCATCTAAGGCTACCCCGTTCAAAATGCACCATGGGGTGCTCCAGGATGTGAAGTGGAATATGGCAGCTTCTTCCTCTGGGCAAGTCAGTCTGATACCAGTACACGCCTGGGTTGGAGAGTAATGGGGAGCCTAGATTTCAGTCCTCACTGTGAAAAGCACAATAAGAAATGTCAGCCCTGACCCAGGTCTTGTCTCAGGTTCTCAGAATGTTTTCAAGTAGTTAAAGCAGAAAGCTGGGGACACATACTCCCCCAGTTTAAAGGGAAAGGAAGTTCTGAGAAATCTTTTTTTGTTGTTGTTGAATTACTTAAATCCTGCAGTTCAGCCTGAAAAGACTCAATTAAGAGGAGTTGTAGGAAAACCTCAGAACCAGGAAAGGCCCAAGGCCATGTTCAAAAAGCTTTCAAAAACTGTTAGCAAGGAACAATTTTGTTTAGTTCACAAAATTGGCATTGACCCAGCCAACACCTCTCCCCTTAACCTCATCTGTCAGCCTCATTCATGACTCCTATAGTGCAAGAAGACAGAAAATTCAGTGCCTAAGAGGATTGAGCTATGGTTTCAGGTTTAGAATTGGCCACAGTACCTTGAAGCTGGTGACCTTGGCCAAATCACTTAACTTCTCTAAACTTGTTTCCTTACAGGGCTGTCATGGTGCAGAAACAGGATAATGCGGTATACAGCACTTTACATAATGATTTTCCAATGGAAAATGGACAATGCACATTATCATTATTATTGTTATTTATTAGCATTAACCAAAACAGTCCTGGAAGAAAGAAATTAGACATGGTCAGTCCATCTGCCTTCTCTTCTTCAACCATATGGGTTACAGCTATATGGTAAGAACTACTAGATGTATGATAGAGGTGGACAAAACTTGATATTTGTTACATGTTAAGCATGTCTTATACAAGAGGTACTGAGCTAAGTATAGTGGTGTAGATAAAGGTAAAAAAAAAAATGACTGCTGATTGGTGAGGAAAAAGTAGCAATAAGTCATCTGCTATTATCAGTTCAGAAAATGTTCTAGAGACCCTATCTTTCTTCTCAGCCCTATTTCTCACCTGGAGGGACCAGACCTCCATGTCAAAGCCAGACCCTGACTCGTCCTGAATACAGCTGATTGGACCAGAGTTTAAACCTGACTGCACAAGCCAATCAGGTTCTCTCCTGGGAATATATAGCTAAGTGGATAAGAATTCAGACTCTAGAGGAAGTTAGTCATGATGGGAGGGAAGGTAGTCATGATGGAGCGAGGGGTGGGGGGTGTACAGATATACAAGAGAGCTGAGCCTTCCTACTTGCTACATAAGCTGCTGCCCAAGTCACAAGTTGTTTAATAAAACCAATTAGAGCTTTAATAAAAGAAAAAGAGAAGAAACTAAAAGTGATATAAACTCAAGGCTGGTGGAATTCTTAGCCTTGGATATTCCAATTAGTAAGCAGAGACTTTTGGAGGAAAGCAAGCGATGATGCGAAATCAGTAACTCCAGGTCAATGAGAGAAAGAGATGGAAGGAGCAGTCTTTTGGGGTTCCTAATAATTTTCATTTCCATTGCAATGATGATCCTTTCTTCAGTGGTATTTCATGAGCCTTCTGTTCTAAGATATCCCCCTTTTACCTAAGCAATCAACTGGTATCATACAATGATTGAGTGTGTGGGATCCACTGACTAAGGTATGATTCTTTTAAAAATAACTGCCTCTTGAAATCCTGATTAGATTAGCCATTTGATTTTAATCCAAAACAACTCTAGCCACTGATCCCATTTGAAAAGATCCAGAAAAGTAAGAGCACCATCACTTTTAATTGAGCATACCTGGACGTTACATGATGGTAGACCATAATGAAGAATTCCCTGAATGAGCCATATTTCTGGGGAAATAAAATTCCAAAAGTTTTTGATAAAAGAGAATTGCAGTTAAACTTCTTTTAGATTTTTTTTAGGGCAACCTTGTGATTTCCAGGAGGGGGCCGACTGCTGGCTTGTCCTTTTAAGTTTGCTTATTTTCTTTTTTTAAAGATTTATTTATTTTTATTCATTTATTTATACAAGCACTGGGTACAGTCAGAAGCACGGGAGGGTGAGAAAATTCACCAGAGCCAGAGCGGGGAGCAGAGCAGGCAGAAGGACCGAAGTACACTGCTGAGGGGAGCAGCGGGCGGCAGGTGAGGTCTGCGCGCCATATGGGACCCTCCTCCGGTGGCCGGGGAGCAGCCGGGGATCGAATCGGCGCTCCAGAGGCTGCGGGCATCTTCGCAGCCCAGCGCTCAACCTCTGCACCACCGGGGAGGCCCAAGTTTGCTTACTTTCATGGCCCACTTAAGGAACACTTTGTCGTACACTGAGTAGTGTAGAAGACTGGGAAAGCTGGCCAACAAAGCATCCATCCAAAAGATCTTTTGAAGAAACATAAGCACATTTGCTTCCTCCAAGCACCCTTTCTGAATATCCTGGGCTGCCTGGTACATTAGCAACAGTATGTTGCCATCACTAAATTCTCTAAAATCTAATTCAGGGAAGTCTATGAAAGGGGTATGGCATTTGAGGAATATGTGTATCGTCTGTACATCATTTGGCATCTTGGGGCTGCTCTGGGGCACAGAGGTCAAAGTTTAGTGATGCACGGAGTTGTCATCCTAATGGTAAGTATTGATTAGTAGCCTCAGAAATAACCAGCAGCCACTCAGTCTCACTCCCAGCCAGACACCAGGCTCCTAGAGAAGGAGTGTCTTTCCCAGAGAGCCTTGAAAAACAATGCATGGAACACTCAAGTCTGCAATACGAGAGACACTAAGATAGTGAGAGATTGCTTCAGCAGGATAAGTGGAAAATGATAAATAGCATAATGTGACATCTGCATAGCTATGATACCAGGTAGGAAAGTACTGAAAATCATAAATATCATATACACACATATATATTAGTTTTCTATTGCTGCCATAACAAATTACCTTAAACTTAGTGACTGAAAATAACACAAATTTATTATCCCACAATTCTGTAGATCTGAAATCCCACTTGGCTGGATTGGTCTCTCTGTTCTGGGTTTTTTTTTAAGGATTTATTTATTCATGCATACAAGAACTGGGGCACAGGCCAGAGGTGTGGGAGGTGAGAGGATTCACCAGAGACAGAGCGGGGAACAGAACAGGCAGACTGACTGAAATACACTGCTGAGGCGAGCAGCAGGCAAGACAGGAGAGGTCTGCTGCGCCATGTGGGTAGCTCCCCGGCAGGCCAGGGATCAAACTCGCACTGCAGAGGCTGCAGACAGCCTCACAGTACTGCGCTCAACCCCCTGTACCACTAGGGAGGCCCTTCTCTGTTCTGGGTATCAGAACAGAGGGAGGCCCCTGTCTGCATCAAGGTATCAGCAGGGCTGCTTTCCTTTCTGGACACTTCAGTGATGACAGCTTCCAAGCTCAGATTGTTACCTGATTTCAGTTCTTTATAGATATTGGACTGAAGTCCCTCTTTCCTTGCTGATTGTCAGTAGACTGTCAGTGGAGACTGGATGAAGGAGTCATGCACCTTCATTCTTGTGCATCAGATGTTTCCCCTCCGGCAATGTGAGGTCCTTCTCGTACTTTGAAGCTCTCCAGCTCCTGTTCCTGTCAAATCTCTCCTCCCTCTAGCCAGAGAAACACTTTATTTTTAAGTATTTATATTATTTGATTGGGCTCACTTCGATCATCCAGGATAAGCTATTTTAAAGTTTTTAATCTTAATTATATCTGCAAAGCCCCTTTTACCATGTGACATATATTCTCAAGTTCCTGGGATTAGGATATGGAATGTTTGGAGCACGCAATATTTGACCTGCACAATATACATACTTTTATACCCTGAAAAGCAGGGTTGTAACCTGGCATGGCAATCTCTCTAAAATATATTTGATGGTGTATCAGTTACCTATTGCTGCATAACAAATTACCCCTACATTTATCAGCTTGAACAGATCTTCATTATCCCATAACTTCCATATGTTAGAACCCCAGGTAGTTCAGCTGATTGCCTCTACCTGACAGCCTCTCATGAGGTTAAGGCTGTGTGCCAGAGTCATTGTTTCATCCAAAGGGGATTTCATCAACTGGAGGGTTGAAGATGCACTTCCAGTCTCAGTTACATGCTGGCAGACCTGAGCAGATTCACCTCCAAGTTCCACCATACGGTTACCAGCTGTGAAAAGGCTCCACTCCACGCCGTGTGGGTCTCTCCAAGACTGCCGAGTACCTTCCCAACATGGCATCTGATGGTCTGACAGAGAGCCAGAGGCAAAGAATGACAGAGTGCACCAAGAGAGAGCAAGAGAAGCCTGGGAGTCACATCTTTAAAACAATAAAACAAAAAAAAACTTAACCATTTTTAAGTAATGTTACATGTATTCACATTGTTGTACATCAGATCACCAGTCCTTTTTCACCTTGCAAAACCAATGGAACAACTTTCTATTCCCTTGCCCCTCAACCCCTGACAGTCACCATTCTACTGGCTGTCTCTATGAATTTAATTACTCTGGGTAATTTGCAGTAGTGGAACTATACAGTATTTGTCCTTTTGTGACTGGAATATTTCACTTAGGGTGATGTCTTCATCTTCATCTACATTGTATCATGTGATTGGATTTCCATCTTTAGGGCTGAATAATATTCTGCTGTAGGTACCTATACCACATTTTCTTTATTCCTTCAACCATTGATGGGCATTTGTGTTTCTTCTACCCATTGGCTGTTGTGAATAATGCTGCTGTGAACATGGAAGTACAAATATTTCTTCGAGATCTTGCTTCAGTTATTTTGGATACATACCCAGAAGTGGAATTGCTAGATCTCATGGTTTTTCTATTTACATTTTTTGAGGACTGTTTTCAATGAAACTGCACCATATTATTCCTACCAACAGTGATACAGGTTGTTCCAATTCCTCTCATCCTCGCTTTCACTTATTCTTTCCCTTTTTTGTTAAAGTGGCAATCCTAGAAGAATGAAGCTTGACTGCTACCTCACACCATGCACAAAAACCAACTCAAAATGGGTTAAAGAATGAGACATAAGACCTGAAACCATAAAATATATAGAAGGAAATATAGGCAAAACACTACATGACATACACCTCAGTAACATCTTTAAAGACACATCACCCAAAGCAGTGATAGTGAAGGCAAAGATAAACAGCTGGGACTACATCAAATTAAAGAGTTTTTGTACAGCAAAAGAAATAGTAACCAAAACAAAGAAACACCCCACCAATTGGGAGAACATTTTGCACACAACACTAATGATAAAGGACTGATCACAAAAATCTACAAAGAGCTGATGAGACTCAACAAAAACAAAGAAAATAACCCAGTCAAAAAATGGCAGAAGAGCTAAAAAGAAATTTCTCCAAAGAGGAAATGCAAATGGCCAACAGGCATATGAAAAAATGTTCAACATCACTTGTAATCAGGGAAATGCAAATCAAAACTTCAATGAGATGCCATCTTAAACCAGTGAGAATGGCACATATTGAAAAAAAAATAGCAACAACAAATGTTGGTGAGGATGTGGAGAAAAGGAACTTTCCTGCACTGCTGGTGGGAGTGCAAACTGGTCCAACCACTGTGGAAAGCTGTGTGGAGACTCCTCGACCTGCTAAAGATGGAGTTTCCATATGATCCAGCAATTCCACTCCTAGGTATTTACCCAAAGGACACAGAAACATTAATTCAAAAGGGCACCTGATCCCCTCTGTTTACAGCAGCACTATTTACAATAGGTAAGCTATGGAAGCAACCCAAATGCCCAAAAATAGATGACTGGATCAAGAAGATGTGGTACATATACACAATGGAATATTACTCAGCAATCAAAAAAAGATAAACTCATGCAATTTGCAGCAATATGGATGGAGCTGGAAGGGATCATGCTCAGCGAAATAAACCAGAAAGAATTACACCAGATGGTCTCACTCATAGCAGGAATTTAGATAACCTAAATAAGAGACCAGGAAAAAAGACTAATTATAATAAAGTAAAAATCAAAATCAACAAGCAACTATAAACCAGAGATACACTATGGGGGGGCAGGGAGGAGGAGGGAGTAGGATCAAAACAAGGTGGGGTAGGAAGTATATGGGGACTATAACCAAGATTGCATACATTGTGCAAAAATGAAAAATGATGTAATATATAAAATTTTAAAAATTTAAAAAATTAAAAATAAAGTGGTAATCCTAATGAATGCGAGGTAATACCTCATTGTGGTTTTGATATACATTTCTCTAATGACTAGTGATGTTGAGTATCTTTTCATATGCCTATTGGACATCGTGTAACTTTATTTTTTTTTTCAAGATTTATTTATTTATTTATACAAGCACTGGGTACAGTCAGAGGCACGGGAGGGTGAGAGAATTCACCAGAGCCAGAGTGGAGAGCATAACTGGCAGAGTGACGAAGTACACTGCCGAGGGGAGCAGCAGGAAGCAGGAGAGGTCTGCACGCCATGTGGTACCCTCGCCCAGCAGCCCGGCATCGCCGGTGCTGCAAAGGCTGCGGGCAGCTTCGCAACCCAGCGCTCAACTGCTGCGCCACCAGGGAGGCCCTCATGTACCATTAGATGGAAGCCACATTATTTTAAAAATCAAATATTGTAAGCAGTACCCCATCACTTCTGTTGTGTTCTGTTCAATAGAAGTGAGTAGTAAGTCGTCCCCACTAAAAGGAAGCAAAATACTAGGAGACAGGGGTCATGGGGCCACCCTAGAGGCTACCAACCAGTCTTGAGGGCCCTGTAGAAGGATGTCATAGACTTTCAGTGCACCGAGGAACTTGTCCTAAACTTTCCTTTTGATAAGAATACCTTGGGGAGTTTATTAAAAAACAACCGAGTCTTGAGTTCTTTCCCTGGAGTTGCTAAGTCAGTGAGTCTGGGTAGGGTCCAGGAATCTGCTTTTTAAAACAGACACTAGAGGATTCTTTATTATTATTATTGAAGATACAATTTCCATGCCATAAAAATTCACACTTTCAAAGTAAACAGTTCAGTGGCTTTTAATCTGTTCACCACATTGTGCAACAAATACCGCTACCAGAGATCATTTCATCACCCCATAGACGCCTCTACCCATTAGCAGTCCCTTCCCATTCCACTCTCTCTCCAAGCTCCTAACAAGCACGGATTCACTTTCTCTCCTGGATTTGCCTATTCTGAATATTTCCTGTAAGTGGAATCTTATGTGACCTTTAGTTTGGCTCCTTTCACTTAGTACATGGTTTCAAGGCTCATCCATTGTGTAGCATTCACTTCGTTTCTTTTTATGATTGAATAATATTCCTTATATGGATGCCCTGGATTTTATTTACCCCCTGATGGCCCAGGAGATGCTTACCATAAGAAAGGCTGCAAACTGAGCTTTACAGGGAGGGCAAAAGCAGTTTAGAGGCCTCAGATGCATGTAAAAAAAAATGCAGGTTTCCAGCCCAACCCAAATCCCCTGCGTTAGAATCAGAGACAGACCCAGCAATCTCTTTCAAATGAGCTTGCCAGGGAAACTCCTTGGCAAAATGAAACTCATACTCAACACAGAAGCGAGATGGGGAGGGAAACAGGACAAGTTTCAAAGGGGTACCTTTTCAGCAGTTTTTGAAGGTAATGCAAAGAGACGGCATCTCAACATTTAGCAATATGACTATCATTAAAAAAAAAAAAAAAAAAAAAAAACCTGAGCGCACCTCCCCTGGTGGCGCAGCGGTTGAGCACTGGGCTGCGAGGCAGCCTCTGCAGCGCCGGTTCGTTCCCCGGCCGCCGGAGAGGGTCCCACAAAAAAAAAAACAAAAACAAAAACAAAAACAAAAAACAAACCCTGAGCAGAAGCTGCATGAACACAAAACCTTGAGACATACAGAGGAGGTGCCTCTTAGAGTATTTTTCGCTTTGATTCTTGGACTTTCAGTTCAGGTGACTGCAGCAGCAGGAAGGCACAGGTCAGGATCTCTGTGATCAAGCAGACAGGGTAAAGGAGAAGAGAGTCCCGGAGCCCTTGGTGGCTTTTGCAGGCTTTTATTGGGATTTACCAGGTACACAGCAGGCAGGGGTGCTGGGGGGCCGGGAGGCTGGCAGGCCTCCCAGCCCCCAGCGAATAGTCACTCTTTCTGGGCTCTCTGGCCTTCTCTTGTGGCCTCTGCTTCGCTGCTGCTGGTTCTTTCGCTCTGCTGTTCCATTCTCTGCTGGCTCAGTCTTAGCCCAGGTAAATCCCATCTATGCATGCCCACACCCCACTCCAGGTGCCCACCATCAGGCATGCATTTGGGACTGCAGGGATCCATCATCAGTCCTAATGGCGGGAGAGCAGAAAAGCCTGATACTTTACCTTACCCTACAGTGACCCTCCTACAAGTCCCAGGAGCTTGGGATACCTGGGCACTGTGGGTCTGTGGGTTCTGCCTCAGGCCACGGCCTGTGCTCAAACCAGGTTTCTCTGATACAAGAATTTAACTAAATAGGTCTAATATCATAGATTCCTAAAGCAGAAAAGGACTTTTTTTGTCCAATAACTCACAAACACAACTGATCTCCAAAGATTCTTCTTAAAATTCAGATTCCCAACACACCTCCCCCTACTCCAGAAGTCACTAGTACTTCAATCTTACTGTGTGTTAAGTCACCTGGGACTTTGAACCCTGTGGCTTTAGAAGGCTTTTCCGGTGAATCTGATATGCTGTCAGATTTGATCCCACTTATCCGGTACCTCATTTTTCAGAGCAGAAAACTGACCCAATGTCATACAACTTCAGGAAAGATCATTGCTTAGAACGTAAGTCTCCTAAATCCTCATCAATATTCTTTCAAAGCTGTATTGTCAGAGTCTAATCACTGCAGTAAAAACCACAAGGAATTTGAGGATTTGGTTGATGACACTGGGATACAAGCCTTTACACAAATAAACTGTTAGAATTCAAGACAGTACTCAGTATCATAAGTTTTAGCTGATACTAAATTTTTAAGAATGAAGGATTAATGAAATTGTCATTACCAATGTAACGCACCATTTGGAATCAGCAACCATTACTGTTTCAATTTGGGCGCTATCTCCTGGTGGTTTGGTTGTTGTTAAGATTTAGAAATTAGAACTTTATCCATATCATAAATATGGATAAAATGGTCGCTCATAGATTTACTGTAAACCTAGAAAATAACTTCCCAGCTCACTGGTGCGTCAATCTCTGTGTATTAGAATCACCTGAGAGTGTTTAAAAATATACACTTCCCAGCCTTGACCCTCAAGACCTCTAGGGCAAGAGCCCAGGTTCATGTATTTTTAAGTAAATACACTCACCAACCTATTCCAATACATAGTAAGAGTTAATACTCACTACTCTAGCTCCTTAGATGTTTAATAAAATGAAAATTAGAAAATTTTGTTTCATATCCTGTTCCTGAGAAACATTTTAACCTTAAACGGGCTCATGAAGGACCAGTCTGTGAGCCTGGGATTATAGATAACATTCGTGTACGACTTCATAATTTACTGAGCTTTCACATACACTCCCCCACCCAGTTATGATTATTAAGTCTCTATCATACCTTTTTTTTAAAGATTTATTTTATTTATACAAGAATGGGGGCACAGGCCAGATGCGCAGGAGGGTGAGAGGATTCACCAGAGTAAGTCTCTATGAAACCTTTTTTGCTAGAAGTTTAAGATGCTGGATTCTCATGCTGTTCTACAAACATCCCAGGCTGGGTAGTTTCACCGTCAGTTCACGCAGCTTAAAAGAGAACCTTGGAACCCTTGGCATCATCCCAGCGGGTTATATTAACAATATGCAGGGGAAGCAAGCCAGCAGGGAGACAGCAACTTGGGCCCTCTGCAAATCTCTCTGTGATCTTTCCTCTGGGCTTCCTCTCACAGCCGTCACTCATCCTGTCCTCTCGGAGCTGTTTTCTGCTGTTCTCCACTGCATTCCATCCTGGGTATGATGCTGCCCTTATAGCCTCAGCCTCCAGGCTCAGGTGTGCCCACTTACGCACGCCCACACCATACTCCAGGTGTCCACCATCAGGCATGCGTCCCCCGAGTCCACGCTCCCAGGCGCCTTCTGCCACATAGGCCAGCGGCATAAAAGCCTGAGCATCTTCATTTACCCTACACTTGTCCATTCTAAAAAGGACTCCATTAATGAGGGTTTTCTTTTTAGGATTTTAAATAAGGCAAAGTAAAAAATGTTGGAAAACAGGGCAGAAATCTTTTCTACCAGAAAACTGTGCTGTATGAACCAGGACTCCCTGAAACATCCTCTGTTGAGATTATGGATAAATTCAGCCATGGAGATTCACAGACCCTGGGTGCTGAGAGTAATGATGAGAACAGAACTAGGGGGGGAATGTGAGTTCTAAACCAGTGTCTTTCAAATTCTAAACTGTATATGAATCAGATTGTATATGGGGATCTTGTTGAAATGCAGATTATGTCTCCCTAAGACTGGGATTGGACTCGAGATTCTTTAACAAGCTCTCAGGTGTCAACAATATCGCTAGTCCACAGATGACATTTTGAGGGGAAAGTTTCAAGAATTGGGGACAGGTGATTGGAAAGAGGATCGGAGACCTGTGACCCCTCACTGCCCCCATAGTAAACCTCCAAATTCACTGTGAGACTTTGGAAAAGTCACTCTGCCCCTCAAAAACTTGGATTGCTCATTCATAAAGTAGGCCTGGGGGCTGATCCAGATCAAAGATGACAAATATCCCTTGTGATTACTCTTCTGGATTACATGGAAAGACAGGACATCCTGGAGTCAGATTAGGCATAATATCTAGTCTTATAGCCCAGAAAATGCAGGTAGAATCTTCACCTGGTTAATTCCTAGTTAATTGTGAGTTGTCACAGGCTGTAAAATATGACCCAGTAATTCCTATTGCCAAAGCAATTTGGTTTAGAGTGTCGCACTCAGTATGGAGAAGTTTTGCTGGAAAACAGCGCTGTCACCATAAGAAAGCGTGATGCACCAAGGGCCCCAGTGACCAGAAAGATGAGGGAGGAAAGGAGCCAGCAGGAGGTTGCAGCCGAGCCACAGGGGCACACTCAACTCACTTTGCCATGACCTCGTTCTTTGATTTACTTCTGAAGCCTTGGTCTTCCTATGATTTCAGCTTCAGCTTCAGCTCCAAACCCAGACTCCTACTACAGAAGGGCCCTATCTGTCCCCACCCAGCAGTGGAAAAGAGACACCATAGGCAGAGCCTGCATGCATTCTCCCTTCAGGGCCCAGGGATCTGGGGTTCCTGGGACTTGCAGGAGGGCCACTGCACTTCATTGCCAGGAGTTATGTACCAGCATCTTCTAATCACAAAGGGAGATAGATGGTTCTGTAGCCAGTGAATAGAGGCGGTTCAGTGGGTGATTGTCAGTGGGCAGAATTTATCGCCTCCTCATGCAAAAGCCACGGGGTCTTGTGGCTGGCTCTGCTTTCAGATTTTCAAGGTGGAAGAAGATATTCCCAAAGAGGGAAAACATTCTTGAATACATACACCGTGTCAAGGCACTGTGCAAGCAACTCTTACTTTTAGCTCCTTTAAGCAGCACAAATTGTTACTGATCGCATTTCACAGATGAGGAGACTGAGGTTCAGAGAGGCCAAGGAAGCTCTTACAGCTTGCACAGCTAATATAGATGACCTGCCTTCTGATTCCAGGTTAATCTGACCCTAATGTCAAGTTCATAGTGCTTCATGTCACTGTCTCAGAGACACTGCATGGAGGTAGAATCTTGAGAAGCTGAGACTGGTGAAATGAATCCGTTTCATTCCATTTCTCAGTTCAAGGGAGAAAAGTCTCATGAGTTGTAACAGTCTGTGTATCTTGGAAGAAAAGATGTAGCCCCAGTTCATGTGTCTTCAGGTGGTGGCAACCTGACTTGGGGGGCCCTGAGTTACAGATGACATAGAGAAGGTGCCTGGGGCTTTTAGTACACCTCCCTTGAGGGGGGCTCTAGTTCCCTCTAGAAACAAACTGTGGATTCCCTTAGCAACTACCAATACCTTTAAATACCCCCAGGCCATGCAGTCAATTCAGTGCAAATACCTTGAGTATCACAACCTGTCAAACAGGGAGGCAGTTGTTCAGAAGTGGCTACAGGTGAAGGAGGCCCTGTCCAGGGCTGTCCTAGTTGGGAGAGGGGTGGGAGAACAGATCACAAACAAGTCATTTTATGTGAAAGAAAAATGATGAAAAGGGGCCTTGGAATACCAAGTAAGCACATAGGGACCCAATCTCTCAGCAGGCCACTTAGAAGGCCAAGTGGATTGAATTAACTTAATCAACCTTCCCCTGCCTAGAGGAACTTGAACGAAACCAGAGGGCGAGCCACCTGGAACCATGGCCTCCCTGCCTCTCATTTGCAGACACGCTCTCTACTAGGACTGTAATCAATTCCCTCCCAACTTAGCTAGCGGTTTGTATGCCAAGCTCTCTTGTTCTGGGCAGAGCAGCACTAGGCATGTATACCAGCGTGCACACAGCACACAAACAGCCCACTGCATTCAGCGGGTCAGATTTCACCACCTTCCTCCCTTCAGGCAAAGCCAAGTGGTTGGGGTTTCTTTTCTTCAGCGTTTGCCCTAGAGATGCTGTTAATGTATTTTAAAACTGCTTCCTTTGTTCTTTGGGAACTACTCTAAGATATTAACAGTGATATGACTTATGGGGGAATGTCTTCTCTTCTTTTTAAAAAAATTATTTTGGGGCCTCCCTGGTGGGGAGGGGTTAAGCACCACGCTATGAAGCAATCCACAGCCTCTGCAGCACGAGTTCAATCCCCGGCCAGCCAGGGAGAAACCCACATGGCGAGGCAGACCTTTCCTTTCTCACCTGTTGCTCCCCTCAGCAGTGTATTTCAGTCAATCTGCCTGTTCTGTTCCCCTCTCTGTCTCTGGTGGATCCTCTCAGCCCCCGCATCTCTGGCCTGTACCCAGTTCTTTTATTTAAAAAAATAACTTTTATTTTGTAGTTTGCCTGTAATGAACAGGGATCACCTTGTCACAGGGCAGGGTAAAGGGTATCCCAGAATCTCCAAACCTGCCCACTCTAAATAGGTTCTGCTATCCACCACATCAAGACAAAACATACTGTAATGTCTAAGACCTTTAATGAAAAAAAATTTTAATACAATTAGTGTGCAACAAAGACAAAGAATATAGTTTCTAAATCAAGCACCCAAAGTTACCTATCCCCTCATGAGTAAATGTCCAGACAAACAGGGTTGGCCCAAAGTAGGGCCAATGAGGCCTAAAAACCTGCCACAAGTCTAAGGCATCTTCTGGTGGGGACCCCACAGGAAGAGGCAGAAGGGACCTAGCACATCTGGGACAAAAGGAGCAAAATCAAGATAAAAGCTGCCATTTCAACCTCCCCACAGCTCTCTCACCCATGTCTATTTCAACTGTTCCAGGACCAAAAAGCAAGTGCAGCTTCTTCACATGTCTTTCTGCTCCTTGTGCCTCCTCCAGATCTCCTTTTTGCTCTCCATCCTTCATCCTTCCTTCTTCAGTCTCCTCTCCAGCTTCTGCCCCACCCTGCTCAGCTCCACCCTCCCTTGGGTGGGGCAGGGAACCTGGAACCAGTGCCACAAAAACATTAAAAGACAAAGGTGAGGTCCTTCCCTGGTGGCGCAGGGGGTTGCACGCCTTGCTGTGAAGCTGTCTGCAGCGTCTGCAGCACCAGTTGGATCCCGGCCAGTCCGATCCTGGCCAGCTGGTGTGGGTCCCACATGGCTTGGCAGACCTCTCCTGTCATGCCCGCTGCTCCCTCAGCAGTGTACTTCCTCAGCCTGCCTGTTCTGTTTCCCGCTCTGTCTCTGGTGAATCCTCTCACCCTCCCGCGGATCTGGCCTGTACCCTGGTTCTTGTATAAATAAATAAATAAATCTTAAAAAAAAATAAAAATAAAGACAAAGGTGAAACTTCCTTTGTTACACTACAACTATTTTCTAATTCTAATTTCCAGGGAAAACATGAAGGAGGTACACAGGGCCTTTGAGGCTTGGTGGCAGATGTGTGGCATGATGGATCAGAAACTACAACCCTTACGTTTAGTTCCCAGCCTTCCAGGACTTTCTAACTTTTGGACATCAAGGTTACATTCTCTGAGTCTTCATTCTCTCATTTATAGCATGGCGTAGTAACAGCAATCAGAAGATGAAATTCATGCACACATATCAAGTGGATCATCATTAATGTAACTGAAAATTGGCCAACTTCATACTCACATACAAATAAAAAAACAAACAATGGTTCTGGAATGGCCAGTTTCTGTCAGTACCTAGAGATGGGAGCCTGCCTCACTGGCACTGTTATTCTTACTTCCTGGTATTCATGTCCTGCAGGAGAGTGAATAGGGCTGAGCTGTGTAAACAGTGGGACATTGCAGAAATGGCAGGAGTAACTTGGAAGAGGCATCATAAAAGACACAGGTGACTTCGTCTTGCTCTCTCCTGGATCACTCACCCTGAGGAAAAGCAGCTCCACATCATGAGGACATTCAAGTGTCCTTACGGAGAAGTTGTTGGCGCAAGTGAGGCCACCTGCCAACTGTCAGCCCCCGCTTGCCAGTCGTGTGAGTGGCTGTTTCAGAAACCACTCCTGCGGCCTGTCACCTTTAGGGGACTGCAACTGTGGGCGACATCTGACTGCAACCTCCTGAACAACCTCAAGCCACAACCACCCAACTAAGCCACTCCCTACTTTCTGGGAACTGTATGAGGGAAGAAAAGTTTATTGTCACTTTTAGCTATTAAATTGTGGGGAGATCTGTTATGCAGCAATAAACAATCAACCCTTTGGTTGGCAGCCATCTAGGAAGATTAGGGACCAGCATGGCTTAGGGAAGAACAATTCATTCCAAGCCGATTTAATTTCCTTTCATGATGAAGTGATCTGGCATGTGGATAGGGGAGGGGAGGCAATAAGTGTATTTCTCTGACCTCAGGAGGGCTTTTAATTTG
Source organism: Talpa occidentalis (assembly GCF_014898055.3). NCBI lineage: Eukaryota > Metazoa > Chordata > Mammalia > Eulipotyphla > Talpidae > Talpa > Talpa occidentalis. Next base: position 54,144,261 of record NW_023600993.1, read on the forward strand.
ATACCACATGCCACTTTCATCAACAAGCAGGGAGGCAGGGTCTTAGCAGTGGTTCATTGATTTGGCCCCAGGAGAACTGATCTGAGAGCTAATCTAGGACTTGAGGGAAGGGAAGGAACATGGATACCAATATCAATACTAATAGGGATACTCTTCACTAATACTCAATTAGCACTGCTAACATTCATCATCTAGATACCTCCCTTTGGTGAGCCCCAAATTCTTCAGAATTCAATAATCATTTAATAAACATGGAAAATGGTTTCTGCTTCCATTGCAGTGCTTAGCTTAATCTCCTTCAAAAACTCCACGGATTTTTCAGGAAGATCTATCTGGGGAGAGGGGGACTAAAGCTGTGGTCCTTAACCATCATCATCAGCTGCTATCTCCTCCTCCTTCTCTGTGCCCCCAGCCCACACCACTTTCTCCATGTCCAAAGCACTATGAACACAAGGCCAGTCCCTAGAAACCTGTGGGCAATGGGAGGGATATTGCAGGCTGCACAGCAGATGATTTCAGTGGAGTCTGTAGCCGGTCCTTGAGACCCTTGGCTGTGGCTACTAACAGGGCCTTCTCTTGCTCTGCAGGTGACCTTGCTGGTCACTGCTCTCCTGAGCTGCCTCCCTTCCTGGACTCTCTCCTCTTCAGTCACTCCCTCCATTCTCAGACCCCCCTCCCTCCCTTCTCATGAGCTTATAACCCCCATCTCTTAATTCTTGTCACCTTTTTTAACTTAGCCAAGTTACCTCTGTATATCATCTTCCCATCAGACTGGGACAGACAGGTTTAAACTCAAGGACTCTCAGACCAGATGAAACTGCTTAACTCCCCATCTAGGTGACTCTCCCAAACCTGCCTGTTCCTTTCTTATAGTTGATGAAATCAGCTTCCAGAGTTATTTGTGCAAGGACCTTCGAGGATTTGTGCAAGGACCCAGGGGGAGTGGGAAAGATCTGGGACAACTCCCAGGCTTCTTCCAGAGAGGAAAACTATGTTGGAGATCATTAGTTGGGGGCACCTGCAGAAGTTAAATCAAGCCTTTCTGAAGCTTAGGAGGAAGGAAATATACCTGGTGTTAGTTTTCAGAGTGCTTATAAATAGGGCTGTTGCCCACGTGTCCTGAATCTCAGGACTGACCTTCCCAACATGAGAGGAGAGGGCAGGTTCACATGCCTTCCTGAGGTCATTTCTACCTTGATGATTCACATGGCAAAAGGTTCAGCACCCCAGAATGTACTTTCATCTTGCGTTATGATTTGTCACTTGAGCTGATGTGACCCCAAGTTGATGTCATTTCCTTTCCAATAAGCTCTTGACCAGAAAATATCTACTTCTCCATCTAACCTGGGATTTTTTTTTTTGGGGGGGGTGGCGGGGTTGTTCACAAACCAAAATAATATTGCAGTTTTTGTTGATATTTTTCTTCTCTCTTAGATTTTTCTTCTTTTTTTTTTTTTCTGCCAGGGCTTCTCTTCTGATTATCAGAATAATTTACATGCTTTCTTTAATGTAATACACATGCTCATTGCAAAAGAAGGTGAAAAATATAGACAACTGAAAGGAGAAAAAAAGCAATTATATATAATGTCATAACCATAGATAAAGATTAAAAATTATAGTTTTTTTTTGTCGTCTCCCTTTTCTACATAATTATTTTTTTATTACTTTTGTTTCAAATACCTTTTTTAATACTTATTTTTAAAAGTGGGGGAGGATTATACATTCTGGCTTTAGTGAAAAATTAGTTTTAATAATAGCATACACTTACAGAGTACTGGCAATGGCCCAGGCCTTTTACTAAGTAATTTATATGTTTCACCTTAATGAATCATTACAACAGCCCATTAAGGACTATGCTAATACTGTACCTACTTTACAGATGAGGAAACTGAGGCTGCAAGAATGTAAGTAACATGCCCAAGGGCAACAAACTCATAGCACAGTTGGGGAAGATTGCAATGAAGATCTTTTTTGCCTCTACATGCTGTGCTTTTAACCTTTATAATATATATAGTTTGCCTCTTTTTAGCTGTAACAGCTGCAAATGGAAATGTCACGTTGAAGATACTAGCATTCTTCTCATTTAACTGGGACTGTTTTAACTGAATCACAATGTAATCGTGGAATAAAGACCATGCTTCACTCTGACCTTCTGCAACACTCTGCTTTTAAAAAATACAGAAAGAGGAAATAGAAGGAAAAGTTAGTGTTGATTTGCGTTTGCACACACTCTCCTATATGCTGTTGATCTCTTAGTGCTTGACAAGTGTCAAACATGTATTCCAGCCCAGGGCGGTTAGCAGATGCTAGGGGTCAGTCAGTGCATATGCTGTAAAGTGACTGCTCATCCTTCTACAGCCTCTCGGTGACCACCAACTGTGTTTCTCCTGGGCACAGACTCCACTGTGTAAAATCAGCAGCCATGAATATGAATTCGGCTGAAGTAGTGAAGTGATGTTATGATTTTAACACAAACATGTGCACGCGCGCACACACACACACACGCGCACACATATTTACAGAGAGGAAGAGGGAGAGAGATAAAGAAAGAGAGAGAGAGGAAATGAACCAGTATTTCAAAATAATAGCTCAAAATGTTGTACTGGTTAAATAGTATATCTGTTAGGGTAGTTTGATTGCAAGCAACAGAAACTGACTACTGCTGATCTAGACAAAAAAATTTCTTGGAAAGATATTGGCATGTATACTAGATTAAAGACTCAGCCTGGGAGCCATCAGGCACCCAGTATTTCCAGAATGTTCTTGGCAGCAGAAATGCTCAAAACTCTCACCCAGCTGCTGAGGCTAGAATGACAACACTCCAACAGTTCTGTTTGGGGCTTGGTTCTTGATTCAGAATGGGAGCCTTCATTGGCCTGGCTGATGCTCACATGCTGAGGAGGGGCAGTACCTGGCTAACTGTCCATTAGACAATATTGGAGAGCTCTAGCAGAAGACGGCCTAAACCCCTGAGACTCTGCATTGCTATGGCAGCTGACAATGATCTGCATTTCTTAAGAATGATTAAGTCAAATACACAGACTGTGACAACACCCAAGAAATCCTTTTCTCTTCTACCCTTCTCTCTCACAGACTGAAGTTTCTCCACAGAATTCTCTCTCTAGTTATGTGCAAAACTCACCGACATCCAGGCCTTTCTACCCTTGCTGTACAAAATGTGATTTCAGGAACAGCCACATCTGCCTCAGCTGAGGCCTTGTTAGCAATGCAGAGTTCCAGGCTCCATCTCAGATTTATGAAATCAGAATCTGCACTTTAACAAGATCCCCAGTTCATTCCCATGCACATGAAGTCTGAGTATCAACAGTCTGAGGATCACTTTCCAATATTAATAACCGTTCTTAAATTTATCCTATTAATGGGGCGGACTTATTGTTTGTGTATAATAAATTGGGCCCAAGCTGCACTGATATGTTTTACGGTGTGTAGTCAACACCACTATACTGCATGTTTATAACTGCCCCATAAACTGCAGATGCTGGCTCTGGAAGGAGCGTGCCCAGGTGCTTACTGAGCTGTTTTTAATTATATGTTTATCTTTCCTCAAAAAAAAAAGTTTGAGGATCACTCATTGACACACTTTCTTCTCCCCTCCTTTTTCCATTTCTTTATAAAATCAACCTGAAAAAATCCTTCCTCCTCAGAAAGAGGGAAAGGTGAGTTGTCAACTACAAGGTTGTCTCTGTTGGGGTGACAGAGAGGAAATGAGAACATTCACTTGCTAATAATTTTCCCTGTAAACAAGGGCTAAGCAAATATACCTAGACTGTGACCTTGGAGAGGAGGGGCTGGCCAGCCAGTCCAAATGGATATTGAGGGCCTTCAAGATTCTCAGGGATGAGCTGGCTCTGGCATAGCCTGATCAGGGATGAAGGGACAGAATGGGAAATCAAGTTTCACTGGGCTTCACAGATTCATTTGGAGGTGGGGGACTTTGAGCATCCTCTCAAATGCCATGCTGAGTTATACAACAGTGCCAGGGTGTTTGTGGCTTGTCTGTCTGCTACTCAAAGAGTGCAAACAGGGAGGGGTCTGGGAGAATTGCACAAAGGGGAATGCAGGAGCCTGTAAAATTCTGAGTGCAGAGTGTTGAAAGCTCAGAGTTCAGGTACCACTGTTGGCCTCTCACCCTACTGGTCTTTGCAACATCCTAATAAATCAGACCCGAGCCATACTTCACAGTTAGAAGCCTCCGGCGAGTCATTTCTTAGGAACTTGGCAGCAGCCACTTGGCTAAAGGCAGCCATGAGGTGGAATGTCCAGGCAGGTGGCCGCAGCCAGGGATAAGTAAGGATGTGGGGGTAAAGTAGACGGGCTGGAGACAGGCAGTGGGTGTAGTTGTAGCATAAAAGGGGCTGACTCTGGGTGCGGCTGTCAGTTGCACTGTTTTAATGGAGTGGTTTTAATGGAGGTCATCTCAGTGACCTCATGGCAGGACCCACAGAATTGTGCCCTTGGTGCCCCCAGTACAGACAGAAATTTAGACAGATGGGGACTAAAAGGAACCCAGAGCTGGGACAGGCCCTAGAGATACAGCCTCTTCCTCATCCGTCTTCCTCATGCCTGGCAATTCTCAGAATATTCCCCTCTCTTCCAGCACCCAGAAGTAAGCAGAACCCCACTCTTACCAATTCTGTGGGTCCTTGCCACCCCCAACGCTTTCACAAAGGGCAACGCTCTGATTCAGTTTGGGCTCAGGGAGTACACTCTGTTCTGGTCTCTGGTGTGGTGGCCAATGAGTTAATGGGAGAAAAACTCAGAAATAGATAGACTCTTAGGCTCACAGAAGAATATGATTTACATTTCTTTGACATTCTGCAGTTTCAAAAGCCACTTGCAAAAGCTAGCTCTTATGAGTTTTATTTCTGACACTTGCACCTACAAAGAAAGACACCTCCATTAAAAAAAAAAAAAGAGCCTTTGCACCCTGGCACTTCAAGAAGAACTGAAGACACAAAAAGAAGTAATAATGATGAAATAAACACGTATACATAGCAAATTTGCTAAGTAGCCCCAGCCACCGTCCACATCTTTCCAGAACCTCCTCAGCACTGGTGACTAGTTCAACCCAGCTTTTACTTGATGCCAAGTACTCTTTAAGCACTTGACCTATAATGATCAAGTGTTATTCATAGTCATTCTATATAAATCAGTGCTTCTCAAGCAGGAGGTGACCTTGCTTCTTAGGGGACATTTGGTAATTTTTGGAGATGTTTTTGGTTGTCACAATGGAGGGTGGTGTCCCTACATCTAGTGGGTAGAGCTCAGTGATGCTGCTAAACATCCTACTTTTATTTCACACAGCACTCACAGCAAAGAATTATCTTTTTTTTTCCCCTGACATTCAAAGAATTATCTTGTTCCTTATGTCAGTCCACAGAGCTGAGGCTGAAAAACCCTGTTCTAAACCTTAAGGATTATCATTCACCTCATTTTACAGATAAGGAAACAGAAGTGGACAGGTACATTAAGGTTCTTAGGTTTATGATCAAACATAGTCAGCAAAAATGATTGGGGATGTTTGGGAGAGAGAGATTGGTAAATATTTGCCAAGATTTGAAAGAACCAAATGTAGGCAGAACAGGGATACCATTAGTTTTGTGTCTCTCCGGTCAGTTTCTGTTTTAGGCTAACACAAACTCCTGAATCTTACTGTATCTTAGCTCATGTGCGGGTTGTGCTGTCCCTGGTTGTTAGCATGGGTAGTGACATTGCTTTCCAAGTTCATTGCTGGCTGCCCCTAGTTACCATACTCTGGTTTCCAATCTCACAGTTGTACTTCTCATTCTCTTCTCAATTTGCAGCCTGTACTTCACCTTGTTAGTCTGTGAGAGGTCAGGCCGGTAGTGATGGAGGGAGGACTTGCCCTCCCCATCCAGCGCCTTTTCACAGGGCACAGCCAGATCTATCAGGGCAGTGGTGACAGGGTGGGCTGCCAGCTGTCCTCAGGGCTCTCTCGCGCAAAACTTTCTTTGAATCATGGAAATGTTAAGTAATGGTCTATGCAAGAAAATGAGACCAAAAGGAATTAAAAAAGAGGATAAGGCTCTTTCCATATGGACTATGATGAAAAATGCTCATGATATTTGGAGCGGAAAAAGTCAAGTACAAAATTGAGCATACATTGTTGATGACTTTTAAAAAACTTGGGGATTTCGGATGCTCTGCTGTCCAAATGAACATTTATCAGAAACAAACAATAATTCCATTAACAAGAAAGTTAAAAACAAAGAACCCTCAAGTAATGAATGATGCCCACAAAAAGGCATAAACAAAATTACTCATGGCAGCTTTTTCTCTGTGTGATAACTGAAATGGAAATGATCCAAAAGAAACAGAAGGGCTAACTACATAGAGGGTATTTTGCTTCATAAGAATACTACATGGCAATGAAAAAAGAAAAAAACTCTTACTAAGCAAAGGAACCCTAAAAGAACCACAAAGTTAAGCAAAGGAACCCTAAAAGAAGCTCTGCTGTGGTATTTTACATATGAAGTTCAAGAACAGATGAAATTAATCTGTGGTGAAGAGTATTGACTGGGGAAGGGCAAGAGAGCGCCTTGGGGTGATTGGAAAGGAATGTCAAGATTTCCTACCTAAGGGCCTCCCCTGGTGGTGCAGTGGTTGAGCGCTGGGCTGCGAAGCTGCCCGCAGCCTCTGCAGCACTGGTTCGATCCCCGGCCGCCAGGCGAGGGTCCCACATGGCGCAACAGACCTCTCCTGCCATGCCCGCTGCTCCCGTCAGCAGTGTATTTCGTCAGTCTGCCTGTTCTGTTCCCTGCTCTGGCTCTGGTGAATTTTCTCACCCTTCCGACTGTACCCAGTGCTTGTATAAATAAATAAATAAATCTTTAAAAAAAAAAAATTTCCTACCTGGTACCCAAAGCATCCAAACTGGCCCTATATTTGCATAAGCCACTCAGCAAACCACCCCTCCCCGCCCTCTATCCCTTCCCTTTGAAGGCAGTTTAGCCACAAAGCCTGCTTCTACTTTAGGATCTTGCCCAACACCCCAAACCACTATCTCTCCACACCAGAGAAATTCAATCATTACATGTGTTGAAGAGCCTTTCTCACCAACTCTATGCCTGCATATTATAGTTTCCACTTGAAACTATATTTTTGTGCTCCACTAGGGCTAAATTAGGTGGATTATTGCCCCAGGGAAGGTGAAAGATTGTAGAATAAAGAGATCATTGATCAGCATTAGTCTTCAAGTTGAGGTTCTTGGCTTCTGCAGAAAGACAAATGCCTCAGAAGCAAGCCTTCAAGGGGCAGGGATCCTCCACTAACACCCAGGCGGCTGGGTCCCTCGACTCTGCTTTCAGTCTGGCAGCCTCTGAACAGTTGGGGACCCCATTAGTCCTCCAGAGCAGGCCTCCAGGGTTCCAGATTCCTCCCAGTTACTCAGGGACTACCTACATATTTTTAGTGTGTGCTGCCATGGAAAAGTGGTGGAGAGAGACTGCTGTAGGTCACGGAGTTTTGTCATTCCCAGGAATGCCCCTAACCTGCTATCCTGGGAGGATGGCAAAACAGAGGAAAAACCTGAAGGCCTCTGATAAGCTCTGAGATCTTTAGGGAGAGAAGATTTAGAAACATCCAGAAAAAAAGATGTGGGAAGTGTGAGAGCATTGGGTAGATACCCGCCCAGGGCAAGAACGAGTATGAGGAAGTGTGCCAGCCCTATGGGCCTGCCTCTGACTTGAAGCCAAGTGTCCCTCTGCCTAAAAGCAATGGGGTGTGGGTAGTAGCAGGAAAAATGTGGGTAAGCCTGTTCTAGGCATGCTGGGGGCCCAGAATTTCCCCTGGATCCAGAATAGGAGGTACCTAAAGAGCTTGGAACCAACTCTGGCATGCGATCAGAGGCTGCAAGCTGCTACGGGCAAAGAATGCAAAGCCAGGAGCAAACAACCTGGACCCTGGGTGCTGGCCAGGGTCTGCACAGGCTGGAGATGCCTTTGCGCAAATTAGAAAAAGTCTCGTTCTTCTGACACGGAGTTCCTCAGGCTCATGGCTAGCCTAGCAAAATACTGGTGTGTCGCTATTTCCAAAACATCGCTACAAAAATCTCGGTGGGCCAGTAGCCCCTCCACAGTGCCTTAGTACAGATGGGTACTCAGACCAATCATTCCTTAAGAGATCTAGGATTCTCTTCCCAGTTGCACTGCCTATGCCCAAATTCCACAATAAGGGTGAGGAGGGGGAGGGGGCAGAGGGGCTCAGAATTCTGAATGCTCTTCTGTCCTGGCTTAGTCACGTAGTGACTGAACAATCTCAGAGATTATTTAAAGTACCAGACTGGCATAACTGTATTTCCCCTCTTTATGCTCTCACTGGTGGAGACATGCAAGGAAAAAGATCTATTGTAGTATAATAAAGAAGCTACATTTCCTTTGATCATCCAAGCACGAGGCAGGTAAAACTGCAGCCCTGCTAAGCAATTTTCTTTCTCCAGTTATTTCTGGGGAGGTTAACTTCTCTTACCAAAAGGGTGACTAAATGTAGTTTGTCCTAGAACTGTCCTGAATTTTGCTGAGTCGTCGGAGCATTGTTAACAATACCCCCTTTCACTCTCATAATGTCTCGGTATAGATGATAAATTATAATAAAGACACAACAGATGTCAGGCCTGGCCAAGCTGTCCTTCCTTCTAGCACCAGTTAATGGCAAGTAAGAAGGACAGGCATAGTGAATGAGCTTAGAGGAGAGAACTGATCCCTCAGGGCTGAGAAAGCCAGACAAAAGGGTAGATTTGAAGGGAAGGAATTGGAGAAGAGTCAACCTGTGGCAGTGTGATCCCCATAGAAAGGGGAGGTTCTGAGTTCCCTAAGGCAGGGTGTTGCTGAGCAGAGGGAGAAACTGAACAGGACTTGGGAGGGAAGGCTGGGAGGAGAGAAGACTTGAGGAGGCACGTAGAGCAGGGATATATGACAAAGAAGCTGCATTTGCTTCTTAGCCTTGGACTTGGATCAGGGACTTGGGGGACAAGGAGACGCTTGGAAGGTATGTGTGTGAGAGTGACCCATGGAGAGGTTGGCAATGGCAGCCATTACTCTGATTTGTATTTTGAATTTGCTTCTTTTGTCCCAGACTTTCCTGGCCCCTTCTGCCCTTTTCCTATGGTTCCCCACCAGAAGATGCCTTAGACTTGTGGCCTCAGTGGTCCCACTTTGGGCCAACCCAGTTTGGCTGGACATTTCCCCATGAGGGCATGGGTAACCTGGGGTGCTTCATTTGGAAACTGTTTTCTCTTCTCTTCTCTCTATTGCAGACTAATTCTATTAAAGTTCTCTTCTGCTGAAGGTCTTACACACTAAGAGTATGTTTTGTCTTCATGCAGCGATGAGAGAACCTAGCTAAAGTTTGCAAGGCTTGGGAGTCCCTCCTTCTGCCCACTATCAAACCTTCTAGATAGGAGGTTGAATTTATTAATTACCTATTGTGGCATAATAAACTATCCAAAAATGTGGCCATTGAAAATAATTATTATTTCACACAGTTTCTGTGGATGAGGTATTTGAGAGTGGCTTAGCTGGATGGTTCTGGCTTGGGGTGTTTCATGAGGTTGTTGTCAGCATATTTGCTGGGGCTGCTGTTATCTGTTTGATTCGGGCTAGAAGAGCTGCTTCCAGGGGGCTCACTCACACAGTTGGCTCCTTGTGTGTGGCTGCCCCGTGGGGCTGCCTAAGTGTCCTACAGCAGGCAACTGACTTCCCCAAACCAGGAGGTTCCAGAGAGCAGAGAAGAAGCTGCAATTACTTATGACTGGGCTTTAGGGGTAGCACTCCATCATTTCCACAATGCCCTGATATTATGTAAGCAGACCCTACATACATATGAACTCCAAACAGTGAGGCTGTCTTGGAGGCTGTTATCACACTAAGCATGCCCTGAGGCACAGAGGTGAGACAGCCAGCGCCTGCTCAGACCCTCAGACCGGGTGACTGCCTGGAGTGTCTACTGGCTTCCCCTCATACTCACCCCCAAACTGTTCTCTCTAGCCCAGTCCAGCCATCCAGTACTGGGGAGTAGAGACACAATGAGCATGTGTGATAAAACATGGATTTGCAAGTCCTTACCCATGGAGCTTGAACTCTAGTGCAAAGCACTGAAAAACATTTTGATTTTTTTAGCATGAGAAATGCCCTGTATATAAAGCATGTTGTTAGCTTATATAGTATTGCAGATTACCACCTTTTAAAAGTAAACTCCAGGGGAGAAAAATATCATTAAGAAACAGTCTTTGAAAATTCATTCTTCTTTTTACTTATGAGTATTTTCCTCATAAAAAAATGATGTACTGCTTCGGTAATTTTTAAAAGATTAAAAAACATTAAAAAATATACTCTGCACAGAGTTGCTATCATTCTCCCTCGATCCCTCAGCCTTCTGATATCAGAGAGTTTACAGGGGTCCCTGGTACTACTGAAGAATGAGATGCAGCTGGGGTGGAGAGAGGGGGCATCTGTGCAGGTTCCTGGCACTCTGGCTCTGGCTGGTCAGCATTTTAATTGGGTTAAGGCGAGGCTTGGGCATTTGGGTTTTGGAGTCACAACTCATCTTTGTTTTACTCTGTGATCCAGGAACACTAGCCCTTTCACGACTTTTCTCCATCTTTAGCTAGTATGTCATGTGCCTGATATCCTTGTTTTAAAATATTTAATTGTTTAAAAGTGACTTAGATGTCCTTTCAGGGAATAGTTCCAGCACACTCTTATTTAACAATTATTCCTTGGTCATTCCCTGGAGATATGTGGTACAGACCCAGTTTTGCCCACTAGACCTTCTATTCTGGTGAGTGAGCAAGGGAACATTGCCTTGAAATGTCATTTGCAGAGGAGCCACCAGGAGGGAAAATGTCTGTTATCCACAAGCCTACCAGGTGGCTTTAGAGTGAACTGGATCAAGATATCACATTAGCATATAAGCATACCCAGTAGCCTAAGAACTGTAGAACCATCTATGTCATAGATAGTTTCATGAATTCCTTCTCTTTTTCTTTTCTCATTTCTCCAACAAAGAGTGGTGGCCACTGCAGGGGAGGAGCAGGGAGAGGGATCAGAGGGAGGGAGGGAGGAGCACAGGGGACTGAGGTGATGGTGCACAGGTGCCTTGGGGAAGGAAACTCTATGGGGACTACACCTGAGGGGGTGGGGGGATGCAAATATTGTTTAAAAATGAACAATGATGTAAAAAATAAAAATAATTAAAAAAACAAAAAAAAGAACATTATTCCATCTTCCTTATTTAAAAAATCCCACATGTACTGTGAATGATCGTCAAGCACAGGACTGAAGGCTTCTTGATATTACCTCTGTGACAGCATAGAGTGACCCTACCTGTGAGGCAGGGTCTCCTTCCACCCTCACTTTGAAGATGGGGAAACTGAAACTCAAAAATGTTAGTGTGCACATCAAAAGTCACCCAGCTGATTAGTGGCAGAACAGGAAGGAATTCAAATCCCCATGAGTTGGAGACACTTAGCCACCGCTGTGATGGTGCCAGTCTTAACTTTTGGCCTTTAGTTGCCTATGGAGTCTATTTTGACATTAGCCAGAACTGAAATTTAGCTGTAGCTCCTACGAACTGAAACGGCAAACTGAAAAAGAGGAAAGAAAAACAGCTTGAAACCTGTTTCAGGCCCTGCATGAGGCAAGGAACAGAGTCAGCGGAAATGAGAAGCCAGCTGGATTCAGCAAGTCCGCAAGTGAGGGGGCCATGCAAACCAACTAATTGGATGATTATTTCAATTATCTAATTAAGAAAGATTACAGCTGAACAAAGACCAAGAGGGCCTCCAAGGTGATAAAAAAAAAAAAAAAAGTTGATTAGCTGGATTGGCCCTTGGCAGTGTTGGGAGGTTGAAGGGACTCCCCAGTGGAGACCCTGGTCCTTGGGACAATTAGCCACCCGGAGCCCCTCCTTCCCCTGTCTTCCCCCCCTGCTGAAAGCTGTCTTCTGCCTTAGTTATCACTTAAGACTCAGCAGTCGAGTAGGCAGGTTTCATCACTTCTCAGCCCAGAGAGTGTCCTGTCACTTTTCTCATCCTTCTTCCCCGCTCCCTCCTTCCCTCCCCCTCATTTTTACTATCTGTTTTCTTTCTCTTTCTTGCTCTCCTCCTTTATTCTTCCTGTTTACTTTTATAGCCCCTTAGCAAACAAAGAACAAAAACTAGAGATTTCCCTCTACAGTTTAGGATCAGTACTGTCCCCATCCCTCCCATGTCTGGCCCATATACTTGAAAACATATATATATTCACTAATATTTAAAAGTCAAGTATTTCACCTAAATATCCAAATTGCTGGCTTTATTTAAAAGCTCAGATCTGATGATTCTGAATCCACCTTCTCAGAGGTCAGTTCAACACACTGAACTCAGGGTTTGGCTCACTCAGACAGATGCCTTCCGGGGTGCCACACCCACACATACTGGCAGGCGTGGGGACTCTGCCCCTTCAGATGGGCCATGTGCTCTCCAGCTCCCTGGGTCTCCATCTGTCCTTTTGTCTCCCTGCAGAGTGGAAGGTCACCTGCCATTTATCATCACACTTGTTTGAGCCACTTATGGTACAGAGGGAAAGATTGTTTCCTTGGCTTGACCTTTGGCCCTCAGTTATATCATCTGCCTGGCCTGAGTTGGCTTGGATCTTAAATTCTTATTTTAGGGAGCCTGGGGCTTTTATTCTTTCACAAAGACTGGTTGAGAAACTTCATTGTAGAACACAGTTTAGCAGAACTACTAAGAACTAGGCAATGGAGTCAACATTTTTTACTTCAAATCCAGCCCCTATCGTTTACTAGAAGTATGACCTGTTTCCTGATTTCTAAACGGGAAAATTTAGAAATTGTCTAAATAACTAAGTTGTTATCACATTGGTTCCCCCTACACAGTTATGAGCTTAATTGTGAGGGTTAGATGACAAAACATAATGAATGGCCTAAACAGTGCCTGCTGGATAAGCACTCAATACACACCAAGCAGGTTAGGGGAAGAGCGCCAGCCCTCATCTCTGTGCGCCTACAACATCGTAGGATTGTGCTAGGCATCCATTTGTCCTAGCGCATATTGTCCTCATGAGATCTCTAAAAGGCAAACAGTGTTGTTTCCACTCTACTGAAGTGGGACCCTGCACATCACACCTTGAATTGTCTTTAAGGACTCAAGTGTGGTGGGAGAGATAAGATACACATAAAAAAAATATACAGAGGGTTAAAAGACAAAAGTATTCTGCCAAACAAGGGCGGGGAATGAACAGGAGATGAGGAGAGATTACTTTTTGCTGGTAAATAAATTATAGAGCACTGTTCTCAAATATTAATGTGCATACAACAGACCTGGAGATCTTGTCAAACTGTAGATTCTGATTCAGAGAGTGCAGAGGAGTTATGATTCGGCATTTCAAACAGGGCCCCAAGCAATGCTTTCCTGCTTGTCCATAGACCACACTTGGAAAAAACAGTCACAACCAAGGTGTAGGTAGCCAATTTTCCATTGGTGCTGTGACTGTCACACAATACCATGGGGACTCGGCCAATTAAAGTCTTCCTTGGGATTATACATGGATGTTGGGGGGTGGGGTGAGGAGTCCTGGTGGCCTCTAGTCAGGCCAACCTGTGGTGTAGCAGGTGTCTCTGTAGAAGGAGAGATCAGAAGAAATAATCCTGATGGCATCATTTGAATGCTTGGCATCCCTGAAACTAGTTCTGTCTCTGGTCTTCCCAAGTTTAGGAGCAATACTTTTTTTTTTCATGAGTGGAACAGGATTTTTATCATTTTCTACTCAAGTGTTTCCTATTAGCATGAAATTCAACGTTAGTTTTAGTTATCTTAGTGTACTGTCTATCACTGCTTAACAATTACTCCAAAACTTAATAACCGAAGACAGCAATAAATGTTTTATCTCCCAGTTTCTGTTTAGTGGGGAATTTAAGTGGAGCTTGCCTGTGCAGCTGTGGCTCAGCTTCTCCCATGAGGTTGCGGTCAAGATGTCAGTTGGAGCTGCAGCCATGGGAAGGGAGGCTGGAAAATCGGTTCCCAAAGTGACTCAGTTATGTGACTGGCTTGACAGAGGTCTCAGTTGGTGAGTGGCTTCAGCTTCTGCCCGTAGACTTTCCCAAATGTCTCTTGAGTGTCTCAAAACATGGCAGCTGGATCAGAGAGAGAGAGAGAGCAAGAAGAAATTGTTTTTTTTATGACTCAACCTAGAAGTCACAGTGTCACCTTCTCACTTTCATCTCAGTAGCATAATCCCGAATGTACCCCATACTGGAGTAGGGAGTCAATTCTGCCTTTGAAAGGGGGGAACATCAAAGAATTTGTGGGCATATTTGCAGTTATGCTTTTAAACCACCAAGTTAGCATATCACTTGACTGGTTAACAGGAAAATCAGGATCTGGGGTCTTGTCCTGGCTTTACCACCAATGGATTGTGTAGTCCTGGGAAGGTCAGTCTATATTTTTGAGTATTGGTTTTCTGCTGTTCCAGATGAGGAGGTTGGGTTTAACCTATTTAGCTTTAAAATTCCCCAAGTGTTTACACCAAAAATACTTATGTACGGTAGTATCCTTGCAGAAGCCTAATTATCTCTGCCTTCTGCTGGGCCTCCTATCTTCTGAAAAATGACTCGTGTACATGAGGAACAAAGATGTTTTTGAACTGTGAATGTATCTTGTCTCATATTACAAGCCCTAGCCTCATCAGACAGGACTGGATTCAACTAGTCACCTCATTAAACAGATCCTGACCATGTAAGAATCCAGAGGAACGCATGTATTTTAACCAGGGCCATTTGGGAATAATTACCCCACACTATTGCTTAATGAAGTCAAGCTTCAGATGGTAGAGATTTTGGATGAGATTGAGGATGAGCAGTCGCATGACAACCCAGTTGGTGAACTTTTTGGGCAACTTTAATACTACTACTACTAATAGTAATGATAAATGATAATCCCTTAATTGAGTACTTACGGTTGGCAGGTAATGTGCTAAACATGCCTTTTATCTTTTTTCCCATAGCAACCTGATAAAGAAGGTAATGTTTTCACAGATGAAGAAAGAGGTAAAGAAGAGTGGGTGAATAGGCTGAATTACATAGCTAATAAGAGACAAATGGGATTAACCTTCAGTCCACTGGATTTGTAAGAGCGTGCCCTCTATCACTATACTAAACTGCCTCTTTCTTATAAGTAACCAAATAGAGTCTCAAATTCCAAACAAAAGCCTTCAAGAAAAGGTCTGATTTTGTTGCCATTTTAATTTTTTATCATAAAATTTTACAGTTTCAAGGATGATTAAAATTTAACAGTTACCTACCGGGTGGCACAGGGGTTAAAGACACAGTGCTATCAAGCTATCCCTAGCTATGCTGCAGCATGAGCTTGATCCCCGGCTGGCCAGGGAGCAACCCACGTGGCACAGCAGACCTCTCCTGTTTTGCCCGCTGCTCCCCTCAGCAGTGCATTTCAGTCAGTTTGCCTATTCTGCTCCCCACCTCTCTCTGGTGAATCCTCTCACCCCCAACTCTGGTCTACACCCCAGTTCTTGTATGTATAAATAAATCTTTTTTAAAAATGTAAGTGTTACTAATCATTAAAAAACACTCAAGAGGTCCCATATAGTATGCCCCTATATTTTAAAAAATAGACTCAGCCTCAAATACATTTACTTAAAACACTCAATGTGTGCCCAAGATGGTGCTATGAATGGAATATGTGATGCCAGTCAGGTAATTGGCTCTGGATGGGAGAAGAGAATTAATCAGAAAAGTCAAGGCCAGATGGATAGGCAGGAGGATCAGAGAGAGATGAGGCACAGGAGGGGACAATCTTGGCAAATATCATGAAGTTCCGGATCAGACTGAGTTGGAGGTCAAGATCTGGGTGAGTCTCTAGAACCCTACTGTACCCAACTCAGGCTGCACAGGCAGCCCAGAGGATGAAAATATGCCAGGGTTGGACTAGTAGCAATCAGGCTGGTAACTAGAATCGAGAGGGCAACAAAATCAAGAAGAGGACAAGGTAATCTACAGACCCAGGGATGGGGAAAAGCAAGTGGCAGGGCCTTGGAGACGTAGTTGAGGGAACAGGAGAGAACTTAGGGACAGAGTGAAGGAAAACTTCCATTTCCACTAATGGTGGGTTAGGTTATTTGGCCCAACCCTCTTTTGGCAAACAACTAAACTTGCTGTGTAAGTTGAGCATCTTAAAGGCACTTAAGAGTTAATTATATAGTAAGACATTACCAGGCCAAAATTGAAGGAAAAACAGGAACCCAAAGAGATAAGCGGAGCACGGAAGTCACTTTTGAACCAAGGGTATTAGCTGACTCCAGCAATTTGAAGTTTTGTTTTGATGGCCTTGTGGGATAAGGAAGGCAGAAATCAAGAGGGCAGTCCAATTGGAGACCCTCTCCATAATAACAGGTACCCCAAAAATCCTACAGCCTCAAGGTAAAGGTGAACCAGAGGTAACTAAGTTTGGGTATTGGGTTTGCAGTCAGGAATCGGTGTCTGGTGTCCAGATGACCTCCAAACTCGAACCTGGTTTAAGGTGGTCCCCAGGCCCTAGGTTAAAGTATAAACACAAATCCTCTGTGGAAGAAGGCATCTTTGCTCAAATCTTTCCTACAAGTTATTTATCAGATACATGAGCAACATATAATCAAAGATAACCATGGATAACGAAATAAGAACAAGTCTGAAACAGCAGCTGGCAGAAATAGTTCTGCTAAGACATTAAATATTGCAATTATCAGGTTCAGTTTATAAACTAACCTTAACATGTTTACAGAAATAAAAGGCAAGTCAAGGTGGAGTGGAAAGGCTGCAGGCTGGCAAGGCAAGCAAGCAAGACAGGGAGGCTGGAGGGCTGGGGAGACAATCGAGCCTACCAGCCCCCCTTGAATCTTTACACTCTTCCTCTGGGCTCTCTCTGGTGTTCTCTCTCATGCGTCATCTTGTGATCTCTGTAGTCATACTGCGCATCTGTCCTCTGCTGCCGCTGCCGCAGATTTTAGGCCAACCTCTGATAGCCACAGAGGCTAGTGGCATAAAAAGCCTGATTAATTAATTTACCCTACACAAGCATATTTATATAGGACAGGAGACTATCATGTCACCTCATTATTTTGTAAAAGAATCAAATAGAAATTCCTTTAAAAAAGACTTAAAAGAAAAACCTTTACCCTAGAGACAAAATTATAATTCATTAAGGAAACTTTTCAGAAATGTGCAAGACACAGACATGGGAAGATTTTTGACTGCAAGAAAAAAAGTACCCAACTACATGTCACTGAAATGATAGACTATTTACTGTTTTACACAGCAAGAAATCCAGTGGTTGGCTGTTCCGGGGTTACTTCTGTGGTGTAATGTTAGCATCTAGGATCCCGCCTTTCTGCAAGTCTCCATGCCACAATCTGTTGGTTATGGTTTGATAGGTTCTTGTTGGTTTTTGTCTTATAGTTGACCCCCCATGATTGCAAGATGGCCGCAGCAGATCTAGCCATCATATCCTTATACTACCATCTTCAAAGGCATAAATATAGTAGGCTTTCCCCGCGCATCTCTTTTATCAAAGAGAAAAATCTTTCCAGGAAGCAACTTCACCAGACATACCTCAGGTCTAATTGGCCTGGAATAGGTCACATACTCTGACTGCAGGGCAAGCCGGGATCCCGTGGTACATTTTCAGTCTCTGAAGTGGGAGGTGGAGTCTGCTGCCTGGGAGAAAAGGGAGGGAATGGCTGCAGGGTCAGCAGCTTTGATTCTCCATAGTAGCACTTAGATGGGGAATATGGTGACAGAGAGGAAGGAGACTCTAAAACTGGAACAGTCTGTCTTCAGGAACACTCAGCTCTCCTTTCTACACATTTTCCCTCTTTGGAACCATTATCTCAGCTCATCCTTCTATAATCCATTGTCCTAAGATACCTCCAGCTTTTTCTTCTAGGGGTGGAAAGAGAATCTTAAAAGCAATTGATCTATCGTTTACATTAGGTGTCTGCATTCCATTTCCATAACAACAGAAGGAGATGACAGTCCAGAGGAACTGTTAGGGGGAAAAGGCAGTCCCAAAGCAAATTCCATACAGGCTTTGTGGACTCCACCCCCACCCCAGGTCAAAGCCAAAGACACTGGGAACTCCAAATCCCATCACCACCAAAGGGAAGGTGGCTGGGACCTGAGGGTGGGGTTAAGCAGCCAGGTGGATACAAAAGGCAGACACGTGGGCTTTGGGGGCTCTCTCCATTTTGGGGCCCTCGGCCAGCTCGCGGCGTCCGTCTAGCTCTGAGAGTGACTTTGGGGTTTCCAGGTCGTCGGATCGGGTAGGACGCATTAAAGACTTTATTTCCCTATTTTCTCCCTGAGTTGTACATTTTCCTTATTTCCTTTTCTCTTGTAAATAAACCTTTTATTAACCCTTTTGCGTGTGTCTGTAGTAGAGTATTCATAAGTCCCTTTAAAGCGCGCGGGTGAGGACCCACAGCCAGGAACCCGTTTAATATCGGGGTTGCTCTATAACAGAACCCCTGCAGTGGTAGTACTTCAGACACTGCTGCTTCAGTGAGGGACAGGGAGGAAGGGGAGAAGAATTTGGGGCAGTGGAGTTGGGGAGACACCATCCCCGGACTTGGGAATTATGCACATCAACAGCTAGTGAGTTAGCATGAGCTGGAGCCATGGGGCAAAGAGCTGCAGACTTGGACTCTGAAGCCGGAGTACGCAGTTTTAGCATAGAAACTGGATGGTTTGGGGGAAGGTCTGCTTCTCTTGACCCCATTTTGTTTATCTAGAAAACAACAGAAGTTGACTCAATGACCTTCAAAGTTCCCCTCTTGTTCTATAATAACAAAATCAAAAAGCAATAATAGTTACAAAAGAGAATTCAAAAGAAACTTAAACAATGCTCTTGGGACTCCCTCCCCCTCTCCTTACAGACCTGCTTCTCTTTGTGGCTTTATTTTCACCCCACATCAAGAGAAAAGAGGCCTGGTGGAAGGGAGGAAGTCAGTAGGATGAGAGGCACTGCTACACAGAGCTCCCAATTTGAATCATTATAACTCAGCAAAGGAAAGGGAGAGGATCTCCCTGCAGGCATTTATATAACAATCTTAAGAAAGGACCCTGCCTGTTTCACATGTCCAGGCTTTTTTCGCCGTTATCGGTCTGTTGAGGACAAGGAGGATGGCAACTAATGAATATTGCTACAACAGATACCAGAACCATATGAAATAGGAAATGTTACTACCAGAAGATGGGCTTTTTGTGGGCAGACCAAAAATAAAAGTCTGCATAGTACAATTTACCTTATTTATAATGATAAAGAAATTGAGGTGCTTCCCTGGTGGTGCAAGGGGTTAAGACGCAACTTATCCACAGCCACTGCAGCATCAGTTCGATCCCCAGCCAGGGAGCTACCCACATGGTGTGGCAGACCTCTCCTAACTCGCCCGCTGCTCCCCTCAGCAGTGTATTTCGTCAGCCTGCCTGTTCTGCTCCCCACTCTGTCTCTGGTGAATCCTCTCACCCCCCGCACCTCTGGCTTGTACTCCAATTCTTGTATGCATAAATAAATAAATCTTTAAAAAAAAAAGAAAGAAATTGAGACCCAGAGACATGAAACCATTTACTCAGACACACAACAAGTAAGTGCCAGTCAGATGTGATCTCAGTTCTTTCTACCTCTGAGGTCCAGGCTCCTTCCCCTGGGTTTCTATTCATCCTTGTAATCATAACACCATTTTCTTTGTTTTACTTTAAGTGACAATTCTCCGTCATCATTATCTTCTGAACTAGATCAGGAGATAGCTTTTATTCATTTGTAGGTCACCTCCTATTACTGGAAAACTCTTCTAATTAACCAGTAACATTCTTAACCAGGTGTGCGGAGGGAGAAGGATATGGACATGAGGCTTTTGTTGGTGGAACAGTGTGTCCTGAATGAACTCTTGCCACTGATGTTTTATGTACTCTACCTCCGCCTCCATGCCAGTGATCCCAGGGAGCCAGGATTACAACCACCATCATGCCATGACTCTGCCATGACACTTGGTTTTTTAAAGTGAGGCAGGTTGCTGGGAACTAAGGGTAGAGTTAAGCAGCCACACTTAACTCCACATTTTTCAGAATGCAGGTGTGGACTCACACCCAGGCCATCTCATTTCCCTTTGGGGTTGCTCTGTAACACTTTGAGGAGGGACATTGGAAGGACATGGGAGAGGTGATCTCCAACCGAGTCATGACGATCTTAGGGTCTCATAAAATGCCCTAATTGTCCAGAAAGTAGAGGAGAGGGGATGATGAATGGTGGGTTGTTAATGATAATGCTCCCCAAAACTACAGATGATTAATGGGGTAAGGGAGCACTTGAGTGTAATGAGTAGGAAATTTCTACCAATTATGCTGAAGATACAGAGCTTATTCCCATCACGGAAGATGTTTAAAGCAGAGGGTACATCCTGCCTGCTCCTTGCAACAGCTGCTCAGTATAGAAGCTCCTAAGTGGCCCCAGTTATTACTAAACAGCTATTCAGCCTACACCTTCTCCTGTTTCTGTTTGTGTTGCATGTCCCCAGCCCAGTCAGGATCTCTTGTCTTTGTCAACAAAGCAGCCTCAGAATTGGTCCTTTCTGGTGACAAATGGCAAGTGAGCAAAGAAAGGAGAGTGCCGGTGGAAGAGGGCTGATCACTGTTCTGGAAACAGAGAGAATACCCATAGTTTTAACTCACGTGGTCTTTAAGTTTGTTCAAATTTTGTTGAAAAGGGAATTTGAAGGACTTTATTAACCAGATGACTCCTGCAGCTCAGAGCAGAGTGGATGTGCCTTTCACCAGGAGTGGGGGATACAACCTCAAGTCACCCTATGTGCCCTAGCTCAGAGTTGTTGGTATAAGCATGTGTGTGTGCAGATGCATGAATGTGTGCATGTGTGTGCATGCACAGGCACATATATGGTCATGGATAGCATGGCAGAGACAGAGGGTGGGTTAGATTTTGATTTTTTTGATAAAATTATTAATTACTAAGCACTTACATCCACAGGGAGTGTCACATTTAATCCTGTCTTAATTTGGGTTTCCCCAAAACAGAGCCTAAGAAAATGACTTGGGTGCTGGAAGTCTCTTTGGGAGGTCCTCTCAGGAAATAGAAAGAAGGAAGTGGGAGATGAGACAAGGAATTTTGTGCTATCTTGAGTACAGTTGTTTTGCTATTAAATCTAAAAACATGTTGAATAACCTACAAACTACTTACTAGAGTCTCCAATTACAGAGATTCTAAAGTGATAAGTAATGATTCTAAAGTAGTAAGTTTTAACAGAAACTCAGAAGAGCTGATCACTGCTGATTTTGAAACACAGTGCCCCAGAACGGGCACAAGAGCCCAGTGTGGCACAGGTCTGCCATCTTGATGGTGGAGGGGAACCCCAGGTCTTGCTTGACGTAGTCCAGGAGGCAGCTGGTACAGCTTGGTGGGCAACAGCCTCCAGCCTTGGAAAAAGAAACAACTATTTCAATTTAAGATTTGGTTGATGATTTCTAGGTGTTTAGCAAAATCTCAGAAACCTGGAAGTTACTGCTCTGAGGACTGAGAGATGTTCATGAGTCCTTTGGTGATGCAGTAGATCTACATCCTGATCTCACTCTCTTTTCACACACACACACTCACACACACACGCACATACACACTTGCACATATACCTCATTTCCTTTTTTGGAAAATTGTACTACTGCATGGCTTTTAATTTCTATAAAACAAATCACCCCCAAACTTAGCAACTAAAGCAACAAATATTTATTATCTCACACTGGTTCTGAGGATCGGGAATCCAGGAGTGGCTGAGCTAGGTGGGTCTGACCCAAGTTCTTACGAGAGCTTATGACCCATAAAATAAGGAAGTCTACCAATACAGGACAGTTATTATAGATGCTGGGTGGTCAAAAAGTCTAGCCAATATCCACTCGACTTATTTCAATAACCAAGGGTAAACAGACAATAGTCACCTCTTTTCCCAATACACAGCGATAAGCATAAGTGATATCTCCTCACACTGTTTTTCTCCAAGTAGTAGACTAAATATGTGTTTGGGGCAAGCACCAGGTGAGATCCTAAGGACTTCTAATTATGTTTTAGCC
This sequence comes from Talpa occidentalis, assembly GCF_014898055.3. NCBI lineage: Eukaryota > Metazoa > Chordata > Mammalia > Eulipotyphla > Talpidae > Talpa > Talpa occidentalis. The sequence goes on from NW_023600993.1 coordinate 54,166,419, forward strand.
TTAGCCCTCCAGACACAGAGATCTTTCTTCTCTATATACTTATTTCCTTTAATTATGTACATTTGTAAATAATGGATGACATTGCTCTCAAGAGATTTTCCAATTTTATCTGTTGATTTGAATTAAAGTCTGGCCATAATTCTTTCTCTAGGGAATTCTATGTATGCCGGTAAGTAAAGCTATAAGCATCACAGTCCATGGAAGGAGAGGGTAGGAGTGCTTTGTTATCTGGAAAAATCCCACGAAATACCATTAATTCAGATTCCTTAAAGTTGGAATTTGTGATTAGTCAGCCTTCCCTAAGTTGAAGCTTGTCTTTTCATTTTCTCTGGACAGAATGATTAAATTTAAAAAGCCAAAGTGCAAGGGCCTCCCTGGTGGCGCAGCGGTTGAGTGCTGGGCTGTGAAGCTGCCCGCAGCCTCTGCAGTGCTGGTTTGATCCCCGGCCGCCAGGCGAGGGTCCCACATGGCGTGCAGACTTCTGCTGCACCCGCTACTCTCCTCAGCAGTGTATTTTGTCCGTCTGCCTACTCTGTTCCCCGCTCTGGCTCTGGTGAATTCTCTCACCCTCCTGCGCTTCTGACTGTACCAGTGCTTGTGTAAATTAATAAATGAATCTTAAAAAAAAAAAAAAAAAAAAAAAGCCAAAGTGCAAGAGGGATGTTTCCATTGCTATACATTTAGAAAGCTTTAGCCATTATTTGGGCCCAAATGCAATCAGCTACATAGATATAATTTATGTTTTCCTTAGTTGAAAGGAGCAATGATGAAGACTGATTCTATCATAGACTCTTCTAGACTTTTCTGACAAGATTACCATCAAACTTTGTACCTTGCTTTAAATAGCAGCAAAGCTGGAATCTTTGACCTGTTTTGAACTCTTTGAACTCTTCTGAAAAAAAGCAGAATTCACCTAGGGTTATGATTTGGGAACAATTCATGATCTAATAGAAGCATCCAAGAGAAAGAAGATCCCAAAATTATTACTAAAGTTGTTCTCTAAAAAGAAATCTACTAAATGGAGTGCAAGCAAAATTCAGGCACAATAAGAGAATAATTATAAGGCCCATGAATATTTTAAAATAAAAATAAAAACCTGTAATAATCCTAGTCGAGTTTCTGAAATTCAAGGTAGATAAATTTCCCTTAACAGGAAGGAGAAGCACTTAGGAAATATGCATTCTAGATAGAAATAGCCTCCGTGCTGGAACCCTGACCTGCCACTGCTCAGCAAATAAGGTGCATGTACAATCCTGGCCCCTCAGCCCCTGGGATAACAGAGCAGAGTGGGAGTGGACGGAGTGCCTGGGGAAAAAAAGCTGGCTTCACGTGGCCTTGTTTCTTGCTCCCGGCCACACTGACCTTAGCATCCTCCTTAGATGAACAAAATGGGGGAGTTCTGCAGGGAAGAGAGCAGGGGGCCTCTCCTTTGTACCATTCTCTTGGCAGCCTCTTTGAGGAGCTGCCCTGCCAGGTCTTCCTTACTCTGTAGGCCAGGGCAACCCAGCCCATTCCCTTTCCATAGCCCATTTTGTTCTCAAAATCCAAACTTGTAGCATTTTAAATTTTAAAAGGTCATTCATGCTTGTTTTTAAACATAAACATTACAGAAGCTGGTAGTTAAAAAATGCAACCCCCTTCCCCTCATCCCAGAATGTTAGTCATGCTTAGAGTTAAGTGTATCTCTTTCTGATCCTTTACTCCATGTGTGGACAAACACAAACTTTCATGGGCTTTATGTCACTTGCCTAGCGAGCTATCTAGCTATCATCTAGCTACTCAGTCATCTAACTGTCTATAAAATTTGCTCACACCTGCCAGCAGTGAGGGAGGTGCAGGTGCTAAGCAGCGATTAGCCTGAACACGCAGTTGTATAAGAGAGGATCCTTTATGGTGCAAGTAACACCAAACCATCTCAGACAAAAGACAAAAGTTTAGGGAACATATCCAATTTCAAGTGCAGCATGATTCCGGGGCTCAAAGACAATATGAGGATCCCACTTCTTTCTCTTATCCCCTCCTCCCTTCATTCTCCATGTTGGCCTTATTCTCAAACTTCAGGGATAGGCAAGATGACTGAGCAATTGGGATCCATGCCCCTCCAAGTTCAAGTCAGGTGGAAATGTGAAGAGACCCAACATCAGTCGCTCTGCCTCTCATTCATCTGGCTATCCTTTCTAGAAAAGCCCACTTCTTGCCTCTTGTTACTCTTCTATCCCATTACCCTCTTTTATGTTATGTATTGAAAATTGAGGTTATGCTGAGTATTTGTTATTTATTGCTGGTCTGCCCCCAGTGAAAATAAGTCCACCAGCACAGCCTCCACTCTGTCTTGATTCCAGCTGTATATGCCAGCTCTTCTCAATATGTATTTGTTGAATGAGTGAGTCACTGTCTCGGGGAAATACCGTGCACTGATCAGCAGGCACAATTCATGGGGCCCCTCCCAAACACCTGGGGTGAGAGTGGGGAGAAGATGGTCCTTCAGGAGACAATTAGGGCAGTCTTAGCAAAAGAAAGGTAACTGGAATGGATGTGTTGAGGGGCAAAAACCACAGGGATCTACCACATCAGCTAAACTGAAATGTAGATTTCCCAAGTGGGTAATGAAACATTCTAGTGTTTGAATATCAGGCTTGCCACTTAATAGCTGAATGACCTTTAGCACATTACTTTGTTTCTCGAAACCTTAGCTTCTCTCATGAGTAAAACAAGAAACAGACTTAAAGCTTCACGTGGCAACCAGAAATAATATACTTAAAGTGGCCAATAAATAGCAGATTCAGTAAATGGTCACTTTTACTACTTTTGCGGCTCTGGTTGTCTATTTCTTAGCCATATTAGCTTTTTGATATTTTAAACAGAATCCAATGGAAATACCTTTCAAAGTTCCCAAGTGAGAAGGAGTTGGGATTGTTGAGATAGAACCACTTTTTTTTTTTGAAGCAACTCATCCTAGTGTGGTGTTACTCTGGTTCTGGAGGTACTTGGGAAACAACCATTTGAAGGGAATCCCCGGCAGGGTGAGTTTAGAAATATAAGTTTAGAAATATTTAATGAATGGGCCAGTTGGGCACTGATGGATCAGAAGGCTCAACTGAATCAAGTGGAATGATGCTGGCCTTAGATAACATGTCCTCCTGGCACAGGATGTCCTAGTTGAAGGTTAGTTGTGCCAACAGTCAATTTTGGCAAACCAGCCATCAGCAGCTGTTCACCTATGTAGCTTCACGTTGGCTCAAGGGCTGTTCTGCCTCACCCTCTGAGAAGATCTGTGCACCCCAATTCTTGATGGAGGTATAACTTGGCCTTTGTGATGTTGTGGATGCAGCAGCCCAGCCTAGACCCTGCACTTACCACAGCAAACCACACTCGGTCTTTACAACTCACCTGCTCGGCTAATCTGACTACACTGCCATTCATGAAGGAGCGCATTTGTGGTTGGGAGTGTGGGACACTGAAAACCACCCAACAGCTTGGGCCAATATGCAGCCTTTTTTTTTTTTTTTTTAAAGATTTATTTATTTATTTATACAAGCACTGGGTACAGTCAGAAGCGCGGGAAGGTAAGAGAATTCACCAGAGCCAGAGCGGGGAGCAGAGCAGGCAGAAGGACCCAAGTACATTGCTGAGGGGAGCAGCGGGTGGCAGGAGAGGTCTGCGCACCATGTGGGACCCTCCTCAGGTGGCCAGGGAGCAGCCGGGGATCAAACCGGCACTGCAGAGGCTGCGGGCAGCTTCGCAACCCAGCGCTCAACCGCTGTACCACCGGGGAGGCCCCAATATGCAGCCTTTCAGTCACGTGGGTGATGGTCACAATCCTGGGAGGCTGTTGGAAACAGGTGGGTTCTGCTGAAATCAGGGTTGTAAAAGCAGCATGCGGCAATGAAATGTCAGGTCTCTGGCAATACCAGTAATGTCAGCGCTGACTTTTTCTTGGCATTATTATAAAATCAGTGCACTAGAAGAAGCGAGTCTCTGATTTCCCAGGCAGACCTATTTCCAAACCATCAAACGTAGAAAGTAAACTCTCTTGCCAGTCAAGGAACTCCACATGATCCCTTCATCAGTAACCACCTAGAAGCAATATTAATCACACAGCCTTAAGACTTCTTTCAGTTCACTGAGTTCTTTCCTGCTAATATATCTTTTTTCAGCTTGTTTGCTTATGAAATACCCTTATTATTACCAAACTCCATCTATTTGAAATTCAACTCAGTTTTTCAAAACTGTGGTAAAATATACATAGTGTAAAATTGACCATTTAAATTATTTTTATTTTTTATATTTATTTATTTATTTATGCATACAAGAGCTGGGGTACAGACCAGAGGTGTGGGGCGGGGGGGGGGTGAGAGGATTCACCAGAGACAGAGTAGGGAACAGATCAGGCAGATTGACCGAAGTACACTGCTGAGGGAGGCAGCGAGCGAGTCAGGAGAGGTCTGCTGCGCCATGTGGGTTGCTCCCTGGCCCGCCAGGGGATTGAACTCATGCTGTAGAGGCTGTGGACACCTTCACAGGTTGCATCTTAACCTCTTGCGCCACCAGGGAGGCCCCATTTAAACTATTTTTAAATGTACAGTTGATAGCATTAAGTATTTTTTCATTGTTGTACAACCATTGCCACCATCCTTTCCAAGAATGTTTTGATCTTCTCAGGCTGAAACTCTGTGTCTGTTAAACACTAATTCCTCATTTCCTCCTCCCTCCATCTCCTGGCAATGGCCATTCTAGTTTCTGCTTCAATGAATTTAACTACTCTACTTTTATTTACTTCATATGCTTGGACTCACACAGCATGTGTACCTTTGTGGCTCATTTATTTGACTTCGGATAACATCCTCGAGGTTCATGGACATTGCATCAGAATTTCCTTCCTTTTGAAGACTGGGTAATATTCCATTGTACAGTTTACATCACATTTTGTTTATCCATCATCTGCAAAGAACATTTAGGCTGCTTCTACCTTTTGGCTATTGTGAATAATGCTGCTTTAAGTCCATTTTTTAAGGTTATTGTTTCTTTTCCTATGGAACTTGTCAGGATTCATACTTTGAATATCAGTTCTCATTTCTATGGTAAATGGTTGCTACGATGTCCTCCACTCTGATGAGTTTGGAGATGCAATGTGAAGTTTATCATAAAATTTAAATCCATGAAGACCCTAGGTGGCCTCATTGAAACCCTTACACATTATCTCCCTGATACAGTCAATGTTTTCTTGCTGTTCTCGTCTAATCTGGCACTAGTAACCAAAATCCGTATTTTTACCTGAAACTGCAACTGGTTTCATTTTGTCAACTGCTGGTGGATAAGACATACGAAGGAAGACGTTAGAAATGGGTACTTCTGTGGGGGGTACTTCTATTCTTTTTTATACTCTTCGGTCTATTTCACATTGTCAACAATATTACTTCCCTAAAACAAAACAATATATATTGTTTTCCTTTTCATCGGTTTTTAAAAAATGAAGTAATATATGAATAAGTCACCTTGTAAAAGAATAGCCAGAAGCTTTTTCTACGAAGGGCCAGAAAGTAAATATTTTAGGTTTTGTGGTGTCATCCCACAACGAATGAGACCTGATGGAAGGAAAATGGAAGGGATTATTTGGGAGATTTATTGGGACTGTAGCCCGAGAAATGCAGACCCAAGAAACATGGGAGTTAAGTGCCCAGGTTGCCCGGAGTTGGGAGCACTTACACAAAAGGTGGGCTAGTTCACACTTAGGTCTGCTTTATGCAAATCCGGTTTTTAGTCACTGCAGTTCTGCTGGTGATTGGTTGAGATTCAGTCCTGGTTGAGCCGGTTTTTGGACTCTTTCCCCAAGGTGAATGCCTTTAAGCATGCCTGGGCATGCCCGGAGCCCAACTCTCAACACTCGGGCTCTGTTATAGTTGATCCAGACTCAAATGACTCCAAATGTGTCATATTTCTCGTCAATGGCCCATATATAGAGAATCTCTGTTACAAACATTCAACTGCCTTTGTAGCATGAAAGACACCAGAGGCAAGGAACAAATGGGTGTGATTGTGTTCCAATAAAACTTTGTCGACACTAAAATTTGAATTTCACACAGTGTGCACTTTTTCAGTCATTAGTAAAAACCATTTATAGCTTACAAGCTATACAAAAACATTTGGACCAGTGGTCATAGCTTGCCAACCCCTGCTCTAAAATTAAAATAGCATAGAGGGCCTCCCCAGTGGCGCAGGGGTTGAGCCCTGGATTGTGAAGCTGCCCGCAGCCTCTGCAGCACCGGTTCGATCCCCGGCCACCGGGCGAGGGTCCCACATGATGCGCAGACCTCTCCAGCCGCCCGCTGCTCCCCTCAGCAGTGTACTTCGGTCCTTCTGCCTGCTCTGCTCTCCACTCTGGCTCTGGTGAATTCTCTCACCCTCCTGCACTTCTGATTGTACCCAGTGCTTATATAAATAAATAATCTTTTTTAAAAAATAAAATATCGTAGATAAGATTTTAAAAAGATCCACAAACGGATTATTAGTCAACCATTAGGAAAGATGACATGTTTCCATTTACAGCAAAAATGGAAGGAGTTCGAGGGTATTATATGTAGCAAAGTAAATCAGTATGACAAAGACAAATATTGGCCATTAACATGGGTTGATTGGGCAAAGTAAATACTCACAAAAGCTGTGGACACTAATAACTAATAAACTAGGTGAAGTTTGTGAGCTTAAAAGGGAGTGGGAGAGGGAGAATCAAGGGGGTGTAAAAATATTTTTAAAAATCTGGGATTTGGGGCCTACCTGGTGGCGCAAGGGTTAAGATGCAACCTATGAAGCAATCTGCAGCCACTGCAGCATGAGTTCGATTCCCGGCCAGCCAGGGAGAAACCAACATGGCTCAGCAGACCTCTCCTATCTCGCTCACAGCTCCCCTCAGCAGTGTATTTCCATCAGCCTGCCTGTTCTGTTCCCCACTCTGTCTCTGGTGAATCTTCTCACCCTCTGCACCTCTGGCCTGTACCCCAGTGCTTGTATGCATAAATAAATAAATCTTTAAAAAAAAAATCTGGGATTTGCTTCAAATAATGAGAGGAGCAGGAAATGGCAATATATTGATAGATAATGCATGGCTGGGTATGAGTTGATGATTGTTGAAACTGGGTGATATATTATTGTATTATCTTCTCTGCTTTGCTTTAAGCCTGAAATTTTCTATGACAAAAAATAATCTATAAAAATGGATTTTGCATATATTTCTGAAAGACAATACTTCATTTTAAAAAGTCACTAGCACACTTAATGTCAACAACCAGGCACAGAGAGGGCAGGGGGCCAGAGGACCCCTGGCAAATCTTTATTCTCTCTTTGGGCTCTCTCTGGCATCCTCTCATGGTCCTCTGGTAGCTGTCCCGCTGCAGCCATCATCCCATTCTGTGTGTGATGCTGCCCTTATAGCCTCAGCCTCCAGGTTGAGGTGTGCACTTATGCACACCCACACCATAGTCCAGGTGTCCACAATCAGGCACGCGTACCCTGAGCCCACACTCCCAAGTGCCTCCTGCATTCAAGGCCGCAGGTGATGGTCTCAGAGGCCAGCAGCGTAAAAGCCTGACCAATCTTCATTTATTCTACACATACCTAAAATAAATAATTTTAAACATGTTATAGTGGAGGGAAGGGCACAGTGCAGGTTTTTTATGATCGGGCAGACCAGTGAAGGAGGAGTCCTGGAGCCCTCGGTGGCTTTTTCAGGCTTTGCGTTTACCAGGTACACGTCAGGCAGGGGTGTCGGGAGGGCCGAGAGGCTGGCAGGCCTCCCAGCCCCCCTAAAGTCTTCATTCTTCTTGGGCTCTCCGGCGTTTTCTCATGGCCTCTGCTTCTCTGCTGGTTCTCTACCTGGTCTCTTGCTTGTTCTACTTCTGGTGTTCGGCTCTTCTAAGCTGGACTCAGCCCAGGTGTACGCACCTCTGCATGCCTACACCCTACTCCAGGTGTCCACCATCAGGCGTGCATTTAATCTAACGGCGGGAGGGCGGGAAAGCATGATGCTTTTTACTTATCCTACACATGTTAAAGCAGAATTTCTAAAATTCTTAAGTAACAAAACATCACAATAACATTAGAAAGTTCATTCTAGCATAGAATGGCTTAAAATAGAAATTCTAAAGCCAGGCACTACTTCATCATGATGTGATTTGGGGAAAGGCACTCAACCTGTTTGTGCCTCAGTTTCCTTATCTATAAAAGTGACCATGTTAAAAGCAGGTACCTCATAGTGTGACTGTAAGAATTAGATGAGTTAATATGCTGAAAGAGCTTAGAATAGTGAGTGATAGCATCAGTATTAATTTCCTGCTCCTGTTTCTATTTTGTTGTCATGAGGGTTCTTGAAATGCCCTGGACCAGTTCAGGAGAAATGTTTGTGTACTTGGGAGTCAGTGTTAGTCTATGGGGATCGCACAGAGGCTAAAGACAGGAAACAAGCAAAGCACAACTAGCCTTATATGGTGAACTGAAAGTCAACATTGGGACTAGATGGCAGCTGTGTCTGAGTCGCCTCTGTCCTCAGTCCCCTCATGTGCTACAACCTCGTGTCAGAATTTTCCTTGTCTCTGGTCTAACGTGGTCCACAGTCCCAACTATCCCTCAGCCCTCTTCACTTTCACATCCTTCATGACGTGCCATTTGTCTTTGCATCTCTTAGGGTTGAAATTCTCAAGAAAGAATTGATGGACTGTTTTTTTATCCACCCTTGGCTTAGAGTTCTGGGAAAAGACTCAGAAGGTCAAAGAGCAAATCAAGTGTCCATTTCAGAGATCCTGGTGATCAACTAAATCAGCCAGGCTAAGTCAGGCTATGCTGAGCACATAAACAATCGCAAAATCCAGTGACTTAAAGTAACAGTCATTTATTCCTTGACCACAGACATGGCTGTCAAGGATTGGCTTTCTCCCTTTAAGAACCCAGGCTGCTAAATCCACCACCTGGAACCATGGCAGTGGTGGGGGGAGTCAAGGGCAAGCGGGGACAAGAGCTATCACACTGTCTCTTAAAGACTCTTCTCTAATCATATCACTTGCACCTTCATGTCATTGGCCAAGCAAGTCACATGCCTCCTGTCTTTAAGGGGCAGGTAAGTATAATCCTGTTGTGTGCTTATTATCATGCAACTGAGGGGCACCCAGGGACCCCAAACTGTGAAGGGGTGCAAGCTCTAGAAGGGATATTGCCATCTGCACAACAAAGGCAAAGGAAGACTCTTAAGAGTGAAAGATTTTAAAGCTCCCAAAATTACCTACCCCCTTGTGGGAAAATGTCCACCCAAACAGGGTCAGCATGAAGTGGGGTTGCTGGGGCTGACAAGTTTACCATAGCCTAAGGTAACTTCAGGCAAGTAAACACAGCAGAAGGGCTAGGCAGGTCCCAGAGAGCCGGGACAGAAGAAAAGAGTCGATTCAAAATATCTCACATAATCCAGAATGAGGTCAAGATATTAGCTGTCATTGTCTCTGCCAAGGGCCAAGAGCAGCTTCCCTACATATCTCTCACCCAGGCGTCTCTTCCAGGAATCTCTTCCAAGTGTCTCCACATGTGTCTCCTCTATGTGTCTCCTTGCAAGCCTGCAGGCTGCTAGTCAGAGCCAACAACGCAAGAGAGAGTGCCTTCTCAGTTATTGTAGGGCCACCTGGCTGCCCAGCTTCGCCCCTAGTGCCCAGCAGCTCCTCTACTCAGGAGGTCCGGGTCGCAGCACACCAGGACTGGTCATGGTGATTCCCCTGCACTGAGGTCTATCTGCAATATGCTCAGAGGAAAGCGAGCTCGAGTGTTTGTGGACACTCTCATGGAAACCACAGAGGTGATGATATAGTGTCAGGGTAAAAGGAACTCATCCTGTACCCCTCTGGGTTCTTCTAGGCTGTCAAGTAATCAAGCCAGCTTTAAACATTGATAAGAGGAAGAACCATACAGAAGTTTAATAATAACATGTATACCTCCTAGTGTACATGGGAGAGGCAAGCATGCCTGAGTAACTCACCCATGGGGCTTTAGATGCCATCTTAAATAGCAGTTAGAACAAGGGAGGTTGGGGGGGCCAAAATGAAGATCCTTCTGCCTTTTCTAGTGAAAAGAGATAAGGGGATTTGTCTATTCCTGGAATAGTCCCTCACAGAGAGTTTAGATATAAACATTCCAAACAACCTCCAAGCCATCTTAGAGCCTGCCCTGAAGTCAAACTTTTTGCCAAAGAAAGACATATTTTGGGGTGGCAGGTTTTTGCTCCCTGTAGGGTCAGGACGGGACACGGAGCAGGTTTTCTGATCCAGCAGACCAGGTAAAAGAGGAGTCAGAGTCCTCAGTGGCTTTTGCAGGTCTTTTATTTAGATTTACCAGGCATATGGCAGGCAGGGGTGCTGGGGGGCCAGGAGGTTGGCTGGCAGCCCCCCAGCCCCCAGCAAATCCTCGCTCTATCTGGGCTCTCCGGCCTTCTCTCTGCTTCTCTTCTCTCGGCTTCCGTTAGTTCTTGGCTTCTGCTGGCGTCCCCGTGACACGGCCCTCATAAACTCAGTCTCAGCCCAGGTATGCCCACTCCAGGTGCCCACCATGCATTCAGGATCACAGGGTTCCCTCATCTATCCTAAGGGCGGGAGGACAGAAAAGCATGATACTTTTTCCTTACCCTACACTGCCCTACAGCAGCTCTCACCATGTCCTCTTTTTACCAGTCTAAGCATGTCCATAGGAGTGTTCAGGGACAACCATAGCTAGTATATACCAAAATATACCAGCACTTTTTTCCTGGGCCAAAATACCCATTTTGAGAATAGAATTTTTTCATAAAGCTAACATAACTCTAACTCTATTAACTTTTCATCCTGGACCCACTTTTCATCTTCTAAATTGAGATTATTTTATTTGTGAATTTTGCAGCTGTCTCCCATTTCTCTTTAAGATAAACAAGTTGAAACTAGTCAGAACAGTTAGAACAACCTTGACCACTGTGGGGTGACTGTGCGCCTTTCTGAATGAGGAGGTGTTTTGACAACTGTTGCACTATCAATTCAAATTCCACCTGAGCCCTCTGTATGCCTAGCACTGCTTCCCTGAAAGGTGTTCACTCAAATTTTCCACAGCTTCTGTATAATTTCCCCTAGAAGTCATCCTGTATTTGATGTACCACATCTCAAGTGCATTTCTTCCAAGTTTTCAGTGTTTTAATAGTAAAATAGCAACTGATTTCTTGCCTGGAGAACCTAAAGTTAATCCTGGGTGCCATTTTATCTTAAAAGACAGTCATACTAGCAGGACCAAAACTGTATACTCCTCAACTCAATGTGCGGAAAAAAATAGGACTTAAAAAAATCTCCCATTCACTGACCTCATTTAACTCTGGAGTTCCCATTTCTGCAGGTGGTGGAGAAAATGTAAACTTGCAATGGGGATGATGAGGGGAAGGGGGCATTCTCCCTTTGGTGATTTAGAATGGAGTCTTTGTAGGGTAAGTAATTATCAGGCTTTTCTGCCCTCCCACCATTAGCATTAATGATGGATCCCTGCGGTCCTGAATGCATGCCTGATGGTGGGTACCTGGAGTGGGGTATGGGCATTTGTAGGTGGGTACACCTGGGCTGAGACTGGGCCTATAAGGGCGGTGTCATAGGGAGCCAGCAGAATGAAAGAGAGCAGAGGGGACAAAACCAGTAGAAGAGAGAATGAGACCACAAGAGAACGCCGGAGAGCCCAGAAAGAGTGAAGATTTGCCAGGGGCTGGAGGCCTGTCAACCTCCTGCCCACCCCTACCCCCAGCACCCCTGCCTGCTGTGTACCTGGTATAAAGCTCAATAAAAGCCTGGAAAAGCCACTGAGGTCTCCAGGACTCACCTTCACCTGTCCTTCACCTGTCTGCTCGGATCACAGAGATCCTGCACTGTGCCTTCCTGCTGTTACAATTAGCGTAGTTGGCACAATGATTTCACGCAGAGGGGTATGGAGCCCTCTGAAGAACTCAGGAGGGACTGAGGAGTAGCTGATCTTGAGCCTGTGACAATGCTGGAGGCACCATGGCAGCACAGGAGGTGGCCAAAGTCCAGGAGCTGTGGGAAAAGCTAAAGGCGCTGCAGGAGCACTGGAGGTGGACAAGATCAGGAGCTGCAGAACAAGACCTTGGTGGAGAAGGTGACGGCCCATAAGGACCAGCCCATAACCCCTGAGGCAGCAGAATTATCGGGGAAGAGGACAATTCGAAGCTCACCCAGTGCTGATGCAGGGAAAAGCCAATGGACTTGGACTGATGTAAGATCAGGAATGGGCCACAGTGCAGGTTTTCTGATCCTGCAGACCGGGTAAAGAAGGAGAGAGTCTTGGAGCCCTCAGTGGCTTTTGTAGGCTTTTATTGGGATTTACCAGGTACACAGCAGGCAGGGGTGCTAGGAGGCCGGGAGGCTGGCAGGCCTCTCAGCCCCCAGCAAGTCTTCACTCTATCTGGGCTCTCTGGTGCTTCTCTCATAGTTCTTTATGCTTCTACTGCTTCTCTTCTGTTTGTTATGCTTCCCTCAGCTTCTGCTGGTGTCCCTGTGACACCGCCCTTATAAACTCAGTCTCTCAGCCCAGGTGTACCCACTTCAGGTGCCCGCCATCAGGCATGCATTCAGGACCACAGGGTTCCCTCATCTACCCTAATGGCGGGAGGGCAGAAAAGCCTGATACTTTTTCCTTACCCTACAACTGACAATCCCACCAGAAGGTGGAGGAACTTTGGCAGGTTGATGTTATGTTTATGGGACCCTGGGGAAGGATGGTATCATTGTACACCCCCAGGAGATGAAAATCAAGGCATGGCCAGTGGAACTTAGTGGCCAAAAGCAGCCTGTGTACTGCCCAGCTATCCTAGGGCCACAGCCCAGAGAGGGAATGGCCAGAGTAGAGGAAGGGGCAGGCATGAGAAGAGCCCAAAGCTGGCTGAGGGAGGAAGCCCTTGCCAACTTCTCTGCAGCCAGGCAGAGGCGATGTATCAAAAAAGCCAACCTAGATAAGGCAAAAGCTGGTACTAAGATTGGGAAGCCCTGAGCAGCTGTTAAAATCACCTGTGGTTGATGCCCTGTTCATTATCGAGTAAGGGTGAGGACCCCGTCCTTGGGGGCTGGGTGGGGAATGTGGCTTGTGGTGGAGCCCAGAGCAGAAGAGGGGACCCAAGAGAGGCCACATGTGGAGCTTGTTTCCATGGATCCCCGACCCATGTTCATGTGCGAAGGGTTGGCGTGAGTGCAGGGGTCTGCATGTCGCATTGGTGGCTACGAAAGCCCAGTTTTGGAGTGACCTCAGACAGAACCCTGAGGGTTGGGCAATTACCCCCAAAGAGTACAGAATCGCCAATCCAGGAGTGAGTGCATCCTGGGGGTAGATGCAGTGTGTGGCTCGTGGCCGAGACTACAGCCAGAGAAGGCCAGGAAGCCTGACGGCTCCTGGTGGGTGAGGGCAGATGCCATGAGCAGTTCCCCCCTTGTATGAGCACTGCCTTTAGCAGCAAAAGTGGTGAATCATCTGCTGGTGCCAATAATTTTGTCTTTTGCCACTAGATTTGTGCCCTGCCTGGACTTAGTTGTATTTTGCTATATTGTATGCAGTTATATTTTGTTATAGACTGTATGGCAGAAAACGCTGAGGGGGTGGATTGTAGGATAAGTGATTTATAGGCTTTTCTGCCCTCCCGCTAGTAGCATTGATGATGGATCCCTGCATTCCTGATGCATGCCTGATGGCGGGCACCTGGAGTGGGGTGGGGGCTTGCGTGGGTGGGTACACCTGGGCTGGGACTGGGCCTATAATGGCGGCATCATAGGGACACCAGCAGAGAAAAAGAGAGCAGAGAGCAGAACCAGGATGAAAGAGAAGCAGAAAAGAAAGGAGATCACAAGAGAACACTGGAGAGCCCAGGAAGACTGAGGATTCGCCAGGGGCTGGGAGGCCTGTGAGGCTCTTGGCCCCCCGGCATCCCTGCCTGCTGTGCACCTGGCAAAAGCCTGAAAAAGCCACGGAGGGCTCCAGGACTCTCCTTTACCCATCTACACAGGTTCATCGAGACCCTCCTCTGGCCTTCCCGCCACTACAATGTTATATCTCAAAAAAGATAATGATGCTGACATTTGGATATGGGAAAAAGCTTAACTAGCATTAGATGGTAGTGAAGGAACCATGCATCTGTGGAAATTTACCAGCTTTCTGGGATGCAGGAAGGGGATCGTTCCTGTCTGGTGGGTGCATGTCCCCACGTTGTCAGCTGAGGAGAATTTGGTTCTACTGGGTCTCTTAGGAGACCTACTGTTCTGGCTCTCACCAATTAATTCTACACTAACTTTGGGGCCTCCCCGTTGGCGCAGCGGTAGAGCGCTGGGTTGCGAAGCTGCCCGCGGCCTCTGCGGCGCCGGTTCAATCCCCGGCTGCTCCCCGGCCACCGGAGGAGGGTCCCACATGGCGCGCAGACCTCTCCTGCCGCCCGCTGCTCCCCTCAGCAGTGTACTTCGGTCCTTCTGCCTGCTCTGCTCCCCGCTCTGGCTCTGGTGAATTCTCTCACCCTCCCGCGCTTCTGACTGTACCCAGTGCATGTATAAACAAAACAAACAAACAAATAAATAAATAAAAACATGCCTCTATTAAAAAAAAAAATCTTTAAAAAAAAAAATAATTCTACACTAACTTTGAAAAGTCAGCTCCTGGTTTCAAGTGAGGAACAGTTGTTGTGGATGACACACTAGGAGAGGGACAGCAGTTACCCTGAGCTACACTCAACCTGAGAATGGCGGGGGTCCTGGTTTTATGGGGTTGATTACCAGGTGTAGGGTAAGGTAAAAAATCAGGCTTTTCTGCCCTCCCACCATCAGGATAGATGAGGGAACCCTGTGATCCTGAATGCATGCCTGATGGCGGGCACCTGGAGTGGGTACACCTGGGCTGAGACTGTGCTTTTAAAGGCGGCGTCACGGGGACGCCAGGAGAAGCCGAAGCAGAAGCCGAAAGAGAAGCCAAAAAGCAGCAGAACGAACGCCAGAGAGCCCAGATAGAGTGAAGACTTGCTGATAGGCCTCCCAGCCCCGCAGCCAGCACCCCTCCCTGCCATATGCCTGGTGAACCCCAATAAAAGACCTGCAAAAAACCACTGAGGACTCTGACTCCTCCTTTACCCGGTCTGCATGGGATCAGAAAACCTGCACTGTGTCCAGTCCTGCTCTTACACCAGGGTAGTGGGCATGTGCAGAAAGGCGTCACACTTCTTCATAAATCACATGTCCATTAGCATCTTAAGTCTCCACCCAGGGGTGTGATTTTAGCATGCTAATGAGACCCCCATCACTTCCAGGTTGGTCTTCTGCCAACTGCATCTGCTCAGCCATCAGGTTTCAGCTGGTTCTGGAATTGTTGCCTACAAGCAGGAAGCCTCTGTGAGGTGGAGTCTGTTTCTCTTTAGTGATCACCTGACCAGGGCTTGTTAGCCTGGGTGCTCAAGAACAGGAGGTTAAGTAAGCAAGGTGTGGGTTCAGGGGTCCTGTAACATCTCCAGCTTCTCATCTCCATCCGGATGTCTGCTCACTGAGCATTTCAGCCCCTTACCCCGCCAGGTCAGAGACCCTAACAGAAGTGGCCTGATCTCCTGCAGTCCATCATCCTGCAGTCCTTTCTCAGGCTTATCTATTCCACAGATTGGCACCCACTAATTGGATGCTGCTAGGGCAGGGGCTGTGTCCCACTTAGGTTAATAAGGACTTGCTGCCTTCTCCTATCTGGTAGCAAGCGTCTGTGACATTGCCTCCGGGAAGCCAGCTCCCCCTGCCTCCTAGGACAGTCGTGAGAGATGGATATAGTAAAAGGAACTGTACAGACACCAACAAAAGTCAGGTACATGGAGAGGCATTTAAACATACATCCATTACCGGGCCTCCCCTGTGGCGCAGCAGTTGAGCTCTGAGTTGCGAAGCTGCCTGCGGCCTCTGCGTCGCTGGTTCGATCCCCGGCTGCTCCCCGGCCACCAGAGGAGGGTCCCACATGGCGCGACAGACCTCTCCTGCCGCCCGCTGCTCCCCTCAGCAGTGTACTTCGGTCCCTCTGCCTGCTCTGCTCCCCGCTCTGGCTCTGGTGAATTCTCTCACCCTTCTGCGCTTCTGACTGTACCCAGTGCTTGTATTAACAAACAAATAAATAAATAAAAAATACATGCCTCTTTAAAAAATAAATTTATATATATATATCCATTACTTATTTATTTTCAATAATGATTTCATCACTTGACGTGGATGATTCAAGTAAGTATGGCAAGAATAGAGCACAGTGTTTTAGCAATGAAGAGCTTCCTAGTTATCCCAGATTCTAAGGGCAACACTTTCTCATTATGTGGCCCTAAGCATCCAATACACGTCGCATCCCCTCTCTGCCCCACACACATAATACCACTTATCAATCACAATCCAAAACTACTCCCCCCAACACATGTAGTTCTAAATGCCTGAAGGCAGCGGTTTAGCCTAAGTTGTTTATTTTAGAGATAAGGAAACTGAAGCCCAAAGAAGAAAAACTATCCAAGTCAGTGGTAAAGCAGGGATTAGCCCATGTTCTGATTTCCAGTTCCCTGCAATTTTTGACACTACTGACTTTCAGTTTAGTTCTGATAAATTAAAACACGGCACTCCTGGGAACTTCTGTTTCTTAATGACTTCTGCTTTCCTTTTCCTCTCTGGAGAGTGAGTGGACATTGCAATTTCAGTGCTGGGTTCTCTCAAGCATGGCCACAGGTGTCTGAGAAGTTGCTGACAGGCTCACCCAGGATGGACCTGTCTTGCTGATCCTCTCTCTACCCGCCGACTTGATACAGATGTGGGCACACACAATATCCTGCATGACACTCTTTTTTTTTTTTTTTAAAGATTTATTTATTTATGCATACAAGAACCATGGCACAGGCCAGATGTTTAGGAGGGTGAGAAGATTCACCAGAGACAGAGTGGGGAACAGAACAGGCAGACTGACCAAAATACACTGCTGAGGGGAGCAGCAGGCGAGACAGGAGAGGTCTGCCCCACCATGTGGATATCTCCGCAGCTGACTGGGATCGAACCTGCACTGCAGAGGCTGTGGACAGCTTCACAGTGCTGCGCTCAACCGCCTGCACCACCAGGGAGGCCCATGGCACTCCTCTTCCCACCAAAAATCAATAACAAAAAGTGAGAACGCACTTAGGTCTGATTTATTCCGCCGTAGCTGCAGAGTGCTCAACCCTAATGGCTCCCATAGTTCATATAGCAAAGAGTACGGTGCTGGCAGAGTGCAACGAAAGTGAGGAAGAGATTCAACAATGTTCTTGAGAATACTGGAGTTAGAGTCATTCACTCATTCATTTTTTTAATTGCAATATTTATTAAGCACTTATAAGGATTTGGTCCATGTTGGACACCAGGTAATACACAAGCCAACACAACTTTCGCTACCCTCATGGACCTTACAGTTTATAGTGTTAGTAAAATGCTGGTTCTGTTGTGTATGAGTTGTGTGTCCCTTGATAAGTTGCTTAATCTCTCTGAACTTCTGCTTCAGCAATTAAATGGAAAATCAGAAATAGAGTTGTAATGTTTTAACAGTAAAAATGGATGGGAAGGGAGCCTCCCTGGTCATGCAGGGGTTAACATTTCATCACGATCAAGCTATTGTCAGCCACAGCGGCCTGTGTTTGATCCCTGGCCAGGGAGCTAACCCACAAGGCACTGCCCACCTCTCCTGACTCACCTGCTGCTTCCCTCAGCAGTGTATTTCTGTAGATCTGTTTTCCCTACTCTGTCTCTGGTGAATCCTCTCACCCCCGACACCTCTGGCCTAAACCCCAGTTCTTGTGTGCATAAGTAAATAAAATACATCTTTAAAGAAAAGTGTATGGGAAGGATCTAGCCCTGTGCCCAGCATGTAATAAGTGCTGTGTAAGCGACAGCTAACACTATTAATAAAGATTTAACATTCCATATTAGAAATCCCTAAATCCTTGTGTCTACAATCTGGACATGAAGTTTTGGCCAAGAACTCTATTTTTTCCCTACAATTATGAATAATAAACCTATTTTTCCCAAAGAAGTGTAGTTGTAATCATAAATTATGTATATATACTATGTACTTTATTTTTATAGTTAATATATGTGGGGGCTGATCTTGTGTCATAATTTCTGTACTTTAAGGTGAGGACAGCAATAATTTCTACTTATAACACACTTTTGAAAGAGTCTTGGGTAAAGAAAAACATGACAAACTATGAGTTTTTAAATATTCTATTCTTTTCCCTGGACCTCCACTCTTGACAAACCCTTTACCTTATTTAACCTCTGCTGCCTGGTCTTGAAACCTCTAAATAGATTGGTATTTCAGGCTGGCCAAATCCTCCAAGTTATTTGCCAGCAACATTTTGGAAACACATCACCTTAGTGAGAGCAAGAGTAGCCAATGAGGACTTCGTGTCTGCTCCTGGCCATCTCCCCGCTGAGCCTCCTGCTCAGCTACCCAGCCACAGAGGGAAGCAAGGCAGAGGAAGGGAGCAGCTTTGAGGTCATTGCCAAGTGTGTGATGTGTGGCAAGTTGCAGGACTCTGAACGCCTCAGTTTCTCCACTGGTAAAATGGGGGGCATAGGTTTAACTTTGGAGAATTATGGGGATAATTGAATAACTTAATGATTAAATCATAAATGATAGGTAAGAAGTAGTTCAGACTTCGCATTACAAATCAGCAATTAGCCTTAGAAAGCAAACTCCTGGGAGGGGTGGTGGCCTTTCCAGCCATCCCATGGTGTATGTGACATTTCTGAACATTTTCAGAATTTCATTGCCAACCCTGCCCCAAATAGGGAAGTATACAGTTGTGGTATTTAGTCATTAGATTCTAGATTTCCTGTACTGTTCTATAAGGTATTCAACTAGCCTCATGTGACTATTTAAATTAACTGAATTTAAAATTAAATGGAAAAAAATCAGTTCCTCAGTTGCACTGGCCATATTCCATCCATTCAATGGCACATGTAGCTGGCAGTACCACAGAGGATAGCTCAGAAGAAAGGGACAAGCTCATCCTTGCAGAAAGTTCTACTGCGCAGAGCTGTTCTAGAACATCCTCTGTTCAAGTTTGTCATTTAGTCCTTGAATTAAAATGACCTTTCCAAAGCTTATATCTTAGTTTCAAATTAAAAAGAAATACTTTCTTAAAAGTGGTTTGAACTGCCCAGATTGTGGTCTCTAAATACCATTTAGTATTAAGAGAAACTAGTATATTTAGGAAAATGACTGATTCCAGGTCTGGGGCAAGAAATGTACAAGATAAGCCTGTATATATTAGTCGTATTATAAAGCACAGAAGCTACCCAAGACTAATAGAGGGCTGTCAAAAGGACTCAGAACTCAACATTTAGAAGCTGCTACTAGCCACAAAGGGAGGATTTGATTATCAGTACAAATAACCACAAAAGATGGAATGAATTACACATGTAAAATTCTTGAGTTCATAAACAACAAAACAAAACAAAAATAACTCTCAGTACTTTTGAGAGATGATAAGGAAACAATTCATTATTCTGAAAACTGGTAAGTAAGGGGAGCAGACCTACCTATGTGAGATGTTCCTCAGAGCAACCACAAGTGACTGAGGAGGGAATATTTCTGTCCATAGAAGTCTTCCAGCCAGTAATTAAAGATAGAATAAAAGGATTAGAACATCACATTCTGCAAACCCCTGTTTATGGAGCACATGGAGCAAATGATTATCAATGTCTGCTAATGTCACAAACAGGGCCATCAGCGTGAAGAATTATAGATATGAAACTAAATCTTACCTGGATGAAACCAAGTCAGGATCTAGCAAACAATCATCAGGAAGCACAGGGGATGGATGACACCAGTGGGATGAAGCTGTAATTCCAGACCTTGAGGAACTGTGTAGGGTAAAGGGGAGAAAATAGATCAAGTGGGAGTCTAAGATTAAAAGAAGCTTAACAGGCAACTGACATAGCAACCCAATAGAACAGGCAGACCTTGTTTGGATTCTGATGTGTAAGAGAGAACAAGGATTCTGGTGTAAGAAGGAAAGGTATGTGGACAAATAGAGAAAGTTAGACATGGATGACATATTTAGTTATGTTAAGGAATTATTGATTCTTTACAGTGTGACATGTATTATGGTTATATCCTTTATAACAGAGCTACTCTCTTTCAGAGACACATAACACTGAAATGATATGTCAGATGAAGTGATTTGATGCTGGCATTTATTCAAAATAATCCAGGGGAAGGCAGAAAGTTGATGGGGAGGGGGGATGGTAGATAAGATGGGCCACTATTTGTTATTGCTGTAGTTGGGTTTGTTGTAGATGTGGTCATCTCTCTGAGTTCGTCTATTTTCTCTAGTTCGTCTATTTTCTCTAATCCTATGATCTTTTACAGTAAATTTCCGGGTCTTGGCATTTTTCTTGACAGGTGGACAGGGTCAGGCATGAATATTGTGAGAGAAACCCCAGGCTTTGAAAATATCTGAGGACTGTTTGATAAGAAATCTTAGCAGAAAGTTTCCCTCAGCTGGCAACCAGCTTACAAAGCCTTACTATCTGTTAGGGTAATCCCACCAGCCAGACTGTCATTCAAGCAACACGTAAATTACATCTTATATGTAAAATGTAATGTAAATTACATTATTCCAGAAATTCACAGGTCAGCCTAGAGTGTTTTGAAGTGGAGGAGGAAGTGACTCCTCCCTCCTCCTCCTCCTCCTCTGCCTGACCTCCTCTCCCTTCTTTAACAAAATGTAGAAAAACTCCTTCACCTTCTGGGAAAGCTCCTACGTGGCCTCCCTTTTTGGCCTCTGACTATTAGGGTCAAGAGCTAGAAGCTCAGGCCTCCAACTGGGTGGTTTCTCACGCTGGTTAGAGTCCTGGGCACAGGTGACCTTTTTCTAAGAATGTGTACTTTAAAAGAGCTTAAAGTGGGGCCTCCCCGGTGGCGCAGCAGTTGAGCGCTGGGTTGCAAAGCTGCCCGCAGCCTCTGCGGTGCCGGTTCGATCCCCGGCTGCTCCCCGGCCTCCGAAGGAGGGTCCCACATGGCGCGCAGACCTCTCCTGCCGCCCGCTGCTCCCCTCAGCAGCGTACTTCGGTCCTTCTGCCTGCTCTGCTCCCTGCTCTGGCTCTGGTGAATTCTCTCACCCTCCCGTGCTTCTGACTGTACCCAGTGCTTGTATAAACAAAACAAAACAAAAAAAAAAACAATAAAATAAATAAATAAATAAAGCATGCCTCTATTAAAAAAAAAAAAAAAAAAAAAAGAGCTTAAAGTGTCTTGACAGTGCTGAGTCAGTTCTAGCTTCACATTCTCTCCCAGGAAGCCAGACCACCTCCTTTGGTTTCCTTTCTGTAAATCACATTCCAGACCCACTCCTATGATTTTTCCTGATTCGTCACTTGGGGTTTTGGTTTTTTGGGCACTTTTCAGTTTCACCTCTGCAGGCTCACGGTCTCCATGAAGGGTGGTAGATAGGCTGCCCTTCCCCCTATAGCCTCTCCTCCTTTTGGTGTAAAAACTTTCCAGGCAAAGACTACATTTCCCAGTTCCCCTTGCAGTTTGGTACAGCCACTAGAATAAGTTCTAGCCAAGGGGAAAGAGAAAGGTAATATAGGTAAATATAGGTCTGTCCTTAGGAAAAAATCAATGTGTGCCTCTATTATCGTTCTGTAACAGTGTAATCTAAAAAGGGGTGGTTCCATGCTTTCTGTCCCACCCAATGATGGATGGAGCTGAGCAGCCAGGAGAAGTTGAAAAGGTCCTGGGAGTGATGACTTGGGAGAGAAGACTTGGAGGAGGCATGTTGAGCAGAGAGATGTGTGAAGAAGCAGCCGCGTTTGCATCTTGGCCTGGGACTTATACCAGGGACTTTGGGGACATGGAAGGAGACCCAAGGGGAGGCTAACAATGGCAGCCTTATTCCTGACATGTACTTTGGTTTTGCTTCTTTGCTTCCAAACTTGCCTGGCTCCTTCTGTCCCTTTCCTATGGTTCCCTGCCAGAAAGTGCCTTAGACTTGTGACAAGCTTTCAGGCCTCAGCGGCCCTACTTTGGCTAACCCTGATTGGCTGGACATTTACCCGTGAGGGTCTGGGTAACTTTGGTGTGGGAAACTATTTTCCTTTCTTCTCTCTCTATGCTATGTACACTAACTCTATTAAAGTTCCTTTCTATTGAGACTCTTATCCATTAAGAGTACCCTTTGCCTTTATGCAGCAGGTAGCAGAATCCATTTAGAGCATGCAGGTCTGGGGGTCCCGGGATGCCCCTCAATTCTGTCCAGGAACAGTTCATTTCCCCTCTCTACCCATGGGAGATGGTGAGAAAGAATCTCACAAGCAGTGATCTGACTAGCCTTGAATACCACCTCTGGACTGTGTAGCATGTGAGAGAAACTACCTGTATCTTGAACAGCCCCTAGGCTTGGAAAATCTCCACTCTGTTTTACCTCTGCAAGCACTCAGTGCTTACCCCGTATCTTAACTTAAGACAGAGAGCTACTTCCAAACACTGGGTATAAATTTTACCTGGACAACTCTAAGCGACTTTATTTCTAAGCACCTGAGCTAGCCTGCCTCTCCCCACCCCTCCATTTCCTTTTTGTCCTAATTTTATGTCTGTGAATCCAGGCAATGCAAGCACTTTTGTCTGTCCATGGCCATAAACCCAGAGTATACCTTGAGAGGCAGAAATTTCTCACTCGAGTACTTCACACCAACATCTTGCCTTAATAGTCCAATGATAAGGAGGGCTTGGAAATACCAAGGCTTTTTGTTTCTCTTTTCCCAAGTCCCTGGAGTTTGGTTTTTATGGTTCCTCCTTGGAAAAAACATTTTCCACCCAGCCAACAGCTCGGCCAATACCGACAGACATACTCCATTACAACTAATAATGGGACTCGAGCACTGTAGAAGCTTTTACTAATTGAGCCACTGAATATCCCTATGAAGTAGGTAACTATTATCGTCCCCAATTACTGTCAAGAAGCTAAGCTGCAGAGACATTAAGTGGCTTGCCAGAGTGTGCAGTGGAATCCAAGCAGAGTATTTCAGCCCCAATCAAAGAAACTAGAGTTGGCCTGGAAGGCAGGAGATCTATGTTCTAGTGTCGGCTCTGCTCTGTCATTAACCATTGAAGGCCACATTTTCTCTTTGTGGACTGGAGTGTGCATGTGTGTGTGCGTGTGCGTGTGCGTGTGCATGTGTGTGTCTAGCCTGAATAATCTACCTGTCCTCTGGGGTTTTTCCCGCTGAAGGTGGAAGTATGATTTCCCCTGAAAGACTAGCCATCCACTGCCCAATCTCTGAGAAAAAGGTTAATTCTGAGATAGGAATTAAAGATTTAAAGAGGAGAAAACTTTCTTTTTTTGGGTCAAGACTCACATTGAAAACAAGCTAAGTGAGTGGTTTCAGGATGGAAGCATGTGGAGAATGGTCTGTGTTAAGTTAAAGTATAGCCTCCAGTGTATTCAGGGGTTGGGAGATGGTCCAGGATATGGGATAAGGGAGGCCAGGGGAGAGGGTCCAGGACATGGTCTAAGGGTGGACAGGAGAGATGTTCCAGGACATGGTCTAAGGGTGGGCAGGGGAGATGGTCCAGGACACGGCCTAAGGGTGGGCAGGGGAGATGGTCCAGGACACGGGCTAAGGGTGGGCAGGGGAGATGGTCCAGGACACGGGCTAAGGGTAGCCAGGGGAGATGGTCCAGGACATGGGCTAAGGGAAGGCAGGGACTCAGAGCTCCTTTTCGGGCCAAGGTGCAGCCACTGAAGATAGTCCAGATTGATGGTAATTGTCAAAGTCCAAGTTTATGGGGACAAAGCTCTAACCTAGAAAAGGCCGAGCACTGCGCCCAAGGATGTGTAAAACATTCCTGGAGAGTTATTCCCACCACAGGGCTTCTGAGGACAGCCAGTTTCCCACCATAAGCCCAGTGTGAGCTATGGCATAATATTTGGGAGCAAAAAGAAGTCACGGGCCATGTGACCTGGGACATGAGGATGGTAAGTGAAACTATTTGAGTGGGTGACTCTAAACCCCTTCTCACTGAGGCACGGGAACCAGAGTGCAGTACTGCTAGACATTCGGCCCCCAGACCTCTAGGGATGGCTAATAGAGGATTTTCACCCCTGCTTCTGTCCATACTGGTTTTTGGCTTTGTCTCCAATGACCCCAGATGGTAGGTGACGAGCTAAGGTTGGGCTTTGGGCAGAGGTATAAGGAGTGGCTGTGTTGAGGTTGTGTGAGGAGGCATAGCCACGGAGGCCCCGGGAACAAATGCCATCTCTCTTACTCCCCAGTTCTGTGCAGGGAGGGCGAGGGGGTTGCTGGGATCTAGGGGTGCAGCTGAGTGGTCATGTTAGACTTAAAACACCAAACACGTCAGTGCCCTTGCTCTTTTTTCGACTTTAGCTCTCTGGCAAGTGACATGATCCTGCTGTCTTGAGAGACTAGGGCAGTCGCTATCTTGACCTTGTGGTAGATTCAGCCTGGTGGTACAGTTTGAAGTTTAATTCTCCCTTTTTCACCCAGCCCTTTGGGCCCTACTCAACCTCTTTCTTGTGCTACCTGCCAGGAGATACCTGAGATTCATTCTAATGGCTCTGCTCTTAGGCCTTGTTGTTCTACTTTGGGCCCTGACTGTTTGGCTGAACATTTGCCCATGAGGGGGCGGTTAATTTTAGAGTTTGCTAAGGGATCTGTATTTTTTACCCCACTCCTCTTCTCCTGTTCTCTATTTGAGACTTTCACTGATGAAAAGTCTTGGCACATACAGAGTTTGATTACTGTGCATGGATGGGCATGAAACTTTAGTAGAGGCAACATGAATTTTTCCCTTAACAATTTGAGGTCCCTGGGCATCCCAGTTTGCCTGGTATCAGTGTTAGTTCCCTGTCTTGAATTAGAGGTCCTTCATTGCTGGGAGTCTGATTTATTTCCAGACTAAGAAAATGGAGGGCAGAGAGGGTCTCCCTTCATTCAGAAGGGAGAAACAGAAACAAACTTCTATTTCACATGAATTAAATTAATTAAATTTGGCTAATTATTGCAGTGGATCTTCTTTTTGGCATAGAAGAACTGGAGTGTAGGCCAGAGATGCTAGGGGGGTGGGGGTGATAGGATTCATTAGAGACAGAATAGGGAGCAGAACAGGCAGATTTACTTAAATACATGCAGTGTATACTTGAATGTGCTTTGACTAACAAAACAACCATCATAAGCAAGATCCAGAGCATTTCTATTCTCCTGGAAATTTCCCCTTTCCAGCCAATCCCCCCTACCCTCCCAAGGGCAACTGATATTTTGATTTCTATGTTCTTAGTTTAGTTTTGTCTGTTCTAGAATGCACTATAAATGGAACTATACTGTATGTACTCTCTCTATATCCATTTTTAACATGCAAATAATGTTTTCAATTTCTTGCCATGTCTAAACATGTCACGCCAAGAGGATGCAATGCACTGATCCAGTGGTTATTTGTTCCTCCCCTCTCCCCTTAGTCACTCAGACTTGAGTTTGCAGAACCTAAATAGCAAACCTCAGTCTTTGGCTTTGCAGGGACCAGGTTGATCTCTCCCCTCCCTCTTCAGATCTCTGAAGTTCTGAAACCTCAGAGCCTGCTTTCCCCGCTCCTCTACACCCAGCCCAGCACAGAGCAATCACTATACCCTGAGGGTCACAGCTTCCTGAAAATTTGTTTTTGTCTAGAACAACAATCCCTAGCAGGCATAGAACTATTACAGTTAAAAACTAATAAAATAGAAGCCATCATTTGTTGAAGTCTCTCCAAGTCATCATGCTTATGCTCTGTATACATTATTTCCTATAATTTTCATAGGCACCCTTCCCAGTGAGATAGCTCCATTTCACACATGAGGAAACTAAGGCTCAGAGAGATTATAACAGGCTTCTAAGACTTTAATGAGCACATTATTCTCATGGAGGTCTTGTTAAAAGGCAGATCCTTATTCAGTAGGGTTAGGGTTGTCTTGTGTTTCTGCATCTTGTGATAAGCTCTCAATCGGTGCTGTTGCAGCTGGTTTGTGGACCAGAGTTAGAGTAGCAAGGAATGAGATAACCCGTAAGTTCAGCTGCCAGCAAGGGGGAAATCTAAGATATGAACCCAGATCACCTACTTCCAAAGTCAGTGCTGTTAGTAGTGCTGCTTAAGTGGTGGGGAGAAGAAAAATAAAAAGGAAAAAACTGGGTGTTATCTGGACATAAAATCTCAATGACAGTTAAAGAGTTTGTAACAGGGTGGTCCCCAGGAAAGGGGGAGGTTCCAGGTTCCCTGCCCCACCCAAGGGAGGGTGGAGCTGAGCAGGAAGAGGAGAAGATGAAGAAGAGACTGAGGAAGGAAGCAGGATGGAGCCAGAAGACCTGGAGGAGGCGCACGGAGCCTAGAGACACATAAAGAAACTGCGCTTGTCTTTTGGTCGTGGACTGGGTGACACAGATGTGGGTGAGACCCATGGGGAGGTGACAATGGCAGCTTTTATCTTGATGTTGATTTTGCTCTTTTCCTTCCGGGCTTGTCCGGTTGTTTGTGACCCTTTTCTGTGGGTCCCCACTGGAAGATGCTTTAGACTTGTGGCAGGCTTTGGGGCCTTGTTCTGGGCCGATCCCATATGGATGGACTTTTACCCACGAGGGGACGGGTAACTTTGGGTGCTTGATTTAGAAACTAGACTCTTTGCCTTACCTGTATTGTTTCCTAGTTTTATTAAAGTTCCTTCCCATTAAAGTCTCATATGTTTTGTGTTGATGCGGCGGATGGCCGAACCCATTTAGAATAGGCAGGTTTGCGGGGTTTGGGCTGCCCCTCTCCCTGTCCTATAACAAGTTTACTAGATAATGAAAGTGAGGATTCAAACCCTGGAAGCAGGGCCTCCCTGGTGGCTTATGGGGTTAAGTCTCAGCTCTATGAAGCTATCTGCAGCCACTGCAGCATGAGTTCAATCCCCGGCCAGGGAGCTACCCACATGGCGCAGCAGACCTCTCCTGACTCTCCCGCTGCTCCCCTCAGCAGTATATTTCAGTCCATCCACCTGTTTTCTACTTGGTCTCTGGTGAATCCTCCCCCCACCCCGCACCTCTGGCCTGTACCCCAGTTTCTTGTATGCATAAATAGATAAATCTTTAAAAAAAAAAAAAACACAAAAGCAACAACCCAGAAAGCAGTCCAAGAGATTTTACTCTGTGAGAACTATTTTAATAACCACAAGTTTGAGTTTAGTTTATATAGGTAGGAACAGTGAATCATTGACAATAAAAATGCAATTAATCTTGTGGGGGGCTTCTGGTTCTAAGTTGTTTTGACCTACAGATATGTTGATGATACCTATGCACAAAGGATACCTATGCACAAAGGAAATTCCTTCATAATTTACTGTGGAGATGTAAAAGCTGGTGAGGTTAGTGAAGGTGAAAAGACTGACTTTGCTGCAGGCATCTGATTTTGCATAGCTGTTTCACACTTCAAATCTATGCAGGGGGCTTTACTCTCTTGTCTGCTACAGCAGGGAGGGGTCATGTTCCCAGAACTTTTTTTTTTTTTTTAAAGATTTATTTATTTATTTATTTATACAAGCACTGGGTACAGTCAGAAGCACAGGAGGGTGAGAGAATTCACCAGAGCCAGAGCGGGGAGCAGAACAGGCAGAAGGACCGAAGTACACTGCTGAGGGGAGCAGCAGGCGGCAGGAGAGGTCTGCGCGCCATGTGGGACCCTTGCCCTGCAGCCAGGGATCTAACTGGCGCTGCAGAGGCTGCGGGCAGCTTCGCAACCTGGCACTCAACCGCTGCGCCACCGGGGAGGCCCCATCCCAGAACTTTTTATAGCATGTTCACATGGGGCAAGATTCTTCTTCTGGGAGACAAGTATCCTTGTTTAGCAAACCTCTTGATGAGAACGTTAATTCTCTGAAAAGCTATCCTTCTGGACAAGGCAAGGATGGGATAGAAAGGAGACCAAGAGAGAGCAAAATGCCAGTGGAAGGTGGAGGGTCATGAATTAGTAAGTCAGGGACTAGATGCCAGAGAGGACAGGAAAAGGGTAGGGAGATGGCAGGTACCTGGAGGCCAAGAGGAGAGGAGGACAGAAGGGCGCACCGCCCCCAGATGTGGGAATGATGTACAGACTCTTCGGAGCAGTGTTAAGGTGTTTGCTCCTCCACCATGAGTCTTCCAAGTTGTCCTGATCTTTATGCAGAGTCTGCTACACAGCATTGAGCTTGAGTCGCTGGAAGTTTGGGGAGAAGATGGTTGGGTAGAGTGGGTCTTGTGTGGTATGCAAAGAGGGAGATGTAAATCTAAACAGAAAGGCAGAGCCAGAGTGAGTTAGGAGAGGGGAGTCCCCCCAACACTGCCTAACCCCAATCTGAGAAAATTGCTGGGTTTCTCTCTGTACTTGAACTGGGCATTCAAGTTCATCTTGTTCACAATTTTAAGAGTAGTTATAAGATTTCACATTTTTTATTTCATTTATTCCACATAACAGTCTTGGCAGGAAAAAGGGTAGGAATCATCATCCACATCTTACTGGGATAGAAATCATGGTTGGAGGGGCAGCTACATGCTACAAATGTCAGAGAGGGGCTAGAGGTGTGTTTTCGCTTGTCCCTGTAAATCAGAATCACCAGGGGAGTGTTTAAAAATAACCTATTTTCAGGATCTCCATCAGGCCATTTGATTCTGTTTTTCTGGAGTTGGGCCCAAGCATCAATAATTTAAAAAAAGCCCTCATTGTTCTAATGTCTTCGCTGTTCTAAATTTTTAAGGTAAAAGCCTCTGGCCTAGGTAAAGCACATAAAGTGCTTAACCGGGAGCCAACACTGAGCTGGACAACCTTAGTTAAGGTCAGCCGCTGTACTCGTTTTTACTGTACAAACAACTTAAGATGCTGTTCTCTCAGCCACTACTTCTCAGTCTCTGCCAAGCATTGGAGTCACTGGAGGACTTGTTCAAACACACATTGCTGGAGCTTCTGATCTAGTAGGTTGGGTGGAAACTGAGAATATGCCTTTCTTTTCTCTCTGCAGAAAAACATCAATTACCAAACTATAAATAAGATGGGATAGGGCAGAGCAGAGCAGGCTGGGAGAATCTTAGAGGTCATAGGCTGGGTTCTTTCTCTGTCCTCCTGGGCCTGGGATCTGAATTCCTCATTAGGTCTCCTTCACTTGGACCACGCTTGATTTCAGGTAGAAAAGGCCACCCACGGATTTACCACTCACCTTCAACAGGGGTTTGCAGTTCTTCTGGATTTTCTTGGGTCACAGCCTGGAAACACTGGGAATCTGTTGGGCCTCCTAGAGGCTGAGACCTGAGAGATTGGAGGTGGCTGCAGGTGTCTGGCGTGTCCCCAGGAATCAGCTGCCAGTCCATAGGCTCAAATTCCTGCTGCAGGGCACAGGAAAAGGCCCTGCCCACCACCTGCACCCCCATCACAATGAGCTGGACCAGGTACCTGGCCACGTGCCCACTCTGCCTGGAGGGCGAGGGCTCCAGCTTCCTGACCCCAAGGTCGCAGGATGTGCCTTTCTAACAGGGTGCCCTCCTGATGATGCTGATTGGGGGATCACCTTTGAGAAACAGTTTTGCAAACAAAACTTGGAAGGCAGCTCAAAAAGGCGAATTCTTTTTCCAACTTGAGGAAGAATGGCCAGGTTGGGACTCCTCCTGCATCTTGTCATGACTGGTGGAGGTCTGGGGCGCAGGCTGCCTTCCTCCGAGCCCTCATATGGCAGTTGTGATGAACACCACTGACTGGGAGCGGACCTTCAGGATGGGGCTGCTTTTGATGGCTGAAGGGGGATGAGAGTAATAGGAAACACTTGTAGCCTGGCTCACACATTAGGGATCACTTTTAAAGGAGGGGAGTAGGGAGGAGAAAAAAAATGTCAGAGAAGAGTAGTTCAGTGTCAGATGCTCTGATGTTTCAACAGAGAGCGAGGTTCTCACGGAGACATAATTAGGTATAAATATGTTTTCAGCCTGGGGTGGGAAAGAGGAAGCAAGTCAAGGGCTCTGGAACCTCAGGATTTTCTGCCCTGAGGGAAAAAACTCAGACTCAGTCCCATTTTGTACCATAACTTGCATCATGTGAGAACCTCTCATCACCACCCAGACCACAGTCCCATCAGACCTATGAGCCCCAAACCACCATCTGTAGGCATGCGGGAACCCAGTTCACAAGGAGGCCGGGCAAAAACTCTGACCCAAAGAGACGGTCCCTGGTGGGCAATGGCTGACAGCCTGAGTTAGTGTTTACTTGGTGAGGGACACACAGAGTGGGGGAAGGAGACAAGACAAGAAAGTAGGAGGACTGAAAAACAGAGTCACCAGAGTCACAGGATCTTCAGAAGAGGCAGCCAGTTCTGAGGGTAAGACAAGATGGCCAGACCATGAGAACATCTGATGATCCTGGCCCATCTGCTCGTTGGCCAAGCAGAGTTAATGACCCTCTTCCAACCCACAGGGACAGGGCATGGGTAGAGGTTTGGGTCTAATTCTCAGATCCTGAGGGGTGTAGTCCTGTAGGGTAAGTGAAAAAGTATCAGGCTTTTCTGCCCTCCCACCATTAGGATGGATCCTTGTGGTCCTGAATGCATGCCTGATGGCGGGCACCTGGAGTGGGGTGCAGGCATGTGTAAGTGGATACACCTGTGCTGAGAGACTGGGCTTATAAGGGTGGCGTCACGGGGACGCCAGGAGAACAGAGCGAACAGTAGAAGCAGAACCAGAGTGAAGAGAGAACGGAACAGCAGAGCAAAAGAGGCAGAGGCCACGAGAGAACCCCGGAGAGCCCAGAAGGAGTGAAGACTTGCCGAGGACTGGGAGGCCTGCCAGCCTTCTGTTCCCCCGGCACCTCTGCCTGCCGTGTACCTGGGAAATCCCAATAAAAGCCTGAAAAGCCTCTGAGGGCTCCAGGACTCTCTCCTCCTTTACCCCGTCTGCTCGGGTCATAGAGAACCTGCCCTGTGCCCATTCCTGCCATTACAAGTCCCCAAAGGTATGTTCGAACACTCCTTGAGTTCTAAGTCAAGTATACATAGGCACGGCCTGTCCTTGTCTCCTTCTTCCACGTGCTTGAGCGAGAAGAGCAAGGGCAAACCCAGCCAGCTCTGCTCTACACACTTGTTCTTCTCCCACCCTCACCTACCTTTGAACAATTGTTCTCTCTGCTTCTCTCATCACTAAGTGGGGGGCCTACTCTTCCTCTGATTATAGTGATTACTTTTTTTTTTTTAAGATTTATTTATTTATACATAAGCACTGGGTACAGAGGCACGGGAGGGTGAGAGAATTCACTAGAGCCAGAGTGGGGAGTAGAACAGGCAGACTGACAAAGTACACTGCTGAAGGGAGTAGCAGGCGGCAGGAGAGGTCTGAACACTATGTGGGACCCTCACCCCGTAGCCGGGGATAGACCCAGCGCTGCAGAGGCTGCGGGCAGCTTCGCAGCCCAGCGCTCAACCGCTGTGCCACCGGGGAGGCCCTATAGTGATTACTTTTTTTTAAAGATTTATTTATGCATATAAGACCTGGGGTATAGGCCAGAGGTGTGGGGAGTGAGAGAATTCGCCAGAGACAGAGTGGGGAAGAGAACAGGTGGATTGACCGAAATACGCTGCTGCAGGGAGCAGCAGGTGAGACAGGAGAGGTCTGCTGCACCAGGTGGGTAGCTTCCTGGCTGGGGATACATGCTGCAGTGTTTGCAGATAGCTTCATAGTGCTATGTCTTAACACTTTGCACCACTGGGGAGGCCCCTCACTATGGTGATTAGATTGGAAATTCATACACAGGCTCCTTTGGTTCTAGGTCACAGATGTCACATGAGCTCTGGTTGAAAGGTTCTGTAGAAAATCTCACAGGAGCTTTATACTGAGATACAGGGAAAGTCCCAGTTAAATGTGAAGGTTTCATATTCGGGACCTTTTTGGTTGCCAGTAAAATAGGAATGCGATTCAAATTTGCTTTAAAAACAAAGGGCTGGAGGGGGGCCAGAGGACTCTGGGGAGGAAGGTGGATTTACTTCAACACTTCAGCACAGCAGCAAACCAGGCATTCCAACTATGTTATTAAGACTCATCGTTTCTCCATTTCTTACTTCTTCCTTTTGGTCTTGAATGGTAGACATCATCATCAGCAACTCCAGCTTACATTCTATCAGCAGAAAGAAGGTTTGTATCTCCAGAGGGTTTGTAGACTATGCCAAACACACATAGTCTCAAGGCACAAAACACATGCATAAAGCTTCTGGAAGTATCTCCTTATGACAGAGCCTCCTGGTTAACAACTTGGCTCCCTGATAACACTACTTCCTCGAGTCATAAGATGCCTAAAGCTACAGGGACGTCCAAATTCCAAATCACACCTGCCTTTCTGCTCTTCACTCTAGGAGAGCTTAGAACAAAGGCAAATCTACAGGGGCTTCTTTTTGACAAATTCTTCAACGTAATGCCTTCTGTTTATACTGAAGAAATTAATCATGCATATACACAAAGTTTTTAAAACTACAAGCATATTAACTCCTATATCATGTGTAATGATAAAGAGTTGAAAGCCATGCAAAAGTCCATACAAGATAGGTTAAACAATGAATGGTACATTTATACAAACATTATGGGGCTATTATGCAGGAATATTATGCAACCAATAAAACTTATGTAGAAGAATATAAAATGATGTGAGAAAATGTCTATTACTTACCGAAAACAGAGCAAAGTCCTACTTAATTTTTTTTTTTAATTTTAAAAATACTGCTATGGAGTGAATTGTGTCTCCCCAAATATCATATGTTGAAGCTTGAACGCTTAACATAAGTGTACTTGGAGGCAGGAATTACGAGGAGGAAGTTCAGTTTATGTGAGACAGTGAGAGTGGGGCCCCAGCAGGACAGGATTAGTTTCTTATAAGAAGAGACACCAGACAGGTCACCCTCACTCTCTCCATCATGTGAAGACACAGCAAGAAGGTGGTCATTATAAGCTAGTTTTATAGGGCAGCCCCAATACAAAACGGGGTGCCTGACTGTGGGTCCTCGCCTGCGCGCTTAAAAGGACTTATCAATGCTCTACTGCAGGCACACGCGAAAGGTTAATAAAAGGTTTATTTACAAGGAATGGGGAAATGAAAAAATATACAGCTCAGGGAAAAAAGTGGGAGACAAAGTTTTAAATGACGCCTACCCAATCCGCGGATCAGAAATCCCAAAATGGCACTCTGAGAGCTGGCCGCGAGCCAGGAGCCGTGAAGCCAGGAGGTGAGCAATAGCGAGCCCCCCAAGGCCCATGTGTTTGGTTTTTATACCCAACCTGGCTGCTTAACTCCATCCTCAGGTCCCAGCCACCCTCCCTTTGGTGGTGATGGGATTTGTCTTTCCCAATGTCTTGATGGCTTTGGTCTGGAGTGGGGGTGGGGTCCACAAAGCCTGTATGGGATTAGCACAGGACATCCTTTCCCCCTAACACTAGGAGAGCCCCACCAGAACCCAACCATGCTGTCACCCTGATCTTGAACTTCCAGTCCCCAGAACTGTGAGAAAATAAATTTCTGCTCTTTAAGTCACCTAGACTAAGATGTTTTGTTGTGCAGCCCAAGCTAATACACATGTATACGAAGATGACACTTCACCATCTTAATAGAGATTCTCTGTAAGTGGGTCTGCTACTGACTTTAAACTTCATTTTATTTTTGTTTTCCAAAGTTTGCACAATGAGCAAATATGATTTTTATAAACACAAAATCAATACCTTTTTTATGGATGGCAATCACGGTTAGCTGTGGGTATTACAAAATGAATACATGCTAAATGAAGGAATTGGTGGCTTTATATTCTCTTCGCTAATCTGTATTTTCTGAAATTCCTACAATGAATGTATATTAATTTCATTTTTAAAAAGTTATATTCAAAACACTTTTCACACACTAAATCTTCTATAAGAGAGGCCCATTTGTGTGTGTGTTTGTGTGTGTGTATGAGAGAGAGAGAGAGAGAGAGAGAGAGATGAGGGAGGGTAGCAAACTGAAAAGCCCACTCTTAGGGTGCTTTCATTCAAGGAAATTCAACTGACTGCCCATGGAAGGTCAGGAGCTTAGCCGCAATTTTTTCCTTAGTGCTATAATGGTTTTCCATTACTAGGTAATAATACTAACACAAACTTCGCAGTTTAAAACAATATGGATGAATTTTTCCCAGTTTGCATCTATTAGTAATCCCAGCATGGCCTGGCTGGGTCTTCTATTTAAGGTCTCACCAGGGCGCAATCAAGTCCCCAGTGGGGAAGGATCAGCTTTCATGCTCTCAGGTTGACGGCAGAACTCAGTTTTTCATGGTTTAGAAGTGAAAGTTTCATTCTCTTGTGGAAGCACATCCCAAGGGGCATGGTTCCCAGACGGAGCTCCCTAACATGGATCTTGCTTCCTCCAAGTCAGCAAGGGAGATATAGTCCGAAGCTGCATTTTATGTCCTGTAACCACCAACTCAACCACACACATTCTGTGTCCATTGGTTAGAAGCAAGTCATAGGCTCCACCCACACTCAGGAGGCGGGGCTCACACAGGGCGTGGCCAGAGGCACATCCTGGAGACCTTGTAGAACTTCTGCAAAAAAATCTGTATTTATTTTACTTATATTCGACATATTTAAAAAGTAAAGCAATGGAAGATATTTTTAAATATTCCATCCTACAGACATTTTCACAAGACTTTCTCCTTAATATATTTTTTGCGACTCTTGCTCTTAATCTATTTGTCTTACTATATTAAACAAAATTATAAAGCTTAAACATACCTAAAGAAAAGAGAGCAAATCACAGCTGTAGCGTCGGGTGACTCATCTCAAAGTGACCCTCTCCACATAACCAGCACTCAGGTCAAGAAGCCGCGCCTGCCTGCTCCTGGCAGTCACCCGAGCTGCACCCAAGGACACGCGCTGGGGCAGAGCTGTATGTTTTAAGTTGCTCTCCTCCTCCTCTCAGGTTTTCAAGCCTGTCAACCCCACTTATGAAGTCGTCCCAGAACAGGGATTTTAGGGCTTAGGAACAAGACCTGCTCAGCCAACCAGAACCAAAAGAATCTGGCGCTGACAGAAATGATGTCTTGGCTCAAGCAGGATTGAACCACTGGTATTTGCAACTCGATGGCATCCTCCCACCAGAGAAA
The DNA here is from genome assembly GCF_014898055.3 of Talpa occidentalis. NCBI lineage: Eukaryota > Metazoa > Chordata > Mammalia > Eulipotyphla > Talpidae > Talpa > Talpa occidentalis. Next base: position 54,201,619 of record NW_023600993.1, read on the forward strand.
TTGGAAGGAAAGAAACTGTTCAAGGGAGTTGAAGGCCAAGGGAAGAAAATCTGCTGTCAGGAATGACTTTGCCCCTTTGAAGAAAGTCTCTGCTTCCAGACTCAAGCGATTTACTCCCAGAGAAGTGAAGAAAACTTGCAGATGTGATTGGGAAAAGGCAAGAATTCTCTAAGGTCACACTATTCACTAGAAATGTGATTTCAGCCACCTTATGCAATTTTAAATTTTCTAGAAGCTACATCAAGTAAAGTAAGAGAAAATAAACTCGAACAATTTAAATAATTAAGCATTAAATAATTTAGTTTTAATATAATTAGCATAATATATTTAAAATAATGTCATTGAAATTCAGTGCTTTTGTCTGGTATTTTACATGCCAATTCAGAGTAGTTAAATTTCAACTTCTCACTTGCCTGTGTGAGTGGTAGCTACCATATAGGTCAGTGTCATTTTAAGGTATCAGGAAGAAATGCCAAGAAAGGAACACACATGCACACACAAGCATGCATGCACACGCACACACAGTTGATATTTAAAATGTTCCAGAAGAGTGGATTACAGTAATACGCAAGTAACAAACATGCATTCATTCATCAAACATTTTTGCACACAGGGCATAGAGGAATGCAAAACTTCTGTCCTCAAGGATCTGATAATCTAGCTAAAGAGACAGACATTGGTAGGGCTGTGATGAACAATGAGTCTCATTCACTGCTGGGTACAGCCCCTGTGGAAAATGATATAGAGATTTTTTTTAAAGAAAATACAAATGCAAATTCCATATGACCTGGCAATACCTCTGTTAGGTATTTATTCAAATAACATGAAAACTCTAATATGAAAAGATTTATCTGTACCTATATACATAGCAGCACAATTATCCAGTCATGGAACCAACTCAAGTGCCCTTCAACAGAAGAATGGAGAAAGAAATTGTGGACTTTATATTCAGTGAACTACCAGACAACTGTGAAAAAAATAAAATTTGGTACAAAATGGATGGACCTCCGGGTGATTATGTTAAGTGAAATAAATCAAAAAGTGAAAGATTAAAAAAAAATAGAGACAGACATAACAGACCTATTACAAGGGCAGTGGCAAAGGCAGTGCCAGAGGTGAACAGAGGGATCAGAGAGAAGGGTCAGGCCCAGAGAAGACTGGCTGGAGAACACTCATCCTGCTATCACATCCTTGCAACCATTAGGGAGCCTGAAATGCTCATTATTCTGTGAGTTCTGCTTTGTGAAAACAGCCTGGTTAAAATGCAAATATCTATTCAAGCAGGGTGAACACATAAAGTCATGCACGCCCATTTACATGCATTATATTTTTGAAACCAAACTTATATGTGCTGTTGAGCAGAAAATAAAACTGGAATTATATGGGAGAAAGATCTAAGGAACATGAAGACTCAGGGCTCCTTTATGGAGCACTCAGGCCTTGAAGGCTTTTTAAGAGGAAACCTAGTAAAAGGAGAATAGAAACATTGAATGTGAAGGTTTAGACATCAGTAAGGGAGGCAGAAAACTGCCCAACGTAACACATTGAGAAATCACTTTGTCCTAATACATGGTGACCTGGGGTCCTCAAAGCATGGCCCTCAGATCTCCACGAACAGATTGTTGGAGCAGACTTTGAGATATGCATTTAATGCATGTCACACAGTAGGTGCTCAACCACAAGGGAAAAGAGGTCAATGTTATTATTTTCTAGCCCTTTCAAAGATGTGAAATAAAACATTTGTAGAGACAAACACCAAAGCATAAGTATAGAGTTTAACAAAGTATTATCAATAAACACCTGTTGAACCACTCCCCAGGCTTTCTGACCCAGAAGCCTCCATGTCCTAACCAGGACACAGTCTTCTCCCTTCTCCTCTCACCTTTTATTGGAGACACATAAACCAGCATCCTGAAACAATAGAGTATTATGCTTTTGAAAAGCTCCTTGTTAAAGTGTAAAGGACATATGACAAACTGCACATTCAGAGCTGGTTACTTTATGGGAGGGCTGCCAGGCCCTGACTGGCCCCATTTCTGTATGTGTCCCCAGGACCCACTCCTCAATGGCTGGGCATTAATGGGGCATGAAGCCTCAAGAGCTTTAAGATTCCTTAAATGTAGATTATCAGACCCCTTCCCTAGAACCTGCGTTTTAACAAGCGCTTGGAAGATTCTGACCATCAGAAACGAAGAAAAGCTCTCCACAGAGGACAGTGGCATTCCAATGTCAAATATTCTGTTTCTCTCTTCCCAAGGTCTGTGCCCCAATGACCAATTTCTGTGAAGTTCAGTCAACCTAGAGAGAAAACCTAGTGAAAAGGCATTAATCCCAGCCCAGCACTGTGTCCACGTGTGCTTGAGAACAGAGCTTGGTGCTGCACAGACCCAGGCTTCCGAGGGTGGGGCCTCGGCAACGGGACACCTGTGACATCACATTTGTCTATGAAGTGGGATGATAAGGTTCTCATTGTTGTGAAGATTAAAGACCATAGAGAGCACCAGGGGCCTTTTTTTAGCATTTCTTCTGTTGAGCGTTTTGTACGGGTTTCTCATTCATGCAGCCAGGGCTCTTGCTGGGCACCGCGGAGAAGAACAAGCACTCACTGTGGCTGGGCCCCTGCCTCTCCTGGCCAGGTAGCTACCTGAACAGAACTAAGATTCTTCAAGGGAAGAGAAAGAGTGGGGAGGAGTGGCAGAGGGTGAATACTGGGTTAGGTGGAACCAACCTTGCCTGCCTCCTCTGCTCAGGGGGCCTGTCTTAGCAGTATTTTGCTTCATTTAATTTTTGCCTTAGAAATCCTCAACTACACAAGTAGAGAGAATATACCACAACGAGCCACAACGAGCCACATATACCCATTGCCCGATTTCAACAACACTCTGACCATTTTTATTTCATCTCTCTCCCCTCCTCATCAACTTTTTTCTTTTTTTTAAATTTTATTTTTATATTCCCCATACATACAATTCCAACCCCCTTATTTTGACCCCTTTCCCCACCCCCCACCCCCCATAGAGTGTCTCTGGTTCATAGTTTTTTGTTGATTTTGATTTTCACTTTCTTATAATTATTCTTTTTCCTGGTCCCTTATTTAAGTTTTCTAGATTCCTGCTATGAGTGAGACCATCCGGTATTTTTCTTTTTCTTTCTGGCTTATTTCACTGAGCATGATCCCTTCCAGCTCTATCCACATTGCTGCAAATTGCATGCTTTTTTTTTTTTTTTTTAAGATTTATTTATTTATTTATACAAGCACTGGGTACAGTCAGAAGCGCCGGAGGGTGAGAGAATTCACCAGAGCCAGAGCGGGGAGCAGAGCAGGCAGAAGGACCGAAGTACACTGCTGAGGGGAGCAGCGCGCGGCAGGAGAGGTCTACGTGCCATGTGGGACCCTCCTCCAGTGGCCGGGGAGCAGCGCCCCAGCACTGCAGAGGCTGCGGGCAGCTTCGCAACCCAGTGCCCAACCACTGCGCCACCGGGGAGGCCCGCATTTATCTTTTTTGAATGCTGAGTAATATTCCATGGTGTGTATGTACCACATCTTCTTGATCCAGTCATCTATTTTTGGGCATTTGGGTTGTTTCCATAGCTTAGCTATTGTAAACAGTGCTGCTATAAACATAGGGGTGCAGGTGCTCTTTGGAATTGATGTTTCTGTGTCCTTTGGGTAAATACCTAGGAGTGGAATTGCTGGATCATGTGGAAGCTCTATGTTTAGTAGGTCCAGAAATCACCACTATGGAGAGAGCTGTGTGGAGATTTCTTGACTCATCAACTATTTTTTCCCCTCCCCTGAACTATCATAAAGCAATAGTTTCACTTTATAAAGGGGGTAGGAGGAGGAGACTTTGTTTTTATGTAATGATTTCAGGTTCATACCTGAAAATGGTGGGGAAGATAGATTTCCCATATATCCTCTCCATGCCCCCACACCCCACAGTGGTAGAGTTGTTACACCTGATGCAGCTACACAGACATAGACTATCGCCCGACATCCATCTTTAATGTTACGGCTCACTCTTGTTATTGCGCATTCTAAGGATTTGGGCAAATGTAAAATGACATGCAATCGTTTCCTTTTAAATACCACAGTGTATATTTCTGACACACACATCCTGATGTGGCAAAGCCTTCTGGTGTGATGCAATGGAAGGCAGAGGCACCACATTTGAAGGAGAGTTCCCACAATTCTGAACCTGAACTCAATCATGTTCTGAGTATACAGGAACCACAGAAAACATGGGACAAGTTGAAAATCACTGTAAGGGATCAATCAGCTAAGTCTGTTATGTGGCATGTTCTGTAGAACAGATAACCCAGGCTTTCTTCTTTCAACAAATAGCATAAAACAAAGGAAGGCAAACTGTTAAAGATGAAAACAGACTGAAGAGATCTATCATCCAAATGCAGTGTAGGGATCAGGGGAGAAGCTTAATTTTTGCTTTGAACCAGTCAAAGATATATTTTCAGCAGAAGAGGGGGAAATTGCACACAAACTGAGCAACAAATGATAACAGAGGGTTGCTGATAGTTTGGGGGGATACTATAATGGCATTATGGTCATACTCTGTTTAATTTCTTAGTACATTTCATTTGACTTCAACATACAACAAGATCCTGAGCCCAGCTGGGGCCCATCAGTTAATCACTGGTTGTCAGGTAACTCACTCAGCACTGATGAGCCTCAGTGTTTTCACCTGCAAAACCTGCAAGTTGGAAAGGACTTCATCTGCAGCCCCCAAAAGCCACCTACCAGCTTGACAGTTTCAATTTCAGGCCATCTCTAACCTTCTTCAATTTGATCTGAGAGGCCTGGGAGGATGATCTCATGGTTAGACAAACCAAGCTTCTATTTATGCATCACACTAACTTCATTATTTTTAGAGACATTATTGATTCCCATTTAGCTTGTGGGCCATGCTGAGATTCTTATCTTCCCTGCCCTAAGAGCCAGTCCCTGCTCAGCCCGGATCCAGGGAATGACACTCCATTCTATTAAATGACTGTCTGATTCCCATCTCCCCGCTTTTCCACTTTGTCAAGGTTATTTTAGCTAATAAACCTCATTTGTTATTTATTATTCAAATAGCTGTGGTCATTTTAACTCGAGGTGGGTAGATACCAGACTCGCTGTGGTAACCACAGACTCACAATAATAAAAATGCCTTCCAATTTCATAGACCTGCTCAGCCTTTTAAAGCACACTTACTTGGATTGTGGCCTCATGGTCACCCTAGATTAGGGTTGACAGGATAGGCATTCTTATTCCCAGTTCACAGACTGAGTAATTAGAGGGATGAAGAAGTAAATGAGAACTCAAGAGTACAGATCTGGGTTTCAAGTCCAGGTTTATGAATTAGCTTTGTGTTGTGACCTTGGGCAGGACTAGACTCTACCAGGACACTGTCAACTTGACACATTCAAATTAACCCAAGACAAACCCAGTTTGCACCTGCTTAGCCTATGTCATTATCACCCGTGACCCTGTTCACTCTAAAATGTGTTCCTGTTGGGAACTTTTATGGATCCTACCTAAGGCCCTAGAAGATGAGGATCATGGATCTAAACCAGTGGTTTGAAACATGGTTGCACAATAATCACTGGGGGGAGGTTATTTAAACTCCCAATGCTCAGTCCCCACTCCCCCAAGCCGATACATCAGAATATAAGCTGAGGTGGGGCTTGACTTGGTGTTTGGTTGGCGCTTCCCAGGCGATTGTGCAGCAGAGCTCTGACCAAGTCTTGGGTTGCTCCTGTCACTCAGCATCAGCCTCACCTTCTGCAAGGCCCAGTCACGCTCACCAGGCTAGTGAGCGCCTCACCAGGGAACCAGCTCCCAGTTTTGTGCAACCTCAGTAGGTCCCTGCAGTCTGTGTCCTGGTCAACCGCGAGGACTGAAGCCTAGAGATACTGTGACATAGGTTTGGAAGGGGGACCTCTGCATAATGAAGGGAGAGCCTGGCTGACTTAAATTCTTCAGAAGAATAGGAAGAGTCAGCTTCCCTGGTTTGACTGTTTCAGGCAGCTTAGGTTACGATAAGGATGTATCAGTCCCTAGCTCTCACAGTATTGGCTTCAGGCCTCCTCCTATTTAATTAGCAGCATGCACATTTCCTTTCCATCCTTTGCCCTATCCCTGTCTCCCTGGTTTCCAAGAATCCCAGGGTTCTAAAGGGATCAAGCCTGTGCCAAAGCACCAGGCCAAGGAGGAAGGAGAGACTGGCCGGATTGGGAAGGTTTTCTCGAGGGGGATTGATTGAGTCAGTCCTCCCTGATGTGTTGCACCTTTGGCTGCTGTCAGATCGAGCCTGATCTGTGTGCCCCCTCCCTCTCCCCTGATTCTTCAGCCCAGTGCAGTCACCATTGGCCAGAGCCCCAGGCAGAGGGTCTGTGTTTTAACAGAGATGAAGCAGAAAATCACAGAGTAATCACACTCCCCCTTGCTCCAAAGTGAGTCCTGTTGAGAGTTTTTGTTGTCTTTTCTGGAGCTGACCTCAGGTGACAACACTTCCCATAGCATTGATTATTACTGAGGTCTTCTGTTCTCCCAAGAGGCCCCAAGACCCTCATGCAAATTTGTTTACCAGAGTTGTATTTGCCAGAAGTTCAGCAGTCCCAGACGTTCCCAGCCACACACAGACCCTGGTGTCCTTATAGCAGGGCTGAGGGTTAGGGTACCGGGCCAGGCCAGGTACTGTGTGGGTCAAACTGCAAACTTTTTTACTTTCTCTCTCCCTCAGGAGAATCCAAAGCTCCACTGCCTGCGCCCCCTCAAATTTCAAGTCCCCCTACACCCCACCACCAATCCTTCTGGCCCCTGTCTCTCTGCCTGCCTCTCCTGCTAGTCTGCTCTCCAAAACCCACTTGGGCTACATGGGCGCCTCACGTACCAGGCACCATCCTATCCCAGGTAATCCCTCACTCTGGCCCTTCCCTCAACAGGATGTTCTCCCAGTAGCTGAAAGGCTGTCTGACACCCACCTCCTCAAGCTTTGTCTGAAATAGCATTTTCTCAATAAGACTTGCCCTCACAATTTTGTTTAAAATTGCAACCAGAACCCATTCTTCACTCTCTCTCCAACCTCTTGAGCCACCTCACCCTGATCTTTTTCTTTTTTTTTTAAGATTTATTTTTATTTATACAAGAGCTGGGGTACAGGCCAGAGTCGCAGGAGGGTGAGAGGATCCACCAGAGACAGAGCAGGGAGCAGAACAGGGAGACAGATCGAAGGCACTGCTGAGGGAAGCAGTGGGCAAGACAGGAGAAATCTGCCTCACATGTGGGTTTCTCCCTGGCTGGCCAGGAATCCAAGCAGCGCTGTGGAGGCTGTGGACAGCTTCCCAGTGCAGTGCTTAACCCACTGAGCCACTGGGGAGGTCCAATCATCTATTTTTTGCAATTATGCTTGCACACAATTTTCTTCTGTGTATTCTTCATTGTCTTCCTCTGATAGAACATTAGCTTCCTGGGGCAGAAATGTTTCCCCCTCCTTTTGCCTGCTGATGTGTCCCTAGCTCCTAGAACAATGCCTAGTACACAGAAGGCCCTCAGCAAACAGTCACAGAGTGAATGATCTACCTTCAAACTCCTTGGAGCTAGGTGCAACTATCATGCCCATTGTACATACAGATGAGGAAACTGAAAGTCAGAAACATTAAGGGACTCAATGGAGGTTATGGACAAGCCAGTTACTAACACCAGGCCAGCAGACTTTAGAGCTGGTGACTGAACTCAGGTCAAAGTCACAATGTAAGCAAAATGGGGCTATTTAGTTAGAGTCTAGGGAAGAAAAATTAAATTTTGTTTTGTTTTCAGGGAGAAGAAAGGATCAAAGGAATAAAGTGGAGATGAAAAGAATGTCAAAATATAACAGAGGCACCTCCATAAAAAAAGAGGTTCTCTGTTCCCTGCCCCACCTAATGAGGGGCAGAGCTGAGTGGCCAGGTAAAGCTATAAGACACTTAGAGCAGAGAGACCCATGGAGGAGAAGGGCATGCTTGCTTCTCAGCTTTGGACTTGCACCAGGGACTTGGGGGACATGGAAGGAGACATGTGGAGTCGAGACATGTAGAATCTTGTGGGTGAGAGACCTATGGGGAGTTACAATGGCAACCAATATTTTGATTTGTATTTTGTTTTTTTTTTTTAAATAATAAATTTTATTTTTATATTCCCCCATACAATTGCAAACGCCCCATTCTGACCCCAATCCCTCCCCTCCCGCCCCCCACCCCCCAAAAAGTGTCTCTGGTTCATAGTTTTTTGTTGATTTTGATTTTCACTTTCTTATATTCATTTTTCTGGTCCCTTATTTAAGTTTTCTAGATTCCTGCTATGAGTGAGACCATCCGGTATTTTTCTTTTTCTTTCTGGCTTATTTCGCTGAGCATGATCCCTTCAACGCCATCCATGTTGTTGCAAATTGCATGTGTTTATCTTTTTTGAATGCTGAGTAATATTCCATGGTGTATATGGATCACATCTTCTTGATCCAGTCATCTATTTTTGGGCATTTGGGCTGTTTCCAAAGCTTAGCTATTGTAAATAGTGCTGCTATAAACATAGGTGTGCAGGTGCTCTTTGGAATTGATGTTTCTGTGTCCTTTGGGTAAATACCTAGGAGTGGAATTGCTGGATCATATGGAAGCTCTATGTTTAGTAGGTCCAGAAATCTCCACACAGCTCTCCACAGTGGTTGGACCAGTTTGCACTCCCACCAACAGTGCAGAAGATTTCCTTTTTCTCCACACCCTTGCCAACATTTGTTGTTGCTAGTTTTTTTAATATGTGCCATTCTCACTGGTGTGAGATGGTATCTCATGGTAGTTTTGATTTGCATTTCCCTGATTACAAGTGATATTGAACATTTTTTCATATGTCTGTTGGCCATTTGCATTTCCTCTTCAGAGAAGTTTCTTTTTAGCTCTTCTGCCCATTTTTTGACTGGATTATTTTCTTTGTTGTTGCTGAGTCTCATCAGCTCTTTGCAGATTTTTGTGATCAGTCCTTTATCATTAGTGTTGGGTGCAAAAATGTTCTCCCAGTCAGTGGGGTTTCTCTTTGTTTTTGTTATTGTCTCTTTTGCTGTGCAGAAGCTCTTTAATTTGATGTAGTCCCAGCTGTTTATCTTTGCCTTCACTATCACTGCTTTGGGTGATGTGTCTGTAAAGATGTCTTTGATGTGCAAATCCCGTAGTGTTTCGCCTATATTTCCTTCTATGTATTTTATGGTTTCAGGTCTTATGTCTAGTTCTTTAATCCATTTTGAGTTGATTTTTGTGTATGGTGTGAGGTAGTGGTCAAGCTTCATTCTTTTGCATGTAGCGACCCAGTTTTCCCAGCACCATTTATTGAACAAACTTTCTTTGCTCCAATGCATAGTCTTTGCTCCTTTGTCAAAGATTAGTTGACCGTAAATCTGTGGGTTTATTTCTGGATTTTCTATTTGATTCCATTGGTCTGTATGTCTGTTCTTGTTCCAATACCATGCATTTTTGTGATTATGGCTTTGTAGTAGAGTTTGAAGTCTGGGAGTGTGATGCCTCCATTCCCTTCTTTTTTTTTCAGTAGAGCTTTGGCTATTCGGGGTTTTTGGTGATTCCATATGAATTTCATCAATAATTGTTCTATTTCTTTGAAGAATGACATTGAAATTTTGATTGGAATAGCATTGAATCTGTATATTGCTTTTGGAAGGATGGCCATTTTAATAATGTTTATTCTTCCAATCCATGAGCAGGGGATGTCTTTCCATTTCTTTGTGTCTTCTTCTATTTCTTTTAACAGTGTTTTATAGTTTTCTTTGTATAGGTCCTTTACCTCTTTTGTTAGATTTATTCCCAAATATTTGATTTTTTTTGTTTCGATAATAAAAGGGATGGGTTTTTTGATTTCTTCTTCTTCAGATTTATTGTTTGTGTATAGGAAGGCTACTGACTTTTGCGTGTTGATTTTGTATCCTGCCACTTTACTGAATTGATTGATGAGTTGAATTAGTTTTTCTGTGGAGATTTTGGGGTTCTCTATGTATATTATCATATCATCTGCAAATAGTGATAGTTTGACTTCTTCTTTTCCTATTTGGATTCCTTGGATGTCTTTCTCTTGTCTTATTGATCTGGCTAGGACTTCCAGTATTATATTGAAAAGCAGTGGTGAGAGTGGACATCCTTGTCTTGTTCCAGATCTTAATGGAATTGCTTTCAGCTTTTCACCATTCTTTCATCCTAGATTCACCTGGCCCCTTCTGCCCCTTTTCTATGGCTTCCTACTGGGAAGTGCCTTAACTTGTGGCAAGTTTTTGGGTCTCAGCAGCCCTACCTCAGGCCGAACCTGTTTGGGTGTTTACCCACAAGCAGATGGCTAACCTTGGGTGTTTTATTGGAAAATTATTATCTTTCTTCTCTTCTTTCTGTAGGCACACTGGTCTATGAAAGTTCTTTTATACTTTGTCTTTGTGTGGTGGATGGCAGAATCCCTCTAGTGCATGCGTATTTGGGAGTCTCAGAGAGCCCCTCAATGTTCCTGCTGACAGCGAGACTTTGGTCACCTGAAACTTTAGGTGCACTGGACTTCTGTCCTTAAAAACGGATTTGGGGTACTTTACCCTACACTATTACAGAAAAGGAGATCAGATGGGCCCTAACCCTCTGGAGACTTTGAAATGTAAACCTTGTGTAGAATGGAGATAGTGTAAGCAGAGGTCAGCTACCAGAAAACATACCAAGATATACTGTAAGAAACCACATTACCACATGGGGGTATAACCCTATGTTATTGCTCTCCAATTTGTTTGACAAACAGGGTGTGTCCACTGATCTGGGTCACCCTCAGTCTATCTCCTCTGGGCTGACTCAGGTCTCCTCAAACCCTGGTGGGCCTCCTGGGGCTGACTAGCCTGTGATGTCAGGTGGAAGGGCTTGAGTGTCATGTCTCCCATCATTCAGCAGGCTTACTCAGGCTTGTCCATACAACAGTAGTGAAGTTCCAGGAGAGGGAGCAGAGGCTTGCAAGACTGCCTTAACTGACGCAAAGCCTGCCACATGCTACTAGCGTTGGGGGAGGCTAGCGCTGATTCACTGAACGAGAAAGTGGATCCTACCCTTTGGTAGGATTTGCTGCAAGGTAAGACACACTGTGGCCATTTTTGAAGCACAGTCTACTACAGGTTGGCTTAAGGTAACAGAAACACAAAACGTAAAACAGTAGGCCAAGCAATGGGTAAACAATGAGGATGAAGGAATGGGTAGAAGCAAAGGATTTCTATTGCAGAAAGTTAGTTTATACATTCCTTCCTTTAACAAAAATTTATAGCGAGTTTCTAGTGTGGGTCAGGGACTGAGCTGGTCATGTGCTGGAAAGAGAGCTGGGGTTTCCTCCTCAGGACTTGCAGTCTAGAGCAGGAGACAAATAAGAACCCCACATTTCAACTAGTACTAGGGCATTGTGGACAATTGTGGGAACTCACAGGAGGGGTACCTAGCCAGTCAGGGATGGAGAAGGAACCAGGGGTGCTTCAGTGAATAAACCCTGAAGTAAGACTCATGGCACTAACCAAGCCAAACAAGGTTTGAGAAGTAAGAACATTTGAGGCAGGGGAACAGCATATGTGGGGTCCCAGGGACAGGAGAGGCTGGGACTTAAAGATTCAGTGGCTGGAGTGAAGGAAGATGAGTTAAGAGAGGCAGCTGAAGATTATTTAAGAGAAGCAAAGAACTAAAACTTCACATGGAAAGATTCTGAATAAGCAATCAGACCAGATTGGTTCATTAAAAAGGCCACTTGGACTTTTTTTTTTTTGGGGGGGGGTGGGTCTGAGAATGGAGTAGATTAAGAGAAGATTCAGGAAGTCCAGGCTGTGTGAACAATCTGAACGTGAAATGAGAGATGGACAAATGAAAGATATTTAAAAGGGAAAAAAGCTCCAGAATAGGTCATTATCACAGAAGACAGAAAATTCTAGAATATTTTTGTCTGGGTTTTCTGGCTTCAACCAGATAGATGGTAGTACTTTTCACCAAGATAGAAAACACTGGCTAAAGGCAGTTGCTTTAATTGAGTACAAGATTTGATTCTAAGCTTCCCAGCAGCAAAAGCAAAGAGAAACCTAGATAAGTGACATCATCTCACTCTCCTACCAGGAAGTTAACCTGGGTGTCCTGGAAACCAAACTTCCTCATTACGTACACAAGGGGAATCTGTTGAGGGGATCTCCATGGAAAGGACCATGAACCAGATATAGACAAGATCTTTGTAGTGGTATAAAAGATTCAGGAGCTTTCTTTGTAGGCTTTTCTATGTATCGATCCCAGATAAGAGCTGAGAGCAAGATATTAAATCACAGTTCTGTGGAGTCATTTGTGCAAGAAGTCAGTGTAATGGTCTCTGGGTATCTCACTTGCAAAACAGCTCTGCGCTCTTGGCAGCCAGAGAAGAGACTGGATACAAAGAGAAGGACCTGTGCTAATTAATACATTTTATTTTATAAATTTGAAATTAGGAGTTCGTGGCCCTAGCATGCAAAAAACTGCTCCTGGATTATTTTATTATTATTACTTTTTTATTTTAGCATTTATCATTATTTACATTTTTTAGACAACATTTGCTTCCCCCCACCCCCACAAATTGAGTCCCCATAGAATTTCCTACCCCAAGGCACCCGTGCACCATCACCACAGTCCCCTGTGCACCTCCCTCCCTCCCTCTGACCCCTCTCCCTCCTCCTCCCCTGCAGGATGTCTCTGATTTATAATTGTCTGTTTTTGCTTTGTTGTGTTTTGTACTGTTATTTTTTTTACACTGATGTCTTATTTGGTTCCCCTATATTCCTGCTATAAGTGAAACCATCTGATATTTTTCTTTTTCCTTCTGGCTTATTTCACTCAGCATAATTCTTTTTAGCTCCATCCATCTTACTGCAAATGGTATGAGTTTATCTTTTTTGATTGCTGAATAATATTCCATGGTGTATATGTACCACATCTTCTTGATCCAGGCATCTATTTTAGGGCATTTGGGTTGTTTCCAGGTTTTACCCATTGTAAATTGTGTTACAGGTGTTCAGGTGTACAGGTTACAGGTGCTCTTTTGAATCACTGTTTTTGTGTCCTTTGGGTAGATCCCTAGGAGTGGAACTGCCGGATCGTATGGTAGCTCCATTTTTAGTAGACTGAGGAACTTCCAGACAGCTTTCCATGGTGTTTGGACCAGTTTGCACTCCCGCCAGCAAGAAAGGATAGGAGAGTTGCTTTTTTACCACATCCTCGCCAACATTTGTTGTTGCTTGGTTTTTGTTTTTGTTTTTTTTTTTTTTTTTTTTTTTGATATGTGCCATTCTTACTGGTGTAAGGTGGTATCTCACTGGATAATTTTAAAGGGAAAAAAATATGGAAGCCCCAATTCCAGCAGAACCATTAAGAGCAATTAAATAACTTAGAGCTTCATTTTCAAATCATGAAACAATTAGAAACCATTGTGAGCTTTTAAAATTACATTTCCTCTTATTACTAAAGTAACTCAGGCTTATTATAAAAAATTCGGAAAGTTCAGAGAAGTTGAAACAGAATAAATAAAAATCACCTCTAATCTTAGTGAAAATGATCAACTACTGTTAACATGTCTTTTCTAGGCCTCCATTTAAGTAAATGAAAACAAAAGACAAAAAAAAAATGGATCAACAGTTTTTTGTCCTTCTTTCCCACTCATATTTGCCAACGACAAACAGAAATCTTTGTTTTAAAGGAATTTAGTGTTCTAATGACCTCTCCCCTAACTGCGTATGTCTTTTGTCACTTGTGCGTTTTGGTGCAGTAGCTTTGTCCTCACAGCTTCATGAAAAAGAGAAGAGAGGTTGTTGCACTTGACTTTTTCTTGCCAAGGACTTAATTGTGTCATTTATAATAGAGATCTTGGAGCCTGCCATTTTAGCTCAGAGAGAAAGAAATATGCTAATGTGCTGTGCTTCACAGAGAGCACAAGAATAATTAGCCACCCCAAGGCCACTGCTAACAGGTCATAGCCTTGCTGCCTCCTTTCCTAGGGAAATTTCCAGGGGAAATTCTCCTGATAACTATTCCAGAGGGACACAATCTCCACTCTTCTCTCTCTTCCCTGCACTGTCATTATATAGAGTGCAAAAATGGCCAAAATACTTTATTACCTCTCCCACCAAGAGATAATTTGCTTTGATGAATAGAAGCGACAGATGTGACAATGTCAATTCTGAATCCTGGATTTGAGGGGCTTTGTAGCTTTTACGCTTGTTGCTTCTTCTACCAACTTGTAAATAAGCCTGGACTAGCCTGTTGAGTGATGAAAACCACATGGAAAGAGCTCCCATTCATTTCAGTCCAGGCCATTGTAAACCAGCAGCCCCAGCTGACCATGCATGAGCCTAGTAGAAATCAGTTAAGTCCATCCCACACCAGAAGAGCTAAAGTTGAAGACTTACAAAATCAAGAGCTATATATATGTATCAGTTGTTTTGAGTTAGTAAGCTGTGGGTCAGTTTGTTATGCAGAAAAAGATGATTAGTAGAGTCCCTGAGGATATCTGAAGTCGCTTTAAAGCTCCCCGTTGTGTAGAAGAATGTGAGTTCAAAGGCTAGATTAATAAGATAAGATACACTCCCACAAAGGCAGATGCCATGTCTACTTTGACTGGTATAGTACTAGGTACATAGTAGGAGGTATCTAATGAGATTAATGACAATTATTGAATGCTTACTATGTTCCCAGCACTATGCTATAGGCTACTATATTATTTCTCAATAAACAGATTAATGCCCCCACTACCAACAAAAAAATATAGAGAGAGTCACATTCTAATGCCCAGAACCTTTGATATGTCTTCAAATGTGATAAATGGAATTTTGAAGATTTGATTGAGTTAAAGAACTTGAGATGGGGAGATTATCCTGGATTATCCAGAGGCAAGGGGCCAATGTAATCTCAAGAGTCCTTAAAGTATGGAGGCAAGAGAGTCAAAGTCAGAGAAAGGAGAAGTGACTATGGAACTAGAGGTTGGAGGGAGCACCTTGAAGATAGAGGAGGGAGCCAAGAAACAAGGAATTCCAACTCTAAAAGCTAAAAAGAGCAAGAAAATAGATTTTTTCCTGAGACTGCCAGAAGGAGTGCAGCCCTGTCAACACCTGGATCTTAAATTTCAGACTCCCAGACATTATGAAAATAAATTTGTGTTGTGTTGTGTTAAGTCACTAGATTTGTGGGAATTTGTTATAGCAGCAGGAGGAAACTCATACAGATGTAATCTTCACAGTATTATCATCACTTCCATTTGACACATGAGTTAATTGAGGCTCAGACAGGGTAAGTAATTTGCCTGTTAAGACTGGATCAAAACTGGCCTCTGAAAATGTACCCTGTAGACTTCCCAGTGGCTCAGGGAAAGACCTCTGGATGTGGAGTCCAGACGGGAATCATCTCTATTTAAAAAAAAAAAAAAAAAAAGCATAAGGATTTGGATCAAAAGATTTCAAAGTGCCTCTCCCTTTTATGATTTTTGTGACTTTTATTAAATCTGCTTATTTCAGTGCCAGACTCACAACTCAAAAGAGGACCAGACAGCACTCAGATGGGCTCAGTCATGCCCAGAGGAGTCAGAGGAAATCTCTGGAAATAGTTTAGACCATATTAAACTAGGGCTTTTGATAAAGATAAGGTTGTCAGAATTCTGGCAGACAGTACTACAGGCCCCTTAAATAGGGTGAGCACTGTGTTTGCCGCCCCACCATCCATCCATCCACCAGCTCTGTGTGTGGCGACACTTGTCTTGTTTGCAATTCACCAACCTCAGTCCCAGGATGGGCTGTGATTGGCTGAACCATTCTTTGTAATCTCATCTTCCCTGCCATGGCAATTGGTTCAGGAACATTTAGAGTGATGATTGCTGATCAATGAGTGGAGAAGGAAAAGCATGCTCCAGAATGCATGTACATGTCTGAGTCCTGTGACTGCTGTAGTGACTTTGCTACTGTGAGGAAGCCATTCAGTTTAAGGTCAAAGCCAGTCCAAAAAGAAAGGCAGAACAGAGTAAACTGCAGCAAGACTGAGCCAGATCCTAGATCAACTTATTCCTGAAGTCTGGCTACCTCTGTTCCCTGTAGTGTAAGATAGTTTTGGCTGCTCTTTTAGTGTTTTAAGTAAAATTAACAGACTCCAACCAGTCATTCCTAAACTACCGATTTAAAGACAGCAGCTACAGCCACCTTTCATACAATTGAGCTTCCTGGGAGAATCATGTGACTCTTGGTCAACTCTTCCTTACACAGCTCCACGTGTCCTAAATACCTACTTTGAGTCTCACCATCTCATTTTGAAGACATTTTTTTTTTTTACTTTCTATCAGCATATATTTCTTTGCTTTCTGCACTAGTATGGAGATCCATTTTGTCTAGAATTTCTTCGTCATAAATCCCAGCCAGTCTAACATGTCAATCTCAGCTCAGCTTGTAACACCTGCTTAGAACCTACATATTGGTGGTCTGAATCTCTGGGTCCACCCCAACCCTCTAAGGAGGACTGAAAAGTCCTGATATTCCCACTCTGTGAAGCTCTAGGTGATGAAATGGCCCCACAATAGAGGATACTACCCATCTGTCTGAACTTGGGTGAAGTGTGAAGCAGCTTCTTCTTCCTTCCTAGATGTCATCACACAGGGACTGAACTGGCCCAGATCTAGGGTGCCTGCAGGAATCGGCCTGGCACAGGGTGGGACCAGACACAGGAGAGTAGAGATCTGGGTCTGGTCCCACCTCTTCCATTAAAGCACTGTGAGATCTCAACCAGTTTGCTTACCTTGTCTGAGCTTCATTTTCCTCATCTATAAAATGGGTTTAAACTTGGTAGGAATTTTGAAACTGAGATTCATGTAGGAATTTCAGGGGGCCAGCGTTTTCTAATGAGAATGTCCATTGTTTTTATTACATTATAAAAGGAGAATGCAATTCCAAAATTTTACTAATCTTAAAAATCCTCTCCAGCATTGACAACCTGTGATTCTAGGTGAATTACTACATTGGAATCCTTCTAAGGATCACCTTCAAGTGCAAGCACACAACATGCAAATTGTGGAAGTTGAGATCACCCCAAGTTCTTCAATTGTGTATAAAATTCAGAATTGTGTATAAATTCAAATTGCCTCTATGAGCCTATACAGGAATTCTTAGGCATATTTACATTGAAAACTACTGGCTTACACTGGAAGAAGAAACAAAGGGAAACTCTATATGCCAGCATTGGGGTGTCCAAACTCTTTTTCCTTTCCTACACCTCAAAATGAAAGTTTACACTGTAAAAATAAGGTTACATTTTTCCTGTGTATCCAAAGTTGCGGTGCAGCAGAGAAGCCTCTGATACAACAAGGAAGGTTCACAGGGGCACTGAGCTAGTGAGATAAGGCATGGGGGTATCCTCGGTGGAGGGGAGACTGTGAACATAGGCATGCAGATATGGATGTTTGGGGTACAGAGGGGCTATGAAACATTCTGTGTATGTAGGGAGGCAACATGCTTCAGTTGAGGCTGAAGAGAACGGTAGAGCTGAATGTTCAAGGCTTTGGGAGCCATGTTAAGGGCTTCAACTCCAGGAAACTGGGCAAGTTTCAGCACACAGGTAGGATGTTGAATGAAGCTCCAGAGTCTGTGCTCTGAGGACTTCAGTTGTGCTGTGTCTCAGGTGCCTCAGGGACAACCTGCCTGCAGGGTCCCCCTACCTCTCCCTAAAGGATTGGCTGGAGGAAAATATAAAGACTTGTTGGAGAAGTTAAGCTCATCCACTCAGGGATGACTTACTAGTTTGACAATATAGTCCTGTGGGAAATCATTGAAAACTCTCTTTATTCATGCTTGAGATGTCTATTATTGCATAAGAACACCCAAACTAAGAGCTTCCCATTAAACTTTTCATTTTTATGGCCCAGAACTTAGGAACGACTTAGGATCTTCTGACTCAAGGGCTCTTGTGAGGTTGCAGTAAGTTATCAGCTGGGGCTGCGGCCATATGAAGGGTCTCCAACAGGCTTGCTCCAGGGAGGCTGGCAGGTGGCCTCAGTTCCTCAGCTCATGGGCTCCTCCAAACAGTTGCTTGAGCACTCTCATGACTTGGCAGCTGGCTGCCCTCAGAGCAACAAGGAGGGGAGCAAGCACAGCGCATCCCGCCATTCATGGCCTACTCCCTGCCCTCTCCTCCTGCAGATCTTAGTCATACTAAGTCAGTCAGGGTTGGCCTGAAACTTGAAACCCATCTTCTTCCTTGATCTAAAGCCACAGGTCCAGGGATTTACTTAGTTCAGAGGTAGAAAACTGGCTTATAAGATCTTGGCAAGACATGGATTTCCCCAGCACGGGTGGATCGGGAGCCAAGCATAGCCAATATCATTCCACAACTGAATGGGGATGCAGGGATGGTGAGGGGTGGGAAGGGGCGTGCAGGAGGGCACTCCACCAGCACTGAGCCCTGGGAACCCATGGTCAACATCAGGACACTTCAGTAAGGGTAGCTTAGCTCAGAGGTGCACACTTGCCCCTTCGTGAGGTACTGGGTTTATGAGCTGGCCCAGAAAGAGGTCCTTTGTTCAGCACAGTTTGGTTCCTTACTGATGCCTTCAGGAAACTTGCCAGGAGTCCGTCTGAGTTGCAGCCATTGTCTGGGCCTCTCGCCCTCTTTTTATGGGATGGTTTATGTCTGTTCCCTGGCCCTGGGGGGAGACCTACACAAGAGTTGCTAAGCAGCTGCTGGAGTCTTTTTGTTGTAAACTGGGCTGCTATTGTCTCCCTCTTTATCACCCATAAGGAGCTGTGACCCAGGTGCTTAAAAGCCGGCAGACCAGTCTGCAGCGTTATTGGTCCGGAAAAGGGCAAAGGGCAAACAGCCATAGGGCGGTCTGAGGAGCAGGTGAGGGTGTTAGAGCTCCAGCATTCATAACTGCAACAAAGCCAGCCGGCACCCTGAGTGCCCACCTCCCATGCCCCCTGGAGTCACTCTGGCTCTTGAAAGTGAGGGTCTCTCGCTGCAGGACTTTCCCCATAGGTTTTCCTCAACTGTGTTTTTACCCAAACTTCAGAATCAGGGGAGCTGTTCTCTAAGAGCCCTTGCTTGGTATGGCTGGAAACCCTGGAACCTGTTCCTCTACGCACAAACATATCTCCCCTCTGCTGCTTGTCTTCAACTGAACTCCCTCTAAGGCAATTGTCACTATGATTTTGTTTTTCCGCCCTCACATTAATCATGCTCCTTATTTTAAAAAAGTTAGAAAGGGATATGGGTGGGGGGGATAGTCAGCCTACACCTAAACACAATGGCTTTCTAAAATATTCTTTCTAGACTTTTTTCTCTCTCTCCATCTATCTATGTATATGTGTCTTCATATGTGTGTATATATAAATAAAATATTGACATTTTGGGTGGGATAATTCTTTGTTGTGGGACTACCCCATACATTGCATGATGTGTATACAAATCTTTATTTTCGCTAACCACATGTGTTTCCATATTGCCAAATATCCCCCAAGGGGAAAAAAAAATCACCCTCAGTTTAAAAACAGTGATCACACACACACACACACACACACACAGAGAGAGAGAGAGAGAGAGAGAGAGAGAGAGAATCATATTGTAAATACTGCCTTATCTTTTTGTTTTAATTTACTATGCTATGAACTCTTTCCATGGTAATTATTAGATATCTATGGCATTATTTGCAATGGCTGCAGAACTATCCTTCGGTTGGACTCACATGTGAAGTAGTTTAGGTCACCAGTCCCCCATTATTGGACCTTGTATATAAAACTAAATTACACTGCATATTCTGTTTTTCAAATTTAACAACTGTGCGATATTGCCCCGATGATTCGCCCTCTCTATACCTCCACTTGCTCGCCTATAGAAAGGGGATGCTCTGAGACTGGTGCCTGTGTCCAGCACACGTCGCTCAGCAGAGGGCCGTAGCAAAGGTCAGTTCTTAGGATCACTGTGTCCTAGAAGTTAAAGGACGTTAGTGGCCATCCTTCACAAGGAGCCCACACACAATATTAAATCAGTCCCACTTGCTGAACTGTTAGGTGGCTTCAAACTTCTATAGTCCTAAGTGACCCAGACATTACTATCATCATTGAAGTTTCCCCTGATGTCTGGGGAAACCAGTAAAAGAGAATAAGGAACTTATTTGGACCTGGGATGCCAAAGACAGATGATTTTCTTCATGATTCAGTTTTAGAAATATTTCTAAATGTTAGCTGCCCCCCCGCCCCCCAACACACACACACACACACACACACACACATGCACGCTCAGTCCCTTCACTCCCCCTACCAGTTTATCTGGTCCTGTGTTTGGTGCAACTGCAGGCCTGGCCTCTTGGCTAAATCCTTTTGTGTCAAGTCCAAGCTCCTTTCTTCCTGCCTAGACACCACTCCCAGGCTGTATCTAAATACCGATGAGATTCCACTTCTCTATTTGTTTTTAAATTTTGGGTATGCAATAGTTGATGGACACAACTAGTGTGTGCATGTGAAAAATGTACAGCAATAACAAAATGAGCACCTCTGAGCCTACCACCCAGGCCAAGAAACAGAACAGACATAGAAGCGCCCACGCCTGTCTCCTGCCGGGAGATCCCAGGAATGGGCGGGGTGGACCCTGGGAACAGCAGTCAGCTCACTAGATGAGGCCTAGCCTGCTGATCTGTGCCCCAGAGCAGGGTAGTTAACTCTGAGAACTTTGATTCCCTGTCTTTGAAATGGAAGATGGTCGTGCAGATTAAACGAGATGCCTCTTTTGATAAGCCCTGGTCTGATGTCTGGCACCAACTAGGTGTCAAAGCACAAGTTGATTATGGTGGAGAGATTCTGGACAGGAATTCAGGACTGTGCTAGCCTGCTCTGCCTTCCTTTGCTCTGTGATTCCAGCAGGAAAAGCCTGGCCTCCGTTTCCTTCTGCAGGAAGTGGGTAGACTCACTAAAAACTCTCAAACTTCCTTTCTTTCCAGCTCTTGCCCTTTGTAATTCTACTACTAATTCAGCCAAGGAAAATGGGTTATGATGAAGCAAAACTGAATCTGAGGACTCAAGAAATAGAGCCCTTGCTGGACCCTAGAAAAAGGTCATGTCACTGGCCCAAGCTCACAGGGTCACAAGGTTAAAAATAATAGCATTTTAAGTCCTTATTCAGGAAATTTGGGTTTAAAAGTTGTGCATAGATCATTTTAACTCCCTCTGAAGACAACCCTACCTAGTTGCTAATGTGTACCTGAATCACGTAGGGATTTAGTTAAAATGCGTATTCTGATTTGGAGATCCAGGGCATGGCCTGAGCATCTGCATTTCCCACCATCCCAAGATGATGCTCACGTGGCAAAGCCACAGCAGCACCCCTGGGGCCCCTGAAAAGGAGTCTTTAGACTCGGTTTTCACTGAGCGTAAACTTCATTTGTGGATATCTGCCTTCCCTTGGCTACGTGCAAAGACCAGGTGAAGAAGAGAAGATGGCTTGGTGAGGCACACATGGGTGGCAAAAACTGAAAAACAGAAATATCGAGTACAGAGACCTAAAGTACAGAAGCTTCAAGCCTGACATCTCCTGGCCTGGCTCCTGCCCACCCCAGCACCCAGCACTCTGCTGCCAGTCTGCGAGTGCAGGGAAGACTTCCCAGGCCACAGACCACCCAAAGATTTTGCCCACCATGAGCTCTGCTCCCAGATCCAGATTGCTCCTGGGCCCCATCTGCCCCCACGCGACAGCAAGGCAAACTTTCCAGCCAGGTGAGGTTGGAATATGATCCTTTCTTCCCTGCTTTTTTATATTAAGTCTTTACATCCTCCATGCCTCCCCTCTTCAGGCAGTTCACAGTAGGTGTTTGGAACCTTGTAATAATGGGCAGACTTTTAGCTGGGTTCCATCATTCACTTGTTTGGGCTCACCTCCCTACCCCTCTCCAGAATGTAAAAACCTGAAGGGATTTTGCCTGGGTTTTCTGAGACCACCTCAGACCACCTGAGTGATTACACACGTGGGAATCAATGTGCAAATGGGTGGGCATGTGATCCCCTGCCCCCACCCACTTCCTCTCCCCTTGCACCCTGATATTTTGTACCCTCTGGGTCTTCTGAGGGCTGTTGGTTTCTCAGTGTTGGAGTTCAGAGGGTGAGCATTTGTATCCTTCAGGAGGACAGAATTATTTTTCTCCTGTAGTTCTCTGATCTTGTACAGACCCCTATCCTTGTTTATCAGCCACTCATTAGCTAGAAGATTTCTACTCTCTCGTGCCTCTGGACTTAATTGCCTGTCTTCAAATTGCCTGCTGGCTTTGGGGGACAAATAATAATTGCCTGCTGGCTTTGGGGGACAAATAACTCCAGGAGTAGTAGAGGTCTGCCAGTTATCAGAAAACAATGTTGTGGATCCAGTGATGACTTCTATTTGTTCCCAGGCATCTTGTTTTACTCTAAATTTCTACAACACTCCTCTTCTTCATCCCAGACCTAAATTCCTTCTAGTCCCAAGGAGAAGGACACGTGGAAATCTGCACGTAGAAATCTGCACATAGAGATCTCCCTGCAGCAGGGGCCAACACATCCCTGCAAAATTCTAGCTCTTCGCAACATTCAGTCCTGATTATTGCTCTAAATCATGATGATAATGCATGTATGTTTAAAGTATGGCTATTATTATAACATCCAACAAAAAAAGAAAAATAAGGGCTCCATACACTAAATCAAAAAGGAAATGTTTCCTATTGACAAGAAGTTTTCCCCACTGCCAGTGTTTACTTTTCTCAGATTTTTATTAAATCTCTGCTTTGTACCTCTCCCTGATGAGGACAAGGACTTGCCACTGGAGCTCACAGTTGCTTTTTAAACATACATCTTCACAAGATGTGCTGTAAAATCTCCATCACAACATAAGATGTATTTTAGCTACCACCAGGGACTCTGCTTTATCCTCTTAGCTATGTCCATCAAGTCTGGAAGGGAGTTTACAATGTGGACCAGTATCAGAAAGGAAGTCCTACTGTTTAGATGTGTGTATGGAGAGCCTAGAGGAAGAACAAAACACTGTTTAAAATTACCAGCAAGTTATTCTTTGATGCACATAAAAAGGCATTGGGGGCCTCTCTGGTGACCTCAGGGTTAAGTCTCAGCGCTGTCACCTATACGGCCTGGGCCTGAGTTTGATCCCAGCCAGGGAACTGACCCACATGGCACAGCAGACCTCTTCTGACTCGTCCGCTGCTCCCCTCAGCAGTGTATTTCAGTAGATCGACCTGTTCTGTTCCCCACTCTGTCTCTGGTGAATCCTCTCACCCCCCACACCTCTGGCCTACACCCCTGTTCTTTTACACAAGAAAAAAGGGGGCCTCAAAGACCCATTATTGCTCTGGGCTCCTGGATCCCTTCCACCTTCCTTCCACTCCTAGTTCTGCCAAGGTCCCTACATTAGTCTTCCCTTTTCTGCTCCCTTTAGCATCTGTCCTTTAGGTGCCCAAGAGGAAAACAGTCAAGCAAGACAAATGCACCCTTCTTTTACAAAACTGTGGTGTGTTATGTACACGTAGACTCTGGAGTATCCTTTAATGGGAATTGCATTGTTACTGAGCATTGGGCTCTCTGTCTGATGCACACAGAGACTGATTTCCAGAACATCAGGTTTTGAGAATGAAAGAAGCTTTATTGTAAATCAATTGGCAAGTAGGCAGGAGGTAATGCAAATCTATCTCCCCAGTTAAGAAAGGAAATGAGGTTATATAGATTTGGGGACAGAAGTTGTGAACAAAGGAATTAAATTTTATTGGTTTAGAACTGGGCTAAGGGCAATGAAATGTGGAGTTAGCTGAAGTTCATTGACTATTACAGGACAGTCCATCCATGGAGAAGTAGGAAGAGATAACTGGAGTTTTTCTAATTTCTGTTGTGTACCCCTTACCTCTGAGCAACCTTCTTCCATGTGTCTGTGTCTCCTGACTCCAGTTGGCCTACAAGTGCCACTCCAGATTAGTTGCTTGGCCTGTCAGATAAGGTGCATCTGTGAACACAAGAGAAAGTTTGGTTTTTTTTTTCCTTATTGTGCTCTAGGGCCTGAGAGCAATTTAACCACTGAACCCCGGTTCCAGCATAGCGTACAAAAGGAACAGGTGGGAATGAAAGCTTCCTCTTGCCTTTGTATGCTGATGTCACTTCTGCAATAATTGATGCATCGTGATGCCAGGTGGTGGGGCATCCTGGAACAGAGGCAGCTTGCCCCAAGGAACTGGGGACAGGAATGACTTACTTCAAACCAGCCCTGATGGAAGGAGGTGAGAATACATAGGAGAACATAGTCTGATAGGTACATGAATGAGCAAGGCTACAGTGGGAAATACCTCCCACTGACATGCACTTCAAGGTAAACTGCAGATGCATTTCTAAGAATTCTAGGTTCTTACAAATGCAAGTATCCAGTGAAAATAAAGGGTGTCATCATTGCTGGCCAGTTAGACGTTGGGTTATAACTTTTCATTTTGACTCCTTTGAGTGTGGCGCAACAACTTCAAGCCTCAGTCCGTGATCACTGCTTTCCATGTAAATCTTCAAGTCTGAAAAGGACTTCAGTGAATTCAGGCAACTCACAAATGGCAACAGGACCATCACAGGCATGTGTGTCCTGCACAGTCACACAGGGTTCTGCTCTTACAAAGCTCCATGCTTGGTTTAATGATCTCATTTGAAATTCATAATAATTTATGAACAAGGGGCCTACATTTTCAGTATGTCCTGTGCCTAGCAAATTATGTAGCCAGTGTTGAATACCAAGAATTGTCACTGGATTTCTCAGACAGTGCTTTTCAGTTATGCTTTCTTTTTCTTCCAATTAAAACAAATTCTGGTAGTGACAAGACCAGCAAAGCTTAGGAACTGGCTCCTAGCTCCATGCATGCTTGGCCCAGAGGGAAGAATCTCCTCTCCTTATTGTAGGGCAACCTGGGTAAAGAGTTGGGGATAGGAAGGAGTTGGGAGCCCTACAATGTCTACTAGTCAGGAACACATTTCCCTCTGCCAGTAGCACATGACTAAAACTTCACCAAGGTATCATGGGGCATCCATTCTATTCTGTTAATTTGGCCTAAATTTAAAGACTATTCACTAGTTTTTTTAATATGTGCCATTCTCACTGGTGTAAGATGGTATCTCATGGTAGTTTTGATTTGCATTTCCCTGATGACAAGTGATGTTGAACATTTTTTCATATGCCTGTTGGCCATTTGCATTTCCTCTTCAGAGAAGTTTCTTTTTAGCTCTTCTGCCCATTTTTTGACTGGATTCATAACAAATGTTGGCGAGGGTGTGGAGAAAAAGGAACTCTTCTGCACTGTTGGTGGGAGTGCAAACTGGTCCAACCACTGTGGAGAGCTGTGTGGAGATTTCTGGACCTACTAAACATAGAGCTTCCATATGATCCAGCAATTCCACTCCTAGGTATTTACCCAAAGGACACAGAAACATCAATTCCAAAGAGCACCTGCACCCCTATGTTTATAGCAGCACTGTTTACAATAGCTAAGCTTTGGAAACAACCCAAATGCCCAAAAATAGATGACTGGATCAAGAAGATGTGGTACATATACACCATGGAATATTACTCAGCATTCAAAAAGGATAAACACATGCAATTTGCAGCAACATGGATGGCACTGGAAGGGATCATGCTCAGCGAAATAAGCCAAAAAGAAAAAGAAAAATACCGGATGGTCTCACTCATAGCAGGAATCTAGAAAACTTAAATAAGGGACCAGGAAAACGAGTAACTATAAGAAAGTGAAAATCAAAATCAACAAAAAACTACGAACCAGAGACACTTTTAGGGGGGCGGGGGTGGGAGGGGAGGGATTGGGGTCAGAATGGGGGGCTGCAATTGTATGGGGAGTATAAAAATAAAATTTATTATTAAAAAAAAATAAATAAAGACTATTCACTGTGTCCAGAGGGCACCGTTTAGGACCAGTGAAGGAAGGGACCAGCATGTAAAGATACATTGTCCCATAGCCATCAAGAGCATTATTGGGACAAATGGGGAAATCTGAGCATGGTCTATTTACTAGATAATATTGTTGTATCTGTGTTAAGTTTCTTGGGTGTGATCATGGAGTTTCTGGTTATGTAGCATATGGTAGACATATGCTAAGGATTCATGAAGTCTGCAATTTACTTTCAGATGGTTCAGAAAAAAAAGTATTTATTTATACATTTACATATTTATTTATATAAAATATATCAGTTTTGTAAGAGAAAGGCATGTTTGTCTTATAAATGTTTCCCACTGAAGAACCTAAATTTATGTGTTTGTTCTGAATATATTATAAAATATAATAAAATTATAATATAACATTTATATATATTGAGCAAGATTGCGAAATAGAGGGAAAGAAGAAGAGATAAAACAATGTAGGAAAATGTTATCAATTAGTGACACTAGCTGAAAGTGTATATATGGTTCCATTTCCCTTTGGTTTGAAATTTTTCTAAATAAAACACTGGGAGGGGGTGTACACTCTATCCTGGTGAGATTGTTGTCACTGGGAAGCAAGATGTTTTGTCTTAATTTGGGTTTCCCAGAAGCAGATCCTGAGAAAAGACAAGTGCAGATCCTGGTTTATTGGGGGCAAGGGGGAGTGACCCTGGGAAATGCTAGAGGGGAAGTGAGAGGAGAGGTGGCCAGTGAAGACAGCATCACTAAGCCAGCTCACTCTCTCCCAATGGGGAACTTGAGTCATGCAGAACATCCCAGAAGGGACCTGGGGTATTTCTACATCAGCGCAGTCACAGGATGGAGCTGCTCCCATGGAGTGTTCAGGGGAGGTTGTGGCAGCCAGAGAAAGGCTGTGGGACTGACACAGGCCTGGTAAGGCCTGGTATCACCTCTGCCATCATCAGTCCATTCTATCATTCCCAGTTCCTACCTTGGGATCCCCCTGGGCTGGCCCTGCGCTAGGTGTAGGAAGCATTACTCATAAAGACAGACACAGCTTCTGTCCCACATGGGAATGAAAGCAAGTGGAGGAAACAAATTACAAACAAAAGCCAGGTATACAAGAACTTAGAACAGTGGAGAATTATAACTCGTCATACATCTGGTTATCATGCCTTGCTGTCGGCCATGACTCCAGTCAAGGGAATGCAGGAATAAAACAGGAGTTGAGGCTTTCTGCAGCTCATGGGCTTTTTTTAGGGAAAAATTTTAATTAAAGTCCTCACTGCTCCAAATGGGTGCTGAGCCATTGAAATCCAGAGGCTGAGGCCCTTAGAGAACAGGCCCATTACTTAGGTGTAGTTACAGAAGACCCCCTCCCTCTCCACTAACCCCACTGGCCTCAGGGCCAGTTGCCTGCCAACTGACTGGGAGGAACGTCCTGCAATGAGCTGAATTTGCTCCTGAAATTGGAGTGGGAGAATGTGCTCATTCTCTGAGCTCTTCTTTATTGCACCTGTTGTGCCCTGATACCCCAGAGAGAAGAGAGGCACCCAGGACCCACTGAGTGGGCCTCCCTTTCTGTCCAATGCCCAAATGCTGCCCCATCAGCACATAAAGATAGAGACATGGCAAAATGTCTGTTTCTTCTTTTTTTAAGATTTATTTTTATTTATGCATACAAGAGCTGGGGTATAGGCCAGAGGTGCGAGGGGTGAGAGGATTCATCAGAGACAGAGTGGAGAGCATAACAGGCAGACTGGCTGAAACACACTGCTGAGGAGAGCTGGGGCGAGACAGAAAAGGCCTGCTGCACCATGTGGGTCACCTCCCTGGCAGGGGATTGTACTCGTGCTGCAGTAGTTGCAGATAGCATCATAATGCTGATGCTTAACCCCTTGAGCCACCAGGGAGGCCCCTGCTTCAATTTTCTACCAACACCAAATGAATTATCTGTACAAGATGCATTGTTTACATTGCCAGCAGAAGGTTGTGTGAGTTCAGCATCATACACATCGCTTTTCAGCATCCATCAGGAAGTAAAGGCAGATAAGCATGTGGCACGTGCCAGTCACCACATCAAACCCTGGGCTTTGGGCAGTCACTGCAGTTGTTCAAAAAACCCAAGAGACAGGAGTTACCACTTTGAGGTTTGCAAACCTATTGTTCTGAGCTGGGCTTTTCCATGTAGTGTGGCGTGAATACTTTTCTTTCAGTCAAGTCTTTGTTTTCTGAAATTTGTTTGAGGTGGGGGAAACTACTGTTTTTAATAGAAGTTCGAGGTAAGTTACCTGCCTGGCACATGGAAGTTTCTGAAAGGTTCCAGGCTGGTGCCAGAGGAAGCAGCCTGGATGGGGGCTCAATGCTGCCCTTCACTGAGCAGATCTGGGGAGCCCACGTCCAACATTATTTGGCTCAAAAACACAATGTCTGGCCTAGCATCTCCTGGGAGTCCCCTGCTTACAAAGTTGGTGCTGGACCCAGCGCCTCCAGCCTATGTAGCAGCCTTCACTAGCCTTGACAGTGGCTTCAGGGAGTCTCCTAAAAGAAACATCGGCTTGTAGGGGATTCTCTGAGTACCCCAGGATGAAGCCCTCACTCCTTAGCATGGCCTTCAAGTCATCCACCTTCCACCTGTGCTGGAACCCCCAGTCTGCCCTGCCCCCCTCAGCAAATCCAGATCTTCCTGGAGCGCAGCAGGGGCTGCATGTACTGGCCCCTCTAGCTGAAAAGGACTTTTCCCTGCCAGTTCCTCTCACCTCCCAGACCCCTCTTTTTCAGGCCCCAAGTTTTCCTACTCCTCTTAAACATGCCTTAGTGCCATCTCCTCCAGCTGACCTTCGCTGACACTTTACAGTGGGATGAGCTGCGCCTCCTACCCATCCCTGCTACCCTCACAGCCTCACCTCACTAGAAGGATTTGCTGACTTCCAGGACCAGTTTTTGACTGATGGCTACTTGTCCTGTCCTTTACTGGAGATGCTTCCGAGCCCTGGTGAGGGACACAGGCTCCACCGACACCGCAGCATAAATGTGGAGTCAATGAATGACTGTGTCAGGCGTTCAGTGCACCCCTGAATGGAGTCCTATATCAGAGCTGCCTGAAGCTGGTTATAGTTTTCAACAAATTTAGTGTAGAAACTGAGAGTAAGAGCTTAGAGACCTTTATAACAATTTAACTGAGTACTTTTATACCAGCTCAATCTAATAATAAAAATACTGGACTTGTATCTTATATGCCTTTTAAAATATTATTATTTTTGTATTAGTTTATTTTTTATTTTATAAAAACATTAGTCTGTATTGAATTATAAATCTTAAAAAAAAAACCCCAAAACCTAGCTAACTCGAGAAGCACTGTGTTATACTCTTCCCGGAGTAACGACATAGACATGGGGGATTCACGTGGGGGGTGGTTTTGGGGTGAGGACAAGAGGAAAGGAAGGATTAGAAGCTGAGCCTGGGTGAACGTGCATTTGCAGGTAAGACTGTTCCGTATGATGTCATCAAAAACGTTTCTCTGAATCAAACAACACAAACACCAAACAGCCCATAGAACAGACTTCTGAAGCCTGAGCCCAAGGGGAGAATAAATTGCGGCTATTAGGATCATCCTATTCACTTAACTGACCCAGACAGCCCCGTGTCAAGGGGCCTGCACCATCAAAATGTGTCCCTCTCACCCACACCAGAGACATGATTTTTAAATTTGTTTCCTCACTTTCCCCAAATCTGGCTTCCATTAGAGAACTATTTTCCAAATTAACCTCTGTGCCCTCACCAGTAAAGAATGCGAGAGCTTTCCACCAAGTATTTCCCCCTGCTTCAAACATGCCACATGTGTTTAAAAAGAGGCAGTGATTTCCAGGCTAGAAGTGGTACCGAAGGCATCTTTTCGGCAACTGCTCTTTGAAAATCTGCAGGAAGTTTTTTTCTTTTAATGAGAGGCACCTCTTTGCTCGCCAAGTGGTCTCCCACGCAGCCATTCTGAGGCAAATATTTAATTGAAGCACTTTAAATCACCTTCCAAATGCTGAGCCTGTGAAAAAATGATGTCCGGGGAGCCAGCAGGCTATTTGGTGGGGGACCAAGGTAACGATTGAACTTTATCTGTGTTCGTGAGGAGAGATCAAATAAGTCACTGGTGGGCCAGCAACCCTGAGTTATCATTCTCCACGGTTGTTAAGAAAAAGGTCAGAACACAGGGTGGTGATCGTGCATCTGAGGCACACAACCAGGCTCCAAGAGACGGTTTTCTTAGCCAGGATCACACACATTGGGTTATTCTTTGAAGTTAGAACTAAATACATGTTAGAGGAAAAGTTCATCTAAGTAATGTTACCTCACTGAAAAATTGCTTTTAAAAGCTTAGGATCCAAAGTGTAATTCTAGAAACTGTGAACCAAGTTCCCAAACTAGGCATTTGGGTGATTGGATAGAGACAGGGAATTTGGGATCAGGAGCACTCCTTTGAGGTAGGAACTTCAGGTTGAAATTCCCTTTGCTATATTCACGTTCCTCTTGATTGATTTCACTTGATTTGGTCAATGAGATGATAGCAATTGTGACCTAAATAGAGATTTGATAATTGCTTTCTCCTTAATAGGTGTCGGAAGCTGGAGTGCCGGGGGAAGCAGCAGTCCAGACCATCTCCCTGGAGGATGAGCGGCCCACAGAGCAGAAAGCAGCCATCCCCACTGAGGCCCTGAAAGACCAACTGGGCTGCTGAGTGCTGACATGTAGGGGAGGTCTGGGTAGCCTCCAGCCATGCCAACCCAGGCAAGATAACCACTCAAGGGACCCACAGAACCCTAAAAAATAACAACTCTTTGTTGTTTTAAGCCCATAAGGTGGGTTTGCCACATGGCAAAAGCCAACGGATATGCATGCATCCACTCACTCATTCATTCATTCATTCATCCACTCCTTTGTTCATGTAATAAACTTGTCCTGAGTACCTTCTATTGCATCACTGGGCTGAGCATAATGTCAGGTAAGCCTTGGCAGGGGCCCCCTGAAGTCAAGGAGGTAGTTAATTTGTCTCTGTACCCCAGGTTTACTACAGTCTGGGATATAACAGGTACTCAAAAACTTTGTCTTCTAAATACATGATTTGGAATTGATCCCAAGGGAAGAATTATACTCTCAAGCTTTAGAAGTGCATACTGCCTGACTCAGCAATTATACTTCTGAGAATTTAATTTAAGGGAATATTTCCAGGATGTGTGCAAAAATTTAATTATAAGAATGTCCTCTCATAGCCTTGTTTACAGTGACTTTGCCTGATTTGGTTGAAAGCCCATTTGTTGTGCTTGACAGCAGTTTTGTCTCTGTGACAATTTGGTCGAAAAGAATGGTACCAGTCATGGGGATGGGTATTTTTGATACACAATGGGGTTGCTTTATGATCTTTTTAGATACAGAATATTTAAATACAGAATACAGAATATTTAGATACAGAATATTTAAATATTTCCAGAAATGTTAGTTTTATTTTCCCCCTACTTTTCAATTTTCTTATTCTCTTTCAGTCAGTTAAGCATGCCTCTGGGCTGCTAAAATAAGAAGCAGAAGACACATTTTATGTGAATTAGGAAAATGGTTAAATCAGCGCAAACATAAAAATGGATGATAAGTTCTAGTAATTTGGTAGAGGTATGGGAGTTATCTATGCCTCTGTGTACATCAAGAGTATCAGGGTTCTCCAGAGAGATGAGACTGAGAGAGAGATTTGTAGGAACTTCCTAGTCCAAAATGTGTAGGGCAGCCTAGAAACTGAGGCAAGATTTCTATGTTTCAGGCTAGAAGCAAAATTCCTTCTTCTCTAGGAAATCTCAGTTTTTGCTCTTAAGGTCTTCAACTGATTGGATAAGCCTCCTCCTACCCCCCCAAAAATTATTAAGGGTGATCTCCCTTACTTCACATCACCATTGATGTGAATCAGCTTTGAAACACCTTTGCAACAACATCTAGACAATTGTTTCAGAAATGCCTGTGCACCATAACCTGAGTTAACTCGTAAAACATAACCCTCATTCTAATGATTTAAGTTAAGAAATTCTTAAGAAAAGGAAATCAGGTTACAAATAAGAATAATTTATATTACCTGCAAGGTGTATTCATTTCATCTGAAACATTCCAGTCATGACAGGTTAACTGGAACACTTAACATTTTACTATTTTTGTGAATTGCAGCTTTTTAAACTTCCCATTATAGATTCTTTTCTTTTTTTTAGTTTTTTACTTCTGCTTTTACCTTCAGAAATGTTTGACATTTTAATTTCTGAAAATGACCCAATAATAAATAGTGAATGAATGAGTTAAGAAAAAAGAAAACAATTTAGTCATATTTTTAAAGATATGAAGAAAAAAGGGAGGAAAGGTGTTCACAAATATGTGAACAATGGTTATCTCTTGGAGGGTCAGATTATTGTTGGTCTTCCTCCTTTCTTCTTGTCTGTCTTTTCTGTTTTGCCTATAAAGAAAAGACTTTGCTATTACGAAGAAAATAAGAAAAATAAAGAAAACCTTGCCCATGACTTTTAGCCAAAGACCATCAGGAACACACCGTTAGTGAGCAAGTTGGGTTTCCTTCTGTTTCAAGGAGGGAAAAGGCACACCATGGGTGCGGAGAAGAATCTAGTCTAGGATTTAGGGTCAGCTGGGTAAGTTCAAGGTGGCTGTCACGAAGCAGGCTCACTCTAGATTGGGTGCCATCAGAAAGCAAGGTACTCTATAATCGGCATCACAATAATTCTCACCTGTATAGAAGGCAGACAAACTAATGGATAAAGCAGCAGTCATTCACTTTAGCCCAGAGAGGAGGAGATGTCTGGTATTTGTGTGTTGTGCAGTGACCAGGTACTGTTGCTCACTTTGTCATGCTCCCACAGTGACCTTGTCTGAGGCTGACGTTCTAAGGTGGTGCCTAACTGAGAGGAGAATCTGGCCTGCCTGTGCATGTCATACCAGTTGTCAGAGGTGATTTTCTCCATTTCAATGTGGATAAGAATAGAAACTCTGTACCGAAAAAAAAAAAAAAAAAAAAAACACAAAGGAAAAAAGGGTTTTTTTTTAGTATAGGATTCTTTTCTGTTTATTTAGTCACATTTTCCTGAAAGTTTTTACTTTGTAAATTGACCCAAGGTTAACTTTCAATAGTAGTGCACATGATAAATTTTGAGTGCTCTATACAAGGCATGTAATGTTCAACACTTGTATTGTTTGCATGTTTTAGGAGCTAGTTGCTTAGATTGTTTCCTTCTTGATCCAATCCCCCAAAAAAGCATCATTGAATGGAAATATGGGGACCTTTAAGAGGAGAAAAATAGAAAAAAAAATATTTACCCCCTCCAAAAAAAGATGGTATTGTGCATAAAAAGTTGCAAAATCATTCCAGACAAAATTTCTCCTTGGCACACAAAAATCTCCTCTTTGTATAAGTGTGGTGACTAAAAAAAATTCATTTTCAACAAATTCAACGTCCTAACCACACTGACAGCTTAATCAATTTGCTTTTCACCAAATTACTGTTAACCAAATTGTCTGCTCTGATGTGTAAAACATTGGAAATCACAGTAAAACATTGGAAATCACCTAAACATCCAACAAGGTTCATAAAGAAAACTAAATAAATCATAGTTTGTCAATACGTGACTGTCATGCATTCATTCAAAGAAATAAATGTCCATTAATTTCTAGAGGAGTAAATAAATTCTTCTAAACATTTAAGAAAAGTGCTACATATACAAATAGCCCAGGTAATTAACCATGGGGCAAACCCTAAGAATGTTACCAGTAGAGACAGAGTCTTTGTTCTTAAAAACCACCCACATTTCCACTGTTTGTTCAGTTCATAGAATATAATATTTCCTAAATGGGCTTTGCCGGCTGTTTCAGAACCTAAGTATCAAGTGGAGAGCAAATCCAGTGAACTCTGAAATGAAGATGTGATTCTAAGGATATGAGCCATTGGGTGGAGTCTCTAATTTGAGAAGTCTGAAATGTCAGTTCATGATGACCTTGGAATACCCCGGAGGATTTTACTATCTACCTCACAGTGCCTGCCTTCTCCTGAACTTTGATTTGAAAAACATTTTTGAATTTCTTAAAAAGCAATCAATTTTTTTTTAACCGAGGTATCATTAACATACAATAAACTGCACATTTGACGAGTTTTGATATAGTCATACTGCCCTGGAACTAAAACCACAGTCATAATATCCATTCACTCCCAAATTTTCCTCATGCCCATTTCTTTCTTTCATTCCTTCCCTTCAGGCAACCACTCACTTGTTTTCCGTCACTATAGATTAGTTTGCATTTTCTAGTTGTATTAGTCAATGACAGACCAAAAAAAAAAAAAAAAAAAGATCCCTAATCTAGCCTCCATGAGTAGGAGGCTATTCCATTTAGGTTTGTATAAGTACGCTCTGATGGCCACACAATGTCAAAACCACCTGACAATGCATTTCTCAGAATATATTCCAGTCATTAGGTGCCACATGGCTGTATACTGTTGCCAGAGCCAGTAATTCACTCCTTTTTATTGCTCAGTAATATTCCACTGTATGAATGGACCACGTTTTGTTTATGTATTCACAGTGGGGTTGTGAATGGACACTTGGATTGTTTCCAGTTTGGAACTACTAGAAATAAAGCTGCTATGAACATCTGTGCACAGGGCATTGTACATACATACAGTTTCTTTTCTTGAGGGTGAATATCTGGAATTGGAATGGCTAAATTATAAGTTAAGTGTGTTTAGGTTAAGAAACTGCCAAACTGCTCTTCAATGTGGCTGTATCATTTTACATTCCCATAAGCAGCATGTGAGCATGGGGACTTTGTTTTAAAGCAGACAGAAGCCAGCAGGTGGGCCGCCCTTTTATAGGCATCTTTAGAAAGAGACCTGGCTGGAGGTGGGAGACACAAGGATTGTGGAAAAATGAGCAGTGCAATGAGAACTGGTCTGAAGGAGAGCTGGCTGAATCTGTTCCATGTCTTTGTCTGGCGTGGGAATGGGTGTTGAAGCAGAGGAGGGAAAGAATTGAATGAGCTGCTTTAACTTGATGCAATTTTGTTGGTGTCAATAACTATTTGTTGAATTAATAAAGGACTGTCAAGGGAGGCCCAAAGAAAAGAGGTGCAGGGTTCCATCTAGAGAGGGAGCGTGAGGAGGCCGTGCAGGTGGAGGGAGAGTGGGAGCAGGCGACACAAGATTCTCACTTCACACAATGCCTGGAATCGGGACTGCTGGGCCTTTTCATGCTGGGGAAATGCCACTAGGGCTCGCATTCAGAATCCGCAAAAAACAAATCGTTCTGTATCCTGCAAAGACAAATCATTGTTTTCTATCTCACAGTTAAAGAGATATTTGATGTCTCTTGAGCGTGTAGCCGGAGGGTGTCTGGTGGGAATCTTGATCAGGTGTTACACAAAATAAGCTCAATAAGGAGCACCTGTGGTCTCATTTCACTCTCTCTTCATGACCTCTGGGTCACTGGCTCTGGAATTAATTGGAATCACTGGCTCTGGGTCCTTGCTGACATCACAGTTGCTGAATCCAGTAGGCTTTCTTGGCTCTCGTTCTCCTCGTCTCCTGGTGGCATTTGGCCATGCTGCCCACCTTCTCCGCCTCGAGCTCTGTCTTCCCAGGCTCACGGGACTCTGTCCCCTATGCATCCTCCCCCTTCCACAGGGTGACGACCCTGAGAGCCGAGCTGAGATGCAGATGCTTGGGGAGTGCCTTCACCACCAACGCTTGTGGTGGAGGGGAGTGGTGATGAAGGTGGGGAAGGAGGGGAGTGGTGATGAAGCAGGGCTGGGCACGTGGTCTCAGAAAGTCCTCAGAGAGCTGGGACAGTGATTCGCAGCCATGAGTTGGAGAAGGACCAGCTTTGTAGTCCCTGCAAATCAGTCATCAGCAGAGGTGAGGCTTTGGGCGAAGCTATGAGGTCAGCCAGAGGCCCTTCTACCTGCACTAGGAGAATCAATCCTCCAGGAGTGGGTGGGAGCACTTCACAGTATACACCACATCTGCCTCCCCCACTGCACCTGCCTGTCAGGGTTGGCCTTCACTGTGGCTTCAGCCTTCTGCTCTTTTCTGCTTAGTCTTTTTGTAAAACACGAATTAGAACCAAGAACAGTAACTAACATTTACTGGGAGCTTACTATGGCTATATGGAAAGCACTGTGCTAAACATCGCCAAGTATTATCTCATTTAAGTTCACAGAAACCCAATAGGGTAAATGGTGTTATTAAAAGTCCATATTACAACCAAGGAAAATGCCAGAAAAGCTGTGTGAAGATTTCTTGACCTACTAAACATAGAGCTTCCATATGATCCAGCAATTCCACTCCTAGGTATTTATCCAAATGACACAGAAACATTAATTCCAAAGGGCACCTGCATGCCGATGTTTATAGCAGCACTATTTACAATAGCTAAGCTTTGGAAACAACCCAAATGCCCAAAAATAGATGACTGGATCAAGAAGATGTGGTGCATATACACCATGGAATATTACTCAGCAATCAAAAAAGATAAACACATGCAGTTTGCAGCAACATGGATGGAGCTAGAAGGGATCATGCTCAGCGAAATAAGTCAGAAAGAAAAAGAAAAATACCGGATGGTCTCACTCATAGCAGGAATTTAGAAAACCTAAATAAAAGACCAGGAAAAAGACTAATCAATACAAAGTAAAAATCAAAATCAACAAGCAACTATAAACCAGAGACACACTATGGGGTGGGGGGGAGTGGTGGAGAGAGGAAGGACTAGAGTCAAAATAAGGGGGACGGGTGCAACTGTAAGGGGAATATAACCAAAATGAAAATGCATACATTGTGCAAAGATGAAAAATGATGTAAGAATTATATAAAATAAAATATTAAAATATATATAAATTAAATAAAAAAAAACTTTCTGGCATGTCACCTCTTCTCTCAAAGACTTTTGATGGCTCCCAATTATGGTCAGAATAAAAGCCCCCTTCTAAGTTAGCACCTAACACCCTCTGCCAGCAGCCTGGGCCTCCTTTGTTATAGGGCTTCCTTTTCTACTGCTGTCATGTTGATCCTGTGCTAGGACTTTGACCTGGTCTGCTCACACCTGCCTTTAAACTAGCTTGATTTAGCTGCTGATTCTGCCCTTCAACCCTGATTCACTTGCTTATTTCTTGGCTCATTTATTGTAGACCTACTAGTATGCAGACCTGTGTGTCAGGTACGGAATACAGTGCCTCACCCTCTAACAGAAACATGAACATCAAATATTACCCAAATATTAGCCAAGACTCTGACTAGTGCTGAGATATCCTTAATGTGTAATGAGCGCTCAGGAGACACCCAATGAAGAAATCCTAATGACCTTCCAGGAACCAGCCACTCTCCCAGCATCATGAACGTGCCACTTGAGTCAACTGCCCTCCAGACTTCGAAGCCCACTTCCTTCCCCTACCCTATCTAAGCAGCCCTGCCTTTGGGGCCCTTCCCTTCCTCCTCCCAATATCTACCCCCCTCCATCACACGCAGCCTTTTTTTCTCAATGTAAACCATCTCTCCTAGGTAACCTTTAAGAAAATAATAGTCATTTATTTGAGGACTCACTCTGTACCAGGTGCTCCACATGCACGGGTGCTGCTCCACTATTCCAGAGCCCCCAGGATAACTCTTCTTGTCATCACCCCCGCCCATTGTCTTGGTTCCCCCAGAAACCATCCCTGATACAGGGAAACAAGTTCAGAAGACCCTCATTAGACATTATTTCACTTAAAGCCCAAGTTTCCAAGAACCCATTGACGATGATTCAGACAACAACAATCCAAGCAGGAAATGGTGGTCCCTGCAGGCTAGACTGCATAGCCAAAGTGGTAGCAGGCTAAACCATCTGGGATTGTGTGAATATACTGAGTGATTCTTGCACAGTAACAAAGCCACCTGAAGACACTCTCTCAGAATGTGTCCCCACTGTTAGTGGCACAAGACTGTAGTTTATTTGGAATGAAAGAAATATGGGCAGGGTAGTAAGGGAAGGCAGACGATAGAAGGTGTGATACCAAGCAGGTTACCCCTGTGGGAAACTGGAACTTAATCCTTCTGGGGAAATTCTGAGAAATGGCGTGGAACACCTCAGAATCCTCATAGCTATGAGGTCAGGGTCCTCATACACACATTGGCATTGGCTGAGAGCTGTGGGTCAGTGCAGAGTGGCATTAAATCCTGGGCACTCCTGGCCCCTGTAAGGGCAGATAAAATGGACAACAGCAACCAGAAAAAGCCACCAGATGAAGAAGCACAGTTTTGGGGTGCACTGAAGTGGTAAGGGCATGGGGTCCATTGCTTCCATATCACAGGTAACAAAACTGAGGCTTAGAGTAGCTGGCTGGGAACTATCAACACCAAGATGAACTGCAGTCTTTCTGGCTCCAAGACAACATAAAATGCCCCCTGAGAGGCATTATCTTGTCTTATCCTTCAGGAACCCTTACAGTTCTTCGCGCGAGGCTAAAAACCCAGTCAGATTCTACAACTGCTTCCTGATTGATGAGCCTTAATGACCAGGAGCTTATTGGGAGCACAGAATAACAGCTCTTAAACGTGCCTCCTTCCCGCTCGGCAGCAGGATTCACCGCCTGGTTTCGGAGTGTGCTCACGCTTCTCAGATACCTTTGCCTCATCGCCCCTTGGACTCATTTGAAAACAGGGAAATTGACCTCATTGATGGCTTCCTCCCGTGAAGGGAGGCCAGTGGAGGAGTCACCACTCCCCGGCCTCCAACAAAACCCAAATGCCCATCCAATCCCTTTTCCCTCCATGAAATTCCCCTAATTTGATTAAAGAGGAAAAAACCCAATCAATTTACATGGTAACAGCAAAGAACAGGAGCCGTAAGTATAAAATATTCCTCATCTGTACGAGAGGGCATGGCCTACACGCCTCCGGAGCACAGCCAGGGGCCCTGGGGATTTGTTTTTCTTTCCCTGACCTGGGGACTCTGATCTCTCATTTAACCTCTGACCTCTTCAATTCAGACAACCAGGGAGCTGGCAGCTGGGGCTGGGGCGGCCCCAAGTGCTACCCTGCTTCTAGCGTTCTGGGTCTGGAGCTGGGACAAAGGGAAGCAGGGCCCCACAAGGCCCTTCAGAGCCAACCCAGTGGCTACCAGCACCGGGGCCGGTCCTGCGGGGGCCCCTTCTCTGCAGTCACTCCCCGCAGGCTCCTCACCCGCAGCACAGAAGGCTGCCTCATTACAGTTCATGCCCTTTAGAGTCGGCTTTGTGCAAGAGAGAAAACAATAAAGCAACATCCAGCCCTTGCTTTCACTCCATTTAAAAAAACTCAGACTGAAACAGGCTTCACCAAAGATCCATGAACCTCCCCAAAGAGGCCTCTGTTGTTTTTTTTTTTCTAACTCAGTCTTCATTTAAAATCAGGCCAGAGCCTGGATTTTTAACAGCAGCTACTTAGAGGTGGGTATGAACCACTTGTTTGAAATTGAATCAGCCGTTTTTATTAAACCATATATTTTCATTCTTGCCAGTGAGGGTTTCAGGCCTCTCTGGTGCACTCTCCAGCAGTTTCACTGGCAGGAACGCTGCAGCCTACAACCCCATCACCCCACTCCAATCCCACAGTGCTGGATCACTGTTGGGTGCAACCACAGAAACAATGCATTTGAAAGACAACCCCCTCACCACCAAAATCATTTCTGAATGAGAGGCCTGGTGGCTGCCTTCTCCTCCACTATGCCGCCCACACCTCCTACTCCCCGCAGGTTTCAGTTCTGTGGCCGCTACTAGCAGCAACTTGCTCGTGACTTGGCAGCTCAGCTGCTACCCACCACTGACCACACTGGGCACCCCCACCTGGGGCTGTGCCTGAGACTAGATGACTGCTTAATCTCTGCTTTGGCAGGAGGCTATTCGATGCCTGCTAGACAATTAAACATGTCAGGGACAGACATCTCTGAGGAGCCTCCAGTCCCCAAATGCATATGGGTGGACCTTTATTTCATTCATTCACTCACATATTCATTCATTATTTCATTCATTCATCTTCTTAGAAGAGCCCTGACACAGACAGCATGTCTGTAGTTGTCGCTTGTATTCATTGTCAACACTTCCCATGTGGGAAGGGACTGGAGAAGACTGGGATCCTTCCTTTATTGAGATCATACTATAGGAAGGTGGTCCCCACCCTGTGGGCAAACTGGGATCACTGGGGGGAGCTTTTAAGACAAGTTGATGCCAGTCCTATCCCTGAGATTTCACGCTAAGAAGTTGCAGTAGGGCCCAGGTCTGCATTTTGTAAAGACCCCTGTCGTTTCCAATGTAACTTTGGGGTTCAGAGTCACTGCTCCAGAGGGAGGGGCCCAGAGGGTTTAACTCCAGCAGAAAGCTTGCTGAAGGACTGAGACCCAGCAGCACATGTAGCGTGAGCTGGGCCAACACACTAGGATAGGGGAAAGGAGGAGAAAGATTCAGGGTAAAGGCCCAGATTGAAAATGGGGAAGTCAGGGTGCTCTGTCACCCACATAAAGGACTTGAACTTTGCCCAAAACCAAGGGAGAAAAAGGAGGTAAATAAATCAGTTTGCATTTTGAAAAGCTTCTTCTGCTGTAGTGGATCAAGTCCAGCCAGAGAGAATCCAGGTGGGAAATGAATGAAATGTTTGTGTAACAAGGTGGCCTCCAGGAAAAACGAAGGTGCCAGGTTCCCTGCCCCACCCAAGGGACGGTGGAGCTGAGCAGGGAGGAGAAGAAGCAGAAGAAGAGACTGAAGAAGGAAAGAAGCAGGATGGAGAGCCAGAAGGAGACCTGGAGGAGGCACACAGAGCAGAGAGACACGTGAAGAAGCTACACTTGCTTTTTGGTCCTGGACTGTTTGAACCGGATCTGGGTGAGAGACCCGTGAGGAGGTTAACAATGGCAGCATTGATCTTGATTTTCGTTTTGTTCTTTTCCTTTCAGACTTGTCTGGCTGTTTCTGATCCTTTTCTATGGGTCCCCACCAAAAGCTGCCTTAGACTTTATGGCAGGCTTTCAGGCCTCAGTGGCCAACCCTTTTTGGCTGGACATTTACCCATGGATGGGTAACTTTTGGTGCGTGATTTGGAAACTATATTCTTCCCCTTTTTCTGTATTGCACACTAATTGTATTAAAGTTCCTTCCCATTGAAGGCCTTATGCACTATAGCATGTTTTGTCTTGATGCGACAGAAGGCAGAACCTATTTAGAGAGGGCAGGTTTGGGGTTTGGGGGTGTCCCTCTCCTCTGTCCTATAACATTTGGACCTAGGGACATGCCATCTGGCCTGGACTCCCCTAGGAACAGACCCTGAGAGGGCACGGGAGAGGTGGCAGAGGCAGTCCACACAGGGTCGAAAAAGCTGCCGTATTTGCTCCCAGCAAAATCTGCTGCTCTATCCAGGGCTAGTCTTGGGGAGTTAACTCCTGGCATTCTGGTTTAGCCCCCCACTTCCCCAAGCATCTCTTGAACAAAGAAAGCTCCCTGGCAGCAAGTCCCGGGCATGTGTAACAAGATGCCGTCTGTGCATGAGGGAAACAGTGAGGGCCGAGGGCACCCGTCCGGAACACAGTAGCCCAGAGGACCAGGTTCCTACCCAGTGATTTAAGGAATGAAAGATTGAGGCCAATTACCCCTGGGAAAGGTCAGTGAGTGTGGTGTGACTAATGGGTGGGATTGGGAAGCAGGAGGCAAAAAGCCACCAAAGGGAGGAAGATGACCTCATGGATGTGCCTGACAGCACAAACAATTAGACGTAAACTTAACCCCCAAACAGGTGCCAACTAACAGCCCTCTGAGTGTCCATGCAGGGCAGGATTACGTGGGACTCTGGTTGCTTGTCCCGGAATCTGCATTACTTACGACAGGCCAGGCCATGGACCCACAAAGAGGCTTACAGACTATTCAGAGCCTGGCTAATTCCAGGTCCCCCCAGCCCCAACCTGAGCCTCCTTCACTCTCGTCTCCCCATGCTATCATGCCTGACATCATCCTTGGTCCCTTTCTCTTCCTTACCTCCCCTATCCAATCCCTGCTGTGTTGGGGCAAGGGAATTATTTGGGGACAAGGAAAAGAAGTTCACTGTAACTCAAGTTCAGGAGGCCAATTTATTGGAGGGAAACAAAGACTGGGGAAGGAACCGAATGCAGGAAATGCAGTGAGGCTCTCTGCAGTTTCAGCAGCAGGTACATGAGGACCCCAGGAGAGGAGAGAGCCCTTTCCCATTGTTTTGTGGTCAAATGACCCTTCATCTTTTCCTCTCTCTGTTTATCTGTTTTATCTGTCTCACTTTTTTCTCTTCTGCATTCTCCACTAACCCCTCTTCTCTCCTCTTCACCCCACCCCCACCTCAGCATGTATCTCACCAAGCTGGCATTATGTGCCCAGCTTCTGCTACACCACTCTGCTCTCTATTCAACCTGGCATTATATACCTCTTTGTTTAAGCCAATATAAATGGACTTCGGTATTTTTGTCTCCATTACTAATTCTCAGGGCAGAACAGTCTGATACTGGAAGATCCAATTTAAATTGACTTCAGGAAAAAGTCAAACTTACTGCTTCAAATAACTTAAAGGTGAAGTGTAGGCTTCAGGTAGAGCTGGATCCAGGAGCACAAGCTCTTCCATTGGGAACTCTGGCTCAGCCCTGTTTTGCTGTGTTGACTTCATTCTGCAGGCACCAAGAGGGTGGGTGCCACAGGTTTAGTGCCTCCAGTTTAGCATTTCCAGAAGAAAGGGGACTTCTTTCTGCCAGAGTTCTAATCAAATTCCAGGATCACATCCTGTATCAGTTGAACCAGTTGAACCATTACGTCTAATTGTTTGTTGCTCTGTTCAGTGGATGAAAATGCTGATTGGTCAGACCCCTGCAACACGTGTTCCCTGGGACCAAATGGTCTGAATGGGAAGAGGATGTTTCTGGAAAGGAAAATAAGGTGCAGGTATCAGAAGTCATGGATACCACAAGCATAAGTAAAGAACCAACGTGGCCATGGGGTGATGCCATCCCTTCTGCCTACTCCTGAGAGTTCTGAACAAGGCATCTCCTTATGACAATAAAAATCTCTGAAATCTGCTCAGTCTCTCCAAGCCCCAAGCATCAGCCAGGGCTGAGCTGGCTACAGGCACTGATATAGCCATGTCCAAATGTCCTGCTAAGTGACCACTAACCTGTGTCCTCAGCTCCCCTTACTGAAGCCTCTCTCCTGAATGACCAGGTTGCTCTTGTCTAGTAAATAAAGGGTTAATGGTGGGCACGGTAGGGGCACCAAGACCTTGCTCCAAGCCCTCTGACTAGTTGCTCTGACCT
This sequence comes from Talpa occidentalis, assembly GCF_014898055.3. Lineage (NCBI taxonomy): Eukaryota > Metazoa > Chordata > Mammalia > Eulipotyphla > Talpidae > Talpa > Talpa occidentalis. The sequence continues at coordinate 54,244,920 of NW_023600993.1, forward strand.
ACCAGCTGTCCCATTGCTCTTGTGCGAGCAGTTAGAAATTTCAAACATCACCCTGACTTGAGCTACAGTTGTCTGTCTGCTCTTCTGTCCACTCTGTCCCTCACACCCCACAGTGCATCCTTCACACTGTTCCAGAGTGTGCTTCCAAAAGCCTGATCTGAGCTACTCACTGGCGCCCTTATCCTTCTCCCTCATTCATAGGTCTTGGACTGTTCCTTGTGACCTGGCCCCAAACATCTTTTCCGGGTTCATTTTCCCATCCTCTTGCCCTTTCCAGCTGTTTCCTCCATCAATATTCTTTACCCAAATATTTACAGAGACCATGACTGATCAGGCACTGGCTTGGGGTAGCAGACAGAGCAGCAAGAGACAGAGAAAAACAAGACAAGACAGAGCTGTACTGTGAAATGTCTTTGCTGGAGAAGCTGGGCCATGGGGATAGAGAGGGCACTTGACCCTGCCAGAGGTGATCCCTAAAGGAAGATTCATGGAGGATGAGTAGGAGGCACTGAAGTCAGACTTGGGAATGAACTCCAGGGAGCTGCCTGACCACTGTGATTCCAGGACTCTGGAGATCAGCCTCCGGCACACCTCCACTTCCTGAGGGTTTTCCAGAGCCCCCCTGGAGGCTTGATCTCACTCGGCCTTCCAGGTGAGGCAGCACAGAAAGTGCGGCTCAGAGAGGTCACCAGCTTGTGAGCAGAGGAGCTGAGGCCCAAGCCCAGGCTCCCCAGCCCTGCTCCCCACCTTCCCACCTCCACGCCCCTGCCCGGAGTTTTGGTAAGTGCTCCGTCCATGCCCCTCACTAGATGATGGAAAGATCTGAAAGGATGAAGAGGGAGGATCTGGCTTCCGCACAAACCTTCGGGGGCCGCAGTTTCACTCACCTGGGTGGCCACAGAAGGCTGTGGTTTATATACACAGGTAAATAGTAATTCTCCTCCACCCTCAGCAGGAGCCTCAGCAGAGGGGCTGAGTGAATGGATATCAGTGCTATTTAAGGGCCAGTTATTGAGAGGCTGCAAGATAAGCTGTTCCAGTGAAATAAAGGGCAACAGCTGCCTGCTTCCACATCAGCCTCTGTGCTTTTTTAAAAGGCAGCTTTGCACTTGGGCACCCACCCCTCGCCCATCCCAGGAGGCAGGGAGTGCCACACTTGGGGAGAAAGGAGATCTTATTTAGTGACTGATAAGGCTCTGAGGGCTAAACTGCAGTAGCTGGGGGAGAATATGCCAGTTTCCTGTTCTCTGCGGGGAGAGCCTCAGTTATGAATAAGGATTTCATGGAAATCCCAAGATTGGAAGCATAGAGGGGTTGAGGGACTCTCAGTCCCACCCCAAGTCAAAGTCTATGAATTTTTTTTAAAATTTATTTATACATGAAAGAACTGGGGTGCAGGCCAGAGGTCAGGGGAGGGGCAGGTGAGAGGATTCACCAGAGACAGAGTGGGGAAGAGAACAGGCAGATTGACTTGAAATACACTGCTGAAGGGAGCAGCGGGGAGAGATAGGAGAGGCCTGCTGTGCCATATGTGGGTTAGTTCCCTGGTCAGGGATTGAATTCAGTCTGCAGTGGCCATAGTGTGTTAGCACTTAACCCCTATGCCACCAGGAAGGTCCTAGTCTGTGAATTTTCTATCTTCATGTGAAGCATTTTACAGAAGCATTTTTACAGAACAGGCAGTTCTTTTGTCTGAAGTATCTATCCATCCATCCATCCATCCATCCATCCATCCATCCATCCATCCATCCACCCATCCATCCATTTAGTCACCCATTCAACAAATCCAAATGTATCAGATCTTGAGCTTTGGCACTAGACAGATGATTCGATGGATTTGGCCACTTAACTATACCTCAGGTGATTCACATCCCTCCTCTGAGTTTATGGGTACTAATACCTACCTCACAAGACTGTGTGAGGATTATTGAGCTAATAATGCCCATTAAGAACTGAGCTAAGAACCTGTACCCATGGGTGAGTAATTGCTGTGGTGTGTGAGGGAGTGGAGGAGGTGCTACAGGTTTACAAAATAAATCAGACATAGCACTTTAAGAAGCTCATTGTCTAGGGGCCTCCCTGGTGGCACCAGGGGTTAAGTCTCAGTACTATCAAGCTGTCAGCAGCCACTGCCAGTGTGGCATGAGTTTGACCACAGGGAGCTACTCACATGGCACGGCAGACCTCTCCCTTCTCGCCTGCTGCTCCCTTCAGCAGTGTACTTCAGTCAATCTGCTTGTTCTTCTCCTCAATCTGTCTCTGGTGAATCCTCTCGCCCCTACACCTCTGGCCTGCATCCCAGTTCTTGTATGCATATATAAAAATAAATCTTAAAAAAAAATGTTCATTGTCTAGCATAAGAATAACTATGCCATAAAAGAGGGGGCAGTAATATTATAAGGCTCAGAAAAACTGACATGGCAAGAAATTTCTTCCCGTTGAAAGAATGAGGAATACTCAAGGGGACTGGAAGATGATGGTGGAGCTGAACTTTAAGGGTTGGCAAGGAGAAAGGATCTTCTTGGGAGGAGGGAGCAGTGTAAACACAAGCTTATTCTTAGAACCTTCTACAAAATGCTGGCTCAAAAACAAGCATCACCTGGGGATGTGTTTGAAATGCAGACTCTCAGTTTCACCCCAGACCTTCTGGATCAGTATTTACATTTGAACAATGAGGAGGTTCTGGTGCAGATCAAAGTTTAGGGAGCTGAGGACAAAAGATTGCTTATCTCTCCTTGAAAGGAAAAGAGGGAGGGAGGGAGGGAGGGAAGGAGGGAGGGAGGGAGGGAGGGAGGAAGGGGCTGATGACAAAGGCATGCAGCTGTGTCCATGCTGGGCCCCTGCTGGGGAATGTCACACCCCAGGGTGGCCAGGTGTGTCACAGAAGTGAATCTGTAGGGAGGCCCAGGTATGTGGAGGGTAGATGCTTCAGGGTAGAATGTTCTTTCACTTGAGCCTGTTGGCCCTGGGAGTGTGCAGCCCAGGCCACCCAGCCACGCATTCATTCTACAAGCATTTGTTGGGCACTTTTAGGAGCCAGGTACCTTGCAATTTCTGGCCCTGCGATGTCCTCAGTTACCATGTAACAGGGTGGTCCCCAGGAAAAGGGCAGGTTCCAGGTTTCCAGCCCCACCCAAAAGGAGGGTGGAGCTGAGCTGGAAGAAGAAGCTGCAGAGGAGACTGAAGAAGGAAGGAAGCAGGATGGAGCCAGGAGACCTGGAGGAGGCACGTGGAGCCAAGAGGCACATGAAGAAACTGCGCTTGCCTTGTGTTCGTGGACTGGGTGACACAGATGTGGGTGAGAGACCCGTGGGGAGGTGACAATGATGATTTTTGTCTTGATTTTGATTTTGCTCTTTTCCTCTCAGACTTATCTGGTTGTTTCTGATCCTTTTCTGTGGGTCCCCACTGGAAGGTGCTTTAGACTTGAGGCAGGCTTTGGGGCCTTAGTCTGGGCCAATGCCGCTTGGGTGGACTTTTACCCACAAGGGGTCAGATAACTTTGGGTGCTTGATTTAGAAACTAGATTCTTTGCCTTTCCTGTATTGTTTACTAATTGCATTAAAGTTCCTTTTCATTAAAAGTCTCATGTTTTGTGTTGATGCGGCGGATGGCAGAACCTATTTAGAGCAGGCAGGTTTGTGGGGTCTGGGCTTCCCCTCTCCCTGCCCTGTAACAACCACACAGGTCACTTTCCCTCTTGGCCCTCAGTTTCTCTACTTGTCAAGAGTGTATTCGACTTAAAGTTTCCTCCACCACAATTTTTTTTGTTCCATTTTCCCTTCCCTTTCCAATGTTTCCCTTTTCCTCTCTTCTCCTCCCCCTCCATCCTCACACTGGCTCCATCCCTATATCTAAGAACCTCTCTGTCTTAGACTGTGTTCCAGAAGAGACCTTGAAATGAAAGCCACTCATTAGAAGTGGCTGGGAACACAGGGGCAAAGAGAGGGTGCCTTTGGTTCTGTAACAGGGAAAGGGGGAGCTTCCAATTTCCTGCCCCACCCTAAGGAAGGTGGAGCTGCATAGGAAGGTGAAGTTAGAAAATCTGAGAGAAGGGCCAAAGAAGAGAGAAGACCTGGCTGAGGAGAAGCAGAGAGAGATGGAGACCAAGAAGGAGACCTGGAGGAGGCGCACAGAGCAGAGAGACATGTGAAGAAGCTGTCCTTGCTTCTTGGCCTTGGGCTGGTACCAGGGCCTTGGGGGACATGGAAGGAGACACCTGAAACAGATGTGGGCGAGAGACCCATGGGAAGGCTGGCAATGGCAGCTTTTATCTTAATTCTGATTTTGCTCTTTTCCTTCCAGACTTGCCTGGCCCCTTTCCTATGGGTCCCCATCAGAAGGTGCCTTAGCCTTATAGCAGGCTTTTGGGCCTCTGTGACCCTGCTTTGGCCAACCCTGTTTGGCTGGGCATTTACACACAAGAGCATGGGTAACTTTGGGTGCTTGATTTGGAAACAATATTATTTCTTTTTATTTTGTCTTCTCTCTATCACACACTAATTTGTATTAAAGTTATTTTCCATAGAAAGTCTCACACACTAGAGCATGTTTTGTCTTGATGCAGCGGATGGCAGGACCCATTTAGAGCAGGCAGGTTTGGGTGTCCTGGGGTGCCCCTTGTCCTGCCCTGTAACAGTTCCACCCTCAGGAGAGCATGGAGACAGCAGGCTGGCACCACAGCTTTCCCCATCAGACCATCCGGCAAGGAAGCCTGGTAAGCCACACATTCCCCAGCACTCCCCTCTCCACTGGCACAGTCTAAGCTGTTGTCAGCCTGAGGGCAGAGCAGGAGTCCCCACACACTCAGATGCTGGCTGGTGTGAGCCAGAGCACCCCAGGAAAACTGTAAAGGAAGCTGGGGATACAGGATTCAGGAAGAACGCTTACCACATCCACCATACTTGCTCTCAAAGTGATTATAGGCCAGGCCGAGCTGAGGTCTTAAGACATACTAACATCAGAATGTTAGACTAAAACCTCTCTTTCATCCAGTACCAACTTCGTCCCCAGCACTACCCTACACACTGGTTGCAAAGTATCTCATTTAATCTACAGGACAGCAGTCTGAGGACTTTTCAACTTGGCTAACTCCCACACCACCCCAAGCCCACGACATGCCACAATTTCTTTGATTTTTCCATTTAAAACAATTACTGTGTATGAATATTATTGAAGCTTGCTGTAAAACTTGGAATAAAGAATAAACATTGGGCAAGTCAGGGCACGAGAGAAATCATCACCCCACCCCATTCTATAGACCTGGAAGACAGAATGAGTCAACATTCCATATACTTGTTCCATAGACTTGCCTTTGGGTCCTTTAGAGTCCCGGAAAATTCTGTGTGTTGCTATCAATACACAAAATCACGTAGACTGAATTTTATGGTGATTTAAGACATTTTTCAAGGGTATTTTGGGAAACACACAATTTCCAGCTGACTTCAGAACTTAACCATGGCACAGTCTTTCATTACCTAGATAAGTGAACAAAGGCACAGAGAGGGCTATAGCCTGCTCAGGGTCACACAGCTACTTTGAGAGGAAATAGGATTGTGAATTGGGGCCATACGGTATAGATACCAAGACAGTTGCTGATCGCAGGGCCATGCCATAGCTGATACAGAGGAAGAAGAGCATTTGTCTTTTTTTTTTTTAATTTATTTATTTTATACAAGAACTGGGGTACAGGTCAGAGGTGTGAGGGGTGAGAGAATTCACCAGAGACAGAGCAGGGAGCAGAACAAGCAGACAGACCAAAGACACTGCTGAGGGTAGCAGTAGGCGAGACAGGAGAGGCCTGCCGCATCATGTGGGTTGCTCCCTGGCTGGGAATCGAACCCGTGCTGCAGAGGCTGCGGACAGCTTCACAGCGCAGCGCTCAACCTGCTGTGCCACCGGGGAGGCCTGTACTTGTCTTCTGGAAACTGCAGGGACCACCCTGGACAGGGCTCGAGTGGCCCATGGCTCTGTCCCTCCTCTGCTCTGTGGAGAGGAGATAATCTCTTGTCCATCTTTACACCATCTCCTGTGGACCTATTGGCAGTGGCTGCCTGACACTGCCTCTGAAAGATGCAGAAGACTCTACCCACCCAGCATTTAATGCATGCAAAGCCTCTCCCAAAGAACTCACTTAAAAAGATTACAGTGGATAGGATCACCCCTCTTGCTTCCAGCTTATGGAATCTTTGCAGCTGGCCTGGAGCTAAGTTAAGGAAGCACAGTCTTTAGGAGCCTGAAAATAAAGTGATCCTTTATTTGAGAAACCTCTCAGAAGACCAACTGCAAGGGCTCCATTCATCAATCTGTTCTGCAACTACTTGCAGTGCAGAGTGCCAGTGCGGTGCCAGGCCCTGGGGATAGACTGAGGAGTTGGCTCTGCCCACTTCCAGCTTATGTTCTGGGAGAAAGTCCCCATTCTGTGAGGAATCCCTGCCTTCCTGTAGACTTCTCACCAGGGTGAGGGCCCCTCCCCGTTCTCAGCGGAGCACAGTCCTGACGCCCTTCATCTGACAGCTCCAAGGACACAGGTGAGAGTCAGGTCTGGGGAAGGAGCCATTCTGGTTTCATTTATTTTCATCCTTAGATTCTGTGCCCTCTTCTTTCTGCACACCTTCCTCCTATCCAGAGGAAAGAGGGGGATGGAAAGGAGAGGAACACGAGGCTGGTGAATGTAGAGGAGACGGGAAAACCCAAGCTGGATGTGGGAGGAAGGAAGAGAACAGAGAAAGCTCAGGACGACGGCCCTTGTGACTGACTTAGTGACAGAGGGTGGGCCGAATGTGGAGCTGCAATGAACTTGGACAACTTTTCCCTTTTCCCAAAGCACTTCAAGCACTGAAAGCACCAGAAAAGGAAGGAAGGTTGCTAGATCAGAAGAAATTGAGAAGAAACACAACGTGGCCTTGGAGCTACAAACTCAAGGTCACCAGTCTGCTCAGATTTTTATTTTTTAAGGTAAAACAATTAACAGCCCTTTCCACATTCACCAGCGTCATAAGGCCTGGAGCAAACTCCAGGCTGTGGGATGAATCTCACCCGCTGCTTCATGTTGTCAAGTTTTATTGGAACGTAGCCATGCTCACCTGTTTATCATCTCCAGGAGCTCTCACTCAGCAATGGCAGAGTGGATTAGTCATAACAGAGACTGTATGCATCACAAGACTTAAAATATTGACTAGCTGACTGTTTACAGGAAAAGTTTGCCAACCCCTAGGTATTATTTCTAGGATCTCTAACCTTCAGAGTTCTGGAATTGCTTATCAGTTCTTCAGCACTTCCTTTAAATTCACTCATCACATATTTTTTGGTACCTACTATATCTCCATATTCTCTGTTGATGTAAAGTTCAACTCAGGTGGACATAAACTAAAACTTAAGGGAAAAGTCCAGGAATTAGGGTGTGCCAAGCACAGCTGAGCCCAGGATGCTCAACCAATGACATCGTGACGTTGTGCTTACAAGTAACTTGCATGTAACCAACAGAACGCAGCAAAGGTGATAGGACGTCATTTCCATGATTAGGTTACAGATCGTTATCCCTGTCTGGCTGGCAGGGTTTCTCTATTGCCTTCCCTGCTTTCACACTTTGGTGGTTACCATATTGGTGAGGCCCATGTAGCAAGGAACAGAGCAGGCTCTAGAGCTGAAACAGCCTTTCGAGAAACTGAAATCTGCCGACAACCATGTGAGCCTGGAAGCAGTTCCTTCCCCAATCAAGCCTTCAGCTGAGGTCCCAGCCTCAACTGACACCTGAATTGCAATCTGGTAAAAATCCTGAAGCAAAAGGTCCATCTCAACTATACCCAGACTTCTGACTCACTGAAACTTTGAGATAATAACTCCCTGTTGTTTTAAGCCACCAATGTGTAACAATTTGTTATTTAGCAATAGATAATTAATATATACCCTAATCTCTGAGGGGAGATAGAAAGGTAGATTATAACTTGGCACTTCGCTGTCACTAACTAGATTATTGTTTCCTTAAAAAGAGAAGGGAATTGTCTCACAGAAGCTATTGTATTCCCGGGAGGAGAATCTGGTGTCCTAGATTATGGAGCTGGCTGCAGGAATGAGAGCAGTGATCGGATCCTGGTTTCTTATTTCTTTCAGAATGGCTTTCTTTCCCTGCATCATACCAATAGTTATTAACAGTTTGCAAGATCTCTTAGCCCCTGTCATACATGGCCTGGTCCCCACCCAGAGCCCCAGGACAGGAGCTCAAATCACAGGTAGCGTAGGCAAACCAACTGGTCACCAAAACCATTGATTATTTAGGCATCACACATTTCTCCTCTTTCCACTCTCTTGATCTTGTTTCTTGTAGGATCTGGCAGTAAAATGAATTCTATTTCCTGGGAAATGTAGAATGTCTGTGAGTCCAAATGCAGAAATAAAACTAACCCTTTAAAAAGAAACCCAGGTCCCTTTATAAACATTTGAAGTATACCGGTACAGATTTGGGGATCTAGACATAAACTTTACAGTTAAAAACCAGCCCAACCCTTCTGAATCTTCTCTTGGGAAGTTCGGAAAAGGCATAATTTCAAGTGAGGCTGAATTTATGAGCATTGTAGTTATAGCAACAGACTCTTCAGCTTCTGGGAGGCAGGTTCCTGAAACTGTTACATAACACCTCACTTTGCAGTAAAAATGGGGGAACACCAAGGCAGCTAAAATACACACACACGCACACACACACGCACACACACACTAGGGGCAAAGGAAGAAGGAGATGGTGGGTCAGAGGGAGAAACATGAAGACTGTTGATGCTTTCCAGTGAAGAACGTGACGGCTCTGTGTGAAGGGGCACCGCTGCATCTCTCAGGCTCACAGCTGCACCTCACGCAAGTGGGAAGAAACTCGTCAGACAAAAAGAGCAGATGGAAATCTGGATGCGGGCTTGGACCTGCAAGCTGGGGACTAGAGACAACAGACAACACATGGGTTGTGGAGGGGGATGTTGCCTTTAAAGGGATCTTTGGATGCTGACAAGGACATGATGGAGGTGCTGGCCGCTGTCGGGGTGCCTGAAAGTGGCTTCTTTCTTGAATCAGAGGCAGTTGGATGCTGCTGTTTCTTTGATTTCCCTGATTCTGAAGCAGTCCCTGCTAGCCTGGGGAGCCTTTTTATCCGGAGGATGCAAAGTCAAGTGTTTACCTCCCCCAAACTTCAGAAAACACGTTCCTTGACACATGAGCCTGATCTCTAAACAGAGATGAAGATTTCAATGTTAGCAAGTGCAGAACTTGAGAACCAGACAATAGGGACTTGCCCTGGCCCCCTGCTTTACAGAGCCTCCTGTCTCCCCAGGGAGTCATTGGGACCAAGGAGATGTTCTCATCTGGGTCCCAAGTCCTGTTTTTAATAGACTCCCCTCTGGATACCTGGGTTCCCATAATTTCCTGCCCAGGATCTGCCCCTCATCCTCTCCCCAGGACATGCGTGCCCCTTCCCTTCTTTCTTCCTTGGGAGACCAGACCTCCCCGCACAGTGTGCCTACCCCAGCCCTGAGCGTGACTCCAGGACAACTCTGCAGGGAGGTGGCAGTGGAACCTGGAAGTGGAGGGTGGGATATCCACGGAAAGCAAGAGCATGAGCAAGGCTTTTCGTGATGGGATAGGAAAAGACTGGACTGGGCACTAGGGAATGACTCTCCCCAAATTCCACATTCTAGCATGGAATGCCAAGGGGGCTGAGAAATCTAATTTCCATCCTGGCACAGCAGGGCATTAGGAAGGGATATTTATGAGGTTTGGAGGGGAGAATGCTTTTTACTTAATATTTGCTCATGAAATTTATAATTTAAAAATCCTTAGACATGGCATATGCTAGCATCCATTTGTACGCCTGCTCCTGGCTCCCCAATGGTAGGCGTCCGGCTGGCACACAGAGTTTGTGATTCTGCTTTGCTCAATTCCCATCATCCTAAGGGCCACTGGAGGTCTGAAACCCTTCCACTGTGAGATTAGACACAAGAGGATATTTTTGTAAACTACTGTATAAAAATCAAAAAGCCCCCTGGACCCTTTGCTGGAGGGCACCAAGGCTGCCTCTTTACAGTATCCCCCACGGCACTGCACACACGATAGCAGCAAGGAGTCATTAGCTGTCTCTGATGTGTGCCTGCTCTCCCACTGCCTTCAGTGAGGGGCCCTGGGCTCTGGCAGAGGAACTCCCTTTGCAAGACGGGCCCACACAGTTGATGCAGAAAGCAGTCTCTTGTCTCAGCTTCAGACCCTCGCAAGAAAAATCAACAGCACTTGGCCCCGGGCCAGCTTCACGTTGCTCAGGAGGAGCTAGTCTCATTTGTTAGCCACCAGAAGAAGCCAGGGCCCCGGGGCCTCTGACTAAAGGAAGCTCAAATCCTCTTCCCAACATGGCGTGAAGTACAACCTCATAAATCTGCTCCAGCCTTGGGTGCCCCAGCCAGCCCGTGTCTCCAGCCCAAGGGATAACCCAGCCATAAACAGAACTGTTAGTGCACATACCCTCACCGCAGCTTGAGCCTCAGCCCCGCCTGGGAATGCGTGGTAAACTGATGGGCCGGGCCTCGGAAAGTCTATTTGCATATGGGCTCAGAGGACTCTGGGAGAGACCCGCAGCAGGGACAGTAGCGTTGAGAGCCTGAAGCCTTTTCCTGCAACAAAGCTTTGACTGTAGAGAAGGACGGGTAGGCTATGAGGTCTGTTAGGTTTTATATTCCAGCCAACGTCTTATGGACTTGTGTCAGCACAGGAGGGGGGAGTGGGGAAAACTGTATGGGGGAAAAAGTGCAAGATTTTGTTAGAAATCTAAAGGTCTTTCTGAGAGGGAATCATTTCTAGGTCTCCTTTCTCATACCTACTTCCCATAGGAAGACACATTTTAAAAATAAAGTTTAGTTAGTGCTTATGTTGTGCCAGGCACTGAGCTAAGACTTTAATTCCATTTTCTCATTTCACTTTTACTACTGAAACTTATTAAGTAGTACTTTTTTCATCAAGCACATCTCACAGAGGAGCAAACCAGGCCACAAAGCGTGTCTCCCAGATAGTTAAAGCCGAGTTGGAACAGTTATCAGATTGGGTGGCTCCAGGATCTGATTGGGCCAAGTGTGCAGCAGAGTGGGCATCAGAACATTAAAGTATCAGATGTGATTGCAATTCCCATCTTCCTCTCCTTCTGTGTGGTTAGGATGCAGAAAACATCAGCCTTGGGTACCAGCAAGTCGTGGGGGGATAAAAGGAGCAGAGTTCACCAGGTACTCTGGTTTGCAACTAAATGAGTTATAGAGGGTTGAAGTGTCTCCCTGTGCCCCTCAAAATGTGTGTCTGCCTAGAACCTCAGAATGTGAACTTGCTTGGAACCAGGCCCTCTGCAGATGAAATTAATGAACACAAAGCTTTATTCAATTAGGTTGAGATCTCAATATAATAAATAGTATCCTTATAAGAAGAGGACAGTAAGAGACACTGGAGAGAAGTCTAGGTAAAGGCAGAGCCAAGATAGGAGTGATGTATCTACTAGCCAAGGAGTGCCGGCCACCCTAGAAGCCTCCTCTCAGATTCTTAGCATCTTGAGTGAGAGTGTGGCCCTGCCAACACCTTAATTTCATACTTCTATCTCTAGAACCACAAGAGAACGAATTTCTGTCATTTTTATTCACTCAACCCTAAGAAATGATATACCGGTTTAGAAAAAAGGAGCTCAGTGTGGTCCAGGTAAGCTACTAGAGTTTTCTGTATTGCAGTTTGGGACCTAAGCCCCAGTTACCAAAAAAGGTGACTTTGCTTCTTTTTGGCCATTATTCCTGGTGCCCGTTTCCCTCTTAGATTGGTGAAGAGCCATTGTTCAGGAGTTGCCCAGGATCCATTTTCCATTCCAGCCACATCCAGGTTTCTTTCAAGGCAATTCTCTTTCCTTGCCTCCCACATCAGAACTCAAAGGGGCAGGCACCCTTTCTCTTAAAGAGGCCAGAGGAAAGGACTGCCAAGTGAGCTCAGGCCATCGGATTTTCTTTCCTGGATCACTGCATCACAAAGGATCGTGGGTGAGGCCACTGGATGCTGAGAGGCATGCTAACACAATTCCTGGCTGAAGACTGCTCCTGCGAGGCACGCACCAGCTTCCTGGGCTGCTTGTTCCTGCCATGTCCTATCTTTGGCCCACAGTCTATTTCCCATCCCAATAACATCCAGATTTCCTTTTGGAGGATTATCTTCCACCGTTCTGTAAGCATCTTCTCGATGCTAGACATGATTTCTGTTACTTGCAATCACAAACTCAAACTGATATACTCAAGAGGCTAAAGGAGAGAGGCAGGTTGGTCTGGGGCACAATTTAAATATTTGAGGGACACTTGGACAAAAAAGTTCTTAATGCAACACCAGTTTTTCCAAATCCCTATACTCTCAGGGGAGCAAAAATTGGTATGATCACTTGGAAGCCTGTTTGACAGTATCCACTACAGGTGAATATATACATAGTCTATAGCCAAATCTAACTCCATATATATGTGTGTGTGTATGCATGTATGTATAAATGTAAATATTCTATATGAATGAGATACATACAAATATCTTTAACACAAATGCTCATATTTGCAAGCATGTTCACCAAAAGACATGAATACCATAGCAGTACCATTCATAATAGTCAAAACTTGGAAAATATCCATCTACTCAATAGGGTAGATGAGTAAATTGTGTTATATTCATACAATGGCATATACAGGGTGAGTATGATAAACTGCAACTGTGTTCATTAATATGATTGTATCTTATAAGGTTGAGCAAAGAAATCAGACTTTCATAAATCTATATGGCTTCTATTTATTTCAAGCTCAAAAATAGGCAACATGAATCTGTAGTGTGAGAAGTCAGCATAGTGTTGCTTCTCGGAGGGGCAGGATAGTTACCCCTGCCCATTGGAAGGGGCACAATGGAGACTGGTGCTGGGAATGCTGTTTCTTGACCTGTGTTGGTTACATGTTGTGTTCATTTCTTTAAAAATTTATGGAGCTGAACACTTATGTTTTGTCTGTATTCATACTACACTTCAGTAAAGTTTACCAAAAACATCTTATTGAGATTTTTCACCCTCTGACATATCATTACACAATATGGGGGCAGGATGAGAGTAAAAGCCTCCACTTCTGTTTGGCCCAAATCACAGTACCTTCAAAGCACTTACCCCAGGGGAGCAATAATGGTAACTTGGGCACCAAGGGTGCCAGAGAAAGGGGACCAGAGCAGGAAAAAAATAAAATAAAATGGCTTATGCCTGAGATGCTAATTGGTTATATTCATGAGCACATGTGACTTTCACAAATACCTGTTAGGAGAAGATTTGGTAAGAAGTCAGAATCCTGACTTATATGTAGGGGCCAGAATTGGCAAAACACTGCTACAAGTCACAGTGCTGATCTGGCAGCTCAAGACAGAGGTGAGCATCAGAGCTTTGGCAGTGCCACTCCACGAAAGTTCAAAGTGATGCCCACGAGGGAAAAAAAAGTTTAGAATTCACATCTTCCAATGGCACAATCTCTGCAGATAGGGATATAGCTAATGTATCATGCATTTTATTCTCCCAGTGTCTCTATGAGGCAGGTATATGGCAGGTGGAGTCAAGAGCCCATAGCGTGTATCAGGGTAGCACATGAAAGTTAAGAACACATATATTCAAGTCAGACAGACCTAGTTCCAATTCTGATCCTAATATGGTTTAGTCATGTGATCTTGAACTTGTACTTTAATTTCTTTGAGACTCAATTTCCTTAACTTGAAAATAAGAACACTTACTCCCTTGGATGGCTGTAAATATTAAATAAGACAATGTATGTAAAATACATACAAAGGGCCTGACACATAGAAAATACTGGATAAATGATAGCTGTTGCTGTTATTCTGTTCCTTCTTATTAATAATCTTACGATTTCTCCTAAGAAAAATTATAGAACATTAGGAATAGTATTTTTGACTGGTCTTTTGTAAACTTTAGAGTCTACTAAATATCATCCTCTGATGAATTTTTTAAACATGCTTCTATTCTCATGTGACTCTCCATAATCAATAAGGGTATAATTTTGCACAAGCCTGGGATATCATAATTTCAAGTACTGGCCACCTAGCCTTACTTGCTCAGAACTGCTGAATCCAAGTTTCTTCTCTCTGTTAGGACCTCCTCTGAGCTTTACTCCCTATAGCACAGTGGGTGGTGTAAAGCATGGCCCTTTTCTCTGTGGATATCACCTGTGATAAGAGAATCCTGCCCAGGAGGATACAAGGGCACTCAGAATGTGATGGACAGGGGATTAAGGACACTGAGGGGAAATATATGGGCTCTCACTCTCTTTTTTCTTAAAATACATAAAATCTGGCAAATTATCCATCTTCTTTGTAATACAATCTCTAGGAGAATAGAATATATCAAGAGAAGCGAACAGGATGTTTCAACCAATCATGTGACCCCATTTAATTTGGAGATTTTTTTCCCTCTTTGCTAACATCCCCAACTCTAACCCATTTATTGTGCATATACACAATAATACACTTATATTTCTAAGATGTAACATGTCCCTACATTTCTGCAGAGTAACTCAGAAAAAGTGTTTTCTGAAAACTGGGTTCCAAGATGAAGTAAGTATGAAGACATCGGGTACTAGGATATTTTGTTGTCTTGCAGCATCATCAATTCCTTCCTCTTCTGTTCCTGACTGAGGACCTAACCTCTCATTCTCCCTGACCAGCAGTCTAGCAAGAATGTCACCTCTCCTCCTGGGGTGGAGCTTGTGGTTTAGACCTCAGCCAATCAGCAAGCCTTGTTTCTCATTGGGTCATGGGTACATGACCAATCAGACCCATTGAGACACAATCAAGCTTTTGCTAGAGCTGCTGGGAGCAGGACAAATGCTCTTTCCTGTGGGGTTTATTCAGTAAGACGTTAGACTGGAGCTGTCATCTTTGTGCCACTGTGGGGGAGCCGGCCAGAGCATGTCCAGAGCTCATTTCTGGATAGTATCACAGAAGGCTCCTCAGGCCAGGCCTACATCTAATTACTACTTGGGGAATTATTTTTCTCAATGTTCCTGACCCTCCAATCCCCATGCTACCTACCACCCCAGTTCAAGTTTAGTTATGTTTCTCTTAGAGTTGTAAAAATGTTCTCTTGCCTCATCCCTCTCTGCAATGAATTCATCCTGGTTAAGCTACCAGAAGGAGCTTCTTAAAACATGATTTTATACATTTATATATTCTCCCACTTCCCATTTGCCTATAGAGAAGAGAATAATCTCTTTGGTCTTGCTCTGTGGGCAATCTTTGATCCGACCTTTTCCCAACCATCTGAAATTCGTTCTCGCCATGACCAGCAAACCAGGGCTCCTTGTCCAATGAACAGTCCCCCTCTGGGTTCTTTTTTCATGTCTATCACCTGATGGTTGCCCCCGATGCTCACTCTTTCTTCACTCCTCCTGGACTGTTATTCTTTTGAAGAGAAAGAGCAGAGACTCAGACTAAATCAACTGATGGGGGCGAGGGGCAGTGGGTTGCAAAGACACATCTAGCATGTTGGGAGGCACAAGGCATATTGAGGGAACCAGAGAAAGGGGAACTGTCAAGTCACAGAGGCTGGAATGGGCTTTGGGATTTGGCAAAGCAATGTGGTTTGTTGGTTAATTTGTAGCCTTCATAGTCTAACGGGCTGGTTAGAAACCTCATTCTGTCACTTACTGGTTTTCTGAGCTTGAGCAGATGAATTAAGTTTTCTTTCCACAGTTGAGACGTAAGATAAGATAAAACTACCTCTCAAGAGCTGCAAGGTTAAGTGGGATGATAGAAATATAAGTTACTCATCCCAGGGCCTAGAACACAGAAGGTGCTCATAAATGCAGGTGGGTCTTGTGTTTAAAGTCCATCCAGGAACCAGATCACCTAGCCTGACCCACAGCGAGGGTTGCTGGATCCTCACTTCACCTTTCCCGCAACTCAGTTATCCCTCTCTGTGTTTCTCTAGTTTCTCCTCTCACAATCTCTGGGTCCTTTCCTCCTTTTTTGGCTTCAGATCACTGCTCATGGTAGCATCTCTTGAACAGACCATTTCCTGACCTTGTGAAGATCCTGTTGGCTGTCCCCAGCAAGGGCTCACTTGAGACCAATCAGGTGTAGCACACAGGAGAGGTCGGCAGTGGGTGACATTGCCACACGCTTTAGTAGGGGGGGGGGTGGCCTGTGGAATGCAGCCTGTGGGTAAGAAAGTATTGAGCCACGTGATGTCATTATTAAAGCATGGAAGGAAGGAAGGAAAAGGGTGTAAGGAAAGGGCTGTTGTCTAAGTTCTACCTTGTACCAGCCTCTGGGCATTCACACAGAATCCTCATCCACTCAGGGCTGCATTTAAACTGTCGTGGGCTGTCCCTCCATTTAAAAAAAAAAAAAAAAGTGGGCCTCCCTGGTGGTGCAAGTGGTTAAGGCACAACCTATAAGGCTATCTGCAGCCACTGGAGCATGAGTTCTATCCCCTCCTAAACCTCTCCTGTCTTGCACGCTGCTCCCCTCAGCAGTGTATTTCGTCAGTCTCCCTGTTCTGTTCCCCGCTCTGTTTCTGGTGAATCCTTTCACCCTCCCACGCATCTGGTCTGTACCCTGTATAAATAAATAAATAAATCTTTAAAAAAAAAAAGTACAGAAAATTACACTTTATGACTGCATTGATATGAAGATGAGTATAATCTGCACTAGATTCATATTTCTATATATTTGTTTTTCTCTTCTGTTGTTGAAAAACATTATCATGGGTCTCTAATAGCACTGTACCTATTGAAGAGCTTGGTCCTGCACCCATTCAAAAAAACGCTCACATTTTGGGGGCCTCCCTGGTGGCACAAGGGGTTAAGCACCGCACTATGAAGCCATCCGCAGGCTCTGCAGCACGAGTTCGATCCCCGGCTGGCCAGGGAGCAACCCACATGGGGCAGCAGACCTCTCCTGACTTACCCGCTGCTCCCCTCAGCAGTGTACTTCGGTCAATCTGCCTGTTCTGTTCCCCACTCTGTCTCTGGTGAATCCTCTCACCTCCCACATCTCTGGCCTATATCCCAGCTCTTGTATGCATAAATAAATAAATATTGGGGAAAAAAGAGAAAATGCTCACTTAATTTTATTATTTATTGAGGTAATATTGATTTACAACACTGTATAGGTTTCAGGAATATAGTTTCTCACCTTGGCAACTGTATATATCACAACACACTCACCACAAATATCCAGTCACCCTTGACCACCAACCAACAGATCTCTCTCTGTTTCATGACCCTGCCCCACCCTCTGGTAACCACAATTTTGTTGTCAGAGGTTTTGTTTTCAATTTTGTTTTGTTTGTTGTTGTTGTTTTTGACTTCTACAAATGAGTACAATCATTTGGTATTTCTCTTTCTCCTTTTGACTTAGCATAATCTCCTTCACTTAGTATAATCCATCCTTGTTGTCACATATGGCAAAATTTCATCTTTTTTCCAACTAGCCAGCATTCCATTGTGTATATGTACCACATCTTCTTTATCGAATCAGCTTTCATTTTGTACTTGGGTGGTTTCCATATCTTGGCTATTGTGACTAGTGCTGCAATAAACATACCTCTTTTGAAACAGTGTTTTCATATTCTTTTTTTTTTAAAAACTTTTTTTTAAAGATTTATTTTTATTTATTTATTATACAAGCACTGGGTACAGTCAGAAGCGTGGGAGGGTGAGAGAATTCACCAGAGCCAGAGCGGGGAGCAGAGCAGGCAGAAGGACCGAAGCACACTGCTCAGGGGAGCAGCAGGCGGCAGGAGAGGTCTGCGCGCCATGTGGGATCCTCCTCTGGTGGCCGGGGAGCAGCCCGGAATCGAACTGGCGCTGCAGAGGCTGTGGGCAGCTTCGCAACCCGGTGCTCAACCGCTGTGCCACTGGGGAGGCCCTGTTTTCATATTCTTTCAATAAATATCCAGAAGTGGGTTGGCTGAATCATATGGAATTTCTATTTTTAATTTTTTGAGGACATTCCCTACTGTTTTCCAGAATGGCTGCACCCACTTACATTCACACAAACGGTACACTAGGGTTCCTTTCTCTCCATATTCTTGCTAACACAATGTTTCTTCACTTTTTGATAACAGACATTCTAACCAATGTGAGGTAAAATATCATTGCAGTTTTGATTTGCATTTCCTCAATGATGAGTGACTTATTGAGCATCTACTATGGGTCAGACACTGCTGTAAGTACAGAGAATAGAGTGCCGAGGGTAACAGTGCTGTTGTCCTCTTTGGGTTTATTTTCCTGTGCAAGCTCCGGATCATTCCTCAAACATTTTGGAACAACAACAACAAAAATCTCAGAACAAGGTATAACAACTTCTGAGGATTTTTTCCACTAGTAATTATGGGGGCCTGGGATTAAGAAGATCCTTCCTTTGTTTCATTTACGCCAGCAGGAAAAGACAAAGTAGGCAGAGATTCTAATTAAAGGGGTTTGCCCAAACAAAGACAGATACTGCTCGTTTTGGTTTCTGAGAAGAACGAGAGGTGTTGTGAATTTCCATCCTTAGAGGCTCTCTCCCTCTGGGAGGCATCGCAGGGCAGCAGGCTGGGACTGTCTGGGATGTTCAGCTTCCTGCCAAGTCCCAGCTATGTAGCTTTGGGCAAGTTAACCTCACTCCACCTCAATTTCTGCAAATAAAAATGTTCCCAGTGTGCGTGATTTTTATGTATATATTTTATGTGTACATTTGTAGCATAGTGATCTCTCAAGAAATGTTAACTAGTAATTGATATTATTGACTGCCAGCAACTGAGAGGCAAGCTGCCCCCTGGGCTAAGAGTAACCTGGTGCAAAACTCCTACAAACCATATGGTGTGTCATTTCTAACACCTTGCATAGAATCTCTGATTATGACTCCTGCCCACCTCTTCTAGTCCACCCTGACTTCTCTCTGCCTGGCCTTTTGCTCTCTATTAATGTTTACCTGCTCTAATTCCTCAACAGCCCACTCTGTTTTTTTCCTTTCCTGTGGTGTTTCAAGATGTGCCCCTCCATGGGATGATTCTCTCCATCTAGCAATCTACTTTCCAACTCCCTGCTCAGGTGACCTTTCAACCAAAAGAAGTCATTCTCTTTATAATCCATTGGTAATACTCCACCTCAAACATAGCCACTTAAAGCAACAATTTATTGTTACCATCTGTGGTGGTTACTCCAGGTGCTGTAGATTGTCTTCTTAGCTGAGTGGTTTTCCCTGGGTTCCACTGGGGGTCTCACAGGGTTGCTGTCAGATAACCAGAGCTGGTGGTGTCTGAAGCCTCCGCTGGGGTGAGCACCTAAGACGGCTTCTTGACATATCTCTCTGTCACTTGGCCAAGATGGATGGAATCACTGACTGCTGGGTGGCTATCTCTCCACCTGCCATTTGGGGGTGTCTTCACAAGGGTTCCTCACAATATGGTGGTGGTCTCAGTATAGTCATGATTGCTGCCTTATCCCAGAGTGCATGTTCCAAGAGACCAAGGCAGAAGCTGCAAAGTTTTTTTCACAACTCCTCTCGGAAATCAGAACCAAGGTCAATTTGCCCTCAGACCCTTAGGTCATATGTAATTTATCTAACTTCTCTTTTAAAGCTAGTTTTTACAGACACAGCAGAGCTTGACATTTGTTCTTGGAAGATACAACCTGAACATGTACAGAAGTGAGTGACCTTGAGCTAATTCCCAAACCAGGTAAAATGAAGAGATTGCCAATGGACTCAAAAGAAATAGAAAATGGGGGTCTATCCAGACTCCATTTAGAAGCAAGAGGGTCCATCAATAGAAATCCTAGGAATTCAGTTATCTGAAAAACTTCTCCATATCTCCCCATATATGAACCACTTTATAACTAACCAATCAATTCTTGCCAAGTCCATAAGCTTCCTAATTCCTAGCTTCCCTCACCCCCTTCTTCCCCTGCTCCTATAAAAGCCTCTTCCTGCTTCAGATCAGAGAGGCAGATTTGAGGTTTTCCTCCTATCTGCTTGCAATGAAGCTCTTTTCTCAAAAGCTGGTGTCATAGTATGGCATCTGTGCACATTGGGAAGCGAGCCCATTGCTCGGCAACCAAAACCCTTAGGGCTATTTCCATTGACTTCTACTGGCTTCACAGATTCACACCCTACACAAGGGTGTGAATAACCAAGAAGTGTGGTTCATTGGAAGGCCATTTGAAGACTAGCTGCTGCACCTTTCCTGCTCCCCTTATTCCATGGACCCACATGTACCCTACCTCAGTATTTATCTCAGGCTACCACACTTGCTTCCTTTTCTGTCTCCCTGCTCCATTGTGAGTGCCATTGTTTGTTTGTTTGGTTACTTTTGAGCTTACAGTGCCTGGTCCTCACTAAAAACACTTTGCTTTATGGAAACTTAGAGTGCCATACAACTCAGGTCTACACCAAACTCCCTCAAATGGCTCTTCACCTCCAAACGAGAGAAAGCCATGCAGAAACCCCAATCCAGTCCAGTCCTATTATCCTCCAGACAACAAAGAACAAAGCATTTCTCTTCTCCTCCTTTTTGATGACAAATTAATTCTGTTTTTTAAAAATATGTCAACTGACAGACTGAGGAACAAATGTCTTCTTTCAGATGGGGGATGGGAAGATTCTGACGAAGGCAGCTGAGTGTGGGTATGTGTGCAAACCCAGCTGCAGACCTGGAATCCCCGGGGTCAGTCCTGCCCCCCAAGAAAGAGTCAAGTGGGGAGGGTATTTCTGTGACAAAGAAATCACCTCCAGGCACAATCTGACAATCTGCTTGACATCAAGCTTTAGTTCTGCCTGAGTTCTTTCATCTCTACTAGATTGGAGGTGGACTGGAGTGCGAAGAGTAAACAGAAAATATATCTTGAGAATGGAGACCAAGGGAAGGATTGTGGAATGAAGCCCGAGAGAAGTGGGAAAAAAATCCCCAGTCAACAGGTTACCAGGGAAATAACTGCTCAATATGTTCTACCCTTAAAACCACTTTTACTCATCTTTCTCTAAATCATGACCCAGAACTTCTTCTATATTGAAAACAATAAACATACCATGAACTACCTATGACCATTCTAGGGCACTGTTGAGCACTTTGTGTCTATGACCCTGCTGAACCCACACCATTCGGGGAGATATTGTCTTGTCTACACCCATTTCCCTCTCCTATTTTATAGATGAAACTGAGAACTTTCTTGCCAACCAAGAAAGCTGGCAAAGAGCAAGCACAGCAGTCTTAGGTGGCAAGATTCTCTCTGGGCCTGTGTGCCTCTAGAAGGCTGATATTCTAAATTGGTCTAGCATCGTCGGCATCATGTGGGAGTTTATTGGAAATGCAGACACTCAGGCCCTGAATAAGACCCCCTGGATCAGAATGTGCATATGAAAATGGCCAAATGAGTGTTTTACACACTGGAGCATGAGAGGGTTGGTCTCTGTGCCAGGCGGAAGCAGTCCTAGGGCCACTGGTCTGGCTACACCATTGATTGAGCCTTGAGTAACTGGTGGCTGTTTCCTCAACGTGTCGGCAGAAGCACATGTGGTTGGCACCTCCAAAGGGCCTGAGAAGACAATGAATCATGGTTAACACTATCGGGCATGGTCATGGAGATGGTTCACTCCACAGCCTCTCACAACAGTCCTCCCTTTTCTTTGTTTGAATTATTTTTCTCTTAATGTATTATTACAAGCAGCTAAGTGCTCATACCTTACTTGCATAAAGTTACACCACCCAGGGAAGATAGCAAACATTTCCACCACTCCACAGACCTCCCTCATGCCCTCTGACAATCAACACACTCCTAAATATTAACTAAATATTCACTATTGCGAGCATCATAGATTCACTTTACCTGCTCTTAAATTTCAAATAAATTTTAAAAATGTTTTGTTTCATGTCCACGTAATCATGAGATTCAACCACTTTGTGTATTTCAGTATTTATTCTTTTTCATTGCTCAATAGTATTCCATCTGAATATACTACAGTTTTTGTATTAAGTCCAGCATTGATGGAGATTTGGCTATTATTCTTAAATCTGCTATGAATGTTTTTGTAGGAGTTCTTAGGTGGACATGTGCACTCCTTTCTCTTAGATAATTGCCTTGTTCCACCATACATTAAGCTTTATCAGCTACTATCAAATGACTGCCCAAACTAGTAGTACTGATTAACATATTCACCAAAGGCAGAAGTGAAGACTCCTTTTAAATTCTAGTCCTCTAGTTAGCCAGGAGGCCATTGCTCTTCACTGAGCTGTTCTCCTTTGAAAGGGAGGAAAAAGGACTGTTCCTAATGTCCTATCGAAGATGATACCACAGATCCCACTGCATGTCATGTGCAATAGTTTGTGCATGTTTGTTTGACTTCAGATAT
The DNA here is from genome assembly GCF_014898055.3 of Talpa occidentalis. Lineage (NCBI taxonomy): Eukaryota > Metazoa > Chordata > Mammalia > Eulipotyphla > Talpidae > Talpa > Talpa occidentalis. The sequence goes on from NW_023600993.1 coordinate 54,267,318, forward strand.
CAAATGCAGATGCATTTTATGGTGTGCTAGAAAAGACACTTGATCCCAATGAGCTGCAACAATTGAAATTTTATAGCTCCGGTTCACATTAGTAAAAGGTCCCAAAGATGTAATCAACCTTTACAAACATATGGGGCAGATTTCAGGGCAGTGCATGGGGAATTTGGGGCACAGCTCACATTAATGATAACCTGAAATAATAGTTGCTGTGAGGCTAGCTCCTGCATGGCAAGCAGAAATTACACCCTGGAGGTCCTCTCCACACACAGGCCATATATTAACAGACACGCTGCCCTACTGGGGCCCTCCAGTTTACTGGAAAGAGCCAGGACTTGGGTCTCTGAAGTAATGGTCAGGGGCACAAAGTCTGTGCTAACTGCTAACTGTCTGCCATCGGTCATTTTGCTGTTCCGTGCATGACTCAGCGCCCCTTGGAATGGCACCAGCAACCTGACTTCCAGACTCCTCCCCTGCTGCCTTTTAGCCTGCAGTTTCTTTTTTCTGCAACCATTTTTAAAGTTTTTTTATTCTGAAATTCTTTTAATCTTACAGAACAATTGTAAGAAAACAAGAAGGAACTCCTTTAACCCCTCTTGCCCAACTTCAATTGTTAGCATTTTGCCACATTTGTTTCATCACTCATTCTTTAAACAAAGAGGATTTTTCCAGTGATACTGGAGAATTCACTGTAGATGTCATTCCTAGTATTTCAACATGAATTTCCTAAAATCAAAGACATTCTCTTACACAGAAGAAAATAGGATTTTTAAACTATCACTAGACCATTATTTAATACACAGTCCATATTCAAATTTCACCAACTGTCTCAATAGTGTCTTTTTTTGTGCTTCTGCTGCTCTCCATTGAAGGCCAGTTCAGGATTACACATTGCATTTAGCTGTCATGTTTGAATAGTCTCTTTGAATCAGAAACACCATTTCATAATAAAGGCATTTTGAAGAGTGCAGGTCAGTGGTATAGAACACCCTTGAACCAGTCACTCTACACTCCTGCCACATTCAGAGCTGCAGATCCATAGAAATGAAACATTTTCTCTCCACCAGGCTTTTGTTCCACCTGAAGTTCCTTCCCCTTGTTCTTTCACCTGAGTCATTTCCATTCAACCTTCTCTGAGATCCTTTCCATGGTCCCGGAGGCTTGGAAAAAAGCCTCTCCCAAGGGCCCCTGTAGCATCTGTGTGACATCTACTGAACTCTGTGGTGTCATCTGTGTGATGAAATGTCCCTGACCATATCCCCACCCTGGGGTGTCACATCCATCTCATGCAGACCCCTAACTGGCACAGGATGAGAGCTCTGTACACTAATCCTCTATGCCCACAGCACCCCTCTATGCCAAGACCCTTCTTTGACTCTAGATCAACTGGGGTGTCATAGGGTAGAGCAGTCCTTGTTATGTCAGAGGAAGTTGGGGCAGCCAGGGCAGCCAAACCTGGGCAAGGTGTCTGTTAACTGAATGACACTGTAGGTGACCGGGGAACATGTGACAGCAGCAGGAATTTTAATAGCAAACACAAAGCACTCACTCTGTGTCATTTACTGCTACGAAGCAGATGCTTTAGTATTGTATTGGCTGGGCTCATGAGAACTGATTGTTAATATTTAGGAATTTTGCTATCTGCTATTTATACCACAGAAACCAGCAAATGGTTAAAAAAAAAAACATGGCTCTTTTTTTTGCAATTTAAACTACTTTTTATAGATTCTGGGTCTTTGTTAGGCACTATGCAAAGTGTCTCACACACATCAGCTCTAACTTACACAGGAACTGTGCAAGGTGAGCATTACTTTTTCTGTTGACTGGCTCCTGGGCCCAGACTCAGGAAGACAGTTTTCTTTTACTTCCCTTTGTTTTTTTTTAATTTTGTATAGCAATTTATTTTTTACTTTTTTGAAGTTATATTTATTGAGGTAATGTTGATTTACATCAACATTATATATGTTGATGTAATGTTTATATATGCGTCTTAAATTTATTTCACCACACCCACCACCAAAGCCCCAGAAATCCTCCATTAGACCCCCTTCCCCTTTGTTCCCACCCCATCATGTGCCCCTTCTGGTAACTTTAGTCATAGTCTAATGTGCTCTTCTCCCTCCTGTTTCACCCCTCCCCCCTCCCTCTGGCGTCCCCTCCCCGCCAGGATGCCTCAGATCTATGGTCACTTTTCAAGGTTTGTCTTTGTCTGACCTTTTGTTTTATTTCTCTATATTCCATATATAAGTAAAAACATCTAGTATTTATCCATGTCCTTATGATTTATTTCACTTAGCATAATACTTTCCTCAAAATATTTAAAATAGATATACCATATGATTCAGCAATTCCATTCTTTGGTATTTACCCAAAGAATGCAAAAAACTAATTCAAAAGGGTACATGCGCTCTTATGTTCATTGGAGCACCACTTATAATAGCCAAGTTATTGAAAAACCGAAGAGCCCAACAACAGGTGGTAGATAAAAAAGATGTGACATATATTCATGAGGGAATACTACTCAGTCATGAAAAAGAGCAAACCTTGCCAACTGCAACAACATGGATGGAACTGGAGGGGATTATGCTAAGTGAACTAAGTCAGAAAGAGAAAGACAATACCGGATGATTTCACTCATCTGTGAAGTATAAAGAAACAAAGCAAAGGAACAGCCAAAACTAAACCAAAATAAACTCTAGAAATATGACAGCAGAGCTGAGGGGAATGGTGAGAAGTGAGGAACCATGTGGGTAGGGGGCCATTGGTCTATGGTGTAGGGTTATGGGTGTCTCAGTGATGGGTATGGCGTGGGATCATACCTTTGAAGAGGTGTGAACATATTACCTATATCATATACAAAGTTGTAAGCCAATGTTACTCATAAATGTGTGTATATGTGTGTATATACATATATATATAATAAAATAAATTCAATTATATTTCAAAACAAAAAAGCGCTTTGGAAATTTGCTCCCTGTTATAGATGGTAAGAAAAATCTATAGTCCTCATCAAGAGGTGGAGCCCATTCTCTACTTCTAACATCAGAGCAGGATTTCTGACTCATTAGGACCAATAAAATGCAGCAGAGATAACATCATTCCAGTTCTGGGTCTGAGACTGCACTTCTCTGTGACTGTTCTTGGAACTCTTCCACCACCCTGTAAGCAAGTTCCAGCTAGCCTTCTGTGTGTCCATGCAACCCCAGCCAGCGCGGCCCAGACCATCAAAAGCCAATGTGCCAGCTAACCAGGCCCATCTGAGGTTAGCCATGCCCCACCTTGCCCACCCAGGCAAAAATGTAAAATTGTGAGCTTAGGAAATGATCTTGTTTTAAGCTGCTAAGTTTTTGAGTGGTTTATTATATAGCTACAACTAGCTAACATAGTTCCCTAATAGAAGAATCTCAAAACCATGCCAAGGCTTTCCTCTGGAGTAGCAAAATGTGGAGAAATGGCACAGCAAGGAGTCGTTCCCCGGAGCTTTCCCTATCCCCAGTCCCCGTAAAAGCCTTCAGCACCCCCATGTGCTGTGGGCAGAGGATGTGGTGGGCAGAGGAGAGACATGTCCCTACCTGTCCTAACTTCAAATAGAATCACAACTACAAGTTGGAGGGTGGAGGGGCTCCATTACTTAGCCCCAAAAGGGCCAAACCTCATCTTAGAGAATTCCATTCAGAATGCACTTGTGTGAAAAGTACATGTCCCATTCCCCACAGAGGCCTCCTGGCTCATTGCATTCTTGAAGCCTGGGGTCGGGGAAGAAGCAGCGGTGAGAAGGAAAAAAAGCCTTAAAGGTTAAACCTTGTATGTTAAAGCTTTCCAGAAAATGCCCAAAAAAAGTAAATAAAAAATTTTAGCCACAGTGGAGAGAATCCAGGCCCAAGGCCCAGGATTGATCTTTCAGGCTGTCGGGCACACTGCAAAGCTGTCTCCATTTATTTGCTTCTAATTGAAAGCTGGCGTACTGAGGGTTACTCCACCCAGGCGTGAAGCGCAGTCATCCGTGAAAGATTTCCCAAGACCTCTCCCTTCGCAGGGGTATCCTTCTTGTGCATGAAAGGAAAAATGTCACAGGGACACTAAATTAAAACTCAGTTCTGTCTTTGAAATATAGACTCAATCCTCTGTGGATGCGGTTGGAAAGATACCAGCATTAGCAAAATTCCTCAGTGTACTTCATAGGCCAATCAGGAAGAAAGGATATTCAGAAAAAGGATATGGGGAGGGGGCAGTTTCACAGGGGCCACACATGCTAATTTTCACAGATAGAGACTCTTGGGACACAAATGACAATGGGTGGTTTTCCCAGGGAGGTTTTATCTCTTAGAGGATGGTTTCAACACAATTGGCCTACTGGGGTCAATATCATCCAGGAAAAAATTCGTTTATTTGCTTTCAAGTTCATTAGTTCTTTCACGCACGCTCTTCATTTATTCAGTGAATGTGCACTGGGTCCCGGTGGTCTGCGAGACACCATGTTGGCTGCTGGGCATACAACTGTGAACAAGGCAGGCTGCTTCTAAACTCACTGCCTACCAGGAAAGAGAGAAAGGTAAGCGAGATAAGACTGTTCTCCATTTACATTAGGGCTCCCTCCGGAAAACCTTCCATGAATTAGTTTTGAACATAAGCCAGAATCGTTTTGAACTCTAGACCCCTTTAGCAGGTGCCCACATAGCAACCTTGGATACCTCTGAGCTGCCTACTTAGGCGCCTGCCTTTCTTCTTCAGCAAACTTTATCATTTGTGTTTAGAGGTAAAGAACAAGGGTGTTGTAGTCAGGCAGATCCCTATGCACTGATAGCCCTGTCTCACCATCAGTGTAATCTTGTTGAGATGCCTGACTTTAGGTACCTGTCCTCATTGGTAAAATGAGGACAACAGCAGTAAAGAGCAGAGATTTCCTACCTCATTCACTGTCTCCTTCTTTCTTAGTAACAGTCTTGTCACTACTAAGGGCTGCAATGAGCCCACTTAAAAGACTATCTTGACCAGCCCCCCTTGCACTTCTGGCCCATGAGATGTAAGTGGAAGTTGTTGGGTGAGATTCCTTCCTGGGAAAGTGCCATAAAGTGAACTCATAAAGCAAGCTAAGGCTTAAAAAAATATATTTTGACTTTCTTTCCCTCACTGTCAGGATTATAGACATGATGGCAGGAACCACAGCATTCACAGTTGACAATGAGGCAACCCTGAAGATGGATCTATTGAACTAAGAAAGAGAGAAGGAGTTTGAGGCTTTGATGATTATGGAATTACTGTTAAGCCCACAACTGTCAGTTTTCAGGTTTATTTCACATATGAGAAAATAAGTATCTTTCAAATTCACTGTTACTTCTAGGCTCTTCCTACAAATAGCCACAATGTTACTGTGGAAATTAAATGAGGCCTTTCATGTAGCATGCTTAGCTTAATCAGTGGCTGCCTTACTGTGAGCTCTTAGAGCAGAAGAATTCACACTATAACGATATATAGAATGGTTAGATTATCTTAGCCCAGGCTACTAGAGCAAAATACCATAGACTAGATGACTTAAACAAAATTGATTTCTCATGGTGCTGGAGGCTGGGAAGCCCAAGATCAAGGTGCTTTCCAATTTGATTCCTGGTGAGAGCCCTATTCCTTATTTGTATATGGGCACCTATTCCCTGCTTCCTCATGGTAGAGAGGGAGAGAGTTCTGGTCTCTCTTCCCATTCTTTTTCCTTTTTTAAGATTTATTTATTTATGCATACAAGAGCTGGGGTGCACCCTATGTTTATAGCAGCACTGTTTACAATAGCTAAGCTTTGGAAACAACCCAAATGCCCAAAAACAGATGACTGGATCAAGAAGATGTGGTACATATACACCATGGAATATTACTCAGCATTCAAAAAAGATAAACACACGCAATTTGCAGCAACATGGATGGCGCTGGAAGGGATCATGCTCAGCGAAATAAGCCAGAAAGAAAAAGGAAAATATTGGATGGTCTCACTCATAGCAGGAATCTAGAAAACCTAAATAAGGGATCAGGAAAAAGAATAACTATAAGAAAGAAAAAAATCAAAATCAACAAACAACTATGAACCAGAGACACACTATGGGGAGTAGGAGGTGGGGAAAGGAGGGGTTGGGATCACAATAAGGGGGTTGCAATTGTATGGGAAATACAAAAATAAAAAAATTAAATTAATTAAAAAAAAGAGCTGGGGTGCAGGCCAGAGGTACAGGGTGGGAGAGGGGTGAGAGAAGTCACCAGAGACAGAGTGGAGAACAGAACAGGTGGACTGACTGAAATATACTACTGAGGGGAGCAGCGGACAAGACAGGAGAGGTCTGCTGTGCCATGTGAGTAACCTCCCTGGCTGGGGGCCAAACTCATGCTGCAGTGGCTGCAGATATTGTCATAGTGCTGGCGCTTAACCCCTTGTGCCACCAGGGAGGCCCCCTCTTTTCCAATTCTTATAAGGACACGAATCCCATCATGGGAGCCACACCCTGAAGACCTCATCTGAAATTAATTTCTCCCAAAGGCCCCCCCTTCCAAATACCATCACACTGGGAGTTATGGTTTCAACATAGGAATTTCTTGGACATCTGGTCATAACATATATAGACCCTACCAGTAACTTTAATTGCAGTTGGTTTATTTAAGTTAGATTAACATAAGTAAGAACCTCCTGGGTTATAGTTAAGTTTCCTAGAAGCTTTGATAAAGGGAGGTCAGGATCCTGTAGGATAGCAAGTCCAGTGTGATGATTAGAAAGGGGCCATACACTGTTATTCATGGTAGCACAGGGAGGGGAGGCCCGTCATAAGCTGCTCCTCATTCATGAGAGTAGAACCACATCAAGTGATTAAAGAAGGAAGACCTCAAACAACGAAATTGAAGGTCATACCACACTTTCATTTTACATGTAGATGACAAAATAACAGGAGTAACATATTGTACTGGGTCCTTGCTGTGTGCCAGGTTCTGTCCCACATCCTGCCTAAGAGTAAAACAGTCAAGGATAGCAGAAGCAGAAGGCATGTTCAAATTGGGAACTTTGAGAAAAGCTTAGTAGAAAGACAGCTTTCAAAGGCATGGACCAGATGTAGAGAAACAGGCAGAGTGCAGCAGCAGGGGACATAGCAGATAGCTGTCACCTCTACCCACATGCCAGGGCCTGAAGACATAGGGGGACAAAGCAGCATCCAAATCCTATAGAAAATGCCAGCTGGAAGGCTCCAGGGTTCTCAATGGCGGAACATAGCTCACATTAACCCCACAGGAGTGGGGAATTCTGCTCTCATTCCAATCTCATGTTTTTCATGGTTTGAAACCTTCCAGAAACCAAACAGCAATGGAACCTGTAGTCACAGCCCATTCAGATCAGCCTCCCAGGCACAGAGCAGGATGGAGAAGAGTAGAGAATGGATCTGGAGGATCCATTCATGGACTGTATTCTTTTAATCTTCAACAACCACTTCAACAGTGGTTTCTATTCTATTACCCAAGCAATTCAAAATAAAGCAGTTCTGTTGAAAAAAAATGTAGGTCCATGGCAGAGCTAAACAGACATGACAGGTCTGTGTGTTAATGTGTTCAACCCAATGACCTCTAGGATCCCTTTAAATCAAAATAGTCTCTAATCTAGTGACTACTTAAATCATTACTTTGGAGTTGTAAAAACAAATCACAAAATGTCTCTACTACCAACAATAAAAATTTGCACTAAAAGTATAAAACTCTCTCGACTGAAATATACCCCAGCAGAAAATCCTTCCAAATTAAGGATATGAAAGTGGTTGACATTAGTGAGAATATCACAGATGTTCTAAAATCAGGAACAACTATGTTCTACCCCTCACAATTGCATTCCTGGCCATCATGTCTAAAATTCCTTCCTTCATCCCTCTTTTACATCCTAAGACCAAAATTTCTTGGGGAAAAAGAAAAGATTTTCCTGCAGTCATGACATTTTATAGTATTATTAGTCACAGTATTAGTTAGGATTCTGTTGATATAGGAAACCCAACTCAAAAATGGCTAAGGCTGAAAAGGGAAATCTATTGGCTTAAGCGCTAGGATAAAGCTGACTTAGGTATCCATTAACTTGGGACTCAAAGGATGTCACCAGGAACCAGCTTCCTTCTCGATCTTGACTCTACCCCTTGGTGTAGCCCCCATTCTAAGCCCTATACCCTTCTGGCATCAAATCCAGCAGAAATGTTGAATTCCATTTTTTTAACAATTCATATGAAAATTCTAGAGTTGAGTCTCTTGGGCCCTAATTAGCATGACACAAATCATATTGTCTTTGTGACCAAGGGAATGGAACTTTCCAATGGACCAGGGCGGGGTGTATCCCTTCTCAGCATGTGAACAAAGGTTGCACAAAGGATGATCCCACGGAAGCTCTCAAAGAATGGGGACAGAAAATAGGGAGGAACAGCCCCTGTCCACCATGGTCATCAACACTATCCTCAGAAAGGTAGATTTGGGAATTTCTGCAGCCTGTAAACTGGCTATAGAAATCCCAAAGTTCTCCAAGACACAGAGGGTAACAGTCCCTAAGTCCATATCCACACCCTTCCCCAGCAGTGCCCACCCATGCCAGCCTTCTTCCTAACTGATGGAAGAAGTCACACAGGTGGAAAATGTGTCTCTCAACTCTCAGTCTTTCACTTTGCACCTGGGTGCCAGGAAACTTTGATACCTCTGTCTTCATGTCCCTTCAAGTCTGAGCTGAAATGTTGCCCTCCCCCTGAGCCATCTCTAATAAGACCCACACCATCCCAACTTCCCCAAGATTTAAACTAGCCCCTTCGTTACTCACAATACTTTTGTGCATAGATTATCTTCATTAGACCATTTATTCATGGGCCAAAATTACTTATGTGAGAGACACCAGTCTCTCCTATTCTACACTCACACACACTTAGATTTAATCAGCTTAGTTACACCTGTTTAAGAGATTTGCTTTTGTTCACTCTGAATCCCTAACATGTGGCATAACATCTGCCATGGTAGTCAGAAAATTGGATGGATGGATGAATGAGTGAATGAATGAATGAATGCATGCAAATTTTCTACAGCTCTTTAGCATTAAATTAGGATCACACTATTCATTTGGCATTTAGTCAATCAGTAGCATTTAGAAAAAGTCTATTGTGTATACAGCAGGCACAAGCAAATTGTTGAAAATAAAATTGGTAAAGGGAAAAGCAATAGTATGCTTATACTGACTGGGTAAAAATGAAAAAACAAAACCCAAAACAAAGATTATATGCTTTATATATGTACTCTTGTGAGGGAGTTATAGGGAAAAGGAGACGCTTCAGGGCCTGAGAAGCCACAGTGACATCTGGGAGAAGTGCTGAGTTTCTTCCCACCAGTGCAAATGCACAGGGTTCTCTGAGGGCAGAGCAGTAAGCTGTGAAGGTACACTTAAGATACCTGCTGAGACAGAAAGTTCTGGGCTTTGTGTCTTGACTCCACCTTAGTAAAGACTCTCAGGCTATTGACTCATTCCCTGCCTTTTCTCATCTCTGAATTGGGGATACCACCCCCTGAGCTGCCAAGTGGCTCATTGACTTGCCTGCCATCCTAGACTCCTCCCACCTCTTCCATCTGAATGTGCACTCCATGAGCAAGCCCACCCAGCTCTCCCCATTTCCCAGCTGGCACCTCTGTCTAAGCCACCATTGACTGGGACAAGTCCCTCCTTGTCTGGGAGCCTCCCTGGTGGCACAAGGGGTTAAGATGCAGCACTATGAAGCTATTTGCAACTACTGCAGCACGAGTTTGATCCCCAGCCAGGGAGGTGGCCCACAGGGTGCAGCAGGTCTCTCCTGACTCTCCCGCTGCTCCTCTTAGCAATATATTTCAATAGATCTGCTTGTTCTGTTCCCCATTCTGTCCCTAGTGAATCTTCTCACCCCCTGCACCTCTGGCCTGTACCCCAGTTCTTGTATGCATAAATAAATAAATCTTAAATAAAAAAAAAGGTCCCTCGGTGTCTGGAGTTATTCCATTTCTGAAGTGCCAAGAGTGAGCAGCAGAGCCAGCACTGGAGCCCTGTGAAAAACAGTCACTGATGCAGTAGGTCCCGAACTTGGGGAGGAAGAGACATCCTTTTGCCAGTTGCCCCCAAACTCTTCAACTTGTCCATCATCACTGTTCTCGTGGACTGGTCTATTTGCTCCACAATTTGCTAAATGTATGCCCCCTTGGGGTCTTTGTTCTTCCCTCTGCAAGAGTCTTAATGCCATCTCTTTGCAGTTTAATTCTTTGAGTCTTCAGTTCTCAGGCCAGGAGGCCTTCCCAAACCCAACAAAACAAGACTCAAATCAGTCTGCCCCCTATCTGTGGTATTTTTTTCATAACACTGATCATTGCTTGAAAGGATCTTATCCGTTTGCTTAATCGCCCATAAACTAGAATGTGTCCACCACAAATACACGGAAGTGATCTGGCTTCTCCACTGCTGTGTCTCCAGACCCCAGAATAGAGTGCCTGATACTTCACAAACACTAATAAAGATGTGCAGAATGAGGGACTGAAGAAAAGAAAGAAGGGTAGGAGGAAGGGAGGCCGCCCTTTGAGGGGTGCTTGTAAAGACTCGGCTGGCGAATTCTCATCCATCACAGAGCACGGTGCCTGGCACTCGGCAGCTCCTTACTACCTGGTGCTTGTCATCCAGATATAGGGGTGGACGAGCGAGCACGGGAAAGGAGAGCAAAAGTCACCTCTTTTTGCCAGGAGTTACCTGGCTTCTGAACATCTGAACTCCCTGACGGAGCAACAGCCCCCAGGCTCCCCTGGAACTAACGCTTGCGCAAGCTTGAGCCATAGGGTTTGGAGTTCATTTTCTTTTGGCAAACCACTGACTTTTCTTTTCTAAGGGAAAAAATAAAATATAAAAAGACACTCATATAACATCTTGGAGATCAAATGGCTCTTGGAAAACTGCATTTTGATGAGTGAGGGAATCAAAACCATATGGATTAAATTCTCCTTAGATCTCCTCGGGGAGAATGGGAGCAGGAGCAGAGGAAGGGCAGGGACGGCGGCAAAATTCCACATCAATTTTGAGGAACACAAAAGCCAGTTCATGGAGGACAGTCTGAGAGTCTCAAGTCTCCCAAAGCAACGAGTTGACCACATGCAGCTGACTCAACAGAAAAGGAAATACAATTTTTTTTTTTCAAATTACCTCTTTCTTCTCTTCTGCTTTCCCCTCCCCCATGAGGTTGACTTGGGGGTCCTGTTAGTGACGGGGAAAGACATGCGTCTCGCTTTTAAGTTCATATACTTTCTCTTAGAAAGACCCTCCAAGCCTCTCCCTAGGGACTGGGCCTGAAATATCTGCCGAAGCCAAATATTTGTAATCAGATACTTAGATGAGTTTCCTTCATTCTCTTCATGGTCTACTCTATCTGCATTCTGCTAACGCACATTGCCGAAACAGATTCTCAGAGACTTTTTGTAAAGTGTGATTCACACTGTCATTGGCAACGAGACAAAATCAAAAGGAACAAGTGCTTTCAACTGCTTTTTACCTAAAGCACAGAGAAACCTCAAAAGCTGTTTCCTCTGTTCCTAATCTCCTAAGGGCAGGTGACACGCTGACCACCAGCCTTCGTCCTGTGCTGAGCACAGGTGACATTGATCAATCATTTTCCTCCATCAAGGATCCATGGACAAGGGTCCAGATGACCTTGAATGCCAACTCATTTCATCCTCCCAAACCACCACAAGGGAGTTACTCTTATCCTCCTCATTTTGCAAATGGGGTTAAGGAACTGGGAGATTAAGCAATTTAACTAAGATCACACAGCCAGCAATTGCCAGAACTGGGATTTGATCAAGGTTTTGCCAAATCCAGAGCCTGTATTCTGACCCATTATTTCCTTCAAAAGATACTGCACTTCCATGTCTTTGTGTTTGCTGTTTCATTCATCTAAAAACCTTTCCAGCTATTCCTCCCTTTCCTCCTAGCAACTTAACTTAAACCGTCTGCCACTCCCCGAGCTGTGTCATATGTCCATGAAGGCTTTTTGGAAAGCCCTGAATTGGCTGGGATTTCTCCAGTCCCTGAACCCAAGATACCATGTGCCTCTCGGGGTTGTGTAGCCCACTCCGTGTCATAAAACCAGCCTAACAGCCTGGCTAGGCACTTGGCCTTAAATGAGACACACCTGCATTTAATCCCCTGCTGGGACACTATAAATTCACAAACCACTCCAAGATGCGGATTTCTCATCTGAAAAAGGGGGGAAATGAAAATTCCCCACATGGGCAAGGAACAAGCTATTATAATATGTGCAAGGCCCGAAGCAAGCACAGAATCCACATCGGCTACTGTTTTCTAGTTACTTGGCTGCTTGTTTGAGCTCCCCGACCTCACTGTAAATTCTCTGAGGAAATGCAATAGCCACTGATTTAGGCAGAGATTGCATTAGGCATTTCACTTAGTTTGAAGAAGAGAGGAGAGAGGAAACCAGTGGAGGCAGCCGATGGGAAGTCACTGCAGACTGAAAGAGTAAGTTCATCCAGTGGCCATTTCCAAACCCTTTCTCCTTTCTTGTCCTCACTATAGACGATTAAAGAGTTGGTAGCTTCCCACCTCCCTGACACTGGAGAGGTCTACAGGATGAAGTTCAGCCAATGCGACGCCCAAAAAGAGTCTGCTGAAGGTTTTTCTGGAAAAAAGTTTTATTTTTCTCATGAAAAGACAGAAATGCCTGTCTTAGCCATTTCGCATTTTTCCTGCCTTGGAGAAGGATGTAATAGCTGGCATTGCAGTAGCCACCTTATGATCACGGGGCAAAAAAGTTGACACAAAAGAAAATGGTCCAGAGCCAGCCCTGTCATCATACTGCTGGAGCAATGCTCGTGGCTCAACATTTCTTGTTATGTGAAAAACAGGAGCCACTTTTTTGAACCCATTTTTTTTTCATTGTTACAAGGCAATCCCAGGGGAGATGGGGTTACCTGAGTAGGAGTCTTTACCAGTAAACTTAAGAACTTGGGGCAAGACCTAAAAGCAGACAGGCAGAGATAAATAAAAAACGATTTATTTATAAGGACAGTTAGAAAAGGGAGAGAAGAGGGAAGGAAGGAAGGAGGGAGGGAGGGAGTTAATTGACCAGATTACGGCTAGATGCTTTCTGTCCTACCAGCAGCTCCAGGGTGCTAATCAGAGCTGCAGAAACAAGAGAGCCAGGCCCACCTCCCGTCAGTGTTTTAAAGGCCTGTCTGGCTGCCCATAGTTCCCAGCAGTTCTATTCCAGGAAGTTCAGGAAGTCCAGTTCACAGCATAGTGGGCGTTGTAATCCGAGGTGCTTGAGAGCTATGTGAGTGGAGATGGGGAAAGAGTGGATGGAATTTATTCAAAACATCAATCACTGGCTCAGGGTTTGCTTCTCACTGTTCCTCTGGTAATTACTTGCAATCAAAAGTATTTCTAATTCATACAGTAGGCAATGTGGAGAAATACTTAGGAGAACAAAATAAACTGTGTAAAGCATGGGGTCTAGTATATGCCTAAGCCTGGAGGGCAGAAAGACTGTAGCATATTTTAAGATGGGAGATTCAAATTAAAGGAAGCGTTTGTTGTGGTGCTGCCGATGGATGCTAGGTGCAAAGTGCTGGGTGCCTGTTGTAGTGAGTAACAAGAATCATACAAGGGCTGTAACAGTTAGGACCTTGTACAGCTATAAGCTTGGAATTGGGACATTATAAGAATGGGGCATCATGGAAATCTGTGTGTGTGGACTTAATCAAGAGAATGGCTGGATGGGGCCTCCCTGGTGGCACAAGGGTTAAAGACAGAGCTATCAAGCTATTGCCAGCCACTGCAGCACAGATTCAATCCCTAGCCTGCCAGGGAGAAACCCACATGGTGCAGCAGACCTCTCTTCACTCACCCACTGCTCCCCTCAGCAGTGTATTTCAGTCTATCTGCCTGTTCTGCTCCCCACTCTGTCTCTGGTGAATCCTCTCACCCCCTGCACCTCTGGCCTATACCCCAGTTCTTATATGCAAATATAAATAAATCTTTAAAAAAATAGAGAATGGTTGGATAAAATCAGGTTCTGAAAGACCATTCTGACACGAGTCATGTATTCAAGAGCATAGGAAAGTAAATTGGCAGAAACACTTTGGAAGTACCTACTAAAACTAAACATCACCACCCTACCACCCAGCAATACCACAACCAAATATGTACCCAAAAGGAGTGAAGGCATGTGACCACCAAGCACATCCAAGCACACCCATGGCAGCCCCACTTGTAACAATCCAAAATAGGTAGCAACCCAAATGCCCACCAAGTTTAGAAGACCTAAATACTTTGTGGGGATCCTCACAGCATGGAATACTACAGAGCAATAAAGAAAAATGACAAATTGCTGCTATATGCTACAACATGGAAAATCACAGGAACAATGATGAGCAAACAGAATCTACAGACTGGGCCTCCCTGGTGGCTCAAGGGGTTAAGACGTGACGTTATGAAGCTGTCCACAGCCATTGCAACAGGAGTTCAATCCCCGGCAAGGGAGCTACCCACATGGTGCAGCAGACCTCTCCTGACTCGCCCACTGCTCCCCTCAGCAGTGTATTTCAGTAGATCTGCCTGTTCTGTTCCCCACTCTGTCTCTGGTGAATCTTCTCACCCCCCATATCTCTGGCCTGTACCCCAGTTCTTGTATGCATAAATAAATAAATATTTTTGAAAAAAGAAATCTACAGAAAAGTATAGACATTTGGATGAGTCTGGGTCCTCCAAAATGCTGTCAAGATTAAAATGCTCAAAAAATGACGAAGGGGAAAGGGGGAGATAGTCTGAAGAGGCTGGGAGCCATCAGACTTCTATGCAGGGAATTTGCTGGAAACATCTTGGAGCACCATGCAGTTCTAAGAGAGGAGCTGCACTAGCGTCCCCACCTCACCCAGGCAAAGGTAGGAGCTTGTGGAAAACATGACCTCCAGACATAGTAATGGCTTTCAATGCTGAACAGAATTGGCCACCAATCCGTTCTTGCAGCATCTGGAGATTCATTTCATGAACGCTGAACACTGAACACTTCCATCCATAGATAAAGGTCAAGAACAGGCAAAATCAATGTTTGGTGGTAAAAGTC
The DNA here is from genome assembly GCF_014898055.3 of Talpa occidentalis. Taxonomy (NCBI): domain Eukaryota; kingdom Metazoa; phylum Chordata; class Mammalia; order Eulipotyphla; family Talpidae; genus Talpa; species Talpa occidentalis. The sequence goes on from NW_023600993.1 coordinate 54,282,434, forward strand.
AGCATGGTGGTGACTTCTGGAAAAGGTAGGGTTGGGGTGTGACTGAGAATAGGTTAAAAGAAACCTCCTGGGGTGGTTGGGAATATTCAGTATCATTTAGAGGGGTGGTGACTACATGGGTAATAATCCTTCATGATGTCATCTAAGGATTTTATGCTTTGCAAAAAAAAAATTAAGAAGTACTTACTGAGCAGGTGCGCTATCTTAAATGCTGTGCCCAGTTCTAGGCACAGAGGTGACTGAAGCAGACAGAGCACCACCCCTGGGCACCTGCAGCAAGGAGCACAAGGCAGGGAGGCCCATTAGGAAGCTGGGCAGGAGGGCAATAGCATGAGCCCAAGGCATAGGAAACTGTTTGCTGACAAGTCCAAGAATCATTTCATCAAAGATTCTTAAAAAGACAGATATAGGGAAATGACTGACTTGTAAGAAACAGGAACTGAGATATGAAAGCAAGTCAGGAAACTTTGGAACTGCTGACAAAGGGAAAAGCTTTGGGAGAGATCAATTACAGGAAAATTTGGTGTGACTGCTCACCACTGGGGCCTCCAGAGCCCGGGGAATTGCATCTTTCCTGGAGTCAGGCTTGTCTCCCTGGGCCCAGCAATCAGTTTCATTTGGTTTACAGGGATCCGCTGGGAAATTATGTCTGATATTTTTCAAAGCCATGAAAGGATTTCACACCTTTGTGAGGACTGCTGGGAGGCAGGTAAAAGAATTTAACCTCTGGAGAGACAGGGTGCCAATTAGGGCCAATTAGAACTAAATTGACCTGTCATTTGGCAGAAGTGCATAATGGAACTCACCCTGTCCTGGAAAACTGAGGATTTCTCCTGTGAGTCCATTTGCTCAGAGAAAGTTCTCCATAGGAAAGTGCTTGTATTGATCACGCCTTAAGGAAAATGAAGGGAAAAAAAAAAAAAAAAAGCACACTCCTTCCAAATGACTAGTGTTTTTCCAGTGCTTTTATTATCAGTACTTAATTTCCAACCATTTTCAACTTGAGATGGCAATATTTACTGCCAGGCTCCGAAACAAAGCCTGTGAATACATAGTTTTGTTTTGTTTTTTAAACCAGTATGCTCTCAAAAGTGAGCTCCCCACAGTTTTCCCGAAAGGACTATAAATATAACATTTTACACTTGTCTAACTTTTCCTACGTTTTCCTAAACTGTCCTAGCTATCCAGTCTGCAATAAATGCAGGAAAAAGCATCCAATAATTTATTGTACCGACATGGCAGCCTAATTGAGTTGCACAAGTCAACCGCTTTAGGAAAATTTCCATCAGGTGCCATCATGCTCTCTGGCCTAAGCTTTATTTAAACTCACCGGATCAATTTGAATCAATTTGACATGTACACACTTTAGGGCATGGTTAGTTTCCAATCAATTAAGCTCCTTATGACTCTATGATTAAGAACCCAAGGTTATAAAGCATTAATATAAAAATCACAAATTATAAAGTAAAAAGCAAAATCTTCACCTAACATCTCACAAAAATCACCAGGATCGTTATGAAAGCTTCATTGAACAAACAAGGTAAGAGTAATTAACTGGTAAATTGAGTAGAGTGGTTTCTAAAGGCCTAATTTGGGATGGACCAAACTGTTTAATGAAAATAAGGAAGTTGGGGTCCAGGGCAGCCTTTGGCTGATTCAAATCTGAAAGGAACCCATGGGAGGTCTGACAGGCCTGGGGCATGAGCACTAAATGCCTGTGAAAAGCAGAGCCTGGGCTCTAAACTTGCCTGACCTTGACTGGCCAGCCCTCCACCCCAGACAAAAGGTAGGGACCTACTGCTGACTGGAGCCAGCAGGCAGCCACATGAAAATCTTTTAAGGATCACAATGAAATGAAATATGAATCCTGCCTTCTAGAGTTACATGGAATTTTTCTCTCCTAGTTTGGGAACTCAAGGAAGGAGTGAGTCAATAACAGCTTACATTATAATAGTAGTGAGGGCATCCCAAGCACTAGGTCTATTGCTAAGTTTGATCATTCTCATTCACAAGTCCTCCATAAGGATGAGGTGGGGGGTCTCTTAAGTCTCACATTGATTCCGAGACTGAAATACAGAAAAGTTAGATAATTCCCCCCACAATGTCATAGCAAGGAAGGGGCAGAACCAGGCCTATGTGATTAGGAAAGATGAATTCTTCACCTCCACAGGAGGAAAGGTTTCTTGGGATTCATTTATTCAACAGGTTATTCACTGGGACCTGGGCCTCCTCGGTATCAGATATTCCAGGAGCTAAAGATATAGAGAACCAAACAGCCAGTTTCCTGCCCTCATGAGGCTTCGCTTCCCCAGTACAAAGAAAAAAGTGCTAAGTTAACAGTTACACTGAATGTTTAAACAGTAGCATGGTAGTGGCCTGTGGCTTCTCTGGACCGTCACATCTTACAAGATGAAATTTGAATGAGATTTGAATGAGGAGAAGGTGCCAGTAATTCCAAAACCAGGAAGAAAGACACTCCAGGCCGAGGGGAGAGGCAGGTGCAGAAGTTCCAAGGGAGAAAATGAAACGGGGCAAATCTGGGGACCGAGTATGACCCAATTGGTGAGTCTCCACCTGTGCACTACAGGACCTGGCACCTGCAGACAAGACCCAAAAGCAGAAATGAAAAAGGTTATACACACAGAGTGAGGAAAAGGGAGAATGGAGAGAGAAGGAAAAGAAAATGTATTGGCCAGCACGTGGCCAGGTGTCATTTTTCCTACCACAGATAACGTCTACTGAGTTGAGATTGAGGCCCGAAAAGGAGCATGCCATGGAGAGGGAGGGAGGCTGCCTGCTCAGCTGAGGCTGGCAGGCCAAGCAGAAGTGGGAGGCAGCCAAAAGAGCCCCCAAGCTCAGCACCACCTGGTCTGTCTTCAAAACTTACCAGCCAGCCCTGTTCCATCCTCAGTCCCAGGAAGTCAGGGTGTGAAACCAACAGGTTCACTGCACTTTTACAGAATGAGTTGTTTACATGCAAGTAGCAGGAAGAGGGCCAAGGTTGTGAATTAAGATGGCCACACATTCTCTTATCTCCCCTTAAATCAGAGTGCATTGTGAGGCTTACTTTGATCGATAGAATGTATGAAGTGGCAGTGTTTCATTTCTGGGGCTAAGCTTCAAGGATTCTGGCAATTTTCTATTCTCTTTCTTAGAGCCCTGTGCTAACATGTAAGGGGATCCAGCTCCACTGCTGGAGAGACTGTGTGGAGAGAAAGAATTGCTCCCCCAAATTGCTGTCATGTGAGAGGAGTCTGGCCCACCAGAGAAACCCTGTGAGTTTCCCAAATGACCTTATAGGGCACAGGGATGAACCTTCCGCCTGTTTCCAGCCAGTTCACAGATTTGTGAGAAATAACCACCGTTGCTGTTGTAAGCCACTAAATTTCAAGATAATTTGTTTTGCAGCCAATGCAACTGGGGTTAAGTGGAACAAAGGGGTGATAGAGAAAGAGGCTGGTTAGGGAGGCAAGGACAGGCCAGGCGGGGCCTGTAAGCAGGGTAAGTAGTCCTGACTTCACTCAGTGTGATCGGGAGCCATCAGAAAACTTCAAGCGTGTGACCTAACCTGATGATTTATACTTTCTTTTTAAAGTGTATTTGCCTGTTGTGTGGAGAATGACTGGGTGGGGAGACATCAGTTAGGTAGCTATTGTGAGAACGCTGGCAAGAGATTATGGCAAACTGGACCAAGGTGGTAGCAGTGGTAAGAAGTGAACTGATTTACCTTGAGTTTTAAAGAATCAAAATAATGTTGTTGAATGTGTTCAATCTCATACATGCCTGGATGACATGAAGTTTGGCAGGGAAGGTAAATGAGCAAGGAAATTTCATCACACAGAGGATTATGGGGTGTTGTCTAGAAGGTGTGATCATATCCAGGGAGGGACCAACATCATCCAGAAGATGCTGAAAAAGAAGCTCCTTGAGGGCCTCCCTGGTGGCGCAAGGGATTAATCACAGCACTATGAAGCAATCTGCAGCCACTGCAGCACGAGTTCAAGGCCCAGCCATGGAGGTGACCCACATGGCACAACAGACCTCTGCCATCTCACCTACTGCTCCAGTCAGTCCGCCTGCCCTGCTCACCACTGTCTCTGATGAATCCTCTCATCCCCTGCACTTCTGCCTGTACCCCTGTTCTTGTATGCATAAATAAATAAATCTTTAAAAAAAAAAAAAAGCAAAAAAAAAGCTCCTTGAAAGTCCAGTGTCATGAAGCCCACAGAACTCTGGGGCAATAACAGCACTGGGCACCCAGAGAGAAGTCTTAAAGCGCAGGAGGTCCAGGCTGACCATGCTCCCTCTTCTTCCTCCCACCTCTCCCCACAAGAGCCAACACAAAAGGAGGAAGCCAAAGGGTATGAGCACAGCTCACGTCCCCTCCATATCCTTGCAGTTGTGGTTCAAACCTGAGATAAGGCAAGAGCAGAAAAGGAACTTTCAATCCAACATGAGACTGACATTTTAAAATGAACAGGACAGACCCTGAAAATCTAAAGGGATGGCTTTACTGAAGGAACTGGTAAATTACAGAATCCAGCCAGCCACTAGGAAGGATGTGCTTCCTAATGGAAAATGTCACCCAGCTGGTTTGGGGCAATTATTAGAAACAATAAAGCCATTTCTTGTTTGTCTCACCAATGAATGGAGACACTTCAAAAAATAGGTTACAATGTACAGAGGAGCAGAGGGCCCAGTGCCAGGCAGCAAAGGGCATTGTGCATGCAACTATTCTCCTCAGCCTTAAGCCCCCCTGCATGGTAGGTACAGTGAGTGCTTGTATCCCTATTTTGCTGATAAGAAATTAAGGTTACTCCCAGGCCACATAGCAACTAAATGACAGAGTTAGGGTTCAAACCAGGGTGGTGTGTCTTAAAAATCTAATATTCTAACCAGAGCCCTGATTCCTACAGAATACCTTCTTGAATCACCACAGCAGAAACCAGACCACACTGCAGAATTACAAGCTGCAGACTCCACCACGAGCACTGCTCCGTTTGGAATGACAATTAAAGTTAACTCTCCCCCAGGCTGAGTCCCAGCACCCAGACATGGAAGCCTGGGCGGGGGCGGGGGCAGAGGCCGGGGAGGGGGAGGGGGGAGGGTGGAGGGAGGGGGAGAGGGAGGCAGGGGGGAGGGAGGGGGAGGGGAGGAGGCGGGGGGGGGGAGGCGGGCGCGGGGGAGGCGGCGGGGGGGGGGGGGGCGGGGGTGGAGGCGGGCGGGGGGGGGGGGGGGCGGGGGGTGGAGGCGGGCCGGGGAAGGCAGGGGGGCGGGGGGGGGCGGGGGGGAGGGGGGGGGGGGGGAGGAGGGCGGGAGGGGAGGGAGGCGGGGGGGGGGGAGGGGGAAGAGGAGGGGGAGCAGGAGGGGGTCAGGAGGAGGGATCAGGAGGGAGGGGACAGGGGAGGGGGGGGAGGCAGGGGAGGGGGAAGGCAGGGGAGGGGGGGAGGGAGAGGAGGGGGGGGGGGGGGGGGGAGGGAGGGGGGAGGGAGGGGAGGGGGCGAGAGAGGGGAGGGAGGGGAGGGGAGGGAGGGGAGGGGGGGAGGGAGGGGGGGGGGAGGGAGGGGGGGAGGGAGGGGAGGGAGGGGAGGGGGGGAGGGAGGGGAGGGGGGGGAGGGAGGGGAGGGGGGAGGGGAGGGGAGGGGGGGAGGGAGGGGAGGGGGGGAGGGAGGAGGGGAGGGGGGGAGGGAGGGGAGGGGGGGGGGAGGGAGGGGAGGGGGGGCGGGGGGTTGTGGAGAGGGAGGCTTGAAAACCAGTCACACCCTCCCTGTTAGTCTGAGACTTTCTCAGGTCCTTTCTGCCTAAACCCAACTGATCTCATGATAAGCCGGGCGTGAGAACCGGGGATCTCCCTCACTTGGGGCCCCTCCTCTAGCTCCCATGAGGGCCTCCATCTTGGAATGGTGAGGGGCCAGGTTCCGGGTAAGAGTGTTTGTGTGATTCTGGGTAAGTCACATAACCTGTTTGCGCCTCAGTTTCCCCATCTTTAAAAATGGTCTCATGGGGTTGCTAGGGGAATAAAAAGTGAGGATACTTGTAGGATGTTTAGCGCAGGGGCTGGCACATCATGAGTGCTTAATTAAAGTTCTCATTATTTGGGGGCAGGAGGGAGGAAAATAATGACTCACTAAATCAAGTCTTTTTTCTCCTGCCAAGCCAGTAGCTTTTGAAGTTCAAAATGCTAAAACCCTTTATTACCTGGATTCTGCAGCATCATTTCTTCCCCTAGACAACACATACATTTTCTGGTTTCATACACTGAGGAGTTTGGAGGTGGGTTGTGGCTACTGTGTCAGAATTCCACCCTGCCCAAGCCGTAGGCGGACAGTTCTGTTTGAGACCCTCTGAGTCACCCTGCAATACCGCGATTCCCACCTACCCTCCTCACACACCCTCCGCCAATCACTACCTACAGATGAGAATTTTCTGGCATATAACTCTCCTATAGCAACTCATAGAGCTTATCCTGTAGTTACATCCATTCATCAGATGGTAAACATGACCTTTGAAAACAAAGAAAAGCAGATTCAATTCTCACCTATCACTCTCTCTTTTTCAAACAAAATTTTGGCAGTATGGAAAACTTGAAGCAAAACCAAACAGAATAGGACCACAAATGCCCCGTGCATGTGTTATCCTAGACTGTGGCCATCCATCCCCGCCCATATATAGTTGGCCCTTAACCAATTCAGGAGTTAGGAGTGCCCCATGCCATGCGTTTGAAAATCTCTATGTTAACTTTTAACTGAGAGCCTGTTGTTGACCAGAAACCTGACTTGTAACACAATTGATTAACACATATTTTGTATGGTATATGTATAATATATTATATTCTTATAATGAAGTAAACTGGAGAAAAGAAAATGTTATTAAGCAAATCATAAGCCTCATCATAAAACTCTTCATGCTCACCATCTTCACATTGACTTGGTTGAGGAGGAAGAAAAGGAGGGTTTCAAAAATCCTAATTTAAGTGCACCCACATACTTCAAACCCTCATAGTCCAAAGATCAACTGTATTTTGAGACAAATCTCCTGTCATTTCATCTATAAACACTAGTATGTGTTTCTAAAGATCCAGACTGCTTTTTAAAGCAGAACTCCATTATAACAACTTTTTAAAAAGTAACAGTGATTCCTTAATATCATCAGAAAGGCAATCAGCATTCAAAAATTTTAGCAGCACCCATAATGATACATCGGGGTTGGAACTTGCACCCTGTAAATTGCTTTAGGAAACAGCCTCAGGCTTCCCAGAAAAATAATTCCATCCCTCCCTTTCTTTCACAGACAGGAATGTCACAGCCAAACCCACTGCTGCTTTTTGCCAAGAGCTCCAAAAAGACTATCTTACGTCAAATAACCATGGAGACTCGGTGACAAAGGAACTTATTCCTTGCTCCCCTTGTTTGGACAGAGCAATCAAGAAGCTGCAGTGTGCAGAGGGTGGAGACAGCTGACACACCTGGTAATGTGCTTACCCTCCCCCCACCACCCCTTGCAGCTCCTGGGTTTCAGGAGAGGCCAAGAGCTGGTGCATCACTGTCAGTGCAGGGATTAGCACCTGTGCCTGTGTGGGAGCTGGGTGATTCTAGCACTGGAAGAATCAGGATCCCCAGACTTCCGTGTTAGTTTTTTCTAGGGGCTTGGCAAATAGTTTTGAGCTGATTCCAGCAGAGGACTCATAGGAAGTATTATTGTTATTGATATTTTTGTTATTATTATTTCACCTAGTGCCAGTGCTGTTTGTTTACATGATGAACCTGTAATATCATGTATCTTGGGGCGGTTCCAAGCCTGATCCCTTGAAGTGATTGTAGTATTAGATTTGTGGTGTGTAATGGCTTTCCTTTAGTCACCAGGGTGCCAGGAAATCAAGACTGGAGTGATCCTGTCTTACTTTTAAAAGAGTGTGCACAGAATGGTTCCCCAGTAGAAGCTCCATGCTCTGACCTGCTGCTGCTCGTGTTTCCACTCCTCTCTCTGCTCAAGACTTTCGGAGGCTGCAGGAGGTGCACTGGATGGAGTCAGGGTTAGTGCCCTTAGTTTCAGCCGGAGCTGGTGGATAAAAGTCCCTGGGGATTACTCAGGGGGATGTTAAACAGTGCGGCCCAAAAGCCCAAGCCCCCACTGTCCACAGGACTTCCTTCCTAGCCCCTCTCTTTCCCTACTCCTCTCTCCAGGGCCCTGGTGTCACCTCTCCTCAGGGTTTCCAACTCATCCCAGGAAAGCCCCAGTTTCAGACACACTGGAAAAGTTGGTCATGTTAGTTCCCAAAGAAAACACTTGTAGGGAAATCCTAACGTCAGCCAGCATTGGTTTCTGCATCAAGGCAATTCACATGTACAGAAGAGTCTGGAAAGAGCTATGCATCTAACTTGGGCATTCTCTGATCAAGACCTCTGGAACGGGGTCATGGGGAGGTGTGGGTCTTCTTTGGTATTTTGGGGTGGGAGAAAGTAAGGATAGGTTTTCCACCAAATCTGTACTTTTAAAATAAATTTTTATTGCATCAAATCTGTATTCACTATATTTACAAACAACATATATCATTTGTCAATTTTGTTAAATATATAATTAACACTTGAGTCGTAAAACAATTTGCAAATATATCTTTTATCATTTGAAAGGGTTATTTCCATGTTCATTTTTTTCTAAACCAAAAAAGAAGGAAAGAAACCAAGTTCAACAAAAAATTTTCTTTATGATGACTCAGGGCTTTATTAAGCCTCCAAATCTTTTTTTGCGATGGACTCTCACATGGCAACTCCAGTTATAGCCAAATATCAGTAGGGCTACTGTGACTAAAGCAGAGTTCTGGGGTCCAGAGCACCATCCCAAACCCCTTGTAGCGCCCCAACCCCTGTCCACCTCAGGTAACCCAGCATTTCCCAGGAAGCCTGGGGTTGTTTTCAGACACAGTGTGAAGCCACTGTTGTAGAGGATTATTTAATAGCACACAAAAAAATCTCATTAACTTTTTACTTTAAAACATGTCATCAAATGAAAAGGGCAGATCAAAAAACATCATGTACAGTGCTCTTTTTTTTAAAGATTTATTTATTTATGCATACAAGTACTGGGGTATAGGCCAGAGGTGTGGGAGTGAGAGGATTCACCAGAGACAGTGGGGAACAGAACAGGAAGACTGACTGAAATACACAGCTGAGGGGAGCAGCAGGTGAGTCAGGAGAGGTCTGCTTCAACATGTGGGTTTCTCCCTGGCTTGCTGGGGATCAAAGTCGTGCTGCAGAGGCTGCAGATAGCGTCATAGGTTGCAACTTAACCCCATGTGCCACCAGGAAGGCCCAGTGCTAACATAACATAAAATAACATAAAATAACATCTGTATTTATGTACATAGAAAAAAGACTGGAAGGAAATACACTGATGGTGACGGTTATCTGCTGAGGGGTCCCAATATAACATTTGCTAATGTTATATTGCCTCTATTTTGTATAGTGAATGTGAATTATGTGTTAGGAAAAAAAATGCACAACACATAATTTTAAGGAGGAGGGAGGGTCGGAAATATTATTCCAAAGTCCCATGCAGACATTTGTACTAGAGTTGCCTCGTTCATAGCTACTGCCCTAAAGTGCAGAAACTGCCCGGGATTTAGAGGGCTGACCACTGAAGACTGCCTGACTCAAGAGGTAGCCTGTCAATTCTATGTTCAGCAAAGTCTTTGAGGTTTCTGATACAGATGCCTCAGCACTGTCTATAAAATAAGCAAAACAAGGGGCAACTCTCCTGTTCCCATGGCAACAGAACGACTGGGGGTATGAGGCAAGCAGTGCCACCCATAAATGTGAGTATAGTTGGTTCAGACACATTACCCAGTAGCCTTTGAAGGAGGCTGAAGCTTTGTTAAAACTGGGGTTAAGTAAGGGGATCTCCTCCCTGACTGGCCCTCAGAATCACCTGGGGTCTTCTTAGAAGTTCCTCTCCCCACCGACACACACACACATACACATTGGTCCTCTGATTCAGGAGGTGTGGGCTGGTACTCAGGACCCTCATTTTCACAAACACACCAGGGTTTTCTCTTGGGAGTCCTCCATGGAGCTCATCATCACTGGGAGGTTGTAAGCACCCAGAAAACAAAAGCCTGTTTGCTGCTGTTCCCACTTGCTGTGTGCAGAGAGCCCAGTGCTCTGTGGATATCAAGGAGAGTTATTTATTAAAAGGTCCACTCCACTCTTGAGTGGTTTCAAGTCCTTTCACCTTAATTACAATTCAAAGGAAAGTATTTTTATATCTGTTTTGTAGAGGATGAAACAGACTCAGAGAGGTTACTAATTCTAAAGGACACCTGCATTCCTATGTTTATTGCAGCACTATTTGCAATACCCAAGATATGGAAACAATCTAAATGCCCCAAAACAGATAATGAATCAAGAAGATGTGGTATATGTAATACAATGAAATACTACTTAGCGATCAAAAAAGATAAACTCATGCCATTTGAGGCAATATGGATGGAACTGGAAGCTGCTAAGCAGAATGACCCAGAGAAAAGATAAATACCAGATGGCGTCACTTATATGTGGAATATAGAGAAACCAAACAAAGGATCAGACAAAGATAAACTTTAAAACAAACCGTTGAAAGCTCATCATAGATCTGAAGCATCCAGGAGGGGGGCAGGAGGGAGAGGGAGAAGAGGTGAGGATGGGGGTGTGGGTGGGGTCAGCACAATGGACCATGGTGGAGAACTAGGGGTGCTTTGGTGGTGGGAGAGCTACCGTGTTCACACCTGATGGGAGAAATCCTATATTGTCAAAAAAATTTATAAGGATGTAAAATAACAGTACTTCATTTAAAAAATAAATAAATAAAAGAGCTTCTGCACAGCAAAAGAGACAATAACAAAAACAAAGAGAAACCCCACCTACTGGGAGAACATTTTTGCACACAACACTAATGATAAAGGACTGATCACAAAAATCTACAAAGAGCTGATGAGACTCAACAAAAACAAAGAAAATAATCCAGTCAAAAAATGGGCAGAAGAGCTAAAAAGAAACTTCTCTGAAGAGGAAATGCAAATGGCCAACAGGCACATGAAAAAATGTTCAACATCACTTGTCATCAGGGAAATGCAAATCAAAACTACCATGAGATACCATCTCACACCAGTGACAATGGCACATATTAAAAAAAGTAGCAACAACAAATGTTGGCGAGGTTGTGGAGAAAAAGGAAATCTTCTGCACTGTTGGTGGGAGTGCAAACTGGTCCAACCACTATGGAGAGCTGTGTGGAGATTTCTTGACCTACTAAACATAGAGCTTCCATATGATCCAGCAATTCCACTCCTAAGTATTTACCCAAATGACACAGAAACATTAATTCCAAAGGGCACCTGCACCCCTATGTTTGTAGCAGCACTATTTACAATAGCTAAGCTTTGGAAGCAACCCAAATGCCCAAAAATAGATGACTGGATCAAGAAGATGTGGTACATATACACAATGGAATATTACTCAGCAATCAAAAAAGATAAACACATGCAGTTTGCAGCAACACGGATGGAGCTAGAAGGGATCATGCTCAGCGAAATAAGTCAGAAAGAAAAAGAAAAACACTGGATGGTATTACTCATAGCAGGAATTTAGAAAACCTAAATAAGAGACCAGGAAAAAGACTAATCAATACAAGGTAAAAATCAAAATCAACAAGCAACTATAAACCAGAGACACACTGTGGGGGCAGGGGAGGGACAGAGAAAGGAAGGACTAGAGTCAAAATAAGGAGGGGTGCTATTGTATGGGGAATATAACCAAAATGAAAATGCATACATTGTGCAAAAATGAAAAAAGATGTAAGAATTATATAAAATAAAATATTTAAATAAAAAATAAATAAAGACAAAAAATAAAATAAAATAAATAATAAATAATTTAAGAAAAGAAAGTTGCTCAAGATTACTTAGAGAAACAGCATTCAAATCCTGGCATGAGACCACTCTGGAAAGTTCCATGACTTTTCCTTTCTTTTCCTGGGAGGGAAATGGTACCAGAATTCTCTGCTCATCTTCCTTTTCTCCTCTCCTCTCTGTTGATCTAACACACACACACACACACACACACACACACACTCACACACACACACATGCACACACCCTTCTAAGTTTGTCCTGCATCTACAACAGTACCAGAATTCCAGGGCATTATATACAGAGGTTTATTCTCACAATTTTTTTTATTTCTTTTTATTATAATATGTATTTTCTAAGCTAGAAGCAATCTGTTCTTTGATTTCATCGTACTTTTCTTATTTGAAAGCAACGATTCTAAGGCCTCCCCTGGTGGCACAGCGGTTGAGTGCTGGGCTGCGAAGCTGCCCACAGCCTCTGCAGTGCTGGTTGGATCATCCAGGCCAGTCGGCCTGGGTCCCACATGGTGCGCAGACGTCTCCTGCCACACCCGCTACTCCCCTCAGCAGTGTATTTCATCAGTCTGCCTGTTCTGTTCCCCACTCTGGCTCTGGTGAATTCGCTCACCCTCCCATGCTTCTGACTATACCCAGTGCTTGTATAAATAAATAAATAAATAAATAAATACTTTTAAAAAAGCAACGATTCTAGGCAATTTGGCTTTTCAAATCATAAAGAATTTGGTGGTAGCTGCCTCGTTCTCCAATCATTAGAAGTCCATAATGGATACAAGTTTCCTCTGCTCACCTCCTAACCAGATGGTATCTTACAAAGAGATCATATCTCAGACTGATTTCCACCACCAAGAAAACAGTTATTTAATGAGCAGTCACGTACACAGCTGCTCAGCCCATCCTGTGAGCCTGGGGACATCTCAGTGGTCTGTCCTTCAGACTGTTGGACAGCTCTTTCATAAAAATCCCATGCAAAGCACATGTGACAGTACTCTCAGTGCGTTATTTACCTAACCTAGTCAGGCAATGGGTGAAATCCAGCCCCTGGTGCCTAGCACAGGGCAGGCTGGACTTCCGAGCACAGTGCCTTTCTAGGAGCAACTTGTCTGGCTAGATAAGTTTGCAACGTGCAGGCGAGACAGACGTACCGAGAAACATTTCTAGCCCTCTACCTTTCTTAAATGCCATTATTTTCATCAATGAAAAACCATTTTAAAAACCCATTATGCTAATTAGCATAGTGTGGGTGCTGTGCTAAAACAGATAATTGAATTACTTATGGTAATTTCCTCTCGAGTGTGGGGTTGAGATGTGTCCAGTGTTAATGGACTGTCCCTACAATGTAGGTGAGTTAACACAGAAAGCTACTAACCATGCTTTACTTCTAGAAGTAAATGACCGACAGCCAATCAGCATAACAGTCACCACTTAGGGAGAACTTACCATGTGTCCGGTACTGTCCTGTTTGACCACAGTGAAAACTGGTCTTATTGCATCTCACTGAGGAAACTGAGGTCCCAGAGCATGCAGCTAGGAGGAGTAGTTGGACTCACACTGTGATTTGAGAGATACACATCTTTTTAACAAAAATATTTATTTATTTATGCATACAAGAACTGGGGTACAGGCCAGAGGTGCTGGGGTTGAGAGGATTCACCAGAGACAGAGTGGGGAACAGAACAGGCAGACTGACCAAAGTACACTGCTGAGAGGAGTAGCAGGCGAGGCAGGAGAGGTCTGTTGCGCCATGTGGGTATCTCCCTGGCTGGGGATCGAACTCATGTTGCAGTGTCTGTGGACAGCCTCATAGGTTGCATCTTAACCCCTTGCGCCACCAGGAAGGCCCAAGAGATACACATCTTAACCCCTCCCACGACCAGTAGCCTCTAAGTTTTAGGCCTCCAGGGAATTCCCTAGTCAAAACCACAACAAATGTTCACACATGGCTCAAAACTTCAAACAAAATAAATAAAATTCTGATGCCCAGAAAGCATTCCACAGAATGAATTCTGAGCATAAATAGTTTGGAAGCAGACTTGGGAACCCTCATGTCCCACCATGAACTGTCTGGGCACTGGCTCTGAGAGCCCCAAAACCTGCTTCCAGACAGGCCTCTGGAGGCCCCTCCCCTAACACTCCCTCCTTTGTGTGTTTCTCAAGTAGCCCCGTGGTGCCAGGTGGAAGTAGAGAGGAAGGCAGCACCCCAAGCATCGTGCTCTCCATCATGGTAAAGATAGTTGCCATGCCAGAAAGAAGGAGGAACAGGAATGGGGGTGGTGATGCATGGTCCAAGTCTGGAACATTATGAGGAGTTCAAAGAATTTACCTATGGATCAAAGTAAAGTCTATAAAAAAGAGAGGAGTCAAGGTTAACTTTTAGATTTTGGCTTGAGACAACAAGTCAGTGGTAATTAACCAGATGGGGAAGACCATGAGGTGCAGGTTCTAGGGATGGAGTTGGCCCTGTTAGTTTGTGATGACTCAGAGATCCAAGCTGTAGTCATTTTCTACTGCTGCGTAAGGAAGTGAAACCAAGTTAGTGGCTGGAAACAGTACCCACTAGCTTACTGTTCTGTAGGGGGCAGTACAGGCAGGTTCTGCCCAGTCCTGCTCAGGGCCTCAGAATGTCGCAGCCAAGATATTCCATGCATTGAGTTGTCTGAGGCTCTGAGGAGGACCTAACCTGCAAGCTCATTCTCTCTGTTGGAAGGTTTCAGTTCCTTGCAGTGGTAGTCTGAGGTCCCGGTTCCTTGCTGGTTTGCAGCTGTGGATTATACTCACAGCTTCTAGAAGCTGCCACAGGGCTTTCTCCACCTCTAAGCCTGAAAGAGTAAGCCAATCCTCCTACTTTGCATGGCTCACTTGCTCTTCTTCCACCAGCCAGAGTTCTCCCTGCCTTCAAGGGACTCATGTGACTAGATGAGGCACACTTGGGTGAACTCCTCCACTGAAGGTCCATGAGGCTTATAACATCACCTAATCACAGGAGTAAAATCCTTCATATTCTCAGCTCTGGGGATTCTTCCCAGCATGCTCACTGGGGTTGAGATGAGGATGGGAAGCAGAAATCTTGGAGGCTTTCTTGGAATCTGCTGGCCACACAAAAGGAGGATGTAGAGGAAATATTCTCCTTCAGAAACTTCCAGTGCTGAAGGATGGAGTAGGAGAGGAAGTGGCCAAGCACATCTGATGGCTCAAGGCTCTAGAACTTAAAGCACTCAGGGAAGCAGATCACGTCCCTTGAAACTCCCCCGGAGTCCTGTCCCTGAGCTCACATGAGTTGCCCTGCCAATCCTCTTGCACAGGCCCCAAGGCAATTTGGCTGCACCCTTGTGTCTGGCAGGTGAGTCAACACTTGGCTTCTCTCCTGGGTTTTCTTGGAAAAGGGCTATGTTCCAGATTGGCAGCTGTGCTGGCATGGAAGGAGGAAAGAGAAAAGCCAAGTTCTGGGGTCTTCGCTGCCAGGCAGGATACCTGGGCTTTTTTCAGCCACTGAAAACAATGGGAGGAAATTTCACTATGACCCAGAGAAGCCAGAGTTAGAGTAAAACAGGGGGTAACATTGTCAGGCATTGGAGTCAGGTGGGTAACTTAGCCTCTCCATTTCCATATCTGTGACATGGAGGTAGTCATTAGTAGCTACCGCAGAGGTGTTTGTGACAATTAAACAGCACGGTATTTGTTAATCACTTAGCACTGAGGCTAACATAAAGAAAGCACCAATAAAACCCACACAATGAATATTAACAAAAGAGGAAAAGACTCACCCACCCACAGAAGTTGTTGATCCAGATGGGATTACAAAGGAGGAAGGGATCAGATGAAGAGGTCAAGGGATGGCCAACTCTTTAATAAGAAACTCTCAAAAACATTAGGCTTCATGTTGGTTGTTTCTTAAAGTCCTGTGAATGCACAAAGGACAATTGCTAACCCCCAAGGTAGGATGGAATTTGTTTGGGCCATGCAGTAAATCTGGATATGGTGCCCCTAAGACTCCTCAGTAGCCACATAGGATTTCTACTTCCAATAGAAACTGAGGAAGGAAGGGAAGAATAAGGAAGGGGCAGACTACTGTTGGTATATATGCATGCCACGTCGGGTTGTAACAAATAAAAATCTACTCAAGCTAGTGGGGTGTATAACATGTGAAGTGTTAATAATGGGTACATTCACCCTCTGTTCTCACCAGGTTTCTTCGCTGGTGTCTTTCCTTGCCTCCACCCCCAATCTAACCCAGTGAGACCTCAGTCAGTTCCTCCATAGGGAAACAAAGCAAAGAGTGCTTACACAATATGGTGGGAGACTCTGCTAGGTTTGCTTCAAGGAGTGGAAGTTCTTTGATTCAGCAGCAAGGCATCTCTCTTACCTGGCAAGGAACATCCATCAATTGTCCACTTTGCAGTGACGTGCCCTATGGATAACATGCTCCCCCCATCCAATGGGCAAGACAAAAGCTCCCAAGACAAAGGGAGCCACAGAGGCCCCCGGAACCACTGAGAGCAGATGATTGCATTAAAATATACTGTCACTCTTGACCAATGTGGATAAGCTGAGAATGGAGAACTTAAACAAGTTTATCTAATGATTCAACAGATAATCCCTTGAACCCTCAAGAACAGAAAATCAAGATCGCCAGGTCTACCATTGCCTCATTATGGTCCTTTTTTCCCTTTACAGACTGGAACATTCTCTCTATTTTAAGATAGTGTACTCAGCATGAGAGTCACTTCCCCAACAAGGCTTTACCCAATCTCTTGGTTCAAGGGATGAGTGCTACTTAGCTGAGGTTATATGTCTCTTAGTTTACATATTTGAAGGACAGAAGTTGGTTGACTCTCCGGGTAAACTTATAGATTGGTTCCTGAGCCAGGAGTTTGGCTGTGATTCAGTGAGTGATGAGGGTTGGGGTGATGGTCACATGGCAAAGGCATGTTTAGACCCGTCTCTTCCTTTCAATGGGGTTGTAGGTGATTTATAGTCTCCAAGGAAAACCAGAGGTTGGCAGGCATCCCAAACGTATCCACCACAACCAGCCCAAAACCAATTCAGATTTCAAAATTTTTTCTGACATATCATTACAGAGTTCTTGAAATCTAATCTATTCCAGAACATTCCCAGATGGCCCCGGAGGGAACTGAAACATGTATGTGCCCCCACCCCTTCTTCCAGAACCAAAATTTCGGTGTTATTTCAAAAGTAGCTATGTAGAAATTCCATTTTGGAAAACAAAGTCTCTTGTGGTTAATTAAATAATTATCCTCCATTTATCTTTTCAATATATCTCAATTTCCATAGAGAAAATTTGTTTAATGTGGGGTACACCCATGTGGGTATTTCTGGGACAACAGTATATTACAGAACAAGCCAGTTGATTACAGGAGAGTTAATGGCTTTGTCCAGGTTCATAGTAAAGCCAAGTGCCACTTGCTGAGTCTTTAACTCTTCATTAACTCAAATCCAAGTTTTGACTTGCTGCTAGGGCTGGGAGTCTGACTTCCCTTAATCCAGCAGATAGAAGGAAAGCAATAGCAAAGCCTGTAAATTCACTGTCAGGTCATGAAGAATAACAACAATAAGGCATTCATATTAGGAGAGGAGATTCATTCATCATGGTTTGTTTACCCTCTCAAAAATCCAGTAGATTTGGTGTCACTGTCTCTAGGGAAGCAGCTGGTGTAAGGAAATCAGATTGTAGTGAAAGGAATGTGAGCTTTGCAGTCATGTGGGCCTCATTTCAAGTGCTGGCCAGGCCCTTCACTTCTCTGATGGGGCAAATTCTGATTGGTCCATGCCCATGCCCTAATCCTAGTTAGTTTGAATGGCTTTTCTCTAGTTCTCAACTTTTCTTCCAAAGAATGGGAAAATAATAATACCTACTTCAAAGTTGTAAAGATTGCATGAAATCACACACATGAAAGTACATTGATCTAATTGGTACTCATTTTATTTACTTCTTTTTTCCAGGTCTGGGTTGATAGTGTATAAAAGTTTCTGAAATGAGTGTCATAAATGACCAATGCAATACAAAAAGAGCAAATGAGGAAATTCAGACTTTCTTCTCATGAGGAAAAATATTTCCCAAGTAGGTCCTGCCTTAGGCTTGAATCCCATTCTCTTTTCCAGATCCTTCCTTTACTGTAACAGAGACATTGTCTCCTAGTAATAGCCCCCCCCTAATTTTATGGTAATAGAATTCTCACACACACACAAAGTTTAAGCTGAACATAGAGGCAATAAGAGAAAGACTACATTTCTTAGCACCCCTTGCAACTAGACGTAAACATGTAACTGAGTTCTCACCAGTGGGATGAGAGGAAGTTAACTATGCAATTACAGGTTTCTCTTTCCCCTTTTCTACTTGCAGGAATATAGACAAGGAATTGGTAAGCTCACCCTGACTGCACAGATGAAGACAAGTCTCTGAGCAACAAGGTAGAAGGAACCTGGGTCCCTGGACAAACTCAAGCAACACAGGTATATTGGACCATCTACATACTTCCAGATTATTACATAAGAAAGAACTTCTGTGTGGTAACGAACACTTTAGTTGGGGTGGCTCTTTATTTAAGCAATCCAAACTACTCCGTAACTAACACATTAGTCTCACTTTATCAAAATTCATCTTGAAACTTGCCTTGAGCAAGAATGGTCTGGAGCCAAGATCAGCCTTTAGAACAAACAACCTGTTCAATCCCACAGACATGCTTCACTTTGCTCATACATTGTATTTTTTAAATTTTTGGATTTGTCCTCACATTTACAGTCTGAGAAAATTCACATAAAAATCTCAATGTCCAGCTTCTCTTGAGAAATACTCATTCTTGCTTAGTAAAATTCAGTAGCAAGTGTATTTTCATGCACCAAGGCAGATACCTGTGGCAGATGTTGTGTTCTTGTGTCTTGCCATTTTAGGGTACAGTGATCTGACTCCAAATTCCAGAGCCTGGGTTCCTTTGCCTGAGGACTTTGTTGGGCCCTGTGAAGCCCATTCTGCTCCAGAGCCAGAGAATTAAAGTACTACCATTCCCATCAGTCTCCAGATAACAACCAAAAGAAGCTGATGTATAAATGCTCTCATCCCCCATCCCTCAGGGACAGCTGAAGGGTTACCTTTTATGCCCAGAGTTTGAGTCCCAGCTGCTCAGCATGGTAACTCACTCCTTAATGTACCCTTTATTGACTGGCTGCCTTCCCTTTCCTACCCTAGTTCCCAGTTCCCTCCCAACATTTTCCAGGTTCATCTCCAAATAGACTATTTGTATTTAAATCCTTTCTCAGAGTCTGCTTCTGGGATGGCCTAAGTCACAATCCACATGGCTTAGTTTTCCATGTGATAGTTAACATTAATCATCATGCTGCATTGTTGGTTTTTTCCTGGTTGAGAAATACTTATCTGTATTTGATCTTTATTAATAGTGAGAAAAAAAAAAAAGGAAAGTGGTTCCAAGAGATAATGTGTGTCAGAAAAAAAAGTAGCTGAGAGTAGATCTTTGTAGGACTAAAGAATATTCCTATTCCTGCATGTTTAGTGTGCAAATATGGGTCTGCTTAGTTCATTCTCGTTATCTGCCTGACCCTTGGACGTTTGTGTTTGTGATCCCTGGTTTATAGCACTGAAAACACTTGTTAAAATTCAGAAGTCATTAACCTCTGACTTTGAATGAGGTTGTGGGATTAGCCAGCAGCCATCTGAGAGCACAGAGGGAAGAGAAAGGAAGACACACGTGTCTCAGTGGGAGGCACTCGGGCCAGGCCAGGGAGCTCAAGGTCGCATCAGGGGAGGGGGCCTGGAGGCAGAGGATGCGCAGGGGCCTGACTTTTTCCTAATCTTAAGAAAAGCCCTGGCCCCCAGCCGCCCACAAGTCTTGGTGCCCACACCCTCCAGAGCTGACTCTTTTTATATTGCTACTCTTTCTATATTGCTGGGTGTGTCCCTCCACACTGCAGGAATTCTTGGAGGGTGAAAATGAATCTGCTCTTTATCCTTAAGTTTGGCTTGCCACATTGTAGGTGCCTAGTAACTGTTTGTCTTAAATGTCCCTTAGCTCCCTAACCTCTAAAGTGAACAATCAGAATTGCTACATAAGCCAGGGAACACTGTGGTTAATGTTCATTGCTAAATTTGGGAGCCACAAAGGTTTTTAGCAAGACACTGCAATGTTTGTGTGCACAGGCTAACCCCATACCATTTAAAGTCAGGAACAAGGACTGGAACACAAGGTCTGGAAAACTAGGAATCTCTCACCTGTTTTTTGATCAATGGATTTAAGATTGTGGGCTCTAGAATAAGAATGCCCAGGTTCAGACACTAGCTCCCCAACTTACTGCCTTGAGTAAGTCACTTAACCTCTCCGCGCTTCCATCAAAGATGGGAATCAAATGAGCTAATGCATGTAGAGTGCTTTGCACTGTGTCTGAGTAAAGTAAGTGCTTAAAACACTTTCACTTTTATTGGCTCTGATTAGGGCTAACAGAATCCTGGATAAAAAGCAAGCCAGAGTAGAAAATTATCTAGAGGAATATGCTAGCCCTAGCAGCATGGTCAAGCTCCCAAAGCTAGACATTAGACACTAGGCTTGCAGACCTAAAGCAGGGCTTCTGACCTTTCTTGTGTTGACATCCAATGAAGTGACAGACCCCCTTCAAAATAATGATTGTAAAACATACAAAATCAAACATATTGCATTGTAAAGAAAGCTGGCTACATGGCTATCAAAATGTTAAGCAAATTTATGACATAGTAATACTAGTGTTACTTTACGAGCACATTTGAAAACAAGATCTAGCAGTGAGTCCAATTATTGCTGTAATTTCTAAATGGAGATGAGTGTAAAATGCCCAGGTAAAATGTTCTCATCTGTTTTGTAATCACACAATCAGGTAACTGTGACAACTCCACTGTGATATGAAAATATCTGATTTCAATAGATGACAACATCATAGACACCGCTAATATTGTTGTGAGGTTTGATACCTACATTTTGAACAGAAAGAAAAGTGAATCTTCACTTAAAGTTTAGCAATTTTTTAAATTTATTTTTAAAGATTTATTTATTTATGCATACAAGAGCTGGGGTACAGACCAGAGATGCAGGGGGTGAGAGGATCCACCAGAGACAGAGTGGGGAGCAGAACAGGCAGACTGAAATACACTGCTGAGGGGAGCAGCAGGTGAGACAGGAGAGGTCTGCTGTGCCATGTGGGTATCTCCCTCGCCGGGGATCGAACTCGTGCTGCAGAGGCTGCGGACGCTTCATAGGTTGCGTCTTAACCCCTTGCGCCACCAGGGAGGCCCAAGTTTAGCAAATTTTAAAAAATCAGTCCTTTCCCCATCCAAGGCAAGGACCTCTTTCCTTCGTGAACCACTGTTCACAAGCGCATGCACAGTGAGACCCCAGACTGGTGTGGCCACCCTTCTGGTCTTCCTTCCTTCCTTCTTTCCTACCTGTTACAAACATAGGGGATCCCAACAGGGCTGTGACTTCTTGGGGAAGGGACTGTGTCTTCTTCCAGTCAAAGGAGGAAGACTAGTCTAGAGACAGAGGTGCTTGCAAGGGGAACCAGGAATTCACTTCCTGGTTGGATTCCCATGAACAATAGGACTTTAGCCCTATTTTGGAAGGGCCGTGAGAGAACTGGGCAGTAAGCTGGAGAAGGGTGCGTTCAATCCTCCAGCCACTAAGGGGGATGGGCCAGGGAAAGCCTTGGGTGAAAAGGAGCCCAAAGGCTTGAGTTTCTGCCAAGAATTTAACCCCAGACAAGATGATCCTAGGGCCTGGGGGGAGGTAGGAGACCTCAAGCAGGGGTGTTTCTTCTGAGTTGAAAACCTGTACATTGAGGAGAAGCCCCCACACATCACACTTTGCTCCCCACACCCAGATATCTTTTAAAAACCCATAAACTGACTGATTTGAAAGCCAGAGTTTGGAGTTCACCACACAAAGGGGACATGGAGGCCAACCAGGTGAGCTGAGCTTGGACCCCAGTAATTCCAGTGGCATAAAATCCCTTTCCCCAATCCCTGACCCAGTACATGGGGCTCCAGAAAACTCCAAGGAACACCATTCATGTTGTCTGCTGTGCCAGGCCTGAGCTACAGTGTCAGAGGTGCTCCTGGCAGACAGAGAAGGGGGAGGAGGAAGGAGGAGGTGGGTAAAAGGGGAGAGGCGGTTGGATCCTGGAAGCAAACCAAGATTTTTTCTCACTTTAAGCCCCTGAGTTCAAGTCAAACCTAATTAGGACAGAAGGAAGAGGGGGATAATTTTTTTTTAAAGATTTATTTTTATTTACACAAGAGCTGGGGTACAGGCCAGAGGCACGGGAGGGTGAGAGGATTCACCAGAGACAGAGCAGGGAGCAGAACAGGCAGACTGACAAAATACACTGCTGAGGGGAGCAGCGGGCGAGACAGGAGAGGTCTGCCGTGCCATGTGGGATTCTCGCCGGCCAGCCAGGATCGAGCCGGCACTGCAGAGGCTGCGGACAGCTTCACAGCACTGCGCTCAACCCGCTGTGCCACCGGGGAGGCCTGAGGGGAATAAATTTTTAAACTGGATCTTCCTATGACCAAAGTGAACAGAAACCTATGGGATCCATCTTGAGGGGCATGAAGGGACAAGAAAAGGAGATAAACCAATTGGAGGAAAATCCCCCCCTTCTTGTTTTCATGTCATCATTTCAGACTGGTCAATACACAAAGTGGGTCTTGCATTTGCTTTGCAATCGGCACCTCACACAATGCAGCCAGGGACCCAGGCAGCCATGGAGATGGAGGTGCACCCCTTCATCTCACTTGGGAATGGCAACACCTCCCTCAATAGACTAATCACCAGAAATGGAAACACATTGTGGGACTGCCAGACTGAATGTCCATTTATCTCTGGGGCCCCAACAGTCCTTCTGGGAGGGTGCCCCCACAGCAGCAAAATACCTTCGTAATCAGAAACTTCAAACGAAGATGAAGAAATGAAGGTGTGCACACCCCAAGAGGCAATCCCAGCTCCAGGGAATAACAAGTGTGTAAGTGACTGTATGGAACGCCCATGTGCCCATGTCACCTGAGCTCTGATGGGGACCACCAGGAGACTTCCGAAAGACCACCTCGTACACTGGCTGAGCTTTTCTCCAAGGCAGGAGAGGCAGGGGGGGTGGGGAGCGCGGGGGGGGGGGGGCATACTCATGGGGAGAACTACAGGGAAGTCAGTTTCCCCAGGGACAACCCTCCAACAATGGGGGGTGGCAGTCAGTGGCTGAGTGCCCCAGACCCCTCCATAGGCTGATTCAGGTAGTCGAGCTCTGTGCTTTCCTCAGGCTACCCAGGGGATAACCAGCAAAATGGGACACCATTCTCAGCTCTTCTCCCTCCCTTTCCCTCACTTCACTTCCTGGAGCACCACCCAAACAGACTACTGCATCCCTAGCCCTATCTCAGGGCCAGCATTTGGGGAAGCCCTAATTAAGTGCATGGTCCTTGCTCAGCTGAACAAAACAGCCTCCCTTATAGGGCCCTGGCCGGTTCAGGGCTGAGAAGCTGTGAGCCCTAGGAGTAAGGCTGGGAGCGGGGTGGAGAAAAATCATGGCAGTTGCAGAAAATCATTTGGAAATTATAAAATTAAGCAGCTTTAGAAAGAGGAGAAACTTGGTTAGGAAATCACTGGGCGAGCGTGAATTGAAAAATGTTCTCGCGACAGCTGAGAATCTGTCAATTACAAGAGAGAGGTAGAGAGGAAAGGGAGCCAGACAGGGCATCAGGCAAACAGATTGGCCCAGTTAAGGGGTGAGGCCAGGGAGATGGTGAGTGACAGCACCCAGCAAGCGGGCTGTGGGGTCTGCAGGAGCACTTCCCAGCAGGAGGAAAGGTCCACAGAGGTGGCCAGTGGCCCATTCCCAAAGCCAAAGACCCTAAACCCTAAAGGGGACCAAGTACAAGATGCTGAGCCCCAAGGACTGTGAGGAGGCAAAAGACATTGCCGAGCACTGAGTTTCTGACTGCCTCTGCACCCAGGGGTGCTCCACTTCATGGAGCTGTGCCTGGCATTTCCTAAATGTGTGATCGGCATAAAATTGATTCTACAAGGTTCTCTGGAGAGGAGGCTATTTTGTGGGAAGCTGCTTTTGGAGTTTTATTCATTCCACAAGAATCATCGCGTCTGTTCGAGGCATGGTGCTGACACCTTACAGCACAGACAACGTCCCACACCCAGAAACTCTGCAGGACTCTGGGGGACACAAGCCTGACATAATAGCACGTAACACTCCCAGAGTGGTGGCACTGGTCCAGACGGCCTGCATGTACCACCTCGTTCTATTACAACCTAAGAGGTAAGAACTACATGGCCATTATTTTGGAGATGAAGAGACAGGCAGGAAAGGCTATGGGAAAATTAGCCAAGGTGATAACCCTGGTAAGCTGAGGTGCCTTGATCTAAAACCACAGCACAGCTCCCAAGTCTGTGCTCTGACCTACTACACTTCAGTGCCTTTTATACTAATGCACTTGATGCTTCCGACAGGTAGACTGGCCACAGAATTTTCAGGATGCACAGTCTGGCTGGTGGTGGGAGGTTGTTCCTGAAGAGCGGTCCTCATCCCTCTTCCAGCACAGCAGATGTTGGGCCCCAAGGGACTGCAACCTTCTGGGTACCTGAGTCAGAGGTGGGTGAGAAACCCCCTCTGAGTTGCCTGCCAAAAACAGCAGGGCACTGCTAGTCCAGCCTTGGGGTGTCTCCCACCTTGCTCTGCCCTAAGATGCCTTGGGGTGGACATTAGATCATAACCTCCCCTCCCCTGCACCTAAGCCCCTGGGCGGGTGGGGACTGAGAACCAGATCCTTTTCTGAACATCATGGTCTGGGTCCCCTGGTGACACATTCTCTGGCAGTGCAGGGGAGCCGGGGGCGCCAGGGGAGGGCTGCAGGCTTCCAAGAGAGCTCACCCCAGGGAGACTGTTGTGGGGATGGGGAAGGCTGTGAGTCAAGACTCCAAGCCCCAACATAGGAGCCCTTAGCCCATAAAATCACACTCACGAAACACAAGCTGAAGGGTACAATGGTGCAGATTTTCAAGACAACTGCAGCGCAGGAAACCCCAAGTGTGCTGCCCTCCTGAGCACCGGCGCTGAGCGTCTGCAGCCCTCGAGCCAGCCCTGCCTGAACTCAAGGAAAGCAGGAAACATGGAACTTTAACATCGTCTTCCATGCTCACTTCAGCCCTTTTGGAGTTAGCAGGTCACAGCACCAGTGCCCCATGATCACCCTTTTGGAAATGCCGCATCACTCACTCACACCCCGTAACAGCCCTGTGAGCCGGGAGCCGGGGTCATCACGGCTTTCCCTCACTGCGCACAGACAGGAATGTGTTTGACTGGAAGCATGAAGGTAGGTAAGAGCCAGGACCAGCTCTCAACTCCAAACATCCTACCTCCCAATCCCAGCGCTCTCCTCGGGGACATAGCAACCTTCCCAGCCCTCCACATTGCTTACACATCCCTGTTTGTAGCTCGGAAGAGGGCCAGAATGCTGGCAGGTTGCCAACTTGAAACTAGTATTTATTAGGAAATCTCCAGATGTGCCAGGAAATTACAGACCAGCAAATTAAATTTAGTCATTTCACTAGTGTACTTAAGGAGCTCTTTAAGAGCTCTGGGGGGGAAAAAAAAGCAAACAAACTCGAGCACAAGTTTTTGGAATGGGTATGTTTTCGTGGCTCAAAGATGCCATATCCTGAGCATCCAAAGTCCTCCTTGGGGAGGAGAATTCCCATCAGAATACATAGAAATTTTAATGAGACTGAACGGTACCATCATCACCCTCCCTAGAGCTTGTGGCAACCAACCTCTGAGACAGGCCTGCGGAGCCCTAGATCTCCCCCACTGGACAATCTTTCAAATTACAGAAATAGCTAATGTCTTCCAACACTAGGTTAAAACATCCATCTTCCTCTCCTGGCTCACTCATCCTGGGAGAGGCGCTGCCATAGGGTGGAGACACTCAAGCAGACCCTAGAGTCCTCTTCCAATAGTCACGTGAAGGAAGTGGATCCTCCAGCTCCAGGAGGGCTGGCAAGCCCGGCTGATGTCTTGGCTCCAGCCTCGTGAGTGACCTTGAGCTAAAACTACCTACAAAGCTGTTCCTACCTCCTCCCCAACCCACAGATGTCACAACACAACAGATCTGTTCTTTCAAGTCACTAGATCTTGAGCTAATTTATTTCCTGGCAATAGACAATGAATACATTTTGTGAAAAATATCATGGACAGTTACCTACTATGGAGTAGGTGGGGACTGGGCTTTTTGAATCAGACCTAACTATAGTGATTGTCTAGCTTGGTGTGTCCTGTTGCTGCCAATGTCACTTTAAGAAAGCCAAAGACACAGGAATCCCAAATTTTGGAGGGAGCTGGGGAGATGGGAAGGGAAACTCACTATGTGCGTCTTTTACCCAGAATTACTAAGGTGACCCAGCCCTTTGTGGGACAACATGAGACAACACTTCAGGGGTGAGAAGCCGCACAAGCTCCAGTTGTCCATTTTACAGTCATGTGGCCCCTAATGACATTTTGGTCACCAGTGGCCCACATGCATGATTGTGGTGTGTGCACAGATACATAGATTTGCGTAATTATACCCTGAGGATAGCATATGATGAACATCAAAATCCTCTAAACATGCATTCCCCACAACATAACCCTGTCATTAATTGATACATGACGGCATGGTTACCAAAACAAGAACCTAGCTAGTGATGCTTTTAATTAATTATTTTTCTTATATCCTTATCCTTCTCCCACCACCAGGTCACCTGTGAACCATGGCCATATCCTCTTGTGTTCTAGCTAGGGATTAATGAGTACTCTGCATTCTGGGCACTATATACTCATTGTTGGTGCCTTAACTAAATGAACCCTCACATAACCCTGTGATGTGTGCTCTGGTCAAAACACATCCATTGTGAGTGACAAAGCCCAACTCAGTCATATTGCAAAGGTACTGTAAAAAGGGGAGAGTCTATGTTCTCTGCCCCACCCAGTCAAGGGTGGAGCTGAGCAGTGAGGGGAAACCTAAAAGGATCTGGGGTAAAACACCTGAGGAGGCACCTGGAGCTGAGAGACCTGTGAAGCAGCAGCTGCGCTTGCCTTCAGCCTTGGGCTTGCACAGGGACTTGGTGGACATGGAAGGAACATCTGGTAGAGACCTGGGTGAGACATCTGAGGGGAGGCTGTCAACGGCAGCCTTTATCTTGACTTGTATTTTGATTTTGCTCTTTTCCTCCCAGACTTGCCTGGTCCCTTCTGTCCCTTTTCTGCGGGTTCCCACCAGAAGGTGCCTAAGACTTGCGGAAAGCTTTCCGGCCTCAGTGGCTCTGCTATGGGCCAACCCTGTTTGGCTGGGCACTTACCCACAAGAGAATGGGTAACATTGGGTGTTTCACTGGGAAACTATGTCCTTTCTTTTCTCTCTCTCTGTGCTATGCACAATAATTCTCCTAAAGTTCTTTTCTGTTGAAGCCTTACACACTAAGAATACATTTTGTCTTTACGCAGCAGATGGCAGATTTCATTTAGATGAAAGTTTGGGGTTAGGTGAAAGTAGGTGAAAGTTTGGGGTCTCCAGGTGCCCCTCAGTCTGCCTGCTAACAATAATGGGCATTTATGTGTTCATTAGCTGAAAAATGCAAAGAATATCCTGGGCTTCAGGAAATTTTACATCTAGGTTTTCAAATAAAGTTCTCCAACACCCTACTTTCTAATCTTCTTTCCCCTTTCCCTCATCTCCCTGAATTTTTTTCCAGAAAAAATGCTCATAATCTAAACCATGAAAGACTTTCTTCTGGACAGTCCACCTCACATCCCAGGGAGGCCCCGATTGGCCCTGCCTGCCTCACTCCCTTAGGCAGTCGCTGGGGACAGGGAGAAGGGCACGTGGGCCATGGGAGCTGTTGGGCTGGACCCCGATCGTGTGCCAAAGAGTAGGTGTGGCACGGTTCCCACAGAGCCATGTACAAATGGCAGTTTCCTGATTGGAAAAGGGATAGGCAGACAAAAATAATACAGTTATTACTATTATTATTCCCATTTTAATGGGGAAACAGGCTCAGATAAACTGCAAACCTGCCCAAGGTCTCCCACTGGGTAAACAACAAAGCCAGTTTTGTCTGAAACTCTCATCCAGATTAGATGATTCTCCTTCCTTGTCCCCTATCTTCCTTGGCTTACACAGGAAGCCTGCAGGCAGGGTTATCTTCCTGATAACTAGTCACCGGGCCCCAATCCAGGCCCTGGGACCAAGACTGTACTCAATGTATTCCTTTCCAGTCCTCCCAATTCACTCCAGACTAGAAAAGTCTCACTCAGGGCCACCCCTCTAACCCCAATGTTACCAACATAAGATACCCATTTCCATCTCCAGTGGAACTGTTCCAAGGCATTCCTTGCTTTTGTCATGAAGATGCACATCCGCACCTCAGGTTAGGGTCCTCCCCACCTCTGGCTTTTCCTTCCCCACTGCCTGTCCCCGTCATAATTCTCCTTGCATTCCCTGCAAATGCCTGCGTCCCCTCCCCCCAGGACAACGCGTGTTGACTTCTCTCTGCTTGGAGTGCTCACTCCTTTTCTCATTGCCTAGAAAACTCATCTTTCAATTTGGCTCTTCAAGGAAGGCTGCTACCTCCACCGTTGGGTCAGTTCCTCATGGAAAAACAGAGCACTCGTAGAGGTTATGTGGAGACATTTATGTGTGATTTATGGTGAAAATCCGTCTCTCCCACTAGACTGTAAGGTCATCAGAGCAGGGTCCATATCTCTGTTTCTATTCACTGTTCCCAACACATGCACCCAGGGCCTGGCGCATAATAGGCTCTCGGAAAACATTTATTAAATAACTGAAAAGGAGGAAGGGAGGGAGGAGAGAAGGGACTCTACGTGCCTCGAATTAAGGCTCCACGGAGTAAAATCGTAAGTATTTGAAAGATGTTGATTAAACTCTTAAACTAGAATGAACATGAGGAAAGTGAAACTATTAAAAGCATTAGAGGATTTATTGGCTGAGCCTGGCTGCTTCTCAATATCATTCGCTTCATTTTCATTTCATTGGAACCACAGGGTTAAAGTCCTGGGGAGGAGGGGAAGTGGAGGAAAAGATAAAAAAGAAAGAGACTGGCAGGAGGGGCAAATAAAGGTGTTGGGGGAAAGGATGTCCTGAGCTAATTCCATACAGGCTTTGTGGATGCCACCCCCACTCCGTCAAGACACTGGGAACTACAAATCCCATGATCCCCCAAGGGAAGTTGCGAGGACCTAAGGCAGAGTTAAGCAGCCATTTTCTCTGTTAGTAAATAAAAACCAGCCGTGTTAGTGGGGTCTCAGGCACTTGGCCAGGCAGGTTTGGTCTCAGTGGGTCACTTGGGATTCCAGATAGGATGCATTTAAGAATTTATCTCCCTCTTTTCTCCCTAAGTTGTACATTTCCTCATTCCCCTTCCCTTGTAAATAAACCTTTGTTAACCTTCTGCGTGTGCCTGCAGTGTAAGTCTCTTTTAAGAATTTGGGTGAGGACCCACAGTCAGGCAACCTGTTTTAGAGCGGGGTTGCCCTGTCACAAAGGGAGGGAAGGAAGGCAGGAGGGAGGGGAGAGGTGGAAGAGATGAGTATTTAAGAAGAGGAGAGAGGAAGCTTGAGGAAGGGAACGTGAGAGTGAGCGAGGGAAGAAAGGAGAGGTAATTTTAACTGAGGAGGGACAGGAAATGACACTGGAGGATTCTGCCAAGCCTGGTACTGAAATATACCAGGCCTGCCCCAAGGAGATGTCCGTGCCGATGACAGTCTATCAGGCTGGACAGAACATACATCATATGGAATGAAACCTTCAGGTAGGAGGAAAGCAAGATCCGGGCTGACGTGGGGAGGGTGGAGAGCAAGGAAAAATAGGGACTGTGTCACTCCCTTCATCTGCCTTGGGTGACCCGCAGAGTCCCCTTATCACCTCGGAAGTTTCTGGCCCCTGTGTCCCCCTCCGGTTGTGCTGACATATGAAGGACCAGTTTCTGCTCACATAGCAAAGAATGGTCCAGCGGCCAGGATTTCCCTGCCTGATTAATTCATGTTCTGAACAAATGAACAAGAGTTTGCCCTGTTGGGGCCGCTGCAGTGCACGCACATGGTAGGACCAGAAGCAGGGAGCTTGTTTGGCCTTGGCTGGCAGCGAGTCACTAGAGGCTCAACCAGGTCCACTGGCCGGGTCTCTGCAGATGCCCTACCTTGGACTTAGGGACTGGGAGCCTTTACCACTAAGAACATGAGTGTGCATTGCCTCAGGTGGGAGAGGGCCCCCAGGCTGCCCTCTGGCAGGAAGGGCCCCCAGACTGCACCAAGCACTTCAAATGAAGTGTTTTGTTGTTGTTGTTGTTTTGAGCAAGGAGAGGTTTACAAAAAGGAATACAAGTGAAAACCTTGGAAGAAGGTTTGACTCCAAGAAGGAGATTCCTCAGGAGAAGTCACTTGGCAAGCAAGACATCCAGCCTGAGAGGAAATGAAGTCAATAGAACCCCACCCCTAGGTCCCTAGTTTCAGCAGTTTTTTTCCTACTGGGGCCACACACACACCACTAGTACTCACACAGCCCTTTCTAAAAGGCAAAAATGGGGAATGTATTGGCGCATGTAACTGACAGGGCCAGGAAATGAAAGGCTTCAGGCCTGGCTAGAGGCAGGGGCTCCAAAACTGTCAAGACTCTTTCTCTCTGTCTTTGGATCTGCTCTCTCTGCTTGGCAGGCTGTCCCCCTGCCGCAGCCACCCCCATCTCTGGAATGCTTGTCTTTCCCAACAGCTTCCAAAGGATTTCAGACCTGAGTCTTATTGGTCAGATGCAGGACGTGTGTTACCCTTCAAACCAGGAAGGAGTCGGTCCCACCCAAATTGGGTTTAATAACTAAATGATGCTGAAAAGCTATTGTGAAGAGATAAAGAACAGATGTAAGCACAGACCTGTGCTGATAGGCATAAGATGACAACACTCCTGCCCCAAGAATAAGCCCAGGGGCTAGTTGCTAGGGAAGGGCGCTGAGGTCAGCCCAACTCAGCCTATTTTCTGGACAGAGAGGGGTAGGTGAAAGGACCTTCTGTGGGTCTTCCTTGACAATTTACTTGACAAGACCATCCTGGTGTCTCCAGAATGAACAGACTTAGAAGGAGGCATGTAAAGACCTTGCTAGAATGACATCCATCCATTCATTCATTTATTCGTTCATTCGTTCATCCCCCTGTCACTCTTTATCCCCCAGCTCTCTGCCATCTGACTTCTTCCTACATCTCTCGGGGGAACAGTCCGTGAGAATTGCCAGTGACTTTTTTTCAGTCCCATGGACAATGTCACTTCTTTCCTTCCTTGCTGTCTTGGGTAACGATCTCTGACTGTCTGCTTCTTGAAACCTGCCTACATGGCTCTCCCCACTGTGTGGCTTCAGTGTCCATCTCTCTCCTAGTCCCTGGTGCACATTCACAGCTCTGCTGAATTTTGGCCCTGTGAATCCACGTGCCTCTTAGAGCCTCTATTCTGACATCCCCCTGGCATCTCAGCTTCAACATGTCCAAAAATCTGAACCACTCACAGCCCCACCCCAAGCCTACTCCATATCCAGTGTTCTCATGCTCAGTACCTGGTACCACCACCCACGCATTTGCCTAAACCAGGGAGCAAGAATTGTTTCGGTCCCTCCCCCGGCCCCACATCCTCCTTGGAAATATCCACCCACTTCTCTACAGCCCAATGTCTTCTGCTGTAGCTCTGGCCAGTGATCTTGAAACCATGTAAACCTGGGGACAGTCACAGTTTACGGGTCCTCACCCGTGTGCTTACAGCTGCAAGACATGACCCAAACACACAGTGTAACAACAGGGTTTATTTACAAGGGGGAAATTTGGAGAGATTTTTTTAAAAAAGGAAGGCGTTTCTAAGGCCACAAATGGCTGTTTAGCTTACCCTCTGGGTTCACACCAAAACAGTGTTCACACCAAAAACTGCTCACGAGAGATGAAATTGTCCCTTCAGTGACAGCCTGGAGCTGGTGGCACACCAATATGTAGTGGGCCAGGACCCAATTCATAGAGGCAGCACCACAGCAGCCAGCAGCAGTGACCCAGAAGCTACCTGGCCAGTGCCAGAGGCAACAGCAACAGGACACAGCTCTGGTGGTGGCAATGGGCACATGCTGGTGGCTCCGGTCAGCAGGCAGCTCTTAGAGGCACTGGTGTTCAGGGTCCCTATGCTCCTCCCCCTTGCTCTCAAAAGCAGTGTGGGTTTCAAACCTGATAGGTGCCTTTTTAAAATTGGTATAGGGTTCAAAAGCAGAACCCCACCAGCGTGTGAAACCTGACCTGTGCTGGGTTTCTCCAATGCGTCAACAACAAGGTGCCACAGAGCAACAAGTTCCTATGACAATCTCAGGCCAGGATTTTTGTCAACATCATCCCACTTGCCCACCTTGTTCCAGTCCAATCCACCGCCCACCCTGCAGTCAGACAGACAGCTCCTTCTAAACACAAATCTGACTGGGTCACTTCCCTAGTGGCTTCCCACTGCTCTTAGGAATAAATCAAACTTCTTGAGGTGACATCAGTAACCTGACGACAACACCTGCCCGGCTTGCCCCTCCAGCCTTGCTTACCTTTTGCCAGTCTCCTCTGAAACGCTACACGCCTGCCGTGCTGAGCTCCTTGCCTCTGCATTTGTGCAGTTTGTCCCTCTACCTGGTCTTCCTGCCGCGCCACTCATCCTACTCGAGCTCATTTTCCAGGACAGGGTTTCTGATCACCCAAAGGTCAATGAATGAATGCATCAGTCAATCAAGCAGTCAATGGACTGTAGGGTTCTTAGCCAATAAAGACTTTTTTTTGACACTCATTTTCCAAACAAAAATGTGTTCTTACCAATTTGGCTGCAGCAGGCTGGTCACCGAAATGTATCAAAATATACACCAGATATACCAGCAAATGACAGACACATATCCTGCCCTTTAGGAAATTATAATTAGTAGAAAAGAGAGGTACTAAAGATGCAATTCAACAGAATTTAATGTGTATTAACTCTAACCCTCTTGCAGCAAAGTTCGTTTCCCAAAGATTGTTAGGGGGAAAGTTTGTCCATGCAGGCTTTGTGGACTCCACCCCCACTCCATCAAGACACTGGGAACTACAAATCCCATGATCCCCAAAGAGAGGACCTGAGGGTGGAGGTCCTCTGTTTGAGTATTTAACTGGCCATGTGGCCAGGGGTCGCCCTCTTGGCCACATGGCGTGCTCGGTTTTTGCCAGCTCGGCAGGTCATTGGGATTCCAGGTCCACGGAATGGGGAGGACACATTTACGAACTTATCTCCCTCTCTTTCTCCCTGAATTATTCATTTCTTCATTTCCCCTTCCCTTATAAACCTTTTATCAACCTTTTGTGTGTGTCTACAGTTTAACTTTAAGAATTCCCCTTTAGCGCCGGTGAGGACCCACAGTCAGGCACCCTGTTTCATATCAGGGTTGCTCTGGAACAAGATGACGCCAATATACATCCCATTCACTATGCTCTCTCACAAGGTAAAGGACATGCCACCATTGAGATATGAGCCCCTTGGGGTGAAACCAGGTGGATTTTCTAACTTCTTTGGCCAACAGGATGTTATAGAAGTGAGGTTGAGTGACTCTTGGATCCCTAAAAGACAATAAAATTTCCACCACTCAATCACTCCTCCACCCCTTCCCCTTACTGCCCCTCCCCTCCCCCTTCCTCTTCCCCTCTTGACTGCCCTTCGGAGCCCTCCAACATGTAAGGCAGCCCAGACCACATGGAGAGGCTACATATGGATGGTCAGCCAACAGCTTCAGCTGAGATCTCAGCCAACAGATAGCATCCACCTCTGCTCGTGCATGGACAAGGTTGCAGACGAAACTAGCCCCAAGCCTGTGGCTCTTCCAGCTGAGTCCCCAGACCCAGCGGGGCAGAAAGAAACCACTGTGCCCTACCCCCAGTCCACAGGATCCCTGATCATAATATGTGCTCATAATATGGTTTTATGCCACTAGGTGTTTTTTTATATTTTATTTTATTTTATTTTTAATTTTAATTTTATTTTTATATCCCCCATACAATTGCAACCCCCTTATTTTGACCCCATCCCTCCTTTCCCCACCCCCCAACCCCCATAGAGTGTCTCTGGTTCATAGTTGTTTGTTGATTTTGATTTTTACTTTGTTATAGTTATTCTTTTTCCTGGTCTCTTATTTAAGTTTTCTAGATTCCTGATATGAGTGAGACCATCCGGTATTTTTCTTTTTCTTTGTGGCTTATTTCACTGAGCATGATCCCTTCTAGCTCCATCCATTTTGCTGCAAATTGCATGTGTTTATCCTTTTTGAATGCTGAGTAATATTCCATGGTATATATGTACCACATCTTCTTGATCCAGTCATCTATTTTTGGGCATTTGGGTTGTTTCCAAAGCTTAGCTATTGTAAACAGTGCTGCTATAAACATAGGAGTGCAGGTGCTCTTTGGAATGGATGTTTCTGTGTCCTTTGGGTAAATACCTAGGAGTGGAATTGCTGGATCATATGGAAGCTCTATCTTTAGTAGGTCAAGAAATCTCCACACAGCTCTCCATAGTGGTTGGACCAGTTTGCACTCCCACCAACAGTGCAGGAGAGTTCCTTTTTCTCCACAAACTGGCCAACATTTGTTGTTGCTACTTTTTTTAATATGTGCCATTCTCACTAGTGTGAGATGGTATCTCATGGTAGTTTTGATTTGCATTTCTCTGATTACAAGTGATATTGAACATTTTTTCATATGCCTGTTGGCCATTTGCATTTCCTCTTTGGAGAAGTTTCTTTTTAGCTCTTCTGCCCATTTTTTGACTGGACTATTTTCTTTGTTGTTGCTGAGTCTCATCAGCTCTTTGCAGATTTTTGTGATCAGTCCTTTATCATTAGTGTTGGGTGCAAAAATGTTCTCCCAGTTGGTGGGGTTTCTCTTTGTTTTTGTTATTGTCTCTTTTGCTGTGCAGAAGCTCTTTAATTTGATGTAGTCCCAGCTGTTTATCTTTGCCTTCACTATCACTGCTTTGGGTGATGTGTCTGTAAAGATGTCTTTGATGTGCATATCATGTAGTGTTTCGCCTATATTTCCTTCTATGTATTTCATGGTTTCAGGTCTTATGTCTAGTTCTTTAATCCATTTTGAGTTGGTTTTTGTGTATGGTGTGAGGTAGTAGTCAAACTTCATTCTTTTGCAGGTAGCGACCCAGTTTTCCCAGCACCATTTATTGAACAAACTTTCTTTGCTCCAATGCATATTCTTTGCTCCTTTGTGGGTTTATTTCTGGATTTTCTATTCGATTCCATTGGTCTGTGTGTCAGTTCTTGTTCCAATACCATGCAGTTTTGATGATTATTATGCCACAAGTTTCTGAAGCAATTGTCTTGCAGTCATGGCAACTATGTCACCTCTCTAGGTATGAAATCTATTGTTTCCTCCACATTTTAACAGTTGTTGGTACTCACTAGCTCTGAGAACTTGGGTATGACTGTCCATCTCTGGGTTCTTTCTTAGTTTTCTGTGTATAAAATAAGAAGGTGGGTCTGGACAATTTCTAAAGCCTAGGAAGCTTGAAAATTCTGCCAAAGAGACTCATTTATAGGAGGAATCAATCAAAACCATGCCAATTATTGTGGCAAGAAGTGAACTTTTTAATTGAAATGCCTGATTTTTTAAAAAGAAGATGAACTCAACTAAAGCTATTAGAAAACAAAAAGGACTCCTCTAATATATAATTCATGAAAGGAGAGTGGATTTGACCCATCAGGTCATTTGAAATAAAAATGCCATGAAAATAAAAGGTTATCCCTCTCCTCCAGCCTCCCCCACCCCTTACACGAGCTAATGGAGGGGGAGAGTGAATTAAACTGGAGTTCAGGTCAAAGGTTTCGTTGATCCACTCCAGAATGGTCATGTCTCCAGCTGCTCCAGCAATGACAGACACTGCCCATGTACCAGCAATTCTCTCCCCACCCTAGGGTCTCTTGCCCTAAGTGGCAAGCCTCTCCTTCTTCCCCAGGAGATGACCTCACCTCCTAATGGCCTGCCCAAATAGGGAAGCACATGAGTCTGGGGAGAAGGCACCCTGTATGTTTTAAAGCTTTGGGAAAATTCTCCCAAGGGGGTCAACCTGTTTCATAGAGGCAAAGGGGGGAAAAAAAGGAGATAGCTATAATTAGTATAATAACCTGTTCGGATTCCACCTGCTTGTGATTTCCCCAGCTTGTTCATCCATTCATGTATTCAGGCAACAAATATTTACATAGCAGCTGTGATATGCAAGTCCTGGTGAAATGACAGGTTCCCCAGAAGGAGCTAACGAATTGTGTGCAAGCTGCTGATTAAGGAAGTGGTCCCAGAGGCATCTGGACGAGACTAGGAGGAGCAGGGCAGGGAAGGGAAAAATGGCAAGCAACGACTGATCTCAAACAAGTCCAAGCCTTAACCTGATCCTGTAGGGTGTGCTGGTGTGGACAAGTCCCACTTCAAAGGAAAGGAGGCAGACTTTCAGACTTGCCTATCAGACAGGTACTAGCAAGGCTGCCCCACTAGGAGCATACAGCCCAGGAACCCTGGCACCCCGCATATGCAGGCAAAGTAGACAATCCTTCAGAAAAAAGAAAAGGTCATGGGTGGAAGCCAGTAGAAGTCTAACAGCACAGAAGCCAGGAGCAGACATTTCCCATCCAACCTTACCCAATCAGCAAATCTCACCTTAAAGTCACAAAATGGCTGCAGCAGCTCCAAACATCTATCCTCTCACAACAATATCCAAAGGCGAGAGGGGATGGGAAGGGAGCTATTTCCTCCTGCAGTTCTTTGTCAAAGAGTGAAATTTCTCCCAAAAATCTCCAAAACACTCTGCATAAAATCTTATTTGTCAGAAGTGGATCATGCACACTTTTAAACTCATCACCCCCAAAGGGGGCAAGATTGCCATGCCTGGCTTCCTGGGTTGAGGAGGAGTCACTTTCTCTGAGCACCTTGCTTAATGGGTTCTTGTGAACAAGGGAAAGGGGGAATGATGCCTGGCTACACAGGCCAAGCAGAGAGCACCGCGCTTTCTAGGCTACAGTGTCTGGTTCAGGATGAGCACATTGCTCAGACAAAGCCTATCAATGTTAATCCCGAGAATTTTGCTTTAGATGCCAAGAAGAGAGAGTTCCTCCTTCCTGAGAGCCCCTGAGGCAGGGGTTGTGGCAGCCACCTTTGCATCACGAGGACCCCAAAAGTAAAATCAACATAAGGAAGAAAATCAATTGGAAGCAAAAGTGGTTGAAAGATCAGATCTGGATAACTTATCCAGAATCCCTGAATCCAGCCCTTCTGAAACCAAGTCTAAGTTTCGGAAGAAAAAAAAAAAAAGGTCTCCTTTTGCTTAACGCACCTTAAGTTAGGTGTTCTTTTCCCTGAAACCAAAAGATTGCCAACTAATATAAGTGATGAGCAGGGCAGAACAGCTTCTGCCTTTCAAGAGTTCACAGCCAAATGGAGAATGCAGGTACTAAACAAAGAACTACAAGTATAATCTGGGTTACAAAGGTCAAGTGCAGAGGATTTGCACACAAACGGAAGGGCCAGCCTGGGCCAGGGGTCTGAGGAGGTTCCCTGGGGAGGAGTGGCTCAGGCTGAAATGAGAAGGAAACGGCTGTTTTCCAACGTGAGATTCCAACCTACCCTTGATTTCATAGCACATAATAGCAGGGCGCAGGCACTCACTTGAGAAGCGTATGGATTTCACGCCTCGCTGACATCCCTCCGTCTTTCATCCATTCTTCTAATACTCTAATTTGTTCCAAAGTTGCCAAGAATGATCAAATTTTTTTCTGCACCCCTGTGAAAGCCTTTAGTTCTGGAGGAAAGCCGATTCCTGTCACATTCAGGAGTGTTCTTTTCTTTACTCCCTGTGTAAATTGCTTGCAGCAGTTGTATCAGCTCTTGAAGTAGAGGAGCACAGTGAAGAAGCTCCAGTGAGCGCGGGACATCGGGCATCCTGGAGGAGCTGTAAGCTGTGGGGCCCTGCAGGCAATGCAGAGCTCATGTCTCCCCAGACAGAAAAGCCACTCTCCCCTACTCTGACCCAGGACTGCTCTCTGGCATCATTCACCAACTCAGAAGTGAGGAAAAGTCTCGGTTCAAGTGACCTAGTGCCACCGTCTCTCCCTAACTATGTGGCCTCAACCAAGGCTCTGAGCCTCAGCTTCCTAATCTGCAAAATGAGGAAAATAAAAATCTCGGGCTCACTTTATTATCAAATTTCAATAAATCCTGACTGACTAAACTGCCTCAGAGCACAGGAGCAGCAAAGGGGACACTGTTCCTGAGCACGCTGACAGGCATGGTCTGCCGAATCACAGCCGGCGATGGTGCCCCTCCCCTCAACGGTGGCCCTCGGGCCTCATAATTCTCCAGGCCCCAGCAGAGGAACAAGCCTCCTAGCTTGTTCTAGGTTGATCACAATGCCACAGCCCCAATCCTGTGTCCAGAGCAGCCATGGGCAAATGTGGTGAACTGTAAGGGTCATGGTAGTGAGTCTCCACCGCAGGTGGGAAGGTTTGCATTTCAGGGCCTCGTCCCACTGCTCTCAGCTCTCTGATTTGCTTCGTGGGACCCAACTGACCAGCAGCGCCTGTCACCTTGATTCTAAAACACAGGCGCATAGGTGGGTACTGCACCATCCACTTGGCAATAGTCCTCAAACCCCAACTCTGCTCACCTGACATGAAAGGGTCCCCTGAAACTCTGCCACCCAGCTTACGACACCTCCAAGCTGATACCTGAACTCAGCAACCCCATCAAGCTTTGCAGTATCACATCTGAGTCTTAACACATCAGGACCACCGAGCAAAGTAGCACCAGTTAGTTTTTAGAAGTTGGAGCGAGCTTGGTCTCCTATCCTCAACCAGCTCTGGATTCCCAAACAGTGTTTCCAACGTCTTTTCCGAGTTTCCAGAGAGGACCTTCAAGTGGGCCTCTGGACCCTGCATAGCCCCCTCCTCTACCCCCAACTTTAGAGAAAGCAGCCCACTCCTTAGTGTTCTAGGAGTGGGATTCTGAGCAAGGATTTGTTGGGAAGAATGAAAAGAAGGGAGGAAGGAAGGGACAACTAAGTGAGTGGGTTCTCCAAGCTCATCTACTTCTTAGATTTGATGACTCACCTACAGCCGACTTCATCCATAGCTGAGACTCTCAGATCAACATTTTTTTTCTAATCACTCTGAGCAGTTTATGAGATGATGGGGCAGAGTCTTAGCAGGGGGCCTGAGACCTGTGAAGTCTCTGACACTCCCAGATGATTTGGGAGTAAATAGTTGAGCTATTTCTTAATTCAAAACAATGCAAGTGGTTCTAAGAAGATAACAGAATCTCTAAAGTAGCAGGGCTTTACTGCAGCATGGCATGTGGATCCCCAGGGGTTATTAACAATTTGGATCCCCGAGCCCCCACCCTCCAAGGGTAGTAACGGTGAAAGAGGCTCCAGGGCTCAGGGCCACATTGGGGGGTACCCCTAGCACCCAGCAGCTCTGTAACTTGGAGTGTCCCAGGTGACCTTCCTGTGCCGTGGCTCTCGTCCATGAGATGGGTGTAACCATGTATAACCTAGGGTTTGTGAGGATAAAAAGCACTTATCACAGTGGTCAGCTCATTGTAAAGACTCAATAAATGTGAGTTATTATTACTGTCAGCCAAGGAAGCTGCATTTTTTAACAAGCAGCCCTAGCTGATTCAGCTATGGAAAAGCAGGGGGCACCTTGAAGGACCTCCACTCTGCAGGTACATGGACCAGCCTTCACCTGCAGGTGATCATTTTCCTTCTGTAGGAAACAAAGCCATTGCGTCTTAAGAGGCAGCAATTTCCCCCTCAAATGGAAATAGCTTGTTATTCCGATTAGACTTGAAATACATGCTAATTATCTCCCAAATCAGAAAGGTCAGAGAGATGGAAAGGAAAAAACACTCTTTATAAATAATCCCAAACCCAAAGAAAACAACTAGTAATGTGCCATTTCCATGCACTTCCACAAAGAAAGAGACTTTTTCTTCTTTTACTGTAATTACCCTTTTCCCTCTAATAATGTGACAGGAACCTCTTGCCATGTCAGTAAACATAGCTCAGTGACATTCATTTTAAAGCTGCTCAGGATTCCAAAGCATGGACATAATGTCATTTAGCCAAACCCTAATTGTCAGACATTTACGTTATTTCCTCTCTGGCAGGCTGATAATCAACAATTGTGGGACTATCAGAATGGTGTGTTCCCCTGGTGCCTGGTGCTGGTGCTTTTCCTTCAGTAACCACCGACTTGCATAGATGTTGCTGAAGGGCCATGCTCTCCCTCCTAGTCCCCCCCACCCCTAGCCTGCTGAGGGCCTGGTGCTCCAAGGAACATTATACATTCATGCTCTCAGTGACAGCATCTGGTTCAAACCCCCACACCACCAGTGAGCTCCGAAGTCCGGGGTTTCCTGTCTGTGACACGGGGACCTTGAGAGTGGCATCTCAGGGGTCACGCTGAGCAGTTTATGAGATGATGGGGCAGAGTCTCAGCAGGGGGCCTGAGACCTGTGAAGTCTCTGGCACTCACCAGGCACAGACCAGGCCTAGAGTAAGCTAAAATAGCTTACTCTATCTGTCACTTCAGTCAAAACCTGTTAGGATAAGTTCCTCAAGTCAAAGGAGCTACAGCTTTTAAAAACAACACAAACCATCAAATTGCCTCCAGAAACTGCAGAAAAGCTAGGAATTTTGGTTTCCCTTCACCCTCACAAACACAGTTAGGTGCTTCAGAGCTAAGCTGCCCCTGTCTTGAAATGGGAGGGAGGCCTGGAGACAGCAGAACCCACAGTGAGCCCACAGTGGTAACGCCTCCTGAGTCCACCCTCTAAGGAAGAGGGAGCTGTCCCGAGGGGCAGCAAGGCAGCCGACCTCTCACTGTGACTAAATCACATTAGATTTGCCTGCACGTCAGAGTCACGTCTGTCAGAGTGTATCAGCAGAACACTTAGGCATCTCTATTCTCAACGCTGGGCCTGCCCAGCCTCCAGCCCAGAGGGTCACTGGGGGCAGGGGTCGCGGTGATCCTGCAGCGCCCAGCCCTGGCCCCCGGCTCTCTGGGGTCCCCGGGCTCCTTCTGCTGCCTTCTCTCCTGGCTGGGACCAGCTGTGTCTGTTTTTCAGCTGACAATGGCTAATTCCAGGATTACATTTTCTAAGTTGATGAAATGTAATATCCAGAGTGCAAAAATATTAGTCTTGCTCCCAGCAGGGAAGAGAGAGGCATTTCTCCAGGGACCACAGATCGTGTTTGGACCTTGGTAGAGCACAGCCTGTACCTCTAAACCCTTCCATAACACTTGCTCCGTGAAAAGTGAGAGAAAATTCAGACTGAGAGTCACACACTCAATCACAGCATGCGCTCAACTCCCAGGAATTCAAAACCTTGCTCTCAGTCACGTTCTCTGAGTGTGTGGAGAAAGGAATGGGGATATTTCTTCCAGGTGGTGGGACATTCTCTCCCCAGAGTTCCCCCCTCAGAGCACATTTGGGAAGAGACTTGAGGATCATAGAAAGAAAATGAGCATTTTCAAAACAGGGAGCTAGTTTTCATTTTCTGAGGAACTTGACCTGTCACAAAATAACTGCAACTCACAGAGAAACCTTTATAGTGCTGGGTTTTCTACATTCATTTCTGTCATGTGAGTAGTGACAACATTTTCCCCAGATTTTTTATAAAACATTGTGTCAAAGAACTCTAAGTCTACGAAAAAGAAATTACTAGTAACAAAAATAATCACAATAGTAATAGTCATCATTTATGGAACACCTAACATTTATTTCATTATGATATAGTTCACTATTATGTTCCCATTCATTAAGTCTCAGTATAGCAATAGCCCCAAGACAAAGTCTACAACACGGGATTTCACAGATAAGGCAGCCATACTTAAAGTGACAAAACAATCTGGTCAAGATTGGCTAATGTTTTTCTAACTTTTGATTAAAGCACACACTAGAAAAATATATACCCTATAGATAACGGTGTAGACGGATCTCACCAAGTGAACACACAGCCAACTTCGCAATCGAGAAAAAGAGCCTCCCCAAATGCCTCTCTGTGTCTTCCACTTACTTATCCCTAAGGACAACTGCACCCTAACTCATGCCACAAATGAATTGTGTTTGTTCAAAATGCACATACATGGAAGCATTCATAACTTACTCTTGTCCATTGCTGCCTTTTGTCAGCACCTTAAGATACGCCCACATTTTGTGTGGTGCTGGTTGTTGGCTCCGTTGCAGGACAATGCTCTGTGGTGTGGGCATCCATTCTGCAGCTGGTGAACTATTTGGGCTGTTGCGCATTGGTGGTTCTTACAATGGTGCAGCTGGGAACATTCTTGAAGATGCCTTCAGCACACAACCGTGTGGACTTCCGTTGGTATGGACCTCACAGTGAAATGTTCAGCTTTAGTAGGGCCTGCTTTCCAGAGTGGTTGGGCCATTCACAAGCCTCCAGCAGTGTGGGAGAGTTTGGTTGTTTTATTGCCTCTTTAAGATTTGGTGTTGTCTCCCTTTTCATTCTAGTCAATCTACTGAGTGGATGTGAGCTAACCTTCAGGTGGAGGAGGTGAGCAGCCAACCCAAAGGTTTCCCATGCAGTGCCCAGCCTGACGCCTGGCACTTGGAAGGTGCTTAAGCAGCATTTGTTGAATTAATTAATGACCCCCAGAGCTCATGATGTGTGCTCCACGCTATTCTGCTTGAATACACTGTTCTGCTTCTACCTTAGTTCCTGTAGATCACAGTTCCCAGTTTGTCTCCTGAAACGTGAAACAGCGTGGGCTCAAAGACTTAATTGTAAGAGAAAGGAAGGCAAGCTGGGAGGAGAGTCAGCGCTGACCTGGGGGAAGCAGGCATGGCAGGGCGGTAGGCCCCCAAGTGTTGATCAAGACAAACAGTCAGGCACCCACCTGCAGGTGGGCCCTCTAGGAATAGGCCCTGGAGCAAAGCGAAGACGGAAAAACAAAGAAGAGGCTGTACCCAAGACCCACACACACGCACCAACACCTCACACAAGGAGACAGGGCATTCTTTGACAGAGGACAGAAAGGAGTCTCTTCATTGCTTTGTAAACTGGTGGGTTCCCTAAGGCGACTTTTTTCAAAGGAAAACAAATAAAGGACTGTTCCAAGTTTAAACGGCCCCAGAGAACAGGATTAATATGGTGCAGACAGTTCTATTCGTTGTGGAAAAATAGAAACTGGACTCACTGCCCTCAAATGCACAGGGTCTGAGAACTTTCTTCCTTTTGCCCCTTCTTCATTGTCCTGTCAGCCAAGTCTGGGAACAGAGTAATAATAGTATTAGCATGACTTGTGCTAGGCCCTGCCCTAAGCACTTTGCTGGAGTCCGCCTCATTTATTTCTGACTCCAAGCTATAAGGCAGGGCCTGTTCCCATTCCCACTTAAAGGTTAGAGGACTGAGCTTGGAGAGGTAATAGCTGGAGAGGAACAGCTGCGCAGCTGTGGAAGAGGAGGTCTAGAACTCTGGTGCTCCAGCTGTCTCCTGCTGTGTAACAAATTACCGCCCCTTGCCCCCCCCCAAAAAAAAAAAATACACCACCTGAACACAAGGGATGTTTAGGTAGGAGTTAGCTCCGCACAGAACTATCTGGGCAGTTCTCCGCACAGAACTTCTGGTGCTAGGCAGGCAGAAGTCTACCTGGCTGGTCTGAGACTACTTCTCTCCACGACTGGTGTCCTAGCAGGGAGGCTGGGTGGCTGTGCTGCAACTGTCACCTGGGGGAACAGATGTGATCTCTCTG
Organism: Talpa occidentalis; assembly: GCF_014898055.3. Classification (NCBI taxonomy): domain Eukaryota; kingdom Metazoa; phylum Chordata; class Mammalia; order Eulipotyphla; family Talpidae; genus Talpa; species Talpa occidentalis. Next base: position 54,326,227 of record NW_023600993.1, read on the forward strand.
GCAGGACTGTCTCAGCTGCAGGGCAAGATCTGAAGGAGTACTTGGAAGCTGCTTGAGACCTGGGCCCCACGAGCTGCACCTCATGGCTTCAGAGCCAACAGAGCCCAGCCAGACTCAGGTGAGGGGACCCAGAGCCACCTCCAAGTGGGAGGAGTATCAGAGTGTCTGTGACCTGCCACAGTTGGCCTTCGCTGGGTCCCAGAGCCCTTAGCCACAGCCAGGAACACACTCTGCTTCCATGGCTATTCTTGAGCTTGTCCTCTGAGTCAGGCATCTTACTGATTCTGTTTTACTAGGAAGGGGGAAGGGGAGAGGGCAGAGGAGGGAAGGGGAGGGGGAGTAAAGGAAAGGGAAGGGAGGGGAGGGACTTAGGAGGCATAAATTTCTCCCATTTTATAAGTGAAGAAACCAAGGCTTGAACAATTGCAATATCTTGTCAAAGCCATGTGGCTTGTAAGTGCGGAAGTCGGGTTTGAAGTCCCTGTCATCTTCCTTCACACTTTCCTTCTTCTGGGGTTCTTCAACCCCTCCTTTGGAGAGTACCTGGCCATAGGTCCCCACCACCCACCACCCACCCCACCCCTGCCAAGTACAGCCTTGGGTGTAAGAGTCAAGGCTATCACTTGACCCTTTATCTTACTTAAAGAAACCCCATAACAGGCTCTTCCCCTCATGGTGCTAAAGGGTTTCCTGCCCACACACAGCTCTGTTTGTTCAGAGGTGGCTAAGCCATTACAGGGATCAGCTCCGGTGCTAGAGATTTTCCTCCATCTGTCCACCCTCACAACCCAATCCTCAAAAACGTTTTGTGGAAACCCTGAAACTGCAGTTGCCATTCAGGAACAAAAAATTTTATTTATCTAAATGTGTCTCCAATGCAGTGACTTGGAGAATGTGCAAGCCGCACACAGAAAACAGCTGACAGAATCAAGGAGCTTTCTGAATGGGAAGTCTCATCCTTCACACCCTGACATAGCCCAGGAGCGGCTGCCTTTTCAGGCACTGTTTATTGCTATAATATGTCAGTGTGGGTAACAGAAAGCAGGCAGGAAGGCTTAATTATAAAAAGGAATCTTTTCAAGACACTTTAATTCCCTCATTTTTTTCCCCTGACAAGAACTCACACACACACAAAAATGTGAATCTCATTTAATTTAGGGTGCTCAAAATTACTGCTGATGTGATTTCTTAATATCCTTTGGTTCAATCTTAGAATTTCAAAAATTTCTGGCTAAGATTTTCTGTTCCTGGAGGCAATGTAGCAAGAGAGTGAAAAGTGTGGGTTCTAGAGACAGCCTGCCTGCCTGCCTTGGAGTCCTGCCCCCACCCGTCAGCACCTGGAGGGCCCTGGCAATGCATGCCTGGGCCTCAGTTTCCTCACATCTGATGTAGGAAGAGAACTGAACTCCTCTCAGCTTTGCTGGGAGATTTACAAAGGCAGCTATGAAAAGAGCTTAATAGTACCTGGCACTCAATAAATATTCATGTTTATTAAATGTTGACTATTTCTTTATTACTGTTAAGTAACCCAAAGAGTTCAAATACCTAGAGTCACACATACCACATGGTTATGTGTGTTAGTGTAAAATTATCAAGATGATAACCACTCTTAAGAATTTCAATTATTCTAAAGTTTAATTTGCTTATTATGGGAAGATTTTTAAGTAAAAAGTAGAAAGAAAAAATAATCACCACCTCTTATCCAACTCTCTAAACAATTATTTTTTTATATTTTGGCATCTATACTTCATGTGCATAGATGTATTTAATTTTTTTCATGAAGTACTTGCTTTTTAATAACTTGTTCTATCCACTAATGACATGGCATAAATATAGTCACATTTCATTAGACATTCCTGGACAGCATCATATTAAGCATCTCTGTAGACTTTCACCCCCTGAATATATTGCTATTCATTTAACTGATACACTGCTGTTGGATATTTAGGTTGCTTCCAGCATCTTTACAATACTTAAAATAATGCTGAAATGAACATTCCGGGAAATAAATTATTATGTACTTCCATGGTCTATTTCCTTGGAATAAATTATTAGAAACTATTTCCAGGTAAAAAGTTCTGCACATTTCTAAGGACCATAGCATCCCCCAGGAAGGGTGCACACTCCCTCCAGTGGTGAATGAATATTTCTTCCCCTGTATTTACTGCCCCTGAACAGTCTTTGCTCAATTTTCAATAATTTTTTTTATTGAGCACCCCCAGTTTTTCAGGTTCTGCTAGAGATAGCTAGAATAAGCCCTTTACTCCCTGGGAGTCATTGTCAATGATTTTTGTGAACTGAACTCTGAGGGTCTGGTTTCAGTCTGGCCCTTTTAACTCTCTACTTTACTGTCAGAGAAATGGGACTGTCTGATAAGTGGAACAAGTTTGGAGACACCACTCAAGTTTCTGGAACTGTGAAAATCCCATTTTTTTTTCTGCCCCATGACCAGGAATGTGCTATTCCTAATGCCCCCTCTGTGCTATTCTTGAATCCTCTGTGTCTTGTCTATTGTTCTGGCCCAAGTTGCCTCCCTAAATGGGTGGCAGGAACTTATAACCCAGACAGAAAGGAGGTTTCAATTGCAAAAGCCAACTCTAATGGATTAGGAGGAATAACCTGAATCTCTGACTGAGAATATTCTAAGGTTTAGTTTGACCCCAGTTGAAAGAGTACTGTGATTGATTATTGATATCTACTACAATTATAGGAATGGAGAACAGTAATTTGTACAACAATGTGTACATACCTATGTAGGTATACTTAGATTCTGTTACTACTCCATTTCCAGACTCTGGCCCTCTTTGGGACAGATCCATCTGGATGCACGTGCCATTTTTCTGTGCTTCTGTTTTCTTTTGCTTCTTTCTTCTTCTCCACAGCCTCCCCAATTCATTTTCTCCCTCTTTTCATTTCTATATTTCTCACACATTTCTCACCTTTGTAGACAGGCTGCACCTTCGTCTGCTAAGCTTGTCAAGAGAGTCTACTGTTGTGCTCTCACTCCTGACCCTCTTCCTTTCTCCCTCTCTCTGCTCTCACAGCTCATTTGTAAGTGAGCTAAACTCACCTTTGTGTTACCAGAAGTCATCAGTGACAAACCATGTTCCCTGGGCCAGCAATTCCTTCTTATTTGACTGACCACTGGAGGGGCTGTTTCCAGCAGGAAACCCCACTGTTGGGCAGAAGGGAACTGGCACCCTAATAGATCCCCAGGAAGCAACCCCCCACAGGGGCAGAGCAGATCATTGACAGTGTCTTTTCCACAGTTCTGCATCCACTGATGGCTTCATTAGCTCCTGTAGACTTGGGAAAATAGACTCCCTGCAGTGCCAGCTGTGGATAGCACTCACAGTCTTAGCCTTCTGGGGTCCGTAGTCTTGGGGCACACACACTCAGTTCTTCCTCGACTTATGATAGACTTATGTCCCCATAAACTTTTGTATACTGAAAATATTCCTGGTCAAAAATGTACTTACAACACCTAACTGACTGAACATCGTAGCCTAGCTTAGCCTACCTTACACCTGCTCAGAACATGTTAGCTGCAGTTGGACAAAATCATCTTACCCAAAGCTTTTTTTTTAAAGATTTATTTATTTATATAAGAACCGGGGTACAGGCCAAATGTGCAAGAGGGTGAGAAGATTCACCAGAGACAGAGCAGGAAACAGAACAGGCAGACTGACGAAATAAACTGCTGATGGGAGCAGCGGGTGAGACAGGAGAGATCTGCCGTACCATGTGGGACCCTCACTGGCCAGCCGGGATCAAACCGGCGCTTCAGAGGCTGCGGACAGCTTCACAGTGCGGCGCTCAATCACCTGCGCCACCAGGAGAGGCCCCCAAAGCTTATTTTATAACTAAGTACTGAATATCTCATGCAATTTATTGACTATCTCATGTAATTCATTGTGAATTACATACCGTACTGAAAGTGAGGAACAAAAGGTTGTGCTCCTAAGAAAGGTGTGGCTGACCCAGAGTTGCTGCTGTCCAGCCTCGCAGGAGACTATCCTACTGCCTATCACTGGCCTGGGAGTACATTAAAATTCAAACCTCGAAGTAGATTTCTACTTGTGTGTGTGTCACTTTCATGCCATTGTAAAGTTAAAAATCCATTAAGTCAAACCATGATAAGTCAAGGACTGTCGATATGCATTCCCACCAACAGCTCTCACTGTGGTCGAACCCTGTGCTAAGGGGCTTGCATTATGCCAATGGATCTTCCCACTGATCTGGAAGTTGCATACAATAATTATCCCCATTTTATGGATTAGAGCACTGAGGCTTAGGAGCCTAAGAAACTTGCCCCAATCACTCTGCTAAGGAGTGGGAGGGCCTCCCATGTGCAGCTCCACTATAGATTAGTCAATACAAGAAATTGCTCCTCACATGGGGGCCAAGACATCCCATCTACCCATCCCACACCAACAAAGAACGGGACATAAGGAAAACAGAATTGCCATGTCTTTGACCGCTATGCTCTGCTCTCTATTGAGGATGCTGCTGCTGCAAAGGTGAGGGCCCTGGCCAGGGCGGTGGCATGAAAGCCAAGGGCACTGTCACATACCCCCTTGCATGGCCTGGACTCAGCATTGCAGGGTCTCCATCTCCATACTTTTCCCTTCCCCTCTTCTCCACCTGGCCAGCCTCTGGCTATGACCATAATCTGGCAATCCCAGGAAAGGACTCCTCTTTCTTTCCCCCGGGTATGGAGAACTGAGTTGTCACCTCTCTCTTCTCCCAGAGAAGCAGAAACACCACACCACTTGTTCTGGCATGAATTCATATCTTGAATCCCTCATCTCCAGTGTGACTGTGTTTGGAGATAAGGCCCTGATGGAAGTAATTAAAGTTAAATGGGGTCATGAGAGTGGGTCCAGATTTAATAGGATTGGTGTCACAGGAAGAGGAAGAGACTCCAGGAATATGGAGTACAGAGAAAGGGCCATGTGAGGACACAGCAAGAAGGAGGCTATCAGGCAGCCAGGAGGAAAGGTCTCACCAGAAATCAGTGGTGCTGGCACCTGGAACTTTGTGCACCAGAAAGGTGAGAACATAGATCTCTGTTGCTTGAGACACCTAGGGCAGCCCAAGCAGATGAGTACACTGCTCTATATCTGCTGTTCTTAGGCAGGAAGCAGGCCTGGTCCTGGCCAGGAGAGACAGTGACTTCGGGAAGGGAAGGTCAGAAATGTGAGCTCCTCTTGGAAGTTGAACCTGCCTGTGGACTCTGGATTGGATCTCATTAACTCAGCAGGGTGCTGCCACTGGTTTACACACTCCTGGGACTGATTGTAATGTCTTCAGGAATTTTCCAAGCCATTTATTAAACACAACCATTATTGAAAATGAAAATATAGAGGTTTATTAAAGAGATTATATGAAAAATAAAGGTAATAAATAATCAAACCAGTGCTTTCCTAAGTATTTTGCTACATTTTACTACTAAGTGTGCTTTTGAAGTTACTTTATCTACCATATCTGTATAGTGAGTAAGCCAAATCCACATTAATAACATCAGATGAGCAGCTTAATATGGGTCAACATAGGGGTATTTACACCATAGGTATTTACACCATAGGGGGTATTTAAAATATAGGGGTATTTACACAGACATTGGCAGACAATACAGAGATTATAAAATCAGAACTTGATCTATTGTTTTGTTGATTGTCTAGACTTAAGAAAGTGATGGAGAAATGTTGATATTAAGTACATTAAATTTTATAGTCCTTAAATTTTAAATAGCACAAAGATCAAGGAAATATTTTTCCAATATTCAAATGCTATTATTCAATTCAGCAAAGAAATCATTTGTGCCATCAATGAATGCATAAATTCTGACCCACATCTTCCTTGTTTTACTTTCCTCTTGCATTTTAACATAAGCAAAAATATGAAACAATATTCATGATAGAACTCCATTCATTTGTCACTTGCAACTGTTGGTTGACTGATGATATCAAGTTAAAAATTGCATTTTGTGAAAATTATTGGCCATTGGAATTTCTGAAATTTATAAATTGTGAAATTTATTTATAATAAAATATACTCTATGTTTTACTATTATTATTTTTTTAAGTTTTTTTATTTATTTATGCATACAAGAACTTGGGTGTAGGCCAGAGGTGTGGGGCGTGAGAGGATTCACCAGAGACAGAGTGGGGAGCAGAACAGGCAGATTGACTGAAATACACTGCTGAGGGGAGCAGCGGACGAGTCAGGAGAGGTCTGCTGTGCCATGTGGGTCAGCTCCCTAGCTGGAGATCAAACTCAAGCTGCAGTGGCTCCCAATATCTTAATAGCACTGAGACTTAACCTCTGCGCAACCAGGGAGGCCCACTGTTCTTAACTTATATACTAAACACCATGTGTCCTTTACAATGTTTCCATCAACAGTGCATGTACAAGAGTGTCCCCACAGGCTGCACCAGCTCACCTGGTGTGTATAAGGTAGGCCATCTAGATTTGTGTGTGAATACTACATATGTTTATACTATGAAACTTGCCTAACAAGCCAATTTTCAGAACTTAAACCCATCATTAAGCAAAGCATGAGTGTACATTGTCTATGTTAATTAAATTTATAATGAGCATGAAACATTTGCAAATACATATATATACTTCTTTTTTTGAGAGGCATTAACTACATATTGACTATCACTAGCCCCCGCTGCATCAAATCCTCCCCATTTCAGGAGACCGGGTCCAGGAAGCAGAGAACAGTCAGGATGCCTGACCTTCCTCCCCGTCTCCCCTGAGCCTGGGGCCTTGTAGAAGGACAACCCAGCAAAGACCTGAAAGGTCCCCGAGAAACTGTCACTTATATTTGTTCCTGAAATTCTCTCAATGCCGTATAAATAGCTAAGCTGTGAATCCTAAGTGGTGCATAATTTCATTATTCTTATTATGCTTAATTAAAACAACACTGAGCCTGGGTTAGTGATGAACTCTCTCCCCACCCCCCTCAGCTTCCCATTAGGGTAATTTGTTTCCAAACCTTCCCAAGGATCACAAGGCAGGATTTTGTTTTTCCTCTGGGTATTTCCTTATTTCCATATTCCTTGAGGGTACTATTCCTAAAGATGGACCTTACTTAGGAAGATGGAAAGGAATGAAGGGCACTTATAGGGGAACCAAATAAGACATGGGGGGGGGGAATAATAACAAAACAAAACAAAAACAAACAGATAATCATAAACCAGAGACATCCTGCAGGGGAGGAGGAGGGAGAGGGATCAGAGGGCGGGAGGGAGGAGCACAGGGCACTGAGGTGATGGTGCATCTGTGAATTGGTGGAGGAAACTCTATGGGGACTAAACCTGGGGGGGGGTGGGAATCAAACATTATTTAAAAATGAACAATGATGTAAAATATATATAAATAAATAAATTTTAAAAAAAGAATGAAGGGCAGACAGACCTAGGTTCACCAAAGGAAATTAAAAGGCAAGTCGGGCCTCCCCGGTGGCGCAGTGGTTGAGCGCTGGGTTGCGAAGCTGCCCGCAGCCTCTGCAGCGCCGGTTCGATCTCCGGCCACCGGGCGAGGGTCCCACATGGCGCGCAGACCTCTCCTGCCGCCCACTGCTCCCCTCAGCAGTGTACTTCATCAGTCTACCTGTTCTGCTCTCCGCTCTGGCTGTGGTGAATTCTCTTACCCTCCCGTGCTTCTAACAGTATCCAGTGCTTGTACAAATAAATAAATAAATCTTTAAAAAAAAAAAAATAAAAATAAAAGGCAAGTCACATAGTGGGGAAAAAATATTCACGATGCCTATATCTGACAAAAGAAAACTAGGATATATAAAAAGAATTCTTTAATCTCAAAAACTAGACAAATAATCCAGTTAGAAATGGGCAAAAGAGGGCCTCCCTGGTGGCGCAGTGGTTGAGCGCTGGGTTGCAAAGCTGCCCGCAGCCTCTGCAGCGCCGGTTCGATCCCCGGCTGCTCCCCGGCCACCAGAGGAGGGTCCCACATGGCGCGCAGACCTCTCCTGCCGCCCACTGCTCCCCTCAGCAGTGTACTTCGGTCCTCTGCCTTCTCTGCTCCCCACTGTGGCTCTGGTGAATTCTCTCACCCTCCTGCACTTCTGACTGTGCCCAGTGCTTGTATAAATAAATGGACAAATAAATCTTAAAAAAAAAATGGACAAAAGATTTGAACAAACATTTTATCAAAGAAGATAGACTGTTGGTTCATAAGCACATGAAAAACACTCAGCAGCATTAGTCATGTGGGAAATGAAAAGTTAAGCCACAATGCGACCTGACACTCACTTCAGTGCTGGAAGTTCAGAAGGCTGGCATTGCCAGATGTTGGCAAGGAGGTGGGATTGTGAGAACTCACATACATGCTGCTGGAGGGAGCACAGGGACAGAACCACGTTGGAAACCGCCATGTCTTCTAACGTTGAATATGGAGTGACCACACAATGCAGCAGTTCCACTCCTGGTTATTATCCAAAATAAATGAAAACATGTGTCCACAAAAAACTTGGCACATGGATGTTCATGGCAGCTTTATTTCTAATCGCCAATAACCAGAAACAACCCAAATGTCCATCAACAGGCAACAGAATAAAGAAACTGTGGTCTAACCAGGAGCAGAATACCACTCGACACATAAGGGAAATGAACTATTGATACACACAGCAACAAGGATGACTTTCCATTAAATATGCTGAGCAAGAGTCAGGCATACACAAATACCTGATGTATTAGTCCATTATATATCACATTCTAGAAAAAGCAAAGGTATGAGGGCAAAAAACAGATTAGGAATTGCCAGAGGCTCAGGGGACTAACTCACGGAAAGGGTCTACATCTTCTGGGGTAACACTCATAAGTATATACTTGTCAATGGGATGTTGACAATAGATGCATTTTCCTATAGAAATGTATTCCTCAGGCCTCCCCAGTGGTGCAAAGGGTTAAGCACAGCACTGTGAAGCTATCTGCAGCCTCTGCAGCATGAGTTCGATTCTCAGCCGGCCAGGGAGCTACCCACAAGGCGCAGCAGACCTCTCCTGCCTCGCCCACTGCTCCCCTCAGCAGTATATTTCAGTCAGTCTGCCTGTTCTGCTCCCCACTCTGTCTCTGGTGAATCCTCTCACCCCCAACCCCTGCACCTCTGGCCTGTCCCCCATTTCTTTTATACATAAATAAATAAATCTTTTTCAAAAAATGTATTCCTCAACAAAATAGACTTGAAAAGCACTAGCTATGTACCCCTGGGCAAGTCTTTCTACCTTCTTGAGCCTCCCCTTCCTCATCTGTAAAATGATGATAATAACAATTGCTGTGAGAGTTAAAAGAGGGAAGAGGAGCAAATGCTTAGAACATGGATACGCACAATAGCATTGGTTTGGTTTTCTCGTTGGTTTTCACTAAACTAGAATTGGCTATATAATAGGTATTCATTCATTCATTCATTCACTCACTCACTCAACAAGCATTTATTAAGCGCCTACTACATTTCAGGTGTTGTTCTGAGCACTTAAGTACATCAGTGAACAAAATAGACAAGTATTCTTGCTTTCTTGATATTTTAAAAATTCTATTAGAGGAAATAAACAATAAATTATATAGTATGTCAGGAAATAATGCAATGGGAGTTAAAAAGTGGAATAGGGTGGCAGGTAAGAGTATTCAGAGCTCATGTAAATTACAGTTTTAAGTGGGATAGCCACCAGAGGTTTTGCTGAGTAAATGATATTTGAAGAACAAATACTTATCAGAGAGAGGAGGGGAGAGAGGGAGGGAGGTGGGAAGGAGGATTATAATTTCCAATTCAATTCTCTATCAAGAGAAAGAAAACAGGGCCTCCCCTGGTGGCGCAGCAGTTGAACACTGGGCTGCGAAGCTGCGTGAAGCTTCTGCAGTGCAGGTTGGATCCCCAGCCGCCAGTGAGGGTCCCACATGGTGCACAGACCTCTCCTGCTGCCCGCTGCTCCCCTCAGCAGTGTATTTCGTCAGTCTGCCTGTTCTGCTCCCCACTCTGGCTCTGGTGAATTCTCTCACTCTGACTGTACTCAGTGCTTCTGACTGTACTCAGTGCTTGTATAAATAAATAAATACATAAATAAATAAATCTTTAAAAGAGAGAGAGAGAGAGAGAGAGAGAGAGAGAGAGAGAGAGAGAGAGAAAACATTTTTTTAAAGCTGAGTATTAATTCTATGGAATGAGGGGATGGGCGTCATGCTCTTTCTACTGTATCAGTTTGAACGATTTTATTGAAGTATAAACACTGAGCAAATGAAATGGAAATGAAAAATGTTTGCATGGGGCCTCCCTGATGGCACAGGGTTTAAAGTCTCATTGTTATCAGGCTATCACCAGCCACTGTGGCATCAGTTCAACCCCAGCCAGGGAGCTGACCCATATGGTGAAGCAGACCTCTCCTGTCTCACCCGCTGCTTCCCTCAGTAGTGTATTTCAGTACATCTGCCTGTTCTGCTCTCTTCTCTGTCTCTGGTGAATCCTATCACCACAACCCCCGCCCCCTGCACCTCTGGCCTAAACCCCAGTTTTGTATGCATAAATAAATAAAAATAAATCTTTAAAAAAGAAGAAGAAAAATGCTTGCAAATCAGAGGAAGGCAAAATGGTGCATTGACCAAAACACCTGGATTTGAATCAAATGTCGCCTCAGCAGCCTATAGTCCAAGACCCCTGTCAAGGCTCCACTGGGAGCCTCAGAGTTCCACTTGAGAGAAGGTGGCCGTGAGGATTACAGACGACACAGGTGAGGCTCTAGCCCAGGTACTGCTGCCTCCCTTCCCTGAGACCCAGTTTGGATCTGTGCAGTTACCTCAGCTTCTACGGCCCCTCATTCTGACTACAAAGGTTCTGAAATAACATGTATGGGTCTGCTCTCTGCAGCCCCAACCCTGCCCGACATGCCAAATAGCAGGTGGGATTTCAACATTACTCTGACTAGATGATTTTAAATTCATATTCGATAATTTATGGAAATGGATCTGGTATACCGCCCCCCTTTTTAAAGCACTTTAAATAGATAACCCAGCTTGTGACACTTGACATAGTCAATGAGCATCTGCCCAGAGGCAGAGAGGGTCCACTTTGTCAGAGCAGGGCCTGCTGGGGACCCAGGAGACAAGGAAGCTTTCTAAAATATCTTAATTGTAAGTGGAGTTCATTACTTTCTATTCCATTATAATAAATTATTATTCACTGCTTAAAATTTAACAAAATGGACACTATCATGATTATAGCCTCCTACATTTGTAGAAAGACCCTATTATAAACCTTCGTTACTGATAATAACCCCAGATTGGTCCTCAACCAAACCAGTTATTTTTCCCAAGAGGGAAAGCCCCCTATTTGCTTGTAAAAATAAGAACCACTTCTTTTCTATTCAAAACAGGAATCTCTTTTCTCTGGAAGATCAACATTGTGTCCACAGACAGATTTAATCAGGGCAGTTGCTTCCTTGAAATCTCCACTTCTTCTCACCATATTTGGTTAAAGAAAAATCAGAAGATGTAAACCCAACTCCTCCCCACCTCAGTTTTAATGAGATATAAATGACATATAACATTGTATTAGTTTTAGTTGTATTACATAATAATTGACTATCTGTATGTATTGTAAAATGATCACCACAATGAATCAAACTATCATCCATCACCTCACATAGTTACATTTTTTTCTTGTGATCAGAATTTATAAGACCTAATTTCTTGGCAACTTTCAAATATACAATCTAGTGTTGTTTGACCATAGTTGCAATGTGGTGCATTATATAGTTATTTATCTTACAACTGGAAGCTTGTATCTTTTGACCACCTTCACTTATTTTCTCCACATCCACCCCTACCTCTGGCAACCACCAATCTATTCTCTGTATCTATGAGTTCAGTTGTTTTAGATTCCACATAAGTCTCTGCCTGACTTATTTCATTTAGCATAATGTTCTCAAGGATCATCCATAGTGTTGCAAATGGCACGACTTTCTCCTTTTTTATGACTGATTAATATTCCATAGGCACCACATTTTCTTTATCCATTCATCCATCAGTGGACACCTAGATAGTGTCCACATCTTGGATATTGTGACTAGTGCTGTGCTACAATGAAGATGGGAATACAGATATCTCTTTGAGATAATGATTTCTGAAAACCCAGTTCTTACAGTGATATAGAATAAATATATAAAACATTTATTTAACTCATTAATGAGGGAACCAGGGGTAGATAGAGCTGGTACAAAAATCATTTGGTGACAGGGGTTTACATAGTCCTTCTAAAAAGTTCTACAAAAGAAAGTCACCATATTTTTTTTTAAGTTAGAGACAAAACTGACATGGCAGTGAAGTGATGACCTTTGGGGTTATCTTCTCTCCCAAACAGAAATCGCTGGTTTCTCTGCTGGAGGGCAACTGTCTACAAGTGTATTTGTGCCTCTCAGCAATGAGGCCCTATCATAAAGAGCCAAATCAAACAAAGGTGAAATCTCATAGAGAATGAAGCCATCCTTAATGGACCTGGAAAATAATGCTCTAGTCAACAAGAAAAGAATCTACATCCTTCCTTTTTTGCCAGATTGCTATGTTTCAGATAATTTTTCTTAATAGTTCTAAGTCTTCAACGTGGCTCACATGATCAAATCCAATCTCTGCCCCAGCCACATCGGTGAAGCTATCCTCCTGTGACAAGCTCCATCTCATCTTTGGGTCTGTCTGGAACCACAAAATCACAAACTTTCCCCACCACTACTGCTTTCCTTAAGGTCTTGGCTTAAACAAGGGACCATGGTGTCAGTTCACAGGTGATGCGGTGGTGGGATATTTATGGGGACTACACCTAAAGGGAGAAATGAAATATTGTACAAAAATGAACAATAATGTAAGAAAATTTAAAAATTAATAAAATAAAAATTAAAAAAAAAAAAAAGATCTTGGCTTAAATCTTTCCTCAAGGGAATTTTCCAGACCTTCCTGGACTAGGTCAGGTCCGTATAAATATTAAGGCTGCCTTCTGTAGGCCTCCCTCTTGGCATTTCTTATAATTTTGGTTAACTGCTTCCTTATGTAGATAGTTATTGAACGTCTGGTTCCCTAACTGGAGCACAAACCCCCTGAGATAGGGACTGGTCGGTTTTACTCATCACTGGCTACCTGGGCCTAGGGCAGAGCCTGCAATGGGGAGAATAAGGGGGCAGGGTGAGGAGAGCTGTGGTCTCAGCTACCAGACCTAGGGTTCTCCACACACCCACAGCCTCTGCACTCAGGGAGTTCCCTGTGCCCAGTTCTGGCCCAAAGCCTGGCTGAGCCATGTGGGGAATCGCATGTGGGAACCAGCTGGCTGGTCACGGGACAACAGAGACTGCAAGCCCATGGCCGCGGGCTACATTCACCCCACACCCACATTTTGCTTGGCTCTTGGAATGTTTTTTTTAAAACAAATTTAGTTGTCAACATTCACATTTAAACCAATCCAGATTTCCAGTTCCTCCTGGAAAATCATCAGGCCCAAGAGCTTGGCTAGAGCCGTGCAGCAGCTCTTCCTAGTCTCCTCCAGAACTGAGCAGAGTGCCAGCTGCCGTTGATCCTGGCACGGCTCCCTCGCACCCAGCCCACTTCACACCACGATGATCCTTGGGCATTCGAGTTTTCCACACTTGTGCTGAAGTCTCTAAGAACTGATGAACTCATCAGAGAGCAGCACAGAGGGACAGTACTTCTGTTCCCCAGAACACAGCCTGCCCAACCCCACATTGCTGAGACTCCATAATGTCCTCTCTACTTCCACAGCCTACCAGAGCAAGTCTCCATACTTTCTGAAAAACCAAATTATCTGAGCAATCTAATTAAATAGCTGCTGATGCTTCCCCTTCCACATGGTATCCCAAGGACATCTGCTTCTAGTAGGATCTGCTCCATCTTATTTGAGCATGAAAACTCTGAAGCCCTTCATACTTCTTTTTAGCATTGGTTCCAGGAAGCTCAGTGCTAAACTCTAAACTAAATACTGGTTATACACTAATGATAAAGAACTGATCACAAAAATCTACAAAGAGCTGAAGAGACTCAACAAAAACAAAGTAAATAATCCAGTCAAAAAATGGGCAGAAGAACTAAAAAGGAATTTCTCCAAAGAAGAAATGTAAATGGCCAACAGGCATATGAAAAAACGTTCAGCTTCACTTGTAATCAGGGAAATGCAAATCAAAACTACAATGAGATACCATCTTACCAGTGAATATGGCACATATTAAAAAAACTATCTAGGGCCTCCCCGGTGGCGCAGTGGTTGAGCGCTGGGTTGCGAAGCTGCCTGCGGCCTCTGCGGCACCGGTTCGATCCCCGGCTGCTCCCCGGCCACCAGAGGAGGGTCCCACATGGTGCGCAGACCTCTCCTGCCGCCCGCTGCTCCCCTCAGCAGTGTACTTCGGTCCTTCTGCCTGCTCTGCTCCCCGCTCTGGCTCTGGTGAATTCTCTCACCCTCCCGCGCTTCTGACTGTACCCAGTGCATGTACAAACAAAAACAAACAAACAAACAAATAAATAAATAAAACATGCCTTGTTGACTTTAAAAAAATTTAAAAAAAAAATAAATAAATAAATAAACTATCTACAGGGTCCTCCCTGGTGGCGCAGTGGTTGAGCGCTGGGCTGCGAAGCTGCCCACAGCCTCTGCAGTGCCGGTTCGATCCCCGGCAGCCAGCGAGGGTCCCACATGGCATGCAGACCTCTCCTGCTGCCCACTGCTCCCCTCAGCAGTGTATTTCATCAGTCTGTCTGTTCTGCTCCCTGCTCTGGCTCTGGTGAATTTTCTCACCCTCCCGCGCTTCTGACTGTACCCAGTGCTTGTTTAAATAAATAAATCAATCTTGAAAAAAAAAAAAAAACTATCTACAACAAATGTTGGCGAGGATGTGGAGAAAAAGGAACTCTCTTGCACTGCTGGTAGGAGTGCAAACTGGTGCAACCACTGTGGAAAGCTGCGTGAAGATTCCTCAACCTGCTAAAGATGGAGCTTCCATATGATCCAGCAATTCCACTCCTAGGCATTTACCCAAATGACACAGAAACATTAATTCATAAGGGCACCTGCACCCCTATGTTTATTGCAGCACTATTTCCAATAGCTAAGCTATGGAAACAACCCAAATGCCCAAAAATAGATGACTGAAAGATGTGGTACATACACACAACGGAATATTACTCAGCAATCAAAATAGATAAACTCATGCAATTTGCAGCAACATGGATGGCGCTGGAAGGGATCATGCTCAGCGAAATAAGCCAGAAAGACAAGAAAAATACCGGATGGTCTCACTCATAGCAGGAATTTAGAAAACCTAAATAAGGGACCAGAAAAAAGCCTAATTATAATAAAATCAAAATCAAAATCAACAAGCAACAATAAACCAGAGACACAGTATGGTGGGGGGGGGGGAGGGAGAAGTGATTAGGGTCAAAATAAGGGCTGTGGGAATTGTATGGGGAATATAACCAAGATGAAAATGCATACATTGTGCAAAAATGAAAAATGATATAAAAAATGTATTTGGGTATATGTTCTTTATGATTCTCTGGCAACCTGACACTTTGTTTACTCTGGCCTGCAGCCTCACCACCTCTTTGGAGAATTATCCCCTCTTCCCTGACCCCCATCCTTATTCAGAAACCACCAGGTGGTGTGTGACCCAGGTTATTAGCCATAACTGAGTAGCCTAAAGCAGCTCCTAAGTCTTAAGCTTAGGCATGTTGGAGGCGAGACAACACTTGCCTTTGAGATGCTGATTGAAGAAATCAAGTTCCCATAACTAAGGAGTAGCTGGCAGCCATGGTTCACATGGCTGTGGAAAAGTTGACATGGAGGTAGAGAATTCCCCCTACAGGACTCAAGCCCATCTCTGTTCATGGCTTCCCCGAGACACCACCACAGTCTTTTAATAATTCCTCGTTTTGAAGAGAAGATTGTTTCAGTTAAAATCACGTTCCTGTGGGGGAAGTGAGGAGTTTATTAGATGGATTACCTCACTAGTGCTATCTAGGTAATTCCAGATTTCCTGGTTATGTTTCTGGGAGGGGCTAGAACTGCCATTAGATTAGGTATTAAATCTTGGTATGCAGGTGGGTCACATGGCACAGGTGACTCCATTTTGGACATGCTTTTTCCTAATTCAAACATCAGAAATACCCATGAATCTGCTCCTGTACCTTTTTGTCTCTCTCTCACTCAGTTTCTACTCTACCTCTCTCACTCAGTTTCCTGTAATATGATAGTCTGTGTCCATAATTACAATCACTTTCTTATCTCTTGGTTTTGATTAGCTTTCTTCTATTTTGATTAATTGTGTTTTTCTTCTTTACCATCTGCCAGAGACTTATCTACCTTTCCCTTAAAAAGCAAATTTTGGTTTCATTTCCGGGCCTACAATTTCTCTGCTCTGCTCTTAATTAATTTTGTCTCCAAATATTCAGAATTTTGGCCTTCTACTTTCTTTGTGGTTAACTTTGTTCTCATTAAGTGAATTAGAGTTTATCTGTTCAGTCTTATTTAGTAATGAAAGAATTTGACTATGAATTTGCCTCTAAAATGTTGCTTTCTTTAATCTCAAGAATTTTGATGTATCCTTAGTGTCAAAAGGGAGACGTTTTCTTTTTTCTTTCAGCATTTCCTGTAGAACACTTACAATCCTAAATCCTTCCTCTGGGTCTTTTACATGGATATAAATCTTTGTAAAAGTCAGTTTTGCACCTTCAGAGTATCTTTCTGGCACCAACATCACTTCAACATAGAGGAGGATGGAGTCCTCTCTCCCTGTCTCTGTGGGAGTTTAGTCCAAGCATTTGGCTCCAGGTTGTAACTTCCTGCTTCTCAAAAAACATAAATACTTTTTTTTTCCTTTGGACAAAGGAATGGATTATCTCTTCCTGACTATGTAAAAGGTCATGGTTTCTTTCTGTTGTGGCCATCTCAGGTGTGTTGCCTATGATATATAGGCACCATGGTGTCTATGTATGGTATCAGTAATAGAATTGTCTCATCCTTGTCTCCATTTTGTGGAGATTGCACAGGGTTAGAAGAGATTCCAATTTTAATTCTTTCTTTAATAGTGTACATTTATTGTATTCTGATTTGTTTGTTATGGTTGTCTTTCTTTGTTATCAGGGAAAAATAAAAGTCAACTTTAGCGGATGTCAAAAAATAAATAAATACAGGGGCCTCTCAGGTGGTGCAAAGGGTTAAGATGCGACCTATGAAGCTGTCCACAGCCACTGTAGCATGAATTTGATCCCGGCCAGCCAAGGAGCTACCCACATGACGCAGCAGACCTCTCCTGACTCACGCAGCTCCCCTCAGTAGCGTGTTTCGGTCAATCCGCCTATTCTGCTCCCTGCTCTGTCTCTGGTGGATCCTCTCAGCCCCACACCTCTGGCCTGTACCCCAGTTCTTGTATGCATAAATAAATCGTAATAAATAAATAAATAAATAAATTCCTCCCCTTTTTTAAGGTGCCTTCAGTTGGGTTTCTAGACCTTTTAAATGGTAATGGAGACTATGACACTTGCAGCTTCATGCCCCCAAAGGTTCTTAAAATAAAAGCCAAGCATTTTACCATGCTTGGCAAAGCCCTGCATGATCTGACCTCACCCAACCTCTTCACATTAGCCTTCTTTCTTCATTTCCCTTCAATCCCAACGTTTTTGCTGTTCCTCCAACTCCCCAAGCTCCAATACCACAGAGCCTTTGCATGTGCTATTGTTCCCTCTCTGTGGAAAGTCCTCCCAGAGTTTCACATGGCCGATTCCTTCTTGTCACCTCCTCAGAGAGGTATACCCTCACCAACCAACCTAAAATGGCTCCCCACCCCACTCCTTAAAGTCTTCATTTTTCTCAAAGTCCGTATCACTCTGAAATTATCCAACTTATTTGCTTGTTTACTTAGGCCTTGTGTGACTTCACACACTCGAATCTAAGCTCCATGAGATCACTGCTGGGGTCCAGCACCAAGCACACTGCCTGGTACACAGTAGGTGCTCAGCTGGTAGTCATTGGATGCACAAGTGTTCCTTTCACCCAGAGAGCCCTACTCAGTGTACCAGGTGACAACCCTCTCTCCTTGTCCCTTTCCTTATATGGCTCTTGAGTTCCTCAGTCTTTGCCTGCTGGCCTTTGTAGCTATGCGCCAGCTATATTTCTAAGCACTTTTAAATATTAACTAAATATTAACTCACTTAACCCTCCCACCAATAAGGCATGTAGCATTTTTTTTTTTTTAAGAATTATGTATTTATACAAGAACCAGGGTATAGGCCAGATGTGCGGGAGGATGAGAAGATTCACCAGCGACAGAGCATGGAGCAGAACAGGCAGAGTGACCAAAGTACACTGCTGAGGGGAGCAGAGGGCTAGTCAGGAGAGGTCTGCTTTGCCTTGTGGCTTGCTCCCTGGCTGGCCGGGGATCAAACTCATGCTGCAGAGGCTGCGGACAGCTTCATAGTGCGGTGCTTAACCCCTTGCACCACCAGGGAGGCCCATCTATTTTTTTTCCCCCAAAGATTTATCTATTTATGCATATAAGAACTGGGGTACAGGCCAGAGGTGTGGGGGTGAGAGGATTCACCAGAGACAGAGTGGGGAACAGAAAAGGTGGAATGACTGAAATACACTGCTGAGGGGAGCAGCAGGTGAGTCAGGAAAGGTTTGCTGCGCCACGTGGGTTGCTCCCTGGCCAACTGGGGATCGAACTTGTGCTGCAGTGACTGTGGACAACTTCATAGGTTGTGTCCCAACCCCCTGCACCACCAGGGAGGCCCCAGGCATGTAGCATTCTTATCACCTCATGTTACAGAGGCCCCAGGGTGGAATAACTGCTCCAAAGCCCCAGGTCCATGAGAGGTAACTGAGCATTAGTCTACAGGGGACTAACACTTGGGGACTCACACTTGAGCTGTGTCGGGGCCTCCCAGCCAGGTACCTGGGAAATTCTTCCCCCGGGGGACCCCTTAACTCTTACATTTGGGCTTCTGCGAATAATCTAGAAGGGCCCTATTTTCATCCCAGCACAGAGTCAGGGTGATGCTCCTCTGATTAGAACTATGACAGATTGTGATGAGACACGAGGGATGATTGAGGGCTTCCTCTAATTACACCAATTGATATAAATTACTATGTCGGCTGCCCGAGCAGCATGTGTGGGATTTACACCTCATTAGATCAGCAGTGCCAAATGAAGCAACAGAGTTCATCCTCCCCTTCTTAGGAGCTGTTTCTGTCCTAGGCAGAAGTCGTAAAGGGCAAGTAAAACGTAGAATCAACAACCCCCTGTGAATCAAAGCTCCTGTGATCAAAAACAACCTCCTGTGATCCAAAGCTGGAGGAAACAGCAACAAAAATAATGGCAATTTTGCATTTGGGGGTTTCTGATTTGAATCAACTCTTTACCCTTCTGCCTACCTCCTGCTTTGACTCTTCCTGAGGCCAAAATTTAGCCCAAGAGCAAGTAAAACCACAGAACCAGGTATTCTTGAAAGAGCTCTGAGGAGAGACTATATTGGAGATTAGCAAAGGCAAGAATTCAGGCTTACTGGGGGCCATGCCAAGGTGGCATTAGCCCATAATTTCTAACAGCTGCCCCCAATAAATAGCATTCCAAAAGCAGTGTGTTTGTGGGACAAAATAGCTGCAAGACACCCACCAAACCTCTGCCTGTCCTGAAAGCCTCCTCCCGAGCTCAGTGCCATTCCCAGAAGCCACTTGCTGCTCCTGCCCGCAGATCGATAGGATCAAAACAGTAAAGTGGTAAGTCATGAAGAAGATTTCGAGGGGAAGAAAAGAGAGAGGAGGAAGGAAGGCCCGAGGAGGTGCCACACACACCCAGATCCCAGACTTGTGTATAAAGCCAGAGGCCTTATGTCATGATGCTGTTTTAGCAGCAGTGAATTTTAGTTTTTTTCAAAATCAACCCCAATTTAGAGTGTGGGAGGGCAATATCACCAGTGATGCCTATATTCACACTCAGTCTACCAGTGGGAGGATTGGGGTAACTAG